>NC_142516.1:166922500-168275000 GCF_057876585.1 Rhinolophus sinicus
TGGAGTATTATGGGAATTATAACAGATTAAAAAAACAGCTCTAGTGGCATCTAGTGGTATTGCAAAAATGGTAAAAATTCTATCTGCACAATATGTATCTTATTTTTCAATGGATATTCTTATCCCTAGTTTGCAAACGGGAAAACTAAGAAAAATCAAATGGTTTGCCAAAAGCCACAGAGAATTAATAATGACACTGTGCAAATGGCGCGCTCTCATGATTAGAAATGTGGGTTGTAGAGCCAGATTACCTGGGTTGAATCCCTGACTGAACCACTGTGTGACTCTGGGAAAGTGACTTACCTTTCTGTGCTTCAATTTTTATCATCTCTAAAGTAAGATTAATGTTAACGACTATCTCTTAGCATGATTACACACCAGTAGCCTATACTTTAGATCACTATGGCAGAGATATTTATTACTCACCCTATATACAGACGGTTGCCTACATTTCATAGACCCTTTGCAGTTAGGCCATGTGGCTATTTCTGACCAACGAGTGGTAAGATCAGTGTCATTTCTGGACCAAATCATGTAAGAACTGGAGGGAGACTCTTGCTCTCTCTCTGCCCTTACTGAGGTGATCTGGAAATTGCATGTTTGATAGGGCAGTTTCACAGATCAAAGCAGCTTGGATCACTGAGTCACTGCATGGAGATAGTTTCCTTGGAAAGTCACCTGACCTGCACTATAATTTCCCTGGGCAAGAAGTAAACCTCGTTGTGCAAAGTCACTCAGAGTTCTGGTTTACCTTTTTATGATGCATAACCTAGCCTGTCCTGATTGTACAATCATGACACAGTGTCAGACCTAAAGCTTACCTATCATATGTATATTGGGAGCTCAGAGTAATAATGAATACCTTTGAATGAATTACAATCACAAGGCTATTGAAAAGATCAGGAAAAGTTGTATTTCCTTCCTTTGTCCTTCATATTTGACCCTCGCCCAATATTCTTCCCAGGCCTGACCCACTGAAATTGCTAGCTATAGTGTCAAATGCAGTTGATAATGTGGCATCAATAATTTATTTTTAAGAGTCAATTGCCCCTAATCATCTCCTTACCCAGAAGTCAAGTATTCTCTAAGCAAAAATTCTCTAAGACCTCTCAGCAGCCCTAAGCAGGTGGTTCAGCTTGGGAGAAGAAGAGATCTATGTACAAATTAGATAAGGTTATTCAATTCCATAAAGTGATCCTTGATTAGTTCCAGAACTCAAGTAATTATGGTGCCCTTACACAACAGTACCCAATAATGTCTGCTGGTGACAGCTATGATGTGGAGGGAGCATGGTTCACAACCAGGTAGGAATCTGGAAATACCAGAGGTCCTTAGAAAATAAAAATAAAAACAATTAATTAAAATGTTTGGACAGAAGAACATCCATTATGTTATTCATTAAGATTTAAAACTCTGTTATTCTTTGATTTTAATCTAGGTTTTCCAACCTCACAAGAAATTTCCTGTTTATCAAGAGGCCATGTTAAAAAAAACTCAGAATAGGAGCTAAGGAGCCCAGATTTGCATAAAACTCAGAACAAACATTTCTGACTGCCTTTCTTGAATTCCATCATAACAATTCCATTTGGCAGTCTCCAAAAAGGAACAAACTGAATAATATCTCAATGGTTCTGGAGTCTAGCACAAGTGCAAGCAAACACATAGTAGAATTTATGAGTGCAGAGCTGCCTTTTCCTGGTAGGGCATAGTTGAGTGTGTGGTAACGTAAAGCTAGGCTTAAAGTAAGTCAACAGTTCAGTTTCAAGGGGAGAAGTTCAGGGTAATTCCTGGTGTCTCCTGTGTATTGTACTAATGGGTGTCCCCAAGAGTCCAATCGTCTACTGACTTATTAACCAAGTATGTGAACTACAAGATTGAAGAATGAAAAAGGCACCCAGAATTTTAGAAGCTTCTTCAGTTAAATCATGAAAATTGGTATACACACAAGAGCCAACAGCTGTTGTTTTCCAATGAGCATTGTCCATTCTAAAACTGATTGAAGAGATCCCTCCCCTAAAAACAAACACAAAACTATGTTGATTCAGAAGATTCTCTTATCTACCCCCTAAAACATATCCTGAAACTACAGTTTAGTTTCTTTTAATACAATTTCCTAAATCTCTTATGGGTGATACAATTTCATTATGCAAATGGTTTGGTTGAAGTATTTATTTTATAAAGCAGCCAGAGGCTAAAATTTCCCACTGAATCTTATTCTTTAGGCTCCCAAAGAGACTCTCTTTCCATGAAATGCCAGGCTATAAACGACTGTTTTGGCTGTGATTTGTATGAGACGGAGGCTGAATACAGAATAAATATTCAATAAGGAGTCCAGAGGGAACTCACATAGCTCTAAGCATGTAGCTATCGATCCTTGGGACTCAGCATTATCTAACTGGCCACTGACCTGGTTTCCTAAATGAAGAGTCTGTTTTAGAATGATGAATGGGTGTTTAGGGGAAATACCCATAGCTAACATTATTTTAGATACTTTGCAGCCATTTCTACCAGGAGCCTGTGCAAAGTTCACTTACAGCATACTTTCCAGGGACCAGATGGTGAGGAACATCACTCAGCCGACAGATGTGGCTTTCTGGTGTCAGATTGTCTTTGCACATAGAAGGGCCAGGGGGCATAAAGGCAAGTGGGCACAGTCTGATGTTAATAGACTGGTTATTTTTTGTTATGTGTATCAGTTTACCAGTGGATTAGGAGATTCTGCAACTATAGATCTGACATAGACCATATTTTGTAAGTTAAGTACTGCAAATCAGCTGTTAACAGCCACGATTTATTACTCTTATTCACCCTCTGCTAATAAGGGCTAGTGCAGTGGGTACCTTGGTGCAACCCTTTCATTAGTGTCCCATAGTAGAATATTTATGATGCTGTTCTTGACTCATGGAGATATATTTTCCATCCCTGCATACCAAGTTACCATGCATGCAAGTTTCATGATGGGGAATTTTAAAAGAAAACAAAAAGAAGTTTGGCTAGTTATAATAATATTATAATACTGTAGTCACTCTATATAGGAAGTCAGCAAACTAGGAAATTTTTAAGCCTGTAAAACAATGCAAATAAGAATGTGGTGTTAGAATGTTTCCTCAAACTGACTGACGCAAGACATAAAGTCCCTGACATCCAGAAACATGGTAAAGTAGGACGTAGGGTAGCTGTCTTAGAATCCTGAATGAAGAGAATGTTGAAAGCTCTTTCCAGTTATTCTTCCAGAAAAAAGGATTTGTAAATTTATGATTTCATATAAATCATGTCATCTTTTTGTTTTCTACAATGTTTTGTTTTATGAGAAATATTCATTAGGATGGGTTAGAATATTTTCCTTTAAAAAATAGTTTTATTTTTAAATTCTTCTATTATTTCTGGGATGGTTTGCTAAGCTTGATTTGCTTTATTAGGCCAGTTCTACAGCACCGTGTACAGTTATATACCATTTAGTTGAAATGGAATCATCTACCTCATTTGTATATGACATTTAAATCACCACTCATGATGGAAATGGTAGTTTACATACGGCCTTCTTAGTCATAGTAGAATTGCAAACCAATGCTGAAAGGAATATACACTACATGCATGGTTAAAGATAAAATTTCATATATAGGTCTAAGTCATTGTCTGGGCTGTTATTGTTCTGTTATTCCTGAGATTCTTAACATTAATCTTTACAAGTTTGAGAATAACTGCTGTATTCTTATTTATCAGTAAAGAAACTGCGATATAAAGAAGTTTAGTACCTGTGAGAGCTTCTGACCAAGGTGGACAGTAGTTGAATTAAATTTTTTAGAATCCAATTCTTTGTTCCTTTCACTGGTAAGACTCCTCTGGATTGTCTCACAACTTCACTGCTCTTCTTTGCATTGCTTTACAGTGACATTGAGCTAGAAGAGATCATTTGGGGCTTGCCAAACTTTCTATTAGTTACAGTTAACAATCACATATGTGTCCTATTTTTCTCAGGCCACACTCAAAATTGGGTCACACCACTTTCATGACCAGGGTTCCTCTGGCTCTTGTCCCTTCTCCTTGGGGAGACTGCCTACTCCCTTTGCTGTGTTTCCTGTATCTCAGGAGTACAGGGAGGGGGCTTCTCATGTGGGCTCACGAATACCACTCTCAACTACTACATGGTTTGCTTGGTTTTCCTTCAGTCCTCCTCCAGCACCCATTGTTATTGTTTGTGATGAACCCTCCGACTCCCCCAATTCCTTCACCCTCCCAGTCCAATGTTGCCCCCACTGGCTCAAACTTATGGCTATTAAATCATGCTGTCTCAGGTCCTTCAGTACAAAGCCTTCAGTACTAATGTGTGTGAGGTGCAGAAGTGCAAGTGCTGTCAATGATTGACTGGGACCCTTGAAGAGCATCTCATCAAAGGAGCTCCCCTCTCCCTACTGTTTTTAAGTTGCACCATGGTTAAAAATGTAGGCTTTGGAGGCTCAATGAATAGTTTCAAATCCCAACACTTATTGTGTGATCTTGAACAAGTTTCTTAACCTCTCTGTGTTGTAATTTACTTTGAACATTATAAATAAAAACAATACCTATCTTAAGAGGTTGTTGAGAAGATTCCGTAATTTCAAGACACTTGGAATAGTTATGTGACCCAGTGTGCGAACACTGTAAATGTTAGCTTACTTGGCTACTACGTGCCAAATCAGTGCCACCTTGTATTTCTAAAGCCTCAAGGTGATGCTTATACAAACAGTTCTTTCAATTTTTACATTTAGTGACCCCATTCTCACCTCAATCCTGTTTTTGTCAGGAATCCCTGGGGGCTGGACTGAAAGACCATCTGAAAAGAGAACTATGTTTCTACTTTGTTCTAAGCCCTTGTAGACTGTGTGTGATATTCATCAAAACTTACATGCCTCCTTTTAATTCATTCTTTCTCAAAGGCTACCCATTACCCCACATTAATAGTCTCCTAGTGGAAGGGAACCCAGTAGATATAAAGGCACATCTGAACTCTAAGTGAGCAAGTAAGGCTTAGTCTGGGAACCTTGCTCTATAGAGAAAGTTTCAGAAGAATTATTCTTTTAGTTGCAATACATTTATAGCACAGATTTTTTTCCCCCAATCAACATTTACTCTAGGTAAAGCAAGTTCTCATGTACCTTCAGCTAGAAGTTCTATATACCCACACTTTGAGGAATCATGCGTTTCAACTAGACAGGTACAATAGGACATAAATAGTTAGAGAAAGGCAATTTCTTGTCACTACATTCCCTTCCCCATCTTCTGTAGTATTTCATAATGTAGGTAAGCCATGGTGATATCATTTAACTGAGAAGAGCAGATCTCATAAAAATTGCATAAACTTTCAGCAAAGCTCCTTCCTGTTAGCAAGCCTAATCTGCAATATAGTTCATTCAGTAAGAAAAATTTACTCTCATATTTTAACTAAATGTGTATGAAACCCACGGTGTCCAGTATTTTCTACTGTTCATTTACTAAACTCTGCAGGTCTTGTTTTGTAAGCGTGCTGACATTTAACTGATGGCATGGCCAATGGATGTGCTACAATTCAACTCACCAAATTAGAATGGGTCCCTATTAAAAAACCCTAGCCATTGATATAACTCTCTGACTTTACTCTTGCTCACCAATACCCCAGAGAATGTTCTCTTTTAAGTACAGTAATATCATCTGTGGATTTTTATCAAAATCTGAATTCACGGGCCATAATTTGTATCCTTGGAGACTTCCTGTTACATGCCTTTGAGCCCTGTACTTGTGCCAGCCCAAACTTGCAGTTAATAGAGAGTGTCCTGCATTTTAGTGGAACTGCATCTTTGCACACACTGCTCTCTCCATTTGTGATGCCCTCTGCCTCTCCTTCACCTTCTTTGCCTCATTTACTTCCACTCATCCATCAAATCTCATTGTAGGTATCAGCTCTTCAGAGCCAGCGATCGGTGTCTAGAACTGATACAGTGGACTGTTCAGACCCCATCACAGCACATGTGACCCTGTGTGATATAAACAGTTGCCGGTTTCTGGTCCTCACCAGGAGGTGAAATTCTTAGGACAGAAACTGGCCCTTTTACACCTATATTCCCAGTGGCTCGCACAAAGTTTAGCACATAGTGACTGTTCAATAAATATTATTAAAAAGAAAGAAAGAAAAAGAAAAATATAGAGCTGCTAGTGATTATATCAGCTAAAGAATTAATTTGAATTTTTGCGAATTAACAAATATTTAATTACAAAGAGTTGAGAGAAAGGGGAATAAAAATAAAGTATGTAGAGGCCTATACATGTTGGAACATATGGGAAGAGATGACTAAAAAGACTTGACTTATATTTACTACGTATTTTGTGTATTTGGGTATAGCTCTTTACATCTATAGAAGTACTAATTAACATTCATAGAGTAATTGAATTTCTCTTACTGGGTTTTAATACAAATAATGACCTTATAGCATCATCATCCTTATTATAGCCATTTTGCAGATAAAGAAATGTAAATTAAGGGCCTTGCCCAAGATTGCACAGTCACAGTGGTAGAAACAAAATTCAAACCCAGGTCTTCTGGATCTAAACATCAAGCCATGTGGCTTATTTTGTATGAAAACTATATTTAGATTCAAAATTTTCACTACTAAAGAGAAGAAAGAAAGATCTGGAAAATGATGCATCATAGAAAGACCTGCTCTAAAGAGCATGAGCTCTGATGTCTCCGTGTACTCAGTACAAATCTGGGAGCAACCATTTACTAGCTGTGTAGTTCTGAAGTCAGTTAGCTTCTTCTAGCATGACTGTCTCGCCCTTAAATGACAGATGCTCGTCCAGTCCTGAGCAGTCTTATTGCAAGGATTAGAGATGTGTAAATAGTTCCTAACACACAATCCACATTCCCCTCAAAATGATTATTCTTACAATAGTTAGTGCTGTACTGTTTTGCATTGCATAACGATAGGAACAGAGGTGCAAACTCATTAATGATGAATATCGTGTAAAATTGTAATGACCAATGTTCATGTAAATTAAGAAGATCATTTTCATCCTGTTGCATTTTTTGTCCTCCTGTGCAAAGTACAGTTCATATTTTGGGGCTCATTGTTTGGTTTGCACAAATAGAAAGTAAAAACTTTCAAGTATGCAAATGCTTGATGACACAACAAAGGGAACTTCACAAGCAAATGCATTACTGTGCATTTCCAGGTAATGTAAGCAAAGAGATAATTATTTGCCATCCCTCGAATGTGCCAAAGCAGAAGAAAACACATTGTAATTTGCACAGCTATGGGAACGATGTTCAACATATGAGCTGTGTGAGCCTTGATGTTGGTAACCCCCTACGGCAGATATAATAGCCAGTTATGTTTGAAAAATTGGCATGTTCTGGGCAAATTCCTGCATACTTGAGTCGGCCTTGTTGATTTCCTTTCAACTCAAACCCAAGTCAGGCCAAGTTCCTCCATTACTGAACAACAATGTGGCAACCAGAAATGAATTTTTCCCCACCCTTTTTCCCCCAATCCCTCCCTTCAGACAAATCATCCTGCCCAGATTTCAAAGAAATCCCAGAGAGGCCTACTTGCTGTTAAATCTCCAGGACTCCAGCCAGCACAAATCAAGAAAATGGTTTCCAGGTGCAGACTGCCTCCGCCCTCCTCCCTGCTCACTTTAAAATCTGGTGATTGCTCCAAGCTTTAATCAGGAGATGGACGATAGGGGGAATAAGAGGGTAACCTTAGGATTCAAAAGTGCACAGAAAATTATTTTGCCTTTTTCATTTTAGTGGAGTCATATCCATTCTCCAACACATATCACACAACCCAGCATGATTAATTCTGTCTCTTTGTCAAGCCTCAGACCCCGAATAACTAGGATACATTATCTGAACTATAGAAGGAGCCCTACAGAGTAAGGTTTTCACAAAGGTAGTTCTAATCCAATGCTATTACTATCTCCCAGTCACCATTTCACACAAAGCTGTAATTGGTGGGAAAATTGCCTACTTTTCACAATCATCCTGGATTTTCTAAATTCAAGTAATAGCAGATAATTATTACCAAACAAAACATTGAAGGGAAACATCTTTGGGAAACTTTTCTAGACATAATAATATTCACAGTGGTAGAATACTTCAGATGCCAATGTTTAGAGCGAGAACCATTGACCCCTTTCTTCTCTTCATTTGGTTTAAACTGTAGTAATTTCTCCTGTGCCCCAAAACCAGGGTATTTTTATTCTGAACTCTCCTGGACCTTTGTTTTCTGTATCCCTATAAAGAATATTCTTTCATACTGTCAAAATATGAAAGCCTTAAGATTCTGTTCTATAACTATGAGTAAATCTTCTGTATTTTTTTCTATAGTCTAAACATTTTAAAGCAAATAATTGTGTTTATTACATCATTATTCAATAAGTATTATTCATTGTGAACAGTGAGATTTACAACTTGTTGAGAAGGAAAGCATATCCCTATCTCTAAACTTGTGCTATACCAAGGACATGTTTCTAATGTCAAGGTCAGGGAGGTTTTTTTTTGTTTGTTTGTTTGTTTCTTCACCCCATCAAATCCTTGGAATCATGCAGTTTACAATTAGCTAACTATAATTAGCTATTTTTAGAACATGGCCAATTTGTAGATTTTTTTTTCCCCTAATGAAGTTCCTAGTTTTATTGTTGTGCTATTTGTTCCTAGGCTATTTTGTTTCCATGTTATTAGTATGCCATTTTTTTTCCTGTTGTAAAAAGAAACATAGGCTTTCTAACATATATTAGTCATAGTTTCAGTTTCTCAATCAAATAATTTGTTGAGCTTGAATCCATTAAAATCTTTCAAATGTGTTTGTGTTGGAGCCCTCTGAATTTCTCTTTTGCTTGGGATTTAGTATCAGAAATTGCTAGTGCTTGCCAATATCCATGTTCTCCTCCTGTTTGCCATCCAGCTATCACAGCTCCAGGCTTTGGGTGTACTGCAGGGAAACCAGTGGCTAACAGAATAGGGGCAGAAGTGGTATACGCACTTCCAGGATCGGTGCACAAACATTTCCTATGTGTAATCCTCTCTTTGTCTACCAACTGAATGGAGAAAACTAGAAGACTGAAGACCTGGGGGAGAGAAAAAGCCAGGAGATGGAAGAATTCTGGGTGCCTGAATTACAGACTGGAACACTCATCCCACACACACTGACCCACACAGGAATGTGCCCCAAGCAGGGCTACTGGGATTTAGGGACTGTTTGTTAGAGCACTTAACTTACCCTGACTCATATAGAAATTGGTACCTTGAAGTGGACTGCTACAAAAATGCAAAACCTAAAATATGTGACTTGGTGGTCGGGTGGCAAATTGCATAAAATCAAACTGAGGGCTGGAACTCTATGAAGACCTGTTATATGGTGGGAGGACTTGTGGTAAACTGTTATTTATGACTACTCTGAAGGAAACCACATGCCAGCTGAGCCTGACACTCTCAGGAAGTGGTTGGAAAGACTCAGAGTGAACATCTGTGTTGGCTGCCATTAACTAAGGTATTACAACAATGAGATAAGTTTAGAAAAGAATTGGCTAGTTTGCAAACAGAAATGAAAGGAAATAGAATCCAGAAATGGGAGGCTCTGAAGGAATGGAAGAACACTGTTTTGTAGAATATAAATTGCAAGAAGTAATACTGAAAGAGTCTGATCCAGTATCACTCCTTAGAATTCAGGTGTTGCAGTTGATGGCCCCTGAGTAGCCAGGAAATCAAGCTTGAAAATTATGTATTAGAAGAAACTTTGGGTGTATCTGAAATTGATTGATAACAAATAGATCAATGGTTTATATATTTTGGAAATAATTTAATTGCCAAAGATACTTCAAACCCTACAGCAAAGGCTATTAACTTCCTAAGACAGTGGCTGTCAAATAGGGGCAATTTTGCCTCCCTGGGGGACATTTGGATATGACTGAAGACATTTTTAATTGTCACAACTCAGCGAACACTGGTGGTATCTAATGGGTAGAGGCCAGGAATACTGCTACATATCCTAGAATGCACAGGATAGCTTCCCCGCAATGAAGAATTATGCAGTCCAAAAATGTCAGTAATTTCCAGGTTGAGAAACTCTGGTCTAAAACAATCCTTAGATGCCCAAACTTGCAGAAGGGGAAGTGAGCTATAAAAGCTGAGGGTCCTATGAAGAGCAAATCCAATACCTACTCTAGAGGAGGCCATGGAAGATAATTGACAAAGCAAAATCTCCCAGAAGACAGACAAGGGACCACATAGAACTGTGTGATTCTTGATGTTGGCAACAACCTGCCAGTATATACGGCACAACTGGCAGGCCACAGGCAGAACGTCTACCATATTTGAGACTGTCTTGTTGGTTTTCTTCACACTCATACTTGCAATCATTGGTATAGAGTTAGTAGTTCAAAAGAATTTTTAATTCCCTAAACGTGCTGTGTAAAGATTATTATAAACTTACCAGCTTCAAAGAACACAGATTTATTACCTCATTGTTTTTGTAGGTCAAAAGCCTGGGCACAGTGTAGTTGCATCCTCTGCTCAGAGTCTCACTAGTCTGAAAGGCAGGCGTCAGCCAGATTGTGTTCTCATTTGAAGCTCAGGGTCCTTTTGCATGAACATTCAGGTTATTGTCAGAAGTCAATTCCTTGTGGTTGTAGGACTGAATTTTCTGTTTTCTAGCTGGCTGTCAGCACTTCTAGTGTCAACTTCTAGGGGCCACCCTCACGTCCAAGCCACATGGCGTACTTGTAACATGGTCTCTAAGGTCCAAGAATCCCTCTCTACTCTGCTATGAAAGAGTCTTATCCTGATAAAACCACAAGAGTGACTACCCCATCATGTTTATTTGTCTTTCACATGCTACAGGAGATTATATAGGATATGTACAGCAAAGGATGGGAATCTTGGGGACCATCGTAGAATTCTACCTACCACAACCCTCTAAGCTAAAGAAGAGAGGAAGAATTTAAAGATACGGGTGGGTTCGGAGGTAATTGACTAAGAACCCTGGGGAAATCCAAGGCCTAGGTTGAGAGGTGGATGTGGACAGGTGAATTAGAGAAATAGAACCAACAGGAGATTTTCTATTATCTATCATCTATCTATTATCTATCTATCTATTCAGAGATTTATCATAAGGAATTGACCCACATGGTTATAGAGGCTGCGGTTTCATGATCTGCTGTCCCCAAGTTGAAGATCCAGGAAAGCCAGTGGTGTAACTCCCAGTCCAAGGACAGGAGAAGACTGAGGTCCTAGCTCAAGCAGTCAGGCAGATAGAATTCTCTCTTCCTTTACTTTTTTGTTCTTTATAGGCCTCAAACGGATTGCATGATGCCCACCCACACTGGAAGGACTGTCAGCTTTCAAATGCTAATTTTCCCAGAAGCACCTTCTCAGGCACTCCTAGAAAAAATGTTTAGCCAGATATATGTGCCCCCGTGGCCATCACAACAGGCAAAAGAACACACATTCTAATAAAACAATTAAGTAGGAGTTGAAGATAGGTGAGAAAAAAATTGTAGCTGAGGGAATGCTACAGATAGAGTAATGCAAGAATAGTTTCAGTCATATTTAATGGTGCTGCTCTTGGATGGATAAATGCATAAGTGAATGAAGGAATAAATTCTGCTCAGAATGCACATGCATATACATCTGTCAAACCACTGTCTTTCCCACTGTAATGTGTAAAATTTGTCTGGGTGAGTCATTTTTCATTGTGGGCATGAAATTCGAGGTCCTAATACCTAATCAATAAAAGTGATAAGATTCATATTGTAAATATACAATGCATTTCCAATGCTATATAAATACTAACCACAAATAAAGTGCTCTGAATCAATCAAATTTAAATAGGTTCAAATTTTCATAACTTGATTTTTAAAAAATACTGCAAAACTAAAATTAGCTATTGTTATTATGGTGCTGTATTAACCTCATTCTTTGGGAAATGTCACAATTTTATTAAAGTAACAAAACATATACTATTCTTTTCTTCTTACTAACAATCCTGCTTTGATATTAATATGTTTAAAGCTGCTCTTTAATTAAAATCAACAAATACTTGTTGAGAAAACTATTATGCTCACAGCACTGTATTAGGTGCTTTGAGGTATATTTAGATCTACAATGGAGCACTTATGGCAAACTGTTATTTATGGTTTATATAAACAAGTAATTTGCATTCTAGTAGGGGAGACAGACATAAATAATTAATTCTGACTCAAGGCATAAATTGTTCATTGCAATAAAAAGGTACAGATGTAGAACTATGACAGCATGAGTTGGGGAGTTTAGATCTGCATAGGAAAATCTGAGTCAACTTCTTTAAAGAAGTAGGATTTGAATTGGCCATTAAAGGAAGGTTAGGACTCTTACAGGTGGACATGGATGACAGTGGTGATCTGAGTTATGAAACTACCTTAAATAAAAACAAGAAGAAAATAGTTTGGAATGTGCAGGGTGCTACCAACGCATAATTCATAACATATGCTATCAGGATGGGCAGAGATGTTTTAACGGAAATAAAGCATGAAGGAAATGTTATGGTCACGGAGAATACCAGGATGGAGAGGCTCTTCGTTATTCTGTATGCAATGAAGCTTCATTGACACTCTGTAAGCAGGGAAGTGACAGGAATAGTCTGGGGAATAGGACTCTGGTGGCAGAGAAAGAAAGACAACTTGAGGTTAGGGAGATAAGTTTTGAGAATCTCATAACATTTATTTAATAAGTATGTGTTGGTTGTCTATAATCTGCCTGAGGATGATTAGCACTGGGGATTCCAAAGAAATAATACAGTGGTATCTACCCTTAAAATGATACAAACTATGCAACTTTCTGTTGATATCCTGCTGCTTCATGCCTCTGTGCAAAGATATGGTCAAAATGGCAAGTAGATGATAAGACAGGGAGGGAGATACAGCTAAAAGGGTGTTAACAGATTGCGAAGGGTCTTGCATGAAATGCTAGGCACTGAAGAGTTGAGGTGATAAAAACATTTTTTTTAAAAGATAATTCTAGCGCACGGCAGGAAAATAAATAGGAAGAGGAAAAACTGGGCAGTTGAGAAATTAGTTTGCAGTCAATGGCACATTTCTATAGTAATTGATCAGGGCCTGAATTGGGAGAAATAGCATATTGACGAATGAGTTCGGAGAATGGGCAAAATGGAATCGGGTTAAGAGCACAGGTGCAGGATTTAGTGCTGGAGATGATAAGGCTCTTCTTCGAGTTTAAAGTCCTCTATAGATGACAGAAAGGTCGTGAGAGTTCATACTGCTCACCTCTATTTTCTCTGCAAGGACACAGGCAAACTTGCAGATTCTTAGGACAGTGGTAAAGACTGAGTGGCTCTTTCTGAGGGGTAGGAATGACACAAGACAAGGGGCAAGTGAAAGTACCAACAGTGACTATAAGCTGTATCTTTCTGGTAGTTTCTATTGGCCTATTTGCATACTTTTTTCCACCATTTGCTCCGTTGTATATTGAACATTTGAGGGTGTTCTCTGTTAGATAAATGGCCTACTCCTCAAATACAGGAACACATCTGAGCCCTTGAGTCCCAGGTCACCACTTCTAGCTATGCAGGCTTCACTCTGCCCAATGCCAGGGACCACCATTTACACAGTCCACATGGAACTAGGTCTCTGGAGTTGTAAATATGGTGGCCCTGTTTGCTTCTAACTATTAAGTTATGGAAGCCCGTTTGACGGGACTCCAGTCCCCAGATGATGAGAGGCTTTTCTTTACCTCTTACACTTCTAATAGGACTGAAGGAGGAAACTCTTTCCCCCTGCTGAGGCACAAAATCCCCCTGTAAAAAAATAAAGACTTATCTCAGCTTGTGGTGGGTGATGCATTGAATTCTAGGTTTAGACAATGCTTATTTCTCTTGCCTTCCCTGTAGATAGTTCACCTTTGGTCTCTGAAGAAGAAGGTAAGCATGCCAAAATCTTTTTAAGAGAAAAAGGACCATACAATTCTCCAAAAACAAAACAAAACAAAACAAAACAAAACGGTGTATTGCTGAAGCAAGGTGTCTTTTATCCAGCAAACTGTCCTTGAGCACACCTTGTCTAAATATGCCACATTTCTTGAACCCCTTGTCCATTAATTTCACTGCCCCTGCCAATCACTACACTTAGTTTAATTCCACTGCTTCAAGAAATGGCAAGGCACAACAGAAAAAGAAAAAAAAAAGTTTTATATCAGAAAAATCCTGATCTTGCTACTTAATGGTTATGTATCTGTCTAAGCCTCACTTTCTCGCTTTTTCAATTATAAATGAAGTTAATATTTTCTTCACAAGCTCACTGTAAGGAATAAATAAGTTTACCTATGTACAATGTTCAACAGTGTCAGATAAAAACCACTTAACAAGTGTTAGCCTCATTTCTCTATTCTAACATGTGGTTAGGTACTCTGTATTGGTCAAAGAAAACCTTGTACAAAATCCAAATAGTAGGCCATTTTGTAGATTTTAACTTGGATTTATCTGGATAATATTGTCTGGAGATGGATATAGGTGGGGAATCATCTTTCTCCACTTTCTTCCACAATCTGAACACTTTTATGTCAGCCTATGGACACCTGAATTCCCCCACAGACATCCCTACCTAGTAGAGTAATTTTTGGCTAATTTTTTGATGGGATTTCCTCTTTTTCTCCTTCATTTTCAGTAGAGCTAAAACTTCATTTTCAGTAGAGCTAAAACTTACTTTTCCATGCAGCTGTCCTTAAAAGAACAGTTGCATCAGTAAATTACTAGAAATTTTACAAAACTTGTCCACCTAGCTCCCCTTGGGGTCTCTTACACTGGGAAATTGCTGCCAGAAAGAACAATGGCAGAGGTACTGGAAACTACCTTTGGTTGAGGTCTAATTTTTATACAACAGAATTGCACACATTTTGGATTTTCCTCTACTTTTGGGATTTGATGCCTGAGGCTATAAAAAAAATAGTTCAAATTTATGGACAAAATCGTGAAAATGTCTTGGTGCTTTCCTATGGAAAGCTTCAAGGAAAACAGAACTCTAATATCTCTATACTCAAGTTTAGAATAGTACGTTATGTGTCATTATATTGCTCTTTTATGTGAGGACCTTATTATTTAGATTCTTGGTAAACCATGTTTTCCTTCAAAATACGCAGAGCAATACCTCCACAACCCACTCAAGACAAGGTCTCTAGGCCAAAGATGCTAAGAAGCTTCGTCCATTTTGCTACACCACAGTGGTCTGTGTAACATACCTTTATTATTATGCTAAATCACTATTTTACACTTGAATGTTAATAATGAGGGATGAGGGTGGTATCATAAATAGTTTGATAATTTTTAGGGACTATCATACAATATTACACTAATGTATTCTCAGAAATCATTGCATCCATTGTCTGAGGATCCTGTGATCCAAAGAGACTAGAGTCTACTCCAGTAGATAAAGCTCAAAAACAGAACTACTAACTCTGTACTCTTTCTACCATACCATGCCCCACTTTTAGGACTGTAGTAGCAAAGTCGAATCAAATTGAAAATAGGATTTAAATTTGACAAGAGGATTGTGCAGTTTCAAACCTACAATAAATACCAAGATCAATTTCATAGGTGAGATTTATTTTTCCCTATCTTGTTATCTTATGTCATTTCATTGGGGCATAATCATAACTGTAGAAACATAGCAAGTCTTCAGAAAATGTTGTGATCCCATGTTTACAGACAAATCCAAAAATTGGATTTGGCTTAAGCCATCTAAATCAAACTAATTCCCTTTCTCAGGTTAATGCTGCAAGACTAACATTATATCCGGAGCTTACAAGATAGCTTTAGTGTTATATTTAAGATGATTGGCTTATTCAAATTCAAGCAGCAACATCTTTGCTAAAAATGCTAGCTATGTAAAAGTGAAATTTAATTCAATATAACTAGGCTACATCATGATCAATCTAATAGTTTTGTCACACTTCTGTTTTGAAACTAAAAATAAAAACAACTGTGCTTATGTGGAAAAGTCCAGCAAAGCAGTTGTTAATATTTGTTTTTCACGTAAAGTAAATGGTTTCCTTTTCTCTACCATCCAAAGCAAATAAAGCAGATTGAAAAATCAATTAAGCCAGAAATTCACACTTGCAAAAGTTTAGGCACATAAAACTATACTGATAGATTATAGAAGGTTTTCTAAAAACCTATTTTCAGTGCTTCTCCTTGCAGCTGTGTTTAATATGGGCCTATAAAGGAGCTCCTTCCAGAGATAAGGAAATATGACAATAATCAGATTTTTTTTCTGAGCATTTTGTCCATTAATGACTGAAAATCCTCACAATGATCTGATGAAACCACAAGAGCAGGCTTTGAAAACCAGCCTGAGTGTTGCTTTCTCACAATCGACATGTACTATACCAGCTGCTCTATAGAAGCTTGAACTTATCAGGCCACAACAGCAAATCTGCTTCAGGAACCGAACTGCCAACAACAAGCAACATCTCTAACGGGGAAACGAGAACATCTCTGAACGTGAACTATGGGTCTATAAAGGAAACGCTGAGCATTAGCCTCTGCTTTAGGTCAAGGAAAAGTAATTCAATTTCAGGCACTGCTCACTGAAAAGCTAGGGTGCATGAATCTGATCTGAATCCTTTGGCCTTGTGAGTGAAATCTGTCACCTATATAAAGAGATGCTAACATTTTTAATGTGTAGCTAATGTAGTGTCTGAATGTGTTACAGAGCTGAAACTGTCCCGCAGAGCTGTAAGCACCTGAGGTTCTTTGAATGCCATTATGTACAAGCCCTAAAGATTCAGATTTAAGGGTTCAGTGGGATACGGTAAGTATCCTGAAAACAGGATGCCTCTCAGACAAACCAAGAAAAACTACATGAAAACAACAGACATGGGGCTTCATTGAGGGCTTTACACTAGGAAAAGAATTCAAGGTGGGATTAGGCCCTAGTTTTCAACAGGATGGAGATTGGTACTGGGGTCATGACCTGTGTATACAACATGAGTATGTCTTGTCCATTAGGTGAGCATGGATGCAAAACATTTCAGGGGGCTTCACTGCAGGCTAGGGGAAGAGGGAGGAGCCAAAGTAGCCCTTTTTGGGTTGATAGAAATAACCTTTTATAGGATTTACTGGACAAGGGTTAATTAGTAAATTTATGGTGAGAAGAAAAAGCTCTGTAAGTCTTGAGTTCTTAGAGCATTAGTCTGAGTCTGGGTCATAGAAGACAGTGCTCTATTTCTAAGAACAAGAGGTTGGCAAGACAGAGGTAGGGGTCATTGTTCAATGCATGAAGCCCAGGATTCAAGACCAGGCTCAAGTTTTCCACAGGGCACTTGAGTTCAGTCAATAGTCAAGGCACAGATTCACCAATACGGACTAAATACAGTGGTCTCAGGTTGTCTGCGATGCTGTGGGCAACCAGGTGTTCAAGAATTGTCCCAGGCTCGTTGGAGACCAACCTGCGGGCAGTAGAATGAACTCAAAACCTTGACAGATCTCATCAGACTCATATGTGACTATCCTAAAGAGGATAGTGAACACTCAGTAATTATTTCCCTAAATAAAACTGAACCTGGTATTTGGAGATGCGACAGTGGAGTCAAGTTTATGAAATAAAGACACTGAACAATTCATATTACAATGTTGTCAACAGTCCTTTAAGAGGAGTTTTCTCTCTATATTTTGCACACTTTTCTTAGTGTAGGCACAAGGTGTAGGGAACCCTGATGTTCTTATGTCTACTTTAGAACTGAAAACAACAACCAAAAACGTGATATCCGTAAGGTTGAACTTCTAGTTCAATATCACAGTTGAAATGGAGATCAAAAAAGATTAGTCTCATGAGTTCTCATTCTGCTTTTGAACCCAGAGGACTTCCTCCTAAGTCCCCTTTGGCAGTAGAAAGTTTGATACATGGATTCTGACAACTATCATTGGCATCATCTCTAGCCCCAGCACAAAGCTTCACTCCAATCAACCTGGTCCATTGCTAGGTTCAGTTCATTCTAAAGGATCCCACTCTCTGAATTTTTGCTCCTGGTTTGCTTCTCTCTCTTCTCCTATCCATTCAGAAGGATTCATTTGCATCTTTCAAAACCAGCTTGAGTGCCAGATGATTCCTATGGTTCTGATGGTGTGAATTCTAACCTTTAGCACCATTGTTCTTGGGTGCTTAACACCTGTTGTTCCCAATTTGTGGGGAATTTAATTTTATGTCCTTTGGGATTTCTAAAGCTTAGAGGAAATTAATATTGATTGATTAAATTGTTCTGCAGGACTTAATATTGAATAACATAATCTGTGTATTTTAATTGTAATACTACAGCCTAGAGTAGGAGGTACTAGTCTTGGGAGATGTGGAGGCTCAGCAACACTTGGTAACACGTATGTATTCTATGAGTATTCCTTTGTATAAAAAGCATAATCAAGCTGTGAGATCTTAGATTGCTTATCTGTGTTAGTTGGCGCCCTGGAATGCATGATCTCTGAGTCCTTCCGTATCTATGAATGTGTCTAATCATAAGGCCTGTGCAACCACTCTGGATACAATGCAAAGCTCAGTCTAGATGATTAGATGACACGGGAAGGACTACTTAGGTTGATCAGTCAGAGCACATAAGGCCATAGTGGGTAGTGGAATCTAGAAAACTCGAGTGAATTGGGAGGCAGAACAAGTGATAGGGAGAAACGTGAAGAGCAGGCATAGGAGAAGTTAGCATTGGAGAATGGGCAGGATTCAACAGTAGGCAATGGGTAGGAATCCGGCAGGCTCTGTCTCATGCCATTAGGAAATTCTGACAGCAGGTAGCCGGTACCTAGATAGAGATGGAGCTCATGGGCAGAATTCCAATTGTGGGATGATACGAGGAAAGAAAGGGTAAAATTGGGGATCATTTAGCGAAATGGAAGGGACAAGGAAATAAATTGTAAGCTCAAATTCTTTATTAGCAGAGCCAGAAATGCAGCAATTCTGAACAGAAGCTGAGACAGTGCTGATAGTTTTGGGTTCCTTCCAAGTCCCTGGAGACCAGCCTAGACTGAGAAACTGATTAAGGCTGAAGCTCTAGGGTTTTAGTGATCTCAGTTCTGAAGGTCACAGGGAAAAGGTACCAGGCAGCTAGTTATAGTCTATTAACTGCTTACAAAAGCAAAATAGATTTGAATTTAGTACTAGCATGCTTCTTTGAAGGTGAGTTAATATTTATACGAGGCAGACTTTGATGGAGCAACTGCTGATTGCACTACAGATGGAATGTGCTGTGAGGGGAGTGATCAGGTTAGATTATAAAAAGAAATGATTATAAGATTTTTTTCTAAATCACAGAGTTCTCTTCCAAGGCATATTTTATCAGCTGATTCTATCATAAACTAAACTCATCTTTGTGTTGTATTTCGTTCTAAAACAAAAACAAACAAAAAACTCCCACTGTGTTATTCAGTTAATGTCTTCTATAATCTTCATACCTTTAAAAAATATTTTCCTTTTGCATTTTTCTATGTGAAGTGTGTCAATTTTCTGACTCTAAAATAAAGAGATGTCATAGTCTTTATCTCTAATCTCATGGAAAATGAAATGATGTGTTTTAAGTCATTTCCATTCTATTTCCCATTCTTGTATTTTGTGCCAGAAACGATTTCCCTTTCTAGTCTTTCCTAAACTCAAAACCTTTCTTAAAATGTCTTTTCAGACAAAATAAATGCACACTAATAGGCAAGAATACTTATATATGAGCTATGTGCATCATTATTTTCCTCTTATATACCATGTAAATATATCTACTTGGATTTCCAAATTTATTATGGGGCAAAGTATTGTCACCAGAGCAACAGGGAATGTGTGTGTGTGTGTGTGTGTGTGTGTGTGTGTGTGAGTATGTGTGTGTTTGTATGTGTGTAAAAGGATGGGGGAGCTTTACAAGAACTTAAGGAATATACAACAGATTTAATTAATAAAGACAGGAGCTGGAGGGCATTGGACTGAAAAATTGAACCAGGCTAGCGAAGCACTAATTGTTTGAAGGTGTTGAACCAAAAAGGACAGCACATTGGCCCAAAGAACTGCTCATAAGAGTTCTGTTCAAGAAGGGAGATGAGCTCTAAAGCCAATCAGACAGGTCCTATTTCTTTTAAGACCAGGGATCAAAGAGAGAGATATAATAACTTCATTGAGGACAAACAGCATCCATCTTGGAAAAGGACCTAGACATAGCTAATAAGCTACATTTTGATAGATTCTGTGATTGCGTTAGTAGTTTTATTTTGTGGCTACATCCCAGAAAAGATCTACCCGTGATTATTAAGGCTTGGAAGTTGGCTATTTGGGGCTTACCTTTTAATCTTAGGAGAAATTCAAGTGGCACTTCTGATTATAGCAAACTGGAAGGTGCTCATACTGATGTTAAGTTCCTTGAGGGCAGAATGTGAGTTTTTCAAGCATTACATTCCCAAAACGGATCACAGTGCCTGGATTATAGAAAAATTAAAAATATTGGTTCTTTTTTTCTAGAAAAGGAATAGTTATGATCAGGTAGAACCACAGTGCTACTTATTTTCTGAGGCTATTTCTCTGAATCAACTACCATGAAACTATTATTTTGTAGTCATTCACAAGCTTATAAAACCTCATGAGTGGATCAATTTTTTTCAACTACTTGGGTAGGGAGGGTGGAGTATTTTGAAATTTATTCCTACTGGCACACCCAGAGAAAAGACAAATCCATTTTCCAGTGGAATTGATGTTTCACAGGGGCCAAACTAAAGATTTTAGTTTGCGGCTCTGGTTTTGTATATGTATTTGTTTGTTTTTAATAGCTGAAAGAATCAACCATTATCATGAGCATGGCATATTTTTCAGTTACATTTATAACAGAAATTTGAGGTTCACATAACAGTTACTCAATTGCCAGAAGAAATCTAAAGAACTTTTTTGTGACAAATATGGGTTTTATATACATGGGCCTTGCCCACGTTGAATAGTAGGAGCCATTTTGAGCAATTAAGTCCATTCCTCAAATCTTCACAGTTGATGACAGCTTTACCTTCCTTATTTTAGGTATATCAGGCACATAGGTGGTAGACAGATGGGGTGGGGGTGAAAGAGAGAGAGAGAGAGTGAGAGAGAGAGAGAGTGAGAGAGAGAGAGAGAGAAGATAGATAGATAGATAGATAGATAGATAGATAGATAGATAGATAGATAGATAGATAGATAAAGACACCCACCAAAGTATATTTAAAATATCTCATATTTGAGAAAGATTATCTAATAGGCTATTTAATTATTCTGAAATCATAATTGCTCTGAGGTATATATTTTCAGATCCTTATATCACAGTTCTGTATTCTTTTATGAAGTCATAACAGAAAATAAAGGAGGGGCAACAGAAAAACTATTTGCTTCTTTTTTTTGTAGTTTACAAAACCGTATTTGAAAATAACAACCACTTTGATTTTCAGGTTCTTTTACACAAAGACCTCATAGGAAAAATGTCAATTTGGGTTTATCCTTGGTTAAAAAGAAAATATCCACAGAGCATATGCCATGTATTTGCTCTCTCCAACCCCCTTTATATGCTCAGAACTCTTAGAAAGAAATTCAAAGTCTGAGTAGAAAGCCATTTTCATCAGGAAATCAGTACCATCAATTTTCCTTCAATCTTTCTATGATCTCTATTACATTATGATCCCAAATTGCCATGTTTTATGTTATAGTCACTCATATATGTCTTATTAAATCCTTTCAGAAGCAACATGAAAGCAAATACTGTGATCTAATTTCCTAATACAGCACCTACTACAAAGACGGGCTCTGAAAAAATTAATAAAAGATAGCATATATATTACATGGACGCTGTAGCCAGTTCTCTCACACCGTGATAAAAGTTCCTTATGCCCAAATTCACTGAGTGGAGTGCATGTGTCACATCAGTCTCAGGGGAGGCGGAGTCCTGGAGAAAAGGCATGGAATGTGGTGGGCAGGTTTGCATTTTAAACAATTGGTTTCTTTGGAGGAGTCTCCCCTCTTTTTTATCCCACCAAGGGTGGCTGTAGACCGGTCACATGGATGTAGGGGGCAGGGTAGGTCTTTATTTGGAAGTATGTTTATGCTTTCTCCAATTAGGTCATTTGACTACCTGTATAGCATTGAACACGTTCACCTCAGTGTGTACAGGTCAGTTACTGTGCCTGAAAGAAGTCAGGGGCAGGCTGCCCTAGGCTTGTTGCCACAGCAGCAGAAGTCTTCCTTACAGATGAGGCTATTTCTGAACCTGTTTTTATCATTCTCTTGTAACACTCAAATCCTAGGTATCAAGAGTCTGTGATGACCACATGACAACTTATTAAAAAAAAAAATCCTTAATGGACTGCTTGCTGGGTATTGTCCCCACCCACCCCACCCCCGAAGTGTCCCTAAGCTGTTTCTAAGAAATACCCCCATGGTGTCATTTCATGAATGTTTTGGATCAGGTCTCTCCGGTTTTTTCTCCTCTATTCCTCTTGCCACCTCAGCCAAATGGTTGACATTTGTGATTTTGTTGTTTTGTGGAGCCAAGCTTCAATCTCATGCCTTCCACTCTCTCCCAGCCCACCTGCCCAACACACATACACACCGATCTGAGGGAGAATACCACATCACATTTTGAGGCTGTCCTGCAATTCCTCAAAGCGCAACTGGCTTTACAAAAGTCTTGAAGACAAAATTTTGTGATTGATCACTTACAACTGCTATTACATGTAGCTACTCTTAGAGTCTAAATCAATATCATAGTTCCTTACTAGGTTAGTAAATCCTAAAGTGCAAACCAACACCCGAAGTGCTTCCATGGGACAAAGGGTAGGTCACCCCTACCTCCATGAACACTGCCAGCAAGGTGTTGCCTTGGTTTCCAGAACCAGTTAATATCTGGACCCAGAGAGGGAATAAAGAAGACTGTTTCCCAAAGCCAGGCCCATTTCATCAAGCCTTTCCCAGGACATTCTCCAATGGGAAAAACCCATACAGGTGAAATCCTGCCTCCCACATGCATGAGCTTGATCTGACCCCCTGACCTTGACAAAAAAAGCCTCAGTAGTAGATAAGTACATTACCCTCTAATGTGATTTATTCAATCTGGAATAAACATCAGCGGTTACACTCGAGTTGTATGGCACCAAATCTAATGTAATTCCTGTCACTGTCTTTTCTCTAGTGTAACACACAAAGAGAAGTGAAGGTAATAATCGTGTCACCCCTTCCAAGCTCTTATCATCAAATACGTTGTTGTACACACGCGCATATGTAACAACCAAAAGTGAGCTATAGCACATCGGCACAGATGGTGCACTACTTACAGGTTACGAATGGAAAAGCTCTTCTAACTCTTCAGAGCACATATTTACCAGGTAGAATGCTTACTATCTCAGTCTAAATCATCTGCTTGGGTCAAAGCCACAGAAGTCGTGGGCTAGCCAGGAACATAGGGAACTTGCCCTTGGATAAGCTTCACTAAATGTGCATTGAAGTAATTTTTCCAAAAGAAAGATAAACTCTAGTCTCCACCATAACAGAAAAAAAAATGCTTATTACTTTGAAAATGATAATTTCTAAACTTCAATAATGTTAAAGTCTTTTTAAGTCATCACTTCTTTCTACCTCCTTACACTTTGTTGCAATATCACACAATGTGATACCGTGTTTCCCAGAAAATAAGACCTAGCCGGACAATCAGTTCTAATGCATCTTTTGGAGCAAAAATTAATATAAAACCCGGTCTTATTTTACTATAAGACCAGGTACAATATAATATAACGTAACATAACATAACATAACATAACATAACATAACATAACATAACATAACATAACATAACATAACATAACATAACATAACATAACATAACATAACACCGGGTCTTATATAGCACAATGTAAGACTGGGTCTTACGTTAGCTTTTGCTCCAAAAGACACATTAGAGCTGATTGTCCAGCTAGGTCTTATTTTCGGGGAAACATAGTATATAGATGATATATTACAGAATTGTACAACTGAAATCTGTATCACTTTACTAACCATTGTCACCCCAATAAACTTTAATAAAAAAAAAAGTTTATCTAAATTTTAACTGACCTCAGATCTACCCAGCTATGTCCATTCTTAGGGTGTTTTAATTTAAGATTGTTTTTAAAACTAGCAGGCATTTCTTGTGTAACAAAAAGAAAACATGGCGTCACTATATGAGGTACACAGAGAAATGTACAAGATGAGTAGTTGGGAGATAATAAACCATAATCAATGCGATCAGATAGGCCTGGCTTGGAGTCATTGCTCTACCTTTTACTAACTTACGGTCTTCAGAAAGTAACTTCATCTTCCTTAGTCTTACGTAAAACACAGATAATAAAAGAAATTACCTCACAAAATTTGGGAGAGGAATGTATGAGTAATTCTTGTCAACCGCCTACCTCAATGAAAATCTATTATTTTATTATTATTATTAATGATTTCATGTTAAATTCTAATTTTCTGAACCATAAGAACTCCACTCACGATACTACCTTAATATTTCAACAGAATTTCTGTCACAATCTTATTTTTGCACTAGATTAATTGGAAGCTATTTTTCTGGGTTGTAAAATCACCAGCAATTAGATAATTATAGAAGATGGAAGATGAAGCACAGATGCTAGGCCTTCCTCTCAGCAGGATTGGAAAAAACCTTGCTGATTTGATGAGAAAATACTTACCATACAAGAGAGTCATGAATAAGAAAGTGGTGGGGAGCAAGAGGTTCTGGTCCCTCACAGGGTTTCATACATACCGCAAAGGAATGGTGAGCAACAGACCCCGGAATGAATTAGACTGGGAGCTTTTTGAGCTATTCTCTCACTTGAGTATCTAAGAAACTCAACAATGGTACATGAGCAATGCATGTTTGTCAAATTTGACAGGGATGCTTGGGGTTTCGGTTTATGATCAGTAAATTTGTATTTGCTTCCCTCTGGTTGTGTACGCTGAATTTAAAGAAATGATGGTACTTCGTGAGGAAAGCAGGTATATTTTAAATGACTAGTGTGACGTATAGTATTTTATTACTATCCATGCCCACAGTAAATAAAACGTAGGGAAGAAGCTTGACTGAAGGGCTTATCTTGGTGTTGAGAGTAAAATCTTGTGACATTTAAATTTTATAATAGGATCTTACGCCAATTTTATCCGGCCCAATCCTTACTTAAACTAACGTCTTTAAAAAGAGCAAAAGTACTCATATATATTTGACCTTCTCGATTCTGAGTTTAATTACAACTTATTTTTAGGGTCTGAAGTTTACTCACTCCAGCAGGAACACAGCTTCTAGGATCTGGAAACGGTATGGGTGCTTTTTTTTCTTTTGCTTTTTTTTTTAAAGTAAGCAAATCTTCCAAAAGTCCATTTTGTTGAATTATATTTGATTGAATCAGACACACATGAATTGACTTTATTTGAATTAATGGTTTTGAAAATCATAAGGCTACATAGAGTTTAATTATGATGCTTCAGATTTTGTCAATGTTACAAACCACAGCTTTTAAACATTGGAGTAGGTGGGCTCTGTATTAAATACAAGAACATTCTAGAAGTCCTTTGCCCTGAGTTAATGCTCTAATTTGGGAGTCAGCAAACTCTCCATAAAGGGCCAGAGAACAAATGTTTTAGGTTTTGGGGGCCACATAGTCTCTGTGGGAAACACTCAGCTCTGCTGTTCTAGCAAAAAAAGACAGTACATAAATAAATGAGCGTAGCTGTGTTTCAATAAAACTTTATTTACAATATATGCTATAGGATGGGTTTGGTCCATGAGCAGTAGTTTGAGAATTCCTGCTCAGATAAAGAGGACATCTAACAAGAACTACAAGTGCATCCTAGTAGGGCATATTTTTAATATCAGTGCCAACTCTCATTCGTGGCTGAGCTCCAGGACATTTTGGGGTGACCTGAAAGCAGGCTAAATTACCCAGGAAAACGTTTTGTCTCTTGTTTCTTTTGTCTCACCCTTCATTTTTGTTTTATTACATAAGTAACAAATGCTAAGTCTAGAAAAATCAGAACGTACAGTTGAGCAAAAGAAGAAAATAGAACACCCTTAATCTCACACTTCATTTTATAACATTTCACATATTTACTATGTGAAGAAATAATATGTATTTGTAAATACATGATTTTAAGTACAACAATTAAATTATACTATGCATATGTATGTGTACATGTGTGTATATATACATATATATGTAGAGAGAGAGGGAGACAGAGAGAGAGAAACTATGTGTAGTAACCCATTTAATAGATGTACAATGAATTTCATTAGCATCTAAGAGCCCTTACTTGAGCAGTCGTGGCAATGGATTTTCCTATATGATCCACTATTGTCAAGTATAAGCAAAAGACTGGCTGTTATCTGTTATATTGGAATATAAAGATTAAAAGAAATTAATATTCCTTCATGTGATCTTAAATTATAATTTTAATTGAAAGCAACTTGGTATGTTATATTTGTAGATCATTTCCAAGTGCACAAGTAAATTTTAGAAAATGTATTATAGATTTTTCTTTTAGCAAATAATTTCTGCTTATTAGAGTTGTACTTTTGAAAGCAATAACCAATTGCTTTCAGTCATTATTTCTCTCTCAAATATCCCCAAATTTGGGAGCAGGTACAAGGTTCCTTTTGGAAATCTTGACCTTATTGGCTGTTTGGTAAAAATCTAAATCTTAACCATTTTTTATTTTTTGAAACCTTTAGTTGGAGAAAGAGACGATCCAATTTTGGAACTTGCTTAGTAGGAGGACTTCTTAAATCTAGAATCTAAATACAGAACACACCCTTAACGATATCTGTTTAAAAATCAAGGGAATGTAGATGCTTCAGCTGGAGGGATACGGGCAGGAAAAAGCCTCCAGCGGCCTCCTTCATTTAATCACAGTCAGCTTTCCTTCTAGAGGTTCCAAATTAACAGTGGGGCAACTTTTAGTTTTTATTTTCCACTTTGAACAAGCAGGTGTTTCTTTCATGAGGCCCATATGTTTCTTCACAAGCTCTATCCAAAGCACCTACAGTACAGCCTATGGTAAGGTGGCACGTAGCCAATTTCTCACAAGATTTTCCTTTATATTCCAAGGAGAGGATGTGGAAAGGCAATGTGTGTCTGTGTGCGTGTGCACATGTTTATGTGTGTGCGTGTATGTGTGTCGCAGAGACAGGGCAAGAGAACAGCAGCACCATTCTCTTTGGGTGAGTGGGGCATCACCCACGATGCCAGCACACCACAGTGCAGATGAGCTGTCAGCGAGCCCTTAGGTCCAAAGCGACCCCATGCCAAACTCCTGCTTGTGGCCCATTTCCCAGCAGGCTCCAACATGGCTGTGGCAGACCCCGAGAGCAGCTGTCTCTGCCTGGCAAACAGGCAACAGTCCAACCAGGTGGTTTTCTCGAGTTAAGAATAACAGTACTTACAAAGAAGAGTGCCACTCGACATTGACGGCTCCTTGTTCCATCAGGATCATCAAGAGGACACCCAAGGGGAAGGGTAGGGTGAAGAGGGAGGTAAGAAAATGGAGAGGCTTATGCCGTCATGGAGGGGAAATAGGAAATACCCGAAAGCGCAAGTAAAACTGGCCAAGATGTGTGCTGACATTAATTGTCCATGGAAGCATAGCTTTGTGATTATCATTAAAGTGTTGGTTGCTTGGGAGAAAGCACACGATGTTTATGAGAAAAAGCTTGCCCTTCTGAACAAGTGACTGGTCTGCTAGTTCTTACAGGGACATTAAATAATCTAGAGCAATTTACTATCTACTCTTACAAGCTTGAAAATGAATCTGCCGTCTCGACTCATCCTATACTCACCTTTATTTCCATGTTGGCATGGAAGTGAACGTATGAACTTCATTATTATATATTGCCATCAAAATGACTATATTGCCATCAAAATACAATACTCCATAAATTCTTAAAAGTTAGATAGTTAGTACATATGAATTTGAAGCACACCAATAGAAAGAGAAGCTGTAATAATTTGTAAGAGTACTATTCTATTATTGTGCATTTGTTTTTCTATCATTCCCAACATGACACCTTCTAGTAACTTTTCACCAAAAAGTGTGATTTGTGGGCTGGCAGCATTGGTATCAGTTTGTTAGACATGCAGAAGATCTAGCCCCACGCTAGACGTATTGAATTAGAATCTAAATTTTAACAAGAGCTTCAGTTGATTAGCACACACATTAAAATTTGAGAAACTGTCCAAGTACCTTCAGGAAAACTGAAGTTCGGTGGTTAGTTACACCTGTTATTTATTTCAGGCAATACCGGTTATAATATTTGCTAACAGTTCTTGAGTAATCAAACCATCAGTCACTATCTCAATGTACATGGAGATTCTGAAGGAAAAGCTAAAAACTTTATAAGTGGTTTTGGCTGAAATGGACAACACTCAAAGAATTACATTTATAAGAATAATAAAAACAAAGTCATGCCTATTTGCCCATTTGGAATCATCCTAGTTTACATGTATTTGCCTTAATCACGTTAGATGCAGCTCAGTTACACGAGGACATTTACGTCAAGGAAATTAAGGCATCATGAAGTACCCCATTAAAGGTATTGATTAGCTGTCATAAAGTCTGCTCAGAATGACATTCAGTGCCAATTAAATTGAAGCCATATGTCTCAGAAAAAATTGTATGAGGTAATCTTAAATTTAGTCTATTATATAAATAGACTATTCCATGACTTAATGGATTAGGAAAAATTGATAATTTAAACATTGCCTGCTAGATAAAACTAAAAATAAAAGGTATAGTAATCTTCCTGGAATAGTCTCTTCAAACCCTGGTGAAAAATGACTCAAAGTTCAGCTTTATGACAAGCGGACAATTTGGGATTATAGCAGCCTCGTGACTCTAGATGAGGAAGTCACCAGAGCAGCAGACAATGCAGCAGGAGGCATGGAAGAACTCAGCGGTGGGAGGGGCAGCGTAATCTCTGCCGAGGTAATCTGAGCCTGCATCCTGCTATTGACCGATTCTCTGAACTTCACCTAACTCCATGGAAATCCTGTACATGAAACAATGACAGGATGTCCCTGGAAAAGTTACAAAAAGCCCGGGTTCAAAACACATTGTTCATAAACTCATGGAATCTGTGCATACTGCCCATCAAATAGAAAAAAAAAATTTTTCAAAAATATCTGAGGAAATTCCTTACTTATCAAATTCAATAGGCTTTTGCTTTAAAAGGAAAAAGCAGATTTAGCTTCTTTGTAGATAAAAGTTTCTAAACCTAGACACTCTTAGGAAAAAAATGTTGATAAACTAATGCAATAGTTCTCAAAGTGTAGCTTGCATCAGAATTACCTGAAACGAAAACACAAAATTTCTGGGTCCTATCCCAGAGTAGGTCAGAAGTAAGACCCAGAATTTGTATTTCTAATAAGTTCTCAGATGATGGTAATGCTGCTGGTTCAGGGACTACATTTTAAAGCCTACTGAGTTAAGTAAACTATATTACAACTTACTTTAATAGCTAATTTTATATTCACTTATTCTACAAACAGTATTACACATCTCTGTGTGACTAGTACAATGCTAGTTGCCAAAGATGCAAAGCTGAATAATTCAGCCTTGCTCGCCAAGAAGTCAGAGTCTAATGGGATCACCTGTCCCATGGAAGGTACTTACTCTCCTGAAGCATTAAATTTGAGGCAGAAACATGCCCCTGCTCTCAGTATTGGAGAACAGTGTCCCCCACTCCCTGTGCCTCCAATTTCCTCAGACCTCAGGAGGTCTTTGAACACTACAGAGAGGGGACAAGCATTATTTCCTTGCCTTCCCAGCCAAACCAATGACCTCAAAATAATAAAGATTTAGCTGAGAAAGGAAAACATGGAGGTGAAGAAATAAACACATTTTTATTTGCTTTATAATTATGTCTAGAACTTAGAGTGTGACCACTGTCACATATGTAGAAACCAATAAATTTGTAAAAGTCTACTAAGTTACTGAGGTAATTACACTGCCAAAAATACATGCCTTTAACTGTTTGAGCTTTCAAACAGACATTGAATCTCCAATCTTGCATCAGTCGCAAGAGATACGAGAGGACTGAGTCAGTGAAGAGGACATAATTCCCAGTGCTCACTTCCAATGTTGGCACAGAGAATAACAAACCTGGGATAATCTTCCAGAAGGCAGAGCCAGGGGCCACAGAGAGAAATGGACAAGGGGGTCTTCCAAGAGAGCAAACCAGGATCTAGTCTCAGAACTTTCCCTGTCTCCATACGAGGGAGCCTTTCCGATGCCTGCCTAGCAGGATTTTATCCTTGCTACAGATAAGCATTCACTAGGTCTGTCTCATTGTCATTCAATGGCTCTTATGCTGGCTTATATTCTGTCCCTCTTCCATCATTGTGTACTGGTCCAGCACGCATATCGGCATGAGAGGATGAGAGGAGGTTTAGATAACTTGCTTTTTAGTTTATAAATTGCCAGACCAAATGAAGTATATTCTTGATGGAGTATTGAGCATATCATTCAGAAATCCTAGACTTTGAGCTAGCTATAGGAACTGGATGAACTCCGAATTGTTTCTCTTGAGGTGATAAGTGTTATGCATAAAATGTATGTTTGGATATTTGAACATTAGAAAGAGATCATTCCTGGCAAAGATTTGTACTACCCGTCCATATTGTAGTAAAGTAATTGGGAGATGTCGTCTTAGCTCCTCTTATGTCTAGGTGGACCACTTGAATAGTTACTATCAATTATACATCAGTAATTGCATTGTTACAATCCATGATTCTAACTAATGTGTATGTCTTCCTGGCCTAGATGGTTAAGTTGCAATAATACCCTCTTCAGTTCCTTTTCGCCATCTACCAGCTAGATGTTGATGTTCAGGGTGACTAGGAGAGTGTTGACAATGGTAGAGATAAAAGATGAGGGAGACTGGATCCTTGAGTTACCACTTGGAAGAGAGTCACCAGATCACATCCACCCTGGATTGTTGCATGAGTGAGAAATACATTTTTATTTTCTAGATGAAGTCACGGAGATTTGAGACTTTAACTGTTAGTATTACTTTAATGTTTAATATAGATATTTGCTATTTATCTTTTATCCTTTACTCATGAGTGGGGGCTGGTGATAAAGACCAGATTAATATTATAAAACAAAAGTACTACATTTTTCTCTACATAATTGAATTGTAAGATGGATTAAATTTTGTGACCTTCTCACACCTGTTATACTTCTTATAATAATCCTACGAGGCAGCTATCATGAACTCTATTACACAGAAGAAGCAACAGAGACTTAGAGAGATTATGTAATGTACTTAGGTCATGGGTGGCTGAATAAAAATCCCTACCCTCATCACTCTAACTCCAGAACCCGTATTCTTTCCCATTTCCTACTCCACCTCTGCCATCATTACTAATAGGAACAGTTTCTCTGAAGTTGGCTTCCTACTGAGGATAAACTATGTTTCACTCAGCAGATTTTTGCATTTTTATCAACTCTTTTAAGAAAAGGAGACTTCTACCAAAAATGGTTGAAACGAGAAATTCACTCATATATATGTATATATATATATATGAGCTAATACTGAGAGAAGAGAAGGAGAGTGTTGAGACTGACGTGCAGACAGACTTTAGAGACTCTCACGTAGGCAAAGCCATTCCGGAAAGCAAAGAGGGAGTACCTGCCATCTACCAATCCAATCCTACAACAAGGTGCTCTTTGGCTAATGTTCACAGAGCATGTCACTGGGCATAGGCCTACAAAGGAAAAACTGACCTGAAAGAGTAATTGGTTAATCATGACCAATGATCCTATTTACTCTATAGAAAAATGTTGCTACCAAGCATAGCTAGTCATTGAAGGCTTTCGTTTCGAGTAATATGCTTAATCTTCTTTTAGTAATATGCTAATATGCTTAATGTTCCATATGTGCCCAGTTTTGTCTTATCAGTTCAGTTGTCCTTCATTCACTCCTAGTGGGGCATGGGACTAATTTTTAAGAAAATGTGGAGTATGCTGAATATGATTCCTATTTTACATTAACCATAGGTTTTATTGGTTATATTTATTTAATTTACATAATTTTATATTTTACATCAATTTATTTAATTACAATATTTAATAAAATTATTCTAAATTTCTCCTAAAAAATCCCTATATGAAGTATTGTGTCTAGTTTAATATCCAGTTAACTGGAATATAAACTATTGGATTTTTCATGCAGTTGATTATGGCCTTCAAATTCAATAATTTTAGGCTTCCTCAGAATTTAACAATGAGAAGGAGATATACACATATAACAAACCTGTCTCAAAAACCTCCTCCATGTGACCAGGTAGAAAATTAGTCCCTGCGTGCCCTTTGTGATGTGACCTGTGAGGAAAGAAAGGGGCAGCTATGGATCTCCTAAACTGAAGACATATACTTAGAAAAGATAGTTTTAGTTCCTAGGTCAGAGATTCAAACTTGTTTTCAGTTGACACTTTCTTGAGCCTCATTTCCAAATTTAAAATACCTATATTCTAAAGCACTGCTGCCTGCAATGGACTGAAGGGTTGTGCCCTCTCAGCCCAACCATCAAACTCATATGTTGAAACCGATTCCCCGATGTAACCGTATTTGGAAGTGGGCTTAGGGAGGTCATTTCCTCATGAGGGTAGAGCCCTCACGAATGGGATTCATGTCCTTATAAGAAGAGGCTGCAGAGCTAGCTAGCTCTCTTTCCACCACGGAGCTACAATGAGAAGTTGGCATTCCACACGTCTGTAAGAGAGCTCTAACTAGAACCCAACTCTGCTGGCAACCTGCTCTCAGACTTCCAGCCTCCAAAACTGCGAGAAATAAGCTTCTGTTGTGTATAAGCCACCCAGTCTATGGCACTTTGTTATAGCAACCTGCACAGACAAAGATACTATCTTTATTCCCAATATATGCAATTAATCCCTTAATCCCAGTTGAGATATATAAATCGTTGTGCAGGCAGGATAAAAGTGTTACCTACATAGCTCTCATTGAGCTGGGCCCAGGTGGAGATAGATGAAGCAACCTGATGGCAGAATTCTGAAGGAAGTAATATTACTCTACAGGGCCTCTGGATGACCTCTTTCATTCTTTTGGTCCTTAGTGGCATCTCATTCCCAACATTCCAATATCTGGGGGTTTTGTCCTCCCCTCGTCTTGTTCACAGACCTGAATGGATCTTTCTAATTCCCACAACCAGACCAAAAACCTCCTACCCATAGACTAGCCTCACCCAAAGACTCAGAACCCATAGTCAAGGAAGCCAGTATCCCATGATTTTACATGTTCTAAAGTTAACTTATATGCTAGTTTCTTGCCAAGAACTGGGTCTTGTCCCAAGTGCACTAAATGTTTTGCTTTCTTACTGATACGACTTTCATTGTGTTAATTATAGTGTAAATAAATTGTTGCTTATAATTGTATATTGCTCTTCTTTTCATAATTTATCATTTTTAATCCCTTTAATTTTTTTTCAACCTCTCTCACTTTTATCACCTTTTCACACATGTCTTATAATCAATGGCATCTTTAGGCCAGCCGGCATTTGTGACGTGGTTATCATTATTCACACTTGATTCTTATCCGTGGCGTCATGACTAGAGTACTGCAGTCCCTTGATTTTTCAGTCAACAAACTAGTTAGGACCATTCAAAAATGAGAGATGAGTTCTAAATGTTGTCTAGTTCCTTTAGTTGGCACTTCCTAGTCAGCTCAGGAAAGCACCGGCATTAACATCTGTAGTAAGAGTACAGCAGGTTAGAAGAAATGGCAAGGACAAGAGTGAAGTATTTAAGATATGCTTCATCCCCAATACTGTTCAGCATGGAGCACTGGTTCTTAAACCTGAGTGTGCAGCAGAATCACCTATAGGTTGTTTAAACACAAATCACTGGACTCTAATCCAGAGTCTCTGCTTCCCTAGATCTGGTGTTGGGTCCAAGAATGTGCATTTCTAACAAGTTGCCAGATGCTTCTCCAGGGATCACATTTTCAGAACCAGTGTCCTAGAGAATGATTAAAAATAAAAATATTTCTCCATCTGCTGGTCTGAAGGCAGCCTGGCCCTGAGTCAGCTCCCACGTTCATTTCTCTGGAAGTCGCAACCAAAGTTTTGTATTTCCCAGGCCATAAAGATGCCTTTTCTTCTGCTGTATGGATTTACTTCTTTTTCTTCCCCAACTTGTAGCCATTTCCTCAATCTCTCCTCGTGGAAACACTGGCCCTAAAGATACCCTTCAAATCTTGAATGGTTCTTGCCCCTTTTTGTTTCTCTTTCCACAGTGGTTGTTCACAATTATTAGTATGAAAAGGTTGCAAAAGAGAGGGGCATCTGGAGGGGCGGGTGAAAAGGCCTTTGGGATTCATTTGAGAGAGTTCAGTGAGCTGGAAAGCGGATTTAGTGGGAAAGATTACAACACAAAATAATATTTCATATTTTTATACAGCTGCATGTCCTTCCCTGGTTAATCTTAATTTTTATCTTGGGTTTTCCTCCCCTGGAATTTAGGAACTGAAACACTGTCCCAAATCTTTTTCTTCCAAATAATTAATTCCCACATCCTCCAAAAGCAAAGCAATAAATATTCCTCAACATGTTATAAGAATAAATTTTACTTTCACAAATCAGATGTTTACAAACAAGGACTTTGCTTAATTTTGCACCTGACATGCTTCCCTTGAGTCTTGAACCACCCCCATCTGCTTAAAGCAAGCTACTCGTGCTTTCTCTTTCCCATTTTAGTAAACTCAGTGTAATCCAAACATACGTTAGTTTAAGCGAGGCATTATTATTATGTGTAGTGTTTCATGCAAATGCTTCCTCTAGGTTGTGTGGTGTTCTTGCACATCTGCACACGGATATAGGAAAGAGATTTTGGAGGAATGGCAAGGCCCAAACCCAGCAGTGTCTTAGGGCTCTATTGATACCCACATTCTAAGGCCTTGGTGGCTCTCTCACGAGGCACACGGGATACTCTTAAAACCTTCAGCTGGGTCTCCTCAGTTATTAATTGAAGACATTAATCCCAATAAGGCATGAGTGGGCTTCTTCTACCACCCCAATATGGCCAACCCATGAGCCAGCTAACACATGCCCCCACTCTATGTTGGGAGGAAGCTTAGGATTCCCACCTTGCATACATGGAATAGTCTTTGCCTTCTTCCACTGAGCACTGTCACTCTACTTTCTTTCTGTTGTCCTTCCCTATTATCCAACAGTCCTAACAGGATCTGGAGTTCTGCTAAGTAGCAAATACCAGAAGAGAAGCAGCAATATATTCACAATTTCCCCCAAGCTTGGAAGGAAACCCATACACTGTCCTCACTATCAAGATTATTCAGGAGGAGGCCACATACATCATTCTTCATCTCCTCCCTTTTCTGACTCATTTCCTCCAACTTCTCACACGTGTACATAGGTCATAGAGTGCAGAGTAGAGCTAGTGGGGATCATGCATTCAGAGAATTAACATCATTTATTTGTTCAATCTCCCTGAGGACCTGCAGTAGGGTGTCTGGCTACGAGGAAAATGTGCTTCATTGAACTTTAGAAGTTAAGTAATATAAATATATGTATGCTCCTCTGCATTTTCTCTACAAATAAGTGGGAAGGGCCAGCAGGTAGCCTCATTCATTGATAGTTCAGGCATTCATTGATATTTCACATCATTTTGTTACATATTTCATTTTCTAGAGAGGTATGAGTCTGCAGGAAAGACACCACACTCCTCAACTCAAGGTTCTACCAAATGAACAACCTAAATAGTTGATAACCTACCTATGGACTAAAGCAACTTAATTAAGATAACTCATCAGACCAATGTTTATTGAGTACCCCCAAATGCTAGACATACCTTTGTATGATCCAAAATATCCTACATGATAAATGTTCTACTTCAGTCATTGTGATTGTAAGAACCTGTGGTGCTTACTTGTATCTATGTCTCTATATAAACTAAAAGTACCTCGAAGGTAAAGTCTATGCTTCATCTATTGCTAAAACCTCAAATCTCACGTTGCATACATCAGATACATAAGGATCGGTAATTCGTTGGAGCACTATTATTATTAATAAAATGCTAAGTAACATTTCAAAAATGATTAAACCTTGAGAATTATTTGACATAAACAAAATTTAATCATTTTTTAACTACTGGTATAAAAATTGAACTCTTACATCAAGCATTCACAGTTGAAATTAAAATGAAATCTCTCTCATAATATTAGAAGAAAATTAATGGTTTTGCATTAATGTGCTTCCTGGTTTATTACTTAATAAATTACTGTTAGTTACAAGAACTATTTTAGAAGACTTTAACTCTTATAATATACCGTATTCTATGCATATTATCATGTGAAATTATTTTACCTTTTTTTATTTTTTATAAATGGCAAATGAAAAATAATTAAAGAATTAAAAAGATGCAAAGTGTTGGCTCTGGTGACCTGATGTTTTTGTGATTATGTTGTATACATTACAGATAAATCACAGCTGTCATATTGTTGTATCTTGTTAAATTGTACGAAGATTTAATTTAAGGCCAATGTTGATAGCATTGTAGATAAATTAACCATGTTGTTTGCATGGATGGTTTTATAGCAGAGGCTCATAGCGGTTAGTAACTTAAAACTCTGTTAGAATTTCCACTATAAAGTTTCAACGGTACCTGGTTCTCTGGATTGCAAATTAGTAGCAAATCCTAAGACTAGAATTGCCTTATTAAGAAAGAAAATTATTTTGTTCTGGGTAAAAGATGCAAAGTTACAAAAGAAGTTGGTGCATCTCCCTTTTCTAGGGTTATTAAGAGATAATGTCTTTTACAACACTCTATATTACAAACAAAAAGTTCTGAAGTCTAGCCTGGGCTAAGTGCTAACCTGCAACTTGACCCCTTTGGGTCTCTCTTCCTTGTCATTGAAATAAAGAGTTTGGAGAAGAGGTCTAAAATCTATCTATCTATCTATCTATCTATCTATCTATCTATCTATCTATCTATCTATCTATCTATCTATCGTCTATCATCTATCTATCTATCTATTTATCTATCATCTATCTACCCACCCATGATCTATCAGTTATATTTTATCACTAGTTATCTCCACCTAGTGTAATTGTGCTAATAATAGCAGACTAAACACAGAACTAAAAAGAACATTCCACATTCCATTTTCTCACTAAAGTGCTGCCTTTTAAAAAACTTTGCTGCAGACCATAAGAATCTATTTTCTTGTTTAATATCACCTGGAAGACCATCCTGAGACAGCTCAGTATTGTTTAAGAACCCTTATACAAACATATCTTTAAAAAGCATTCAAATGATCAAAATACATAACTTTATAAGTTAGATACATTAGAGTTGTAATATTCGTATCATAAATAAAAATTGATGTCTATAATACACAAGCATGTTGTACCATTACAGTTGGTGTAATTTAAATCTTGAAAAATTAATTTGCATAATAGTCTATAGCCACTTATAAGATGATAGTAATGCCTAACCTAAAATACTTTATCATAAAAGCAGACGCATTCACATGGGAGCTAATTTTCTATTTGGCTTCTTTCTATAAATCAATACCCAAAGAAGCCTAAAATTCCTTAAGCTGAAAACAGAATGAATTTATTTGGGGAATGAGAACCACACCTGACCAATGATCACCAGCTACAAAACAAAAACATTTTTTTTGTTCAGTTCATTATAACATCCAAAGATCATACTAAAGGCTTAATTGCAAGTAGTATTGTTAAATACTATACGACAGGACTTGGACTTAAGAAAAACAAAAACACCTTGAATAATATGATCAGGCATGTATGTATGTGTGTGTGTGTGTGTATACATATATATAGTGTGTGTGTATGTATATACACACACATACACATACACATATGTTTTATATATATATTAATCAAGAGGTTATTGCACTTCATAAATAGTGAATTTTTCAAGTTTGGCTGAATAGGGAAGTGATTGTAAATCTCTCAAGCTGTTGCAGTTTAAGCCTTTTTTTTCTTTTTTTTTCTTTTTTGTCAACATTTATCTTCTGATATGCTGACCATGCTCCTTAAGGGCAGCATTCTTTGCAAAGTTGCTCACCTCTGAGCATTCAGTCAGACAGCTCCCATTAAAACCCGGAAGAGGCTGAACACAGAACTGAGCGTGTGTAATATCATTTTCTTGATGCCCCTCCAATTTAACGTTCACTGTCTCATAGACATTTTATAGGGTAGGATCCTAAAACTAGTTATGTATCTAACAAATGATGGTATTGTCTCTATTTTGATACAGATACCCATGCCGTGTGAGACTAAGTCAAAATCTTTGCAGCTAAGAAGATAGATTATGTCTCTGATTTCCCATAAATTTCTCCAGCCTGTCACAAGGGCATTTTTTTTCTAATCGGCAAAAAGACTTTTTGATAGAAAAACGATATAGCTTCAGTTACTGATTCTTACTCCATGGCAAGTCGGCTTCACCTATGCCCCTTTTTGGCTTTCTCCTAAGACAGGACTGGCTGCTCATCTTATCTCGTCTCTCCTGAGCCCATGATATTCACTGGGCTGGGCTTTTCTAGTAGGGTAGATTATTCTATCTCAAAGGCAATGAACCAGACCCTACCCTTCTCCTCCCTGGTGCTTCTCAATTTTCACATCAGAGAAGACCTAGTCACATCTGCCTGCTCAAGGCAACTCCACCTGGTGTTTTGTTTCCTCTCTTTTTGTTCCCCAACCTTCACCTTCAATCTTCTACCCTATTTTACCAAAAATAGGACTTGGCCCGACCATCAGCTGTAATGCATCTTTTGGGGCAAAAGTTAATATAAGACCTGGTATTATATTATATTGTATTATACTATTATATTATATTATATTATATTATATTATATTATATTATATTATATTATATTATATTATACTATATTATATTAAAGATCCGGTCTTAGATTATAGTAAAATAAGACTGGGTCTTATATTAATTTTTGCTCCAAAAGACACATTAGAGCTGATGGTCCGGCTAGGTCTTATTTTCGGGGAAACACGGTACCTGCAAAAGAGGCCAGCAGAGCCATCTTTTCCTCTATGAGTCACCAGGCACACTTGAGAAAGCTGGTCCTGAGATTTATATGAAACGCGGAAATGGGCAGCTTCCCTTTGAACTCAAATTAACATTATGTGCTCCAGGATACTTTACACAAAGTGTGGAGGCACTGTGTGCTGGTTTAAGTACAGTAATAAAAATGTGGCATTGTGATTTCTATTTTTCTGTTTTTCCTTGGGCGTATAGTGTCCTAGAGGCTGTCCTCAGAAAAGAAATGTCAAGGCATATTACAAACACTTCAGGGTCCCTAATTGTGAAATCATAAAAGAAACAAACTTCACGTCACTGTTTAACATTGACCTCCAAATAGGGGCTGAGTGGATATTGGGAAACAAGTGATTGGTCATCGGGAAACAATGATTAGATAAGGAGATAACGATAGCATGAGAAGTTTTGCCTGGTATAAGATTCATTTGGCTAATTTTAGCAATAAAAATTATTTATTTTGTAGTTAAACAGGCTTTTCTAAGAGCTTAAAGTGTCCAGTCGCTGGGTAAACAAGGATCTAGTTCTGATTAAGTAAGACAATTTCTTTCCTGGGAAAAAGTTTTTGTGGTAATGGGTTTTTTTCTGGAAAGAATTTTAGAGTTTTGGGTTTTTTTTCCCATAATGCTCATTTACTATTCGTGGGGGAGGAACAGGAAACTTAGCATACACAGCGGGCTTCATCAGATCCATGGCTGTGCATTGGCCTGGCTATGCAGCTCAGCAGGAAAAGAGGCGACAAAAGGTGTGGACCTGGGGGTAGGAGGGGCACTGCCATCCCTTGCCCCTTTCCAGGCCTGCCTTGGCCCACTTTCCCCTTCCTTTCTCTCTACTTGATTTCATGATGTGTCACAAGTCTGATTCATCTTCTATTGTCTTAATAAATCCTTCTTTATCTCCTTTTTCTCCACTAATTCTATTGCCAAGATTTGGTCCCCGCTGTCTGCTCACTCTACATTCTTTTCTATGGAGACCTTATGTACTACCATCCAGGATGAATCCACGTTTCGTAGATACCTTTCCAATTGTTTGTGTCCTCTTTCATTTCTTTCACCAAAGTCGTGTACTTTTCAGTGTATAGATCTTTCACCGGCTTGGTAAAATTTATTCTGAAGTATTTATTATTTTTGATGCTATTGTGAATGGGATAGTTTTCTTTCTTTTTCAGATCTTTTGCTGTTAGTGTATAGATACACAACTGATTTCTATATGTTGATTTTGTATCCTCCAGCTTTACTGAACTTGTTGATTAGTCTAATGGTTTTTTTGTGCAGTCTTTAGTATTTTCTAAAGATCATATCATCTGTAAACACCAACAATTTTACTTCTTCCTTTCCAATTTGGATACCTTGTATTTCTTTTTCTTACCTGATTGCTCTGGTTAGGGGTTCCAGTACTGTGTGAAATAAGAGTAGTTAGAATGGGCACACTTATCTTGTTTCTTATCTTAAAGGAAAAGGTTTCAGCTTTTCACTTGTGAGTACAACATTAGCTGTGGGTTTGTCATATATGGCCTTTATTATGTGTTGAGATATGTTCTTTCTATACCCAACTATTTTTTTAGCATTTTTACCATGAAAGAATGTCCTAGTCTGTCAAATACTTTTCCTGTATCTATTGAGATGATCATAGGATTTTTATCTTTCATTCTAATAATGTGGTATATCATACTTATTATTTTACATATGTTGAAACATCCTTGTATCCCAAGAATAAATTCCACTTGATCATAGTGTATTAATCTTTTAGTATATTGTTGAATTCCATTTGCTAATATTTTGTTGAGTATTTTTGCATCTATATTCACTAAGGGTATTGATCTGCAGTTTTCTTTTCTCATTTTGGGTAGAGGAGCTTGAGTTCTCTCTGTTGGAGGAGAAAGATATATACATGCAAAGAGGGAAGTTAAGGAAGAATCCAGTGATGTTAGATTAAAATGACAATTATCAGTATGAATTCATGATTATTTGTATGTACATGTGAGATATATATGTATATGCATATACGTGTGTATATATATATATATATATATAATTTGTTTCCCTCACAAGGTCAAAGGAAAAGGCCTAAAGGCAAAGACCCTCTAGTAAAGAATTGCATTCCTAGCATCTAGGCCTTGGTTTCTGAATACCAGTTCCCACTCGCCATAGCTTATGTTAGGACTGGAGCAGGGAAGGGAAAAGAGGAGCCTAGAAAGTCTTGTTGTGCTAGAAAGTAAAGAAGTGCATAAAAAATGATGCAATTTTGTCCAAGGAAATAAGGAGCCAGCTTAAAAGGGCTCCCACTGGCCAATTAAAGAACATTTAAAAAAATAAATAACAATTTAAATTAACTTCTTGAGAGATTTGTGAAAATGAGGACATCAGGAAATCAAAAACAAAGTTTGCATAGAGCAGCTAAGGATTATTTGCACTATACACAACTGGTTTTGTTAGAAACCAAAGGTTAAAATATCATAGGAAAACTACCCTGTAACCCTAGAGACCTAGGACTTCAGTTCATTTCTTGAAACATCATGACTAAGGTTAATCAAGGCCTGGTCATCAACTTAAAATGGCACACACCCTTCCCAATCACATATGATGCAATTATATCTGATTTAGCACCATTCCGTGATGGGACTTTAACCTTAATCTATGTTTCTGTGATCTTGCTTCCTTAGTATGGGACCTTCTTCCTGATTCTTATTCATCACTTGAGGATCAGTTTGAAACAACCTCCTTCACCTACCCACTCTATTCAAATTTATATACTGGTTTCCTCCTGCATGTTGCTACACAGCTGTGCACATACCTCTGTTCTATTTACACCATGTCTGTTCTTTTTATATAGCTATCCTCCAGTAGCTTCTAAATTGTTTGAGGATAGAGCCCATACTTTATTAATTATTTTTTAAATTTTTTAAAAAATTTATTGGGGTGACAATTGTTAGTAAAATTACATAGATTTCAGGTGTATAATTCTGTATTACATCATCTATAAATCCCATTGTGTGTTCACCGCCCAGAGTCAGTTCTCCTTCCATCACCATATATTTGATCCCCCTTACCCTCATCTCCCACCCCCCACCCCCACTTTATTAATATTTATACCTATGAACCTTTCACCTTTTCCGTTACCTTTAGCAACTAGTTCATTGCTTTGCATATAATAAATGTACAACAAATTGTGTTAATTTCACTAGAGCAACTTATGAACAAAGAGTTAGATGGAGATTCTAAACTATTCCTAGCATGTGCCCATCTGAGCCAAACACAAGCTGAAATTCAGTAATTTTAACAGGGATAAATGTAAACTCCAGGAGAAGGGGGCAAGGAAGAATATTTACTGAGTACACACATTGTACAGGTACTTTCACAAGAATTGCCTCAATTGGTCAGAGATGCTAGGACAGGCTAAGTTAGTGTCATCTCAATGGACTTCAAGTGACACTGCAGGAATTTGAGCCCAGTTCACCCTGACACCAGAGCTTGTGCTCCATCACTATCCTAGGCTGTCTGCACTGCAGTTCATTTAGAAAAATTCTTGAGAGTGTAGTAGACAGAGCTTAGGGTTAGGAGTTCATTATAAATGAATTTAGGCTTATCAAGAGTACTGTGGGTTGTAGAAGAAAATCTAATCATTATATGGGCCATTTTGCTGTTGTGACATTTGAATGCATCTAATGTCCCTAGGTATCATTAAAGAATTCCCATTTCAGTGGTCACATAAAGCCGTCTTTATCAAATCCTAACAACTCATGGCAGTGCGTGTTGGATACGTGAACCGGGAATAACACCCTTTGGCCTTAGCATTTTCAACCCCTTAATAATAAGTGTTACTTTTTGATAGACCTGGATCTGTGTTTTATATTTCATTAAGTTTTCATGTTACTTCATTATATGGGCAGGTTAATACAATACTTAGACTTCTATTGACATCCGAGGTATACTAGTTTAAAATATTCATATAATCCCTATACCGAAGGGCTATTTGGACTAAATATTTTTAACGGAGAACTATTAATCATTGTGAATTTTACCCAGAGAAATAACCATTTTTCTAAAATTTTAATTAGTATTTTCTATGATAAAAGTAATGTATACTTCCATGGTATTTTCTTCTAAAATGTTTATGAAGGAAAAAGGGAAAGAAAGAAGTAAGCTTCAGAGAATTATGCAAAGCAACAAAAGGAACTTAATTATAGGAAAATAAGTCACTTACTTATTGAAAACCTCTGGCAAGAGGTGATGATTACTAAGAAGACATTTTGTTAAACACGGAAGGTCAGGTATGCACTGAAGTTCAAACTCAACCTGAACCGTGGGTTAGAATATTTATCTTTCTCTTGCTTCAGGCAACTCAGCTGCACAAAAGGCAAGATGTCATACATAAACAGTGATAGTTTTTTGTTTTTTTTAATGGAGATAAAATAAAACATTTCAAGGAATATCTATTTCAGGTTTCTAGATGTGAGGGTGTAAGTGGGAAAATGATAGGTTGCAGGAAAAATGCCAAGATATCTTTTTAAAAGAAAACCATTATATCATTTATGAACTTATCTGATAACCATTTCTGTGGCTACAAAAAAAATACATATGTAAGTTTACTTTCTACTACAGCAACCATAAATAGATTAAATCAGTTATGTCCAAGGAAATTTATTCATTAAACTGAAGTAACATCGAGCATCTCGATGTTAACATAATCAAGGCTCTTTAATTTATTTTCCTCCCTGAAATTCTACTCAACTTTTTTTTTTTTTTAATCACTGGGAAAGATATATGGTAAGAAGTTATAGTTGTGAATCACTTACTTTGTGCTACCTGATACTCTTAACTCTAAAGAGAACCTGTCACAATGCATGACATTTAATTTTTTGCTTTTACAAGCTTGTCTTTTCTACTAACTCTGAATGCCATTGATTTTATTCAGTGTTGCATGACTAGGACCCAATATAGTTCTAGCATACAGCAGGTGTTCAATAAATAATTGTGTGTAGTTGATTTAACTTGATTTTTAGTCCTTATTCTGTCTTCTAAATGTTCATATCCTATTGCTATGTGGTAATTCTTAAATGCCCTTCGACACTTTTTGCATATAATTAAAGGCATCTCACTCCTTTCTTTTCATTCTTATGAAGAAAACCTTGCATAAAACCTTTGACCATGAGTCACCAGTTTAAATCCTCCCACCAGAAGTAATTGTATAAATTAAAGGAATTGTAGTCCTACTCCAACCTCCTCCCCGCACTGTTCAGTATTATTGGAATATCTGAAATATCCAACAGCTATTTTAACAGACTTTTCTGAACTGAAATTTAAAATTCAGAACTAAAACATGGCAAGTCCCCTTGGTACTTCTATGTAGAAGCTAAAATCTCCAGTGCCCCTCAACTTTCAATCTATGCAAATTCTTCACTCTACCCATATGACTAAAAAGTGGGCAGGTGAGAAGAATTGGGTCATCTTTCCCAGAGCTCAAGCTGTAGGCCGTTTAGCAGAGTTTTTCAGAGATGGAGAGGTTCTTCATAGCTGTGACACATTTCTATTTCCTCCCTGGTTTGTTTTTAAACCTTCCCCTCATACCTCAGATTCCTACTAATGGAGAAAATTAAAAAGTAGTTTCCTTGCTCCATTTGATGTTATTTTCACTCTTCTGCCCAAATAATCACTCTGTTCCTCTTCCTTCTCCTAAGGTATTTTTGGCCACATTCTCTGTCTCACTTTCCTTTGATGGCGAGGGCCTCTGCAAATCACTTTGGGAATTCTCCTGGTCAATCCTGGGTCAGGTGTTTTAACTCTTTTCTGCCTCCAACCCGTCTTGTGTACATGAAGTCTACCTGCTCGCTCCTACGTATATACAATACCCTTGACAGAATGAAGGCAGAAGCCTAGTGTAGGTATAAACCTACCTACCTCTGAAGGTGTAAACCTTTCAAAGATCTCCAAATGGCTGTCTTCTACTGTTTTCTCTGGACTTGGACAGTTACTTTCCTCAACCACTTGAGCAGAACCTGTGAAATCCTTCCTGCTCCCTGGGTCTCTACCCAAGCCTTATCTGACCAGTTCCATCTTGGCCATCTGATACTGGCTGTCAAATTCCAGTCCTGGTCTTACTAAATAAAACTTTCGTCAGACACTTTTGGACAATATCTTCAATAAGCAAACTGCAATAGTAGCCAAATCAGCCTTTTTGATCAATAGTCCAAATTCTGAAATTATGTATTAGCTCAATAGCATGCCTAAAATTCCTTCCTTTTTCTTTCAAAATCCACCTTTCTTCTCTCCCCTCTGTAAAACTTACCCTGATTCATTAGAAGTGGTGTGACAAATCCCAAGGTCAGGTAAGGAAGGCACCATTTGGAAGAAGATGGGGGTTTACCAGTGGATGAACAGGAAAGTGAATAAGGAAAGAGATAAAGAGAAGGCAGAGGAGAGAGGGTCAGCTGACCTCCAACATACTGTCTGAAGAGGAATGCACTGGTTGATCTAATGCTATAAAGACAGGAGGTAAAGGTCAGATTCCCTCTCGGATTCTTCCACTTGGACTGGTAGTTGTGTGCTGAGAAATGGGGGAGATGTGACTGACTCACTGTGCTTCAGAAGCTGCACAGACAGCTGCAGTCAGCAGTCTGGGACTTGATGCCAGGGCCAGGGAACAGCTGCCTCCATCATTGCCACTGACAAAGGAACAACCAGCCTGAGAAAACCATTCACTCCCACAGCGGATGAGAGCGCCCACAGAGATGGTGGCTAGTGTGGACCTGAAGCCAACCATGGCAGGTTTCCAGGCTCCATCGCGGGAAAATGGCCTGAGTTTGGCCACTCTGCCTGTCTGTCATTGGCCTCCTGATTTGTCATCCCTCCTGCCTCCCCATCTCCCCCCAAGGCTCTATGTGGACAGCATGCCAGACTCTGTAGATCCCCAAAGGGTGGGTTTTCCAAGGAAGAGATATAAGCTGCTCTCCCACAGTCCTTCTGTCTCAATATTAGCATCAGAAGAATAGAAAATCAGGACAGGAGAAAAAAAAAAAAAAGCAAACATATTGGCTGTTTGATTTATTTAACAGCCTAAGTATTCATTTTTTTTAAAGTTTAAACATTTTTTTTGGTAATTACCAGAGAAATATCCATGAAGGCAGAAAAATTCGAAACACTGAAAAAGGTAAAGGAAAAAACCCTCAAATGTGATTTCATGCCAGTCTTTACATAAAATGTAAGGTTCATTTAAATAATATATAACAAAACACAGAATACAATTATAATATATATTATTTAATATACAGCATAGAGGATCTGCTATCATATATATTACAATGTAATATGTAGCATTGAACATAAAAACATAACATGCACTGTATATTGGATATTACTGTACCTTGATTCTAAAATGCATAAACTTCAATTTAATATTTTCTCAGAATCAATATACAGAATAAACTGATGATGTACCTTAGATAAGAGCCAATGTGATCTCAATGTGCCTATTAGAGTTCTTACAAAAATAGTGTATCATTGGATCAACAGTTTGTGTAGCCTTAACCATTTATCAGTACATGTTTCTCATGCCAATACGTGTTCTTCTAACTCATGCATTTTTATAGCTGTGTTGTAAGCCTTGATATAGATATACTATGGCTTACTTACCCAATCTCTGCTTAAGAGCATTCTAACTTTTATCAGATCAAATGGCTTTAGGTCTTTAGATAGATGCAAGAGACAGAGGAAATCTTCTTACCTTCACAGTCCAGGTATTTCAACTGGTCCCTCAGAGCACATTACCTGTGAAAGAACACATTTGCGCATGGGTAGTGTTCACACTAACAGATACACAGAGAAGGATAGGCCAGCAACCCACTTACACCCATTTTATTTTTCAGGAAATTTGTGTGACTACACCCATTTTTCTGAGAAAAGATTCAGCTCAGTTAGCTAAGTACTCCTTCCCAACAGTGGGGGTCCTTTCTCAGCAGAAACTTCAGAGGATGCTGTATTGCTTTACTGACAGAGGCATGTCCCCTGTGGCACTCAGGAACTCCTTTTCCGTTTACACCACAATAGGTTTGGGTAGCTGAGGGGCCCCACAGACTCAAACACCTGAGACAATTACAGAGTAGCCTAAATAACCATGGGGGATAGAAGGAGGAGAGAGGTGGGGAAAGTAAAAAAGAAGACAAATGGCAGCATTGTCTAAGTTAATGAAATCTCAACAAAATGATTTTTATCGGGGTTGAGCTGTTATGTTTTGTTTTATTGGGGGAGAGGAGTAAGTTTTATAATATTAATTGTTAATATTTAACTCAACAATATCCAATTTTATTGAATATCTGCCATGTGCATGGCAGTACCTAGTCCCTCTCCAAATTGTTACTACTGGGCAGGGGATGGGGTAGTGGGGGAAAAGAGTGGTAGTTTATGTCTACGTCTTTTATATTTGAAGAATCAATGCTATATGTCATTTAAATGATTTCTCCCATTTGCAGCATCAATTTGCTAGATTGTTAGTTTTACTTGAAGGGAGAAGTAGTAAAAGGTGCCTGGCTTCTGTCATTCTTGACAATTAATATCTTTAGAAAACCGGTCAATAAGAACTGTCTGATGATTAGCTTTTATACCTTATTTATTCATTCACTCACTCACTTATTTCAGCTTGGTTGATGCTGGCAGCAGACTACATAAAATGTACCATAGATGTGGTACATTTGAAAGTGGTCTATTTCAAAGGCATGTGGTAGTATGATTTAGTAATTGACAACTAGAGCATGAGCAAACATAGTCAGTTTCCAAGGTTAAGGTTACCAAAACAAAAACGAAAAAACAAAAAACCCTCAGGGTTAATGCTTTTCAACATAAGATTATAGTTGTGTAGCTTGAGATAAGCAGAGAACTAACATTAGTTTCAATAATAGTAGCTATCTGCTGCCCAAAGCCTTTTCTGCCAAGTTTTAGCTAGAAATTTTATTTACTCATGATTACATTAAATCAGCATTAATCATGGTCTAATTCATTTGGATCACTGTTAATTATGGCTACCACATGTTCTTGAAGTACTTGTGTGATATTAAAATGGAGAAAACAATCATATGGTCAATAAGTAACATTTATCATCAGTATTGAAAAAAGTCTCCATAGTAAGTAAATTGAGTATTTGAACGATTGTGACTCTATTAAGAATAATTCATGACTAACTCGATTATAAAATTATAATATTAACAATAATAATACTTCCAATTAAAATGTGTTGACATTTATGTTTCTTATTAGGGAATCTAAAACTGACTTCCTTCCATCCTTTTAGCTGTTGACATAATGTTAACATGGAGGAGAAACACATAGATAGACATGATTAATTAATATAATTACAATGAGCTATGTTACTTTGCAATTGAATATTCATACTGTAATGAGTACACAATATTCTGATATAACACTATGTATTCAGAATGAGGACCACATGAAACACTACATTTCCATGGATACCAGTGAGAGATAAGGACAGGGTCCAGACCCTGGATGCCATGACAAGGGGGACAGAGGAAAACTCTGACCTCACTAAGAAAACACTCAGTTATTGAGGAAACTTGGAATTGATTTGTTACCTCGAATCATTAAATCTGTCTATAGATTAAAGTACGACTCAAGACACAGATTAAATTTGGTTACAGAAAAATTCAGAAAGTTATATTTTATACACTTGAACTTTGTAGATCAAGGTTTTCATTTTCATGCCTACTAGTATTGCTCTATATCATAATGATCTTCTGACGTACTTCTCTCTCTTATTGGACTAAAAACTCCCGTATTTTAAAGAGACTGGTTTAGTCATCTTTGTATTCTCCAAAGTTGTGTACACTAGATATGATGAGGGATTGTTTCAGTATTAGATTGATTGGAAAAGTGACCCCAATGACTCCCCACTCTGTAGTTATTCTCCTTGCTATGTAACTTTACAGCTCTTCCCATTAAGAGGTGGGGTCTGTTTTTCCACCTTTTGAACCTGGGCTGCCCTTTTCATCTGCTTTACCCAATAGAATGTGATGAAAGTGTCAGTGTTCGAGTTCTGAACCTTGGTCTGTAGAGGTCTTCTGCCCTAATGCTCACTCCCTTGGAACCTTGTCACCACTCTATCAACAAAACTGGCTAATATGATGGATGTTGAGAAGCCACACAGAGGAGAATCCAGTTGTCCCAGCTAGTACCAGCCTATGTCCAGTCAACATCCAAACATGGTCAGCTAGACATGATCAGAGCCATCTGTCCAATCTGCAGTTTTCTGTGGATATACAAGTAGGCACCTCTGAGACCAGAGGGAGCAGAAACTCAAGAGCAAGAATAGATGCTTGTTGTCTTAAGCCCCTGAGTTTGGGGGGAGGTTTATTACATAGCATTATTGTGGCAATAGATAACTGGTATACTTTCTGAAATAAATAGATTAATTTCTCAGAAACAATTAAGTAAATAATGACTTAAGTAATAAGAAAGTGGTGAAACACTCAGTATTCTTGGGCTTAAAGCTTCTTGGTTTTTATGACTCCTTTCATTTTTCTCCTAATGCCTCATTGAGCATCAGTGTATTCCAAAGAGCCATGATGCAGAAAGAGGTGTTATCCACACATTTGCCTCTTTCTAGATGCATGACCTTAAACGAGTCACTGAATCATGGCTTTAGTTTCATAGAACAGAGATAATGATCCTACCTTGTCAACCTCACAGTTTTATTGTATTGAATGAGAAAGTATTTGGGGCAGTGTTTTTGAAAACTATTGCATGTACTCCACATACTGAACAGAGAAACCCAGCTGCTAGTTTCTTTGGGTGAGAGGAGGCTGAGAGAATGAAGGAGGAGTGGAAGAAACAGGAAGATTGATAATCTTGGGGACACCCAGGGTCAAATGATAACTGTAAAACTACATACATGCCTCTCTCTCAAGTAGTGTTATCAAGTTTAGTGATGGATTTCTTTTTTTTGACAAATTGCCCTCGCAGGTTATTTCCAAGATGATATTTCCACAAATCAAAAATCATTCTCCATTGCCTGAATGGCACTAAAGAAAGTTATTATTTCACATCTGATTCCATAGAGCTGCATTTATATTTACCAGCAAGAGGGTTAATAAAAACAGAACTACAGTCAATAGCAATTGAAAAATGTCACTTCTCTATCTGGCTACAATGTGTCACCTTATAGGCTGCATCCTCTAAATGATAAAACATAATGTAATGCATCAAAAACTAAATATGAAGCCCATTTTCACATTCTCCATAATATGAGACATATTTAAGGAGATTTTTTATTGGCTTTAAAATAGAAAAGAAGTGGTGAGAGAAGATAAAGTGAACATATATTTGAAGCTAGTCCTTTAATATTTGTGTGAAAAAAATTAGTAATATAGTTATAATAGCCTTGTTTGTTGATTTATAAAGTGACTTACCTATAAAAATATTTAAATTAATTTCCAAGTCATTTGAAGAAACTGTTAGGTTATTGATATATGACATTAAGTTTCCTTAACTGGTATGTAGTTAGATGCCTTTGCTCTCTGATTACTGAGTAAGAAGAAAATAATTTTAATAATATTTATTTGCTCTCCATAACATTATGATGCAAATAAAATAATCTGTTCAAAACAAAATGTTGTGATTTTCAGTTTTAATCATTGTTTTAGAAATGCATACATGTGATGTGGCATTTTTAATTTTAAAAATTACTTTGAGAAATTCAATAATCACATTTATTTTTTACTTTATATAGCCACGTGGCATTAATAAAAGGTTTGTAATATGTCACTTCTTTTGTTGGCAGGACAATGGCCAAAGCTGGGACTCATTCATTATTTCATTCATTCGTTGATTCATGAACATGCATGTACTCAAAATATTTAACTCACATTAAATATTAGCCACAGTGTTAAATATATCTTAATTAAGGAATATTAAAGACATGTTATATTTTGCATCATTTTTATATGATGACTTTCCTACTAGATTATAATGTCTTTTCATCCTCTATCTTCTTCTACTTTATCATCATTATCATCATAATCATCATCATCACCACCATCATCATATCTTATCTTATATAGATCTTTGTGTCCTCTCAGTGTCTGGCATATATTATAGTAGGTAGTCAATAAAAATTTACTCAATTAATATTAATTTAAAAATAACTTTACTTGTGGGGAGGTCAAGTGCTATGTAATTTGCTTTAAGCATAATATTTAATTACGTTATCACTACAAATCTATAAAATATGTACTATCATTCCCAGTCTACAGATAAGAAATTCTGTTTGGAGAGTTAAACTCACTGGCTCAAAGTCACACAAGTGTCAGGTGGGGAGCTTGGCTTAGACCTCACCAAGGAGGGCTGAGGGACAATGATTTAACTTCTGTTTATATTTTTACCGAAAAAGTAAGAAATTGTTTTCTTAAGATTTCATACACAAGTTAACAGCAGTAGATGTCTACCAATTCTATCTATGCTTTTTATTTCAAACAATTTTACTGATGGAGGCGAGCCAAAAACATTTTTAATCCACTGCTATAAACAAGAGTTTCATGAACTGTAGGTTGTTTCCCATTAGTGGCTAGAAAAATAAATTTCCAAGATCTGGCCCAGGATTTTATTTGAGTGGGATAACATAGGATAGGAAGGAATTTAAAGAGGTGGAGTTGGAATGAAATAAGCCAGAATAGAAGAGAGAGCATCAATGAACAAGAATATCCATAAGATTCACATGTTTTAAGTATTCTTTTGAGAGATTCTGTTTTAGGTATATGTACATACGTGCTATACTAAAATCTATTTCTTATTGCGGATCACAACCAAAAATATTCTAAACTACTACACTCTACAAAGAGCTGCAAACCCAGACACTGCAGACATTTTATTTGGCCAGCAAAAACAAATTCATGTTGAATTCTATTAGTTATGGCACATATTCTTTAGGTCCCACTAGATCTTAGTTTCGTCTGATTTAATTCACACTTACATTTTACCTGCTTGATCTCTGTGAGCAACTGAATTTTGGGATTCAGATATTCAATCTCTTATCTGTTCATTTCAGTTGTGTCAGTTGTTTTTAACATAACCATATGACAAATCGTCTGGCTTGTAATCCAAACAGATAAGTGAGACCCAATTGTGAAGACAGGTTTATCCCAATCTAGTTGTTCCATCTTCGTGTGTGATATTATAAAGCGAACACATGAGAATAAAAGCTGTAGCATGATATGCATAACTACTATTTTTGAGAACTTGCTAAATGTCTGGCACTGTGCTACACCTTTTACACAATTATCAAGCCTGAAAATAATCCAAGACATGTACATATGTAACTATATGTTATAGATGAGGACATTGAGGCTTAAGGAGATAAATTATCTTGTCTAATATTATATAGTTATGAGGCAGAACCAGAAATCAAGGCCAGGTATGTCCAATGCAAACTCTTTACCTATTCTCCCATTAGATGCATGGCTGGACATCTTATTTCAAAAACTGCAGGACATATTCTAATTAAAAATAATAATAATAATGCCCTCTATTTCACTATTTCTATGGCTACTTTCTAAGTACGGATTCTTATTACCTCTTAACAGGACCGTCAAAATATGTTCACGGTGGCCTCCAATTTTCTTTTTTGTAATCTAACCTAAATACTGATGACCTTCCTATAACACTTCCTAAAAACTTTCCATGGATCCCCTCTACCTATACCACTTGTGATTGGCAGAATAATAGCCACCAAAATTCCAAATCATCACCATTATGACTACCATCACCACCACCACCACCACCATCATCATCACCATCACCACCACCACTACCATCATCATCATCAAAACATTCCAGCTCCTTTTTTGTTTACCTTTATATCCTCTCAGTGTCTGGCACATAATATGTAGCCAAAAAAAGTTTGCTTAACTAATATTAATTTTAAAATAATTATGCAGCTATCAGTGCATAACCAAACTCCTGCTAGAAATTTCTTCCTGCTTTGACTGGCCTCCCTGGTGGGTTCCTCTGCTTCTCTTATTGGACTCAAAGCTTCTCAAAGACTGAGATGACCTGGTACTCCATTGTTTAGGCTTTGCATTTTGTAGATGCTCAGTGCTTTAACTGAATTGAAATGAAAATTTACGTAATTCTTACATAAGGCACGTCAGCATAATTAATCGGCCACACACTTAGAGAACTGAGAATGTAACAGAGACCGTTCTTTTTTTTCCCCTGAAGGTGGTATTTCCTAAAACTAAATAAAGCGGTGCTAACTGAATGAAAGTTTAGGTTGTCTTACCTCCAGTTAAAATGAAAAGAACGATATACCTTCTTTTTGCCTCAGCAGCAATAACTCCCTCTTAAAACTCACAAAAGCCGTAATACTTACAAGTGATTGCTAAACAGTGTGGTTTACTCAACAATAACAAGCACTCAGTCTACAAGACTCCTTCTAAAACTTTCCTTAAGCTTGTCTTCCTTTCTACATAACAGGTTTTTCTCATTAGCTCCATGTCTTGAATTTCAAGGTCTGATTCTCAGTGGAATAGTAAGCAGCATTTAGCCAGAGGGCAAAGGTGCCAAAGCCTGGAAGTGCTCAGAAGTTCATAGTAAATAGAGATCTAGAATCTGAAATGGGGGTGTGGTTGTGGAGTAGACAATCAAAAAAAGACAAAAATGAAAAAACAGCAAAATGTCCAGTTATACAATTGCAAGGAGTCAAGAAAAAAAATGGTAAAAATCCTTTTAAACAATATCCAGTCTCTTGAATTGGCTTGGCTGGGGAATAAGTGAGCCCACACAGGAGAAGATAGCACACAGGTAAACCCGATTATGGAGATGATTGGCAGCAAGAGCAGATTTATACCCTCCCTATATCAAAAAGGGAGGGGGGTAAATGTTACTTTTCCCTTTTAATTTCACAGGAATATTAGAATATGGAATTAGGTCATTTTGTTTAGTCCCTTTGATATCAATAGAGGAAAATAAATGCCATGTGAATGCAAGCTATTATTTTTCTGTCCTACCTTTTCCAGGGTGAATCACCAACACTTATGCATATATGCATTGTGAATGATGTTGAACATAAAATTAATTGACCATAATGAATAGAACAGGCAAAACAATCCTTCTGGAATTCCACTGCATAGAAGCACTCTTCGGAATGCCTCTTCAGAAAAAGCAACAGTGTTTGGCAGTATTTTTAGATACTGCGACCTAGGCAGGATTTCAGCAGAAATATGGGCAATAAAATACATACTGATGTCTTTGGGATTTGTATGGATGCTTGGAGGTGATTAGACAGGCTACTAGGGTAATCTGTTATGGGGACAGGGCATATCAGGGAAATAAAATGAATGAAAGCAAACGGCTTCTTAGAAATCTTACCTACATTTTACACTTGGTTTACTCTCTTTCCAGCTGTGAAAGCTCAGCCTGGGTAGCCCAAAGCCAGTGCTGTCACTTTGAGATGTGTGAATTTAGCTGAGCTCCAGCTGGTTGCTATCAAGGCTAATATAGGAGGCGGTATGGTGCCTTTACCTGGCTGAAAACTTTTCAGAAGTGTGAAGTGTCACATACCTCTTGTTGAAAGTCTGCTGCTTATTCCTCTAATTTCATCACTGTCTTGAATTTTATTGCATTGGGGATTTCTTATTCCTGTCTTCCATATAAGCAAGCTTTTAGTAAATTAACTGAGTGGGTGGGCAGCATAGGAAACTATTGGAGAATAGGGTCATGGGAAAGGAGAGGCATTTTTCTTCCACCCCCTTATGTTCTCTCAGCTGCTGGAGGCTATTAAGGCCTTTAAACCTTGTTTATTAGATGGGGGTTTTGAGATCTGCATCGGTGCTAGTGGGTGTTTTTATTTGATGTCTGCTGACTCACTTGTGTTTTGAATTTTATGTCAATTCTCAGATGTGATTTTTCAGAATGAGAGGCAAATATATTTTTAAAAATAAAACTTGGTATTTCCATGAGGTTGATGTATTTCACTACCTGGCTATAATATTAGTCAGTGTTTAAATGTCAAGGGGAAGCAATTAGCAAAATTATTTCTCCACGCCCTGTTTTCAGGCTTATTTTTCTATCTCAGAAGGTTTTTTTTGTTTTGTTTTGTTTTAAACTCTGGTATAAAGTGATAGGGCCATCAAAAGATCTTTGGCTTTTGTCGCAACCCGTGCGATGAGGGTTGTGGGGAGCAAGGAGGGCAGTGCAGGATTAAGAAAAGACAGTAGCCATGAATAGAGTTTAAGTAGGGTCAAGCGACCTGCAGCCTCAAGAACTGGATGTGCCTAATCAGGCCTAGGCGTTAGCTTTTATTAGTTAGGTGGGGAAGTAAAGGAGATAAAGCTTGTCAATCTCTAGAACTGTGAATCTCACACATCATAATAGGAAACTGATTCAAGCCAATCACCCTTGCCTGGGGGCAGCAGAATCATAAATCTCAGGATGTTTGTACTTCCCCAAGGGACAAACCCTTTATGCATATGAATAGATGGAGAGCACTTCCCTTGCAGGTTGTGGGAAAGAATGCAAGCCACTGAGGCAGAGGCTCTCCTTAGCCTGGGGAAGGTGGGGGGCTCTCCTTAGCCTGGGGAAGGTGCCCACCTCTATGAACCCCGTGAGTTCTCCTGTTCGTCCCCACTTGAGTTGACCCCCCCCCCCCCGTGGGGAATCTTACTCGTCATTGGCTGACCAGCCATCTTTTTGGGGCCAAACAGGGAGACAAAAGGTGCAAACACAAAGGTTTAGCAAAGTCCCTGAAAGGATCCAGCTCACAGACTCTCCTTTCTTTGGGGGCAGGTACAAGGAGACAGACGGGTAGGCTGCTGCGTGGCCACAGACTTTGTTATGGTTGCATGTACTATAAACTTCAAAATAATTTTTCCTCTTCTTCACTTGGTATATTTTAATCTTTAGTGTTTTAGAATGAAAAGAGAATGTCATTCACATCGTTATTTTTTGAGTGTATACTCTGTACTAAGTGCTGTTGTCATGCAGGGCAGCAGGCGGGCTCTCAGCTCCTGCTCCCCACATAAGAACGCAGGACTGGTGAGGCCAAAAAGGAACACCCACGGAGCCATAGATAGGGGAATCATACCACTATATTCTCACTGGCGTCTGGGTTGGAGACACAGGAAGCAGGAGCCACACTATCCGCAACCTGCCGTCCACTTCTTTCTGCCAACCAACCCCACTTGCTAGCTGCAATTCACAGTGATAACTGCAAGCGACTCTTCCTGGCTCAGCCACCATCTTCTTGCTAGCCCCCGTTTTCTGCTAGCATAGCCACAGCAGTTATATTAGTGGCCAATGGCTCACTGGTTACAGCTGACAGCCAACTAGCCACAGCTGATGGCCATCCAATCACAGTTGATGGCCATTTACTACCTGAGCCAGCACCTTCCCACATGAGTCCGAGCCTGGAAACTGCACTTCTGGCTCTGTGACCACAGCTGTGTTAGTCAATGGACCAATAAGCAGAGATTCTTTGATTTCATAGAGGTTATAGTTTCTGAATGTGTACGTGCACACACACAACAGCAACAACAACAAATGCCAATGATATCCAGTGCTGTCCACTTAACTGTTAAAAGGTAAAGGAGACTATGTGTTCTAAGTGAGTGCACTAACACCAATTTCTTTATGCCACGCCTATCCCACACCTTACTGTTCTCAATGTTTATATTTGCATATTGCATACTAGCAGATTTCACAAAGAGGGGAGGAAATAGCCTAAGAATGGAAATTTAGTTTAACCATAAATAAAATGCTGCTAGAATGAATACAGGTTAAACATAAAAAGCAGAGTAACACTCAATGAAAACAGAAATAAACAACAGTCTGAAGATTTTTTCCTGAATGAATTATAGCTGGCCATTTAAAGAAGCCTCAAAAGACACACTATCCGAGTAAAATTCACCTTGATATGCCTTTAGGGAAATAGAGACCAGGGATAAATTTGCTGGTCTGGGCTATTCTGGTCCTTCTCCTTTAAGAGCTGGGATAGCAGAATGGCAGGGACATTTAATGGCAGTACACATTTAAATGCAGACGGAAAAGTGTTTCTGGAAACCACGTATTCTGTGATTTTTTTTTTTTTTTTTTTTTTTATTCTGTGATTTTTAATGACCCTTTCAAAGTGTTCTAAGGGTTCCTATTGTAAATTTGGGACACTGCATCCCAAACCAAAATGTATATAAAACTTGTCTAGTGATGTCATTAAAGTGCTGATTCAGATGCAGTAGATCTGGGGCGAGGCCTGGCAATTTGCATTTCTACCAAACTCTCAGATATTCCCATGCTGCTAGTTCCAGGACTATATTTTGAATAGCAAGAATCTAAAAGACTGGAAGTATAGTTGGCAGCATTTCCAATGAGGTGATGAGGCTTATACAGGAGCCCTTTTCCTAGTGACAAATCAAAGCTAAACAGTATACACAGGACTAGAAGTCAGTACCTAAAATTGAGGAATGCTTTAGCGACATGAAAACCAGGAGAAATAAAAATAAAATTTACAAGAGGAAGAAAAATTCCTAGAAAAGGAACTATTAAATGGAATTTGAAATAAATGTGCTAAAGAGGATAAATATCAGGGAAACACGTTACAAAAGTGGTATTGCAAGGATTGGTAGGTGAGCTTGGAATGTGATTTTAAACCATAAATAAATTCACCTTTTCTGAACAGCAATTGGGAAAGCGGGTATATAGATAAAACATTTATTATACAATTTCTCCAGTGAGCATAACGTGAAATGTGAATTGGTACGCATACTTTTAAAGTCTTATTTATTAAGTAAAAAATAAAACATAACTACAGTCATTACGTAGTATATCAAGTACACTAAGCCCTTTCTTTTCAATTGTTTGAATTTGTCATTAGCTCTCAAGGGACCTGGGTTTTTGATTGTCAGTTTACTTATTTCATATCTTAATATCACTAGAGATGTATTCATCACATTATTTTACCACACGGTTTATTTTATATGACAATGGTGGCTTGTTAGTTCTAGAACTTTCCTGAATGCAATAAACAGTTTCAAGTTTTCAACATTTCAGTAGATCTTGAGAGTAAAGAGATGTCTGAAAATTCTGTGTGTTTTAAAAAAATTATTTAAATCAATACTTAATGTTAAAAGAAATGCTTACAATTATAACACAATGCCTACTAGAAACTAATTATTTTTTTGTCATATCACTTGAAAATAAACAGAAAATATATTGAAAATAATAACTATTGGAATAATGGTGAAAAAATACAAAATCTAGAATGTAACCAGCCAGCATATTAGTTTATGTAAAGTAAGGTATGTAATCCAAAAGAATGAATGCCCATTAAAAGACTTATGTAATGAATTCCATTCTGAGCCCAATTGTGACAAACTGAAAAAACATTATTTAAATAAAAACTCCAAAGTTTATAATATTGATATATAATCATTTGCTTTTACATTACCTTCAATTAATTCAATAAATATTTATTGAAGTTTTACTAAATGCCAGGAATTCTGCTAGACATGAAACAGAAAGGCGTTCTAGAATCTGGCCACCCTCGTGGTAAATTCTGTGCCTAACTCTCTCACCTTGATTTATCGCACTATAACCCTCTGTCTCACAGCACACAGGGTTGAGAGTGTGTGATCAGTTACATAGAAATAAACAAAACTGTGATCACTTGGAGCTTGCCCAAAGATACAAAACAAGTTATGCAAATAGGGAACAATCTGAATAGAATTCCTATGAAAATGTCATTGATGTGATTGAAAGATGCTATGAAAAAGAAAGTTAATTCTCCCCAAGTCCTGTTTTATTTTGAATGAACTTCAATCTTCCTATATAAGAAATGTTTTAACGTTCTGTTTGGGTTTATCTAATTTGGGTGAGGAAGAAAGTTGTAATGTCATGGTGTGTCTTGGGATTTTTCCCTATAAAATATTATTATAAAATATCACCCTAGAGACAAGAGAGATACAAGTTATAGCATGTATGCTAGGTAACAAAGTAAATATCTATATGGCAATATGGTTTATATTTTATTTTAAATTTACTGAAATAAATCTGTCTTAGTGAGCAGAATGTGGTCCAAGAAATAATTCATATCAAATGGTTGTTTTCCCTTAGTGAGTCAAGCAGGTGAGTCAGACACACTCACCACCCTTCCCCAAACCTCATGCTCTTCCAATAAGGTCTTAAAAGGAAACAAGCCGGGGTGGGGGATGGAGGGCGGTCTGGAGACACAACTGCTTCTGATGGAAGAAGTGGTGAGAGGGGCTTCTCCACGGGACTCGGAAGATAAGGCCATGCCATGACGGACCTCAAAGAATAATCCAAACAACCAAGGAAATGGGAGCATGAAACTGACCCAGAGTGACTGTGCTAAGAGTTCCTCATATGCCTCCTTATTTATTTCCTTATCACACTAGTGCTAGGAGAGCTGCCTCAGTGAAAAGGAAAAGAAAATTCTGTGGGCAGTTAATTTTGGCATTTGCTGTACGTATGATTTCTATCCCTCTTGGAGAGTCATAAGCACAACACTGTATTAGAAACTCAGAGAAACCTGTAGCAAAGGAGACAGTTAATTTTGATTTAACCAATATGTCACAAATTTGATTAATTGTAACCACCCTTCATCCTGTTAATAATAATAATCTGAAACTTGTTCTGGGAAACACACTTTGCTAACCTGGCCACCATGGGAAAGTTTGCCTAAGAATAATGAATACTAGCAATAAAAAGATAAGTAGGACTGTGTGTGTGTGTGTGTGTGAGAGAGAGAGAGAGAGAGAGAGAGAGAGAGAGAGAGAGAGAGAGAGAGAGAGAGGAGAGAGAGAGAGGTTAAGAGAGGGGTTATTTGGCACTTAATGGAATAATATTTAAGTACCTGAATTCAGGTATTTAGGAGGGAGCTAACAAAGTAGTTAAGAGTATCTCTCAAGTAAGTAATGCATTTGATCTATATTCATCTCTCCATGTTATCTTATATCATTACTTTTAACAATTCACTTTTGTTATTGGGACTCAATCACACACACACACCCCCAATAGTGGTAACTAACAATTCTTTTTGAAAATCATTCCAACAGAATCAGGTTGTTGCTATACTTATATTGATGATGCAGTTCTAAACATGATTCTGATCTTACTAAGAACCAACACACTAAAAATTTTTAAAAATCTAGATATCTGGTAACTAAAAATACAATTCTCTAGCTGTCAGGCTCTATTACCTCTGCTCGGCAGCCTTATTTTGTAGGCCTGTTTTCAGGAGAGAACAATGTACCTCTCACAGTACATGACATGCTCAATCTAAGAAAGTAACATCCTGTTTAAAATATATGAAAAGACTTGGGATTTTCTTTATTAAAGAGTGTAGAATGCTATACTGGGTCCCACTCCCTACCAAAACAAAGAGGGAGAAAATTGAATTCTCACTGATGATACATATTTTTAAAAATCATTCTCACAGTATAATCATAAATGTACACACACACACAAAAAGAAAAAGTACTCGTGGCCATGGATGTCCACTGCCCTCTGATATTTTTCCCCACCCCTCAATTACATGGACTTTTGATCACTGTCTGGGAAATTTATTTTCAGTGAAGCCAACAATTATGTGCTTTAAGTTGTGCAGCTTAAATGCATAGCTCTTCTCGTACATCTCAGTTTGCCACCAAGAGTTCTGGCATTTCCTGTTTCCAGCTTGGACACACCACTTCCATTTTTAGAGAACAAGCAAATATACCACCATGAAATATAACTAGAATATCCTCCTTAATAGCCTCCAAACTTTTTTCAACGTTTTTCACCAAGGGCCATATGCGGTAAAATACACAAACAGCCAGGCCACTCACTCGAGGTGAAGTACGTATTGCCTGACCTGGTTTATTTAAGTCAACTAAATATATTTTTGGAATTTGCTGCAGGCCAATTAACAATGGATTGCGGACCACAGTTGGCCCGCGGGCCGCAGTTTTGACACCCCTGGCCTAGAGTATACATGACTGATTAATACATCATAATAGTGTTGGAGGCGATAAAACATGTTTGATTTTGAGTGAACATAATTTAAATTGTGGCTTGGTTGTTTGTAAGACTAAATGCATAAAGTAAGGAGCAGCAAAACAATAGCTTTGATTCTTCAACTGCACCATCTGATCCAACACGTTGTTTTTCAAACAAGTAATGAACATTCATTTTCTGTATCTGGAAAAAGAATATGAAGAAAAGTCAGAAAATGAATGTTCTTCCATGTGCATTAAACATGATATTGGTTGGACATTCTCATGTTCTTTTTAATGAATAAAGCAAAGGTATTGCTAATTTTTACCTGATGATTTGCAAATGGACTAATTAATACAATGAGCAAAGCCTCAAATATTATTACCAGGATGATCATTACTTGTAACTAAGCAAAATGCAATAACCACACACATTTCATTGTTTATGACATTAATATGCATTGCCTAATAATACCGGCAAAATTTCTCTTCCAAATTCTCTTTAAACAGATTTTTGTTAATCTTGTGTATGAAGAGATTGGTTGCTTCTAAACCCCTAAATTTGCTCCTGACTCCCTTTCAAGAATCAATACCCAGAAAGGTGTTTGATAGACCAAGGTCATGAACTCCCCAGGAAGCTTTCTGAAGGATGTGAAAGAGGATAAATTGCTTCTCTTTCCTGCCAGCTCCAAAGCACTCCTCTTTCTCACCTCTGGAAATGCACATGGGAACAATTGCCCCTGGACCATTTCCTCTGCCCTCTGGTAGGCTGTGGCTTCTCCAGTCTGGAGCAGCACTCATGCTGTCCAGCGCAGAAATCAGGGGTAGCTCAGTCAGCCTGAATAGACAATGCCCAGTCCCTAGCCCTTGCTATTCAAAGAAGTGAGCAATTCCACATTTGACTTCCATTTGTTTAACATAGCATCTGATCCAACACCTTGTTTTTCAACCAAGAAACTCGGCAAAATTAAAAATATTTGCTTAAAGGGAAACTGCTAGTTAAGTAACAAAAGGGTCAGGATTAGAAACCAGGTATGTGTCTCCGGTTCTGGGCTGCTCGTTCTACTGCCTTCCACACTTACCTCCTAAGTGGCCTTGTAACCCTTCTGGGAGTAGAGGCCACCAAATTTAGAGACGTGAGTCATGAAGACCCCCATCCAATCCATTCCATCAGGGTCCTTTTTGAAAGAAAAAGGCAGATCTAATCTTTTTTGGTCCTGAAAACTGATGACACATTTAGCTCTTACACCTTCGTGCCTCAGTTATGGTTTCTCAATGCAGCATAACACTTTATGGAGCTGAAAGTGATATTATTTAAAATGCGATATTCTGCGAGGGTAGGGGAATAATATAATAGGTAGAAAAACTTTTCCCTTTTACTCTTACCTTTTAAAAAGAAAGTACAATTGTAAAGGAGATACTACTGTTTGCAGAATAAAGCAGCATTGTTTCGTCTTTATGTTACGGTATAACTTACTACCCAAATATCAAAACATGGTTTCATTAAATAATATTAAAACTGGTATTTTATCAGCTGAAGAAGCTATGAAGTACATACTTCCCAAGTTATGTGTGATATGATAGAATCAACCCATTGATATTCTTATTGATTTTGTCTTTTGCTTATGTGGAATTGTTTTTGGAAGAGCTCTGTAATATAATTTCATCCAATTTCCACAATTATAGGAGAAAACACCAAGATCCTAGAGGATGAAAGGGTTTGTCTAAGTGTCACATTTACAGTTAGCTTTGAGGCAAGGACTCAGGACTGGAATGATGACGGTCGTTCCAGTGTTATGCCAGTCTTCATTAATCTGCTTTTTTGCATGTGGTTTGTCACTTTACAATTAATTTATAACTAACCTTGCCTCAAAGTAGCAACACCAATTTCTCCCATTTTTTTTTTTTTAACTATCTAAACTTTAAAAATTTTAGAATAGTTTTAGGTTTACAGAAAAATTGTGAAAATGGTACAGTTTCCCTAGCAACGTCTTCTAGTAGTGTGGTGCTTTTGTCACAGTTAATGAACTGATATTGCTACATGATTATTAATTAAAGTCTATACTTTATTCAGATTTCCTCAGTTTGTACCTCATGTCCTTTTTCTCCTCTAAGAATCCATCCAGGACACGACAGGACATTCCGCCATCATGTCTCCTGAGGCTCCTCTCAACTGTGACAGTTCTCAGATATTGCTTTTCTTTGAGGACTTGGATAGTTTTTCGAAGTACTAGTCAGGTGTTTTGTAGAATGTCCCTAAATTGATATCTGACTGGTGTTTTCCTCATGATTAAACTGAGCTTATGGATTTGGGGAATGAAGACCACAGAGATCAACTACCATTCTTGTTGCAGCTTTTCAGTGGTACATGTTATCAACATGACTTCTCACTATCAAGGTTATTCATGGTCAGCTGGCTGAGGTAGTATTTGTCAGGTTTCTCCACTTTAAAATTACTCTCTTCTCCCCATTCTCATACTATCTTCTTTGGAAGGAAGTCCCTGTGTGTATCCCACCCTTATGGAGCTATGTACCTTGAGGGAGGAGAACCCACAAAATTATTTGGAATCTTCTACATTGGAGATTTGTCTATTCTTTGCTATTTATTGATTGAGTCAACCAGTTATTTATATCAGAATGGACTCAGATATTTAGTTTATATTTTGAATTATTATCTAATATTACTTTGTTTACTCTAATTGTTGTGACTTTGGCCATTGGAAACCCTTTTAGTTGGCTCCTTTGTCCCTTTAATACACCCCTTAACATTGTGGTTACTTTGTGTTTTAAAGTTCTTTCTTCTTTTTTGGCACTCCCAGGTGGCCCAAACTCACCTGGTATATTCTCAGCTACAGCTCCGGAATCATTCATTTCTCTAAGGAGCCTTAGTTCTTTTTTTGGAGAATGATATTAGAAACCAAGATGACATCATCACTGGCTGTTGATATTGTCAGTAGTTTGGATTTTCACAATTTTAATAGGTATGTAGTGCTATATTGTTGTAGTTTCCCTGATGACAGGTAACGTGAGCATCTTTTCATGTGTTTATTTGGCATCCATATATCTTTTCTGGTAAGATATCTGTTCAGGTCCTTTGCCCATTTTTAAAAATTGAGTTGTTTGTTTTATTATTGTTTAGCTTTAAGTGTTCTTTGTATATTTTGAATACAAGTCTTTCATCGATATCTGTTTTGCAAATATTTTTGTAAATATTTCTGTGGCCATGACAATATATTAAAACATTCTTTATACATTAATGAAAATCCTAAATTTGCTATAAAACACTGAAGCTGGTAGATTTGAAGGTTTGAGAAAAGGACAGTTAGACTTAAGAAATTACATATTCCCTTTAACTTGAAATGAGTTATGACTCTTAAAATTATAAGCAGTATTATTTCCTTTCTTTTGGTTAATCTCCCAGCAACAGACACTGTCGCTTTCCTAGCAGTCATTCTTTTGTAGTTCTTGCTAACTGCACTCCCGTTTTCTTCTATTCAGGTAGCCGTATACCTGCTCCCATAAATAAATCACGACTGTCCAAGCCACTCATGGTAACCCTATCCCCCTTTACCAATGTCCACATAAAAGTAACCCCTAGTCAATACAATGTAAAGATACGAAGGAAGTGTGGCAGAGCACTTTACAGGAGGGTTCTTCTCCCTTACAAAGAAAAGGCCACATGACAAAAAGATTGCTTTTGAACACTTCGCTCCACCCTGCTTTGTATACTCTCATTTGAGAATGTGAAGTCTAGAGCCTTGCCAGCCCCCATGCAACCATGAGGTGTCAAGCCTGATGACAAATGTCAACATTCTAAGAAGGTAAAATAGAAGAAAGAAATGATACTGGGTCCTTGATGACAGCATTGAGCCATGGAACCACTTCTGGAAAGCCTACCTCCAGATGTTTTGCTTTAGTGAAAATTAAATATCTATTATTCAGCCAGTACTTTTCAATCTTTACACATCATGGCGGCATATAAAAATCATATTTGTATAGTATCCTGGTGTAAACAGGTAAGAATCCTCACAGACAGAGACAAATTGCTCAGGGATTTCGATTGCCTCAGGCAGCCCCTCCTGGACACTATAACTGAACCTAAGATTAGCATCTCAGCTACCTGCCACCCATTCATGGCACACTGTAGTACACTGGGAGAGAAGTTCTGGTTACAGGCACATCTGTAACTTGAGACTGAATACATCCTAATTATGATGCATACTTCATACAGCTTGAAACCCATGCAAAATCTCTCTCATCTTGGAAGCCAACTAACCAACCTCTCAGATAATGTCCAATAAAAGTAGGCTCGTATTTGTACTAATCTGTGATTACTGAAACTTGAGCAGAGTTTGGAAACTTCTTGGTCTGGAATATACCTGGGACAGATGTGTCAGAAAGGGATAAGGTATTTTCTCTCCGTACTTATGCTGTGGTTTTAATTTAATTGCTTTGGCATATTATGGTAGGCTAACAGATTTAGAGGACATATCTTTGCAGTAAAAAAGCTTTAAAGTACAAGTCTAAGTTATTATTTGAACAGCTGTATCTAATTCATAATATGGAAATCATACCAAGCCAACTCAAGTGAAAAAATAACTAAACACAGTTACCAAAACCTCTGAGAATGCAAGGAAATCTCAATGTGCTTTCATGACCATCTTTCCAATATACTAAGGAGCCCTGGGGTTACTCCAGTGCAGAGTTCCCTAATGGTGAACTAAGATGCCAGCTGTACTTACAATGGATACTTTTTAAAGGTCTTACAACGTCTTGTGTTCCAAATAATGATTGTGACTCCTAAAGAGGAAACATATCTAAGCATTTCTTATTCATAATCAATTAGGTTTTCTGGCAGCAGGCAATAAGATGCATGGGATTTATACTATCCCCTTCTGTTTGGGAATAAATTGTACACTGTGGTCATCTCTGAATCACAAACTAACCCTCAGGTTTTTATTTATTATTACAAGACTGCTGAAGCATAAATTTCTTGGAAACCAAGTACTTTCTTTAGGAAAAAATGTGGCAGATATTTTTTCTTTCCACATACTAACTTCAATTTATTTAAAGTATATTATATATACATATATGCATATATATCCACATTAAATATATATATATGTATATATATTTAGCATATGTTTCAATAGATATTTATATAATGTTATATATATTTCACTTTATATTAAATCTAATATTTTGTCTACATGTTACCACTCATTTATTTACTTATTCAGTGAACTCATTTAGCTCAGTGCCCCATCATGTGAAAGGGCATTTGTCATTAGTTAAGTCTTAAGGTTTGGATATGATTACTGAGATTAACATAAACTTTTTTTTTCTTTGCAAATATAAAATCGTCAGCAAATAATGACATTTGCAAACTAGAAACTACTGGGCACTTTAAATGGACACTTTTCATGGCATTAGTGATTTCCGATTCAGTGTGTCCCATCTTAATGTATGGGTAGGGATACAAGTCTATGAAAATGAGTGAGTCTTTGTTCTTCGGACATGCCAGCTGGAAACACAACAGTGGTACCCTCTGAACCAGCAATACTGTCAGGACTGCCAGGGGTCTCAAGAAAGCTTCATCTTTTGTGGCTTTCTGATCAGCTCCAGTTTTTGTGCATAAGTTTTAGCTAATTTCCAGAGTAGGGCAAAATACTGATTAGCGTTGTGGTGTGCAGTTAAAGTGTCAATTTTCGCCTAGCATTAGAAATAAACCTAATAGGGAAAATCTGGTCAGTTTCTCCTAGACTACTTGCAGAAGGCAATAAATAGCTCAGGAAAGCAATTGCATCTAATGAGATGGTTTCAGCCAAGGAAAAGCAAACTTTGGATTGTGAGCGTGAAAAGATTACTCACTGGTCCTATTAGCATTCAGAAAAACTATTAAAATGCTTTTTCAGATTCTTTCCCAGGAGATAGGGCTCATTTCAAACTCCAATGGGAAAATAGGAAATGAAACGAAATGATAATAAAAAATAATATGACAATTGCTTTAGTTCAAAGCATCAAAGTCCTCATCCAGGTGACAGTTGCTCAACTATCTGCTGAAATAAGCATCTTTCAAATGACTTTACTTGGGGAAATAAGAATAATTGTTTTGCAAGAACATCTCATTTTACCTAATGATTTTTTCCCCCAAAGAATCTCATTTCCACATCTTGAAAGATGTCAATAACCTAGCAGTTTTCAACTGAGCTTGGAAGATATGTTATCTAATCCTAGCTTCCTAAAGCAAGGATTTAAAAAAGCCTGAAAAGACACTGTTGGTGAAATATGACAGAAGGATACCAGGTCAAACAAACAAAAACAAAGAGTTGATTGCTGTAAGAAGGTAGTCAAATACGTTATTAATAAGTTAATGTAAAAATAAAAAGAGTAAAAAGTGGACCATAGATTAGGTAATTAGGAAGCAATTGTTTATTTTTTTAAGAGCAAGAATCTGAAACTGTGGTACATTTATACAATAGAGTATTACGCAGCCATAAAGAAGAAAGAAATCTTACCATTTGCAACAACATGGATGGACCTAGAGAACATTATGTTAAGTGAAATAAGTCAGAAAGAGAAAGACAAATACCATATGATCTCACTTATATGCGGAATCTAAAGAAAAGAATAAGTGAATGAACTAATCAGAGACAGTTTTGGAGACATAGAGGAAAAACTGAGGGTTGCTAGAGGGGCGGGCGGGTGGGGATAAGGGGAAGGTGAGAGGTTTTGAAAAATAGTCGGTAACCACAAGATGGTCATGGGGGTTTGAAAATTAATTTGGGGAACGTACAGAGGGATAGTGGATGGGGGGACTGGGGTTCACACAGTGTGAGGGATATAAATGATAAACGTCTAAGTTTTGCTTTGTCTTGTGCACCTGAAACTAATAAAATAAAAAAAAGAGCAAGAATCTGGACAACACAATTTGAAAAGGGAAACAGTAAGTAGACACCACTTTTTGAGAGTTTTGATGAGGAGATGAAGAAGACTGTAATATATTGATGAAGAATATATATGAGTATGCGGTCAGATCGTTTTTTAGGATAAGAGAAACTTGAGCTCTGTAGAGGTACAAAGAAAAGTGCATGCAGAGTTAGAAAGGGGGAGATTCAGGAGTAAAAGAGGACACCTGAGGGAGTAAGATTCCTGAAGAGAAGAGAATGGATGTTACCAAGGGTAAAGATGGAGAAACCGGCTTTGGCAAGCAGAAGGGCTCACCATCCCCCAGTTTGGAGGAAGTGGACTGGGATGAGAGAAGACATGTATGGGGTTGGTAGGGACTAAGGTGAGGGGATGAAAAGTGGATAAAGGTCACATTTGATGGCTAATTGTCCTAATATTAAAGATAACTGGGGTGCACTGGAAAAAAGATGATAAAAGTCTTTGGATGAACCCCGCCTCCCCCAAAGAGTTGAAATGAACTCAGGTCCTTTTGCTTCCATCGATTTAGAATATGGCATGCAAGATAAAATGACAGTCACCGAGAACTATCCTGAACCAGTGAGCTTCAGGAAAACTTCAAGGCTAGACACTTGTATGCAGACTTTTAACATGGACATTGGGAAGATACCTAGTTTGTACAGCTCACCAATTTAATTTATTTTTGAATTCCAGTTCATTCAGTGCTCTCCATGATGCTCAGCTACAATGTGCAGTAGCCTATCAGGGCATGCCCTTGGAATTTTATGTTTTTGATATTTCATAAGTTTATTTGAGCCAAACTGACAATATATGCCAGGGAGCAAGATCTCAAATGCTCTGGTGATTTTTTTTTAAAAGAGCTCTTTAGCATTGCAAGAAATTTATTCTATAGTCAAGAAACATTCAGGGATTTTTTTTTTCTACTTTGTACTTTTCTTGCCCCTGTTTCCTTTTTGCCTTTGACCTATGTTCTTTCATCAGGAACATTATAAATACATAATTTTCCTGTAAGTCAGTAAGTGGGTTCTGAATTATAGACTTATCAATCCTGTTTTATACGTCTCAGGGAAAAAAATAGAATTCGGTCTAAAAACATTGCCCTTGGATACTTTACTACAATTATGACCTTGGAGAAAATACAGTAGCTTTTCCCTAGAAATGGTATCTGACTGTCACTGGTATCTTAAAGATATTATATATGAGAAGAAATAAAGGGTCACTTCAAACTTCATAAAGTACATCCTAATAGTCACTTAAATGCAAGAGGGGAAGAAGACTGGGTTAGCAACCCATTTAGGTTGAGTGATAACAGATTTCCAAAGCTGAAATGGAGAAAATATCAAGCTAGAAATATTGGTTGGGGCCTAACAGTCAGAAAGAATAATATAACCACTTTGATTTTTGTGATCAAGACCGTTTATAAAAAAGAATGTATAGATTTAATGTGCCCTTTATTTTGAACAAAGGTAAGAAAACATAAATGGGACCTTTCTATATCGTGAAAAACATTTTTGAATGTGGATACCACCAATATGCTACAGTAGCAGAGCATAAGTGTTCATAGGGACCATGTAGAAGAGGGAAGGCAAGAATTGAGGCACCAGTGTGAGGGAGACCCCAGTATGCTGTGAAGAACTGGACCACTTTTGTCAAGCAGGAGACAGTCCTTTGAATCCTATTGGCCAGCTCTGCCATTGAATCTGTTACTTAGCCTACAACAGTAAAACAATATATATTTTTCATATTAGGACTGACACTTATGTGTTTAAATATCTAAACATAATTAAGCTTATGCCATTATTTCCAAAGGGTCTTTATTTTTCAATCTGCCCATTTACTATGGTAGGGAAATGATTTCTTTCTTACTGTAAATATGTTGCTTTCTCCCTTCAGAATTTTGTCCCATTGGTGGTTATAAAGTAAAGCCTTGCCTAAAAATGTTGAAGTAAACTATTGTCTTATAGAAAACTGGAAGTAAGGTATTTGAAATTTATCTGTGGAAAACAGTCTTCTTTTTCTCTTGATGTTTGTAGAACATTTCTGTTTTGTTTTCATTTTATAGCCCTGATTTTTGTACTTTCTTTGGTATTTTATTGTTAATGAATTAAGTTATTTAAAGTGCAATCACTTTATAAGTTTTTCTGTTTGTTTTCCACACAAATACCCATAATTTGTCACTTTTTAAAAATGGTTTATATTATTGTTACTTTTTTATTATAGAAAGAAGAATATGTTTAGGGATTCTAGGGTTGCTGACTTTAATCACAGAAAACGTTTTATTTACTAATGAAGAGAAACTTATTGGAGATAAGAAAGGACACAGACTAGTCCAGAATCTATATTCTGGAGCAATATTCTCTTGCAGCAAGATAATGGTGTAAGAGCTGTTACAAATTAATTTGGAATAGAACCAACAACTTTTTCATGATATACTAAAAGGCCCTATAAAGAAACTCTGTTCCACCAAAAAGTATTATCTAGTACTTCAGAGTGTCATCTTCCACTGTTTAGGATTATAGTTATACATAACTATGTGTACAGTGCCTCAGACCCAGTCAAGAGACTCAAAACATTATACCAGTTTAGCTAAGATGGTAGGATGCTTTGAGGTGAAACCCTATAAGATCTTTCAAATGCCCCAATAGATATTAGGTGGTAGAAGCCTAAAATATTTAAGCGTGTTTGAGGTCACATGCATTCTGCAGAGAGAGGTATAGAGCTGATTTGTTCATTGATGCCGTCCAGATGTTGTGGGTTTGATGTTCTGTTGACTGATGAGTTAATTATTGTTTTTATAAAAACTCTCCAATGCCATGATGGCCAGAGTCACTTGACCTTTCAGCTAGTGTTACAAAAAAATAATGCCAAGAAAAGGAAACCAAAAAAATATCAGCAACAACTCTTTCCTTTAAAAGAAAAAACACACACACACATTTTACTGTAAAATGAATGCACAAAATAAAAATGTACAGTTCATTGAATTATTGTAAAGCAAACACCTGGGCTAACAGACTGCCAGCACACCATTTTCCCTGGGCACCCCTTCGGCCCCCCAAATCTCCCCCTTCTCCTCAAAGATAAATGCTGCTCTGACTTTAATAGAAAAGCTTCTCTTGTTTCTCTTCATTCAAATTACCACCTAAATAGGAATCATTAAGGACTGCAGTTTCATTTAATCAGCTTTTATGAAAAGAATCGCATAGTATGCTTTGTTTAGTTTCTGATTTCTTATGCTAATCATTGTGATTGCAAGAGGCCTCCATGCTCTTTGTAGCTACACTTCATTAATTTTTATTCCTATATAGTATTCCATTGTACCCAAAATTATTAAATCCATAGTTGATGGACACTTACATTTGTTCCAGTTTTGGGATATTATGAATGATATTGGTGTGAATATCCTTGTACATGCTTTAATATTCTTATAAACTACTGTACACATGTATTGGTGTATCTAGGAGTGGGATTGTTGGGTCATAGAAAATGCATGTCTTCAACTTTAGAACTTTTCATAAGTGGTTTATGCCAAGTTACTCTGCTAATAGCGTTGTATTTAAATCCCTTTGGGTTGGACATCTTCATCAACTCTTGGAATTGTCAGTTCTTCTGATTTAATGATACCTGTGGGATTCTCATTGGAAATACAATTTTCATTAATTCTATATGTTATTGACTATTTGGATACCCTTTTTTATGTCTGTTCAAGTCTTTTCTAGTTTCCCTTGTGAGTTATTCCTTCCTTGTAGATTTTGAGGAGTTCTCTATTTTTTTCTGAATATAAGCCCCGTATCAGTGATATGTATTATAAATATAATCTTTTCCCAGTCTATGGCTTAACTTTTCACTGTCTTAACAATATATTTTGAAACAGCAGTTCTTATTGACTGCTCAAAGCTATCAGTCTTTTATTCAGTGTATTTGATATCTGCAGTGGATAATTTTTAACCCCTTTCCCTTCCTCTATAAATTAAATTATTTTCAGTAAGAATCAAGAATTCAAAACATTGATGTAATGAAACAGTGAAAACTTTCCTTTTTGAACTTTGTATATAATTATGCTAGTAAAAAAAAATAAAGTATAATACAAACTAGTGAAAGAAATGCTATGATTCAAAAGGAAAAATATTAGTATGTGAACATTTTTTTATGTCTTATCTATTTTTTTAATTAAAGTTTATTAGGGTGACAATTGTTAGTAAAGTTACATAGATTTCAGGTGTAGAACTCTGTAATACATCATCTATATATCACATCGTGTGTTCTCCTCCTGGAGTCAGTTCTCCTTCCATCACCATATATTTGACCCCCTTTACCTTCATCTACTACCCTCCTCCCCACTTACTTTCTGTGAACATTTTAAATTATACTCCCTTAGTCACAGATATAATCTTGTTGTATCAACTGACTCAATATTGTTTTATGATGATACAAGTACCTCACTTGAAATTCTTTACATTTTTTTTTTCTTTTTACAAATTTCTCTACAAAACTAATGATTTCTCAACATAAGTACAAGTAATTGCAGGACAAAAAAACCCACAACTATTTATTCAGTAGTTTTTATATATACTTAACTATTTAACCTTTGGTCTATTGGTTTGTTTGTTTCACAATGATATACTAATATTCTATGTAAATAATTGTATAGTACCTAAATAATTTTCATAAAACTGAACAAATCAAGAAAATATAATGTTATGCCAGTAACATGATTTAGTAGGAGCTATAATTATAAATTTTATAGGCATTTGTTTTTTTAAAAGAAATTTGGACAATTACTACTAGAAAATTATTTGCATAGAATATTATTTTAGATTGTAATTAAAGGATCAAATTTCAAACTGTTAGGTTTTAAAACAAACAATAATTTAAAAGAATATATTTCAATATAAAAGATATTCACTTGGAATTTTATTTGCAAAGTTTTTAATGAAATATTTTGCTTTAATAATTTTAAATTTTCTATTATTTTGGGATTATTTTTTGTTGGGTGTTTTCTCTTGAAATTTGCCCTTTGATCTATAGTTTTAAATTTATTTTTATTCCATGCAAAACTGTTTATATTTTTTCATTTTAATGTCTTGATTTACCTGATATTATTTTGAATTTTGTTTATAATGTATACATAATTTTATTTACAATTTTATATTGGGATTTTTCTAGTTATCTTATTGTTACTGGTTTCTAACATTATATTGTGGTCTTTTGCAATTATTGAGACTTAGAGAGTATGCATCAATTTTAATTTTTAAAAAATGTGTATTTTGCAGTTGTTGGGTACAGTTTCCATTTAGGTAAGTTAGGTAAAATTTGATAATTGTGTAGTTAAAATCTTCTATATCCTTACTAAATTTTTCAGTTACTAAGAAATTGGTGTTAAAACCTTCCACTAGGAGAACTGACTCTGGGGGGGGAACACACAATGGGATTTATAGATGATGTAATACAGAATCGTACACCTGAAATCTATGTAAATTTACTAACAATTTTCACCCCAATAAACTTTAATTGAAAAAAACAACAACCTTCCACTATAATTGTGAAAGTGTCTATTTGTCTTTTTGGTTATTTTGTTTGGATTTATGTATATTGAGACTATGTTAACAATTATATGTGAGTATGAGGCTATTATGAGTGAGAAGAACTGATCATTTTAACAATTATGAAATGTCCCTCTTTATCTCTCATAACACTTTAGTCTTAAATTATCCTCTATTTGATATTAAAGAGAGACAACAGGAAAAGTTGCCTTTAGCTTCTTTTTGTAAGTTCTAACTGTGAAATATGCAGGATTTATACCTTAAAAATGGTTATAAGACTCCTTTCAACAAGAAAATATAAACTAGCTTCTCAACAAGGTAAGATAAATATTTGTGGTAAAAAGATGTGTAGCAAATTTTCAGCAAAATCTTGACATTTATACACTCATAATACAAGAGGTTAGAGTAAGTTCGGTTAAGGTAAGATGGCCACAAATGTCTTGTTTTTCCCTTATGAAATAAACTGGTGTCTAAGAAAGATATAGAGTGACTCAGTGATACTGCTAATTAATGAGAGATTGCTGAAGTGTTGAGGGTGTAGAATGTGTACCTGAGATTATCTGATTTTTAAATTATGTTTATTTAATGCATCTATTTTTTAAGTTTCAAGGAAAAAAATGTTAAAAGTGATAGAAGGTTGAAATTCCAGTGTGACACTATTGGAATTTTTTTTCAGTGGGTAACCATATTTTGGGAGAAAGCTACACATGAAAGTATGTATATGTTCACATTTACATGCATACATCATTTTTGTATATATTTATATTTACATGTATACATGTATAAAGGAAGAATGTTTTAAAACTATCTCAAGTAATAGTACCACTTGTTGATATCAATTATAGTTACTACTTAATTTCTTTAATCAACACAAAATTGCTATGAGCTATCATAACTGACTTTCAGATGAGGGATCAGAATTCAGGGAATGTAAATAAATGGCTGAAAAATCACACAGTTTATAAGAAACAGAGCCATTATTAAAATACAGGTCTTTTGGAATCTAAAATTCATGTTCTTTGCACTATTATGTGCTGTTAAGAAGTACATGTTTTATGTCAAATTGGAAACATAATAACCAAACAGTGTGAACAAAATAATGCTTTTAGGGTAACAAAAGTCCAACTTCAAGAAATGTACAGATCGTTATACAATGCTGGGGAAAATCCAGGAAACCATAACAGACTTTCTTGGCATGCCACACTGAGGCCATCCAGATGCAAAATCAATTAGAAAAGGCCAGAGATCAAAGAGCAATATTGTGGACATTGTTTCTTAACTGACATAGGTACAGGGTCTGTTTGTCATCATGCTTAATCATTTCTAAAATAGTCTGCATAATTATAGATTATCTACAGGTATTGAAGTGTGTTTTAAAGTACAACAGTGTCTATGAATAAGGAATGTGATGTCTATAGATGTATTCTAAGAAAATCTGTTCCATGAAAATCTGACCTTTCTATAGATGAAATAAGGAGTGTTAATCTCTTTATAAAAAGACTCTTACTTAGAAAAGTGATTCTGCAGGATTCCTTTAAAGTCCAATCTCTTCCGATGCTTTTAGAAAACGATTCCATTTATAATGGTTGGATTTGCACAATATTTCTCAAGAATATGTGTGCTGTGCACAGTACCATGAACCATGTATAAATGTACTTGAATAAATGTGATATTTAGAGAGGGTTAAAGAACAAATAACTTGGAATAATAAAAATTGTACGCACAACCCAATGCAACCAAATATTTAAGTTATTTACAGTGCAGAATTTATGGACAAATATGTTGTCATAATCAAGACTTATACACCCAACTGCATACACAGCAATCTGAAATTTCTGTTTGGGCTCATTCTGATACAAAAATCCGTGTCAAAGTTGGCTTATAAAGTGACGTGCCCACTACTGGTAAGGAGCACTTGTCAAAATCATCAGCTTAAGGACATGGCCTGAATTGAATGAGTTAAGGCTGTATTTTCATTTTAGACTCTTATTTGCTTGAACAGTGTGAATATATCAGAATGACTTCAAGGAAAAGGCAGGGATTTCTGCAGTCCCTCACAACTGAACATGTGATGATTCATAGTCTATTACGAGCTCAGACACAACCAGGTGCATGTATTAACATATTATTAAACACTCACAGATGGCTTACATTTACAAAGTGCTTGGTGAGTACATCAGTTAGCCACATTTGTATTCACCAGACAACAGCAACTGTATAAAGGCAAATCTAATATTTGCCTAATAACAGTAATAGCAATAATCTAGAGAAATGCTTTTCCATTTAAGGAAATTAAGTGCATTTTGAGAAAATGGAGGATGTTTCTCATCATTGAATCTGACTTAATCTCTAGTTATTTTAATATACAGGTATTTCTAAAACACATTCTTTATTCTATATTTCATGCACAATCCCTTCCTATAAAAAGAGCTTGCTGTTCAGGGAGTGGATGACTCCTTGCTGTCCCAATCTCAGCACAAGGGTCACCAGCTCAGAGTAGTCTAAAGTAGCCTTTTCTTACCAAACTGCTCCCAGTGACTACCTACCACATTAAGATCTCTTATTGTATGTAGCACTCATCACAATCTGGAATTGTTTTTTTGATTTGTTAGTTTATGTGCCTCCTTTTTTGGTCACCCTCCTCCTGAATGGAAGCTTCACTACAGAAAGAACCTTATACATATCCCTAGGCACTGAATCACCAGACTCTGGAAAAGCCTCTGACACAGTAGGTGCTCAGTAAACATGCGTTGAGTGACTAAGTGAACACATAAAGAGTTTTTGGTTGGCATTTTAATTGGGTGGCTTTACTTTTATATTTTATTGCTGTTCCCTGGAGTAGAGTTATGGCTAAATACAATGATCAAACACTAAAACAATGTTGATAATTAGCATAGTCTTTAATTTTATTAATTTATTAATTTAAAAATTTTAAATTTATTAATTTATTAATTTTAAATATGTTCTTGCCTTTGTGGAAGTTACATTCTAAAGGGAAGTTACATGTTAAATAAGTGTCATGTAAAGAAAAGTTCATGATACAAGGGGAGAGTGTAAAAAGGGAAATTAATTGACTCTGGGATAGGTTAAAAAAAAAAACAGTCTAGAAATAAATCCTTTTTAAGCTAAGAATAAGATGACCACCTAAGTTATTATCAAAACTAGGAGACATTTGAGGGTAAAAAGTGGCAATAAACATCATTAAACAATTTATTTGACTGCTCATTTTATATTATTATATTGGTGGACTGATAAATTAGTTCTTGGAAACACTTATTTAAATGTCTTTTTCATTAAAAGAGATACAAAGAGACATGACCAGTTTGGTAGCCAGACTTCAATATGACCTTCAGTTAGCCTCCCTTCCTGGTATCCACACCCTTGTGAAGTGCCAACCCACTCAGGGTTGGTCTGTGTGATTACAGAATAGAGCAGAACTGACAGTGAGATCTTCAAGACTAGATCCTAAAAAGCACCGTCACTTCTGCCTCGCTCTCTTAAATTACTCAGTCTGGAGGAAGCCAGTGACCATTTAAGCAGACTGAGGAGAGGCCTGCGTGGAGAAGACATGCAACTTCGTGCCAACAACCAGAACCAAGTTGTCAATCATGTGAGTGACCTACATTGAAAACGGACCCTCCAGCCCCAGTCAAGCCCTGTGTGAATGCACCTTCATTACCACCTTGACAGGAACCTCTTGAGAGATTTGGCCAACTGCTTCCAAATTTCTGACCTATAAAAACTATAGCTAATACATTTTTACTGTGTTAAGCTACTCAGTTTGGGGTAAATTGTTATACAAAAGTAGATAATTAACACAACAAATAATGCAATATTTGATCCCCTATTGGATCTTCAATTCTGCCCTAAAAGGGAAAAAAAGCTGCAAATTGACTTGGGTCTATTGAAAAAATTATTATTATAATTATTCTTGCTTTTTTAAAGATAAAAGTCAATATCTTCCTGGTTGTCTGATTTAGGTGCAATATCGCAGTTTTTAAGTTTGAAAACTACGATTTTTGACATCCCTTTGGTTAAACACTTTAATTAAAGATATTCAACTGATTTTGAACAAATGCAACCAAAATTTAGAGGTTGCATTGAATTTACAAAAAGGTTTATTATTATTATAGGATACTTAGGTTGACTTCAACGTAGTTCTTCAGAGGTTAAAACATTTCTAAAACCCAAATAATGCCAAGCAGCAAAGTGAGAAAGTATGTACAAGTCTGCGAAGCTTTTTCTAATTAATTCAGCATCTGCTTCATCACTACCATTTTAGAGTTCAGTTAGTTTATCTTTGCACATATACAACAATATTGTAAAATGTGGCATCTACAGGTTCTATTTTGATTAGTGGATATTGCTATTTGTTTGAATGTAATTATTACTTATATATACAGCATGGCAGATAGAGGAAAATTTCTGCCTCATAAGTTTCTTAATTTAGTAAGAATATTGTTTTTACCAGAATGCTGTGCTCTACCACACATGCATTGTGTTCATTTTATCGTCACGAAACAAATGATTTTCTGTTCAATTTTGAACTTAATCAAGTTTACAATAACATTTACAATAATAGCAGATGTTTCGCTTTCAGCAGAATGAACTTCCAAAAGCTTTTCTTTGATTTCATGAATGGCACGAAAAATAAAATATTGGAATTCACTTATTTTTCATCTGAAGTATTTAATGACCCTGACGTTATCCTGGGTTATCAATTAACTCTCTCTGATGGTCTTTTGATCATAAAGCCAATACATTAACCACTATCACTTCAGGCTTCAAATACGTTCAAGAAAATGTGGAATCAAAATAAACATTAATTTGGAATAACAGATAATATGATTTAGATGAAAAGATATGTTTCATGGATTCATATGTAAACACAACTTCTGTAGCTGCTTCTGTACCATCCATCACAGTGAATAGTAAATGTCAACAAACAATTCTTGCAAGTTATGCATTCATCATCTACTGTCCTGAGAAATGGAAATTCATATTTAATTTTTCTATTAAATATGAATTCTCATTTTTGAGCTCAATGCTGCCAAAAGGATTTACTGCAAAATAAAATAAAAAATAAAAAAAGCCAATAAACTGTTGATTTATTATTTATAACTATTAGAGGACAAACCAGCTTCAGCAAGAGCTTCCCTCTATAAAAGCACTAAGGCAGTACTGCTCAGCCTCCATTCCCTTCATGTCATAGTCTGCTCAGGCTGCCATAACAAAAGACCGTAGACTGGGAGGCTTACACAACAGAAATCTATTTTCTTACAGTCGTAGCAGCTGGAAGTCTGAAATCAGGGTGCCAGCATGGCTGGATTCTGGTGAGGTCTCTCTTTTAGCTTACGCGACAGCCTGTTACTGTGTCCTCACATGGCAGAGAGAAAGAGAAAGAGAGAGAGAGAAAGAGAGATCTGTTCATACACAGCAACAACAGTCTATTGGATTATGAGCTCACCCTCATGACCTCATTTCAACTTAATTACCTCTGAAATACCCTATCTCCAGATATGGTCACCTTGGAGCTTAAGGCTTCAACATATGGATTTTGGTAGAACACATTTCAATCCATAGTATTCTACCCTGACCCCCGAAATTCATGTCCTTAGCTTATATAAAACGTATCCATTTTATCCCAATAGCCCCCAAAGTCTTAACTCATTCTAATATCAACTCTAAAGTCCTGAGTCTCATCTAAATATCATCTAAATGAGATATGGATGAGGTATGCCTCATCCTGAGGCAACATTCCCTCCAGGTGTGAACCTATGAAACCAGACGAGTTATATGCTTCAAAACACAATGGTAGTACAGACATAGGCCAGACATTCCCATTCCAAAAGGGAGGTATCAAAATGAGGTGTCAATATACAAAATGTCCCAACCTGCAGAGAATTTTTATAAGTTTATTTGACTCAAATTGATGACAATGCTGCGGAGGAAGATCACAAACGCTCTTGAGGTAACAGTTTTGCAGCTTCATTTACGCACTTGAAATTAAGAAAGATTTCATGGAGGTGGGAGAAAGCAAAGCAGGGATTGGATTACAGGATAGTTAACAAAAGGATGTGCTCTCTTGAGGGTGGTTAGTTTGTTTCAAATGTGTGTTAACCAGGCACAGAAACAGTAGGCCTTGCTAAAGGTAAAGATAAATCTTGTAGTAAAGAAGTTATATAGGGTCATGGTTACCCACCACATCCCGCCCAGCTGGGAATTTATGATCAGTTCACTCTGTGATATTATTTTCCCCAGGACTCATTTTTCCATCCACAGAAGGAAGGAGTGTGAGGTTCCAAGCAGGTACAAAACCTAGAGAGGCAAATTCCAATAGGTCTTAAGGCTCAAGAATAATCCTCTCTGGTTTGATACTCTGCCCTCCAGGTCCACTGCGGTGGCAACATTCCCCCATCCCCCCCCACACACACACAGCTCTGAGGAGTGGCTCCACCATCTTGCCCTACCCTTTGAAACCAAGGAGGAAACAGCCTTGTTCCCAGGGCCTGTGGTGGGAGTGAGAGCCCTGATGATCTCTGAATTGCCTTCAGGGTCATTCTTCCCTTTCCTGGAAGAATCGGAGTGACATAGTCAGATTAACGTTTTAGAGTTCAATGCACTAGTAATGTGAAGACTGAATTGGAGGGGAGTTGATGTGGAGGGACCATGGGAAGCCCCGATTACCCAGGGAGGAGAGTACATTAGCTTTTACGGATGTGACACAAGAGGAGAGAGAGAAATGGACGAACTAGAAAGAAAGATATTTGGAAATTAGACTTAACGGAGCTTCTTCAGTCTTCAGAAGAGAAGTATGGGTTCTGTACTTATAAATTTGAATAGAGAAGAAGGTATCAGCCATTAAGTAAACTATTAAGGAGCAGACAGCATGAAAAGAGTAAAATTAAAAGAATATAGTATTCTGAAAAGCAAAAATGTAAGAATTTCAAGAAAGAGGGGAGGCTCAACTGGGGGTAAAACTAGAAATAAAGCAAGTTGGGAGCAGAAAGTGACACAAATAGTCATTAGTCATATTAACAAGATAATTTTGATGGTGGATAGGAACAAAAGTCATATTGGAATAGACTGAAGATAGAAAGATGAGAATAATAAATGTAGAAAAAGAATTGTTTATAAATTTTGGCTGTGAGGCTTATAGAAGAGAGTGCAATACCTGGAAAAAGAGATGGGATATGAATATTATTTTGAATTGAAATATACACATAGAATCTGACACTTTCCCGCCACTCTACCCCAAATTATACATGGTGACAATAATTTAGAAAAGACAACACAATTGCCAAAAATAAGTTTTCTTAAGGTTCTTTCTTTAAATGATCTCATTCATAGGGTATTTCAGAGGATACTAAGATGAAAGAGAAAAACTGAAAGATTTCTTAAATTGGAAAAGTAGGGAGATTAACACTCAATATAATTTAAACATAACAAAAAAAATAAATGTACTACAGAAATGTGGTACACTGTTTGAGCTATGGGAATTTGGGTAAGAGGCCTTTAGAATTTCTCTTACCTCATAAACATAAAAATAGCTCAAAACTAGGGCTTGGTCATCTTCACGCGTATGGAGCTGGTGCAAGTTTAAAGTCCTCCATGTCCTCGTGTTTCACTTATAGCCACAATGATTATTGTATCAGACCTCCTCAATGCCAGCTTGTTCATTGGTTCTGACACCATTTCTATTGCTTAGTGACTTTTTTTGTCTTCACTGTTTCATTTAGGACATGTTGTAATATCAGTCACTACAGAAATATAAGTTATCATATATGTGTTTTGTTTATAAGTATCGGTTAAGTGTAAGTTTCATAGGAACTCCCCAAAGACTAAATTAGAGCAGGTAAGCTAAGTAGCTATACCAAGTTAAATTAATTTATTTAAATTAGTTAAATCACATGAAGAGAGACTGCCATATTAAGTTGTGTTATGATAACTGGTTAACCATTGAAGTTGTTTCTATCTGAATGAGAACCATTGGTAAATTAGCAACAACCTTCTTTTTTTTTTTTTTTTTTTTTTGGTGGGGGTTGATGCTAAAACATTTTTCTCTATTGAAACAAATGATAATTATGGTTGGACAGTAAAGGAATTCAGCCTTTAACTTTTACTTTCCATAAACAAATTCACCTCATAGGCAAAGAAAAACTGTTGTGAGTTATGATTTAGAGGGAACGAGAGTTTATATCAGATTCAACTCTCTTTGGAAGTGGAGTATCCCTTTTGTTATACAGTACAGGGTGGTAAGTAATGTGTTCTGGTGCAGAAGCAATAACAAACTGCTTCCTATAAGAACCTGCTTGTTTTATAATGAAGGACATTTTTTATCTGGAAATACACCATTTGGTGGAGTATACTCTCTCTCGAGCATTAAATGTTCTTCAGGCAAATTAATGTAGTCTTTCAGCAGGTGTTACAAAAACATTTCATGAGTTTAGTTGCAGGTTAAAAAACTTCACGTTTCACTCATCTTAAATGTAGTGGCTGTAAACTGAATGGCAGTTGATGTTTGGATCCAGATGACAGACATACAAAAGTTTTGTCAGAAACCAAATAATCACATATGATGAACAATTATGTAGTATGGTTGTTTGGGATCTTTTTAAGGCTTTATTTTTTTGTTTTGTTTATTTGTATTTAATATTTATTTTTAGGTTTTCTGTCAATATTCACTAGTCATAATATGTAAATTTTGGCTGAAACATACACTTAACTATTCATCAGTAATTTCAGTCAACAAGACATTTACTGCCAAGTTATTCTAAAAAGCAAAAAAAAAAAAATGCTACAGTTGAATATATTCTACATTGTGCTCCTTTTCAATACTTAGAAACATAGTATCAAAATCAGAATTCTAATTGTTATTTTTTTATTAACTAGAAAAATAAGTTAATAATAGTGTTAGTCTATAGATAAAAATCATCATCTTCTACTTAGAGTTTGTTTCAGGTTCTACAATGATTTCTAATAGTCTTTCCCTAATAAAAAAATAGACCAAAAAGAGAGATGCTCAGTTAATTACCTTATTTTATAATGGGTTCACTTTTAATTCTCCTATATGGTACATTCAAAGGGCAAGGCTATAATGTATTTTAATTGTAAAGTGAGTACATATATAAACCTTTCATCCCCAAACCTTAAAGTTCCTTATTAACCTCACATTAAGGACTATCACTTGTTTCAGAAGATAAATTCGGCTCATCATGCTTGACAAGTTAATATTATGAACCGTAGGTTGTGGAAGGGGAGTGCATCTCCTAAAATGACTTTCTATGCAGACATCTCTTCTTTCCCTTACTCTGCATCCTTATCTCTCTTACTCCCACAGGTAAAAACTCTAAATAGTTCATTTCCACATCTAATTCTTTACTAGGGCCTCCAGTGCAGGTAAATCACATCTCACAAAGACATCGTCGGGTTATCTGTACCATTGAGATGACAAGAGACGTGTCCCCATTCCTCCTGAATGGGGAGCAGTTTAATGGGTCAGAATCTCAGGGTACCTGCTGCACCTCTGTTTAAAGTTTGTCCTTTTAGATTTAGCAGGGAAATGCTTGTGCTTAACTCAGATGTAAAGGTGCTTATTTTTAAAATATGGGTGGGGGGAATATAAAACCATAAGAAGTGGGATTTTTCATTATGATCAAATTATTTTAATTATCACTCAACAAATTGTTTTAAAGGTAATTGATTTATTTTGCTGTGCAGAAGCTTTTTAGTTTGATATAGTCCCATTCATTTCTTTTAGCTGCTACTTCCCTTGCCTTTGAAGTCAAATTCATAAAATCCTCTTTGAATACTCAATGGAATACTACTCTGCCATAAGAAAAGATGAAATAGTGCCATTTACGACAACATGGATGGATCTTGAGATTATAATGCTAAGTGAAATACGTCAGATAGAAAATGTCGAGAACCATATGATTTCACTGATATGTGGGATGTAAAACTGAAAACAACAAAGGGACAAGACAAACAAATGAAGAAACAAAAACTCATAGACACAGACATAGTTTAGTGGTTACCAGAGGGTAGGGAGGAAGAGGGTGGTAGATGACGGTAAAGGGGATCAAATATGTGTTGATGGAAGGAGAACTGACTCTGGATAGTGAACACACAATATGATACATAGATGATGTGTTACAGAATTGTACACCTAAAACCTATGTAACTTTGCTAATTATTGTCACCCCAATAAACTTTAATGAAAAGAAAGGTAATCAAATTTAATTGTTACTAAACCCTCTAGCTACCAGATTATATAAGTCTTTTGAGGATAGGAATCTGTTTGCTATTGTACTTGCAGTGCCCAGTACAGAAGTGTCAAGCAAAAATGTTTGCTAAATGAGTGGACTCTATAGAGAGAAGGGTTTTCAAACTAACTTTATTCACAGTGACACCACAATGCTCAAGATAATCAGCCTATCAACCACAGTTTTTTTCTAAAGAGTTGAGAGGGAAACTATCATGACATCTATAGGGTAATTATTATCGTTGTTGAACCCATAAGAGATGGCAAAGTGTGAGTTGAGAGTAAAGCACTTAACGTTAGAGTGGTTTCTAACTCAGCTTCTGGGTTTTATTAACTATGTGATCTTGAACAAAACTGGTAAACGTTTTAGACTTCATGTTTCTCAGGTTTACGTTAAGCATGATCATCCCTACTTCACAGGGTTGTCATAAAGACTAAATCAGATCATGTGTGTAAAATTCAGCATCCAATAAGAAAAGTGCCATTTAGCACACCAATAATCGTACTTATTTTGAGCTGATTAACACAGTTCCAGGAAATAATTAGAAAAAGAATTCCTGAACATAAGTTGATTCTTGATTTGGCATAAATGGTCAAGTGGCTTTGAAAGAACGGAAAATGTTAACTTTAAAATTTTGTTTAACCATTACAAAAATGTTCCATATGTCTCTAGTAATTACCTTTTAAGTCTTCATTATAAATCTATAAAAAGCAAAAATGTCTTGTATGCACATTTGTTTGTTGTATTATGGACAGACAAGAAAAACATGATGCATTCCACATCTGGGAGGAGTATTTGTTTTCTATTGCTACATAACAAATTACCACACATTTAGCTGCTGAGCACAGCACTCTTGTATTAGCTCACCATCCTCTCTCAGAACATTGACTTCTATAATATAATAAATACCCATTTATTAGCTCACAGTTATGTCAGAATTCTGGGCAGATTTGACTTAGTTCACTCTTTAGGCTCTCAGAGGGCCAGAATCAAGTTGTTGGCAGTGCTGGGTTCTTGTCAGGAAGCTTTGGAGAAAAATCCACTTCCAAACTCATGCCAGATTGCTGGCAGAATTCGGTTCATTGGTATGGCAGAACCAAGGCCCTCTTTCCTTGCGGCTACCCCCTGGGTGTTAGTCTCAGCAAGTAGAAGCCACTCTCCAGTCCTTGCACATGTCTCCCTCCACCTTAAAAGGCAAAAATGGTGTAGGAATCCTTCTCATGCTTAGAATCTTCCTCCTTATGCTATATTCTGGAGAAAACTCTTTATTAAAGGGCTCGTGTAGTTAGGTGGGACCCACCTAGATAGTATCCCTTTTGATTATTTCAAAGTCAACTGACTGGTAATTTTAATTAGATCTGCAACATCCCTTTTACCATATAATGTAACATCATCAAGGAAGTAACCCCAGGGGTCAGAGGTCATGGGGCTATCTTAAACTTCTATCCACAACAGAGACGTGAGAACAGGCCTGGGAGCTGAGACCTAAGAGAGATGACGAGTCCTACTCGAAGGCAGAACCAGAAATGAACATGAAAACAAAACCGCCAAGGGGATCCAGCAGTGGGGCTTGGCTGACATCTGACTTACACAGCCTTTCTACAGACTGTTTCAAGGTACCAGGCACCCTCACATGAGATATATTTTACAGGAAGATATTGAGACAGACATTCAAAAACTCCTTAACATCAGGAGGCTCTTGCTGAATGTTTCACATGCCCAGTGGCAAGTCTTGCTTTCATCAGGCTTGGAAGCCGTGAACATAAATATGTTGTCAATAAAATTGCAGAACTCTATCGCTGGAACCACAAAATTGAGAAACTTACTGTGAATTGAGGAAAATAAACCTTAAGATGCTGCTCTCAAGGTGTTATAAAAACGTTTCAGCTCTTGAATGTGATTTTTACAACAGCCTAAGAGGATGACTATCTAAAGTTGTCACAAAGAACTCCTTGAAAATGATTGAATTCAGTACATGACTAATGCACGCCAATAAAATCTCAAAGGTGAGACTCACAAAAATCTTATCTTTCATTGGCCATCCTGGAGGGCCACTAGTTGGGGACAGGGGAAAAGGAAAAGTAGGGAAATTTTAAAAAGTAATAACCTTTGTTAATAAAGGATAACTTAGACATTGTGAAAAGTGCACAGGTAAGTGCCCAGCTCCGTTAATTACTGCAAACTGAATACACTCACGTAGCCAGCTCCCAAATCAATAAACAGGCCAGCGCTCGCCCAGTAGGAGGCTCTCCCTGACTTTCTACCCTCACAAGTCCACTCTCTTCCCAATTGGAATCTCTTATCCTGACTTCCAGTATCCTAGATTAGTTTCTGCCTGGTTTTCAATACTATATAATTGAAGTTATACAGTACATATTCATTTGTGTCAACTATAGACGTAGTTTATTCTCACCGATGCATAGTACTCAATTGGATGAATTTGCCACACTTTATTTATTCATTCTATTGTACATTTGGGTTGTTTCAGTGTATGGCTATTAAGAGTAGTGCTATTGTAAATATCCACACACACCCCTCATCCTAAAACTTTCCAACTCCCCACATTTGTTTTTTTCTATGACTTAGAAAAGAATTGTTGGATCACAGTGGGTGTCGTGTCCAGCATTACAGGATGATGTCAAACTCTTTTCCAAAGTGGTTCCACTAGTATACAATCTTCCTAACTTCAGCAACTCTGGGTACGTACTGACACTTCATTTTCTTTTGCATTGCCACGATGACAAATAAGGTTATGTGCCTTTAATGTGATTATTGGCTATTTGGATACCTTTCTGGTAAAGTACTTATTCACTCTCCCATATTTCTCTCTCTCTCTCTCTCTCTCTCTCTCTCTCTCTCTCTCTCTCTCTCTCTCTCTCTCTCTGCTTTCTTTCTGTTGTTAATTTGTGGGATATCTTTATACATTTTGTATTTAAGCCCTTTGTTGGTTATAGATGTAGGAAATATCATCTCCCACTCTTTGGCTTGCTTATTTATGCTCTTAATGGTGTCTGCCAATAAATAAACATGTTTAATGATAAAGTCCAATGTTTCTTTTTCTTCTTTCTGGTTAGTGTTATTTGTGAACCGATTATATTTCCTGAGGAGTTCCACTTTCATTTAGCAACTTGAAAGCTTCAGGATAACATTGCACCTATCCTAACAACAACAAAAAAGTTCACTAATTTACAAAATCGTACATTTTCATGAACCACCAGAGATCTAAGCTTGTGAAGCAACCAAGTGAACTTAATTTCAGAGTGACAAGCCCTTGTAGAAAATCAGGAAACTCAAACTGTTTCCAGTTTGACAAAGCATGAGAGGATGAGGTAGGAGCAAGGAACAAGAAATCATCTTGAACAAATTTTGAACAATTTTGAACAAATCTCTAAGTGTCGCACATGAGATCACATATCATTTTAGAGTACCTAGGAGCCCAGGCAGAAAGGGATCTTGTACTTGCTCTCTGGCTCTTTCCATGGGTTTCCACTAAACACTTACTGGAAAGAGGTGATCAGCTGCTGCTAGGGGACGAGTGTGAAACATTGACCACTTCCCTAGACAATTTACTCATAGGAAGCAAATGCCGTAAGTCACTAGAGGAGGGGCAGCAATCCCTCCTGCACTCAAGGTCACAGAGGTAAAGGACAGAAGTTAAAACCACTTGCCTCTGGTAGAGGAGTAGGAAGAGCCCAGCAAGATTAACAGTTATCTGCCACAGGGCAGAGTGGGGGGAAGGGCACAGAGAGTAGAGACCCCTCCCATGGCACAGGGACTGTTAACCGCCTCCACACTAGACACAGAAGATACAAAAATCAATTGTATTTCTATATACTAGCAATAAGCACATGGATACTGAAATTAAAAATATAATACCACTTTAAAAAAAGAAATGGAATACTTAGGTGTAAATCTAACCAATCAACATGTACAGTATCTGTATGCTAAAAACTACACAATTCTGATGAAAAGAAACAGAAATTTTAAGTAAATGAATAGATATGGCATGTTCACGGTTTGGAAGACTGAACATACTAAAGATGTCTATTCTCCCAAATGGATACACAGTCACAAGTTGCTTCGTGGGAATATGTTCTGAGAAATGCGCTGTTAGGCAATTTTGTCATTGTGCAAACGCTTAGAGGCTACGATGGATAAACCAACAGGAGATTAAATCAAGCTCAAGAAAAAATAATACAATCTTAGGAATAGAGACAGTGGAAATATAATGGCTCTGTGTGATGTCAGAGGGATAGTGGATGGGGGGATGGAGGTGCACACAGTGTGAGGGATTTAAATGATAAACATCTAAGTATTGCTTTGTCTTGTACACCTGAAACCAATAAAATTAAAAAAAAATACAATCAAGAGACTCAGTAAGCACAAGATGTATGAGGCTGCAGCCAACCTAACATGGCATAGTGTTTTACAGCAATTTTTGTTTTAATTAGAAAGAGTACACTGTCAAATAATGATAAAAGGTATAGTATAGTAAATACATAAACCAGTAAAATAGTTGTTTATTATCATTATCAAGTATTCTGTAGTGTACATAATTGTAAGTGCTATACTTTGATATGACTGGCGGCATAGTAGGTTCTTTACACGAGCATCAACACAAACACATGAGGAATGCCTTGCACTACAGCCTGACAATGGCTATGACGTCACTAGGTGACAGCAGTTTTTTCAGCTCAGTTGTCATCTTATGAAACCACCGTCATATATGCGGTCCATGGCTGTCCAAGTGTTGCTGTGTGGCGCATGACTGGATACATATAATGCCATTTCTACAAAAATTCCAGCAAGGATGTTTATAGATATAGATAAGATTTGTTAAAATTTATACGGGATGGCAAAGGAGTGAGAATATCTGCAATATTTTGAAAAAGAAGATTAAAATGGGAGGAATCAGATTACCTAGCAGCTATATAATCAGTTATTATACAGTTACCATAATCAATACTGCACAGTTTTCCCAAAGGTATAGACACCCAGATCAGTGGAACAGAATTGAGGCCGCAAAAATAGAGCCACATGAATAGGACCAAATGATTTTTGACAGGGATGCAAAACCAATTAAATGGAGGAAAGATAATCTTTTGAACAAATAGTCCTTTAGAAATTAGATGCTTATAGGCAAAAAAAGAAAAAAGAAAAAATATATATATATATCTCAACCTCAACCTTACACACTTAAATATAAAACATAAAACTATAAAACTTCTAGGAAAAAAAATGAAAGAAAATCTAAGGAATTTAAGACGAGGCCAAAAAAAGTGTTATTAGACTTCACAGCAAAAGCACTACCCATAAAATAAAAAAATTGACAAATTAGACTTCATCAAAATTAATTCTATTTCCTCTGTGAAGGATCCTATTAAGAGAATGAAGAAACAAGCTACAAATTGGGAGAAAATATTTGCAAACCACAGATTCAACAAAGGACTAATATGTAGAATATTTAAAAAACAACAACTCACTAGTAAAAATAAACAATCCAATTAGAAAATGGGTAAAAAACATGAAAAGACATTTATCAAAGATGATATACAAATAGCAAATAAGTACATGGAAAGACGTTCAATATCTTTAGCCATTAGGAGCAAGTGGATTAAACTAACAATCAGATATCACTGCACTAGAATGGCTAAAAAAAAAAATAAGTGATACCACCAAATGCTGGTGAGGATGCACAGAAACTAGATCATTTATTTACTGCTTATGAGAATGTAAAATGGAACTGCCATTCTAAAAAACAAACAAACAAAACTGGACATGCAAGTACCATACAGCCCAGCAATTGCTCTCCTGGGCATTTATCCCAGAGAAATGAAAACTTATGTTTGCACAAACACTTGTGCACCAATATTTATGGCAGCTTTATTTATAATAGCCTCAAAATGGAAACAAGACAGATGTCCTTCAATGGGTGAACGGTTAAATAAAGTGTGATACATCCACCCTATGGAATACTACTCAACAGTAAAAAGGAATGATCTATTTGATCTATTGATTTAGGCAACAACCTAGATAAATCTCCAAGGAATTATACTAAGTGTAAAAAGCCAATCCCAAAATATACCACATGGTATATGTTTTTATTCATATAACATTCTTGAAAAGAACATCACCAAAGTGGAGACCAGTTTAGTGGTTTAAGAAGGAGTCAGGGGTGGCAAGCAAGCAGACGTGGCTATGACAGGGCAAAATGAGGAACCCTTAGGATAAAAATGTTCTGTATATGAACTGTATTAATGGCGATATCCTGGTTGTGATGTTACAAGTTGTTACCATTGGAGGAAATTGGTTTAAGAATGTACATGACCTCTCTGTATTATTTTTTTACAACTGGATGTGAATGATCTCAAAGTAAAAAGATTAATTAAGGAAAAGTATATGGGCAGAGAGCAAGATATAACAGTGTTTGAAAAACAGCAATTTCTAGTTACATTTTGCACTATATGATGAAATGGTATTATGTTACTAAAAACATTAAAAAAATAAAACCCATATAATTTTAGGCTTCTTTAAATGTCTAGAATATTGAAGATGGTGGTTTCTATTTTAAGCTGGCCATTTTAAGTGGTATGGTGGCAAGTTCCGGGTACTGCGTTTTAAGAGGCCTTTGAAGGAGATTTAAAGCCAAGATATAGGATGAAGAAGACACTAGAAACCATGTCATCTATGAGATAATGAGAAGAATCTGCAGTGTCTACCCACAAGAAAGGAATTGGTGAACAGAAGACTCTACTTTTTAATTCTCTGAAAATTACCCTATGGAAGGATTAGATTTCTCTGTAAAACCCTAAGGTATAAAAACAGGACCAAATAGGAAGGTACAAAAAGAGAGACTTCGGTCTGGTTACCAGGGGCTGGGGAGTAGGGAAATGGAAAGATGTTGGTCAAAGAGCACAAATTTCCAGTTACAAGATGAATAAGTGCTGGGGATCTGATACATAGCATGGTAATTATAGTTAACAATACTGTAGTATATACTTGACAGTTACTAAGAAAATACATCTTAAATGTTCTCACCACAGAAAATAGATGGTAATTATGCGATGTGTCGGAGGTGTTAGCTAACTGTGTGGTGGTAAACATTTTGCAGTCCATAAGTGTATCGGAGCAACGTGTTTTACAACTTAAGCAAACACAATGTTATATGTCAACTATCTCTCAACAAAGCCGGGGGTGGGGGAAGAAAGTGTGGTCCTTAATCTTCCCAACATGAAATAAGCCTATTGCAACATAACTTGTGTGACTATGAAGAGGCACATACGGGCTGGGGTCTGTGGCAGGAGTGTGGGTGTGTGGAGTGTCACCTTATCACCACCAGTCTTCATTAGTGGGCCCATCAGCTTGGCAAAGTATCGAGCAGTTCAGCTTGAGGCAGTGTCACTCAGGCTAGAATGACAGGGTAACTGGTGCGGCTTGAGTAGAGACAGTTTACAAGTGCAGTGTATGTCCCTGAGGAAAGTGATGTGTACCACGGACCTGACCTCCAGCTCTGACAAAACATGCTCCCCTGCTCTCTCATCTAACTGAGGAACAGCCAAGTTAAAACTGTATTATTTCATCAGTAGGAACCCTCTTCCAAAAGAAGTGTTAACATATTAAATAAGAATTATGGTGAAGTGTAAAGATTATGGGCTTTGAGCATTTAGCTCAAATTCTGGCCCTTACGCTTTACTGGTTGTGGTCTTGATCAGTCCCACAATCTCTCCTGGACTCAGTATCCTTACCTATCAGTGGGGATGATAATAATGCCTACCTCTGGGGTTCCCATGCTGGACTACACAGTGTATGCAAAGCACAGAGCAGAGTGCCCAGATGTGTAGGGAAGCAACAGATAGTATTATGTCCTTCAACTCGGTGATAAGGTGTTGGGTATGCTATGCAGGGGATTCAGCCATCTAATGAAAATCTGAACTGAGCAAGTGGCCTCTAAAATGCTTCTATCCCAAAGATAACTCCTGCTGACAAAAATGATGAAAGAGAGAGAGAGAGAGAGAAGGAAGGGAGAAGAGGGGAGGGGAGGGGAGGCTAGTAAGCTTTTCCTAGGAAAATCAAGATGTTAATAGGACTGGTAGTCAGCTTATCATTATTTAAGTGCATGAGTGATTCTCTAACTTCTAATCTCCTGATGGCCCAAGTGGAGAAGGCCCTCGTACCCAACTCTGTGCCATATTCTGGAATGAGGTCCTTGAAGCAGCCCTGCCTTTTCCCACCAGCATACAAATTCCCTTTAGAAGAATATCATTAGCTTCTGTCCTACCTCTTTCCCTGCCTGGCAGACTCCATTCCACCTCTCCATCCTTTTTCTTTTCTTTCTGAATTTTCCTTCCATCCAATCTTACTTTTCCTCCAGAAGGTCTGATGGAAATGATTGGAGACAAACAGATATTGGTGTATACAGGGGGATATTAAAAGTATCTATCAGCAGTGTGGTATGACATCAGATAATCAGAATGGATTGCAAACACTGGGACAGACTTAGAGTTCCCTTGGGGGCTCAGGGAAGAAGCTGTAAATCAACCAATATAAATTCCTAACAATCTGTATGGTCATCCTAATGTATACATGGAATATCATCCTTAGTCTGAGAGAAACGGGGGGTGAGTGGGGAATGGTAAAGGCAGGAAGTATTAACAGAAGCCAAGCAAAAAAGTCTGACACACACACACACACACACACACACACACGCGCGCGCGCACGCGCGGCTATATTCACCCATGCTGAATCTTTAATCTTGTTTGGAAGCCTGTTCCCAAAAGTTCTGCAGGCTTTCAGCGACAATCCTATCTTTATGTCTGTACACATCCATCCACTTTATCCATGTGCACTCTAAGATTGCAAACTTATTCGAGTTTTAGCCTACACAAAATATAATTAGGAAGCTTCCTTGCAAATGTGCTGGAGGAGAAAAGCATTAAACAGATTCACTTTCAAGTGCATTAAAATGTATTTCATTTGCCTATGCGTGATATGGTCAAAAGACTGATGTGGTAAATGATGAATGAATAGAACCAAATTCTGTTCTTCCTCATTGTCCTGCTAAATATTTATGTGTTACTTAATGTCAGTAAGTCCTGATTTCCTCCAGTCTAAAGGGAAAGAGTGAGGCTAAGACAGTAAATTAATAATAAATGTTAAAAAAAAAAAAACAACACTAAAAGAGACAAAGGTAGGAAGGTAAACAAATTAAATTGTTATGGAGGGGATTCAGCCAATAAAATTATAGTAAAGGAAAACTTGGTGGAATGTAAGTTATTTCTGAGTTTTGTAACTTTTGAGAAATCTTATCATAGCTTACATTTATTATACTAAAAATATGTCATGGCTAAAGTCTGTCATTTTTCATTGGGGCAGCAGGATGAAAGAAAATTAATTCTTACAACTAAATGGTTTATTTTACAAATGTTTGGTATTCTCATTAGAAACAATTCACATTCAAAGGTAAGGTTAAGTCAAAAATCAATAAGCCTTAAGATAAATAAAAGTCAAAGCATAATCCATCATGTTACAATCTTCAAATAGAATTTTACATCTTAAAAATTCAGTTAAAGTCTGTTAACACTGGTTACTGTTTGGTACTATGGACATTTTTCTTTTTTATTCTCTTGGAACTTTACCTACAGGAGTATGCATTAATTTTATGATCAAAACAATAAAAAAATTATTGAAAATAACTGGGAAACTGGTAAGTAGAAGACAGAAGAATAAGAATAATCTGGTAATGTAATGATGATTTGTGGCCTTAGGTATTTCTTGGATGGTAATACATCAAATTTATATAATATAGCATCCAAGGAATCAAAGTCATTCAAACTTTTTTTTAGCACCTTTATATATAAGTGAGGAAAAATAAGCCACATATTTTGAAGATGTATTCTTTGAGAAGATAATAAGTTTTTATAAGGAGATTTCTATAACCAACTATTTCATTTGCATTGAAATAGTCATAATTGAAGTAGTTTTTTTGTTTTCCTAATGTACAAAGAGCTAGCATTGCTCTTTTGTTGGGTAAACATCTTTGACGAGCCATTCACAAAATCACAAGTGCAGTAAGTATGACAGCACTTACTGATGGAAACACTGACAGCACATATCGAGGGTGCATTTCTGCATCAGATCTTCCTGGTTTGAGCCCATGTGGAAAGATGGGAACCCTGGCCAAATTTTCACAGGTGGCCCCAGCTCCAGCTGCTGGTGACCCATCTTGCTTTCAGAAACACGAGGCCAAAAAGCTGAAATTTACATGTGCATGCAGACATTTTCTAATGAGCTATGTGATATGATATGACATACAAATGGGAAAACAGGCTCTCATATAAGTGAAATGATTTATTCAAACTTACTGTCTAGATAGTACAAGTAAGAAAGCTACATTTAGATGCCACACAAATTTATTCCTACCTGGGCATTGAGCTCTAAAGCAAACTTGGTCTTATAAAGGTGGTTAAGGTTACTACAGATATGGAAAGTCTCTTTAGGTTGTCTTGGTTTGTAAAGATTTCCTTTGCATTACAGGTGACCAGTGGAAACCCTTGCATATCACTCTTTTTGACATAATGGAAATAAAAATGCTTATGTTGGCATTTCATGCAGAATTTTATCCAGCATTCTCTGCAATACAGAGGGGGGAAAAAACAACAGCAATCATCTCTTCCACTGCTTCTGTTGTTATTGTTGTTTTTAAATTTGTTTGTTGTATTTTCATTTCTTTCCATCACATTTTGATTCAAATCATCTTGTGTCAGAACCAGAGCTCTGGACTTGGTATAACTATAACTTTGAGAGCACATACCACTGAGATGAAGAAAGTGAATGCCATACTAGTTTCAGACAAGGAAGAGATGTCACGTGAGAAGTCGAGAGTGCGCTAGCCTGTGAATGCTCAGGCAGAAGCCAGGAGCTTTGGAAGTAGACATCCTGGGAAAATTCAGAAAGGATCCATCAACAGCTGGGAGTAGGACCCTGCCGTGGGGCTGAACTCTAGTTTTGGTGCAAAAGAGATCAAAAGGGATGGAAAGATCAATATAGGCTCTCAGGTTGAAGAAACTAGGTTACTAAATAAGAAATAAGACTCACTACAATAAGACAATCCTAGTGATGGAATCTGGCACACAAGGGTGAAAGCTACATTTAGGATAGCTCACCTTTTCCCATATATCCTTAGACAGTATCTCAGATGGCAGAGAATTATCTTTATGCTTCTTGTAATTACTAGTTACAACTGCTGATTTATAAAATACCTACCAGCTCCCAGATGCTTTACATTATCTTTGAACATAAATCATGTAATCTCTTCAACAATCTTTCTGAATTAATATAAAAATTTTATATCACTACCCTCACTCAATCCCAGGGAAACTACAGGGATAGATGCACATAGGCACATCTACAACTATACTGAAAACTGCAAGTATTTTCTCCTTTACGATTAAAAGATTTGCTTTGAGATTAACCTTATTAGTATTTATCCCCCCAAAAAGAGCTAGAGTCATACTTCCCTATTTCATTTTTACAAAAATAAACATAAAATAAATATTCTAAGTTTGGTTAGCTATGTATATACTGACCAGCTGAAACAAGTCACATCATGCTTGACAATTTCCATATAAAAATCTCCCAATGCATCATAAGTAATTCAATAATTTCTTATCTGAAAACATCTACATATCCTTTCCAAATTTAACACCCAAAATTGAATGTATGGTCCATTTTGGAATCACTGCTTTTGAAACTGGAATTAATTTAGCACAATTTTAAAAAGTTCCTTATACTCTTTTTTAATATGATCATATTGTAGATAAAATTGATAGACCGTTTTTATAGAGCTTTCCTGCACTTGTGATGATTTAAGTGGTATATATGTTGCATAATAACCTGAGTATCATTTTAATATAAACTGTTGAAGAAAGCTTTTATTGCTTCTCATCATGTTTTCTGTATTATTACTAGTACGAAGAGTTAAAAATGACTACTATTCCCATCACTGTTGCCAAATTGTTTTTTTTCTAATTTATTTATATATAAGTGATTCTTCTAATTTATTTATATATAAGTGATTCATAACCACCTCCCCAAATGAGCTACATTTTGCCATCCTCATCATGAGAAATAAATATAAATGCCCATTTTATGGATTAGTAAGCAGGTCACCCTTTAAATTAGTAACATCAATGACAAACTGAACTTATTGTATTCTGAAGTTTATCATTCTGATATTTATCAATATCTATTAAGCTTTTGAAATACTTTGATTTGGAGACCTAAAAGCATAGGGGAAGTTCCTTCAATCTATAAATTGATGGAGAAGACTATAAGTTACCTGTGAGTAGAGACTTCATCTGTTTTGCTCACTGGAGCATCCCTCTCACCAAAGAACTGTGGCTGGCACAGAGTAGACACTCAATAAATATACATTGTGTAAAACAATAAACCTGAATGCTAAATTGTCCACACTATTTTGGAGGTTTTCTTTTTTATGAGAGTAATGAAAGTACTACCAACAAGAATAGATCACCGGTGTCCAATGCATTTTACTCTAATGCAAAGATTTGTTACTTCTCTGACCTAAGATACAGCTAGAAAATCTGCTTTAATATTTAATAACTCAAACATAGAGTTAGACACAGTTGCATCAGTCAGATTCACTTGCAGAGAACAGAATTCACTCTACCACACTTAAACAAAAGGGGTTTGTAATTGTGTACTAAACAAATAAAGAATTGTTAGGAAGGCTAAAGAAACAAGCTTTAGACTGCACCTTCAGGAAAAAACACATACAAACTGGGCTGCCACGGACATTTTTCCTTGATTAGGAAGCTGTAGTATCAGAAAGTTGCCAGTGAGGTTGGGACATTGGTGATCATGGTTGTCATAATCTAAACACGCAAAATTGATATCTCTGACCCTGCCTCTTTCCCAACCTAACTTGGTTCTGTAGTCAAGACTCACCAAAATGCATCTGATTCATGAAATGTAAAGTACAGTAAGAATGCTAGCTTCCAGGGATTCTGGGAAATGTAAATTTGGCATTTCAGCATCAGCGTTATATAAAGGCACACAATACACTATAAATGACTTAGAATTATCTCCTCTAAGACATGAATTCAGTTTTGTAAGTCCTTCCTAATAAATTAAAATGTCAAACAATATGGCATCAAGCATTAGACCAATCCAAAGTTATTCGATATGTGAAGTCTGACTAGTTTCCTCATCACCCACCAATCACATATAAAATGGTAAAACCAAATCCCTAAAACGTAATCCCACAATATACTTAGAAAGCCATATCTAATGCAATGCTACTCTCAGATTAGACATTTTGCCCAGTTAACAGTAACAAAGCTTAGAAAACAATAAAAATAATCTAGCTAAAGTAGAAGTAAAAACAAAGTAGAAAAAAATGCTTTAAGAAAGAATAATTTCAGGATGTAGCACAGCTTTAGTGCAGTGGACCCGCAGCAACTGGCAGACTAGGCTGGCATCCAGGCCACACTCACTGTATGACGTTGGTAAATCTCGTAACCTGTCGGTGCCTCAGTTTCCTCCTCAGTAAAATAGGGTAAATAAAAGCTTTCACTTAGTGAATTTTCTGAGGCTTAGTTGGATTAGAACTGTGCTTAGAACATATTAAGTACACATATAAATATCAGCTATTATAATTAGTCAGTTAACTAATCAGATTTGTATCTAATACCTGCCTTAGCTCTAGGGCCTGAGAAGAATGCATGACAAAATAAGACCCAATCCCAACTCTCAGGTATTCAGGGTCTCGTTTAGGGGAACCGGCAGTACAAAGTGTTAGTATTGTATGTGAATAGCAAAAATAATAGGAAGCAGATTTGATTTTTTTGAGTAAAGGCCTTATGAAGACTGCAAAGTGGACTTTTCACAGACAGCAGTAGCCTTGACAAATAGAAACTTCCAGTATAAAATGAAAGATAATGAAGAGGTCAGCATGGAAAACACTGTTGGACCCACGTGGATCTTTCCAGCCAAACTAATACCTGAAAACGAAAACCATCGCAGTCATCACATCTTCTAGGACTCAGAGGAAATATGGTTATAGATAAAATGAATCACTTTTTTAGTTTTTGTTTTGATGTTATTTTTCTATAAACAGATAACATGAGTAATTAGGCATTCATTTAGCTGCTCTTAGCATTTGTGTGATAAAGAAAGAATTGGACAAATTTAAAACCAAAAATACATCAAAAATTGTTTCCAAAATTAATTTCAAAGTAGGCTGCCTACATGGTACAGCATTAAAGGTGGCCATAGGAAATGTGATCATAAACCTATTCAAAGATGCATAACTATGGCAACCTGAATCTGGCAAGAAAGAGCCCAATTTATGTGGAATTTCATATTTCTCTAAAAGTGTTAGAACAATATTCATTTTAATAAGGCATTGTAGTGAATGATTTTCTGAAGAGGATGTGTGAGACATTTCTTCCCAAATCCTCTTAGGATGGATGAACTTATTTCTTTTCATGTAGCTAGCTGCTTCACAGAATTATTATTTTATGATTGTTTAATAATCTAATAGAAGTTCTTTATCTGGTTTCCAAACATCTGATTCCCAAAATTCAAGGGAAACAGTATATTCAACATACAGGTACATTTTATCAAGCTTCTGTTTCAAGCTTTACACTTATCAGGTGCTCTAGGAATACCTAGTTTAAGATGGGCCCCCTGCTTTTAGAGAACTTCAATCTAGTTAGTGGGGTAAATTATGCATGGATGAAAAGGCAAATAATCAAAGCTAACTAAGTACAAAAAAATACAAGGTAACACACGAGTAAATGTATATACCAGGTTTTGCAGTAATGTCATTCAGAGACATGAGATTACTAAGGCCTCATTGGACCAAAAATTTAAAAAATAAAATACAATAGAATAAATAATGGAGGGGGGTGATGGGAGGATGACAGGAGTTGAACAGAATTAGTAGAGAGGAAGAAAAGGGCATTCCAGGTGTGGGAAAGAGAGTGATCAAAATGCCTTTAAAAGAGTTTGTGAAGCTAATATTGCTGTAGTAGAGAATATTCAGAGGTGACCAATAGAAATAAGAAAGAAAAACATGGTGTAGGGGCAGAGGTCTTTGAATGTGTGGATACGGAGTTAGTGGATAAGGAAGAACCACTGCAGGGCGTTCAGCAGGAGAGTAAAAAGCTGAAATGGGTCTGGCAACGTAAGTACAGTAATCTGCATGGAGACGAACTGGGTGGGAATTGTACAGAAAGTTGAGCTGGATATGCTGAGGGTCTAAACTAGACTGACAGTTGTGAGTAGAGAAAGGGGCGTATGGAGGTGAAAGACTTTTTTTAAAAAAGAAAGGTGCTTATTAGGAATAATTGGTAACATTGTAAAATTGATGGAAGTTTTTTTTTTATCCTAGATGAAATAGAAAGATGGAAAGAGAGACTGATTTGACTTCTTTTCAGATAGAGTTCTAAAGGGAAAAAATATTAATAATGTGGGCAAGATTTTTTGTGTCTTAATTCTCTAAAACAACAAGCTAGAATAAATGTACATTTTTATCTTCTAAATAGAATAAACTGAGAGGAGCTTTTGACATTATTAAGTTTATTATTAATGCTCATGGATAAACACTGTTTAGAGGTCTACTAATGTGCTTTTGGTAAAAAAAAAAATAATAATTGAAGAGGAGTAACTAATTGCTATTTAATGGTCATCTAAAATATTCACCTATTACTGGCTCAGGGGACAACCCACTGGGTTGACAATCTCAACACCATTGACTTGAGGGTAACCTTGCTGGCATTCACTTGCATTTCTAAGATCCTTCTGCATCACTCACATAGACAAATATCAATCTACCACTGTATAATCTCAGTAAATAAGCCTACGGTAAACATTATCATGAATACAAAAACAAATAGAATCCTTGCAATAAAGTGGTGATCAGAGTGGGAAGAATGTAAAGCGTTCCCCATTGACAACAAGGAGTCTTCAGAAAAGGATTTGTTTAATTTTCCTGGACCACATTCCTTCCTGGTCAGTACTTTGTGAGCAATAATAGAAACATCAGGCATTAAATGAAAAATATCTAAGTATTCCCCATTTAAAAGGACTTAATTTAGCATGAGAATTAACTTACCCAAGTAGCATTATCAAATGTATTCTCTGAATTAGTTGAACGGTATATTTCCAGAGGATAAATGTTGACTTGTAACTATGATTACAATGAATACTAGCTCCAACTAATGCATATCTTCAAAAGTCAACTGAAATATTAAATAAGGAACTACTAACATGGGAGAGAGTCACTTTTGGTTTCTCTATTAGAAGCTGTCCACTGAATACTATCAAAAGAATTAAATGGTAGAAGAAAGATACACTTGCAATAAGAAAAAGAATGAATGTACGAATGGATGAATGAATAGCATTCTGCTAAGTTCTCTATAATGTGGAATATGTACAACTTTATATTGTCACTGGATATTGTGAGCTCACTCTCAAAGCATTGCTCTTTCAGTTCTCGTACAAATCACTGTAAAGCAAATGCTGTGCCCAGCTGGGAAAGCAGGTGTAAAATGGCTCAACTAATTACAGCTTTGTCAAGTAATGGCTACAAGGCAACCAGTGACTGCCCTCCTAGTGAATTTTAGGTGATTCTAACCAATTGGATTAAGAAATAACACATAAAGGGGAAAAGCATATAAGTCATAGAGAAAAACAAGACCAAGATTGCACTATTTCTGATCTGAGAAGAGAAAGGGCGGGAATTTTTAGGAAATGGACCATTAAGCCAAATGTGGAAAGAAAATGAATAACTTGTAACTTGTTTCAGGGCAACTTTGAGGTCTCTCATTCTAGTTGATTTGCTGGAAAAATTGAATAAGACATAATCAAAAAAGGAACCCCCCAGATGGGCAACACAGCTTTCTTATTCACGATTTGCACTGGTAGATGCAGCAGGCTCCCCAATAATCTTTCATGAAGCTATAACTGTGAAAATTCTCTGGATCATAACCAGAAAATAAAGCATCTCCAGTGTCCTGAAATAGTCAATGGCAAACACAGCTTGAATGTCTGGGACAAGAGCCACATTTTCATTCCCATTCCTGGGCCTTTTCTTGAAAATCTTCACAAAATACAAGCAGGCTCTAAATCCCAAAGGGAAGAGGAAGTTATTACCAGGATCTACAGGGCTGCTTACTCCTCGTGCTATTCTTTGCCCCGAGGCCAGAAATACAGCATTTTGTCAGATAGAGCCCTGCTCAGAGAAGTGGAGGACACATGTCCAGATGGCAAAGTCACCTGCTTCTAGGCAATGCAGAGAAGCAATTATTGTTATTTGGCTCCAATCCAGAGCAAAAATAAAGACTTTAATATGTTAGGCCTGATAACTATATTCCAGTTGATCCAGGAAGTCTAAGAGAAATGCTATTTTCAGAAAAGAGTTTCAGTTCGAACTATGACGGTAAAAAAAAATACTGTTAATAATATACTGCATTATGATTTTAAAATTAGCTTTTTCTTTTTAAAAACCTCAAAATCAGGATTCTCAGGTAATATTATTTAGAATGTGGCTTTATTTATGTCAGTAAAGATGACAACCACAACTTTTAACACAAGATACTGACCTGTAAAATAAACTGTTCACGCTTGGAAAATACGTAGGTCATTTCCACTACAGCCACGACTACTTGAGAATAATTCAACATCTGTGTAACTATAATCCTTGTCTTACTAACTTAATTAACGACATGTGAACTAAAGTTGTTCTTCACAGAAAAATATTATTTATGTTAGACTCATGACCATACATTGCCTATTGTTTTCTACATGATATATAATTCTCTACATAACCAATTTCATTTTTTAAATAAAGAGGAAAAGTGGCCCTCTTCCTACCTTGTTACAAAAAAATATTTAAGGAGGTATACAAAAATATGTACAAGACATAAAAACTAAACAGATGAAGAAATTGAGAAGGATGACAATAGACGTTTCCAAGTTGTGCTTCAGAACTGATTCACACTTTGCTCCTCCCCATATTCTGTATCTTCCTTCTATTCTATAACCTCCCCTGCCCCCGCCCCCAATAGTGTACAAAACATTATGTTTGTTCCTACCAACTTCAGAAATCTCTGGAGATTTTGGATCTATGAGATATGTATGACATGCCAGCAAAATCATCAGCCAAATGCATTCCATTATTCTCATGAGCGTGGAAAGACTCCGCAGGTCCAATTTACCAACATTTAGAATAAAAGGATACTGAAGACCATGTCACTGGTAAAGTCTTAACAAATGAAATTTCTGTATATTTTTAAGTTAATCACAGGACAGTGCTTTGAAGATGTATAAAACACTAACCTAATGTAGTCTATCTAGTAAGATCCTGTCTGCCTTTTATTCTCACTTCTTTCAATTGCAATCCATTACTGTCTAACATCTACTCCAAGAGTCAAGCACATTTTCATTCTTCAACAAAAGTCTACTGAGTGTATTGTGTGTACTAGATACTAAGCCAGTTCAGCACTGTCCCCCGACAGAGGCAAACAGCCAGCAGACAACTAGTTATCTCCTACTGCTTCTGTTGCATCCACTGGTTCAAGTCATTCTTGTGAGGTGATTTCATAACGATTAGTACAGAAATTGAGAGACAAGGAGAATTGGTAGTAACTGGGGCTGCAGCAATGGGAAGTAGAGATGGAAAACTGAGGACACTAAGAAAGTAGAAATCAGTATGCCTTGCTTATGTCCTGGGGGAAGGTGTAGAGAGGGAGGTATCAGGATTCATTTATAGCTGTCTGACTAGTGCAACTCAGAGCATACTGATGCCCTTCACAAAACAGGAAGCACCAGAGAAGGAGCAATTGGGAGCGAGGGCTGGCAACTATGAGCTCAGTTTTCCTTGTCATGCTACATTCAACCTGCATTAGAACATTGAAGAAGAAATGTCTAATAGAGTGTGGGGTGTGCTTTTATGGGTCAGAAGAGGGCAGTGGATGGGAGGAACATATTGAGAGTTTTCAGTGATTAAATCATGGTTAAAGTACCCACAAGATGAACAAGGAGAAAGAGTAAATCTGAGGTGTCTCATTGAACTCATCACCACTATGGGCAACAGGGGTTCAGTCCTGCTTGGGACCTCTGAGGAGCCATGTGTAATGTGCCTCCCAATTTTCCACCCAAGGAACATAGATAGGCAACATTTATTCATAGGTTCCAGTCCCAAGTGGTCAAGGTCTGCCCGTTGGGTTGTTAATGCCTTTGCACTTCCAGATTTATGCCTGTGTCAGAATGACTGAAAGGGTTCCCCTAGATACCTCTTGGGGTGGCAGGAGGGAAACCCTAGAAAAGAACTAGATCTATGAGGATGATCTCTTCAGTTTACCAGTGAATACAACTGGGTGCCACAGTAATAACTTGAATAAAAAGGAGGGTCCAGAGGAGAAGAGGTGGGGCACAAATACGACTATTCCTTACACCACTCATACCTGCTCCTACCCCATAACGCAATCCATCACACATACTGAAGATTTAGTAGCTGTATGTAATCTCAAAAAAACCCCTTAATATACAAGTTATAGTTCCAGCTAATGTCATTCTAATGCCTTCATTAATATTCATCATCTTTCTTCTACCACCCACTCACGGTTTCTCTCATCCTCAGTCAACACTTAAGTGAATTTAGCTTGCTTGCTCGTCTGATGGGGTGACTTCATCCATGAGAAGATGGAGTTCACATTTTAATTCATGTTGCATCATGATGCCTGTAATTGCTCATTTATAGTTGTTACTGGGCAGGAATTTAGGTGTACTTCTTTGAGTCTAGTGACAATCCAATTGCCACCAAGGGCTAGCTGGAATCCTCAAGAGATGCAGTCAGGGCAAGACCTGAGCACTGGTTTTTGCTGCTGAAAGAAAGGCATTTAGCAATGCCGATAGCAAGGTTAAGCTTATTGAGAGGGAGCCCATCCAGTTGCACCCATGCCTAACTCTCTTCCCTGTTACCAAGGTTATTAGTCTGGGTTCAATCAGGGACAATAAATCACACCATAATTTGAACACGGAAAGTGTAATGAAAGAATTATTAGCTATACTTTGATTGTGGTGATCAGTTTACAGTGTACACATACAGGCACACCTCATTTTACTGTGCTTCACTTTATTGTCTCCTAGATGTTGCATTTTTTACAAATTGAAGGCAAGACCCTCCACCAGCAAAAAGATAACAATTCACTTTATTGTAGTGGACTGGAACCAAACTCACAAGATCTCCGAGGTCTGCCTGTATATCAACACATCAAGTTGTACACTTTAAATACATACAATTTGCATGTGTCAATTATACATCCATAAAGCTGGAAAAAAAGGAAGCATTATTAAATACAAGTGAGTATTTGGAAAATGAGGGATTGGCTAGTAAGAAACAAAGAGAACTTCATAGAATACTGGCGTAGCAGAGACATGGAGTAGCCACTACCCCCAGGACTAGCACTGAACAAACAAAGGAAAGGCCCTTCAACCTCAGGGCTGTGATCAAGACCTTGTTGGAGGGGACACAGCTGGATGGCAGTAGAGTCACTGTGGTGTCCCAGTGGTAGAACTTGCTGGATATCCTCTCTCTAGGGTGCTGGGGAGAGTTGCCCGTGGTCCCCGACAAGCACTGGGCCACAAAAGCACCAGGGCGAAGGGAAGTTGCTGGCTGCTAGGTGCTGCTGCCAGCCCTGCCCTGCAGGGGCCAGAGCTGGGGAAGCCAGAGAACTAGAGCAACCCGGTGAGCAGCACACTGGACCTGAGAAGGATCAGTTACCTCCTGCAATGCCTCTGCCGCCTCCTCTACAATAAAGCTTAAGATTGTGCCATCTGGCAAAGAAAACATATTAAAATGTCCCAGATCTATTTTCACAACCTAGGCAAAAAGGGGGAATTTGGAGCTGAGAGGCAATACATCCGTAATCAGCATACATGACCCACTGCTCATGGGCCCACTGCACAAACACTGGGTCTCAGGGAAGACAAGAGGGCTGGCTTTGTTCATTCACAGGACAAGGCCACCTGTCTATCTGGCTTTTTAATGCTCCCTGATAGCTAACAACATAAAATACAAAAATTGCCACACTTTGGGCCCATTGCCATTTGTCCCTGGGCCTGCCTTTCCCCCAGTGTCCTTGTTTCCAATCTTCCAGTATTGGAAGATTAATCTCTATCAGCATGAGATTACTGCAGATTACAACAGCAACTGTTGCAGTAAGAGTGGCTGGGTCGCTAGATCACCAGCTAAACCACTCACCCCCGTGTGGAGACTCTGTATATTTATACCTCGGGTCACATCCACCCCCACACAGGTGAAGGAGTGACCAACCTCACAGCTGACAGTTCTGTTCCATGGGAAGGATTTTCCCGTACCACTGTCCTTCAGGGTCACCTCTGAGTCAGGATATACTGTGGTAACGGAGCGAAAATATTGAGAATGACCTACCTATGAATTAGGCCTGTGCTTTTCCTTCTCTATTAACTGGTTATAAGCATCCCTACCATGAAGCCATAGGTGCAGAGAGAGAGAGACAGAGAAAGAGAGAGAGGCATTAGTGAAAGCATCAATACAACTGTAGTAGCGACCAAAGGAATGTGGACCTGAAACTTACATGTGTCCTCCAGGCCTTCTCAGGGTTATTTCAAATGAACCACTCATGATATGATAAATTGCTACTCCAGTAGCCCAAACTTCTGAGTCGGTGGTCTGACAACACCCAGTTAATGACGGTGTTTCTGATCTCATAGTCACTCAGTTCCCCCTGCTGAGGCACATAGTCTACTGATCCCAGTGGCATGCCAAGAACTGCTTTTCAACAGGTGAGTAGTTCTCTGCAGGAGACCATGCCTCAATAGAACCTACCATAGGCATAAGAAATTTTTGTCCACCATAAGGATTGCTAGAAATCTGCGTCACATGGCATGAGATTACTGCTGATTATAACAGCAACTATTGAAGTAAGAGTGAGGCGAAAGGATGGAGGTGGTGCACAAAATGTGTTCCATGCACGCAGAAGGAGAAGTAAGGAATAAGATTACAGAAGAAAGGGGACATAAAATCTTTTAGGAGGAAGAAAGAAAGGGAGGGAAGAACAGAAAGGAAAGAGGAGAAAAGAGAAAGAGGAAGGGAAAGGGGAGGGGAGGAGAGAAGAGAAGGAGTGAGAAGGGGAAGAGAGCAAAGGGGAGGGGAGAGGAAGGGAGGAGGCAATCTCCAGTGGTTTCCTAAACATGACTTAACTGCGTTAAACAAGATGTTCTCCATTTCTAAACTTTACCTTGAGTATTAATTAGAAGCTTATGGAAATAGAGTTTAAAGTATAGGCCACTGGTACACAGTTCAGTCAGATAAAAGGCCGTAAGAGTAACCACAAGCTCCAAGGATATACAGGATGGACAAAGGCTTAAAAACCAACAGCAGCAATATGTTGATGAGATAAAGTCATACTAAGATCTTGGTAAACCCAGCAAAACTTCTGTAACTAACCTCAGCTGACAATCTCTGGGGAAAGAATTATTCATTACCTGAAAATGCATTTGCTGTTTCTATCATCACATTCATTTCAGTTGGCTTGATTTTATGAACTATTGTAATTGGGGACTCATAGGCCATAATGTGTTATGATAGATACTTGGATAGTTTTTTTTCCCTTTTATTTTGGCTATGTTTGCCTCTAAAGAAGCCATTACTCAGAATTTTTAAAGAAGCCTGCTAATATCTCCATGAACATCTTCCAAGGGCCTTCTCTGCATAATTTTTGTAGTGCTTTAAAAAATTAGTATATATCTACTTTTCTAGTCAGAATAGATTATATGTATATGTATTTGGATATTATCCTATTATAATAATATAATATAAGCATGTATCATACATTATTCCAAGTTTTTATTTTCTAATAAGCAGAGCTGACAGAAGTTCTAAAACCAGGACAATTTCTCATTCTGTGTTTTAGTCAGATTCTGCTTTCATTATCTCTGTTGATATGTTCTGTTTTTAATCTCATTCTGCTGATTCTATTCTTCTATTTTGCATACTGACACCTTATTTGATTCTGGGAGATGCTTTTCTTGTTTGTATGTCTCAGTATTGGTATCTGTCTACTATACAGAGCGCAAGAGAATTCCTCACTCTTGCTAAATTAGAGGCACATATGTCTCAAATCCCCAGGCAATTCAACTAGAATCAGATTGCTATAATAAATATGATGTACTAGTAAATATGCAAAACAATATAATCAATATGACAGCCATGGTAAAATCCTAGTATAAATAACAATTTACCAAAAAAAAATTAAAGAAAAATGAGGAATTTGGAAGTGGTGATAAGCATTAGAGGAAGACAGTTAGAAAGGGGCGTGAGGGCAGCATGATGGGAGATGGTGGCTGGAGAGTCACAACTTCGGTGACAGGGAACAAATTAGCGAGAATTGTAGAATATTATGACAGAAAGAAACTGAGATTATTTGGTCTGTTCCCCTCAATGCAGCCAAGGCTATAGAAACGAAGAGAGCTGTTAGCTGCCCTGATTCTAATATCAACCCAAGAAGCTGAGTTCAACACTGTCTTTTGAAGCACTTACAGAACCACAGAAGCATCCCAAATTTGCAGTTTAGTCACATATGTAGGATTCCTGTATCCTCAGAAAGCTGTGCCCCCCACCCCTAAGCAACTGTAGGTCTGAGCAAGGGTTATTTAATGTATACAAGCCATTTAGGCGTTTGCTGTTTTTCACCTGTGAAACATGAAGTATTGGCACTCAAGCTTTTGTTTTATTGATATGCTTCTCTCTCCTATAAAGTCCTGCTTTTTTTCCATTTGCACTGATATTTGTTCCTTCACACACACAAGTCATGAAATAGAAACACACATTTTACAACTGGGGAAAAGAATGTTTCTTCAAATCTCTGTACTTACCCCCACTCCACCTTCCTAAGGAAAGGGCATTTAAGTTTTAGAGATATAGTTCTATCTCACACTTGGACCAATCTGCTTTTTCAAAGCACACTATTTACATTCAGATTAATGGTGATGTTATAGTTTTCCTCCCCAAAATATACTTTACATTCATACCTATAGGGCTTATGTTGGGATTTTCCCTAAGTAAAAGACATCTGCCCTCTACCACCAGAGACTGAAACATATTGGGAAATTTAAAATATTTTTGTTGTTGTTTGTTTTCGTTTTCTCATACTTAGCATGCTTGTAAAACCCCAGGTACCAGTCAAGGAGATTATAGGTATAGCTTTGGTGAACGGGTAGCACAGATGGTTAAAGACAGAGGGAAAGTAGAGTGCCTAATGGTAAGAGATATAGACCTATAATCTAATTAATTATCAGTGATGTAATCTTTGGCAAGTTAATTTATATCTCCAAGTTTGTTTTGTCTTCTAAAACTAATAATAGGAAAAATAACAACAGCAACAACACTAATCATAAAACCTACTTCAAAGGGTTTCAGGTAAGAATTTATGTGATGATTTATATTATGTTCTTTGCAAAATAATCATTCGGCAAATGATAATGACTATTACTATCTCTCTGTAGAGATAATATACAGGAACATGCATCTGTACTCATGTATTTGTACATAATGAGTTATAACGAAATAAATTGATATATACATACTGACAAGCTTTTTTTGAAACAAAAATGCAACCATACACTCACATATACTGTAACTATTTCAATTTGTAACTATTTCAAATAAAAAAATAATAGTTTGAGGTGAAAGAGTTAACTACGTTGTGTTAGTACAAATTTTTTAAAATTATATTAATGGCTAGGCTCCATATGACATGACTATGAATAATTTATTGATCATAAAGGTAAAATATTAGGCTTTAAATTTTATCTGTCATTTTAAATTGGGTCAGCCAAGGTCTGTGTGCTATTAAATCCGTAACATTTAAAAATATTTCCTCATTAGTGACACTGCTGTGTCACTAATGAGTCATTACTTCCATTCAGGATCTTGGTTTATGTTAATAAGTGTTATACAAAGTTTAATACCTGTTGTTGCTCACTATGTTTAGTCAGGTGGAGGTGAGCAACATGATTTTTTGAAATTTGAGAACCAGAGCTCAGATAACAAAAGGCTGTGCCTTAAAACACCTGAAGATAAAGCCAGGTCTTACAATAACTTTATTTTATGTAAGGACCACATTGATTTAAGTACATACGCATAATACACTCTATATTATCATTTATACTTAGTAGTAGTGGTCGCGATAAGAATAAAGGGGATGGTAAGAACGTTATCTTAGTTATAATACACAGACCTTGCTCCAGAAAACCTAACCATCACTGCCTTTTAGAAAGAAAGAATGTCTTTTTAAGACAAATGATTTTCTTTCATACTTTATCTAGTTATAATTATAACTATAATTATATATATAGTTAAAATTATAACTAGTTAATAATTATAATTATAGTTACAATGTTATAGAAATCTTTACTAAAACTTGAAGTTAGAATTTTTTAAGGTTTTTGTTGTTGTTAAGTTTTTTATTAAAAACAATATTTTTACTATCTTTAAGGGCAAGAAACAAGTTTAATACTTCCTTCTTCCAACATTCAAATAAATATCCCTATATGAAATCAGATATGTGTTGGAATGGTGTAATTGTTATTATTGTGTTTTAATGGAGTCAATCTTTTTCATTTAAAAATCATGAATCATTCAAAGTTGTACTAGGTTATCATAGTCTTCTCACTTTAAAGTAAAGGTATTCAAATATTTATGAAGTATATTTTGCATACTGTGTTGGATTTCTCCATTCTTATTTGTTGATATTTCTCAAACTGCTTATATAAAATTTGACCACATTGTAAAAGCTGGCAAGTTTATTCACAAAGACGTTTTGAGTCAAGTGGAAATGGCCTTCCTACTATTGACATGCATGCTTGTAGCTACCTGATTTTGCTCATGACTAATACTAGTTCAAAGCAGAGGGAGTAACACCGCCATCTATATGCACTGCCACAGCAGTAAGAGGATCACGCTGACAGTCACTCATTGAGGGGACTGCATTCTCCCAATCAGGACTCTTGTTTCGTTTTTTTGTGTTTTAATTATAGTTTATTGGGGTGACAATTGTTAGTAATGTTACATAGGTTTCAGGTGTACAATTCTGTAATACATCATCTATATATCACATTGTGTGTTCACCACCCAGAGTCAGTTCTCTTTCCATCACCATATATTGGATCCCCTTTGACATCTAGCCTTTCATGCTTATAAAACAAATACCAGCTTAGGGTAGTGATCAGAGCTGTCCACATCTTTCTGATGCATTTTAAAACTGTCTCCTCCACAAATATAACCTAATTGCTGAAGAAATTTTTTGTTTTTTAATTTTCCCTATAGAGTCCCTACCACATTGATTTGTGGTATTGTATAGGTGTCAAACTTCAAAGCCCCTCTCACACAGCGTTCCGGCATTTTAAGCCAGTCAGAAGGGGAATATGCTTATCAGAAAAATACTCACCGGGCATTCTCACATTTTAATTCTGAAACAATTGAGGATGTCTCTCCAATCTGGGACGGGAAATAAAACAATCAAAGAGAAGAAGCTTTCACCAAAACCTGTGAAGGGAGTTTTATGGCCTCCACTAGGCATTCAGTGATCATGAACTACTTTATGAATCAAACTTCTACTTCAGTGCAAAACAAGCTAGCCTTTCTGATGGCAGAATCAGCCTTGCATTAAAGCCATGCAGCTCAGGCGTTTAATAAACACCATTGATAATTTGAATTAGAATTGAAGTAGATTTTACAGCCTTATTTTGTGGGTGTAGGTATCTTACTATGCACTAGTGCTTCTAGATTTATAGCTGTAACTGTACGTGGATTACCGATCATGTATATTTAGCATTTGTTGCTTTGCATATAAGGAGTGCATTTTAAAATACAAAGCAAAGTGTGTTTGGAAAGCCTGATCATAGTATTTTGCATGTTTATGTCTCAGCTTGGTTTCTTTTCTTTACAACATAATCTTCAAGTTACTTCTGAAGAAAGGTAAAGAAAATAGTTATTTCTTTAATTCATGCTTGTGGGAATGAAAGCATAAAGTTATAAATGAACTATAAAAGTTAAGTAATTGGCAAGAGCGGGACTTCTCATCCAATAAAAAATTTGGATGGTTTTTTTCTTTTCTGGTTTTGGTTTTGTATTTGTTTATTTTCTTAAAAGACATGTTATTTATATTTTCACTTACTTAGCCTATAAGGGGTATTTATTCCAAGTAATATATTTGAAAGTCAGTAAAGTTTTTCAGAAAACAAAAAGCCATCAGTTCATGATTACATTTAGCCCATGACTGTCAATCATTAAAATTCATGTTATTACAGTTACTTCTAAATTTACAGAAAGACCCCTTGTGTGAATGGCCTGGAGAAGTAATGTAATATATAATTATGGTCCTTCTGAAAATGCTAATTACAGGATGAAGCTAAATATCTTCTCTACCATGACTGGAATAACCGGATGTATTCCCATTATCTCACAGCTAATCAGGGACACCTACTTTTGGCTTTCAGCAACGGACCCAAGTCAATTGATTGATTTAATTAACTGTATATAGATTCATACATATGCTGGATGTGATAACTGATCACATATTTTCAGTTTCTTATATAGACCTCTGAAAAACTGATTTCCCAAAGAAAATTAAAGTAGTATACAATAAAAAGACAAATATGAAACAGAATCTTTAGAACAAAGATCAAAAATAACAGCCAAGTGATGAAGGAAGGGACATACAGAGGGTGCCAAAAAAAGTATACACATTTTAAGAAAGGAAAAATCCGTATTAAGATGATAACACTCAATATATACTGATAGCGAAAGATGAATATAAGTTGCGTTTGACTTCTCCAATTACAAGAGGTGCTCAAAGTTGGTACCATCAGCGTAATTTTAATACAGTTTTTTCCTTTGTTAAAATGTATATACATTTTTTTGGCACCCTCTTGCATTTGAAAATCTAAGCTAACTCCTCCCTTTGATCATCAAACTCACTTCTAAAGCAAATGGGAACCAATAAAAGAAAGCAGATGGATTCATCAGAAGAAGCCACTTTTTTTCAACATTACACTGCCCAGGGCAGAGTCTATTCCCACACTATTTTTGTATTAGAACCGATGAATACATTTGTAGGGCTTCTAATTGCTATAGGATTTGATAAATTATAATTATGCAAACATTCTTTATTTATTAAAAGACCAATTATAATTCCAGGTAAATAAGCACAATAGGACTTGGAAGGATGGTATCAATCAAATAATACTTGTGTTGTTAATGTAAGAGAACAAGGTTTACCTTTGGAATAACATTTCCTCATGGCCACTCCAGGAATTATAATTTTTAAATTCATGCTTTTGTTTCTATAACATTCACCCGACAATTTCTGATAATTTGGAATTTGGAAAGTATACAAGAGGATTTTGAAACCAGATTAAATATTGTGTTTTATATTGTCGAAGCTGCTATGTGATCCAAAGCAGATAGATTCAACACCCACTGAATGAGTGAGTTAATTAGTCAGTGGTTTTCATTAATCAACTACTGAGTACAGGACACTTACCAGCACTTAGAGTAAGAGTCCCTAAGACTATCTAAATCAGGGTTGACAAACTTTTTCTGTAGTTAAATAGTAAATATTGTCAGCTCTGAGGTCTACTTAACTGTTACGTTTTATTGCAAAAAAAAAAAAAAAGTAGCTGTAGACAATATGGAAACAAAAGGATGTGGCTGTGTTCAAATAAAATTTTATTGACAAATACAGGCAGTGGTTGGATTTGGCCTATCTGTTGTGGAATACCAATCCCTGATCTAAATAAATAGAACAGACACCTACTCACAAACACAAGTGATACAAACACAAGTTTTTCTCTGCCTAGGACTTACTTTCAAAGAGTATTAACCAGCTTGGGCGCCACACAAGTATCCTATAATTTCATACAGACTTGAGAGAACTGTTAGGAGAAGTGCAGTTGAAAAGTTCTTCAAGAACACCTCCTCCAAATCCCGGCCCTTGGCAACTTTCTCTTTCCAGCTATGATTATGGAAACACAATCTTCAATGTGATTTCTTTTTTTAAATCAGCTACAATCTTCAGAAAGAATACAAAACTTCCTGATGTTTTCCCATAAAACCACTTTGTTTCTCATAATTACTCAACTAATCTAATGTTCTAATTGAGCCCCATGAGCCTAGCATTATACTGATTTTTTAAGTCATGTGATACTTAAAGGGTTTTTAGTATTGTTAGGGTATCGACACATAGATATAAAATTACTACCAGAAAATACAGTGAAGAAGATAAGATATAAATTATAACAAGAAAGTTAATAATTCTGTGTTGGAAATCTACTTTATTGGAGCAAGTAAGTTTGTGGATCAAACGTCCAACATCATATATGATCAATAAATATCTGCTGACATGATGCACAGATTTATAGAAAAATTAAGACTAAAAACCGCAAGAAGTGTTCTTATTTTGGCAGGTTTTTCCCATGAGTTGTTTGTAGTCACTATTATTCTGTCAAAGAAAGGGGGAGTATTAAAAGCAAGATGAAGTTCTCTTAACAGATTTGTTCCTTTTCTTATGGATGTGAGTTTGTTTTACTTTCTAATTTTATTACAATTTCATATGTCACATTCTCTGCCAACCATTGAACTGAAAAGCACAGGATGAAAATCTGGCAAATCCACTGAACTCTCAGATGTTACAGTAGAATCCGTAAATTTAATTTAAATATTAAATCTAAAGTGAGAAAATAGAGAATCAAATTTAAATAAAAATAAATCTATCTAAAATATTTGAAATTTTCTGTCTTTCAAAGAACACAGAAAAAAGTTTTGTATCTCTAAGCCTAGATTTAAAAATTCACATTTTGGTCTTTCTTAATTTCTGAACCAACATTAAAAACATAATATTTCAACTTGTGCCAAGCATTATATGAGTTTCCATGGGAGACATTTTAAAATTAAGAACAAGATATTGTATTTACCCACCATGAGCTTATAATTTCCTTGGTGAACAAAAGAAACATGCAAAAGAAAATGAATATAAGCTTGCATTTAATCACCAATACATTGCATTTTGTATATATACTCTCATTTAGAAAGGATTCAGTGTGGCCTGGATGACAAAAAAAGAGACTTTGTGAAACTAAGAGAACTGAATGAGTCTTTGAATGACTGTTAGAATACAAATATGAACAATACACAGGTCCCTAAAAGTACAAAGAGTAATTTGAATTTGACACTTAGATATTTGGGATCTATTTCAGTGTCCTGAAAGGGAAAGTAATGGAATAAATTCATATTCATTTACTTATGTCATTTCACAACTGAAAATTATTAAATGAAAAAAGATATATATGTATATGTGAAGTTCTTAGCATATGACAGAGCTGAATAAACCTTGGCTGTTACTACTTACTATCTCTTAGTATAATCTCTTCAATTTATGGATAAGAATGCCAGGTCTCTGAATGGTGTACTGATTTGCCGCTTTTTGTGAATCATGATTAAGCGAGATCAGCCTAGACTGTTCTGAATGGCCTTCCTGGAGTTCTACAATCTGGTGGCCGAGGTTTGATGAACTACATTAGTGGTCTTGCATACTAACAACTTAAAAATAGATGTAGAATTTAAATGAAAAAGGAACAGATAACAATCTGGTTTCTACTCAGGTTAAATCCTAACCTGAATCCCTATTGCTCAAGTAGACGTTAACATGTTTCTGTTTAAGGTGTTAAGCAGCTTGAGTTAGGATTCCAGCTCTACCATTTAGAGGCTGTGAGACCTCTAATTTGCTGAACCTCTCTGTCTCGTTTTCCTCATCTTTAAAATAGAACATACCTCATATAGATGTGAAGATTTAATACCTGAAATAGATTAAAAGAGAGTCTGGCATAGAGTAAGCACTCCATTAATGATAGCTATAATTATCATTTGCCCTTATTAATTCCCAGTCAATCCTTAGACTTTGTTCATTGGATACAGCACTAAACTGCTTAAATTATTTGAATCAGACCTAAGTCAGCATCACAGTGTCGTTGGGACTTAGAATGCTATAGGAGGGAATTCAGTTGAATAAGGTAGATAAGATATACTCATTTTTCTGTTCCCCATCCTGCACTCTCACGATTATGAAATTAAAGTAAATAAAGACAAAAGTATTAAGAGGTATATAAAATGTTACCATAAGGACAATGCTCAAAGGAGAGGAGATGAAAACAGATGAGAAATGTCAACACAATTTTGAAAGTCAGAATGCAGATACTGAAGTATAACTATTAGCAGAGCAACAACATTGGAGCATAACTTCCTACAGTGAGAGCTAATTTTCACCACAGAATCCTAGAAAGGATCCAAAACTGGAAGCACCAGTTACCTCTGAAAATGGGGATAAGGGCTCAGGTTAAAAAACAGGATGATTGTCTGAAAATTTATCTAAGGAATAGTTCAAATCCCACTTTCCTTGGACCCATGCAGCTGTACAATCCCCAACACTGCTGCTGCCACAGAAGACTTGAGGAAATCTCTGCAGAAGGGCCCGAGGCAAACACAGCAGAGTCTAAAAGTAGGACATCATGAAACTCATGGCTTTCCTTAACCAACTGACCAAATTCACTTGCTGTGCAAGAATTTTTTTGGAGGTAAGTGAGTCTAGCATAATCCCATGCTCAGAATTAAAGTTTCTATACATATATCTTAATTTTAAATAACATTCAATTAAATATTACGGTCAATGAAAGTCTTTCAAAATTTATTCACCTTCCTTATCTTTTTTGATTCTAGTTAGTATTTTACATTAGTAGTTAATATAGTAGTTGGTGACTGAATAGAACACCTCAGGGAAATGTGGAACAATCCATGAGTATGAGTAGAAAAGATTCATGACTACTTCTCATCCGACACTTGCATGGCTACAAACTAAATAAGTTTGCTGTCCAAAAATGGTGGAAATACAAATGGCTGCTGTGGGAGTTAATTCCTCAGAGATAACCTGAGACAGCCTCAAAGATTCTCCCTTGGCACTGGAGGCATATGTGTATTCTAGAAGCCAGAAGAAGTAGGTTAGGAGAGAGCTGGCAGACCTGCTAGTGATCTGATGATCAGGCAAAGGAGGACAGGCATTCCATGGAAAACGGAAGTCCACATGAATGGATGAGTGAACCCCACTTGCGGCACTCTCCATCTGATGATGGAAAGTTACACCTCACCTGCTCTGCCAAGGCCAGGACTAGTTGTTCCCTCCTCACTCACGCTGTGGCACCATAAGAGTTTTCATAAGGGTAAGGCATGAACTGGGAAAGATTTTGAAATAACTGAACTTTAAAACTTAAATGCCTGAAAAAAAACTGGAATTTATAAACTAGAATAAGGTTTCTGCCTTCCAGAAAAAAAATGGGGGCTGGAGACATTTAAGTTTAGTTGTGGGAAAATAAATAGTCACATTTTTGGCAACCTTGGGTGTTTTTTGCCTGGAAAATTCATACCCACTGGACTTGTAACTCCTCCTCTTCTCAACTCCTGGTAGAACCCACTCCACCTAAGTTTCATTGTATATCATTTCTCCCCTCACTCTATGTTCTCTTTGGTGGCATACTCCCCCATGATATGAATTCAATTTCTATGAAGATGAATTCAATATATTTCCATTTTTAGCCTCCAACTTTTCCCTGAATTCCAAACGCAATTTCCCACAGTTCATGTAATCGTATTCAGCCTGATCAACTGAGACTCAATTACAGCATTTTTCCTAGAACCTTTGGTCTTGGCTGACATACAATTGCTCTTTCTCCTAGAACCTAGATGTCTGTCATCTGACACTTTCACACTCTGCACTTCAATTGTGTACCCTTATTTCCTGCCTAATTGTCAGTTTTGCACACTCCCTGAGTTTCGTACTATACCATTGCCTCAAGTGACAGTCCTCCTCTCCCATTACGATCCCAAGTGCCAGCCTGGAAGTGGCAAATTCTGACAATCATAGCCCCCATGTGTACAATTATCCTAAGTTCCCTACCTTGGGCTTCTCTTCAGAAACTTTCTACTCAAACATCTAGGTGTCTTCCCTCTCTCTCACTCTTCACACTCACTTGGGTCTAAGTGCTCTTTCTTTGGTCTTCATGGTATATTTAACATGGTTTCCGCCTTTGAATTCTTATTGTTGTCACCTTAAAGTTCTCATTTAGATAACTGAAACGGCGTCCCACCTGGCTGCCCTACTTCCAAGTCTCCACCACTAAAATATTAGATGCATCGCTATATGAATAATCTTTCAGCAATGTCTTTATTTATTCTTAATCTTATTCTATAAAAGACTTACATGGAAAATCAAAACAAAAAAAGATTATTCTCTACTATCAGTCTTCAATGGCTTCCCATTGTCCACAGAACAAAACCCAGAAACCACTCTGTTTTTGTAACCATATCCTCTCCAACCTCCATGAATTCAATATGCAATCTAGCATGTACTCTTCTGTTTCTAAACATTTGCTCCTAGTTTTCCATCTTATCACAGGCTGGTTCCTCCTGTCTCTGCCTATTGAAATTTTCCCAGCCTTCAAGACACAATGCAAGTGCCCCTTCCTTCAGGAAGGTTTTCTTGATCTTTCCGTTGTAATTAAAGTTGTTACCGAACTGCTTCTCCTTCAAACTTTGTGTGTACGTCTACCCAGCATGAATCACACTCCACCTGGCAGAGAATTCATTTGTGCATATTTCCATCGCTAGATTATTACTTCCTTTGATGATAACTCCTATGTTTTTGCCATGCCCTTTGAGACAGTACCAGGCACATAATGGATGCTCAATAGATGTAAGGTGAATGTATTAGAATTTCAAGGGAAAAAAAATACCAGTAGAAAACACTATTCCTATTTAAATCCACCTGCCCACCCTCTCTAATCTATATTCCATTCTGTTTCCACAGCTGCATAGGACTAGAGAAAAAGGTACAAACATGTTAAAGTATCTTGCTTTTGAGGCATATCCCCAAATGGTGCCCTAAAGCTATCGGCCAATCAAAATGAGTAGGTATCACTAACATAGAGGAAAAAGAAGTGGCATTAGTCTTCAAAGGTATCACATAGGAGAGCTCACAGAAAAAAGATATTAACTTAGTCTATTTATTTTATAAAGAAGGAGATTATTTATAGCTATTACATTTTTAAGATGACTTCATCTCACCCAGATATTCATTCCAAAGAGACTTCAAGAGTGTTTGTGGACTGGGAATAACCCATGCTCCACGTGCGTCATCATGACTGTAGTTCAAGGCTGACAAAAATTGTTCTTTATCAGGGTTGATTTTATGCAGAAACTTTAATGGGGCAGGAAAATAGTTGAAATGGATTCTTTGCTTATAACTGTTCTGATGAAAAGTTGAGAAATCCCACACTTATTTTTGTTTAGTGGATGGGAATATATGTAACTTTCAGAACTCCGAATATTTATTCAGCAAGAAAGGCTTAAATGGGCATGAGTAATCTCTAGAAGTAAAAAAAAAAAAAAAAAAAAAAAAAAATGTAGACATTATTTTTTTAAACTTTTCATTCTGAAAGTATGGTTACTTTAGCAATTCATTAAATATTCACAATGCATTTATTAGGCAACTTCTGAGTTTTGTAAGTGTTAAAATGCAGTAAGTCTTTAAAGGTTGGTCAGACTTCACCAACCTTTAAATTAGTGCCACAAGCACATAATATGCTTGAAACATTTTTCATATATTGTTCAAGAGAGATATTACTGAATTGAATCTTTTGTATTTCCCACATTCTGGCAGTAGAATGAAGTATATTAAATCAGAGGATAATGGAAAGGGTGTTCACAACTGAATCCTAGAGAGTTTGTTCAAACAAAAGATGGAATGTAGAAGTGAAGTTGCTCATATTATCAGAGGGTTGTTGTTTTTTGACACCTCCTTCACTCAAGCGTTTCTGAATGAACCAGTAGAGCCTGTTTCCACTAATCAATTTGCTGTGACCTCTCTCTCCCTAGACTCATCTCAAGTAAAATTATGAGTTGCCTCAGCTTTGCACAGGATTAGTATTCTAACTATTTGTACCATGAAATCCAGCAAAGATTCAATTAGTGCTGATGAGGTGAGAGCCCCCTGTGCCCACTGTTTCTGTGTAGGTGGAGGATTAGGAAAAGAAATGAAAAGCTGTGTTTGTAGCTGGGGAAATGGAGGCTCAGATTTCATAACAATCTGGACTAAGTTCAAATAAGAGGCTGTGGAAAACTCTTGTAATGATTGTCTATATTCTGTTTGGGTTTAATTCCACTAAAAACAAAACCCAACAAAAACTATAACTCTTAAACACTATGTGTGAATCACTCTTCCTGAAAATATGCTATACATGGGAATAGAATAAGACAAAATATCATCCACAAGATATTTAATTATAGTGAAGGGGATATAAATATGAATAGAAATGACTATAAAATGTGGGAAAATGGTAAACGTTCTAAGAGTGGTATGCAAATGTTATAGGAGGGAAGGAAGGTATTTGTGTGCTTTTTAGGGGTTTAAGATTACAGGAGATTTTATTGAGGAGTTGGTTTTTAAAACTTGGTTCTAAATAATTTTTAAGATTTCAAGAAGTGGGGGGAGCTATTGGGAGTGGAAATTAAGACATAATTTCCAAGCACAGGGGACGTAGTGGGAAAAACAAAGAGGTTTTAAACTGTTATATCTCTTCAAGTAAGAAAGAGAGAACAAATGAACTCTATAGGTCAGTTCCATCTATTTTACAGAAGAAATTGAACTTGTTATCCTGAAACTGTACACGGCACTATTATTCTAATAAATATGAAGAATATGTTGACATTGCCCCAGGCCTTATGTGAAAATTCAGACTGAATTATTAGTTAAGTTTTAAAGATAGTTTTCTCTTTTCAAACCTAAAACTTGTTAAATAAAGAAGTACAGGGTGGATAAGACATTTGGCACTAAGAAAAACCCCAATAGTTTTTATGGTCTACCTGACAGCCTACGTCCATTTTGCTCCTAACTGGGTGATAGGTAGCCCGTGATGGATGCAGAGTGAAAAAAGATGTCGCAGTTACTGAACATCTGGACTGAGAAACTTTTAAAAGTAGGCAAATAAGCCAAAACATGTGTACTTTCCAGCTGTGAGTATGTTAAATCAGTCTAACTCTTACATTTCTGATTTGTATGGAAGCTAAGAATCTCCTTAATGGAAGCTCATGCATTCATTACTCTAGTTGGTACTATAAGATCTTCTTGTTGTACAGCAGCATCTTTTATATATTTGGGAAAACGTAAAAGCTTATGAAAAATTCAGGTTTTGAAGATTATTTGGATTCATCTTAGATTTCTCAGAATAAAATTTGTCAAACCTAAATGCAACCACGTACATGACCAAGCCTTACAATTTCCACATATGCCAAATCCTTTAAAATACTTCTTTTGAATGAATTTGTATATTTAAAGTTTTCAGAAAAGTCAAAAATTATATGAATAGTGGAGTGAAACCGCAAAATGAATGAAGAGAATTACTATTTCTTTAAGATAAGAAAAAAAGACGTTAACATAGAACATTGGAATATTTCCTCATAAATCTCTGAATCCCTCAAAATTTGAGTAAATCCATATTGAAATAATACAGAAATATACAGGCCTGACTTAATACAGACATGTCTGAACATAACTTCAAAATAGCATGCAATGAAGCTCTCTTTTATGGTTATTCTTTAAAAGATAGTATGGTACAACCATCCCTCAGAAAAAGATAGGAGAATTAGGACTTAGACAACCAGGCATTTTGCCTGGTAGTTGGACAAGTTTCTAAATCCCTCACAGGATCAGTTTACTCTGGCACAGATTTAAACAAGAATTAAATGAAATAAAATAGTATCATGTTCATTCAATGCTTGGCACATAGTAGGGATTCATTAAGTTTTAGTTTCTTCTCGGCTGTAATACAGCAATAAATAGAGAAGGCTGAGTTGGTATTATACTAAACGAGCATTTAACTCTGTTTTTAGGACAGTGTACAGGGAGTTAGTCAGGTACACAATGATAGCTCACTAATAGTGACAGTTGCTGGTGGGCCAACTTCCTTTTTCAGACCTCAACAACAGAATCTCCAGTACACTGTTCAAGCAGACTTAAAGACTTAAGTGTAAACATGTCCTGTTTGTCCATGAATCTACATATTTGCTGACTCGATTATTCACTTTTTGAAAGGATATGGGATAAATTTACATTAATCTTTCATATCGAAAGTGCTGTTCCTCCCTTATCCCCACCTACTAATAAAACCTAAAGTGTTTCTATTACCTTTGGCAGGACATAAGCAACCCATCTTGATTGGAATCCCTTTCCTTTTTACTTCAGATTCTTGAATTACAAATGGTTAAAAAATTGGAACTGTCTCCGGAGAACAGATTCTGGAGTTATTTCTTTTTTTATTTTTATTAACATAGGTGTCTCCAACATCTGGTATATCTTATTGAAATTCATCATGCTAAACCCAGCTGCTATTCCATTGGAAAGTGGAAATAAGGGGTGGAGAAAACGAGAAAGGAAGTGTGTGTGTGTGTGTGTGTGTGTGTAACTAGAAAAGAGTAGGATTTTTTACTATTGTTTAACGTGAGTATCCTAATATTTTCTTGGACTTCCTGAGACTGTAATATAGCAGACAAGACAGATGTAATAAGTATACACTCAAAATACCATTTATAAGAAAGACATTCCAGGGACCTTGTAAACAAGGGAAAATTGTACTAATGTCTGTTTCTGCTTCTCAGAGAAATGCTCATGTCTTTGTGTAATAATTTACAGTTTCTCTGTCCCCCTAAAAGCATGAAAATTGATCATATAACACATCATTTCCTCAAAAACTGGAGTGCACACATAGAAAATGAAACGGTGATCAATGGCTACGGCAACGAGGTGGCCAATGATATCAGCAGACATAAGTGAGAAGCTATTTGTAGCCACTAAATCAGTGTTACTTATTCTTTCCTGTCCTTTTTCTTCCACTCAGTAGTGTGTGTCTATCTGTATTAGAAATCCAAGCACATTTTTACAAGACATTTACTTTACTGAACAAGTGTTTTAAAATCATCTGAAAAAGTGAATAAAAACCAGAAATTCAAATTTACCTCCTTCCAAAATGCAATCTGTGGACATGACCAGATACACCATCTCCCCCCAGCCCCCCACCCAATTTCGTTCTTTCGGTTTATTTTTAGAAATGCAAGGGCAGGTGGCCCCTTGTGTTGTCCCTGACATTAAAGCACAATAAATGAATGAGAAGCCAGTACCATTCATCTTCATGTTCCCTAACAATTTAGCGTAAGATATCTTTGAACTGTAACACTGAAATCAAAGCACCATTTATCATGTTTTTATTGGAAACCTTAATGCAGAATAAAAGGAAGATGAGATGGTCTATAATATATTTAGGAAACATTTCAAAAAGCGAATAAAATCTGACTCCAGGGAAGAATCTATTATAGACAACTTAGGATTCACTGCAGTTGGGGCTGAACTTGAAAACATTCAAATGGTGATTTAGCACTAAATTTCAGAGACTTGAATGATCTCGATAGTAGGTGAAAACCAGCACTATGACATAAATTGTTTAGTCAAAGTGTCAAGCTTTTCTATTTCTATCCCTTTTATTGCAAACGTGTTTACTCTATGTGAATGCTAACACATATCCTGAGGAACAAAATAGTCACAAATTATTTACAATTCAGGCACTCCCTTTCACATGTCTAAGTGAAAAAAAACAACAAAAAAAAACAAAACATTTTAATGGGCTGAAAAGGCATTGTAGGTAGGAAAGTGGATCGAAGCAAAGCTTTCCACCTGTAATGCTAACGACTCTTCTTAACTCAATGACATCGTTCTCATGTGCACACCTGCCATTACATCCCTGCTTCCCTAATCTCACTAGGATCATTAGGGGATTCTCTGAGCAATCAGACAAGCAATTACTGTAATGCAGTCTCAACACTAGCTGGTCAACATGGGATCAACAACCAATGTACTTAATTCAGATAGCACCATTGCCAGTAAAGATGTTTTATGCTTGCATGGAGTGAGAATATGCAGAAGAAGCTGGGTTCAAAAGCTCTGCAAGAGACCTTCTTTGTTTATTTCCATTGAAGATTTGACTCTGGTGAATATTTAGGAAAACAATATTAATGCTGCTGCTTCAGAGGATCCTTGGGGAAATCTGATAAGCATCTGATTAAATTTGTCTCCAACATAATTACATTTAAGTCAAACTTGTTTAACTTTTTTTATGCTTGGTTATCTCTGCACAGCCAAAAAGATGTTAATTGGCAACCTAGCTTCTAATGTATTTATACCACTGGTGGTTTATTAAGTTCAAATTTTATGATGCAAATAAAAAGAAATTGAAACTATATTTTTAAAGTTAATTCAACTTTGAGGTTTTTGTTTTTCAATGAAGGCTGTGAACTCTTCAAATTACATTGTTTTTACTATCATAGAAGAATGTCAATGTTTGGAAGATATTGTATATGCATAGAAGTATTTTCGATACTTCTAGACATTAGAAAATAGACCAAAGGAAAATTTTAAATGTGAGAGACATCCTACCCTGTGAGCATTAGAAAAAGACTTTTCCTTAAGAATTTGCCACATGGAAAGGTTCTTCACACTTAAATTGCCATCTCCAACTCTTTCATTGGTAATCTCTCTTGAGCATGCCCTCAAATAATTTGAATTTACCACAAAGTATAAGAAACAAAGGATACAAAAAATTGTGTCTTTAAAAATAGAAACAGTGTATTATATTACTATACATGCAAAAAATTGCTAATCTATACTCCTAAGTTTTGCTGAATATACTGATGGAATTCTATATGGAAAAAAAAAACGATATTAAAATGGGTATTATCCTGTTGTCTTAGTTTTGGATGAAACCCTAAAGTTAAGACAAACAATGTTCAGGGCTCACAAATTTTCAATAATGGTGCCAAAACATCTGTGCACAATTTGCTAAGGGGTGATGCCAAATCTGGTCCAGTATACCATAGACCATCACCACCTTCAGGATATACAGAAGGGGATGGAACTGATGAAGGTGTATTGGTAAAAAGAGTTTCTTCAGAGATTCTATTGTTAGAATACTGTGTTATCTCTCTCACCTGAAAACTGAGCAATAGTGACACCTGTCTGCAAGTAGCTGTCTGGTGGAATCTACAACTGCCGAGCTTAGAGACAGTGCTGCTCTGCGAATAGCCTACACTTCCCAGAGTGTAAGAGTGAGCAAGGAAATTTATATTTCCTGTGGGCCAGATCTGAACCCAATAGAGGGAGGGGGGATTGGGTCACTTCAGAAAGGCTTACCCATGAAGACTGCTTGAAAAAAATGATGTTGCTCTTACAGAAATGGACTAAAGGAATCCAGGACCATGTGGAGAGTTGTAGGAAGCCAGCACAGGAAACATCAGCCTATAAATATCATGGAGCCACAGGTGGAAGAGTCCCAGTAGGGATTGCTGAGGTGCCCTCAGTTTGCTCTACACTCAGACAAAGGGCTATTGAGCACACAACACTCCTAAGAGGGCATGAGTAACAGATTACACCTGTAAATTTCAGACTTACTGAACCTTACCTCCCCTCCCTCTCCACCAAGAGGCTGCACAGTGAGAAGAGCTAGAGGGCAAATCATGAAGAAGCACACACAAAACCTTTCCCCATTGTAGTTTTCCCAGTGTGAACTACATTTAGATTGGGGAAGGATGGAAGCTTCAGTCTGAACGAGAAGAAGCTTGATGTTAGATTGGATTGAACATAAATGAACTAAGAAACACTTTAAGCCCCTGGAAAAGCCGTGGGACTGGCCTAGGATTTCATCCATGGCCAGGCAAGAAAGAGTCAACAAAACAGGGTGAAATGAGCTGTCCTGAAGAAGAACTCTTTGAGTCCAGGTTACATGATCTGTTATACAAGTTTTGAGAGGCATAGCCAAGGAGAGAGCTGAATTACTCTGTATGGCAGGGAGAGATGAATTTGAAGTTTATGAAGGGAAACTTCACAGAAGGAGAGAAGCAGGAGAATTGGCACAATATGGGGAGAAATTGCATTAAGCAAAATCTTTGTTGCCAGGGCTTACTAGAAAGAAATGTCTAGTAAGAATTTCCATATTATTTTCTATGAGGTACATGATATTAGCCTCTCCCTTCTGCTACAAAATCTCCTATAAATGAATATGCATGAATGGAATATTTTAGCAGAACCTGAAGAGATGAAGTGTCTCGATGCTCAGTCACTGTGGGGACCAGGAGAAGGTAGGCCATCACTATTAGGATGGATTCACATAAGAACAAACCCTGAAGAAGGTGGTATTTAAGCAGAGTTTCTAGCAAAGAGGAAGCTTCTCTTATATAATAGATTCTACAATTTGTTTACTTATGTCATCACACTTCCTTTTTCCTTGTATGTTCAGTATCGTTTATCAATATGCGTTTGATTGTAATGATGATGGTGGTGGTGGTGGTGGTGGTGATGGTAATGGTGATAAGGAGGTTGGTGGTGAAGACAGCTGCTACCATTTTTGAATGTTTACTATGCTGAGTGCTTTTTATGAATTATTTCATTTAATCCTCACAATAGACATATGAAATAGGTACTATTATCTCTATTGTAGATGAAGAAATTGAGCTTCAGAGACATTCGATAATTTTTTGATCCTACTCAGATATTAAATGATAGATATAGAATATTGAAAATGGTAGATATAGAATGTTTGTCTAAAACATAGTAAAAATTCAATTTGAACTTGATTTCCTCTATAAAGGCAATTCTTACAAATGTAATACACACCGAGAGTTTATTTCCTTTTGTCTGCCTACTTTGAATTTCATTTTCTCTTCTTTTTCTAGTTTTCTAAGGTAGAAGCTCAGATTATCAATCTTAAATCTTTGTTGTTGTTGTTGTTGTTGTTGTTTTCAATTATGCATCCGGTACTATATATTTCCTCTAAGCAGTTTTCCTTCATTCCACAAATTTTGATAGGTTATCTTTTACGACTCAAAGGGTGGTCTATCTTGGTGAATGTTCCATGTGAGCTTGAGAAGAATGTGTATTCTACTGTTGTTGGGTGTCAATTAGATCCAGTTGACTGATGGTGCTATTTAGTTCACTAAGTTCTTACTGATTTTCTGTCTACTGGATCTGTCAACTACTAAAAGAGGGGTGTTAATGTCTCCAACTATAATAGTGGATTCATATATTTCTCCTTGCAGATATATCAGTTTTTGCCTCATATATATTTGATGCCCTATTGCTAGGTACATGTGAATCACGGGTTGATATGTCTTCCTGAAGAATTTACCACTTTATTCTTGTATAATGACCTACTTTGTCCTTGATCATTTCCCTCGCTCTAGTCTTTTTTTCTGCAATATAGCTTTTTCCTGCAAAACAGCTTTCTTTTGATGAGTGTTAGCCTGATATATCTGTCTTCTTCTCTTTCCCTCTAATATATCTGTGCTTTTGTATTTAAAGTAGGTTATCTACAAGAAGTAGATAACATATAGTTAGGTCTTGATTTTTCATCTACGCTGACAGTCTCTCTCTCTCTCTTTTTTTTTCTTAACGTTTATCTAAGTGTGTTTTTGTTTTTGTTTTTTCCAGGACCCATCAGCTCCAAATCAAGTAGTTGTTTCAATCTAGTTGTGGAGGGCGCAGCTCACAGTGGCCCATGTGGGGATCAAACCAGCAAACTTGCATTTAAGAGCACCGTGCTCTAACCACCTGAGCTAACCAGCAACCCTAGTCTGTCTTTTAATTAGTGTATTTTTTGGATTAATATGTATAATATTTGCTACTGTTTTCTATTCATTGTCCTTATTCTTTCTTTCTTTCTTTTTTTTTGGTCTTCTATCCTTTTTATACCTTCTCTGGTTTTAATTGAGCACTTTACATGATTCTGTTTTTTTCTCTTCTCAATTATACTATTAATTATATTTCTTAAAAACTTTTTAGAAATGATTTCCCTTGAGTTTGCAATATATGTTTATAATTAATCCAAATCCTCTTTCAAATAACATTATACCACCTCATAGGTAGGTAAGTTGCCTCATAACAAAGAATTCCCAATTCCTCCCTCCCATTCATTTCATATATTCATAGTCACCAAATACATGGTTTCTATTATTCTTTTGAACAAACTTTTATCTGTGAGATCAATTAATAATAAGAAAAATAAAATATTTTATTTTACTTTTATTTTACCTCTATAATGTGCTTCTTTTTATGTAAATCCAAGTTTCTATACCATTTTCCTTCTTTCTGAATAATTTATTTTAACACTTTTGCAAGGTAGGTTTTACTGGTGCCAAAATCCCTCAATTTTTGTTTGCCTGAGAAAGTATTTCTCCTTCACTTTTGAAGGTAATTTTGCTGGATACAGAACTCTAGTTTGTGTGTTTTTTTTTTCTTTCAATTCTTTAAATATTTCACTCCACTCTTCTTGCTTGCATGATTTCCAAAAAGAAGTCTACTGTTATTTTTATCCTTGTTCCTCTATGAGTAAGGTTTTGTATTTTCTTCTTATTTTTTTTTGGGGGGGGAAGGGGGGTTGTTTGTTTGTTTGTTTCCCTTCTGGCTTTCTGGCTTCTTTCAAGATTTTCTCTTTGTCTTTGATTTACTGCAGTTTGAATATGATATGACTAAGGATAGATGTTTTGGTATTTATCCTTCTTAGAATTCTCTGAGATTCCTGAATCTGAGTTTCCTGGCTCTATCAGTAATTTGGAAAAATTCTCAGCCATTTCTACTTCAAGTATTTTTCTGTTTCTTCTTTGCTTCTCCTTCTAGTATTCCCACACTGTGTAAGTTACACTTTTCTAATTGTTGCACAGTTCTTGGATATTCTTTTTCATCTTTTTAATTCTTTTTCTCTTTGCATTTCAATTTTGGAAGTTACTAATGACATATCTTAAAGCTCACTGATTCTTTCCTCAGCCACGTCCAGTCTATGAAGGAGTCCATCAAAGGCATTCTTCATTTCTATTACAGTATTTTTTACTTCTAGCATTTCCTTTTGACTCTCTCAAAGTTTCCATCGCTCTGCTTACATTACCTTTCTGTTCTTGTTTATTGTCAATTTTCTTCCATTAGAGCCCTATTGAGAGTTTAGCTAAGCTACTCAATAGTATCACTGCCTTGGCATCGATTTTGTTTGCCTAGTGACCTGCAGGAATCTTAAACTGACACCATCTCCCTTATGCAAGCACATCCTCTAGATAGCAGCCCACAAAGTCACAAGCAAATATAAGTTCCTGATAGGACTTCCCCAACAGTCCCTGTGTCCTGCCTCCCAGGACCTACCTCTTGTGCACCTCTTAGATAATACCTCCATGGAACCTACCAAAATTATTTATTTATTTATTTGTTTGTTTGTTTGTTTATGTATTTATTTAGTTTGGTTTGAATTGATGAATCCATCCAAAGCTCCACACCCACAGACTCTAATAAAGGCATGGCCACAGGTCTTGCCTTTCTCTTTGCCTGCACCCTGTCTTGATCTCCCCATGTGGACCTTCAAAACATGCCATGTACTTCCTCCATGACCTGTAAATAATAAACTTATCTATTTCCATTTCTCTTGTCATCTTTTGTGGAATTGTAGCTCACCATCAGCACCTTGTGTTATATTTTTAAATGTTGATTTTCAAAAGTCATAACAAGCCTTTAGTACATTAATCATAGTTCTTTTAAATTTCTATTCTAATAATTCTAAAATCTCTATCATATCTGACTTGGGTTCTGATTCTGTGTTTGTCTCTTCAGGCTGTTTTTTTACCTATTAGCATGCCTTTTATTTGTTGTTGAAAGCCATACATGATGTACTGGGTAGAAAGAGTTGAGGTAAATAGGCATTTAGTATGAGATTTTGTTTTTCTAGAGAGGAGTTAGATTATATTTCCTGTTTGCTTTGGCTATGGTGTCAGAGGCTAAAATTTCCTCCAATGTGCTGTTTTTGTCTCCATTGTTGTCCTTCAGTTTTCTTAGATACTCCTTAAATAGCATCTGAGGCTTACTTTTTTTTTTTTTTTTTTTTAAGCTGCAATGGTTTGTTATTATACAGAAGCCCTACTGATGTGTAGGTAAGGTGTAGGGGCAGAGATGTGTTCTTTAATCCTATGATTAGGTCTCAGTCTCTCATCCAAGCTGAATTTGGTATTTCCATTTCCCCGCATTAAAAGCCAGAAGGGGCTAGAGTTAGGTATTTCCCTTCATCCAGGTTGGTTAGATTCAGGTAAAACAGTTTCCCTTAAGGGAAGATCTTGTTAACAAAAACAGAGAACTCTATGTTTCAGAATTGTTACTATCCTCTTCACCCTCGCTGGAAGTAGAAGGGGATTTTTCTCATATTTTCACAGTGAGAATCTGGTAGGGCTCCTGGAAGTTAAAACTTTCAAAAGTATAGGAGCCCTCTTAAGACAGTTTGAGAGTTAAAAACCCCCAGGGGGCTCAGTCTTAGGAGAACAGAACTTCTACCTGTAACTCAAGCCAATTAGTGAGAGTGAAGTATACATGGTAGGGTTCAAGAAAACTTCTTAGGGAGAGTTTGATTTAGTGTCACCTAGCATTTATACTGATACCAGTACCTGATACCTCACTTACACCTGAAGAGTCTAAATTCAAGAGCTATTTTGATGACAGAATTTAGTGGGACAAAAACATATGTTTTCTATGCACCACCTGTAGACCCAGTGGAAGGGAACCACACTAGTCATTTAAAAGGAATTTCACTGAAACAAAATGCCAGGCAAGGTAATTCCCACAGCAGGTAAGCCATGAAAAAACAGGATAAGGATGGGGCCATACGTGTCCAGCTCCAGAAAACATCACCTATATTAATGTATATACAAGTGAGGGATCCCAACAGGAACCTATAAAACCACCAACAGGAAGAAGACCCGCCATTTAGAATCCTCCATACGCAGAGGGCAGATTACAATTGTACTAGTCAAGTAAGCTGTTCTGCCCTATATCATGTTCTTTTCTCAGTTCAATCTCTGGACTAGCTAAGTGCATCCTGGTGAGTAAAACAGGAATAGTAGAAGAATTAGATGGGAAAAGAAAGAAACTTTACCATGCCCCATGATTCCACATACACATGAGACAGGAGAGAAGATTTAACAGGAAGATTGTTTGGATTCATGTGATTATTGGAATGGATTAAATCATTATTACCTAAAACTGACAAAATCTATGGGAGATGGCAGAGATTTCATCTTAGGTGTTGAGGAGTGGTGGTATAAGTTAGAGCGTAGATTTAAAGGAGCTGTGTTGGGAAAGAATGGAATAAATTTTTACTCCTATGGAGTCCAGTTAATTCAATAAGCCAGTTATATTTACAATAAAATCATATAAACAGCAAACATGAAAGCTGGATTTAAAGTTGATTGTGTTATGTAGGTACTGGTTATACAGAAGCCTTAAAAGTGCTAGATCTTTTGCATCTAATGTGTTAAATAAAACCACAGTACTTCTGAGTCTATTTTATATCCCTGGAACTGATTTCTGGCAGAGGAAATAAGTGCTCCCTTTCTGGGATAAGACTGCCAAGCCCTCTTTAAACAGATGGGTGTTATTTCATTATTCAGTGTATCTTCCCTTGACACTTCTCTCTCTGACACATATTGCTGCAGATACAGTCTTTTATTTGGAGAAAATTTTTGAAACAGATTTTGAGAAAGTATCCAGAGGTATGAAGGATTTCTCTCTTTCTTTATCTACCTGTCAATCAGCACCTGAAATTTGGTTGGATGTAAACTAAGACTGATTTCAGTTATTGATGAATCACTGAGAATTACATAAACCATTTCCATGATTGATCCTGGAAACTTAGTACTAGTACTAACTATCTCAAGTTCTCTTTGGAGTGGAGTAGAGATAGTTACTTTAGATGACAACTAATTGACTAGATAACTATATACAGTTAACCCTTGAACAATGCAACGTTAGGAATGCTGACCTCTGCACAGTTGAAAATCTGTCTATAACTTTTAATGCTCTAATTACCAATAACATAAACAGTCAATTAGCACATATTTTGTACGTTATATGTATTATGGTATTTATGTGTAATCCACTGGGAACTGTATGCAGACGCAAAATGAATAAGAGGCAGACTTTATCCCTAAGGAGGGAATAAACTATTAGAGGAACATAAGAGAAAGGTGTTATGTGAGGACCTATAAGGGAGATAACACTGAACATTTAGGGGTATTCTAGGGAGTTGTTACAAAATGTTTCATAGAAGAGGTGAAATTAGAAATGTGCTTTGAAAAATGCGTAAGATTTTGATATGCATACTTAGAGGTGAAATAATGTCTAAAAGACGGATGGAGATATCAGGCCCTTTTACACTAAATTTCAAGGACAGAATGCAGATTTGTGAAAACTGATAATGCAAACAAGTTAGAAAGTATCTGCAGTAGGGCTGATGTACCTGAACTCTCAGACTGTTTAAATCCATACAGAGAATGCATGGGAGGCAAAGTCAAATGCCAAGGTTCTTCTTTTGAGCGGCTCTGCTTTATCCCTGAATCCCTGACATGCACTCCAGAACACAGCACATACCGGGGCCTCAAGGAAGTTTGACAAATGAACATTTGTTAGCAGTCAGAGAACATGTGAAAACATTCAAAATTCAATATTACTCAAAACTTTTTTTTTTTGCTACTGAAAACAGTAGCAACAAAGAATTTTTGGAAGGCCATGTATATTTTCGAGAATAATTCTTTCAACATGATGAAAAGAATTCATTCCTTTTCCTGTTTCCTTAGCTTTTGCATGAGTTTCGTGCCTAGGGTAGCAACTCAGGGAGTTGCTTAAGCGCAAGCATTTTGAACTAACAGTAGAGATCTTTGATACTGGCCCATAATTTTCAGTCATAATTCAATCTGTTAGCACTGCAACAACAAAATGATTTGCTTCAACCTTACTATGGTTAAATCCCGATTAACAGTATAAAAAAATCCTAAGGGATATTTTAATAATCATGAATTATCTCTTCCAGGATATTTTCTTTTCAAAACATTGTTTTTGCATGTTCAAGATGGATATCAACATTGTGGGTTCTCGGTCATTATAAATTAGCTGTGTGTCAGAAGACTCTTACCCTTGTGCTATAAATATGGACATTTTGGACACCATTTTGCTCTCAGATATCAAGATGACTTTTTATATGTCATCATGTCACAGCAAACTCAAAATTGGTAGCAAGTACTTCATGTGCTACCATTGAAAAAAATAGCAAGAATCTCAGTTTGATGCCAAATTGTAGCCATTCATTCATTTGCTATTTGGCAAAGGGTTCCATCCATTATGATTGTACCTTAGCAACTATACTGATTACTTTTCAATTTCCTCATTCTAAACACCTAGGAAATCTGGGTTACCGTAGAAATTACTTTTCCACTATGTACAATTTAACTCAGCTAGGTTATTTTTTTTCTAAGACATCCCAAATTTGATCATTGTTAAACTACAACCATAATAATTACCTGTAAAGAGTGCACATTCCTAGGATTCTACTCTTTGGGTAAAGTTAAAACTTGTATGACCAAATTTTTACAGTAGCACATTTGTAAAGGTCAACCATAGCAGGGCTTCTCAAACTTTGATGTGCATTCTAATCACCGGAGGCCTTGTTGCACTGCAGAGTCTGATTCAGTAGATCTGGGGTGGGGCCTGGGATTCTGTATTTATAACACATGTTCAGGTAATGCTGACGCTTCTGATCCTCAGATTGCACATTGCGGAGCCAGGAGATGGAAAATCGATTTTGTTCTTTAGAAATTTTAACTGAATTAAATTATTTTAATAATAGTTCCCATTTGATCTTTGGAAATATACCAACATTGTATAATTTTATTATTTCAGTTGATCACAGCATAAGTTAATAGAGCAAAGATACATATGACTATATCAACTTGGAAACTGAGAACAATGCAGGTTAAGTGACAAAGTTGGAAACACCATAGGGTTATATCTCTTTATCACATTAGTGCTTCGGGATCAAGTCAATGATGTCTTCCTCTTGGAATTTTTAGTAGAGCATTTGTTATAGGTAGAAATTCCACTGGCATTGTCTCTTCAATGCAGGAACGCAAGAAAGAAATTTGTAGAGGAAATGTTTATTTCATAACACACACAAAAAAAAAAAACAAAAAAAACACCCAGCTTTGGGGGCTTTTTTTTTTTTTTTTTTTTCCTGGCCCCAAATTTAAATATAGAATACTGGTTTTCATAGCACTAAAAATGATGCTGGTATCTGACTCCAAGAGTATTCTGATGTTAGCTAAGGCTAAAAATATTTGCAATACCACCTCAGCAAAAACAGGTAGAAATGTACAGGTTTGATCCCAGACTTTTGGAAATTAACTAGCTGCTTTCTGAAGAAACATTTACAGAATTTGAATCAAGGCTCTAACTGGAGAGACAGACCCATGTGAAGACACAGAAACTGACAGACAAATTTTAAGAGTCTGCTAGTCATGGATTCCTTTGCTGAGACAATAACATCTAGCTACATGCTTTAGATTCTTGTTTTCTGTAACCAAGTCTTCAGTGACTCAGATTAAAAATGTAAGCAAGAAATCAAAATAAACAGTTCAGCCTTTGCATCTCCCACCTGGAATAGTAGTATGATTTTAAGTACTGCTTGTTCAATAGCTTATACCAGGAACGTCCTTTCCTATTTGAAGTAATGTTCTTGTGGAGCAGATTCTCTAAAGCACATAGCACCACAGTACCTTGAACTTAAATACAGCGGGTGATTCCTTAAGGAACCACAGCAGCAATGGCAGACACATAGGCAGAGAGAATCGTTGCTTTAGTTTCCCAGTAAGAATATGGTGCCATAGGCAAAAACTTTTGTTGCACTCCAACCCATCCAAAGCAATCTTAAAAGATCCTTATATCAAAAAGAAAGGAGAAAGAAAAAACCTTGCACATATCTAAATCATATACTCAATTTTAAAAAGTTCTAAATTTTGTGAAAGTTCAGTTTTTAATTTCCAACTGAATGACTTTGTTTTCACAGCTCCCCATCATTTCCTATTCTCAAACTCAATCTCTTGAAGAGGTCTATTTGCCTTTCGTCTTCCTTTAACTCTAATCTACATATAACTGTGACTATTCGCCTTGACTTGGTGATACCTACTTAAAATCTTTTGATGGTTCTCCATCACTTAGAGTCCAAACACTATAGAATGGCATAAAAGTCCTGTCATTGTTTAAGTCTCCAACTACCTTTTCAGGCTGTTTCTATCATCCTCACTACCTCTTCTTACTCACATTATAAAAGAGATACTGTCCCTTTCCACGGAGCAACAGGGAAGTAAGAAGTAGAGACGACACTCAAGTACTTAACCATGATATCTGTCTCCTTCAGTCTTCTTTCCTAGAAAACCAGCTATAATCTATATTTCAGATCTTTAATAATACCTCTTCTTCTTTGCAAGTAAAAATTATTGGAGGGGATCCTATAACCTTAAATGTCACTGGAGATTTAAAGGTGTAGATCAGTTCTCCTTGTAAAGCTCAACACTCAAACCAGTATATTTATATCCATCTCTCTCTCTCCATCAAGACTTTGTGCTTTTTGCAATCCGATGCATATTATATTCATGTTTATTACAAAAACAAATAGCACAGAATCCGGCATATAATGTTCTTTAAAAAAATCTTCAATGCATAAATAAATATAATATTGTTTATCCTGGCAGATTATGTGTACAAGAGTTAGGCATTAATTTATCATTTTCACTGCAGGTTTCTCAGCAATATGTAGCTCTTCTTAAAAGGTGTTGCCTTTAAGTACAATAGATATTACATACATAGTGCCTTGAAACATGAGACTTTTTTTTACATTATGAAATATATTCATACATTAGAAGAGTATAAAACCTACAGGTACATTTTAAAGAATAATAACTAAGCCAACATCAAAGTACCCAAAACACTCATTAAGAAATAAACAGTCCCAGTAACTTACAAGTCCCTGAGCCAATAGTCTTTGATGGTATATTCCTCTCTTCCTCTACTTAAGAAAAACTACTATCCTCATGAATGTGAGAATACGTATCTTGCTCTTTATGAATTTAGCATCGTATGTATGCCCCTAGGAATGTATTATTTGGTTTTGCTTACTTTTAAGCTTTATGTAGATGAAATTATATCATATGAATTTGAATGATGTATCTTTCATTCACTGTTATGTTTGTGAAGTTCATCTCTGGTGCTATTTGTAGCTGTACTTCATTCATTTTCATTGCTATATCATGCCATTGAATCATGATATCTCACTCTATATATTCAACATACTCTATTAAGACCTATGCTGTTATGAATTTTCTTCTACACTTAAGCTGTGTGTATAAATAAGAGTTTGTCTAACATTAAAACCTAGTGATGGAATTAATGGGTCATGGGGCATATCATTTTCATATTCAGGTAAGACCTATCTGTTTTGTAAAGAAGTGTTTCAATTTATGATTCATCCAACAATGTATGAAAGTCTCATTTGATTCATATTCTCTCTGATACTTGGTAATATACAGACTTAATTTTTTTACTAGTTTGGTAGGTGTAATATGGTGTCTCATTCTACTCTTTATTTGCATTTTCCTGATTATTAGTAAATCTGTGTGTATATTTTCAGACATTTATTGTTCATTCAAGTTTCCTCTTCTTTGAAGTGCCTATTCAAATCTTTTGGCCAATTTTCTTTTGAACTGTTTGAAATTTTCTCCCAGATGTTAGTTATTTCTAATTTATGTGATATAAATATATTCTCAGATTTTTGTGGTTTGAATTTTCAATATTTTCAGGGTGTCATGATCACAAGAAGATCTCATTTTTAATATAATCACATTTATTATTCTACATTTTGCATTTCACTATTAGTATTTTAATCTACCCAGACCTGATTTTTTGGTTGGGTAAGAGAAGTATAATTTTCTTTTTTCCCAATGTGTTAGCAACATTTATTGCAATATCCATTGCACTTCCTCCACACGACTCCCAATAGCATATCTGTCAAGTGACATGTGTACATATATGTGGGAATCTGTTTCTGGACTCTCTATTTCAGTTATATTGGTCTCCTTGTTTTATATGATAATTTAACTAGAGATGAAAGAGGTAGCACCTAAAACAGAGGAAAGAACTAAACATATTTTAGACTTAATTTGTAGTTGATTGTGAGATAACCATTGGGACTATTAAGTTTTAAATACCAAAATCACCAATTCATAGACTAATTGGGCAGAACTGTAAGACTGATGAACAGGACCACCTATATAATTTGGAGAACCTAGTACAAAATGAAAATTCTGGGCCACTTGTTAAAAAATTAAGAATTTCAAGATGGAGGCATCAGAGCATTAAACCAAGGATGGGCCCATTCTAAGTGTGGGGTCCTGTGTAACTGCATAGTAACATGTCCATGAAGTCAACGCTGTAGGAAAAATATAAGATAGTTCCTTTTTTAAGTGAGAAATATAAAATGATGCAAGAATAAGCCCCAGAGTCTTACATAAAATAGTTTTCCATCAGAAAAAATAGATGATCTAAAAAAAATAAATAAATAATAAAACACTTAGCATAGGAACAAATAGAATTTTTAACACTAAATTACATTTAGTACTACTCAATGTACCTGTAATGACAAGGACGTCTACAACTAACAAGGGGAAAATTAATCTTTAATTGGTCTGCTTCTATTTCTCATTCTCTAACCACAAGTTTGAATCTCTGCCTTTTGCATATACTTATGCTTTTGCTTGACTGCAGGACCATATTACATATAACAGTCTTTCAAGATCCAATGCTGTAACACACCGAACTGAATATGTTCTCTACACAGTTACCTGCTGTGTTTACTTTATAATGTTTTAAATAAACATTGAAAGGAATTTATAGTCTCCTAGTACTAGTTCATATGCCAGGAATACTTAACGGAAAAATTATTTGAATTGGTGCCTGTGGATATATCCTTTTATATTCTTATTAGATATTTTAGTATTTGCTAAAAGTAATGAACTATTCATACTATTAACATTTTGTATAGAATATATCAAATAATGCCTCTATTACTCAGTATTGTCAGGAACTCTTGTATTCCATATAACTGAATTTTTAAAAATATCAAAAATTGTAATATTCAAAACTTCAACTTTTTACCACTCTTTTCCTATATAAAAACACTTTTGATCTTTATAACTCACTACCTTAGCTTACTAAATAAAGCCTTTCAAATATTATTGGCCCTTCTCTCTATAGCTTGGTTATATTTATAACCTTTATTTTGGACATTAATTATTGAGCCAGGTTGTAACAGCTCAGTCATCAGTGTATGGCATCGTTGTGCCTACTTTCATTGATTTTCCTGCCTGCTGACTCCTGGTTACTGTCAATTGCTGCTTGAGTGTATAGGTGTGCCTAAGGATTGTGGTCTGTTCTTCATTTCCTATTGCTTATGTGATTTGTGCTAGAAAGGTGCTTATTATTAGATTTTTGTGTCAAAAAAGAGTCAGAAGCTTCAAAGAAGCAACCAACCCACACAGAAGTGCATGCATTTTAGTCAAGGCATTCTGACTGATTTTAGGTCACTAACCAACCTTCTGTACTTCTGTATGGATTCACTGCTCTGCTCCGACCATGCCTAAGGAAGGGCTCTATTGATGTCAGTGGTATTGTAATGAGTAGTTAATTCTAGGCTTTAGACTTATTTTCAGTTGGCAGAATTCTTATTCCTCTAGTTTTTATTACATTGTCCTGCTGCCTGAATTTTGTAGTCCCAGTGCTCAAATGGATGCCAAATCACTTAATTTGTTTGTGTGTATGCATAATTATAAGGAAATAACAATTATTATATCTCTACTACATACCCATGAATAAACTGATTTTTTATTCAGATACAAACATATAAATATCAGAAAAATATTGTTATCTAATAGATCATAGAACAAAAACTCAGACAAGTTATGGAAATCACCCATATTTATACATCCATCCAAAATTAACAAAGGATGTGCTAATAAAAGAGGTTCAACAAATATTTGTTACATAAATGAATGTTGTTCAATGCAGGTTGGTTTCGAACCACCACATATTTTCACAGCATAAAGGGGATGAACACGAATGGTAAATTTAGTTGCAGTCAGCTTTGGGATTATCCTTGGTTTTCACTTATTATGAGAACCTTTCTATTGCAGAGACAACATCAAGAATGGGTCTACTAAACAGCAAAATCTTAAAAGAGATTCAAAATTAGTTCCAGAGTTATATAATCCATGACATTCCACAACAATAAGAAACAATCTAGGAATGCACCTATGTAACTGGCTAATATACATGAATAATCTACTGTTATAAGGCGATTTTTATAACTGTAGAAGCTGATAAATTCAGACATGTCAGTTTTCCCATGGTAGAGACTGCTGAGTAAGATTGAATGGCTCCTATTAGGATCAACTGATACTTAGGAAGTTTTATTTATATAGAAATGTTTTGAAAGAAAGAAATCACAACTTCTTTGTTTGTTTATGGATGGTCGATTCTATGAAGTGCTTGCGAGTCTACTGTTCTTGTCTCTCCTGGGGAAGTGTCTCAGGAACAGTCTTCATTAAAGCTTAGAAATGAAGTGGCTCCTCTAGTTCACGTTTCAGGTAAACCCCATGAATTATTCTCACTTCCATCTCAGCCAGGAATGGTTTAAGTGCAAGCAATAGAAACCCACCAAAGCTAAACTACTAAAGAAAGAAGAAATGCTCTCAGAGCCTATTAAAAAGAAATTTAGCTGAAGGAACCATGTGTGTGTGAGTGTGTGTGTGTGTGTGTGTGTGTGTGTGTGTGTTGTGTACACAAAGCTCTGGGTTTATTTGATCATGATTCTTTCTATTTATTGATTTCAGGTTTATCACTCTGTAAACTATCTTCCAATTTGTCTGTACAAACATGGCTGCATGCAGACCCGAAGTCTATATAACATTCCTTTAAGATCCCCACAGTTAAATAACTCTATCAATGTATCCCAATTCTAAATTTCTAGGAGAGGATCTGATTGGCTCAACTAGAATGAGGTCTCTACTCCAACCCATCTTTTGTGAGCTGGAAGATGGATTTCTGTGATACACAGGTTCTATCTCCAGGCTGTGGATGTTATCCATATTGAGACCATTGGACCAAAGTGCTAATAGGTCAGGTTAGCATGGATATCACTACAGCGTGCCAGTTGTGATGCATTTTCTCCAACATATTTAGAAACACAAAAAATATCATTAACAGCATTTCTTCCACTTGATCTTGATTCTTTACTATGTTTCCTGAGCCACAAAGTGAAGGAAGCAAAGCATTCCCTCTGGGGACTAACAGATCCTAAAATAAAAAACTCCCAGTTCTATATCAAGCAAACTAATGTTTATATAATTGAAAATTATTGTCGTTTCTGGAGATCATATTATGTCTAAGAAAGGAAAGGTGTATTAGTTGTTTACTGCTGCATACCAACTTACTGCTAAACTTAACAGCTTGAAACAACAAACACTTTTTTTGATGTCTAAGGGTCAGGAATCCTGGAGCAGCTTAGCTGGCTTTTCTTACTCAGGGGCTTCCATAAGGCTATGGCCAGGGCTGCAGCCATCTCAAGGCCGAAGTGGGAGGGGCTGCACTTCTCAGGTCACCTGGTGGTTGTTGGTAGCCTCCAGTCCTTAGCTGCTGGCCAGAGACCTCAGTTCTTTGACACGCAGGCCTCTCCAGTCTTGTTTTATTATAAATTTTAGATAATCAACTGTTTACATTATTAAGACAAGAAATATTTTTCAAAATGGAACCAAGTAGTATACTATGGTAATTTTTTTTTTGTTGTTTTCCAAATGTGAAACAGATCTCTCAAACAATTGTGAATATTTTTCAAAGGGCCCAAATATATGAAAAAAAAAATCAGTTTCTTTATTTTTCTGTTTTTGGAGACTTTCTTTGTACTGTGTCCTGTCATCTGATTCCAACGTGTATTGTTGTTCCTACACCTGATACTCTCCTTCATATCAGATTTCTCTTGAATTGGATAATCTTTCATTTCCTGGATCCCAAATGTTCTTTTTTCTTGAATAGCTCCTTATTTATTTTCTAAAGAACATTCTCCAATTGTTTCCTAAGAAATAACACATGATTTTCAACATTCTTACCTTCACAGTTCATATTTTGGATATGGAATTCTAAGTCAAAAATATTTTTGCTCAGAAAGGACATTTAAAGGCAATCTTCCAATTGCGTCGAATTTTCAGTGTTACTTTTGAAGCCTGAAGCCATTGTCATCCCAACTCTTTTGTATGACATTTTTCGTTCTCGCCTGATTCTTTTAGGATCTCCTTTTTATTCCTGGCAGTTCTGAAAACTATTTCTATGCTATTTCTTAGATAATTTCTGCACCTGTTTTTATTTGTTTGTTTTAGTTTTCTAATTCTGTACCACCTATTATTTAAGTAGTGGGCCTTCTGGCTTAATATTTAATTTTTAATAGTTTCCCCAGATTTTCCATTAATTAATCATTTGTTGCATTTTCCCTGAGATTTCATCAATCTCATCATCCAAATCTTAAATTTAATATTTTATGTCTTTTTTTTTTTTTTTAATTTCCAAAAGCTCTTTGTTGTGTCATGCTTGTTTCTTTTTCTTTCCTTTTTTTTTTTTTTTTGGTTTGTTTTTGTTTTGTTTTATTGGTATAATTTTTCTCTTGTCTCTGTGAAGGTATTAACCATTTTATTTTAAAGTTTTCACCTGCTCCTAAAATTTCCCCATTGTCTGATTCCTTAGGGTCCCTCTATTTTCTATTAGTTGGTTTATTTGTTTTGGCCTTTCTCTTTCATATTGGAGGTTTTTCTCAAATCCTCAGAGATCCTTTAACCTGGCTATCCATTCTTATTTAAGATGAGTCACTGAAATCTTGACTGGTGTGCAGGGATATGAATGGGGCCTGAGGGTCCAGCAGGCTTTTACAAGTATGTTGGGGGAATGCATTCATGTCATAAACTAGGGCTACTGATTCCTCCATGCTCCTGAATCCAACAGATGGGGAGAGGAGAGGCAAATTAGAGACAGTTTCTGTGTGACCAGTAACAGTTTGGTTCTTAAATGAGGAAAGAGAATGGTTCCCCAGAAGCGTATCTAGGTTTTATTTAATATGGCTTTTCAACTCACTGGTCACCCTAGATCTTCATTACAGATTCCCTGAGTCTGAAAACATTTCTTCAAAACCTGAAACTCTCAGTGCCCCATGCTTGGGGGTGTATGGGGTAGAAGCCTGGGCTTGGAGGGAGAGGGGCACTCATCTCTTAATTATAAAATGAATCAGGGTTCCTTTCTCTATAGACCTTCCTCCAACTCCTCTGTGTTCAACTCCTTTCTTGTGCTTCCAAATTCTTCACAGGATTGATTCTGCACTGAGGAATCAAAATTCTCAGGAATTCATAGAAAGTCCCCAAATCATAACTTAATCTGTATTTTTCATAATGATTTGAGTGTTTTTCAATAACGAGTAACAGTAATAATTAATAAATCATTTTTCCATGATAGAGTCAAACTAAATTTGCAGAGGTTTTTGGTAAAAAAAAAAAAGTAATAAATACATAGTTTATGATTATTATGAACTAATAGTTTTATAACAAATTATGTTTTAATGACATGTAAAAGTGATCTCTATTGTGATATAGATATTTGAAAATAGAAAGCACTAAAAGAAGGAAACACAAAATAAAAGTAAATGTTAATAAGTATCAAAGTATTAAAAGATAATACCACAAATGTGTAAAATATTTTAATTTCTCTTAAAATAAAATTTTAAAACACACAAAGTGTTTATAGTCCTGTCCAATAGTCTTGATCTTTATTTCATAACAAATATTCCATTGCCTTGAAAACTTCCTTTCATTTTGTGGCAATATGGGTAGAGAGAGTGCAAAAAATCTTCAATTTAAATGTTAGGGTTTATGTTGCTTCATAAAAGCTCACTTCCTTTTTCAATGAGGAAAACATGTCACTTGCTTGCCCTGAATTTTATTGTGCCATTGAATCTATATTGCTTTTGCTGATTCAGAATTTTAGATCAGTTACTGATTCTATGTCTGAGTATTCAACAGCAGTCTTACCTTGCTTGCCTTGCATCTCCACTGTTAGAGTGTTTACAAACCACTGTAGCCTATGGAGTATTTTCAAAAATTGGAAAAAGCCAGCTGACATTATTGGGTAGCATTACATTAACATAACATTCTGATATCCTAACACAGTTAAGATCACTACACCAAATCATGTGTGGAAATTGCCAATTTAAGAACTTATTTTGCTTCCAGAACTTGTTATTTCTTGGAACAACACTCTAAGGATTTGTATAAAGTACACTATGCATATAAATGTATTAATATTTATTTTATTTGTAAAAATGATGCACCCACAGCTGCAGCTGGGGCCACAAACACACACTTAGAACTTGGCAAAAGCCACTGATTAAATCTTGACTGCTTCTCTCCTCTGCTCATGTCCTAGTTCTGGAAATGTTAATCTTATTCTTTGATTCTGCATATCAGTGATTTTTGCTTTTGCTTCCAACTTGATATCTATCTCTTTCTTCAAACTAGTAACATTTCTATAGTGATTATTAAGCTTTAATTCTAGCAGGAAAATTGTAATTCTTTTGCTTGTTTTCCCACCTGATTTTTTCCTATGTTCAGAAAAAAACATAAATTTTCCAGAAAGTGCTGGAAAAGAATCCCTTGTGGAAATATCACTTTGCATAACTGCATAACCATTCATTCTCTCTGTCTGGTCTGGGTACCTCTAATCATTAAGGCTCAGAATTCTGTGGAGTAAATTGGCTTATCCAATAACTCCCCTCTGCAGATAATTAGGTTTAAACTTTCTCTGTTCTCCTAAACTGGTTATTATTTTCCTTTAGCTTCTCATCTCTCCACATTTCATTGAATCTCTCATCTGCTATTTTCTCTTGTTATTTTTGCTTTTGTGGATTAATATCTTTATGCCAATATCAATTATATTTGTGGGTTGGAAAGAAGATAAATGCAAGATCTATCATTTTTGCCTATGCCCTTACTAGCCCTTGGTGGTTAACTTGCCTACCCTAGCTGATAAGAAAAACTCTACGTATCACACAATTCTACCCTACCCCTCACATGTTAGAGCTTAGAGGACAAATAATGCACTCTAGACTCAAGCTGTGCCTGTCAGATTCTCTCACCCAGATCGTCAAAATTGGTATTAAGTGAAAAAGATTAGTCTATGGTAACCTCCAAGGTAGAAATAACTGACCTGCCTTTTTCCATTTATCCTCATTTTTTCATTTATTCATTCAGTGACCAATTAATAAAGCAACTAATACCTAGTTTTGTGTGCGTACTATAATTACAAAATGAATGATTCATTTTGGAATCTAGTCTAGTCTAGGAAATAGACAAGTCAGTGAATAATTAGCCTATCATACCCAACAAGTATATATCTACCAAATGTTTGTAATGTAGAGAAAGAAGTTCATATCTGCCAGGGAGGATTGAGAAAGGATTCACAGAACACCAGAACATTGAGCTGTAACAGATGAGATGAGGTGGGCAATACAGGGGAAAAAAAATATCTAGATAGAGAAATGAGTATATGCAATATCCTAGAATGTGAAAGAAAAAAAAAAAAGAGCATGTTCAGAATGAGCAAGAAGTACCACAACACTAGAGTATAAGGTGTTTGGCTGGATGGTAGCATGATTGAATTTTAAACGTACCGACTTTTATGACGATCATGAAAAAGAAGTGTGGGATTTATCCTGAATATAGAGGAAGTTTTATGCATGAGAATGATGTCATCATATCTGCATTTTTATAAGACAAGAGCGGTATTGTGGGTTTTTTGTGAGTAGCTGAGAGAAGTGGCAGGTTGAACACTCCAAGAAAGGACTCCCATTAATTCAGAGGAGAGGACACTGGCCCAAAAGTTATAAGGTTGTTTGTTTGTTTGTTTGTTTGTTTAGTGGCGATATCAGAAAAGTAGAAAGAGTTGTCACATTGTCCAAAAAGACTTCTTTGTCCACCCCACAAATCTAGGTGCTAGCCCTCTTTTATGTTTCATAGCATCCTTATCATCATCACACACTTTATTAGAATTCCATATTTTGCTCTTAGGCATATAGAAACCAATGCTGATCTAAGTCTTACTCATAACTGTATATTTAGAACCTAGTGAGACCCCGTGGGTACCCAGTAAGTTTTTATTGAGTAAATGAATAAATGAAAGATAATTGTCTGAGACTCCTCAGGCAGATCCTATACTCTCCCAGCTGTTAGGAAATGGGCAGTTGACTTATTGACATCCATGACATAAACACCAGTGCCTCTCAAGAATGGTGGCCAGTAGCAGCTGTATCACCTGGGAACTGGTTAGAAATGCAAATTCATAGAACCCATCCCAAACCTGTTGAATCTAAAACTCTGGGGTGGGGGCCCAACAAGTTGTGTTTTAACAAGCTCTCCAGGTTATTCTGATGCAAGCTAAAGTTTGAGAATCACTGATCTGAAACTTTCCAAAAGTCACTTACGCTTTTGCTAAGAGATTATGTGCCCTAAGTTCTTTTACTGTGCTTGATATCTTGTACTGGTGTCCTGTATCGCCAAATCTCTAAGCAAGGTTCTGTTGGACAAGAATGGAATGAAATGAGGACTTCATTGCTGTTGTCCAGAGTAGAAAATTCAATAATCAATATTCATCTAGTTATAAAAGACCTACATGCTTATTAACTTTATTTTATAAACAAGTACTCTTTTCATGGGACCAACTCAATGACTTTCCTGGGAAATACAATTGACCCACACTACTCCTTAAGGATATAGTTCTGATTTGCACTGAGATGTGTAAGATTAGACCAGATTGCCACATTTACATTGTATGGACTTCTTGGTTCAATTCTCTAATAAATGAAAATGTGGCAATTGTTGTAATTGGAATCAAGAATATTTTATCAAAATTTGAACTTGATTAATTTTACTTTCACTTCTTTTGATAACTGCCAGAATTCCAGCTCAAGTACAACAGTCAGCTCTGTCTCTGTCAGCTAGACATGCAAGGTGTCCTAATCTCCACCCGAGTTAAATAAAGTTCTAAATGAAAAATGAAAATACTGCCAAGATGGCCACATTTTTTTTTTCGGTTAAGCCAAATAAAAATAATGATGTTGGTAACAACATGTTATTCTCATTTAAGCAAAGAGTGAGAGTAAAAGTCACTATAAGATGGCTTCCATACTCAAAAAAATTATTTTGCTCACTTTTTTACATCCTGAGTATTGTAATCATTTCTGGTTCTACAATGTTCCACCTTCATAGTGAATATATATTACACAGCTCAAGCATACTTATTTTCACTTCATGAATCTATAAACTCCGTAATTCTTACCCCAAACCTGGCAGTTCAACCTGTCTTTGGAGAAATGATTTAATAACAGAGACATGTAATGAGAGCTCTTATCGCTAAAATGTCACTGTATTTACAAAATATACTACACGGCACTTACTAATGTTCTACAAAGTGCTGTCATAAATCACTTAACCTAGGCTACACTTTTAAAAATACATTAATAAAATAAAAATATTTCGGGATCCTTGACTTTAAAACATCTATTTTATCAAATTTTGAAATATATTTAGTGCTCTTAACAATCATTACTTCATATATTTTCTATGTTCAATACTCTCTTTTTAATAGTTTTTACCCAGCATTAATTTGGAAATAGCCTACTGTACATTTTTACTGCATTTATAGATAATAATAGATAAGTGGGGCGTTCAAGAGATAACGATAGGAAACAACTAATAACACCTTCATTGATCATTATCTACTATGTGACAAGAACATTACATCATCTCACATGTGTGATATGGTTAGTGGGCTAAGTAGATATTTAATACTCACAGGAAACTTTTGAGGTAGGTATTATGGTCTCCATCTTGTAGGATAGGAAATTAAGGTATAGATATGGTAAGTGCCCCAGGCATCAGGGCTAACTGGTGACTAAGAGAAGATTGTAACTCTAGTCTATTTGATTCTAGTATGCTGTGCAACCTCTTACTCATACTTTGGGTATAGATTTGTCCTTTGAATAGATGACAGGATGATTAAATGGCCACTTGAGCCAGTGGCTAAAAGGTATCTTTCCAGAAAATGTAAATTTCCATTCAGGTGATTTCTAAACCAGATGATCAATTTAATAGCGTTTAAAGAATTTCCCTAACCAAAGCAGCTGGACAGCCTAAAATGTTCTCACCAAGTGGAAATATCTGTGAAGGTTACTGCAGCACTTCACACACGACACTTTATAGCTGCTACCTCTTCAATGCAGCAGAACTGCACTTTAACTCATGCACAATTGATTAATTAATGAACGTCCAGAATCTGGATAGAAAAATTAAGCTTTTCAGACATTGAAGGGATGCATCTGCTTTTCATTTTAGTATTTTTCACTCTAGATTAGTTTCCCCATTGAATCAATTGTTCATCAAAGAAGCCAGATTTACAAAGTTAAAACCTGAAGAAACATTGTTTTTCCCATATTTTAAAATTACAAAATAATTCTAACATACAAAACAGTACAAAGGTCAATATAGCACTAATGTATGTACCAATTTAAAAAAATAACTCATGTTAAAATTTACCACACTTAATTTAAAACTTTATTTTTGGCTTTATCAAAGTATAATTTATAGGGAAAGGAATGAATCAATTCTAAGTATACATTTAGATAAGTTTCAACATATATACTCGTATACAAATCATCATCACTATCATGATACAGAAAATTTCCATCACTCTGAAAAATATTCCCTCATTCCTCTTTGCAGCCAATTACCTCCCAGCAAACCACTCATCTGCTTTAAATGAAAAGGCAATCAAGGTCCAGAAGAAAATATTTGCAAAGTATATATCTTATAAAGGATTTGTACCTAAAATATATAAAGAACTCTTACAACTCAATAACACAACCCATTGCGGGGGGATGGGTATGGGTGGAGAGGGGCATGAGCAAAAGATATGAATAAACACTTTGCCAAAGAAGATACACAAATAAAGAATGAAAAGATACTCAACGTCACTAGTATTAGGCAGATGCCTGTTAAAACCACAAGATACCACTACATACATTCTACTAGTGATAGAAAGGCTAAATGTAAAAGTCTGACAATACCAAGTGTTGTGTAAATATGGAGCAATTGTAACAGGCTTAATAGGAAGGTAGAATTGTGCAGTCACTTTGAAAAGTTTATCCATATTTTTATAAAGTTAATCTTATTACAAAACCCAGCAATCCTACTCCTGAGAAAACACCTGAAAACATACCCATACATAGACTTGCACTCAAAAGCTGATAGCAGTTTATTCAAATCTCTTTAGAAAAATATAGACATATTTAATTTTCAAATGAAGGCAATTCCCCCAGATACTCTGTTTCCTTCTTCAAAGGTAACCATCATTCTGAAGTTGGTGTGTTCCCCTCTTATACAAGAGTGTATTCTGTTACTGTACATGCATGTTTCCATGAAAAGTGAAAGGAGTTTTTGTGTAGGCTTATTTACAAAAATGTATCTAAATCATATGTTTGGGTATAGACTTTTGCAGTTTGCTTTATTCATGTAACAGTATTCTTTTTAGATTTACCTATGCTTATAATGCAACACTAATTCACCCATACTTATTACTATATAGCATTTCATTGTATAAATATTATGACATTACCAAATTTTCTGTTAATGGACACTTAGATTGTTACAGAAGTCTTTGCTTTATAAATAATTCTTCAGTGTGCAAGCATTGAATTCAATGTGTTTTCTTGTCCACATGTGTGTCTCTTGAGTATATACCTGGAAATGGCACCATAGGTTACAGAACGTGCATATTCAACACTACATATTCAAAACTACTAAATGTTATTACATTTCTCTCCACTGTGGTTGTACTGGATATTTTCTACCTGCCCTTCTTGACGTTGTCCATCCTTTTCCACACTGTTCTGTAACCCAGGAGTCTAACCTTTATGATCTATACCAATTTGGCTCCCATTACCTTAGGCTTCTATTGGGTTTGGCCAATGGCAAGTACCAGCAGGAGGTTAGAGGGTATAAGTTGGGGGGAAGTAGGCCCCTCACATGGTTAGGTGTGGCTTATCAGTGTCTGCATGCTTCTATGAAGATCATAGTTTCAGCTGGGTTTCTGTCACAGTTTCCGATCAGTTTCAGTTGTTCTTAAAAAGTAAGTCAGAATGAGAAAGACAAATACCATATAATCTCACTTATATGTGGAATCTAAAGAACAGAATAAATGAGCAACAAAATAGAAATAACTCGTAGATACAGAGAAAAAAACTGATGGTTACTAGATGGGAGGGGTGTTGGGAGATGGGTGAGAAGTTGAAGGAATTAGAAAATATAAATTGGTAGTCACAAAATAGTCACAAGGATGTGAAATACAGTATGGGGAATACAATCAATAATGTTGTAAAGACTATGTAGGGTGTCAGATGGGTACTGGACTTATGGGGGGATCACTTTATAGATTGTATAGATGCCTCACCACTATGCTGTACATCTGAAAATAATATAAAACAATATTGAATGTGAACTATAATTATACACACACACACACACACACACACACACACACACACACATTCACTGACGTAAAGTACAGCATAGGGAATACAGTCAATGGAATTATAAGAGCTATATATGATGTCAGAGGGGTAGTAGATTGGGGGCATCATCACTCTGTGAGGGGTGAAAATGTCTGATCATTATGTTGTTTTTGTACATTTGAAACTAACAATAAAATTAAATGAAATTAAAAAGATAAAAGCTGTTCAGCTATTCTCGTCATCACCCTTCAGGCTTAAGGTACTAACAGCCTTCTACTCGTATGAACCCCATCGAGCTTCACCGTCTTTTGCCAATTTCTCTTAACTCTTACTCTCAGCTTTGTAAGTAAATATTAACTTCATTATACTCTCTTTAATTACGTTTTCTGAGTGTATCATCTATATCCTGCTGGGACTCTGACCGATACAATGGTTTTCCAATTTACATATTCACACATGGAGAATTCCTGTTTCATCCTTGCCAATACTTGATATTAACAGATGTCTTCTTTTTGCCAACTGGATGAATATCAAATGAAAACCTATGATAATCTTGATTTAAATTTTCTGATTCGTAGAAGTACAGCATCTTTTCATGTTTACGTTGGCTATTTAGATTTTTTTCCTCAGAGAATTATCTTTTATCTTCATTGCTCATATTTTATTGAATTGTTTGTCTCCTTCTAATTGATTTGTAGAAATGATGTATATGTCCTGAAAACTAATATTGTGCCAATTATGGGCACAATATTTCTTTTCACAGTTTGTGGCTTCTGAAAAAAAACACCTTATTATGATTTCTTTTTTAGGTCATAATTTTTTGAATGCAGTCTAATTTATCAATATTTATGATTTCGTGGTTTTTGACTTGCTTAGGAAATTGTCCATTCTTTCATATCATTAAATCACCTTCTTATTTTTCTTTCTAAATTAAAATTTTTTTCCCTCTATTGTATATAATGCATCATGAGTTTATTTTTGTTTACAGTATGTTGATATAATGTTATTTTCTTCCATATGGGAAGTCAATTAATCCCAACATTTTCAATGAATAGCCTATTCATTCCTCATTGAATTGTAATGATACATTTGCCATTTAATAAATTTCTTATGTGCATTAATTAGTCTGTTTCTATCCTCCATATTTTGTTCTACTTTTATATTAGTCTGACACTGCACCAAAACAACAAGTATAAATCATTCCAGTTGTATAGATTTTTTTCATAGCAGGAGCTCTCCCACTTTATTTTTCCTTAAATTGTTGCTATTATTTTGGGCCATTTTCCTATGTGAATATTACAATCAGCTGGCTACATTCTGCAAAACGTTTGATTGGAAGTGTATTATATCTTCAGAGTAAATTCAGTGAAACTGACTTCTCTGTAATATTGACTCATGCCATCCATCCATGAATACTGTTTTTACATTGTGTTTGTGTGTGTGTGTGTGTGTGTGTGTGTGTGTGATTTACTTCTCAAGTTTAAGAACTTTCTTCATAAACATTTTGCATGTGTTCTGTTAGATTTATTTCTGAGTACTTGAGATGTTTGTCTTACAGTTTAGAATGAAATCATTACTTTGTTTAATTGGGTGTTGCTGGTATATAGGAAAGCTATGTACCAAATTTTCTATTTTGAGATTTACCTCAGAAAATTTTCTGAACACTATTATTAATACTGATGCAAATATTTTTAGATTCATTATATTTATAGATAATCATATCACTTGAAAAAATAAACATTTTATTTTATCCTTTGCAATTCTTATACTTCCATTATTTTCTTCTGTTTCTTTTCTTTCTTTCTTTCATTTATTTATTTATTTTTGTCTTATTGCACTAACTCTCTCCAATGAAAGGTTGAATAGTAGGAATAAAAGAAGGTATGCTTGTCTTAGCCCCGACTGTAAAGACAGTGCTTCCAACCTCTTACCATTAAGTATGACATTTCTTGTAATATTGGTAGATACCTTGTGTAAGGTTAAAGAATTTACTTTCTTTTATAGACTACTAAGAGTTTTGAATTGGGATTAAATTTTTCATGTATTTTTTCTACATCTACTGCATTTATCATCCTGTTTCTTATTTACTCAATTAATATTATCACACTGGTGAATAATATGAATAAAGATTAAACTACTATTTTATTCATTGGGTAAATGTTTCACTTGTTACATTTAATGTGCCAATATTTCATTATTTTTTTGTATCTATGCTCATAATATAATAAAAATATTGGTCCCTAATTTCCCTTTCTTATATTGTCCTACCAATATTTGGTAATGTATACTTTTGGATAGGGGTATAGAATTTGCTAATATGATTTTTTGTCATTTTTTTTTGTTTGGAAATATCATGCATATAAGTCTAGGTATAGATATGCTTTAATTTACTTCTCAGAATTAAGAGGGCTTCATCAGTATAATGATTCATGTCTTTTGTTAATTGCAAAAAATTCCTGGCTATTATATCATAGATTAGAATACTATCTTTACCACATTTTCTCTCTGTTCTCCTTTTAGAACTCCAATTTTGGTTATTCTCATTCTATCCCCCATGGCTTTTCACATCTCGTATGTCACATTTCTTTATCTGTGCACTGACTTCTAATTAATTTTTCAGGTCTATTTTCCAGTTCAGTAATTTTCCATTCAGCTGTGTCAAATTTGCTATTTAACATTTTCCTTGATGTCATTTCATTAATTTGTTTTCATTTCTTGAAGTTATTTTTGTAAATTCTATTCATTTTTTTTTCATAGTGATCTGTTCATTGTTTATCATATATACTCTATTTTTTCCTCCTTATTGGTATTTCTGTGTCTTCCAACTTGTTGAAATGATAGATTCTTATTTCATGCATTTATTTTTCAAGGAAGGCCCATAGAAAAATCTTTGTCATAGCATTCCTACAAAGTAATATTATTATCATAACATTATCGGGGGGTTATCAATCAGGATCTTTTTGTTTGTTAATCTCAAAAACAATCTGGAGTCCTACACCAAATAGCTTGTGGGTAATACAAAAGTTGAGTTTGAATACTTGTGTTGAGCAGCCTTATTGTTTCAACATTTCACAAACTCCCGGTGCCTCTTTGGTCTAGTGGGGTGGGTCTGTCTAATCCCTTTTTATGGAGAAGACAGCCCTTCCAAAGTCCTGGTTTTATGTAAGGACACCATTGCTATCCCTTTTCCTTGCATATGTCCATTGCCATGCCTTTAACCCTGCCTGAGGTCATTGGACCTGTAACTGAGCCTTATATGCCAAAAGCTGCCTTCTCAGGCTATGAGTTTTCTCTTTGCTTTCAGAAGCTGAGGATTTCTATTATTCCTTTCCAGATTAGATAGATAGATGGTAGCTAGACTATGCAGCATATCTATGTGTCAGAGACACGTACAATCCACTTGACCCCATTCTGTTACAGTGCTAAAACCAGATGTTTGGAGCGCTTCTATCCTAGCTGTCTTCCTTAGCTCTTTTCACTTCTAACTTCTGTCAGATGCACCTGGGCATTTTTATCACTGCTTAGGCGATATGGTGAAGGCCCTGGCTAATGATAGAGACTATAGCAGACTTGCTTACAAGTTGTTCACAAGTTTAAAAGAGACTGATTCGCAACAGAGACCAATATAACTGCTGCTCTATTGAATCCTTTGGCTCATCCTAGCCTTCTCCATTGTCAACAACAGACCAACACTTTGCAAGTCAAGTAGCTTTGGCTCTGTCCTAATGCAACCAGAAGCAGAAAGTCCCACAGTACTCCTAAAACGGTCTGTGAAATTGTCAGCTATGTTTTGAATACTCACAGGATTAAGGTTGTTTGGCTGAATTTCAAAAAGCGTTTCAGATTTTAAAGTATGTTTTTATAAGAAAATAAACAGTTCAATTATATTTTAAATTTTGATTTTATTTTTATCAAGTATACTCCATTCATCCTAAGCTTGTTCTGTTTTCACTAATTTGTATTAGGAAACCAACACAGCATAAACTGGCTTTAATTCAGATGTCTTTGTTTGTCAGTGGGAAAACAGTCATCAGGATATTCAAAGGGCATCAACATTTTCAGAAGCATCAAGAGGGACCTTTGTAATGATTTTAAATTTTCTCTCAATGGTTGTAAATATGCTTGAAAAGCCATGTGAATTGTATCACAGTAATTCAGGGGGAATGTTTGCTTATTTCTCAGCTGAGTTATTTCTGTAAACAATAGGTCCTCATGAGAAAGCCAGATTCCCAATGTAGTTGACTAATAGTTTGCTGTATTTGCCAAACTGGAGAGTTTGGCAATGCTGCATTCCTCTCTCAGATAGGAACTATTTCTTCCTTCTAACAGAACGAAACTATTGCAGACTGATATGTAAAACCCACAACAAAGTGCTCACTTTGGACTTCACAGCTTAAGAGACCTTTGGGTCCTGTGTCTTTAAGATGTCTCTAGGTCCTGTATTTCATACCTACTGAGTTAAAGGTCTATGGCTAAAGTTTCCCTGACACAAATGAATTAGATGAAAACAGAGAATGTGGGGGTTCTTCTTTGAATATTTGCCTGCACATGACACCGTTGACTTTCTTGGTTTCATTAAAATATTATTAGCTTTATATTTGCTCTTGAGGGATGCATAAGCATATTCAATTTGAAAGTATATAGGACGGTATTTATTAAGTAGTGTTTTTAAGAGCAAGATACTACTTTAGGCACTTTTATAAGCAACATGTTATTTGATCTGAATATATTCCTTTTGCAGGAGTATGAAGGAAACATCAATCCAAAGCCATTACTTTTTATGACCACTTCCATTATCTCTTCTCCTATAATTTGCCTACACTTCTTCTTTGCCTCCCGTCCCTTAATGCTAAAGTCCTCATTCATACCTTGGTTGGAACATACACATCAAGTGGCTTTGACACTCAGGTGCAATTACCAATGATGCATTTGCCTCGATGCAAATGTCAGAATGTAGCAGCAGAAAGGTTACCTCCCTGCACTGCAGGGATAATCACTCTGCAAAGTGCCAAAGCTCTGTTCACTCCGTGTCCTTTCAGAGCCAATCCAGAGAGGTTTCTCACATCCGTCACAGAAACTGACCTCTAAATCTGTGCCTCCTGGGACAGTCACACTAATTGGCAATCCCAAGTTTTGTTTTCTCCGAATGCCCAAGCAGGAAAGTTCACCTAGGAAACTAGGAGGTGGGCTTGACTGCGTGGGACTCATCCTTGAAGGGATTTTGCTTCCTGTCTGGTAAAGAGCTTCAGTCTTTAGAGCAGTGAGTCACCTCAATTGATGTCTCAGGGGTTGAAAGTCAGCGTGAAGGGTGCCATCTGGATCCATTTTGAACGTCTGCAATCCCTATCTGTTTCAGCCCCTGAAGAACCCATCTTTGTCTCTGTCTTTAATTATCCCATTAAGGAGAACAGGTGAGAGAAGAGGCCCTTCTGAGGACTCGGGAAGAGAATGGGAGACAGGAAAACAAAGAAAGAGAAAGAGGGAGAAGATGCAGGAGAACAGCGTTTCAGCTCTGGTTGTGGTTGCTATTATTGCTCCTTTCACGGGTTTGGGGAGGAGGTAGGGACACCCATGCTGGCTTGCTCTCCAACGCAGCTGAGACCTTTATGAAATCACTGCAGAAGCAGGGGGGCAGGCACTATTTTTATCTTCAAATTGATTCAGCTGCGGTGGCTGCTGTGCCTCTGACTTCATCGCTGCCGGCCCTCCCCCTCTCTGTCCCCACTCACTGCTTCTGCCCGATTTGGAGACTTATCTTCGGCTCTGCGCCGCTCCCTTCCCTCCGGGCCATGGCTGGGCTGGGCTCTGACAGGACTCCTGCGGGATACTGATAGTGACAGAAGCAGAGCCTGCTGCAGGCTCTGACAGCCCTCAGAGAGGCACTAGGCCAGGCATCAATGAGCCACTCGGGGCTGCGCCAGCATCTAATTGTTCACCCTCCAATTTCCCTTACCCTTGGGAACACTGTTCCACAAAGAAATTTCATCAATTGAAATGCTGCACGCCGGAACATTTGCCAAATGTGCCCCATCTGACGAAGGTTTATTCCTCCAGACGTTGTTGCGAAGAGGAAAGGACATTTACACGCTGGGCTTTCATCTTCTCCTTCCTCGGTTGATGGGGCTCCATGTTGAAGCTCCTGGAGAGCATGACTCACCTGAAAGGACTGGGAGAGATTTCCTTATTTGGAGAGGCAAAGGAACATGGCAGGATACGCCACCCTTATTTGCATGTGATGTTTGGAGTTGTCTGCTGTCTCTCTCTCCCTGAAATTCTGGGAGCTCTTCCAACCTGGTAGTTTTCTATTCATATCTCCATCCCCTGTGCCTAGGGAGTTGTTTCTCAGAAGTGTTTGTTACAGTGAGGTCACTGAGTGCAGGCTTATTTTAAGTGATAAAAAACTACGATTAGGAAAAAGAAAAAAAGAAAAAATAAATATATATATATATATATATATATATATTTATTTTTTTTTTTTTCCTTTTTCCTAATTGTATATATGCGCCAAGGATTAGGTTATCTCAGTGACTCACTGCTGAATTGTGTATACTCTCAGAGGTAACACAGATTCTGTGCTGAGCACAGCCCTGAGAGGCAGTGAGCATTCAGTGACGGAGTGTGGATGGGCTGGTTGGTTAAGTGAGTGACTGAGTGACTCTCACTCAGCAGAGCCTTGATAGTCTTTCATCAAATGTCTGTTGGTTATAGTAGTAAATGTTCTAGAAACAACACTGAATGAGATCAGATCCCACTAGCAGGAGCCTGTCACTTAATAGGGAAGGTGAGATATGAGCAAATCCAAAATGCAAGTTACAACCCATAAGCCTAAATGGAGTTTAGATAGAAGGGGGAAAGGAAGATGACCCGGTAGGAGCACAAATAGCGGTTTTAAGGATGAAGGAACTTATGTACAAGATAACGATAAATGGATTGTACAGGAAATGACAGAGAAGAACATTTAGGTTTGGGTTGTCCAATACGACAGCTACTAGCTACATGAAATCTAACTTTAAATTAATTAAAATGAAATTAAAAAGTTAGTTCCTCAGTTACACTAGCTAATATTCAAGGACTCAACAGTCATTTGCGGCTAGTGCTACCATAGTGGATAGTGCATATCATTTTTATTATTGCAGAAATTTCTCTTGGACAGTTCTACTCTAAAGAAAAAAAACCACCACGACAACAAAAACCAACCAGCGTGAACAAAGGCACTAAGGAAGAAAAACGCAGGATAAGTAAAAGGAACACTATCTTGGAGTACCTGGAGCATCGGATAACTATAAGGAAACAATCAGAAATACGAAGGCCAGAGGACAGTCTACCAAATACAAGGCTCAGACAGTAACCATGTTTTGCAGGTGAAAGGCAATCCTTGAATGTCCACAAACAGGAAGGTGACCTGATCAGAACGATCCTCTGAGAGATACATTTAATGCTGTGTATAAGATAGTTTTGAATGTTTTTTTGTTTTCAGAATCTTCACACATCTATTGTTTTCTTTCTTTTTTACTTCTCAAAACAAGCCTGTGGGTAGACAGTGCAGGTAAGGAAAACAAGTTTCCAATATCACCAGAAATAGAAAAACCAAGAGTCACAAAGAAGAAGAAAAAATCTCCCACCTGCGAAAAACAGCTTTCTTCCTTCACCCCACTGCCCCATAGGCGATTTTTTCCTTCTTGTATCAGAACCTACTGATATATGTTACAGTCCCTCTCAGGAGTAAAACTACAGTATTAGATACTGATAACCCGGGAGAGGAGGCAAAGGTCATGTGACAAAATAACTTCAAATTTGACATATGACTACCAGGGCTGAGACCGCCAGGGGGGCCTTAGGATGTGTGAACTGCGCCCCGTGGAGTTGGTCATGCAGCCCAGGTAACCGCCAGCTGGAAGAGAAAACAGCGGTTCTCAGCTAAATGCAGAGAAATGGAAAGCCTGAGAACACTATTGAAAATCCAGCATGATGTAGGTATTCCTGAAGAGAAAACTTCTTGGAGTACTTCAAATCAAGCCTCATGGATGATTTTAAACTCGGAGTTTGGGAAGAAGAGCATGGATCAAGCCAACTCAGGACCAGGACCGCTCTCTAGTCTCTGCTTTCTTGTTGAGTGCTCCTGTGTCTGCTAACTAACCTATCTACAAATCAATAAACATGTTAACTATTTCTCAGAATTATTGAGAGGTTTCAGTGTGAGACGTATACGGCACGTAGTGGGTGCCCAGGACATAGTCACATGTACCTAAAGATAGGTATATGTGTTTTATTATAAAATGCATGTGAAAAGGTAATGGGCTTTTCTGGTTCCAGATCTGGAAACATGAATAATGTTTATCAGACTGCCATAAAGTCTCTATTCCAGGTCCCCAGGAATTATCATCCCTCTCTTAAAAAAAAAAAAAAAATTTTTTTTTCCAGCTCTCTGGTGAGAGACATTAAATTCATGAACAGAATATTGCCTGTTTCTCTGCCGTGAGTCTCGTTTTGGACTGAACTGGAACTTCTGAGAGCAGGTTTATATGGATTTCATCAGGTGCAAATCCCAGTGTAAAAGTTGACTTTGATTTTTGTTACTGATATAAATGCATTGGTTCAGGCCTAAGCTCTTGTCCCCTCCTGCTTTTAATACTGCTTTCTTTCTAGACTTCAATAAATGAAGCAAATTTTACAGATTGCTTAATTCCCAATATATTACTGCATATTTTGTATAGGTTTGCGATGCATTCCGGGTTTAAAGAGCTACAAGTATTTATAAGGCAGCTTCCTCTTCTGATTGCACCATGTAACAATTACAACACGGAATGTCAAGAAGCCCTAGCTATTCTTTTCTCTTGGTTTCTTCTATTTGAGGAAAAAGTTTTCTTCTAATTTTCATCAAAAGAGCTGCCTCTCCCAATCTCTTAGGTAGCAAACTAAATGGAAAAAGAACCTTCTTAAACAAGCTAAATCAAGACCACTGTTTTAACAGGTTTTTAAGAAATCAAGAAGACAGCATCTGAACAAGAGAAACAAATGCTTTCTGAAGCTTAAACTAAATCCCCTAAGAGGTGGGGGTAAGCAGATGCTTTTCCTTCCCCCAAAGCACCTCCACTGCCTCTAAGAATCTTAGAGGCTTAATCCTTTGCTGGCCCACACTAGCTAAGAAATAAGAAAGAGGCAAGTTTAAAACTACGTTCATCTTCCATGAAAGGCAGCTCAGAGCTTTGAGTGCATTTTTTTTCCCCATCATCCTTTTTCTTGCAGCCCCAATTACTCTAGGTACTTCTGAGTTTCTGGCCATTGAAGATTCTTTTTAAATAGAGCTTGGTGGTCACTCCCCACTGAGCCACGGTTGTACATGGATAAAACAAATGCTTCTTTAGCACACTGTGTTTTGGAGGGGAGGAAGCACTTTTTCAGGTCCAAACGCAACTGTTTATAACATTAAGGGTGAAAAGAAAGGGAGAGAGCCATGAAGAGAAGTTCTTAATTATGAACCTTTCCATAAGGATGCTTGCAGTATTTTCCTGCTGTTTTCCCATGCCCCTTCCATACTCTCAGTAGCTCGTCAGTCTGAGGTGTGCTGTTGGAGGGAGGCCACTTCACCTCGGTCAAGATAATCTGGCTCCACTGAGGGAAAGGTGATTCATCACAGCCTAGATCTTTCTACTTCTCTTAAAATTCCTGCAGAAAATACCAGGTAGGACCAAAGTACATGGCCTTTAATGACAGGGTGCTAAGAGGTCCCCAAATGAAGACAGGGTGTGGCTGGAAGAAGAATTGCTTATTTTTGAAAAGGAGAATTGTTCAGTGAGAGTTCTTCTATGGGAAGAACCTGGGGGATGTCAAGGAAAAACAACAACAACAAAATGTGTTCTTTGCCTGGATAGCTTCACCTAGGAAATCTCTTAGCCACAGTAATACCTTTAAATGTGGAAAATTGCAAGCAGCCTGATTTTAAAACATTTTTGTTGTTGATTTTTAAGTAGTTAATTTGACCAAATTACATGAATGTGGAATGAATTACCAAGATTTCCTTCTGATTTCTAAGTATATTTCTCCATTGTGCATATGAAAGAAAATTTCAAAATAGCAAAAATTAGCAGTAACTTCACTGTCTTTCATTTAAAAAGCCACAATCCTTTCTGAGCTGGCATATCAGCCCAGCTGAAGCTGTGTCTTCAGTGCTGGTAGCTCTTACACTGGTAAGAATTAGCTCGTGGAAGGTAATATCCACCATCCAAGTTGGTTCTAAAGATTGATGAACTCATTATACACCTGTCATGGCCTTAAAGTGGGCTCTTTGTACAAGCAGGAATGTTTGTTACTGGCATGCAACATTTTCTAGATAGGGATATAAAGTATGATGCATGTTATGATCTCCTACTAATTCTCATGCTTTCCATGATATAAGCATATTTTCTAAGTATTGGCTGTCAAAGGCCATTTTCATTCACTTCAATCATTCAAAATAATCATGCAAAATAATTATTCAATATGATTTTTCAAAATAATCAAACATTATGCAGTGGTCATGAAGAGTTCAAAAGTAGTTGAGCTTTCATTTCCCCATCTGTAGTAGCCTCTAAATACCTTTCTCCACAGAATTTTTATAAGACTAGATGAAATTAAATGATGAGATTAATAAATTAGGCTAAATGCATATGAAAATGTCCACCAGTGGCAGGCAGTATGTAGATCCTCAATAAATATACTTTTGTTTCCTTCCATCAGTTAGAAAGATTTTTAGCCTCATTAGTGACATCATTTATTGTACAAAACAGATGTTTCTGTAGAGAAAGGCTTTGAATAATGAGAAAGAATCCTCTACATAGCAGTATGGCCTCAGGACGTATCCTAATTTGAAGAACACGAAGATCATTCTTTTCCAATAAGGAGATCATGGTGTCCATTAGTCTTGGGAAGAGTTGTACAAAACACTTCTGCCCATGAAAAAAGGCAGGGGTATGTGCAATGGAAATCGGGAACAGAAAGAGCAAGAGCTATATCAGTAATGAACTCCATATAACTGCGGCAGCAACACTGAATTTTGAAACTGGCACTTTGCCCAACTGCAGACAAAGTTTGCCCAAGACGAAAGTTTTCTGATCTTAGCATATTTGCATTAACATCATGAGCTGGTACGACCGATGTGGCAACCAGCAGGCCGAAGGGGATGATGCAGATCATAAGCACGGAAACAGAACAAAGAAGCCACAACAGAACAGAAATGTGACCTCACCTACTTGTGCCCACAGCTGAGGAGCGATGACAGCTAATGAGAAGGCCTACCATGCAAGACAATTCACATAGCTCATTTAATCCCCACAACTTCAGAAGGTAAATATGATTGCTGCCATTTGAAAGAGGAGGAAACTGAGGTGACTTAATTTACCCATGGGTCATCTAAGTAGTTAAACAAGAAGCAGGACCTAGTTATGTTTAACTCTAAAGCCAAACCTCTTACACCACACCCTTCCCTATTTTACAGTTTTGTCTCGTTTTTATTTCTAATACACATAAAATAACTACAAGTAAATTCTGAAGTTCATGGTATGAAATGTTTTATTTTTTTTCAACAATTTCTTCAGTTGTCTTTTGAAAGTCTCAAGTAAAAATATCACCTTCAGGTATTTCTAAAAATCTGAATCAAATCTAAGGGTCTCAGTTGATCTTTGTCATCAACACTGAGATGACCTGACTGAATAGAACTGATAAGTAAATATTTCTGTCACCAATTTCTATAAGGTATTAAAAATTAGTAGAAATGGCTTCAAAGATGTATGATGTTTTAAGGCATTGAGTTTTAATTATTATTATCATCATGATTGCAATGGACTGGATGTTTGTGTTGCCCCCCAAATTCATATGCTGAAATCCTAACCCCCAACAAGATGGTGTTAGGACGTGGGGCTGTTAGGAGGTAATTAGGTCATGAAGGTAGAGCCTTCATGAATGGGCTAAGTACCCTTGTAAAAGGAACCCCCAAAAGCTCCCCTGTCCCTGCCTCCACGTGAGGATGCAATGAGAAGTCTCCTTGCTGTCTGCAACCTAGAAGAGGGCTTCCACCAGAATCCAACCATGCTGGCACCCTGACCTCAGACTTGCAGCCTCCAGAACGGTGAGAAATAAATTTCTGTTCTTTACAAGCCAACCAGTTTATGGTATTCTGTTATTGCAACTCACACTGACTAAGACAATAATCATTATTTTTAATCATCTACGTGTAAACTGATAAAAGAGAGGAAAGCAGAGCTTCTGGGGTTGAAGCCAGGGGCTAGGCAGGGCTTATGGGCCACCCTTCTCTCTCTTCTCAAATGCATCGAGGGGGTTCTGAAGAGTTTCTGTTGTACAGGGGACCCAGCTGGAAAACTCCCTGTTTAAGCTGTTCACTTTGTTGTTGTTAAGAATTGTGGTAGGCTGGTAGATGTTACGGATGTAAAGGTTATTCAGATGTGAATTTTGAGCCCCCAAAGGGAACAACCGATACATTGAGATTCAATTTCATAGTAAGTAGTGATCAGCATTTGTCTTTATCACTTTCCTGTAAGGATTTCATTAGCTTACACTCAGCCTAACATGTAACTCTATTTTTGTGCTCACCTACACATTTACTTAGAAGACACTGTGTTGGCAATATTTTTACTGTGTTTCTAGTCTGTTCTCTGGTGGCCAAAGGTGGGTGGTATCTAGCTCTCTCTTTTCCCTTCTTCTCATTTTTCTCCTGCTAAGGAAACAGTTTTTAATTATATTTTCAGTGCTCAGAATAGGCAAGAAACTGAATGATCATTATTTCAGACGTGTACTTAATATTTCTGGGGAAAAAAACTATAGTTATTTCCCAAGTTTTGAATATATAGCATAACAGAACACCCCACAGTTTCTGGGTGGGAGACACACTCCCTAAGTCACCCTGTGCCCCACGCAGTGTGTGCCAAGAGAGGCATACTGAGGGAAGTTACTACTCTCATTTTCTTAACTTCCCTCATGTGGGTTGGCCTACCAATGTGTGATGCATCTGCTGCAAAGAACTTAGCGAAAATATAATGACAGGCCCTGATGTAGGCATTTGGTGACTTCTGGATCTTGGAAAGACCCAATTTCCCTGCAGCTTTTTCCCACATTCTCTTTCTCTAGGCTCTAGAGTTGGCTGCTTCAATTTGTATCCTGCATCCTCCACTATTCAGCTGTGTGACTTCAGCAAGTCGCCATTCCCTCATCTATAAAATGTGGATAACAATTCTGCTTGTTTTGTAAGTTGCTAGGGGATAAAATAAGTTAATGCAAGTTGCATGCCAGAACAGCGCCTGCCAAATACTAGTAACTCTTCTACAATCATTATCTTCATTAAAATCATCATCATTTGTCCTCACTAACAAACACCTTCCCACTTCCATGGCATACACCTCATCATTTTCCATCTCCTCCTTCCCCTTTATTTAATCCTCACAGTATTTCTCATCAGCAATCTTTACCAAGGACATATTGTTGATTTGATACTTTTTTCTTCCTTTCATTCTTTACAATCTTTCTTTGGGTAATTGCAGTTTTTATTGCCCTTAACACACATACATGAATAACTTTTTATTTACATTTCTAAAGGTCTCTTTTCCAACAATATCAAGTCCCATAAATCCAACTGCTATTAACGATCACCTAGATATAACATCAAAATGTCAAACAAAATCTGCATAAGCTGAACTAATAGTTGATATCATCATATACTCTCCCAGCCTCCCAGAAACTGTTCTTCCTGCTCAGACCCTCATAATGACATGGTAACCTCAGTCTTACAACACCTGTGCAATCCTTGGAATGGAATTTATGTTTCCCTCCTACCTCACTTAGTTAAAATATTTCAATTCATCCACATTAGATACCTATGAATTTTCTCAGACTGATTAATTTCAAATAAGAATTTTGCAAATCATATAATTAATTGAAGTATTTAGGAGTTGTTAACGACTGTTTCTCATCTAAATTACAGACCTTTGTGCATGAAGGAATTTGGGGCTTCTGCCATCTATTGCATGTCTTGTAAGCACCAATCATTGAACTCAGTGTTGAGAATACAAAGAAATCTGATGGTTCCGGTCAAGATGGCACAGGAGGTAAACACTGTGCTTACCTTCTCTCATGATCACATCAAAATTTCAACTAATCTACAAAACAACCATCATTGAGAATCACCTAAAATCTTGCTGAACCAAAGCTCTACAACTAAGGACATGCAGAAGAAGCCACCTAGAGACTAGTAAAAGGGGCAGAGACACAGAACAGGCTGGTCCCATACCTGCATGTGAGGATTAAAAATCAGAAGGGATATCTCGGTTGTGGAGCCTCTCTCCCCCACCCAGAGGAGCAAGAGGTCCCAGCCCCACCCCAGCCCAGGGTTCCAGTGCTGGGGAGAGAAGTCCGCATAACTTCTGGTTGTGAAAACCAGCAGAGATTATGACTGAGTGAGACAGACGGTGGCTGGAGTCCCAGCCGCTCCTCCTAAAGGGACCTCACATGGACTTACCCACTCACAAAATCACTGGCTCTGAGCTCCAGTGCCAGGGCAGCAGCTGGAAAGGCAGCAGGGGCATATGATGGGGAACTGAGTTACCTGGCTTAGGACGGGGACTGAAGGCACAGCTTTCTTCTGGAGGGAGAAACTGGTGGAGGCCGTTGTTTCTTTGTTGATCCCTCCCACTTCCTTGCGTGCAGGCACAGGCGGCTGCCATATCTGAGTCTCCATCAAGTTGGCTAATGCTATTCGTTTGCCAAGCCCTAGGGGTTTGAGACCATACCCTACCCAACTTTTGGGCACACCCAGGCTGCTTCCAGTGGCTTTTTCATACAAACCGCCTTCCTTAACTCAGGCTGCAGACTTTCCTAGGGTCTCTTAAAGATTTGTGGAACCCAGATAAGCAGCATCTGGCTTGAACATGTCCTGTACCTCTGGCTGAGCAGCCCTAAGCCTGGTACTAGTGGCAGCTGTCCTTGGTCGCAGCTTGGCCTCTCCAGGTACTTTGAAGCACAGCATTATCACAGCTATATGAGGGTTTCTTTTGCACTTCTGCTGGGTGGCCCCAGGTAGGGCACAGGCTGTGGCTGAACTTGACCTGTAGCAGATCCCCTCCAAGGTGGCCCTGAGGCTAATGCCCCCAGTGGCCAGCTTTGAAATGAGCTGGAGCATCACCCAGCTGCCTCCAAGAGTGACACACCCAAGGGGCGGATTGTGCAGGCACAAAAGCCCTGCTGAGACAGATGCTGCTCTGTAGGGTCAGCCCCTGCACCACAACTCCTCCATTGTAGTCACACCCAGTACTCACAACCAATGAATGTGAGGGACAATCCCTCCCGTGGATGTGCAAATAGCAACCAAGGCTCAACTATAAGAGGAAGGCACACACAACCCACACAAGGGACACACATGAATTGTGTGGCTCAGGTAGGGTTTCTGGGCTGTCCTTCCCGACTGTTCTCGGGAATTTTTTTCGCTTTCCCGTTCCCGAATCCCAAGAAAAGTTGGTCGGGAAATTGGGAAAATTGGCTCGTTGAAGGAACCCAGTAATACCCACAATGAGAAATAAACGTACTACTCACAATGTATAGCTTAGACATTTTTCCTATTTATCTGTATCTAAAGTTACATTGTGTTACAATGTTACACACCATCAGACATGCATGTGCGACACCAGAATCAGGTATCACATGACCAGCTAGTTTTAGCTCTTGTAAATCGAGCACATTTGATCATGGAGAACAGAAAACAGTTTGTATTTATACAGAGAAATATTTATTTTCACAACCCAGGATTTGACTACACAGTGATCTTCAGGTGAACTAACTAAGGAAATCTAAGGTAGTTTCCCTTAATATGACATTGTAGTCAAATCCTGGGTTGTGAAAATAAATAGTTCTCTGTGTAAATACAAACTGTTTTCTGTTCTCCACGATGAATCGTTTCCACAAAGTGATGGCAGATACTACCAACCACATTCGATCAGTTTGTTTGCGGCTGACAACTGTGATGTATGTGAGTGTTCTTGGCTCTCTCAGCTACTGTGGGTAAGTCAGTCTATTTAAAAATAACTTGCACTGCTAATATTTTATTCCAATATTACAATAATTTCCAATCTCGTATCATAATGTTTTGTGGCACTTTTTAGCTATAAATATTCGCTGCACAATATAGGTCTTTCATAATTTTTTCTTAATACTTTTAAAGAAATAAAATTTGAATTGATTAAACATAGAAATAGAGATCTTCTGTCTCTCACGAAGTACTTGAGCAATGTTAGTTGTCTGGGTGAGATGGAAGAGGATAAATTTTTTGCCTTGTCAAGTAAGAATGAAATTGCACGATTGGTAAAGTCATTAATGGAAAGACTTTTTAAAGGAACATTTACAGCAGAAGTTCCAAGAGAAGAAATAAAGGATGCCCTTACAGAGAGTTCTGACATTAAATCAGAATCTGATCTGAAGCAATATTTGCTTTTACTAAAGCAATATCAACTTTGACATCAAGCCTAGCCCTATGCATGCAGACAAAATATTTGCTTCTCTAAGGAAGGAAATGAGCTTATATGAAGCAACGCATTCTCTCACTCCCAACTTGAAGATGCTTTTAGACACACTCGTAACAATTCAACCAACGTCTACAGAAAATGAAAGAAATATTTCCACATCAAGTATATTTGTTACAAAGTGAAGATCACAATTGTCTGGTCAGGCAATCAATGCTCAATGTTTCTTAAAGTTTCATTTTAAAAATGACAAATAAAAACTATTTGAAGTACTATTTTAATTTTCAAATGAATAATATCTGCTATTATTTTCTATTAATGTTTACTTTAATAAATAAAATATTTAAATGAGATTGGGAATGTTAGTACATTTTGTGATATATGTAAAAACTCACTGTATACTATAAGGTTTTGTTAAATAAAGTTTGTATTAATTACATTGTTTATATTTTGAGAAAACCTGAAATATAACAGAAACCTAGCCAAAATGATACCGTACTGACCCGTTTAGTGCTCAAGGCAAGAGATGCACTAGTCATGAAATTCCAGTCAACCTCCATTTAAGAAATTTTATTTACTCAAGCTTTACGTCTACCTTTCACATATAGGACCATCTCGAAACCTCTGAAAGACCGCACCTGGGGCCACAAACCCCGGTTGCCCCACCTTCTCTACTGCTTTTCTGTTTATTAACATTTACTAGTACAGCCATTATTGCAGATTATCAGTGAAAATTAAATTAAAAATATTATTTTGGAAATTCTCGAGAATTCTCAGGAAACACGATTTCCCATTCTTGATTCCCAAAGGTTCCAAAATGTTGGGAATTTGGAAACCCTCAGCTCAGGTGAGCAGGAAGACTGCGCCACTGAGCCCCACAGCACACCTACTACGTAAAGCTACTCTACTAAGACCAGAAGACATAGAAGGCCTACCTAATACATAGAAATAAACACAGGGAGGCAGCCAAAATGGGGTGACAAAGAAACATGTCCCAAATAAAAGAATAGAACAAAGCTCCAGAAAAAGAACTAAACATAATGGAGACAAGCAATCCATCAGACGCAGAGTTCCAAACACTGGTTAAAAGATGCTCAATGACCTCAGGGAGAACATCAACAAAGAGATAGGAAACATAAAAATAGAGCTAGAAAACATGAAAAAGAACCAGTCAGAAATAAAGAATACAATAATAAAAATGATACATTTCCATTAAGAATACATTACAGGGAATCAACAGTAGATTAGATGAAGCAGAAGGGTGATGTAGAAGATAAGGTAGCAGAAAAATCCAATGATAACAGCAAAAAAGGATCTAAAAATTGAGGAGAGTTTAAGGGCCTCTGGGACAACAACAAGCATACCAACATTCTCATTATATGTTGGTATCTCAGAAGGAGACGAGAGAGAGCAAGAAATTGAAAACCTATTTGAAGAAATAATGACAGAAAACTTCCCTAACCTGGTGAAGGAAATAGACATACAAGCCCAGGCAGCACAGAGTCCCAAACAAGATGAACCCAAAGAGGCCCACACCAAGACATATCATGATTAAAATGCCAAGGGTTAAAGACAAAGAGAGAATCTTTAAAGCAGCAAGAGAAAAGCAGTTAGTTACCTACAATGGAGCTTCCATAAGACTGTCAGCTGATTTCTCAACAGAAACTTTGCAGGTCAGAGCGATTGGCAAGAAATATTCAAAGTGATGAAAAGTAAGGACCTGTAATCAAGATTACTCTACCCAGCAAAGCTATCATTTAGAATTGAAGGACAGATAAAGAGCCTCCCAGACAAGAGAAAGCTAAAGGAGTTCATCACCACCAAACCAGTATTACAAGAGATCTTAGAGGGACTTCTTTAAAAAGAAAAGAAAAAAAACTTATATATATATATATATGTGTGTGTGTGTGTGTGTGTGTGTGTGTGTGTGTGTGTGAATAATAAATTGCAATAACTACATACCTATCAACAATTACTTTCAATTTAAATGGATTAAATGCTCCAATTAAAAGATAAGGGGGCTGAATGGATAAGAAAACAAGTCCCTTACATAATGCGCCTACAAGAAACACACTTCAGATTGAAAGACATACACAGACTAAAATACATACACAGACTGATATTTCATGAAAATGGAAACAAATAAACAACAACAAAAATCTGGAGTAGCAATATTTATCCCAGACAAAATAGACTTTAAAACAAAGACTAGGGGCCAGCCTGGTGGCTTAGGCAGTTAGAGCTCTATGCTCCTAAGTCCGAAGTCTGTCGGTTGGATTCCCACATGGGCCAGTGGGCTCTCATCCACAAGGTTGCCGGTTCAACTCCTAGAGTCCCGCAAGTGATGGTGGGCTCCGCCCCGTGCAACTAAGATTGAACATGGCACCTTGAGCTGAGCTGCCTCCTGGATGGCTCAGTTGGTTGGAGCATGGGCTCTCAACCACAAGGTTGCCAGTTCAATTCCTCGAGTCCCACAAGGGATGGTGGGCTCCGCCCCCTGCAATTAAGGTTGAACACGGCACCTTGAGCTGAGCTGCCGCTGAGCTCCCGGATGGCTCAGTTGGTTGGAGTGCGTCCTCTCAACCATAAGGTTACCAGTTCGACTCCCACAAGGGATGGTGGGCTGTGGCCCCTGCAACTAGAAAAATGGCAACTGGACCTGGAGCTGAGCTGCGCCCTCCACAACTAAGACTGAAAGGACAACAACTTGAAGCTGAATGGCACCCTCCACAACTAAGATTGAAAGGACAACAACTTGACTTGGAAAAAAGGCGTGGAAGTACACACTGTTCCCCAATAAAGTCCTGTTCCCCTTCCCCAGTAACATCTTTAAAAAAAAAAAAAAAAAAGAACAAAGGCTATATAACAAGAGACAAAGAAGGACCTAGTAATCCCACTTCTGGGTATTTATCCAAACAAACCCAAAATGCTACTCCAAGAGGACGCACTCATCCATATGTTCATTGCAGCATTTTTTACATAAGCCGAGATAAGAAGGCAACCTAGGTGTCCCTGAGTGGATGAATAAAGAAGAGGTGGTACATATATATCAATAGAATATTACTCAGCCATAAAAAAGAAGGAAATCCTGCCATCTGTGACAACATGGATGGACCTAGAGAGTACTGTGCTGAGTGTAATAAGTTAGACAGAGAAAGATAAGTGTTATATGATTTCATTTATAAGTGGAATCTGAAAAGCAAAATAAACAAACAAAACAGAAACTCATAGATATAGAAAACATTTTGATGGTTGCCAGATGGGAAGGGGTTTTGGGGTAGATGAAAAGGGGAACGGATTAAGAAGTACAAATCGATTGCTACACAGTAGTCATGGGGATGTAGGGTATAGCATAAGTAATACAGACAGTAATATTGTACTAACTAGGTATGGTGTCAGATGGGTACTAGATCTATCAGGGTGATAGATGGGAGGGGGGTTGGGGACAGAGTGAAAAAGTTTAAGGGATTAAGAAATACAAATTGGTAGTTACAAAATAGTCATGGGGATGTAAAGTACAGGGAATATAATCAATAATATGACAGGTGGGACTAGTCAGGGGCCTCACTTCCTAAATTATATAAATGTCTAACCACTATGCTGTACACTTGAAACTGATATAAGATAATATTGAATGTCAAGCCTAATTGAAAAATGTAAAAAGGGGGGAAAAGAACAATAATATTGTGATACCGTGGTACAGTGTCAAATGGTTGTTGGACTTACCATGGTGATCACTTCTTTAGCATAGGGAATATAACCAATAATGTCATAATAACTCTGTATAGTGCTAGGTGAGTACTACTGATGAACTATTATGTATACCTGAAATTAATATAAGATTGTATGTTAGCTCTATTTCAATAAAAATCTTTTTTAAAAAGACAGAGAATACAAAGAAACTTTAAGACAGACCCTTTCTTCCACCACAAGCTGGGTTATTAAAAAATTAAGATCTGTAAGCAAATTGAGTACAATATTCTGTGGCAAGGTCTACAATGGCAAATTCTACAGAAACATGAAAGGCAGATTCAGGAATCCTAGCCCAATATGTCAACAGTGTACAAATATTTTCAATTTGGGGATTACAAAGATTTGGGCTGATAATTCAGAGGAAGCATAATTTTCTTATCTCCTCCCTCAGTTCCATTTTATCCACCAAGCAAATTGTATGTGGTCACTGAAGCATCTAGTGCTTAGATACCTGAAGTTCAAATTCTCCTTTCTTGCTAAATATGAGTAGTTGTACAGTACTGAAAAATTTCTCCCTCTAAGCTTGAACCTTTTTGGAGTATGTACAATTATTTTGTGCTGTTATAGGCTACTTAACTAAACAGGATTGGCTGTCTTCACTAAAAGTACACACCACACTTTTAAGAGTGGCTCTAGATTCAGATAAAGATTAAATTACCACATAGTAAAAATAGCTTCTGTGTTTAAATCACTTGTTACATTTGAACATTTGATTTTTTCATCACCCAAACAATACATTTTATAAACATATGTAATCAACTCTTTTGTCCCACAAACCAATTATAACATGGAACCAAAAGTAATTTAGTGGGTAGGTAGTTCTTAATAAGAACAAGGTGGTTCATTTCCATGAATATTATTCTAGCTTTCTCAGTGTTTTCATAAGGTCCTTGCCATTTATAATATATTTCTTTTGAATAATGGAAAAAAGTTAGACATATCATTATACCTACTCTTTATATTTTGATCCTTTAGTTTAAAGTTAAAACACACTATAAATTTCTTTACTGTACAGCACAGGTTTGGTTCCAGTATGCACAGGGCCACTGTCACCAGGAGTGCCATATCCTGTTATTTTTAAAGTTTCATTCCAAAAGCTCCAAAGGCACTGGCATTTAATGTTACAATTTTATCCCATTTTGTAAGCGCGTGGTCTCCCTTCAAATTTCAAAAGAGCCTAATCCACAAAAATACACATAAGTTCTTACTATGTCAGTATACTAAACTGGATACTATAATTACCATCAAAAAAACCCTTGAGTTCTGAGCTGTCATTCATAAAATGGCAGGCATATTTCAAAATTACCCCCACTCCAGGTTCACCAAAATAGTACCATGCTCACAAAGGGATGCTTCCACTTTTAGCAAGAAAGGAGAAACGGTATCTTGCTCTTCCCACCTTTCAATTCAAATCAAATTCACCAATTCCACTAATACCCAGTAGACAGAGAAGATGGTATTCACAATTTGCATAGGATCTGAGGCGTGCAGCAGTGATGGCGTTCACTACAACCACACCAGCTGCCCCAGAAGAAGCAGTGTGGCTGGGCAGCCACCCCATGCCAAGAACTATGCAATCAGCACCTCTGCTACGTAGTGCGGAGGGAGTCTCAGAGGGCACTTACACCAGCAATCGCCAGAAGAGATCTACCTGTGCCATTGGAAATGAGATCATACTTAAAGATAATTCCAAAACTCACATTATTCCTAATCCATTAAAAAATGCTCATCATCAAATTGCAAGTTTTGCTCCAATATGTTGCTACTTCTAAACATTTATAATCATGAGAAGCTGAGTTCCAATATAATTCCAGGCAAGACCTTTTGTAATGGAGTGTTGATATTTTTCAAAAGAATAATTCTGGGACATTTCCCAGATCAGCATCTGGCTTTTTCAGAGTTCTCTAAGGAAAGGACTTACAAGGGGAAGCAGTGGAATAATTACACTTATTAACAATTTATATTATGCATGATATTTTTTGCACATCTGTAAGCAGCCCACACTTTTGCAGGTACAACTGGTACACACACACACACACACACACACACACACACACACACACACACATAGATTTAGTTCCATAATGAGTATCGGTATTTTGCTGGGCAGAACATGTTTTTCCAAAACATAAATTCTTCCTTTGTAATGGAATTATTTTCAGGAACTGTAACTAGTCACACTAATTTCAAATTAAGGGATGATTAAATAGACAGAACATAGGGAAGAGTTAAACAGCCCAGACATGGAAATGAAAATAACAGGAACAGTAGTTCTCCAGCTCCCCCGAGGCAGCAAAAGGAAACAAGTGTGACCATGAAAATGACTGCAACATTTGGAGGATATGCTGTTTTTCTAGGAAGAGGATCTATAAAATTCACAGGCCTATCTCTTATATTATTCTTTACTATGAGACATTATTAAATTCCAGAAGACATCATGAGAATATAGATGATATTTGGTTATTTAAATCTAGATACTACTAAACTGCATTAATTGTTTCAACATAGGATGAATTAAGTCACTGGATTACTTTGATTAGTGAATAACATAAGGTCTCCCCCCAGTCAAAATGTACAGTAATAATGGAGACATACAAGGTCAGAAAATTAAGTTTGCAAACATGTTGCGATGATGTTTAACTTTTTTTTGATATCAGAGGGATTATCCATTATGAATTTGTACCAACTGGACAGTTAACCAAGTTTACTATTTGGAAGTACTGAAAAGACTGCGTGAAAAAGTTAGACAACCTGAACTTTTCACCAACAATTCATGGCTTTTGCATCATGACAATGCAGCAGCTCACACGGCACTGTCTGTGAGGGAGTTTTTAGCCAATAAACAGGTAACTGTACTGGCACACTCTCCCTACTCACCTAATCTGGCCCCCAATGACTTCTTTCTTTACCCAAAGATAAAGGAAAAATTGAAAGGAAGATATTTTGATGACAATCAGGACATCAAGGGTAATACGAAGCCAGCTCTGATGGCCATTCCAGAAAAGAAGTTCCAAAGCTGCTTTGAAGAGTGGACTAGGTGCTGGCGTCGGTGCATAGCTTCCCAAGGGGAGTACTTCGAAGGTGACCATAGTGATACTCAGCAATGAGGTATGTAGCACTTTTTCTAGGATGAGTTTGCAAACTTCATTGTCCGACCTTTCATATGTAGGTATAGACAAATATAATCCAAGCATGATGACATAAATGACCTAAGTGAAACATGCATAGACTCTCCTGGAATTTTAAGAGAGAGTGTTAGATGAGAATTAGAACAGGAAAAAAAATCCCTGAAGAAGATGTGTGTAGGCAAACTTTGAATGACGACTGGGATTTCAGTTGGTGGAAAAACATGAGAAATGCAAACGAGTTAGAGATGGTTTAACATCATAGAAGTTAAAAAAGAAAGTTGGCTCAGTAATTAATTCAAATGGAGACTGCAGCCAAGAAGAAAGCAAGAGATTGAAAGGGCAGCAATGAAAGAATTAGGAAAGATCACCAAGAGCAAAGGTGTTTTAGGGACCAAGGTTAACACCATCCACACCTTTGTATTCCCAATTACTAAGTATGAATGTAAAAGTTGGACAGTGAAAAGGGCTGATAGGAAAAAAATGGATTCATTTGAAATACGGTGAAATATGGTGCTGGAGGAAAGCTCTAAGCATACCCTGGACCACCGGAAAGAGGAACAAGTGGGTCCTAGTGCTAATTAGGCCTGAAACATCACTGGAGGCAAAAATGACAAAACTGAAACGGTCCTGCTTCTGGTCCACCAAAACAAGGCAAGGTTCTTTGGGAAAGACAATAATCCTGGGAAAGTAAAAGGCAGCAGAAAAAGAGGAAGAGCAACTACAAAATGGACTGACTCCATAAAAGAAGCCATGGCAGGAGTCTGCAGGAGCTGAGCAGGGCTGTTGAGGACAGGACACTGTGTACATCGCTCATTCACAGGGTTTCCAGGCATCAAAGCCAACTCACTGACATGTAACACACAAAAAGAAAGAAGTAAATGAGTTTTGTCTCGAAGTGCAGAGAATTCTTGGAATATAACATGGGGAAGGCAGTTTAGGATAAACATCATTTAAAAAAAAAGAAGAAGGAAACTTGGATATATGAGCAACTGGTTACGTGAAATATAGATAAGCCACTAAAGGATGGGTGAGAAGCAAAAAGATGTATTTAAGTTATAAAATATGGTTTCCAAACTGTAAGGATAATTATGAGGAGAAACAATTGTTTTACTACATATACAGATACTTTTGCAATAGAAGTTACAAGATGAGAGCTGGGAGAGAATTATTCTGTATGAGGGAACAGATAAAAGCATAAATCTAAGAAAACGATTCAGAAGGGTAAGATTAGAAACTGTTTAGAAAAAGAGTCAAAAAGGGAAAAAAAATGGTTGAAGAGCAGCCAAATAGATTTTTAAAAAGGAGAAAAAACTAAACAAACATTTTTCAGTTGTTTTCTGGGGGCCTTGTGATATCAGTCCCTTTGTCTATTTCTCCCTTATATAGTACATTCTATGGCAGACACACAGGGTGCTGTACCCACAAGGGCAGAACTCCTAACAGAATGCCTGGAAGCTAGAGACCAGGAGGACTGGTGATATTTAAACATATTGCCTCATTTTATGAGAGGCAGGCCTTACCCCTCAGGACAAGGAGTCTGGATTTCATTAAGCAGATAATGAAAAGCCACTGAAGTTTAGCTTGTTTTGCTTGTTTGTTTTAATCCAATCTGTTTTAGAAATATATACTTCTGACACAAAAGTACGGAATATCTTGGAAGAGGAGGGGTTGGGAAGGAGAGAAACAGATTATGAGACCATGAAATAATCTGGTTTAGAAGAACTGATGAACTGAATTAGGGCAGTGACAGCAGAATGGAAATGGAAAGACGGTTTTGACAGGTGTTCCCAAATAAAGCCAAAGGAATTGGCATACCCCTGATTTGAGTGATACGGAAAGAAGTAATTTCAAAGATTCTCCTGGCAAAGAAAATGCAAGCTGCTGTCAGTAGTCCGGTGCTAGTAGGAATACTATATTATTATTTCAAGACTATTTTATAAATAAATAATTTCACTAATTCATTTAAAAAGTAATATTTTCAGCATAAGATATACAACAAAAATTCAACCAAAGAAATTAAGACCACGTTATCTTAAATTTCATTGTAAATATCACTATCAGCTCATGATTTTTTTCTTGCAAATATATTCATATTTAGCTCGATCCTCCGAAATTGTCTAAGCAATGATAAGTATCAGTGAGCACTCCAGCTCTTTATTTTCTCTCAATACTATCTTCATGTCAACAGGAAACAGGATCTAATTTGAAGTGATTTCCACTGGCCCAAGAGAGGACCATTTGACAGCAAATGGGCAAATTCAGAATGTGGAGTATTTTGCAAGACAAGTAACACATTTTTCCTACACATCAATGGTGTAAAAAAAAAAAAAAAAAAAAAAAAGTATCAGGGTGCTATTGTAGGAAAAAAGACATTTAAGACCTGTAATAACTAAGTGCAATATATGGTCCTTGTTTAGATCATTAGAACACCCCCACTGTTTAAACTTACCTTTCATATAATCAGGAAAACACTGATTTTAAGAATGTGCCCTTAAATATTAGGAGTACTAATTGTTTGGTGAGAAGAAGAAAAAATATCCTTAATAAGTTGAAGATGTATTCAGAAGTTTGTTTGTTTCTGGTGAAATGATATGATGTCTAGAGTTTACCTTAAAATATTCCAGGAAACAAAATGTGTGGAGGTGAGTTGAGGGCCAAGGGCAGATGAAATCAGCTCAGCAAGATGTTGAAAACTATTGAAATTGGGTGAGGTGTACATGCAATTCATTAAATCATTTTCCCTAATTTGTATACATTTGGAAATTTGCACAAAAGCATGTTTAAAGAAAATAATTTTCTTTAAAAAGAAAAGGTTTTTAATTACTAGGCAGACTACTTCAATAGCCATGTCACTGGTCTCCCCACTTCATATGTATCCCCATTCAGTTCATCTCCAAAATTATCACCATGGTCTTGGTTTATGATTATGTGACTCCTCCACTTCGATAGATTTTAATGGCCCCACATTGCTTGTCAGATTAAGCAGAAACTCATATAGAACCTGCCATTTAAAGTCTTTTTTTTTAAATTGAGGTGAAATTCATGTAACATAATATTAACTGTTTTAAAGTGAACAATTCAGTGGCATTTAGTACATTCACAGTGTTGTGCAAATAGCACGTCTATCGAATTCCAAAACATTTGCATCACCCCAAGAGTAAGTTTCACACCCATTAAGGAGTTCCTTTAAGATCTTTTTTAGTCTGGCCCAAACTGGGGCATTAGTTATGTCTCTGAATGTAGCCGAAGCCTTTCTCGTTCCCACCTTTGCTCATGTTCCTCCTTCTCCAGTGCCTTCCCCTACTGCCTTGAAATACACAACTCATCGAACGTCCAAACCAAGCTCCGCCTCATTCACGAAGTCTCCACAATGCCATACATTGAGTTGATCTTCTACCTCCTCTAAATTCCAGCTTTGACGCATCTTAGAATCATGCAAAACTATGCTCTTGGACAGGATTATATTGCACGTAGAATTTATAATTCACAATTTAGTTTTGCAATAATAATGCAGACACAAAACCTTAGAAGGAAGAAAATTCTGTTCTTAACCAGTCCTTTGGACCATTATGTCTAAGGGGACGGAAACTGATTTTGGAGTAAGAGCAAAACAGAGCTCACACCTCTGCAATAGGTAAAAGGTCTGGAAAGAGGCTAGCTGCACATTAGTTCCCAGTGTGGGGAGGAAAGCCACCATGATTGCCAGCACTGTCAAAGTTTCTAGTAATAGACGGGGCTCCAAAACAATTTTAAAAACAAAATGAAACACAACATGCAGTGAGGCTGAAAATAGTCATGAGGAAAATCTACGGGTATAAATTTTCAGCATTTGAAAAATCTCCACAAAGTCACCCTGGCAAATGTATTTTTGTCAGTTAGGCCTGGCAATCGAACCCTGCAGTAGAGCCAGAGCCTTTCTTACCCACCCGGGGCCACTCCGTGGCTGCATCAGTTCATGGTCCTCGGTCCTGCCGGGAGCAGAGCCTGGCACAGGTGAGGAGGCATCGCAGAAATACTGGAGTTGTAAAGGCCTATGTGCTTTAGAGGGAACCAAGTCCCATCTCTTCATTCTGTAGATGAGGAATTGGGGCTCTGAAGAGGGGAGATGGACTTTTCCAAATTTACTTAAGTACTAGTGACAGAACATGTCTTTGAATTCAGATATTCTGGTTCCAATTCCAGGACTCTTTCTGGCCCAATATTTAAATTATTTCATTCATTCATTCATTTCATTCATTTTAAAGTTTTAATGAACATGATTTTTTTCATTAGAAACATTTTTCTGTGCATAAGAGTTTTCTTTAAAAGCTTGGTTTGTGATGATTAACTCTCCTTGAGAGTTAAGGTAAACGACTCTTGAGCATCAAATTTATTACCTTTTTTTTAGAAAAGTAAAAGTCACCTTACAGCAATTTTCTATAATTTGCTAAGTACTGTTATGCCTATAGATCATATGGCTAAAGGAGTAAAGAGGAAAAAAAATAACCAATAATGTAAAAGACCCATACCTGATAAGAAAGCAGGGGATGGTAGAAGAAAATCAACAGACAAAATCTTGGCTATGACACAGGTCGCGCCCTGAGGTAATAAGTCCAACATCTGCCTCAGTTTCTGGGTTTCCTAAAGCAGATCCCCACCTTGGCCAAACCACGGGTCACAGACAGTGCCTAAGCTTGCGTCAACTATCGTAACTTTTCAGTTTTGTGTTGTATTAATTTGCTAAGGCTGCTGTAACAAAGCACCACTAACTGGATAACTTAAATAACAAAAAATTATTGTCTCACAGTTCTGGAGTCTGGAAGTCCAAGATCAATACGTCTGCCCATTTGGTTTCCGTGAAAGTGGCCATCCTGCTTTACAGACTGCCAACTTCTCCCTGTGTCCTTAGATGGTGGAAAGAGAGAGAGATAACACTGGTGTGTCTCCTTATAAAAACACTAATCCTATCAAATAAGACCCTCATCCTTATGACCTCATTTAACTTTAATAATCTCCTTATAGGTCCTATGCCCTGCATATATTGGGGGTTAGGGCTTCAGTGTGTAGATTTTGAGAGGACACAGTTCAGACCATTAACAACCTCAGTCTCACATTCATCGCATTCTCCCTGTTGGTATGTCTGTCTCCGTCTGCAAATTTCCCCCTTACAATAAGAACCCCCATCATATTGGATTAGGGGTCCACTTTAATCTTAATGAATTCTATTTGTTACAACCCTGCTTCCAAATAATGTCACATTCTGGGGTACTAGGATTTAGGACTTCAACATTTGAATTTCAGGTTTCGGGGTGGGGCGGGTGGATACAATTCAACCCATAACATGGACCATCCAACAGTTTAGCTGTATCTGGATTTTCATTCCAAATGGATCCTGAGACCAAATTTGAATGCAAGTAGTTATTTGGGAAATTCAAAAACATGAGCAGAGGAGTGGGGAAATGACATAGAGAAGGTTGCGTGATTAAATCAGCCACCACAAGGGTGACTAGGGAAAAGTCCATTAACCCCAAGGGGAAATGTGGAAATATGGGAAGCAGTGTTACCTCTATCTTTCATTGGTTCCTACCTCCTGTCTTCTCTCTCTCTCTCTCTCTCTCTCTCTCTCTCTCTCTCTCTCTCTCTCTCTCTCTCTCTCTCTCTCTCTCTCTCTCTCTCTCTCTCTCTCTCTCTCTCTCTCTCTCTCTCTCTCTCTCTCTCTCTCTCTCTCTCTCTCTCTCTCTCTCTCTCTCTCTCTCTCTCTCTCTCTCTCTCTCTCTCTCTCTCTCTCTCTCTCTCTCTCTCTCTCTCTCTCTCTCTCTCTCTCTCTCTCTCTCTCTCTCTCTCTCTCTCTCTCTCTCTCTCTCTCTCTCTCTCTCTCTCTCTCTCTCTGTTTTTGCCTAGACCAACTCTCCCTGAGAAGAATTCATATATATGAACAAAGACACCACCATCTTCCCCACTTCTAGTCCCGCTCCCTCTGAGTACTAATATGGACTTCTATTAGTCTTCATTTGTCATATCCAGAGCAAAACTTAGAAACGTTCATGTTAACAAGCCTCTCCCCCGAGTCTCCCATCTGGCATTACAAAATCACTCATGCCCAGCCCCATCCCAGATACTGAGCTATGTGTTCCCAACATAGAATGTTACTCTGGAAACTATGCACATCTATCTACATTCTTTATCTACCACTAAGGAAGAAAAACAAACAAGCATAACAGATGTGAAAAAAAAATTAGAGTCTGCTTGCTTTTAGTATTTGGCAGTCTTAATTTGTGTTTATGTTTTATCAGTAAACCCTTGCTATCAGAGATTCCATTTTTGCTTAAAATTATTTTGGCCATAGATTGTGGCTTTTCAGGCCATCTGTAAATGTCCTTTAGTTCCTAGAACATTTGGCTCATGTACATGACTATGATAAAAATAAAACAAAATAACCAACTCCTATTGAGCATTAAAAAAACACTTGAAAGCACAAAGACTGAGAAGTAGTAGCTACTCACAAATGTCATTTCCCCAAACTATTTCAACCTGTCATGGAAATGATGATGGGGTAAAATTCACAGATGCCTGAATCTGGAAGTAGCGGACAGGATGGAGTGGTAAACTATGCTAACTGCTGCAACTTTGGTAAAATGAAGACAGAATTGCCTGTTGGGTTTGACAAACTCAAGGCATTAGTGACTTTAGTAGAGGGGTTTCTGTGTAATGGTGGAAAGAAAAACGTGATAAAAATAAATCAGGCAGACATAAGAAAGTGGAAAGAGTGAATATTGACAACTCTTTTGAGGAGATTAACTGTTGGGGAAGAAGAAAAAATAAACAGCATTTGAAGAGGGGTATAAGGTAAAGGGAGAATATATGTATTAGGGTAGCTAATGTCAAAGCATGTTGTTAAGCAAATGGAAATGATCCAGGAGAGAATGATGATGGTGCAGAACAGAAAAGGGGGTAACTGGATGAATAAATACTTGACTCAGAAAGAGTAGTGGAGGGGTGGCCTCTGATAGGAAGAGGGACCCTAAGAAAAGAGAAGCCAACTATTCACTTGTACACAGATAAAAGCGAATTTATTGGCTTGTGGGAAGATGAGATTGTGCATCTCATCTGAGTGCATCTATTTTATTAATAAAATACAAGATGAGGTCATCCATGGGTGGAGGAGGAGGAGGAAAAAGAATGATTCGAGTTTTGAGATGAGAGGTAGTATTACTTTCCTGGGGCTGCCATAACATATTACCACAAACTGAGGGAGAGGAGGCTTAAAGACAACAAAAATGTATTCTCTCCAAGTTCTGGAGGCTGGAAGTGTAAAATCAGGATGTTGAGAGGGACATGCTTCCCCTAAATGTTCTAGGGGAGAACTCTTCCTCGCTTCTTCCAGCCTTTGGTGGCTCCTGGCATTCCTTGGTTTGCAGCAGCATAACTCTAAAACTGCCTCCATCTTCACTTGATATTTTCCCCTAGGCATTGTAACTATTTCTCTCCTTTCTCTTTTAAAGACACCATCATTGGATATAGGGCCCACCCTAAATCCAGAATGATCTCATCTTGATAGTCTTAACTTGATTAGATTTGCGAAGATGTTATTTTAAAAAAAGGTCACATTCACAGGTACCAGGATTAGGACTTAGACACATCCTTCATGGGGATACAATTCAAGCCACTATAGAGGTGACATATAATAATCACCCAGAAGAACCAGGAAAGTAAAATAACTAAAGAAGTACAGAGGGATTATCTGGCAATGCCAAGGGTCTGTATGAACTTATAATAAATTGAAACTAAATCAATCCAAGCATTTGTGTGATTTTCCTCAGCAATGTTCTGCTGCTTAGGTGCCAACATTAACTACGCATTTAGTTCATTTAACCAAGGTTGGAATTTCACTAGGCAGGCATGGTGAATAAAGTGAATACCAAGGATGCTATGAACCTTTCAAGGAAGTGGCTACGTAGTGCTGAACTATAGTTCTAGTACATGAAATGTGAGCACCTGAAGAGGGAGATGAACTGTCAAAAAGTATCAATGGATTCAAAGGTGCTATAGGTTTAAAAACTAATTGAAATAGGATGTTGGAATGAGGATAGATAGGAAGTCATGTTTAGTGAATGGTGCTTAAAATTGACATTTTTAGAGACAAATTAGTTCAAGGTTAGGGTTTCTCAACCTTAGCTACCCATGAGACTCACCAGAGATTCTAACTTAATCGTCTGGGGGGAGCCTGTAATTGATTTTGTCCCAGGTTGAGAATCATTCATCTAGCATGTATGTGACCATGGACCCATCAGCAGATACGGAGTTACAGTGGAGGAAAAAAATTGATGGAGGTGAGACGAGAGGCCAGAGCGCTGCAAGGATCTCCCCAGCAGGAGGAGGGAATGTGTAAGCCTAAAGTGATAGGGGATATGTTATGCAGGGTGTCAGGCGGGGGTCTCTGGTCCCACTCCCCACATAAGAACGCAGGACATGGTGAGGCCAAAAAGGAACACCCACGGAGCCATTGATAGGGACGTCATACCACTATAGTCTCACTGGCGGCTGGGTTGGAGACACAGGAAACAGGATCCACACGACCTGCAACCAGGTCTGCTTCTCTGTCAACCAACCAACCCTACTTGCTAGCTGCAATCCACCCTGCTAACTGCAAGCCACTCTTGCTAGCTCAGCCATCATCTTCTTGCTAGCCCCCATTTGCTGCTTACGTAGCCACGGCAATTATATTAGTAGCCAATGGCTCACTGGTTACAGCTGACGGCCAACTAGCCACAGTTGATAGCCATCCAATCACAGTTGATGGCCATTTACTACCTGAGTGAGCACCTTTCCACGTGAGGCCAAGAGCCTGGAAACTGCACTCCTGGCTCTGTCCCCACAGGATGATTCATGGTGGAAGGAGATGGTGCTCCTTAGGCTAATGGTTTTATGGCAAGCAGAACCCCAAAGCTGTGTGCAAATCTTGGGGGCCACTGATGATCCCCAAGTCTGGAAGGGTTATAATAACCAGGGGATGGCCAATAAGTGTTGTCACAAAATACCAGTATAAAATTATGCTTAAACCTCTTACTCCCAAGAGTGCACCCCTCCTGAAAGAGATTATTGGGCCTAAGACAACCATACTTCATGTCACTGTTTACTATTTTAAAACAATACACATAAAACGACTATTTTCTAGAGAATTACTTGAAAGAGCAAGCTTGTTTATGCCTTGGAATTATGCCAGAAATTACCAACCAATTCAAGAGAAACTGCCTTGCAGCCCATCCTCTAAATTGCTTAAAATTTAGCACCAGTGCCAACACCAGCCTCTGTCCCCCAGGGAGGGAGGACAGCGCTTACGTTAGATTGATCACTTTGCAAGCCACTGCTTCACTCAGTGGCTGCCCATATCGATGATCACAAAGACCAATGGTTTATGGGTTTCAAACCTCAAACCATGGGCGTCTCCACATATGTTGTCCCCTCTTCTTTGAACACTCCCCACTCCTAAGAAACCCTCTGTGGTGGCTTTAAAGATAATGCACAAGTTATCTGCTATGCTTCCCCTCGAGAAGCAGAGCTTCATCCCTACGCTTGAGGTGGGTTGGACATAGTGATTTAATTTTATTGAATATCAAAAGACAGAAGTGATGGGGTATCATTTTCAAGGTACGATTATAGAGAGACTTCAAATGGGGCACTGACTCACAATGCCGCAGAGCAGATGGGTGAGGTTGAAGTCCAGAGGATAACTTTCCAGTGAAAGTGGAGCACCAATTCACACAGAGGCTGTAAGATCAGCTGCCCTCTGACCCTTACTATACCATCAGGGAGGGGACAAAAAAAGACAAACAGAAGGCAAACGAGCCGCAAGCCCTACCTCCTACCACTTTATTCAACCTTATTGATGCCAAATGGGTGTGGAGGTTCTAGAGATTTTCCCTTGAATTTGAGCTGGAGAAGGGTGGGTATTGCCAAAATGTTTTTCTATTATTAGACCACCTTTTCCTCAGTCCTTTCACAAGAGGGAACAGGATTTTCTTGGAGCTTTTTATGTCCAGGCCTGTTGGTTGTTATGGGTTGGTCGCTTCTGAAGTACCCTATCTGGGATGTCTGGGCAATAATAAGGAAACTAGGGGAGCTCACCACCATGTTATTTTTCAAGTCTTGACCTCGTACATATGTTGTATTATGTCCAGGGTTTTGTTTTTGTTTTTGTGAGAAGCTGAGAGGAATGGGGCTACTGCATCTTGTTAGAACTGGAAGAAACCAGATTTTTAATTTTGATCAATCTCCCTCACTGTTCTAAATTTTGAAGGAGGAAACACAAGGCCTCAGGTTTAAGACTGCGAAGGATGGGCTGACAGTGTCTATGAGTGCAAACACTGATAAAGATTTAATTTAAAATTGCTTTTCTTTATAACGGTTCATAGTTTTTGAATGATTGGTCCCAATCCTGTTTTGCTTATGAGCCCTATTAATTTGCAGGCACTCTTTTGCAAAATACAAAGATTTTTCAGGAACACTTCTATGGTGTTAGAACAGACATACCTATATTCTGTAATGTGAATTAGTAAAGTGTGTATCTTCCACAGGTTAATTCACCACCTCTCCTCTCAGCACTACCTACTTTAATTATCTGTTTGCTATGTATTGGTTTGATTTTCCCTAACAAGATTCCTTTCAGATTGTCTGTCATAAGCTACTCAAGGTCAAGAACCCTGCTGTCCATTTTTGGTTACTATTTGTGGTCAATATAGTCAGAATGTCACTTGAGAATGCATTATCTCAAAGGAAAGATGTTCTGCTCTTGCCCATGAAGTATTCCTGAACACTTTGAATATTTTATATAGCACGTCATCACATTTTATTTACTTTAAATACCTTTATGACAATAAGCAGTTGAATGGACTCTGCTGATGAAATAACCCCCAAATACAATGTATCTCTCCTTCTAATAATGGCCAAATATTTTTTCCTATCTCGTCACAATCATGCTTGATTAAATAAAGCAGAAACATACGCATATGTAGTAATCATGTATTTCAGTTCCTCCTTCTTGGTTGGATAAAGTGAGTATTTAGATGGGTCTTGGGCAGATGGTCTCGAGCGTCCTCCTATTCACTAAAAGTTCTTTTAGTTTTAAGGACCGAAGCCATTTCCCAGTTTTCCTTAAAGGAAAACTGTCTCTTAAAGGAAAACTTCAAAAGGTAACATATTTGATCTCTAGTAGGCACATTAATAAAAAAATAATGCCTTATATTGATAGAGTCCTTTATATTTACAAAACATTTTTTCATATCTATTTGTCTTGACCTCCTCAACAGATTTAGGAGCTAAATATATAGCAGGTTTTCCATTTGCATTTTTCAGATGAGAAGACAGAGGTTAAATGATTTGTCTGAGTCCCACATCAAGTACGTCATGACACCAGTAATTAAACAAGGATATCTGAGGCCGTGATCTGACTGATATCCTTATGTATTAAATCACCAGAAGGAAAGACTGTCTTTTACACATGAGCAAACTCAGGTCTGATCGTTTTTGTTACATATGCTCAAACCTTCTCAGAGAGAGTGCTCACACTTTTTTTTTTTTTTTTTTAAACAAAAAGGAAATCCCCTCCTCCATCTCTAACAATCTGTCTTTCATCATCCTCACTTGTGTTTCACATCACTGAGTTTGCTGTTTAGGGAATTATTCCAAATCAGAGTATTATTCCAAATGGGGAAAAATCAGATAAAACCCAGTGTTCCTGGCTACAGCCTGTGTGATTATAAACACAATACTGTACTTACAGTAGGATGCCAGAGTGAATAGATGCCGCTGCCTTTGAAGGGATGAACGTTCATTCTGACCTAATAACTATCTAACGCTGGGTACAATTATCTTTCTCCAAGTGGCACATTATTATTTGACACATTAATTGTTGTGTCATTTCTTTCTGAAAGGCATGTTGGGTGTCTAATACAAACCAGAGGCTTCATGAATTATCCATGCCATAGTGCTGCAGCACTGATCTACCTTTTCCCAAATAAAATCCACCCAATCTCATTGCCTGTTTTCAATTACCACAGGCAGATCTGTGCTGCCCTGTGACCCCAAGAGCTTTCTTCCCATGCCTTGGCATTTCTGATAAATATCAGCACTGGTCCACTTATTCATTACAGCTATGAAAGCTTTCCTCCGCTTAGGTAAACCACAGAGACGTATCTTTGAAGACTGAGACATTCTTTATACCAGTTTTTGCCTAGGAAGTATTGCACAAGAGTTATAGGTCTCCTTTCTCTGTGTCCGTTCAACCTTGGTGCCTTTTCAGTCTTCTCCAGGAAGGGCTCTCTGGATAGAGGGCTGTTTCTAGAGCAAAAAGACCCCAGCAAGGCTCAAACATTTAAGTCCAGATAACCTTCATTGCTGCAGCTGCCGTTTGGCAGCCTTCAAAGCTGATAGGCTGGGGGTCCTAGGTTTGCCTCTGGGTCTGTCATCTGTCGTGTTCTTAGACCACTGATGGGCTGTCCCCACTTGCCCCTGAAGCCTGCGCTTCTCTCTTTCACTTCGGCTGCCACTCGGTGATGAAATTCAAGCAGCCACAGAGCCCTTCATCCTCCTCCAGTTCCCAGAGGCTGAATCAGTCTCAAAGTAGAAAACAGAACCTTCCCATTGTCTTCACCCAATACATAGAGTGTGCATATTCTATGGCAAATTACCATTCCAAACCTCAGCATTAAAATGCATTTGATGCGCCATACTTTGTTGCTAGTTAATGCCAGGCCGCCTTAAAGACTCATCTCCCCTTTTGGTTTTAATTGGGTTCTTTTCTGTTGCTTTCATTTCAGTTTGCACCTGACCGACACGCTGCTGATTAATTACCACGTGAGTTGTTCGCTGAGCTAGAGGTATGATCAATTAAACATGATATGTATTACTGCATCCATCTTTGGCAGCTTCATGGTACATTATAATTTGGGAAGGGACTATTAAAATAAAATATTAAAGAATAAGCAGAAACAGCTCACTGTGAACGTGTCCAATGGCAAGAGAAAATTACAGGTTTCATTGTATATGCGGCACCATCTGCCTCTTCTCTGAGGCTGAGCCTTCGGCTTTCCCAGGGGAAATAGCTGTGGATAAGTTATTCAATTAGAACAGCATTATTGGCCAGCGACCTTGGAGAATTGAGTTGATGATGTTGTGATTATCCTGCTCTACATTCCTTCATGTCTCCTGCAGGCTGCAGTGCATGGCAACTTCCTCAAGTGTTTACTGAGCCCAACACTAGAGGTGAACAATTGGAATGAAGAATATCAAAGATTCCTGAAAGAAAATCAATTTTGAATGAACTTTTCTTGTTTAGCTACAGCTTCAATATTCTGAGTCACACTGTATTTTTGTAGACTTTCATTGAATTAAGTGATAGAAATGGCAGTAGGGAGGAAAGTGAATTTCATGATATGCATTTAACCTGTGGCACTGCAGAAAATAATTCTTCACGTAAGATTACAGGTAGAAAAATACTCAGGCCTCCTCAAATACGCTATTAATCTTTGGGATGGGAAAATCTCATAGGGGCATAATGCTTTTTTAATAAAGACTTTAGTTGTCCTTCAAAAACACTTGAATCATAAATAAAGTAATGTTATTTATGAATCACTCTCTCCCAGGAGGTCAGAGCCCTTTACAGACCATGCCTTTCAACCAACTTCCTAAATAGGACATTATTGGGGTCATTGGGACCATCATTATTATCTTAGATCCTGTGGTTGCAAACAGAAGATCCAAGAGCATTCCTTTTGCCTCATCCAAATAGGCAGATAGATAGATAGGTAGATGATAGATAGATAGATAGATAGATAGATAGATAGATAGATAGATAGATAGATAGACAGATAGATAGACAGATAGATAGACAGACAGACAGAGATATATATACAGAGGGTGCCAAAAAAATGTATCCACATTTTAAGAAAGGAAAACTGTATTAAAATTGTAATACTCAATATATACCAAAAACAAAAGGTGAATACAAGTCACGTTTGACTTCTGCAATTGCAAGAGGTGCTCAAAGTGGTTACCATCAGCGTCCAGACACTTCTGATTATGGCGAATTACTGCTTGAGCACTGGTATACAAGATGACCAGTGTCCACTTGTATACATTTTTTTGATACCCCTGGTATATGATATATATATTTTTTTTTTTTTTTTTTAATTTTAAGTGCCTGTTGAAGAAAATCAGAAGTACAGAAAAATATTTCAAAATTAAAATCTAAAATCAGTTATTTTCACACCTCATAAATATGTACATATACATACACTCTGGGATGTCCAATATTTCCAGGGTCTTATTTGCAACCTGGGATCAGGTTGGGCAACCTTCTGTGATTGCTAATTGAGCAGGAACTCCAATGTTTCTCTCATCACTGGTTCAGATGCTCTGGAAGGTGGCTGTCTTTTATTTCAGCTTTCACACATGGCAAGAATTCTAAGCTCAAATGGTCTGCCCTTTTTGGACATGCTGATATTTAAAGTTATTCATTTTTATGACCTCCTTATACATTAGGACATTAATTTTTATTGCAAAAAATGTTTCTCCGCAGTATGTCATTAATTTTAATTTAGTTTATGTTTTTGATATGCAAAAATGTTATTTGTAGGTAGGTAGTCAGATCTATATTTTCACCTGTGTTGTTTGTCACTCCTTTTGTGTAGAAAGCCTTTCTTCACTTGAGGTAAGTTAAATATTTACTTATATTTTTTTGTTCTATTAAGTTGGTGCAAAAGTAATTGCTATTTAAAAGGTGAAAAATAATTGCAAAAACCACAATTACTTTTGCACCAACCTAATAAAAGTTGGAATTTATTTCCTTTTAACTATTTAATCCATCAGATATATACATATGTACATATATGCATATATATGTAAGTTTGTATGTATGTATTTAGTACTAAATGATCTCAGATAAACGTATCCCTGAGGACAAGTGGCGTCATCAAAGCCTTAACATCTGAGTGGCTAAACATATTTTTCTTGTTCATGTGAATGCTATGTGAGTCCTGGACCTCTTGAACAGGTGTCCTCCTTGCAGTAAGCTCAGTTTTCCAGACAGCTTCAGTTTTATGGTACCGCTATCTCAGAGCTTTGGGTTCACTGTGGAAGGGAGAACACAGAGAGTGGTGCCCCAGCTCTTTAGTGTTTTGGGCCTAGAAATCAGACTTCACCACTCAATAGATACAGCCCTGCTGCAGACCAGTCATCCAGCCCTCCCCACTGCACAGAGGACTGGAAAAGAAGGACTGGAAACTTTGATAAGGAGTTGTAAAACATGCCACAGTCTCCAAATATTCAGTTTGTCTACTTCCTGTACACATATTACAATTAAACCCACCTCCTAAGAGAGACAATGCAGTATCCTCCAGTAATGGCATTAAGCTCAAAGTCCAGAATTGCTGGATCACATATAGTAGTCTCTATATCAAGTCTATGGATAGTTCTGGAAGCCTATCAACTAAAATGAAAAGTTATCTGGCACCCACACATCCAATGGTTGAAAAGGGAAACAAGAGTCTCTGATCCAGAGAATTCTGAATTGCTTCTGTGCAGACATACTGTGAGCCCCCTACCCCGATTAGACCCTGAGTACTCTCTGGGAGGATCAAACATGGTCCTGGTTCTCTGTGACTCCTGGCTCCACCCTCAAGGAGAAGTTTGTTTCCTTTCTCTTATGCTTCATGGACTCATTTAAAATGAGCCCTAGGGGAATATCAGCTTTCTTTGACTGCTTTCTGCCCAGGGCCCAAGAATGCCTTTAGAGTTTGAATAGTCTTAAACACTTTTAGTTCAGGCTCACAGTTTCTTTAGCAATACAACTTTTTAAAAACTTGTGTATTTCTAGCCTATTTGAGTCCAATTAATTCCATGTGCCAGCAATTACAGCTACAATTCTTTACCCAACACAGCTCTCAGATCAACTGCATTTCTTTCCATTCTTACATTCTCACCTCTCCCAATTCCAGGAAGGTGTGAGTCTATCTGGATTTGATGAGAGGTGAACCCTTCAATCTTTTTACTTTATCTGAGTCATTTTATCCAATAGAAAAGATTACTGGGCCTTAGGCCCTTAGTTTGATCTTTGGTCTGAGGTATTTTATTGCATTAAAGATTTTTAAGGAGAAGTGTGAAGGCCAAAGCTTTAACTGGTTTTTGTTTGTTTTTTTCCGAAAGTAGGCTCAACTTTAAAGTCTTCCTACATTTTCTCTCTTCTATTTGGAGTTGAGGAGCAATTTCATTTTTACTCATGCAAGACCCTAAATATCTGAACTCCCTATTTTTTTTTCATTCTTGCTTATAAACAGGCAATTCTTTTCTGAGCACTTTTCCTTGTAATTCCTTACCGCATACAGCCCATAGCAACCAACACACATTACTTTATGTTTCAATTACTATCGCACCAGAAGCACGCTTTCATCAGGCACACATGCTGCTTCTCACATTATCAGAAGTGATGACCTTACCAAATGTGTTACCGCTGTAAAACATGGGTCTTCATCTTTCCAGACACAGATATCTGCAACAGAGGAAAGAGCATAAACAATCATTCACTAGTCTCTAATTTATTACCACTAGCCCATTGGTTTACAACAGACATGTGGGTCTGCAGAACACAGTATCTTGGGAGCCCCCAGGGAGGAAACACTGGTATCTCTAGAAAAGTCTATGCCAATAAAACTCTCACTTGTCTTTTGTTTTGCTTTTGTTTTGGTTTATTTTTCCAAAGGTCTTATTCGTGGATTTAAAAAAGGGGGTTCTATGGAAAGTAACTTAACAGGATGCTTGGATCATAAATTCCTGACCAGGCAGATCATGGTGGGTAGTCATGCTCCAGGCCGTAACTTCTTTAAGCTGGCCTGTTCATTCTTGTGCATTTAGGTTAACACACTTTCGAAATGCCAGAAGTTCTGCCCCTGGAAGTGGGTATTAACCCTCAAGAGAGCACATAATCTTGTTAACTATCCTATAATCCAATCCCTACCTTGTTTTCTATGTATGAGGTCAGACAATTAAGTTTGCGAACTCATCCTAGAAAAAGTGCAACATACCTCATTGCTGAGTATCACTATGGTCACCTTCAAAGTACTCCCCTTAGGAAGCTATGCACCAATGCCAGCGCCTAGTCCACCTTTCAAAACAATTTTTGAACTCTTTTTCTGGAATGGCCATAAGAGCTGTCGTAGTATTTCCCTTGATGTCCTGAATGTTATCAAAATGTCTTCCTTTCAATATTTCCTTGATCTTTGGGTAAAGAAAGAAGTTATTGGAGGCCACATCAGGTGAATAGGGAGGGTATTCCAATACAGTTAGTTGTTTACTGGCTAAAAACTCCCTCACAGACAGTGCCGTGTGAGCTGGTGCATTGTCATGATGCAAGAGCCATGAATTATTGGCAAAAAGTTCAGGTCGTCTAACTTTTTCACGCAGCCTTTTCAGCACTTCCAAACAGTAAACTTGGTTAACTGTTTGTCCAGTTGGTACAAATTCATCATGATTAATCCTTCTGATATCAAAAAGGGTTAGCAACATCGTTGCAACAAGTTTGCAAACTTAATTGTCCGACCTCGTAGTCATTTATCTTAGGTAAATACACAAGAATAGAATTGCTAAACTTACAGTAAGTATGTTTGACCCCCTTTACCCTTTTGTACCTTCCCCTTTCCCTTCCTTTTCCTCTGATAACCACCATACTGTTGTCTGTTTCTATGAGATTTTGTTTGTTTGTCTTGTCCATTTGTTGCTTTAAGTTTTATATCCCACATATGAATGAAATCATATGGTTCTCAACTTTTTCCATCTGACTTATTTCGCTTAGCTTGATATTCTTTAATGATTCAAAATCAAATAAGAAACAAAGAAAAATGTATTAATTAAGCAAAAACGTTAGAGAAAAAATTTAAAGAAAAAAACAAAATAGGAATCAAAGATAATAACATGTCAGTGAATCAGAATACAGAAAGGCAGAAAAAATGATAAATTAAGTTCTCATACTTTCATAAAATATGTACACAAAATTCTGAAAAATATAACAGGTCCTTAATTTCAAATGCATAGAAGAAGATGCAAAACTGTTATTCTCCAGAGCATTGGAGATTTTGCTCCCCAGCATATGTCATCAATTTGGCTCAAATAAACTCATAAAATTTCTCTAGAGGTTTGAGCATTTCTTATACCTACAAGTTTTTCCAAACTATTTGTTCAATAATATCTCTCTTCTTCCATTGGCCCTTTTCTAAATGAAAGATTTCAGACATACTCAGAGTTACTATAAATAAATTAAAAAACAATTGTGAATACCTACTAACACAAGAAATAAAATTTTACTATGTATTCATGTATTTTGACATTTTAAAAATTTGTTAGACATTTTCAAACAAATGCTAATACAGAGAGAAAAATTAATGAACCTATGCAGTTATCAATTAGTTTCAATAATTATCAACATTTGCCTATTTTGTCTGTCCTATTCTCTCCCATGGTTTTTAAAGGGGCTGAATTACTTTAATTTCTTGCATATTATATAAACAATATTATACCTAAGTGTTTTTCTATGACATAATGTTTTTGTTCACTATTTGTAAAGTTTATCCCTCTATCTACGAGTACTTTTAAGTAATCCACTATATCATTATACAGAATTTCACTCTATGCATATAATGTAACTTACTTATCCATTGCCCAATTGATTGACATTTAAATGCTTTTCAATTTCACATACTTAGAAACATTGCTGCAGTAAATATTTTTGAACATGTTTTCTTATGCTTGTGTATGAGAATTTTTTCATTATGTATACCTGGAAGTGAAATAACTACATCATATTCTATACATATCTATAACTTTTCAAAATAGCGACAGTCTGTTTTAAAAACGGTTTAACCAATATACATTATTACCACTGTATATTAGTGTATTATGGATTGTCCAATTGTCCCACATCCTTGCCAATACTTTTGTCATTTTAAAAATTTCAGACAAACTGACATGTATGACATGGTATCTGATATGCAATCTGATATGCATGGGGTATTTAATTCATTTTCCTGATTAATAATGAAGATAGCAATATTTTATGTATTTACTGGCACTAGGGTATCACTTTGTAACTTTTCCATTCATATTTTTTGCCCATTTTTGTAATTTTAATAAAATCTTTTTTGATACTTAGGAGTTCTTTATATATTTGTAGTTCTACTCCTTTTTCACTTAGATTATCTATTCTAATTATGATTTGTTTTAATTCACAGATATTTTTCTTTTCATGTACTTGGGTTTATGCTCTGTGGTTTGTACTTTGCATGTTTTGTTTAAGATATCCCTCTTTCCCTAGATCATAAAAATGCTGTCCAATATTTTTTCTCTAAATTTTTTGTATTTTTTTCTGTACATATTTTTTATCCTCATAGAATCAAATATTTTTTTGTGTATATAGTGTAAAGGAGAAATCCCTTTCTCCAAAGCTAATTATCTATACCTGAACCACTTGTTAAATAGTCTGTGTTTCTAGAGAAAACCAGAATATGTCACCCAAAAATATGCTTCTTTGATATAAAAATTTTTTGAGCTGAAGGCAATTAAGAAGCAACAAAGAGAGGAAAGCTCTGTGTACTCTTCCCCTTTCTGCCTAAAGGCAGAGTATAATTTTGTTTTTTAAACTGGAGTTTTTTTGAAACTCCAGTCTCTTATGAGCCCAGAGATGGCACCAAAGAAATCTGCAAACAAACCGTACTTGATTACTGCTCCCCACCCCCATATATTTACCTTCAACAATTTGCTGCCTTTTGTCTTATCATTTCTCTACAAATATTATTCCTTCTTGAAAGTGCTATATAAACCCAAGTTCTAGCCACCTTTTGATTTATTCATCCCTGATTTCTTCCCTCATGTATATATGAGATACATAAGTTAATAAACTTACATTTATTTTTCATATACGAGGTCGGACAATTAAGTTTGTGAACTTGCTAACCCTTTTTGATATCAGAGGGATTAATCATTATAAATTTGTACCAAGTGGACAAACAGTTAACCAAGTTTACTGTTTGGAAGTGCTGAAAAGGCTGTGTGAAAAAGTTAGATGACCTGAAATTTTCGCCAACAATACATGGCTCTTGCATCATGGCAATGCACCAGCTCACACAGCACTGTCTGTGAGGGAGTTTTTAGCCAGTAAACGAATAATTGTATTAGAACACCCTCCCTACTCACCTGATCTGGCCCCCAATGACTTCTTTCTTTACCCAAAGGAAATATTGAAAGGAAGACATTTTGATGACATTCAGGACATCCAGGGTAATACGACAACAGCTCTGATGGCCATTCCAGAAAAAGAGTTCCAAAATTGTTTTGAAGGGTGGACTAGGCGCTGGCATCAGTGCATAGCTTCCCAAAGAGAGTACTTCAAAGGTAACCATAGTGATACTCAGCAATGAGGTGTGTAGCACTTTTTCTAGGATGAGTTTGCCAACTTAATTGTCTGACCTCATATAAAACTATGTTCAGAGTTGCTCATAAAAAAGTGCAGATTTATACTACATTGAGTTACTATTTTCACATATTATATTGACAAATTTCCAAAACTTTGACAACACATTCTCTTGGAAAGGGTGTGGGGAAACTGGCACTCTCATATTTTGCTGATGCAAAGGCAGAACGATATGTAACACATGGGGAAATTTGGAAATACCCAACAAAATTCATATGCATTTATCCTGAGTCTGAAATTTTATTTCTATCTCAAAAATACACTGGAAATTTTCAAAAAAAAGATATGTAGAAAGTACATATGCACCATATGCACATATAGTCATTGTGAGACTACTTGTAAAAGCAAAAGACTTGAAACAAACCAAATGTCCATCAATAGAGGAATTACTGTAGAAATATTCAGACAATGAGAAATATGTATATACTTCTCTGACGCCATCTCTAAGATATATTGTTGAGTGAAAAAGAAGTAGAGAAAAATATCTAAAGTATGCTAGCATTTAAGCACTTATCTAACAAAGATATATATATATATATATATATATATATATATATATATATAATCACATACATATACATTTTTGTGTTCTCATACTTATTATATTTTAATAAAAACAAAGAATGAAAGAATAAACCATACAAGTTAGAAAATAGTTGATATCTACAGTGTGAAATGATAGAAAGGGTAAAGAGAACAGAAATAAAAGCTAGATTTCTAAGCATATGCTTTGTTTATGCTCTGTACTAGAATACCCATGTCTGTGCTTTATCTGTATTTATAGTTGTTACTTTACTGCCTTGACAACAGAGACTACATCCATTTAAACTACAATATTTAGGTTGATCAAGTCTCTTTACTTAGTAACATGAATAGTATGTCTATTTAAGGACACACTTATATAAGAATGATCTGCAATGATTTTAGGAGGAACACTCGAAGTTCATTCATAATTTGATTATGGTCTAATATCTTTGGAAATCATGTATCAGCACTGAGGAAAGAAACAGAAGATTTAAGGATTTTCCAGATGTCCTGAAGAATGTCCACAAGGACTGAGGAAGTTAAGTGTAAGTAGGGAGGTATGGTGTTGGGCTAACTGGGTGTGATTCCAGGCCTGTTGCCCAAGCTTCATCCAGAATAATTCCACTTCATTGTATATACTGGCATTCAATGTAACATTTTCTTTAGAGAATAGGATCCGCAGACCATAAAACAGTTCGAAAACTACTTAGAGAAGAAATAAAATGTTTAATTAAAAGTATCTCTCACACATTAAATCTACATAAGATTCTATACTTTTTCATTATTCCACAAATGTGAACTACAGAAAAATCCACAAACATGATCATTCAAATAAAAAAGGAGAAAGTGAAGAATTCCAAAATCAAGAATAAAAGAATATGCTTGTACCAGATGTCAACATAGTTGTTGAGCATAAAATTGGCTGTAATAGTCCTAGAGGTCAAAATAAACCAAATCAGTGACATAGCTCTTATTTTCAGAAAGAAAGAAGAAAAATAGCAGGATACAAAGTGCTTCCTGTGACTATATTCAGAAAGAAATTTATTGGAAAATAAGCAGTGATTTTATCAGTTAGAATCCCTTCAGCCACACGTAATGGAAAATTCAACTCGAACCAGCTTGAACAACAAAGCTAACCTTGAAAAAAGAGGAAAATCATTTCCCGAATCCCCTAGAAAACCTCTCTCCATGTCTCATTGGCCGAAATTGGGCTCCTTTTTCCTTTTACCAATACATCTCTAGAAAAGGAGGTGGAGTCAGCTGCTCCAATATTTGTGTACTCTGTGGAGTAGGGCTGAATTGTGTAACAAAACTGATTTCTGTTAGAGAAGAGGAAGGAGGGTTGGGTACTGTTACAGGCAACGCACAATGACTATTTCAATGATTTAATGGAAAATGTCCTTGTTATCAGCTTTACCACAATCACCAAACTGGATTTTTATATGACTATTTATCATTCATGTTTGCAAAAATCAGGGGCTCCTATGAAAGGATATCTCAGCCAAAGCTAATGAGATTCAAGTATGAATGCCTATTTAACTTTATCCAAGTGAGACTGAACTGACAATTCCTAAATGAATGAATTGGAAGCACTTCCCTTTGACTGGAGTTTCCTAACCCAAATTAAACTTCAGACCAATCAACTATTGGCATTGCATAATACAGATTCAAGAAATTAGGAAGCAAAAAATGAGAGATGCCACTACTCTGCAAGATCCATCAACACAGAAAACAGGAATGAAAAGTTGTAAACAAGCCTGCCTAAATAGCACTTTCTAATTGTGTCAATAAACAGTCTACACACTAGAATAATTTATTTCAGCAAATTATTTTAGGTTACTTCTATGACAAGGAACTGGGATGCTAGTATTCTGAAAAGGTAGATCCATAAGCAGAAGCATGAAAATTAGTCAAAAAAGGGGGTAGGGTAGAGCTGTCAATCAATTATGAAGTTTTCTCACTAGGGGAAGACCATCCTCTTCAAAGAAGTAGGCTGCAGGAGTTCCTCCAAGGAAAACCAGTTTTTACCTAAGAATGCTTCTTTGAATAGACTCTAGGCAAAGTACTTGACAGAGACCATAAACTTCCATAATAGGGAATAGGACAGTGTGTCTTTTCCAGAATCATTTTCAAAGGAGATGTTATCCTAATATTTCCATAGCTATACGATAATCTCAGTAACATCTTTGTTGGGAATTGAAGCTAAGCATCATAACCACCAAAGTGAAGGCCAAGGTGGCTCATTGGCCCATTATATCTATCATCTAGGTAATCAAATAAGTTTTCTAAATACATAGATTTATTTAAAAGTGATCTATTCAAAATTAGGGAATTTTGCCACAGACTATTCTTTTAATTTTCTTATAGTTACACTGAGAACTTCTTTTCTGACAGCAGTTCGATACTAGAATCATGTGTCTCTTAAGGTCACGCTTGTTTCATGCTGTTAAAGCTGTCATCACTTACTAGAGGGGCCTATACATCAAGTTTATCTATAAAAAGCGCCATCAGATAATTAAGGTATAATTTTAAAAAGAAGGGGGAGCAACTGAATCAACACTTGAAATTATTTTAGAATAACTGGGAATCTGTGTTAACCTCCTGCGTCTTGGCTCTTAGTCATTTTCCTGTCCTCAGAATCAATGACAAGTGAAAAATTAATGAAAGCTACCAGGAGACTGACACTGTTGAATTGTTCAGGGTTGTATTCAGCTACATATTACAGAAATCTGACAAACAATGGTCAGACAAGTAATCTCACATAACAAGGAATAAAGTTGAAAGCCATGTACGGCTGATACACAAAGACCCAGGTTACCACTACCTCTGGACATAGAAAATAGAAAGGCTGTTTGTTATACTTCTAGGCATCACATCTACGTTTAATGAAGAAGAAGGATACAGATGGAGTGACAAAAATTTATATCAATTTAGTGTGTGCGTGTGTGTGTATGTGTGTGTGTAGAAAGTCCCATTTTTCCATGAAGACCTCCACTTGTATCACATTAGCTAGATCTGTAAAACATGACCACCCTTAGCTTCAAGGGCATCTGAGGAGAGGAATATTTTAAATGTAACATATTGCTTCCCTCTAAAACTTAATGAGCAAGGGAAAAGGAGATATTAGGTAGGCAAATTAGGAGTATCTGCTTCCATTATTCTTAGATGATTTCTCTGTAATATTAAAAAGGACATGACTGTGTAAGGTCTAGAAAAGTTGAACCAAAACCTACTTGCTTCTCATATCATATGTTGGATTAAAAAGATACTTGTTTATCGACTCAAGAATCATTACTATACCCAAATCATGACTAGGTATTGCATTAGATATTAAAGAAACAAATAAGACACAAATCTCCCATCAAGGAGCTTACAAAGTGGTAGATGAGAGAGACTGGTTAAAAAAAAAAAAGAAAGAAAAAGAAAAACTTGGGAAATGTGTGAAGGAAACCAGAATATGTTGCCCCAAACTATGTCGTTGATATAAAAATTATTTTGAGCTGAAGGTATAATTAAAAAGCAGCAAACACAGAAAATGTTTCCCCTTTTCTGCCTAAAGGCAGATTATAAATTGTCCTTTTACTGGAGATAGACAGACTCTTATCAGCCTAGAGATGGCACCAGAGGAATCTGCAAACAAAACTTACTCCACTAGTTTCCTCCCATATATTTACTTTCTCACAGTTTGCTGCTCTTGGAAGCCTGAAACTGCTTTATTTTGTCCTGTCATTTCCCTGCAAATTTATTGTTCTTTGTTGAAGATGCTATATGTCATGCGTGGCTGCCTGCGGGGTCTCTTCTCCCACTCCCCACATAAGAACGCAGGACATGGTGCGGCCAAAACGGAACACCCACGGAGCCATAGATGGGGGAGTCATACCACTATACTCTCACTGGCGGCTGGGTTGGAGAAATAGGAAACAGGAGCCACACAATCCACAACCCTCACTCCGCCGCTTGCTGGCTCAGCCACCATCTTCATGCTAGCCCCCATTTTTCCTGCTAGCGTAGCTACAGCAGTTATATTAGTGGCCAATGGCTCACTGGTTTCAGCTGACGGCCAAGGAGCCACAGCTGATGGCCATCCAATCACAGTTGATGGCCATCTACTACCTGAGCCAGCACCTTTCTACGTGAAGCCGAGAGCCTGGAAACTGCACTTCTGGCTCTGTCCCCACACTATATAAGCTATAATTAATTCTAAGCCGCCATTTTGAGTTACTTTGGGTTTAGCTTTCTCCTGTGTGCAGTGTGCTGAACATTAATAAACTGGATTTTTTTTATCTTGTTAATCTTTTTGTTAAATAGTCTCAGCTGAAAACCTAAAATGGGTAGAGACAGTTTCCTCCTTTACAGTGGCTTTGTTCAGTGACCAGTAGCAACCACAGAAAAAGTGATAAATTCTATCTGGGGAGATTGGAAAAGGGTATGTCAGGAATGACTTCATACTGGAGTTTGTCATTAAATAATATCTTGAAAGGATGTAGGCATAGGCTAGATAGATTGCCTGAGGTTATATGGAGGAACTAGGACATTTTCACAAGCTTAAATAAAATCACATAGAAATCAATGAACTTAGTATATTCATGGCCCTACAGGACTCAACCAATTTTCTTTTGTTGCACAAAGCTGTGAGGAAATATACAAATTAAATTCAAAGGAAAATACTTTGTGTGATATAGTCAATTATAAGAGAAAGCTTTTTCAAAATAAAATAATATGAATTCCCACACTTATTGCTTAGAGAGGAAGCCTCAATAAATGTTAGAATAAGTTCTCCTGAGAATTTAAATAAAAATGGCAATTTTGTTTTCCCCTACCACAACAGCATGATAGTGCTGCATTAGCATGTAATAGAGGGTTTCCAGGGCTGCTAGCCTGGGGAGTAAAGTAGGATCTGTAATTTCATAGTCCATCTCTCCCAACTATATTGCAAGATCCATCACTTCCTCTGTCTGAAAGGGTAGAAATGTGTCTATAGAAGTATCCTACAGGATTTTTACTTCTTAATATTCCCATTTTATTGGTCCCACATTTTCATAGTGACTAGACCCTGATTGACAGTTCTAAGTGAAATTGAAACTCCCATGCAATACGGATACCACTGCTGATAAGTGAATCCGAGGAATACCTGGCTGAGTGGTTCTCTTGTTCTCTCTGCATGAGGTACTTATTTTGGCTGCCATCATAACTTCCAAATGCCATTGTCAAAATATCCTGCCTTCCAATATACATATTCAACGCAATTCCTATCAAACTACCAAGGACATTTTTCACAGAAATAGAACAAATAATCCTAAAATTTATATGGAACCATAAAAAATCCCAGATAGCCTCAGCAATCTTGAGAAATAAGAACAAAGTGGGAGGTATAATGATACCTGACATCAAATTATACTACAAGGCTACAGTAATCAAAACATCATGGTTCTGGCATAAAAACAGACACATAGGTCAATGGGACAGAATAGAGAGCCCAGAAATAAATTCATGCCTATATGGTCACTTAATCTACGACAATGGAAGCAAGAATTTATGGTGGGGTCAAGACAGTCTATTCAATAAATGGTGCTGGGAAACCTGGACAGACACATGCAAAAAAATGAAGCTGGACCACCTCCTTACACCATATACAAGAATAAATTCAAAATGGATTAAAGACGTAAATGTAAAATCTGAAACCATAAAATTCCTAGAAGAAAATATAGGAAGAAACTTTACAGACATTACCCGGAGTAAGATTTTTACTGATATATCCCCTCGGGCAAGGGAAGTAAGAGAAAAAATAAACATGTGGGATTACATCAAACTAAAAAGTTTTTTACAGCAAAGGAACCATCAATAAAACAAAAAGGGATCCTAGTGAATGAGAGAAGATATTTGCCAATGATATATCTGATAAGGGGTTAATATCACAAATTTATAAAAAACTCAACCCAACTCCAAAAAAACAAACAACCCAATTAAAAAATGGGAAGAGGACATGAAGAGATATTTTTCTAAAGAGGATATACAGATGGAAAACAGACATGAAAAAATGCTCAACCTCACTAATCATTAGAGAAATGCAAATAAAAATCACAATGAGATACCACCTCACCCCAGTCAAAATAGCTATCATCAATAAATCAACAAACAACAAGTGCTGGTGAGGATGTGGAGAAAAGGGAACCCTTGTGCACTGTTGGTGGGATTGCAGATTGGTGCAGCCACTATGGAAAACAGTATGGAGGTATCTCAAAAATCTGAAAATGGAACTACCTTATGATCCAGAAATTCCACTCCTAGGTATCTATCCAGAGAAATCCAAAACTCTAATTCAAAATAACTTATGCACCCCTATGTTTATTTCAGCATTATACACAATAGCGAAGACATGGAAACAACCGAAATGCCCATTGGTAGATGACTGGATTAAGAAACTGGTACATTTATACAATGGAGTATTACATAACCATAAAGAAGAAAGAAATCTTATCATTTGCAACAACATGTATGGACCTAGACAACATTATGGTAAGTGAAGTAAGTCAGACAAAGACAAATACCATATGATCTTACTTATATGTGGAATCTAAAGAAAAGAATAAATGAATGAACTAATCAGAAACAGTTTCAGAGACACACAGGGAAAACTGAGGGTTCGGTAAATGGGAGTGGGAGTGGGGATAAGAGGGGAGGGGTGGGGATTAGAAAACAGTCAGTAACCACAAGATGGCCACAGGGTTACGAAAGTCAATTTGGGGAATGTAATCAATAATGTTGTAAAGATTTTGTAGGGTATCCGATGGACACTTGTCTCGTTAGGGAGACCACCTCAGGGATGATGTAAATGCCTGATCACTGCACTGTACACCTGAAGCTATAGATGAACAATAATGAATGTCAACTACAATTTTACATATATATATATATATATATATATATATATATATATATTTACAAGAAGCGGAGTACAGCATTAGGAATAGAGACAGCAGAAATGTAATGGCTGTGTGTGATGTCAGAGGGATAGTGGATGGGGGGAGGGGGGTTGTCACTGTGTGAGGGATATTAATGATAAATGTGTAACTATTACATTGTTTTGTGCACCTGAAACTAATAAAAAAATGTTATAAAAAATTTTTTTAAATCCTGCTTTCATTATCTCTATTATGATAAAATACAATCTATTGATCAATCTAATTTGCCTGTTTTTCTTTTTAATCTGTTAGGACTCTGGTAGGAAACAAAACTCATCTTTGAAGGTTCATATAGCGAGTCTAATGAACAGACTACTCCTTACAGAAAAAGTGAGCAGGATTAAAAGAACAATGAGGGATTATAAAATTTCCAGAGATTAGCAACAGTGGAAAGCCATTGCCTAGCTGAAAGGATAAGGTAAAGAAAAGGCATTTCCTGAAATCAGGGAGAAAGGCAATTTGGAGCAGCCCCCAGGGCAGAGCTGTAGGTGCGGAAGGACATGGCTATTACCAGAGACCTCATACCAAGGAAGGGAGAGGGAACAAGTGCTTCTATTTTCTTCTCTCCCCGTACCCGTCTTCTATTGTGTCTGCCATTGGCCAACCCCAAGGAAACAACCAGGTGGACTACCCCTAGTCACAGGGCAGGGAAAGGAGCAAAATGACTCTGGAGGCAGGCAAATGCAGAATAATTAGGAAATCACTCTGCTTATTTTATAGGTTGACAACACTGTTTTTTTCATATTCCAGAAAACTCCAACTATCAGATAGTAAATTACACTTTGACTTCTGGTAAGGACAGGTCTTCTGGTGCTTGGGCATTGAAATGAGAGGAGGAATCCAGTAATATTAACTGTAACGCTTTTTAAAAACTTTTTTTTTTTTTTTAAACCTGGGTTTGAATTGTGGCTCCAGTAATTAGCTTGATCAATTTACTTTGCCTCTGTGAACAGTTTTCCCATTTAACAAATGGGACAAATTTATAAAATTACCAGGAAAATACAAATAAATAATTTATATCACCCAATCCTCACAGTGACTAAGCACGTTACAAGCACTTTGTAAATGTTAGCTAATTTGTCTATTTTAACCACATAACTTTAGATATAGAAATAATACCTACATCATAAAATTGTGAGAAGTAAATGAATAAATAAACATAAAGCACTCAGAAAAAAAGGTCAAAAGCTATTATTATTAAAAATGTAGAGGATGGTCCCATGTTTTGTGTACTATGGTGCCTAGTGAAGAACTTTAAACTATTTTAACAAACGGTTACAGTTAAAAGTTGCTAGCTATTAATAGCACAAATAGCACACCATCATAATGTGTGGAGCTTGATTGTGTTTTGGAAAGGACGCCAGAATAGTCATTTAATTTTACTCATTATGGAAAATGACCCTCATCACTGACTAGCCCACAGATCTTGAGAAACTGCCCTTGGGGGATTCTCTGTGATAAAGTGTGGTTTCTGACTTTAGAAGCAAAAATGTCTGATGCACATTTAATTATGTACTTTGGCATCGTAGTTCTCTTATGATTTAAAATCTGTCTTATGCTTTGGGCTGTGAAAAGAGGCATCATTTTCATTTTTTGAGGTGAGGTAGACTCAAGAAAGGTGCTATAGGATTGATAGAAATAATGAGAACCATGTGACTCTGAACTATTAGGAGCTCTACAATGAATACAGGAAGAACCTTCTAACTTGAAGAAATTCATTCCCTTACCTGCTTAAAACATTTATGTTCTATGCCTGAATGTGTGCGTTAAGTTGAGAAATATGAGAATTCAACGTGAAGCATTCATCATCAGGTTAATGTGATTTACACAAATTTTAGAAAGATAAAGATTGACATGCAGACAATAATGAAAGAACATCTAGATGAAACATCAGCATTCTGAGATGCTGAAGACATTGATTTAATTTTCCAGAATAAAATATAGTTGAAAAATAATCATGAAAGATGATGTAAATGAATATTTTATGCTAGCAACTATATTCACCAGTTATATTTTAAACCACTGCCCTTTTTCTCCATCTTCATTGTAACTACCCTACTTCAGATATAATCATGGTTTGCCAAGACCTCCTAACACTCTTCAATGGCTTCAATTTGCACGTTGAGTAAAACTGAAACTCTATGCCTTGACATTTAAAACTCTACCCAGTCTTGCTCCCAAATAACTCAAAACCTCATCTACAAATCTGCTCACTCACTGTGCTCCAACTACCCTTGAATATGAGAAGTTTATTCTCATCTCAGTAACTTCACACTTGTTCTTCCTTCAGCCTGAAACACATACCGTCAAGATATTCCCATTGTTGATTTTTTTTTTCTTTTTATTGTGGCCTCATATTAAATGTCACTTCCTCAGAGAGGCTTTCAATGATCATCATTTCTAAAGTACTTTAATAGTTTACTTTCTCTAAGGCTCATCTCATTACACGAAATTGTATCTTTTTTTTTTTTTTCATTTTTCTGCTCTTGTATCTGCCTTGCTGGCCAGGGGCGAATCACTGGTGATGTAATGTTTGGGTAGTTCGGAAAGCCCATTGGGATGTAGAACTAATTATAATTGGTGCAGGCTGACCAACTGCCATCAGACTTTCACTACTAACTTCTTATCGGCTCCAACTCTACCCTCTCCACCACCCGCAATCTGGATTTGTTAGGACAACTTAAGGATACTGCTTCTTCTAGATGCTGCTTATTTTTAAGAGGTATTACCTGACCAAAAATTTGTAAAAGAGACTCTTCAACCATGCAGGAAATTTGGTCCTGTCTAAAACATCCACTGAGACGTTTGGTTCACTCTAGAAGGTATTTGATATTTGGTGTACTGCGGTAAGAAGGGTTATTATTGGCAATAGAGCCATGAAACAATTATTGGACCAATAAAACATGATCATATTTTATATGTATTAATCCTACAATCCAAAAGTATAAATAAACATCATGGGCTATTTAAACCCAGGAACATTTTCTAAGTGTGAACATTTTTTCTTTTTTTCATTCACTTATATTTTAAAGGCTTTTCTTTAACTTCATTTTTATTTATTTTAAGTGTGTTTTTCCAGGACCCATCAGCTCCAAGTTAAGCAGTTGTTTCAACCTAGTTTTGGAGATCACAGCTCACAGTGGTCCATTGGGGGATCAAATTGGCAACCTTGTTGTTAAGAGCACTGCACTCTAACCAACTGAGCTAACCGGCCTCCCCTAAGTGTGAACATTTTTGACAGGACCAAATATCAAGGATCTCTTGGTGTGGACAAATGTCTCCATGGACATTTTGGACAGAAGCAAATGTCCACTAATCCTCTTCAACAGTAGTTCTGTAGTATTTGGATTTCTCTGTGCTAAATCTCATCCCCTCCCTCTCCTCACACACACAAGGAGAAATATACTGAAGTATGGTAAATACACTTAAAAGATAATGAAAGATATTAGACATAAATATTTATATACAATATAAATATTATTTATATATAATTTATTTATATATAATATATAAAGCAGAAACAATTATTTTTTAAAAAGAACCATGTGGTAGTATTTAGTATAAAAAGTAGAATAGGAAAATTACAGAACATAGTGGGTGGGAAAAAAGTATGAACCCACAGGTAAAACAAATTATTGAGCTGGAATATCAAATTGGGAAACTCTCCCAGATGGCAGAAGGAAAGGAAAAAGAGACAGAAAATAAAAGTGTCATGGAAGATATACATGGAATTGCCAAATCTAGAAACTAGACGCCCCAGAAGGAGATAAAAAAAATGAATGAAGTGAAATATTGCAAGAAATTCCCAGAATTAAAGAAAGATGAAAGATTTGAGTTTGAAAGTACTCAGAGTGCCACAAGAGAGCCACACACTCAGAAACAATACAGTGATATTAAAGAATATCAAAGTGAAAAATTTTAAAGCTCAAAAGAGAGGTAGATTATCTTAAAAAAATGAGAATCGTACTGACATCAACTGAATTCAACAAGAATTCTAGATTAAACAGACAATGGGGTGACATTTTAGAGTAAAATAATTATGAAACTAGAACTTAATATGCAAATTATCATTGAAATTCAAGCTATCATAAAATCTATTCTGGCAAGTAAATTTTCAAAATATTTACTACAAAACAACCCACTTTAAAAATGCTCTTAGTGGAAATAATGAAATGAGAAGGGTATTAAGTTCTGGAGGTTGTGATAAGAGAGATAGGAAATAGGGATGATAAATACCATCAAATTCCATGTCAATTTATTGTAAAAGAAAGCTGAGATTAAAAAAAAAAAAAAGTAATGTAAATTCTAAAACACTCAGACTCAATATTCTAGAAAATGCCATGAGTAGATAGAAACTAAGTGAACAAGAGAATATGCTAAAATATATGTTTTAAGGAGGAGGATATGAAAGCATTCATAAGTTTGCAAAGAATTGACGTGTGAATAAACATGAATGTGGAGCTTAAATTAAGGACAATAGCAATAAAAACAAAGCTGAATATATAACTCTTAAACTAAAAACTTGATTGACAGTGAAAAGCAAGAAAGAAGAAAAATGTACAAAAGTGAAAAATAGGAACAAAATTGCAAAAACTTGTCTTAAGATTATTTAATGTAAAGGGTTTGTGATTGTCAATTAAAAGACAGAGAATCATTCTTTTTTCCTTAAAGATTCCAGGGTATGTTTTCTGCAAGAGACACAGTGAAAATGAAAAGGCAAAGAAAGGATGAAAATGCAAATTTGAAAAAGAACACGTCAGGTAAATATGAACAACAGAGATCTTGAGTAGCAACATTAATAGTTTAAAAAGAAAAGATATTATAAAAGGCATAAAGGGAGGCTATAAGTTGTAAAGGGAAAGACAGAGCAGGAAGATAAAATCCTAATGAGCATACATATATATATATATATATATATATATATAACAATATAATTGCAAACTAAGAAACAACTGACAGAATTGCAGGGAGAAACTGATTATAATTTTAATTATAAATTTTGACTTTAATATCCTCTTCAAAATTCATAGATCAAGCAGACAAAAAATAAACAGTAATATCAAAGATCAGAACAAATCAATTCATAAGCCAGGCTTTGGCTAAATAAAACTTGTACAATCAAAACACAGAAAATACACTTATATTATGCACACACAAAAAGTTTTGAAAAGTTTGTGTATTAAGCTACAGAGAAAGCTTCATTTTATTCCAAGGGATCAGTGTCATGTAAACTATGTTCTCTGACTGTAATTCAATAACATTAAAAATTAACAACAAAACTATATGATGAAAACTAAATAGTATTTCACATAATTACCATTGTATTATAAAGGAAATTATTTTAAGAAAACTAAAAACGGCTTAGAACTGAATATTAATGACAACACTAAAAGACAAAGAGATAAAAATATGTGAAATAGTAATTAGAACAAAAGTTCAACTCCAAATAAATTTATTGGTAAATAAGAAAAGAAAATGGAAATTGAGTAACAGAGAAAACTCAAAGATCCAAGAAGGGAAATAATAAAAAGGACAGTGAGATTAATAAAATAGAAAACAGACAACAAAAGAATATTAACAAAATCAGTCATTGAAAACTTTAATAACATAACTTCTGGAAAAATGATTATAAAAATAAAAGAAATTACAAATAGAAATATAGAATGAAAGTAGTGAAATATCTTCCATGAAATAGTGAAACTAGTGAGAGAATAATATAAACAATTATATTTTAAAAAGCAGATCAAATGGATAGATTACTATAAAAAAATACAAAAAAAAAAATACAGCAAGAAGAAACAGCAAAATTGAATAAACCAACAAGCATTAAATAAGTCAAATGACAGCAAATGATATGCCCCCCAAAATAACCCTATCCCTTGTTATTTTATAGATAATTCAGCAAACATTTTAAATAATATTTATCATTTATAAATTATTCTGGAAATTAAAAGGAACAAAATAGGAGTTGGAATTGCCTTACTGATTTTGTGTGTCTGATAAAATCTTGATTCCAAAAACAGATAAGGGCCAACATAGAAAATGAAGTGATAGCTGTATTTTACTTATGAATGTAAATGCAAACATGTTAAACAAAACTGTGATTTTATAAGAAAATTTTTATTACATTATGATCAAGATTAATTATTACAAAAATGCAAGGATAGTTCAACAGCAGAATTTTTAATCAACTTAATTTGCTACAATAGTAACCAAGGGGTACAAATATATATTTGCCACAAGATGCAGAAAATGCATGAAATGCATGTGATAAACTTCAACACTAATTTGTAATTATATATTAAAAAAAACACACACAAAAACACAAACCCATGGAAAATATGGAATTTCCCGAACTTAGGAAAGATTATGCAGCAAAAACCAGTTATAAATATTATTAATGCAGAAACATTAAGACTGGGAAAGACAAGAATGTCTTTCAGCACTACTCTTTAACATACTGGAGAGTCTAGCTAGTACTAAAAGAAAAAGAAAATAAGTGAGATATAAGGAATGACATAAGCTTGTGAAACTGTCATTATTTTTAGATGAAAAAAGTCAACAAGCTATTAGAAATAATAAATACAAGATTAACAAAACCAGTAACATTTCTCTATACCAGAAATAACCTAGAAAATACATTTAAAAGTACACTATTCACAATAACAACAAAAACTATAAAACATCAAATAATTAACTCAATAAAAATGCACAGGATCTTTGATAAATTAAATTATTGATAAATTACACATATGCATACCTTATGAGCTGGCAATCGCGTACTAAGGAATTTATCTTATATTCTCATGCAGAACAAGGTCTTATAGTGTGATTATTGCAGCATATCTTGTGTTGACAGGGAACTGGAGTCGATTAAAGTTTCCTTCAAAGGCAACTAGATGCCACCAGGAGAATACAAAACAGCAGTAGAAGCAACGAGTGAATGTACACACAACATGGAAAGATCTTAAAAGCATAATGCTGAGTGGAAAACTAAAAAACAGAAAGAGATCTTTACTGCAATATCACCCACATAAAAAATTTCATGCACACAAAATAACAATATGTTTTACAAAAACCCATAAAAACAGGGCTATATGACCAACATGTTAGAATGGTTGTCTATTGTTGTGTCTGGGGTGTGGGGGGGAGAGGAGAGTGAGAGGAATGGTGCAAAAAGAAAATAAATAAGTTAATATGTAACTAAAATAATAACTAGAAAGTGTTTGGCACAGATAAATAAAGGGAAAGTGCCATAAACAGAACTATAATTAATCCAATATTTTGCACCTGACATCCAGAAAAATAAGATAAACTCATTCTATATATTTAAGTAGCTGTTATCAGAGCCTCTGTAACAATGGCAGCAAAGGGGAACTGAAATGGTTAAGGCTGGCTGCAGTGGTAACAGAGCCACAAGATAGATGAGATGAGGAAACAGCACTATTGGTTCTGTGCTGTGTCCATCTTTCTTACAGCAGAGCAAACAAGACAGCAATACATTGATTTACAGTAAAAGGGCCTATCTTTGCAACCAGAAGGTTGGAAACTTATTTATTTATTTATTTATTTATTTATTTATTTATTTATTTATTTATTTATTTATTTTTGATGAGAGCAAATCACTCTTTTAAGAAAGTCACTGAACATCTAAAGAGAGGCTTTGAAAAATAAGTTGATAAAATAGGTGAGTACTTTATGTGTCTTCTCAAAGAGCATCCTATTTTTCAGCTTTATAGTAGCCATTTTTCCTACCTTCCCTGGTTCAACTGCAACACAGGTGATTATAGACTTTATTGGGGACAATCCTGAAATAGGGAGAGTAATGAAGCTTGTGTTACTAGTGTGAGTTCCCTTAAGGCATAGTGAATAATACATAGTTTCGTTATTACACCCTAGAACAAGGGGGAGGGGCTTTCGCGTGGATTAAGATAAAAGTAGGGACTTCAGACTGAATCCCAGAGGTGACTGGCATTTAGGGAAATGAAGGATTTTATTTCTTGCAAACAATTCTTTTCTGCTGCCAAATGCCAATTTAGGACTAACATAATACAATAACCGCTTTGCCACTTGAACTCCAAAATGAAATAACCTCCCTGGGACTTCATCAACTTCTCTCAGCTAGTTTGTTTTGGCTAGCTATCTGAATTTTGCTTTATTTCTAAAAATCTATCTGGAGGTAAAAATTATTTGCTTTTAGCTACTTTAGCAAGAGCCCAATTTTTACACTCAATGAAAAAAAAGGAAGCATGATAGATTTTGGCAAGATTTCCAAAGTTACTTCTTTGGAATCTGAAACGATGTTATTACTCTCATGATAAAGACATTACATTTATTCCATGAGGAAAAAAATGAGTATTTTTCTATTTATCTAAGAACCTCCTTGAAATTGAAAGCATAATTTAAGGAATACAAAATACGCCAGCAACGTAGTCTCTGGGGTATAGATTCAATGTACTAGGGACAATAAAATGCAACTATTTGATTTTTATTATCTCCACCATTTTTATTGTTCAATTCAGCCCACAGTCATTGAGGGCCTGATATTTCTAGGTATTCTGTACGATACAAAATGTAAATATGCCCTGACTCCTTTCCTCAAGGAGCTTAAATATCAAAACTTAAAGAGGAAGAGATATGCGCTACTGATTGTAAGGCAATGCATAATGTAAAAACTAGCAGGATAAAAATGCAGAGAAAGTAACATGGTCAGGATAGAAGAGGGAAGAATTCATTCCTGAGAAGAGAATCTGGAAATATTCCTGGGAGAAAGTGACATATGAGCAGGGCATTTATAAATATATAGAATTTCCCTAGGCAGATACAGGAGTGCAGGCTCATTCTGAGCAACAATACTAGTATGCAAAGGGTGAAAAATAGAGATTGCACATCTGTGATACAGTGAATACTCTCTTATTATGGAAAGTATGGAATAAGTGCATTTCTCAGGACATGATAGTATAAGGCCTGGTTATAGAAAGCTTGGCTTTGATGTGAAGAAGTCTGGGTCTAATACTCAGGCTCCGAAACCTACTTAAACAGGCTGGTGACAAAATGTACCTATTACTTAGGTGAAGCATGAATTTCCGGGACGAGAGTAGAGTCACAGTAATTGGTAAGCGGAGTTTCACAGAAGTTCAACAGACGAGTAGCGGGATGGAAAGGAAGAATTGCCTTCAAGAGGCATCATAGGCATATCATTTTAACAGGATTATGTTATAGGATGTATGAACATGTTTTATTCTCTGAAGTTTGCTTTTACATGACTTTCCCCTTATTCAGCCAGAAGCAGACATTTGACTTAGGGGTTATAAGGATTGAAGAGTAGAAGTGAACAAGACCCTTTAACTATTGAAAAGGAGTCTGACAATATTCTTAAAGACTAGCTCTGTTACACCAAGACTAATTCTTATGAAAGAGAAAGGGAATGAAACCTGGAAAGACTGAACATGTTTTGTAAAAGAGACTGTTGTGTACTTAGAGGGATTGCTTTAAACAGGAAGAGATTATATACCATAAATTGACAATTTTAAGTACTCCTGACACCCCCTTCTCACCCACCACCATCACCAGAATAAGTAACTTGTGTGTTCAAAAGTGATATTAGAAGTATATAGAACATAAAGTTCATTTCGTATTATCACTTTCCTACATAAGCAACAGCATGTGCTAAGTGATTAGATGGGTTGGGAGTAAAGGTTAATGAGCCAAAGGAATAAAAGTTACAGCAGCATCTATCTCGAACCTGGGTTCGAGAGAACATAATGATCCCAGTGATCAATTTAGGGAACAAGGTAGAGAAGTAGGACTTATCAGATGTGTTTAGGGCTGTTGACACTAAAGTACCGGCATGGCCCAACAGGCAGCTGGAACTGGAATCTGAGTGGTGGTTTCTACTGCGGAGTCAGCCCATCAACTTGAAGACTGAAGATGGAAGAAATACAATTTATTTCCTGTCTTAATCAGCTTGAGCTGCTATAACAAAATACCACAGACTGGGTGACTAAAACAACAGGCATTTAATTCCAAGATCAAGGTTCCAGCAGACTCAGGACTTGGGTTGGGCCCTCTTCCTGGCGTGCGGTGCCCAGCATCTCTTTATGTGTTCATATGACCTCTTCTTTTTGCTCGAGTGGAGGGAGATCTGTCTTCCTCTTCTTACACGAGTATTAATGCCACATGGGTGTCCCACCTTCATGACTTCATCTAAACCTAATCACCTCTCAATGGCCCTACCTCCAAATACCATCGCCTTGGGGGTTAAGGCTTGAACAACATATAAATTTGGGAGTAGTGGGTGGGGGACACAAAGATTCAGCCCATAACAGTTCCCCTGGAATAAATTCCAGGGCAAGACAAGAGAAACATTAGAAAATATCTATAAAAGCAAACCTTTAGGATCTGGATGGGGTGGTTAAGTAGGGAGCAGCAGATAGGAGAAGCTAAGAAGGACTGAAGAATCAGTCAGAGAAGGAGGAACTGGATCAGAGGAGTGCAAGAGTGAGGTGTGAGAAATATAAAACAAAAAGCAAAAAACAAGAGAGTATTGAGTAAGAGGATGTAGTTAGCTGGGCCAAATACTGCAGAAAAGGTATATGAAAAGGCCACAGGATGTGGCTGATAATAGCTCAGTGGTGATATTAAAGGTTTCCCCCGCCATCACAAAGTACAGCCTTCCTGGGAAAACTTTCATCGGCCGAAAGGGTGTAAAACAAAGAAGCAATCACCATCAACTTCTATTGAAAAAAATTGTAGCATCCCCATACCCACAAAATAACCTACCAAATCACACCAAATAACACACAAACCCTAAAATAACACTCACATGTAGTAAAAGCAGGAAGTACGTGATAAATACACAGCCTGTATAAAGTAGATGTAATGTATGTACAATGTAGTTTTACTTATTAAAAAGACTGACTGATTTAAGTATAACTTAGTGGAACACCATGCTTTGTTACACCCATCAATCGCAATAGACTTTTTGTTTATCCATTACTGGATGCCAAGTGAAAGAGACCACTTTGGTACTAGCAGAACCAGTAATAATTTCAGCAGCTTTCAAGATTCTTTTTCTCTGTATGTAAATAGTATGAGTGGTGGACGCAGGCAAGTTCAACACATGCCCGATGTCTTCACTTTGTTCACCATGATTGAAAAGCTTAGCTGTGTCCAGTTTTACACTAAGCCTAACACCCTTCTGAGCTTAGGCTTCTCTGATATCTTAGGACACATCTTGCTAACAGATGCACAAATAAATCGAGATAAAGCACAGATGCTCACAGATACAGTGCAAGCTACGGCAGCTTGATGCTGACAGGCTGAGCATGGTTCCCAGGGAAGGAGCTTGGCGGTGCCGCTCTCACTGATCAGGGTTTGTGCTGCCTGTAAACACCTCATAGAAAAACAAACGCTGAACCTTAGTTTCACTTTTCACCTTTTTTTTTGTAAAAGCAAAAATTCTCTTTGGATTTCTCTTGGTTAGCAAAAATAAGTACTGATATAGGTCTTTCAGAAAAGCCAAGGAGCGAAACACAAACTGTTGCAGAGCAAATGCAGGTATTTGATATTTGATAGTTGATATTCTTTAAACGTTAACACTGCCAGATGCTGTCTTAGGTATTCTTTTAATTATAATATTATAGAGGCTCCATAAAAATGCTTTATCTAAATCAGCTTTCCCCTCTGGTTCTCCATCTGAGGGATAAAATATGATGTAGATTTGGTCATCCAGCTAGCTTCTGAACATGTTAGGAAATTAAATTAACACTTTCAAGTCAGTCCTGCTCTAGTGACCAAAATAATGGTCTTGAGTCTTGTCCAAGTTCCCGAAGCTTCCCAAATGCTTAATGAATGGACAGTTTGAGTAGTGTTTACAAAAGGACATTTCCTTGTGCTCTAGTTCCTCTCTGGCAATAAGTTTCCTACAAAGGTATCAATTAGTGACCTGCAACCACTAAATGGATTTCTCATTCCAGCTTTCACCAAATGACCCCTAAATTTACAATTGCTGTAATCAGTCACTATGCTGAGTACACAGTATTTAGAACTGTCTTCGTATAATATTTGTAAATTACTTGTTTGCTAGCATTATAAATCTGCATGTGGAATCGCCAATTAAAATTTCAAAAAGCATTCCTTTACCCTTTTCAAAAAGCCAAATAAACAGGTCAATAGTGGGAGACAACTCAACAAAAGAAGTGCTTACAAAATAACCGAAGATTTGTAGCATCACATAAAAAAAGTATTTGTTATTTTAGTTCTTAACATGAACATGAAAAAGTTAAATTTAAACATAGTTACCAGTTAAAGTAACAAGGAGGCTATATAATTGATTAATATCTTGTCTTCAATTATGATTGAATTAAAATGCCTCTAAGCATGCCAATTTATAATAAGAGGATTAAAATGAGATTCCTAAAAATTTCACAGGTAGTCTATCTAAACAGTTTATGGAAGTTTGGATTTCTTTTGATAAAAGAGCCTAAGAAATGGCTCCTGAATGCTTTGTTATTGTTTTGTTCTTTTAAAATAAGCTGATCCTGTGAGAGAGGATGGCTGACAAGAAATGATAAATCCAATGGAACACACCAGTACTTGGATTATTAGGCAGCAAATGGTCAAGGTTATTATGTGCCTAATTGTAGCTCTTATTAAAGAATGATAAATAGTAATGGTAAACATAAGAAAAAAAAACAGAAGAGGCAAGATTTATTGAACTCTTATTTTGTGCTAATATTTTAGATGTTTGCCATGTAATCTTTATTGAATCTTCACTATAACCCTCTGTAGCAAACACTATAATAATCTATTCCAATACATACTTATAATTATCAGTATTTTAAGGCTAAGAAAATGATGCCCAAGAGGTTAAACAAATTTCCCAAAGTTGTAACATGTTGTGTAGGTTTTTTAATTACAGTTTCTACATTTCTCTCTCTTTTTTTTTAAGTAGTCTTATCTCTTAACATTCTGAAAAATATATACATTTGGGAGCACTGATTTATATGAACCCATGGTAGGTGGGAAGCACATCTCTTCCTCACCCACACCAAATATAAGCCGTATAAGCCGTACCTTCATTATTTTTTACTTACTTTGCATCTTTCTGCCTTCACTTGTATATCTCAGTTAGGTCACAGACTAAAGCATTTGAGTATCATATTTTAAAATAAACATACGGAAAAGGCTTGCTATCATGAATATAAGACGGCAGTCAAAAAGTTGGAATGAATTCTAACTCAGCTGTTGACTAGCTTCCAGAAATTGTACTTAGCTCTTGTAAATTTTTTTATATACTAAATGAAGTAAAGGCAAAGGAGAAATAGGCTCTGAAGTATTTTTAAAAATAGGAATTTCAACATCAGTACTATTTCTTTTAAGAATTGTTAACTGGATTTGACAGTTCTTATATACAAGAACTGTCTTATATACAAGAACTGTCTTACATTTCTCTTATATACAAGAAATAAACCAACATATGCTAAATATTCGGGACATTACAGCATTCCTGTTTTTAAACATTCCTGTTTGCCTTTTCTCCATAAATGATAATTTTATAATGATGAGGATATCAATTCTACGTATTATGCAACTGCTACAGGAATCAAATGAGAAAAAGTTCTGGAGGCACCATAAAAAGGTAAGTTGTTCTAATTATCACAACTTGGTTGAAACAATCCATTATGGCATTAATTCTTAGTTACAGGGATAGAGGGGAGGTGCCGAGAAACTATTGCTCTTGTTAGAAACAGAGGTAGAAATCACAAGCTGCTCCAGAGCCCACTGAACCATGATCTTGGAGTTCACTCATCACTCTTAGAAGCTGCATTCTCCCCGTCCTTTCTCTTCCATACCCTCTTTTTCTTCCCCTGCTTCCTTCTCTGTCTATAACTGATTGATTGTTAAGGCTCCAGTGACGTTAATTAGGTTCTCCCTCTGGCATATTCTCCAGCTCTAAAATCTAAAGGAGTAGTTAGGCTATTTATTTATATATTTATTCTCGGATTTCCCCCATCCCCAAAGGGTAAGTGTCCCTAAGAGATTAAATCATTTGTCAGAGCCTATTTTATTATTCAAATTATATGCATGATACTGAACTCAGAAAGGCACCACTGCACAGACACTAGCTCATGTGTTAAACCAATGCAGTTACTCTATCCCTGGGCAATCACTACAGTTGCAATAAAAAGTGAATGGACTATATCTTCGGGAGACTTTTTTACGTGACAAACACCATGCTAGGTTATTTACTTAATTTTCTCTGTTGGAACTGTCAATAACCCTGCAAAGGAAATTTTATTATCCCCATTATAGAGATGAGAGCTCAGTAAAACTAAGGTACTCATAATTTGCCCCAAACTACGTCCCAGGTAATGAACAGGGGCAAGATTCAAACTTAAGTCTGGCTGACACCAAAACTATTATACCACATTGGGTGAGTTTGTTTGTTAGTTATGGTATCATTCACTAACTTTCAGCCCTGATGTGCTTATGAGCATAAAGCAACATAATAATCTTAATGCTGTACAGAGGTTCATTTGGTCAAATTCTCTACATATTCATCTAATGTGTGTAATAATTTTCAGTTGTTTTCCTTTTCTTCCTCGGGCTTCATTTTACTTATATCGCTTCCCATAGCATAATCTGAACTTTCCTATTGCCCCACAGTTCATCTTATGTGAGGACCCTTCCTGCACTTGCCTCCGCCATCCCTGCCCTCACTAAGGGCTGGCCCAGATTCACTGAGGAGTCTTTAAATAGTTTTTGTTCACATCTCCTTCACCCTAATGGACTCTTCCTACCTAGAATACTGCTCCCCACTCCTCTCCAGAACACCTGTTATTTTCATGTTAACTAGGCTCACCTTGCTATACACATACTTTAAAAATGCTCCTTTCTTGTAAATTGTTCATTATTTCTTGAATCTTTTCTCTCCTTCTTTGCACTCGCTCACAAAATTCCATCAGAATTTTCTATAACTGTATTCAAGGACATTCATTAGTTGATAGTTCAACGATTTACATTAATCTTTTTGTCCTTTTATCTCTCTCAGTTCCCCTTTTAACAGTAATTTTTTTTTCAAATAGCAGACACTATTATTTCTTCAACTTCCCACAATTTCCAAAACATTTATTTGCCCATCAGCATGTTTATGACAATAGAGCAACTCACAGCATAAAACCATGTTTTCTTTATAATACAGATAACCCTCAAGTTAACAAGACTTGAAAGTACATCAAGATTTTTCCAAATCTCATAAAAACAAGGGGATAATATATAAGCAGTCATAAAGTCTATTTCTCTATACAAGTTTATGATGCATCCCATTTGAATATAATATCCAACTTGAATAACTGTGGAACATAAGGATATTTCTCATTTTACAAATTATGAAAAAGAAAAAATAAACTTTTCAACATCTATATTCTCCTTTCTATTTTCACTATTTTGATGTCATAAAAGATACCCAGTAAAATTTGACATGATTTTTCAGATGTTATACTAGAAACTTTGGGTTCAGCTTTTCCCCCCTTTCGTCCAGGTAAAGTGAACTGAGTCTGTTTTCCCATTTTGCAATTTTGTAAGTGAGTTGCAAGGTGGAGTCAAATTCTAGAAAGTCCAAGACATAATCAGGCACTTCTAAAAGCTACCTTTGTTAAGTTGTAAGCAGGATATAGATTGCTAACATTATAAACTACTTCATCTATGCTTAAACTGGTGATTTGATCATTTACCAAGAACAAAACTGGTTATCAAAAGGCACTTCCAGCCCTGGGCTTTGAAGGAGAATATGCTGAGTCAAGTTCACAGCCCTGATACACCTTCCTGGATGCCCATTCTCTACCTACAGGTCATTTTTTTAAAGTCACTGATTCATCTACTCCAACCTGAGGATATAACCAAAACCATATATTTTGGATTTCTTATACACATTTCCCTCCCTCTACCCTCTCCTTCCTTAAGTGATGTAACTCACAGTGGTTGGCTGTGGCTATATTAAATATCTGTTTAACTTCGCACATTGCAGAGAGAGGTGTGCTCAGGAACAGTCCCCTCCACGCCAGCCTTTTCTTCACTGGTGATTCTCCTGAGACACTGTCTACTGTGCACAATGACCTCTGCTGGTGAAGGGTAATTGGAATAAACCATAGTTGAGGAAACCCCGCTGAAAAAGCTAAGCACACAAACGAAAATATAGTAAGCAATAAAAAAAATCTGTCCATTTTGAAAAGACTTCCTATCTGTTCACCAAATCCATTTCCTCCTGGTAACAACTATAGAATGCATTTCCCACTTTTTCTTAGTTAAATTTTACCATGAGACTGAGTCTTAAACACTGGAATGATCAGATATTGTGTATACCATTTCCGGGGGTCTCCCATGCAGTTTTCCATGGCTTTGCCCCAGCAGCTGGCTGGGATGGAGCTGACTGCCCAGGGCACACCCCTGGGTGTGTATGAGAGGTCCACATGGAGGTAGCAGCTCAGGGTCATGATTTATCACTTCAAGGGAAGCCACCCAATAGGAAGAGCCACACCAACTGTTACACGAGGGAAGATAAAACTTTTCAACTGAGTGAAGCTACCAAAGTGAGAAGGTTTGTCTATCAGAGTCTGGTGTGATTAATTTGGAGGCATTAGTTTAGTGCTCAGATGTTGGCAGGAAACTGATATCAGAAACTTGGAAAACGGAGAACCATGTTAAACAGGGGCAGAGCATTTGGTAAAGATGCTTCTGCTTCCATATAACAATAAAACAAACAAACACAAAATACAAAACAAGCAAAAACTTTTCCTGAATACACTAGAGAGTGAACAAAAGCAGATAGATTCTGGAAAGCAGTCACTACCTGGAAGAAAAAGATGGCCTCAAGAAAAATTTTCCATTTTTACTGCTTTTAGCCTAAGAATAGAGTTCAAGGGGTGATATGTACAAAACTAAAACTCTGACAGAAAACTCATGAGCTTTCTGAGATGAAGAACCAGTAGCTAAATTTTGGGCAACTACAACTCATTAGGAGGAATCCTGCGAAGAAGAGATCCTGAGAGTTGGAAATTCAAATTCTGCATATAAACTCTGCCGAAATTTCTGGATAACCTCTGAACCATACATATCTGGGGAAGATGCCAAGTGGCATAACTCATGATTAAAGAACTGAAATGGTATTTTAACTCCTACCCAAGAGAGTGGTTTCAGTTTGAATCCAACCAAACTACTACTACAGAAAAGAAGAAGAAAAAAATCAAGATTTGGCAAAGGAATATGATAATATCCAGACGCCATATAAAACATTCAACATATCCAGGATACAACCCCAAAATACTCAAAATGTAAAGATGCAAGAAAATATAATTCATTCTTAAGAGAACAGACAATCAATAGAGACTGACTCTGAGATGACCCAGATGTTGGATTTTGCAAACAAGAATTTTAAAACAGTTATTATGGCTAAGTTCATAGGTGTGAAGAAAAAATATGATTGTAATGAGTAAAAGTATAAAAAAACTTTGCCAGAGAAATAGATACCATAAAAAAAAAATCTATGGAAATTTTGGAACTGAAAAAGATATCTAAAATTAAAAATGCATTGGGATGGGCTTAACAGCAGAATGGAGATGGCAGAGTAGTCACTGAACTGAAGATAGATCAGAAAAAATTATTCAATGGGATAAACAAACAAAAAAAAAGATTTAAAGAAAATGGAAATAGTCTCAGAGACTTGGAGAATACTATCAAAAGGTAGAACATATACATGCACAGAGCCCCAGATGAAGATTAAAAAATAGGGCAGAATAAAATATCTGAAGAAATAATGGCCTAAATTTTCCTAAATTTTTTAAAAGACATAAGTTTACAATTCAAGAAGTTTGATGCAGCCCGAAAGAGAGAAATTCACATATAATCACATTTAGGTTGGTCACAGTCAAACTGCTGACCAAAGAAAAAGAGAAAATCTTTCAAACAGCCAGGGAAAAATGACACATTACATACAGAGGAACAACAATTTCAGTGACTTCAGACTTTTCATCAGAAACAATGCCAGAAGACAGTGCAACAACAATATCTTTAAAATATTGAAAAATGTGACAGAGGGTAGGGAGCTAGGGGGTGGGGTAGGGTAGTAAACCTGTCAGCCTAGAATCTAGTGAATACTTCAAGAATGAAGGGAAAATAAAAATATTTTCAGATAAAAGTAAACTATGAAAAAATATCCCCTAAAACAATCACCTGTGTTGAAGTGGCAGATCATATGCCTACTACCGTATGCCTAATATCTAGCAGCAGTGGTAGGAGTCAAAGCTAGAGAGTATGTCTGCTCTTGTTCTATTTTTTCAGCAAAGTAATACAAGGGAGATATAAACTCAGGAGAGAACTGGCTGGTTTGCAAGAGAAAATGAAAGAGAAAAGGGAGAGCCCAGAAATTTAAGACTTTTAAAGGTTAGAGCAGCTAGCTGGAATTTAAGTGACTGAGAAATAAAATTCTATTCCATTAAGCCACTGAGATTTTGAGATTTTTCTGTAATAAGTTAGATTTATCACAATTAATATAGGAATGGATAAATTTCTTTCATTTGATGAGCCTACATCTATGCAAATTGATAAATCAGAGTAAAGAGTTAAAATTCTAGGTTACTTATGTCATCTAATTCTTTGACACTATTTTATGTTCATTAGTACTTACGAGATTTGGGACAACTGTATATAAACTTTTAATAATTTTCTTTTTAGATTTATACTCCTATACCCTTTTTTATATCACTACTGTGTATAGAAAGACACACTTTAATATATGTTGTTGATACAAATAGGATAAATGAAAAAGGAAACCTACTAGACATAAAATAAGAGCAAATAACCACTGTAAAATGGGCTTTTTATTTCATTATTACCTACAGGGTAAAGTCTGTTTTCTTACAGACTTACCTAATGAGATTTAGACTAAACATGAAGGACCAACTTTCTAAAATAGTCATAAACATTTGTGTTAAAGCAAAGGATTGGACTGATTTGTTGATGTGATTTCCTTTTTCAAAAAAATTTATTATTCAAAAATAATTTCAATAACAAGTTATTTAAATTATTCAAATTGTTTTACAATTATTCTAAAGATGATTTTAATTCTTTAAAAATATAATTATTTATTTTTAAAGTCTAGTGAATAATCATTTTTATTGCTACATAGTCTGTCCTGTCCTAAATGATCCAAGCCCTGAAACTTTGCAAGAAAAATAGCTCTCACTTTTAGAGTCTATAAAGAGCTTTCTCCAAATAGAAGCTTAGTTAATCCTCACTATTCTGTGAAGTACCTAAGCCAGAAAATATTCCTAACCTATATTATAACAGAACTGAAATATAGCTTTATCACTTAATAGAGCTCTAATTTCTGCCGTGTTTCCCTGAAAATAAGACCTAGCTGGACAATCAGCTCTAATGCATCTTTTAGAGCAAAAATTAATATATGACCCAGTATTATGATATGATATGATATGATATGATATGATATATGATATGATATGATATGATATGATATGATATTATGTAAGACCTGGTCTTACTTTACTATACCCATTCTTATTTACTATATTAATTTTTGCTCCAAAATACGCAGTAGAGCTGATGGTCTGACTAGGTCTTATTTTGGGGGAAACACAGTAGTTAATGAAATATCACTGGCTGAATAGTGAAAGGTCTGAATTCATGGCAGACAGATTTGAAATAGTTTGTATTTCTGTAATGGCTCCTCCCCTTTATCCACCAGGCAGCTAAAATAGCTCTGGAATCAGGTCTAGTATTAAGTTCTAATCTAGAACACAACCTCAGTTTCATCTCCACCGACCTTGCAGACTCAAGCTTTGCCCAAGCTAGAGGAATCTTCCTGGGAAGGGAGGGTGCAGAAGCTTCTCTTCTGGTTCTTGCTCCTCCATGTTAGCAGTGAGGAAAACTATGGGAAGAAGGGAAAAAGCCTTTTTCCGTAAATGGAAATGTAATCTGTTGGGTTGCTCTTTTTTTAAATGCCTATTTTACAGCCTGTCGATGCCAGATACAGAATGCTCTGAAATTTTTTGTAAAAACCTTGTGGGTTTCCCAACATGGGAGATGCAACCGTTCTATGAAGACCCCACTCATCACTTTTGGATACCACGCTGCCTAACAGCCTTCTGCTCTTGTAAGCCCCCTGGAGTAGAGCATAGGGTAGTAAGACATCCAGTGTGCAGAGTAGAGAGGTACAAAGAAGGGCATTCCTTGCCCTTGACCAAACTGAAAGGAAATCGAACAAATAGGAGTTTTCCTAGTGGACCCCAGCTACTGTTGAGTGGTAAAACAAAATTTCTATTTCAGCTAAATATCCTAAATTGGCAATGCAAAGATATTTTTATTCATTCTAAACTATTTTTTAGAATTAAAAAAAAAAAAAAAAATTAGGCCAAAGTGCTAAACTAGAAAACACAATTATTTTGAAATATATCCTGTAATGACCAATAAATTCAGAAATAGGAATTCATAAAAACTTTATATGGAGAAAATTTAATATTTATGTCATTATCAACCATTGGAAAAGCTATGTCTGATAAACAGAATTAGAAGGAATATATTTTGTTATGTATAGCAATTACGCCCTAATTAAAAAAATAAGTTGTGTACAAGAAGTGCTAGTATGGTCAATAATGAATTGCATATTTTACACTTAAATAAATCTTTAAAAAAATATCTTTATAAAATACTTTTGTGGACCAGATTTGTAATTCCTTTTTTGTTTTTAACATAACTCCATTCACTTGTATTACAATTTTGTGAGCAAAGCATTCTCACCTCCATTTTCTACCAAGATAGTTAAGATTGTAAGGAATTTGCACAAGGTCACGTATTCTAATGAGCAGCTTAAATTAGGATTTAATTTATGTTTTCTGACACAAAAGCCTATTTGATTACCACTATTCTATCTTACTTCCAGATGAGTTAAACAAACTAGCTTGTTCTGAAATGCATTTCAATTCTTTTCACATCAATTCAAGAAATACTTATTGAAAATATTTTGCTCACCTAGGCACTAAGCAAATAAAGAAATTCTTGAGAAGACTACAGCTGAGTGTGAAACGCTTTACCACTTCAAGTAAATTTGAGCAGTCTACCTAAAATGGTGCCTCATTCCCTCACTCAAAAGGAGCCCCCATGAGCTTTCTGGCACAATGGAAAGGGCATGGAACTCATAGCCTGGCAGTCCTGGGGGTGAATCTTGGAACTGTTATTTACTATTTGCATGACTAAATTCATACCTTGCAACATAAATTATATCATTTATAAATTACTGTTATGAACATCTACCTTATTTAAAGGTTAAAAATAATAAATATACATCACCTAATACAGTGCCTGGCATATCACATAGAATGGTAGCCCCTCAACTGATAGTAGATATTATTATTATTATTATTATTATTATTATTATTTTAAACATGCAATGGTAAGCTTTTGCTGCATAATAAAACATACCAAAATGTATTTGCTTAATATCTATATCTATAAGTATATCTATAGCAACATCGGTATCGATACCGTTTTATGATTTTTGTGGATTGGCTTGGCAGTTCTTTGGGGCCAGCTCAGCTGGGACTAAGTTGTCCAAGACAGTCTCACTCACATGTTTGGCAGTTGGCACCTCATTTGTCTGGGAGGACCTCAACTTGGATGACACATTTTTGCTTCATATAGTGTCTTATGCTTTAGGAGACTAGCCTATATTTCTTCAGTGTTCCAAATGGGAACATGAGAGCAAGCCCCATACGCAAACACTTTCCAAGCCTCTGGTCACATCAAGTTTGTTAGTAGTCCTCATTGGCCAAAGCAAATCACCAGACAGATCACAAGTGCCTAGAATCAGTGTTGGATGGCACTACCAAAGACACAAATAGAGGGAATGAAATAACTGGTGGAGATTTTCACAATCTGCCAAGATCTCTAATTATGAACATTCTTTGGAACCCATAGCACGAAATCAGTTTGTGAGCCTATCACATAATGTAGTACTTGTTCTGCTTAACCTGTTTCATGTGGCATGGATATGTTTCATTCTCTCAAACCTAATTCAGTTTTCCAACAAATAATGTTATCCTAAGGTTATAGTATTTGTGTATGTCCTCCTATATACCTACATCTCATTTCTTTTGAAAATAAAACAGTGCACTAATAATTTTCTATCTACAGGGATAGTTACGTATGCAATATCTGACTTTAAAGCCATAGTACATTGGTAAGACTTAGAGCATTTCTGTTGCTTGTGACGATGCTATGGGTCATGTTGCTATGGGAAGAATGGTGCTCTTGTGCTATAGACAGCAATTTTGCTCAAACTAAGTCACTCTCCTTGACTGACACATACTAGCACATTCTCTCAACTATAATTGTTCCTCAGCTCTCTACTGTGATGTTACTTTGCTTCAGGCTATGATTCAGTGAATCCTTCAAATGCATCCTCAGGCACTTACACTCATCCAATGTCCTATAGCTTAATCTAAGCTACTCTTCAGCGTTCTTTATTCTTCTATCACTCATAATCCTACCATGTCTGAGCCCAGCAAGGTTGAAATTGCAATATTTGAGAACCTGGCGGCTAAAAGTTTTGCCAACCAAATGTTATAAAGAACAATTTGTGAGAGGTAAGAACAGAACGTACCCAAATAACGAAATGGGGCATTTATAAGTGTCCAGGTCACTTAAGTAAGAGTAGACATTTCCACATCACATTGCTGAAAAAGTATAAAGCATCAAGTTCCAGACCAAACCAACTGTTCCTGTCTCCTCAGGGATGCAGTGACATGAATTTCGGAGACAGCTTTTAAAATAAGATTACCAGCTTTCTGGGTATGATGTAGTTTCCAATAGCTCAACTAGCTAACGTGGTCTTTAAAAACTCTTCTTTCTGGAAGATTGCTGCATTATTTATAGTCTCTGAAACAGAGATAATTTTTTTTTCTTTCATATTGGTTTATTTTAAATTTTGAAGCATTTTACTCTAAGCTTCCTCTGTTACATGAGTTGATTTAAATCCTGGTTTGTACTGTTGTAACCATTGCCCGGTGTAGGATCCCTAGGCTGCTTTGAATCATAAGAGTTCAAAGGAACTGGTCACAATAACAATAAAATAGAAACTAGTCTTGAGAGTGTACAACCCATCAGTAAAATTATCAAGACAAGCCAAATGTTCTCACTGTAGTACAAGAGTTGAGCTCCCTCCATCTCACCCTCTGTGGTCTTATCTTCACTGCTGTACCTGGCCTGTCATTGAAGGAAGACATTGGACTTGTCTGCACTATGGAATGGTCGCACACCTTCATCATCCATGCTGTTTCCACCAGAAAGACAGATATAGAACACACTCACCCTAAGAGCATTTTAATTCATTTGATGGACTCCCAAAGAGGTTAACCTAACTCTAAGTTTCTTATAAACAGCCTTTTCCAGTCTTAATTACCTCTTCTGGGTACATACCACCAAGCCTTTTCAAAATCCCCAATGTCATTTATTCTAAAGACTCTAAAGGCTGAGGACGGCTGTTCCTAACTTCCCAATATGATCAGGCAGATTAGCTTCTCATGCTTTGAACCTTGCTATACCGTTAAAGGCCAAGTGCGTGCCTCCCTCATTTTTCTCAGCCATTCATCTCTAAGACAGTCTTATAGATGAAAATGCCTCTTTTTCCTTCAGTTATTCCATTGGATAAGATTTAAAATGAACTCCTTACTTAGTAGCATAGTGAGACATACTTGGGGTTCTATGTATATGTTCCACTGGGCCCTGTATCTACATTCTGCTCTTCCCTCCCATCCGTGTAAGTATGTGATTCTCATTTTCCCATACATTCGCACCCTCTCACAACTTGTCTCCATCACCTCATGTTTTTCTTTTCTCCCCACTTACCTATTTTATTTCCTATTCTTCATCTACCTCTACTAACTATGCTTTTGTTTTTTATTTCTCCCTCCAATCAGCTTCTCAGTGACATAATAGTGTTCTTCTGGAGAGGTTTTTTTGTGTGTGTGTGGTTTTTTTTTTTACAGTATGGAGTCACTTTCTGTACGGAGTCTGTGCATATGCACGCATATGCATGCCTTTCTTAGTCCATTCAGGCTGCTATAACAAAAGTACCACAGACTAGGTGGCTTGAATAACAAACATTTGTTTTCTATTCTGGTGAGGTCTGCTTCCTGGTTCATACACAGCTGTCTTCTTGCTGTGTCCTCACATTGCAGAAAGGTCGAGGGAACTCTCTGGGGTTTCTTTTATAAGTGCATTAATCCCATTCATGAGGGCTAAGCCCCCATGTCCTAATCACCTCTCAAAAGACCCACCTCCTAAAACCATCATATTGAGGGTTAGGATTTTAATATATATGAATTTGGGGGGAACACGAGCATTCAGTCTATAGCTGTGCATGTGTGTTGAAAATGGGCATGATGGGAAGTGGAGACTGTGATGGTGGCAGTCATCAAAGCAGAAATCAATCTATCTTATGGTTTTTATAAATGAGATTATTTGAGTATTTTTGCCCAAAATAATCCAAGGGACCTATGTTAGCACATAATAATAGAGATTACTTTCATCTTTAACTCAGAATCTTTAAACATTTAGTGAAACATTTATTTGTCCTTGCAAGGCTCTTAAATACAGAATATTTTGGAACATTTAAAATACATAATTTATCCAAGTAATAATTACTTACTGATTTCTGTAAGGGAAATTTTATATTATCTTGCTCTCATTTTCTATTTTCTTTTTATTGAAGTAACAGCTTTACCTACCTGATCTGTCATGTACATTTTCAATGAGGCTCCCTGAGGTGGTTACAGTGATGACTAAAGGAATCTGTACATTTGTACTACACCGTCCTTGCTGATTTAATGAGAGCCAAGCCAGTGGGACTAAATCAAGGCTATCATTTCTGAAAGGCTTTGATTTTCAGACATTCATACCAATTATCACGTTGTTGACAAGATAGTGAAATATACTAGATAATGTTGGTCAAGATCGTTTTTTTACTGAAGGGAGAGGACTATTGTGGACCCAGGTGTTGTATTAGTGTTTTTCAAGGAGTAATTTTTAGGGAGAAAAAAAATGTGGGGGGACTTTTAGCTTCCATTGGAAATAAAACATATCTATACTTTGATTTTTTATTTCATTCAAACTCAACATGGTGAAACTCAGCAGGGTAGTACTGGGGACATTCTCCAATTTCCTGGTCTTATTCTTCTGAAGCATATTAAGCTTTCTGAAAACATCAATCAGGAGACAGAGAATTGATTTTTTTTTATTTTTTGAGGTAAAAATTGAACGTATTACCTTTTCTACTTTCTGTGCTTTTTTTCTCTCCTACCTACTACCTGCTGCTCTGTTTCTTTTCTCCGTCCCCTGTGAGATTCCACAATCACCACGTACTTTCTGCTTTCTGATACTCTCTCCCCTCATTCCAAGATTCAATATTGAGTTCCCTATATAGTTATCTGGTCATTCATTCATTTATTCAGTCAGTCAGTTTTTCATCAAATATATGGTATCTATGGGAGGTGGGATGTTAGTATACAATTTGTACTTAATGTTATTTGTATGCTTTTATGAAGTAAAAGCACAACTATTTTATGATGTGGTAGGCATATAGCAGACACCACTACACAATCATTTCTTACCATGGGAAGCTTACCAAAAGATGATAATTACAAAAGCTAGAATTTAGGAGAAATTCAGTGGAATTTGAGAAATAAAGGAGTGATAGTATTGTTTGCTGGGATCAGTTGTCTTCTTTCCCTGAAAGCTCATCTACAAGTTTCTTTCTAGGAAATTAAGTGAGATCCACAGCTTCCAGATGTAGCTCTATGTAGGCTTCTTTTGTCATAAGCCCAAGTGAGCTGGGAGGGAGAGGGCAAAGCTGAGCTGTGTCTGAGTAGCCAATTAAAGCAACAAGTCAAAAATGAAAGAGTTAAGCCTTAAATCACTTACTGAGATGTTATAAGCAAGAGGAAGCCCTGATTCTCCCTGTTCCATTTTCCCTCAAGGAACAGCACATCAGTCCAGAATGAGGTGGACGAGCAGAGACATGAAGGTCACCTCACTACGGAGGAAGTTCCAGGCAAAATACTCCTGAAGTTCTACAGATTCTGGGGTCACAGGGATGGTGGGGGGTGGGCAAAGAGGAAGGACTAAGAGTGGAAAAGTACTGGGTATTGAGGCAGAGTGGGGAACTATGTCTTCAAGTTTTCTCCCTCCTCTTCCGGTAAAGGTCTAGCAGAGACTCCTAAAGAAGACCTCTGCTCAAGATCTTGGATAAAGAGACCTAGAAATGAAGGTGCCAGGGCTAGGAAGGCAAATATGTGAAAGAGTATGACCAGCCAGAGGGACCTGGATCCTTGACTGCAACTTGCTTCCGAGACTGTAATGCGTTACAGTGCACCAAGCCTGGTGTGAGGAGGGTAGCTTTCCCACTGAGGCCTGCCAGGTAAAGCCTGTATCGTTGCCGGGGGTCAGGCCTGAAAAATCCCACGTAGGTTTTTAACTAGGAGCCAGACTCCTGACCCTTTGTTTTCCATTTGTGGCCTAGGAAATGGGAAAATAGCAACAGAAGCAAGATTAGTGGGTAGGTTCCAGGAAGTCTGAGGAAACAGAGAAGAAAGGAAGTAGTAAGCTTGAGGGATTGTGGTAAAGAATAACTACCCCAATACCATAGCATCAATAGAGATATGCTAATTTTAACATTACAAAGTAAATTATTTCTATCAAGTATCCAAAGAGAGTATAAAGAGACATAAAGGATTTCAGTCTGTTATTGAAAGTCGTACTTCTTTCCTACCGCATTCCACTCCAGCAGATGCTAAAGTCTTGAACTATCTCCAGCCCTAAGTTTTCTGTTTGATTCTATCTTCTTCAAAACAGGTGGCATGGATGGATGGAAGTATGTGACATCATGAAGAACATAGATTTTGGAATTAGGGCTGCAACCTTGGCCAAATTACTGCATCTTTCTGAATCTTGGTTTCCTCAATTGTACATTGATGATAGTAATACTGAACTGATACCTACACTGCAATAAAGGGTAAAGGAGATAATGAATATACCTTTCATATCTCACTTGATTACTTAATAGTACCTTTTGCTCCACTTCCTTTTAATGATAACTCCTTAGTTCCCATAGTACCAAGTAACTTGCCATGTGAAAAAGTTCTTAGCCATATATCATGAGTGCATGTGGCAAAAAATGAAAAGAGGATGAATGTATTTGTGGTCCAGGTGTTGATCCCAGCTTGAAGAATTATTTTCCAGAATTCAGGTTGTGAAAGCTCTCTGGTGATCTTGAGACTATGGTTAGACACAGGATTAGCTAGTAAAGCCTGATGATAGATATCACTACTAACCTGGCTTTAGAAGCTCTAAACACAAGGCATAGCACTGTCCCTATGTGTAAATCAAAATAAAAATACACTAATCTACAAATAAATATAGTGAAATCCAATAATATTTCTTCTTATACTTAGAACTTTGATGCTTAAAAAAAACAATATTAAATACCAAATTCTTTTTTAAAAATATTCTTTTTTCTTCACTGGTACATGGAAAGTTACTTAGTCTTCTTAATCAGAAATTCAACAAAGAAAGGCCTAGATCTTTTCCCTTGACTTTTATTTTCCCACACTCCACTCTATCTACTATGCTTAAAAGTCTATGTTTTTAAAGTCCTCTAGTGCAATTCTGGTTCCAAGCAAGACTGAGTAACAGACTCCTTTCACTTCTCCCACCAAATGCAAGTATAAAATCAAGTGTAAGTTAAGAAAAAGAGTTATAGAAAGTAATCCAAATAAGGGAAATAAATGGAAATATGAAATAATACTCAATTAATAATTTTTGAAAAGGCAGAAAAAGAGGGAAAGGGAACAAAGAGCAGATAGGACAAATACAAAACAAAAAGCAAGCTGGTTGATCTAAACCCAACCATGTTAGTAATCACATTTATTGTAAGTGGACAAACTCCCAATTAAAAAGAAAAGATTATTGAGTTAGATTTAAAAGTATGATATAATTTACTGCTTTAAGAAACTCACTTCAAGTGTAGAGACACAAATGAGTTAAAAGTAAAAGAATGGAAAAGAATATACCATCCTAAAACTAATTAAAAGGAAGATGGAGTAGCTATATTACTATTAGACAAAGTAGATGTCAGCAGGAAGAAAATTTCTAGTGAGAAAGAGGGACATTATATAATGATAAAACAGTCAATTTAACTGGAAAATTAAAAAAAAAAAATCCTAAATATGCCTGCATCTAAAAACAGAGCTTCAAAATGCATGAAACAAAAACTGACAGAACAGAAAAGAGAAATAGACTAATTTGTAATTATAACTTGATATTTCAACACTTCTCTCTCCATAATAGACAAAGCAAATAAAGCAAAAATCAGCAGGGATATACAAAAACTGAAGAACACCATAACCAAGTGTGGCTAACTGATGTTTACAGAACACACCACTCCATGCCAAATACACATTCTTTTCAAGTGCACATGGAACATTCACCAAGATGGACTATATGAAGGCCTTGAAACAAAACTGAAAGCTTTAAAAAGAATTGGTATCATACAAAATACAGCCTCCGAATATAAAGTGATTAGATTAAATATCAATAACAAAGATAACTGGTAAATCTCCAAATACTTGGAAATTACACATCACAGTTATCAATAATCCATGAAATTATTATACTTCAATTACATAGTTATTAAATTACAATTCAATAATCCAGAGAAACATTAGGAAATACTTTGAAATGAACAAAATTGAAACACAACATATCACAATATGTGAGATGCAGCTAAAGGATCACTTCAAGAGAAAATTTATTGGATTAAATGCTTATCACAAAAAGAAGAAATATCACAAATCATCAATCTAAGTTTTGCTTTGAGAAACTAGAAGAAAAACAGTAAGTTAAACGCAATGTGAGAAGAAAAAAGAAAACAATGAACGTAAGAAATCAAATTTGAAAAAATAGGAAAAATAAACCAAACCAAAAGATGTTTCTTTGAAACGATGAACAAAATTGATAAACATCTAGCAAAACTTACAAAGAAAAAAAAGAGAGAGAAAATACAAATTACCAACACCAGAATGGAAGAGGAGAAATCAACATTGACCTCATAGACATTAAAATGAAAAACGGAATCCTACGAACAACGTGATATGTATAAATTTAGCAACATGGATGAAATGGACCGATTCTTTGAGGACCACAAACACACAAAAATCACACAAGAAGAAACAGATGAATAGTTCTTTATGCATAAATTAGACTTCCTCAGAATTAAAAAAGTTTTGCTCTGTGAAAACCACTATTAATACAATAAAAAGACATATCGCAGAATAGGAGTAAATATTTGCAAATCACATATCAAAAAAAGGACTTGTATACAGAATATATTTTATAAGTTTCAAAGCTCAATAACAAGGAAACAACAAAAACTGAACTGAAAAGAAAGGTTCAAAAGACTTGAACAAACACTTAAGAGGATCTTATGGTGGCAAATAATCATATGAAAAGATGCTCAACATCCTTTGTCATTAAGGAAGATCAAATTAGAAGTATTTTGCGATACCACTACACACCTATTAGAATGACTAAATCTTTTAAAAATCTGAAAATAACAAGGGCTAAGGAGAATGTGGACCAATTGGAATTGTCATACATTGCTGGTAAGTTATGAATTAAATGTTTACATCGCCTCAAAATTTATATGTTGAAGCTCTAATCCCCAGTGTGGCTGTGTTTGGAGACAGGGCTTCTAAGGGAGTAATTAAGGTTAAATGAGATCATAAGAGTGGGGCCTTGATTCAACAGAATCAGTGTCCTCATAAGAAGAGACACCAGAGAGTTTTCTTTCTCTCTCCACCATGTAAGGACAGAGTGAGAAGACAGCCATCTGCAAACCAGGGAGAGAGCTCTCACCAGAATCTGAATTTGCTGGAACCTTGATCTTGGATTCCTAGCCTCCAAAACTGTGAGGAAAAATGTCTGGTGTTTAAGCCACCCAGTCTATGGTATTTTGTTATGGCAGCCCAAGCTGACTAATGAATAATAGTAATAAAAAATGGTATAGCCACTCTAGAAAACATTTTTGGCAATTTTTAATAAAGTTAAACATATTCTTACCATATGACACAGCAAACCCACTGTTTGGTATTTACACTCTAGAGACATAAAAGGTTATGTCATACAAAAAAACTTATATATACCAAAAAACAAAACAAAGCAAAACAAAAAACAAACAAACAAAAAAACCTGTATATGAATGTTCATAGCAGCTCTATTCATACTTCCCAAAGCTGGAAATAACCTTCAAGTGGTGAATGGCTAAGCAAACTGTGGGACGTTTATACAGTAGAATACTACTCAGCAATAAAAAGGAATATACTATCAATGCACACAATAACAAGAATGAATCAAAGACATAATGCTGAATGAAAGAAGCCAGTTTCAACAGGTTAAGTACTGTATGATTTCATTTATATGACATTCTAGAAAAGTCAAAACTATAGTGATAGGAAACACAGCAGTGATTGCTATGGATTAAGTATGGGGGAGGGTGGGACTACAAAGAGGCATTCTGGGGGTCTTCTGGGGATGATAGAACGGTTTTGTATCCTGAGTGCAATGAAATTTCCAGTAATCTATGTATGTGTTAAAGTTCATAGAAACTGCACACCAAAGTGAATCAATTTTACTCTATGTTTACTACAAAATTTAAAATAATTCTATCATTAACAAGCTGTGGTAAATATTACTAGCATTTACCAGTATCACTCTCCTCTACTTTTAGCCATGATAATAACAATTCCTGTCCACTTGTGGACAGACAGTGCATGTGGCCAATGAGCTCTGAGTGGAAGTGACAGGTATTATTTCCAGGCAAAACATAAAAGATTTGGGGAGAGATCTCCAGGGTTCTGCTGCATATACCGAGAAAGGCTACGTGTTCCAGATGCTGTATTGTTAACACAGTGGAGCCTCCATAAGCCAAGGTACCTGAGTGACTGTAGACCAGTGACATCCCCACCTCTCACCCTGCCACCCATTGTAAATTTAACATGAGAGTAGAACAAACTAATATTATGCCAATGAGTCACCCTGCCTAATGCAGAAATTAGTAATACAATTTGAATGCTTTTGCAACAAAAACCTGAAACATGTCACATTAACTTGGCAATCATCTGTCAGCAGCAAAGAAAACATCAGAGGCTGTAGTGACAATGCATTAAGTTAAAATGATACTTACTATATATAACTCATATGGCAGACAATATATGTAATGTGTTTGTGCTTCTCAACCACGGCAATTGTTGTCCCTAAGGGAACACTGGCAATATTGGGAGACATATTTGATTGTCAGAACTGGGAGTGTTCTAGTGAGTAGAGGCCAAGTAGAGGCTAAATTTCCTACAATGCACAGGACAGCTCCCCACAACAAAGAGTTTTCCAGCCCAAATGTCAATGGTGCTGTGGTTGGGAGACTCTGATCTTGAGTCATTGGGAAAAAGACTGGTTGCTACTGCCTGGATTTGTTAACTTATCGCAAAATAAATAGGAAAAATGATGGGTTTTCAAGCAAACATGACCAAGAAAAAAGATTCCAACAATCTAGATTTTGCAATATTGGAAGACCAACTGCTTTGAAATCCCAAACGGGAAGAGAGAAAATTGAGAAAGACTCATTACAACTGAGACTTTTGGGAAACATTAGACTAAGAGTTTGGCCTTCACATCCCTAATGTTGAGAACTTCTTAATGTATAAAGAAGCCACAGGTAAAAAAAGCAAAACAAAACAAAACAAAATGAAAAACAGAACATGGGTATAGCACCCAGTAAGACCTGATAGTAGATAAAAAGTTTCTGGAAAAAGATAAGATTAAGGGCATAGTTTTTCCTCAAAAGGTCACTATTAATATTAAGAGAGGAAAAGGAAAGATAAATAACAAACCTGTGACATACATCTCAAAAAGAACTGTGGTTATACTTTTCGTAATTTGGAAATGACTAGAATCAAAATAGATATCCTGATAAATTTGGGGAAATTTGTAGTGCAAAGAAGTTTAGTCGTGGATGAAAAAAAAAAAAAGAAAATCCTATGATCTAGTGAATATTTAAAACAATTCTTGGGTTCTCAAACTTCCTTAAACAGGGAGTGTACTAATAAAGTTGCACAGCTCCCAAGGTGGGCATATTACTCAATATAAACTTCTGAGGTGGCCAAGAAGAGTAAGGGTAGATACAAAACAAATTGTATTTTTATTTCAACGACTCCAGACCAAACAAACCACATTCATACCTGATGTAAGGACTGCTGTGAATCACTTAGAAATCTGAGGGCTTGAGTTCAAAGCTATGACTGAATGGGCCTGAGTTGTTTCAAAGGAAGAGACAGAGGTCTCCTGAGGAGGTCTTGGGGAGATGAATGTGTTCTATATATGATGGGAGAAGTCAACTTTATATTTAGTGACTAAAAGGAAGAATCTGCTAAACACATGACTCAGCCTAAAGCACACAAGAGCAGGTGTTAGATAGCCATTCATCTGTTCTCCTGCTGTGATGACTAAGGAGGCCCTGTGTTCCCAGTGTTGCAACCACAAGATGGTAGATCCTCCAATAGTCTGGATCCCTTGGTGACTATATGGAGCAGAGACCTCCCTGACACTGGCCCCTGACAACTCATTAGAGACATATGGCACGATTAATGTCTTAATGTACACTTTCACCTTAATTTTTGTGTTATAATCTCTGGTAAACTGAGAATCATCTTGGCCATTCTCATCATAATGATGCCATGAAGGAGAGAGAGACAGTGAAACTAACATATCACTGAAATAGAGAGCCCAATTCAATCATCTGAGGGTGCCACACACAAATATCCATTCAAAACGATGTCATAGTGCCCACATGCCATAATACTAATTGTTCTACATACTCATATGTGTAAAACTATATGACCTTGCATACCAGTTCAATCTGAACCATTTTCACTACAAGCCAACTGCATGTGGGATATATAATTGTCAAGCGAAAATTTAGATAGTAATTGTTTCCCACAAGGTTTATTTGGTTACTAGAGTAATTCATAGTGTATGCCACTATCCATTGCTGTGTGCCCACATTTTAATTTTTAGGTTAAACCTAATACTTACCAGAAAAGCTCTGCTAGTAAAAGACTGTTGTAATTCTGCTTTTTCACTTGTGTTAATTCTTCGAGTCATGGAGTTGGGTGTGAGGAAAGACTGACAATCAGTACTATTCCTGGTAAATACTAGCTTCTACTGGGTTGTTGTAGGGAAAAAAACACTTTCTTCATTTTTCTACTGCTGTATGTGGGTCTATTTATTAGTTTCATTTTGACAGATGGAGAGAAGATGAACAAAGCATGAGATTTATCTTTCAGGGCATATTTGATAGAATCAGAGACCTTTTACCCTTTTGTATACTGCCTGGAAAAGTCAAATCAGACCAATATAATATGATTTTGTTTCCTCAGACTTTGTTAAAGAAGCTAGGTTGGTAGATAAAACTGTATCAAGCTGCTTTTCTTCATGAAACACAAGTCTAAGACAAATTCATAGATCAAAGGCTACATGAAATATAACATATCTGGTTTTTCTTCATAAAAGATTTTCTCTTACGGTATACATAATGTATACAGTCCACATGAAATACATAAAGTCTTGACAAGTTAACTAAACAAGGCAGCATCCTCGAAAGATTTATCCAGTTTCCAAAATTTATTCCCTGAAAATAACTATCCCACTGTTAAGAATTGTAAAAACAGGTATCAAAGACATGTTTGGAAAGCATATCTCAAAACTGCCTCTTTGCTGACCCAGAGTCCCAAAATCGGGGAATTACGATTCAACACCTGTAAGTCTCTACTGGCGGTATAATAACAGATTCTCATTTGAAAATCAGATAAAATTGGTGGTTACCAGAGTAGGGAACTAAGTGGTTAGAGAACAGAGTGTGTGGGTAACATTTCCCCTATCTGTTGATACCATTAGAATATTGAATTATGTAAATATATTATCTAAACAAAAGTTAACAACAACAAAAAGTAAAATTTAAAAAACGAATGAAATAAAAGCCAACAAAAACAAACTCAGTGTTGTTCAACAGAGCATTGAGCATTGTCCAGGTTCACGCACCGGCCCCTGGACTCTATAGTTCATTCTGCACTTGCCATAATCCTCCTGACTGAGACCTTGTTTGGGTGAGAAATTTCAGGAATGAAGCTAGTTAACAGTATGAGGCCCACAGTCCACAGAATATGAGTCTTTCTTCACTCTACCATGCCATCTCTTTCTCACTCCTCTTTTCTCCCCTAATTCTTCTGTCTTCTCATCTCCATGTGTCCTATAACAGTAATAGTTCACACTTGTTGAATGCTTACTATGTGCAAAGCACTGATCCAAATGCATTGGATCTTGAGATTATCATGCTAAGTGAAATAAGTCAGAAAAAAGTCAAGAACCATATAATTTCACTCATATATGGTATATAAAACTGAAAGCAACAAACAAATAAAACAAACAAAAACTCATAGACACAGATAACAGTATGGTAGTTATCAGAGGGTAAGGGGGGAGGCGGAAGAAAAGGGTAAAGGGGGTCAAATATATAATGATGGCAGGAGATTTGACTTTGGGTGGTGACACACGATGCAATATACGGATGATGTATTAGATAAATGTACACTTGAAACCTATGTAATTTATTAACTAATGTAACCCCAATAAACGTAATAAAATTTTAAAAACAAACAAATAAATAAATAAATACTTTAAACCTCAATAGCAGCAAGGACAATATGTGAAGGGAAGTTAAGTAACTTGCCCAAGCTCATACAACTAGTAAATCATGACACTTAGATTGGAAACCAGGACCTCTGTTTAGCGTTGGCACTTAACAATTATGCTATGCTGCCTCTTGCAAGTTAGTCTTATCAATTGGTTCTGGTGTTCACAAAAATTACACTCACTAGATGAACTTGTCCAGGAAAAAAGTAAACAGGCATTTTTTTCTTTTATTAATGTCTGTTCCACTGACCTAAAACGTTCTTGCAGAATAATTTATATTCCCCTTTTGAAATTTCAAAAAGAGAGGAGGAAACTTTGAATGGGAAGGACTGGTTCAAAAAGGAAGGACAGAGCTGTGGGTGGGTGGAGGAGTTGGGAGAATGAGTCCTCTTTTCTTACTTGGTTGTGCCAACCCATTGGGAAGAAGCTTAGAAAGGTAAATTTCAAATAATTTCAAATACATGTAAAAAGCTAACCAACCACTCAACCACCTCAAAATTGGTCAGTCTTAAGGAACAACGTGTCCCCTTTCATGGAGAAACATGAGTAGAGGCTGGATAAATGGGCAAACTGTTGTAAAGGGAATTTATGACATTAATGTTGGGGCTAATGGCCCTGGAACTGATTCCACTTTGAGATTTTAAAATAATCCTACAATTCTTATGGCATACTTTCTCTCTTTTAGAATCCCCTCAGTCCTTTTTCTCATTGTAACTGCTGGTGCTGATCTAGTCTAAGACTAATATCTCTCTGCTAAACTGAGTGGTTAATTAGGTACAGGAAGCCCTAACACTAGCCTCATCATTTATGATTCTCAAAATATTGTGATACTGTTCAGAGGTTGTCATATTCTACACATGTATTGACATATTATAACTATTCAATTATCTTTGCACTTCAAAAAGACATTATTTCGCTATTCTAAAATTGCATTTATGGGTTTAAAAGAATTACTAGCTTCTCATTATACGGCTACCAAATACTTGTACAAAATCCAAGTTTAATCATGATTGTTGCACATAATCAGATGACATTGGAAGAGAAACATTAGCTGGTAGCTTCTAAAGTAGTACCTCAACCTGTATTAAGTTTTTAAAATCTATTAAGTGCAATTATAAAGTTACACTAGAAATTCTTAATTATTTTACAAAGGAATGGAGACTGAAAACTTATCCAGTAGCTGTAACCACCTATTAAATTATTTTTCTGTAGTTGAAGAAACTGAAAATGAAAATGATTTCTTCTCTTTTCATGAAAAAGAAATAATTCATACTTATAGTGGATTACCTTTTTAGGAATTTTGTTTATAGACCTTTTCTTCTTATCTTTATTTTACTTTCTTGTTAATTTTTGTTTGTCAGCACCTAATATATATTTCCTGATTCACATAATCAGAATTATTTCAACTATAAGAAATGTTGTCATATAAATTAGTGGAAATTAGTCTAAATTATAATATACACTGGGTGAATTAGAACATTGTTACTCAGCTTACAGAAGAATTATTTTTAAGGAAGATTTCTTTAAAGATCCAAGTCCCTTACTAACCTAAATGTAGAATTCCAGCTGCTTTTCTTTTACATCCAACATTCCCAGGACACAATCATGTAAGATGGAGGATATTGGTAGCTCTGGTGCTTAGATTTTATAATTACCTGGTAGAATTTCTTTCTTATTTTTACCTCTACAATGAATTTTTTTCATTTTTGCCAAAACTGATCCCATATTACAGCATCTTAATTTCAAACTTGCTGCCAAACCTGAAATCAATTTGATGGACTACATTATCAGAATTTATTTCTAAGGAAGGACAAAGGATGAAACTGTTTTTCTTTATCTTTTTAGGCCCCAATTATAACTTGATTCATGCACTTTGGAATTGGAACACTTTGGGAATGATGTCACCATTGTGGAAACCAGCCCATCAACGGAAGCCTGGAGTGTTTCAACTTTTGTTGGAGAGGATGGAAGACTACTAGTTGGAGTAACATAAATACGACTTCATATTGAAAAGAGAGTTTTAGCAGTGATGTTACCAACAAAGAGTTCGTTTAATGAAAAATCATCACAAGAATTCTTCAGAAAACCAAATTTTTGACTATTTACTTTACATTCATCCTTTGCAGTATTTTACATTTAAAAGTCTCTATATAATCATACATGTTTTGTATGTCTCAATCCATCTTTTATTTAGATAAAAAGTGAAGCAGGTTAACTTCTCACAACAAATGTGCAAACTGTTGGAAAGCATATGTTTCAATTAAACATGACTCAAAGTAGGTTTTTATAGCCATAAACAGAGTACCAGATCCATTAAGCATTTTATGTTTCCTTTGCTTATTATCCTATAATTCATTGTCCTAGTTTGTATGTGCAAATTACTGAATCCTGGTTAAAATGTTTACTTTTTTATCCATTGTTAATTTAATATATCTTCACTATTTGTGTGTGTGTGTGTGTGTATATACACAAAATACATACATACATACTTTGTATATTTAATATATACATATGCATATATGCATATAAAGTCTGTACATATGATATGTATATAAAATACACTTTTTATATGATTTTTATTCCAGCATTTATTACTTTACATTTAAAAGGAAAATATTTTCTTTACAAAATAAATATTTGTTTCCCATGTTTCTATATTGCCCATGGAAAACACACCATAGGTATGCCAGAAAGAAAAGGAGCTTTTAGGAAATAATCTGTTCTATGCTAGACTTTCAGTATCACCATCCTCTGAGCATGAAAGCTTTTATATATCTACTTGGTAAATTTTACTCTTATTTTGTATTTATTATGATTATAGTGTTGGGTTGATAGGAGTTTAAGTCTTGTACACGATACAACTCAGAACAGCATTTTAATCCTCAGAGCACCAGAAACCATACAATATGAAACGGAGACTGAAGAATCCATCTGTTTTACAGGTGTCCAAAGTCAGTCTGTTAATCTAATCTTCCAGAAAACATTGAGCCCACCATTATTCTAGCTGGATCACAAATGTTATATTTGACTTGACATATTTGGGATAGAGTTTGGCAGAGAAGCCACCCTACTGTTAAATTCCACCTTCAGCAACAATTAGGTAACGCCTTGACCCAAGCACAGGTCCACTTCATGGCATCTCACGTCTCACCTTTGAATTCCTATTCCTTTCATAGCTATTCTCCTTTTATTCTGTGATTTCTTCATCATGTGCTAGTTCGTCAGTTCATTTATTTGTCTGATAAGCATTTCTTGAACATTGGTTTTGTGCTCAGTATGGTGAAGGATGTGGTATGAAAATTAATGGCTAAAGAGAAAAAAGTTGAAGGTCTGGTAGTCAAGAAGCTCAAAATACTGAACTTACGGAGCCCAAGACTAGCCGATAAGCAGCACCATGCAAAGCATGGACCAGGACCCAATCCACAGGATAGATATAGAATTTGAAAATAAGCTCTTTGAAACTGTTACAGCAATTTGACATGGCTCTGATGTGATCAGTGAACTCATCTTGTTGAAAAGGGTACCAGTTTGGGGTGGTTGAGTCTGTGTGGTGAGTCACCTGTATGCTAGTTACATGTGGTAAGACAGCATGGAAGTCCTCAGCAGTTCTCCAGGAATAGTCTGCAAAGCACTGGCCTATAAGACATATATAACAACCTATAGGGTGCAAAATTTCTATTGATCTCAATTAATCCATGTTCGCTAATGACTTTTAAAAACTGACCTGATGTTTAGAGATCTGGAGAAACTGAGTAGATCCCATAAAAGGAAAGATACTAACAATTTTTGCCATTTTACCAACAATTAATTTTGTGTGAGTTGGCATAGCCTCCTAGAGACATTATAATCACAACTCTCTAGCAAAATTGACTAAAAGTCACCAACAATAAAAATCTACTTTAGATCCAGTGTGTTTTAGATATACTCCAGATCTATGATTGTGCATATTGTAATGTGACTAATCAGAAAACCTTAATAAAAGCATACTTTAACATTTGGTTTGAAGTCAAAAGTTTTGTCTAAAAATTATCAGGATATTCTTGATTCTTGATTCAAACAGTGACAGGAATCAAGTATATATAGCATTAATATTTGTCAGGCTGTTTCTTTGTTGTTGTTGTTTGTTTGAGGGACAGGATTCAAATATCTTTGGTCTTATAAAGGTAAAAATTCTCAAAGTTACCATTTAGTCCTCCTATTCTTTAATGATTTCAGGTACAAGAACACACAAATTTGGAAAGTATATGTTATTCAATATGCTGTCCATGTAAAATTTCTGAAATACAGTAGAAGGTATCTCTTTCAATCAACAAAACTGTTGGGGGTCTGCTATGGGAAAGTGACTATAGACAGCCTTGGGGGAAATATACAGAAGGTGTTGTTCCTATTCCACACAAGCTCAGTGGCCTCATATGAGAGACAGACACATATAAATAATGACAAACCAACATGACAGGTGTTATGATGGAAGTGGATACAAAATGATATCTACAAGCAGTTCTGGCTTTGCACAGTCATACAGAACTGTACAAATGATTGTGCAAAGCTGAAATTGTGAAAAGTAACATTAATCAATAGGAAAAATTATGAATGTTCTGTGACCCTTAATTTTTTTCTCAAAACATTAAAGTTGTCTTGCTATTGGTTATAAACATAGGTAGATGAAAAATAGCAAAATCAATATTTATTTTGCACATTGTAAGTTTAAATATTAGAAACTTTGAGAATTAAAGTGTTTCATCTCACTGTAAAAAACAATAGCCAAAGTAATTTTAACAATGCTTTGCTTTTCAACAATATGGAGCAAGCATCTTTTTTATGCCTTAGTCAGTTTTCTATGCCTTATGCCTTTTAATTGTGAGTCAGCGTCCAACACTTCATCCTTTGTACTTTCAATGTCATTAAATATCTTCAAGAATTTTTCTAATGTGAAGTTGTTTAATTTTGTTTTGTCTCCATTGTCACTTCTTTTTTCTTTTATTTAAATTTATTGGGGTGACAATTGTTAGTAAAATTACATAGATTTCAGGTGTGCAACTCTGTATTACATCATCTATAAATTCCATTGTGTGTTTACCACCCAGAGTCAGTTCTCCTTCCATCACCATATATTTGATCCCCCTTACCCTCTTCTCCCACCTCCCACCCCCCTTACCCTCTGGTAACCACTAAACTATTGTCTGTGTCTATGAGTTTTTGTTTCTCATTTGTTTGTCTTGTTCTCTTGTTGTTTTTGGTTTATATACCACGTATCAGTGAAATCACCTGGTTCTCTGCTTTTTCTGTCTGACTTATTTCGCTTAGCATTATAATCTCAAGGGCCATCCATGTTGTCACAAATGTTCCTATATCATCTTTTCTTACCACCGAATATTATTCCATTATGTATATATACCACAACTTCTTTATCCATTCATCTATCGAAGGACATTTTGGTTGTTTCCATGTCTTGGCCACCGTAAACAAAGCTGCAATGAACATTGGAGCACACGTGTCTTTATGTATAAATGTTTTCAGATTCTTTGGGTAGATACCCAGGAGAGGGATTGCTGTGTCATATGGTAATTCTATTCGTAATTTTTTGAGGAACTCCACACTGCCTTCCATAACGGCTGCACCAGTCTGCATTCCCACCAACAGTGTATGAGGGTTCCTTTTTCTCCACAGCCTCTCCAACACTTGTTACTATTTGTCTTGTTGATGATAGCCATTTTGACTGGGGTGAGGTGATAACTCATTGTGGTTTTTATTTGTATTTTTCTGACGATTAGTGATGTTGAGCATCTTTTCATATGTCTACTTGCCATTTGTATGTCCTCTTTGGAGAAATGTCTGTTCAGGTCCTCTGCCCATTTTTCAATTGGGTTGTTTGTTTTTTTGGTGTTGAGTTTCATGAGTTCCTTGTATATTTTGGATATTAGCCCCTTATCGGAGGCAATGTTTGCAAAAATCTTCTCCCATTCAGTTGGTTGCCTCTTTATTTTGTCGATGGTTTCTTTTGCTGTGCAGAAGCTTTTAAGTTTCATATAGTCCCATTTGTTTATTTTAGCTTTTACTTCCATTGCCTTTGGAGTCAAATTCATAAAATGCTCTTTGATCCCAAGGTCCATAAGTTTAGTACCTATGTTATCTTCTATGCAGTTTATTGTGTCAGGTCTTATGCTTAAGTCTTTGATCCATTTTGAATTAATTTTGGTACATGGTGACAGACAGCAGTCCAGTTTCATTCTTTTGCATGTGGCTTTCCAATTCTCCCAGCCATTGTCACTTCTTATGGGACATCTTCATCTTCTTATCACAACCACTTCTCTCACTTATGTTGATAAGTTAATGTTCACTAAATTCCTCCGGCAGCACATCTACAGTGTCTTGATTGGTGGCAGAGCTAAATATTCCCTTATTCAGCTACTTCTCATAGAATTCTACTTATATTCAAGTCCAGTTTCACTTCTAGCATTATCATTTTTCATTTATTTGCTACACTTTCGCCATTGATGGCCAATCCCTCTTTCATTATCTGTTTTTAAACTATCATGTGGGATTATCACTGGGAGACAAGGAGGCAATGCAACTCTATGCTTTGCAGTCTGAATAACAAATTTGTAATGACAATCACCAACAGCTTTTAAAAGAAGTGACATAATTGGTCACTGATCATGATGCACATGTTATTTAAAAAGTGATTTGTCAATAGTTTAGTGGTTACCAGAGGGTAAGGGGGGTGGGTGGTGGGAGATGAGGGTAAAGGGGATCAAATACATGGTGATGGAAGGAGAACTGACTCTGGGTGGTGAACACACAGTGGGATTTATAGATGATGTGGTGCAGAATTGTACACCTGAAATCTGTGTAATTTTACTAACAATTGTCACCCCAATAAATTAAAAAAAAAGTGATTTGTGCACTGAAGACCTAGAAGCAAAATTTATACTTTATATAATTACTCCTAGTTTGTATACCAGGTAACTAAAATTTGAATTCTGTTGTAAAGGGACTAGTGTTATTTAACTAAACCATGGTAACTGAATTCATGCATAGTGGAATAATGAAAATCAAGGGCTACCTGTATAAAAAGACATGGAGACCTTTAAAAATAAATTCATAAAAGCATAGTGCATCCAGGGATGGCCTATCAGCCTTGCTGGGACCAAGGCTATAGGAGGAACGTGGAGGTCATGCAGAATCTGTAGACGTGAGGCTCAAGACAAGATTGTGAAGGTTCTTTGGCATAAAATTCTCATGTAACCATTGCTGCCCTGTGAAAGAAACTGCCCTTAATTCCTGCCTTACCTGTTTTATTTTCTCTATTCTCACTAAAATGTATCGAGACATCAAAACTGCAATCATAAGTCACATTTTCTATTCCATCATTTTAACCTGGTCTTTCTGCCAGGTCTGAGAACGTGGGCTAACATTTACTCCTCAGTGCTAGCATGTAATTTCCTCCTTATAGCTAGCAAGAGATAATAGCAGGAGCCAACACTGAGCTGCCTCAACATTTTTGTGATGAAAACTTCTTTGCTTCTCTCCCCTTGTCATGAGAATCACAGACATTGGCAATAAGTGTGGTCGCCAATATCTGACTCTAGCCATATATTGGAATAGTGAAAAGCCCAGTGGACTCAGTCAAGCTGTGTGTTTCAGCTCCTATCCCACCAATTACTTTCCTTGAGCAATTCTTTTCACTTCTCTGGACGGAAGTTTCCATAACGATAAAGAGATCTCAGGCCTCTCAGATATACTTCTCTAAAGGCTATAACTAATTCTGGTTTACCATGTATTTTCTCAAAGATTATACTTCATTTCCAGGCATGCAACAACAGAGAAACAGAAAGATTACAAATCCAACTAGAATATCTGCTCTTAAGTTTATTGGACATTTATTTTCAAAAGCAATGGCTCTTTCTCCAGACCAATCTTGAAGAGTTTCTGTGGTTTTCCTTTTCTCAACAACTGCCAGCAGCTGAGTCTAATGATCTATACAGTAGTGAAGTTCTGCATTAGTTATTGATTGCTAATTCCCTTTAGCAATTTCCTAGCAACAAAATGCAATCGTAACTTCCCACTGTAAACACTACCTCAGTCCTTTTCACAGAAGAGAACATGGGATATGGACCGAAACACTGTTTTTTCACTTAGTGTTAAGTAGCTTAATTGAAGTAAACATGTATGTTCATGTATTAAAATATATACAAACAGATTCAACTAAGGGACAGAGAAAAAGAAACAGGAAAAATTTTAAATTAATCAATAAAGAGTGAAGTTTTTTAAAGTAAAGTGAGCCAAGAAATTCAAGTAAGTATGGTGAAAATGAGACGAAGAGCAAATTTGTAGGAGAGGGAAACTGAAGGTGGGAGGGGTGATATGTGAAAAGGACTAGGGATGGTCATTTGAAAGCTAACCCTCTGTCTTTGCATTCTCTGTAGGCCACTGCATTACCATTATGTTAGGTACCAAGGTTGGAAACAGAAAACACACGGATTATCACTGACTGCGTCTCCATACATATTTAAGGCACCTTAAAAATACAAGAGAAAGTGGATATTTGAAACAAGCAACATGAGTTGAATGGGTTTAGTTGTCCCACATTATAAGCTAATACGACCACGAAATTAAAGAGATTTTTCTCTTCAAGAGTGATTCTTGATTTGAGGAATTTCTCCAGAATACAGTACCAAAGGTAGAACACAAAGTTTGCTTATTTCCTCACACTGCATTTTGTTTTGCAAATTTAAGCAGTATAAATGCTGCTTTTCTGTTTTTACTGAGAAGGTGCAGCTCTTGAAAATAAGACTGAGTTCCTGAGACAGCAGGAAGCAAAAGAACCACACCCCAAAATAATGTTCTTTCACTGCATTTTTAAACAAGTTTTCGTTTACCTTCACAGTCATTTCTTTCTGTTTCTGTCTTAATTTTTTTCAAAGTTTGATTTAAGTAATAGTGGCACCTTAATTTCGGTGTGTCTTGTCAGTTAAAGATTGGCTGCACAAAATAGGGGGGAATAAGTTAGTGATCATTGCTGTTCTTACTTATCAACAAACCAGATAAATCAAATAAACCAAAAAAAATAAAAAGAAAAGAAAATAGTCAATTGGAAAGTTTGGCTGATTCAAAAATTGGCAGGGACGTTTAGCTTGTTTTTATTCAGGATTTTCTAAAATTGCTCCCTTCTCAGTAGATTCTGGCCATTAGCATAGAAAAGAGAATAGTACTCTGGAAATCTATTAGAATTATAAAAATGCACTCATTGCAAAGCTTTTGGGCATATGTACAAATCAACAGGTAATCTTACCTCTGAGAAACTATTTTATGGATCCTCTCACCTCATTAGAATCTCTCAAGGCCTAAAGGACACCTGCTAAGAGGATCATTATCACCTCAGACTCCACAAAGGTGCTTCTTACAGGAATAGGATAAGAAAATAATTTCAAAGGTTCAGATTCACCCATAAAAGACTCAATTCCTGTTTTGAAAAATAGATCTCCCATAAAAGAGACCAAGAGTTGCAAACTGCCTTGAAGTTAGAGTATATTATACAAGTTATGGTTGGTGTCTACATTTTTGTAGCCCTAATTTTACTATGCAGTTAAAATGTTGGGTCACTCAGTGCTATAATTTCTTGTTGAAAAGGATGATGTTATTTGCATTTTTAGATCATTTCTCTCTCGGTTTCTGTTGAAACCATGGCAATCATAATAATTAATCAGTGTGTGGGGTTGCAAAAAATTTCTTTCAATTCTGCATATATAGGTCTACCTGAGTGGACTAATTAAGGAATCAAAAGGATGAATAAGCGGTGAACTAAAAAAAGTCATTGAAGACATATGTTACACACACATAGAAAATCAATAGCTTTAGAAGTGCTATGGAGTCATGGACTATTTTTTCTTTTTCATGAATCTATACGTATATTTTAACTTTGTTATTGTTGAAAAAAAAATTTTGTTATTGTCTGCTGATTGAAACTGCATCCAGATTTCCTATAGCCTGTTTTATCTCCTTAGAGTCCTTTCTTATAAGTTTTAATTTGAAAAAAATAAAAATAAAAAACACATTTCTAAAAAATTAAAAGATATGTATATTTTTAAAATATAACATTGCATGTCTTTTCCAAACACTTGGTATCCATACAAAAACGAAATTAAAGAAAAGGCTGATCCTTGGAATTATTTTAATCTCATTTGCTTCTCATTAAAGTTAGCCTGCTCATTTAAGTTGTGGCCTATTTTTTTCCTTGTAATTATTACTTCTATGTCCCTCAGATCATATCACGGAATGAATTTCATTTCCCTCACTTGAATTTATAGAGTTCCCTAAAGCTGAAATTATGCCTTCTAACTATTTCACATGATATGTAACCATAAGGTAATAGAATTGATACTTTTAATTGTATGGAAGTGTAACCTAGATGTAGAAATGTACGCAAATCATAAGTGCACAGTGCTCTGAATTCTAATGAATACATCCATGAAGTCAAGAAAAAAGAACCTATCAAATCAAAAACCAGAATATTATCAACATCCACAGAAGTTCTCTTCATAGTCCCTTCCATCACTTCTCCTTAAAGATGGGTAATCACTATCTTGACTTCTTACCATCATTTTTAATTTTGCCTGATTCTAAACACAACATAAATAGAACCATACATTATGCACTGACTGTGACTGGCTTTTTGTTTGTTGTTTCTCATCCTGTTTGTGAGATTCATCCATGTTGTTGCATATAGTTTCTGTTCATTAATTCTCATCTCTGCATACCATTCTATTCAGGAAATACACCACAGGTTTTTTTTTAAAAAGAAATATACCAAAATTTACTTATTCCTTCCACTCTTGATTGGAATTTAACAAATTCCAGCTTTTGGTTATTATAAATATTGCTGTCTTGAGCTTTCTTTTATGTGACTTTTGGTGAAAATATATACTTATTTCAGTGGGTTATATATCTAGGAATGGAATCCCTGAGTTATAGGATATGTATATTTTTAGCTTAATAAATACTGCCAAAGAGTTTCCAAAGTAGTTATACCAATTTACACTATCACAGCAGTATTTGAAAATTTATTAATATAATAGATTCTCTACACCCTTGATAACACTTGAATTTGTCTTTTTCTTCTTAATCATTTATGTGAGTGTATAGTGCTTTTAATTTGCATTTCTTTCATGAATTTCCCTCAAAGGTTGGCGACTTTTTGTGTATTTATTCCTATTTCATGTGTTATTATTTCAAATGTTTCTGGTCATTGTGATACGCTGTTTTGTAATATGCCTTCAAGATCTCTGCTCACTTTCTTCTGAGGTGTTTAGCGCTTATTGATTAATAGATATTCTTTGTGTATTCCAGATGTAGTCTTTTTCAGATATAAGAATTGGAAATCTCATATCTCATGGTAAGGCTTTCCTTCTTACTCCATTAAAATGTCATTTAAGAAAATGAAGTTCCTAATATTTAGTTAAATGTATCATTTTTTTTAAGTTAGTGCATTTTGTGTTCTACTTAAATAATCTTTGCCTACTTCAAGGTCACAAAGATATTCTCTTATACTTTTTTGTCTAAAAGTCTTATTATTTTCACTTTTTAAATTTAGATTACAATAATCTGGAATTTTTTGTGTGTATGGTGTGAGGTGAGGATTAATTTTTTTCCAAGTGGATGTCAGTTGATCCAGAACCACTTATTGAAAAGACCTTCCATTATAATGCTGAGTCTCTTCTGACATAAACATGATGTTTGTGTATGTACAGTTAGATGGAGACTGTAGGTCTTTCTTTTCTGTTATATTGGTATAGCTTTCTATCCTGAGCCAATACAAACTGTTTTAATTAGCTCTTTATTAGTTCTTAATATCTGGTAGGGTAAATCCTCCTGCTTTGTTTTTTAAATTCAAATTGACTTAACTATTCTTTTTTTTTTTTTTTAATTTTATTCGGAAATAGTGTGTTCTCCAGGGTCCATCAGCTCCAAGTTGTTGTCCTTCAATCTAGTTGTAGGGGACGCAGCTCAGCTCCAAGTCCAGTCACCATTTCAATCTTTAGTTGCAGGGGACACAGCCCACAATCCCATGTGAGAATTGAACTGGCAACCTTGTTGTTAAGAGCTTGTGCTCCAACCAATTGAACCATCCCGCTGCCCCTCTGGCAGCTCAGGGGCAGCTCATTGTCTTCAATCTAGTTGTGGAGGGTGCAGCTCACTGGCCCATGTGGGAATTGAACAAACAACCCTGTTGTTCAGAGCTCGCGCTCTAACCAACTGAGCCATCCAGCCACCCCTTGACTTAACTATTCTTTTCCTTTTCATTTCCACATAAATGTCATTAAACATTGTCATTTTCCACAAATGACTTGCTGAGATTTTAGTTGACATTATGATGAATGTGTAGAACAGTTTGAAGAGAACTGACATCTAAATAATTTTGTCTTCCAATCTATAAACATGATATATCTATTTCCATCCTCCTTAATAACTTTAATAGTGTTATTTTCAACACAGAGTTTTTGAATATCTTCCTTAGATTTATTGCTAGATACTTGATGTGTTTTGATTTACTGTAAGTGGCATGTTTTTAAATTTTATTTTCTAATTATTGTTGGTATATACAAATAAATTGTTTTTTATTTCTACTTTTTATTGAGCAATATTGCTAAGTTCTAATTGTTTTGTTTGCATGTAAAGTTGTTTTTCATTTCTTTGTATACACAATTATGTTTTCTGTCAGAAAGAAAAAAAAGACAACCTTACAGTCTTATTTCTCAATTATTTTGCCTGTGTTTTTTGAGGGGGGATGTTTATTTATTTATTTGTTTGCATAACTACACTGGCTAAAACCTCCAACACAATAAAAGAATGATATATTTTGCTGTTCTCAACTGAAGGAAAAGTTTTGGATGTTTCATCATTACATGTTAATGTGTGTGATAGTTTTTATTAAATTTATTTTAAAACAAATTGACATTATTTGTGCATCCAAATGCATGTCTATTTTCAAAGTGGTTTAGGAGACAACATGTTAAATTCATTACTCAGAATACTTCTCCTCAGGACTTGCTGCTAGAACTTCATATATTTATGCCTTTATAAGATATATATAACAATAATATAATATACCAACATTATTGTTAAAAATTTTAATAACCTGCTTTAAATCTCAAAATGATGGTGACTTCATTTATTGTTGTTCTTTTTGCCCCTTATGTTTCCTGTAATTTCTCTCTAAAATTCTTGAGTTGCTTGTTTTTCAATAACTATATGTTAATTGAGTATAAATCAACTCTGAGTCCTCTACTTCCCCTTTTATAAAACTAAACTTGCAACACTTCTTTAAAGTAATTGACAATAGTTCCCTCCTTTTTACTTTTTTAATTCTGAGATTCAAACATAAGCCTCCTTCTTATATAAAATCTAGTTATCAGCTATGGTCACTTTCTACTTTAAAAATAAAGAAATTATTGGTTAGATCCTTTGCCAAACAGTAACCTTCCCCGCTACACATTCAACTGCCATGCTGTCTTTTGGAAGTCTTAGGGCCTTTGGGAATTCCTGCAGGGGTAACTTGCTCACCTCTACTACAATTTCTTATTCTCAATGAACTCCCAGTCTCACTCATATTATTGTTACCATTGGCAGAGACTACTAATGATCCCCCAGCATCCGTTTTCTATCATTAATTGAAGTAGAATCCCCCTCCTACCAGGTTTCAGCATGACACACAATGGTTCAGGTAGAGACTACAGTTCCTAGCCTCTTTTGTGCCCAGATATGACCATTTGACTAAGTTCTGGTCAGTCATATTTGAGAGGAAGCAATGTTTGCAACTTCTGAATCATGTCCTTCAAAAAGAAAGCTGACTTTACATTCTCCTTCTTACTCTGTGCTGGCTAGAAAATGGTAATGAGGGAATAGTTAACTTGGACCCAGAAACACTTGCTAACTTGGGTCCCCCGATGGCCTTGTGCAGAGCTGCCTGACATGGACTGGTTGGTCTACCCATGGACTACCTAAGATGAGTGAGAATTAACCCTTTGTTTTATTTAAGCAACTGTGTTCGGGTTTTCTTTGTTACAGAAACTTCTCGTATCTTATATTATTCAGCACTCAAATCTGTTCTTCCCTTTCTGTCCACACCAGAAAAGGCATGGAACAAAGGTCCTTTACCATGTTTTTTTGTAAAAATGCTACTCAATCGGGAAATTGTAGAAGTTAATTGATGATTTGGGGATAACAGCACTACCATGTTTCTGAAAATAAGACCTAGATGGACAATCAGCTCTAACACATCTTTTGGAGCAAAAATTAATATAAGACCTGGTATTACATTACATTATATTATATTATTATATTATATATATTATATAATTTATATTATATTATATTATATTATATTATATTATATTATATTATACCCAGTCTTATAGTAAAATAAGACTATAGTAAAATAAAAATTTTAATTTTTTCTCCAAAAGATGCATTAGAGCTGATTGTCCTGCTAGGTCTTATTTTCGGGGAAACTTGGTAGTAAGATTAGGCACAGAACAGCTCTAAAACAGAATATTAGCCATCACTCTCTGTACGAAAATATCTAAGTCATACCTGCCTGTTATGGATTGACTCCCCCAAAAGATACATTGAAATCTTCATCACTGGTATCTGTGAATGTGACCTTATTTGGAAATAGGATCTTTGCAGATGTAATCAAGGTAACATGGTGTCATTAGTGAGAGCCCTAATCCAATATGACTGTTGGTCTTAAAAGAAGAGGAAAATACCACGTGAAGATTCAGATACACGGAAAATGCCATGTGACAGAGTCAGGGGTGGAATGATGTTGTTACAAGCCAAGAACACGAAGAATTGATGAGGATCTCAGAAGCTGGGAAGAGACAAGGAAGAAGTCTACCCTACAAGTTTCAGAGCAATCATAATAACTCCAACGGTACCTTGATTTTGGGGCTTCTCACCTCCAGAATTGTGAGACAATAAATCTCTGTTGTTTTAAGTCACCCAGTTTGTGATACTTTGCCATGGCAGCTCTAATAAACTAATACACAGCCACAAGAAGTTTCTCACTGGCCAATTATTTTCTTTCTAATGTCCCCAAACCTCTCACCAAGATGCCACTCCTGTCTCTCCCCAAAATACTTTCTCTTCCCAATTCCCCAATGTTCTCATATAGTAACATATAAAACAGAGATTCCAGAACACCATTTCAGTTCATGTAATTCTGAGACAAAATTTCTGGAGTTTTATTTTTATGAAGTTTCTAACAACAACAATAAAAAGAATCAATTGTATAATAGCTGTGATTAAGAAAACATTTAATTTCTCCAAAATATCCCCAAGCATACATTTGGCACATGCTCTTTTACTGGTGCCATTACTGCTGTAAGATGTCTTGCCAAAATTTCCAGGTTCAAAATAATGTGTTTCTATACTCTAATGTTGGAGAGAGAGAGAAGGGGGTGGGGGTGGGCTATATCTACACATATATATCTATATATGTACATAAATCTGAAGAAAAAGTGAGTTCTTTTAAAAATCTAAGATGTGGTATGATTCTGGCTTCCTAAATAAATACACATTTCTTGAGTTTAGTTGAACAGACCTGAATTGGATGGAATTGACTCAAACTGAATTATGAAACTACGCTTCTCTTACTAGTGAAGTTTAGCTATAGAACAGAATAAAAAATGTAACTTTAAATGTATGTTTTTATCATGGGCACAATATTATTATTAGATGATCAGTTAATTTCTATCCTGTTACTTTATCATTGTTCTCTATTAAAATTCTAGCAGCTAGAGATAAATTTATTTTATTCCCTGGTGATTCTTTTTTTAGGTACTGATATCAAAGTGGTGCCTAGCACTTGCCTGATCATTAAAACGAAGTCAGTGCCTTTCTTGGATATTTTCTAATCTCCATTTTTGTGCAGTTTGAGCTAAAGATGCCCAGCATCCCTGTGCTTTGAAGGGTTGGTTATGTCAATGCTCTGTAATCTTTAAATAAGAAAGACCAGATATAGTAGAGGATTGTGGTACTAGAAATAGAATGTTCAGTTATGTAAAGAACAAATGAATGATATTTTCTCATCTCAATATGAATTCTGACAAAGCTGGAGACTAACTTTTCTTTTCAGTATTTCAGCTCCATTTCAATAGGCTTTTAACAGTGAATCTCTCTACGGGGGAAATAAATATATGTATGTATGTGCTGTGTAAATTTAAGTGTTGGTTACAATTCTCATCTCCCTCTTCCTATCTCTCATCATTCAGAATAGTGTTTTGTTATTTAAGGGACTATGACTTCCTTAGAGGAAAAAAAATGCCACCTGACTCATTCATAGGCATAATGGTTCAGTAGAAAAAGTTTATATTTGCCCTCTCAATTTTCACTTTCCAGGTGTCTCCTCCTCTTCCTGTGTGTACAATTTGCTCAGGATTATCTCCATTCCTTGTGAATATTCATCACCTTCAACCTGGGTCTATAACTCCTCCAGCCATGTCTTTCTTGACCCTTTCCTTCATCACCTCGCATTCTCCATGAAAAGTTATTTATCCTTTGCTCCATTTTCTTAGGTCTCTAATTTCTTTATCCTTAACAAAATTCTCAAAGAGTTTTCCATATGCACTTATTTATTTCTGCATCTCCCACTAATGCTCTAACACTTTTCCCATCTAACTTCCTCTGATCACTTCATCAGAATTGCTCTCATAGAGGTCACTAATGAGCTTTATTGCCAAATATAAAGAACAGTTTTCAGTCTTATGGTGGCTGCCATCTCAGCCACATCAACATAATCAATTGTTCCCTCCTTTAAACAATCCCTCCCCTTGGCTTCTATGACCCAACACTGCCCTGACTGAAGTGCCTCAGGAGTCTTCTCGTTTCATGCTGTCTCTGTGTGATCTTCCCACATCCATGCCTTCTGTTACATCTAAAATTATATATTCACATGATTAGATGCCCCATCATGGAGAGAACATGATATAGCTGGTTGAGCAGAGGTAGTTAAAATTATAAAACAAAAGCAGCAACTCTAGCATGGTGAGAAATAAGAATTAAAATTCTATGAAATGATGACAAATACGAAGAGCATCCCAGGTGGATAAGGAGTCAGGAGATAAAGAAGAGAAAGAGGAAGGTTGTCAGAGAAGCCAGGAACAGGAGGAGTGAGGTGGGGTTTTATAATGCCTTTTCCCTCATTCTTGCTGGATAAGACATCTTGCCACCATTGAGCTCTAAACTGAGAGCTATTTAGAGACAGGGACCAGAAATAGGTAGAGTACGTGAGTATAGAAGAGCGATAAAGTCCTAAAGGAGGGTGATGTGATCTAGGACCTACAAAAATGGAGGAAAAGGAACCAAAATCAACTTGTGGTCAGCAGCATCTGTGATAGAAAAAGGCATCTATGCCTGACTAACCAATTATATAGGAGAGATACACTATATGTTATCAGAGCAATGCCAGCAGTTAGAACAAATGATTCTGGAAAATATACAATGGCTCATGCACAAGAGAAATTTATTTCTCACTTACATGGAGAACAAAACACGTGTTCCTGACTAGTAGACAGCTCCCTCCAAACAGGGACCCAGGTTTCTTCCTATTTTGGTGTCTCCATCTGCAGAACACGGCTTTGAAGTGCACTGTGCTCCTCTGCATCGAGCCAGCAGAAGACGTAGGACATGGAGGATTATTCACAGGAAGATTTCACAGGCCAGGGGTGGAAGTGGAACACATCTCATCCACTCACATTTCAATTATCAAATATCAGTTACATGGCCGTACACAACTGCAAGGGAAACTGAGAAATTCAGAATCCTTGAACAATGCTCATTTGAAAATCCATGTATAACTTTTGATTCCCTGATTACTAATAGCTTACTGTTGACTGAAAGCATTACCAATAACATAAACAGTCAATTAACACGTCTGTATATTGTATGTTATATGTGTTATACATCGCATTCATACAATAAAGTATGTATACAAAAGAAAATATTATTAAGAAAATTATAAGGAAGGGAAAATACTTTTACAATATTTATTGAAAACTATCCACATATAAGTGGATCCACGCAGTTCAAACCCAAGTGGTTCGACAGTCAACGGTATATTCTAGCCATGGGCCCAGGGGACAGGGGAAAGAGGTGTACTGAACAGCTAGTGTGTTCCTGACACACAATGTAAAATCAGAATTCATATGCTCTTACAAAGAGTGCACTTTCAGTATGTTGTGTTCATCAATGGTCAGTGATTCATTTGCAACGCAAGCACAATTGAAACTAAAATTCATTGGCATGTCTAGATGCTGCAATAAAAATGAATCCATTGAACCCATTCATATTTTCTTTAAACTGGGGCACCCCACACAGTTCTATCTAAAGCCTTGGTGCAAAACAGCATGTCAAGTCTGATATTTTCCCTATTATCCATCACACAGTATTATTGTATACACACGAATATTTGCTAGTGTGCCTTTCTCTGTGCGTTTCCCAATTTCAAGCCAAAACAAAAAACCCATTAGCTTCTGGGGGAAAATTTTTCAATCCCCAACGTTTTAGACTTTTTTCCATACCTCAAAGCCACATCTGTCAATGGGTTAACTGAGAAACAAAGAAAGCACTAGATATTCATTAGCTCTAGAAGGAAATTGCACTGCCACTTCTGTAATGGTAAACACCATCATTCTCCTATGGTAATAGAAGACCATTTAAAAGCAGTTTCTCAGTAACTGAGATAACAATGAAAACAAGTTAGCCCTGGTGGCTAATTCTCTCTTTTATGTGTATTTTTGGCCATGAGGCATTAACATTTCTGAGTAAACATGAATTTCACGTCATTTTGAAAATATATATGATGAAAGCATACAGCTGTAGGTATGCATTTATTGCAAGGGGCATACGTATATTTTTAGATGAGCAACTCGCAAGCATGCCTTTCACAGAGAAAGTGTTGAAAGATATTAGCTAAATGAATTAAGACTTAGAGCAGCATGGTATATCTTTCATTGGCTATGAATTAGATTTCGGACATTCATTTTTATGTATCTCTAAATGTAGTATAATTTATATGCAAAGATCTTGTGGTAATTTTTTTGTATATAAAAACTACATTTAGTAAAATATAGTTGATCTTTCTTAATATTAAAACATAGAAATTATGAAAGGAAAGAAATTCCAAGAATGAGGAGTTAAATGATAAGGGGAAACAATGCTTACACATTTTTTTTAAAAGGCATTCTTATGTTTTAATTATTCATTCCTTCATTGAATAAATATTTCAAGATTCTATAGAACCTTGTTAACCAAAGTATAGTCCGCAGAGCAACAACAGAAGCATCACTTGTAGCTTGTTTAAAATGCACCATCTTAGGATCCAGCTGATTTCCTGAATCAGAAGTATGTTTAACAAGATCCCCAGGTGACTTGAATGCATATTAAAGCTTGAGAAGTACTGCATACATATCACTCTATATACAATGTACATAGAGTTTTTCACGTCAACAATCATTGGCCAAATAGCACTAAGCAATTAGACATAAAACCTGTAACGAACTACTGTAGAGCAATAGTTCTCAACTGAGGGGGTGATTTTACCGAATGTGTAGAGATATTTTGGAAGGTCACAGCTAAGGGAATGCTACTGGCATCTAGTGGGTAGAGGCCAAGGATACTGTTAAATATCCTACAATGCACCAAAGTGTCCCCCAAAACAAAGAATTATCCTGCCCCAATGTCAATTGAACACTGGTGAGAAGCCAAGGGCAGTGGTTCACAAACATTAGCATGCATTAGAATAACCTAGAAGGCATGTTAAAACACAGATTTCTGGGCCCATCACCAGAGTTCCTGAGTATACACCTAGGGTGAGACCTGAGAATCTGTGTTCCGCTCAAGTTCCTAGATAATTCCAATGCTGCCAGTCCAAAAGTCACACTTTGAGAAATACTGGTATAGAGTAACAGGAAACGCTACTTGGCCCACGGTGGCCTTTTGCTTTAGCCTCTCAATGGCTCTGGAAACTCCTGGCAAGTTAACTAGAGCCCAAGCTTCCTTGATGTTATGGGTTGACAAGGAAAGCTGGGCAGCAAAATCTCTTTAAGGGTTGCTTGGGGTGAAATTGGGGGTGTACAAGCAGGGCTGAGTCAACAAAGAAGATACAGTGCCATTGTCATTTACAGATGATACCAGATGGCAGCTAAATTCAGAGTCCAGACTGCCTGAAGGGCTTGCTAATTACAAGAGACTTCAGCTGCAGGAAACACCCTAATCACCCCAATGGCAGCTGGACAGCCCCAGGGAAGGCCCAATTGCCAGTAGAAATTTTTGCTTAGTATAAAGTAGAACTTGAAGGGTAAAAATGACAAGTTCAATTTGGACCATACTTAACAGAGAACAGAGTGAGAGGGAAATATATTTGGGGAAATAGTGGAGGGTAATAGGGAGTGAATGAGGGGGACAGGTAGATTTGATGAGATAGGAATCAGAGTCAGGAAACCGGTGAGCAGCTGGAGCCCAGGCCTGCCCTGAGGGTCCCCCTGCTGTCCCGGGCATCCCTGCACACCACACTCTGTAGACTGATCATGGCCAGTTTCACAAAGAAGACGTGAAGGTGGAATCTGTAGTTCCTACTTAACACTTGTTATATGCCCTCTACTCTTTGTTATCCCTTTGAAAAAAAGCTATTGATTTAACACCTTTAGGAAGGTAAGATGACATCTTCTGCCTTGTTTAATCAGCTAGCTGCCTTTCTTTGCTTGGCAACTAGCACTGAGATAATTTTATTCCGTGGGTGCACTTAGCAAAACCCCAGGACTCTAAATGAGGGAAGAGCAGCAGGGAGGGGAACAACTACCAAAGCAGCTGTTTCTGGGCTACACCTCCAGTCATGGAGTTTGGGCCACGTTCATGATATTCTCCTCTGCTAGATATTTTAACAAAATTTCCTGCAAAGTGGAAGTAAATTGGAGAAATTCGTCTAAAATGCAATTGTTTACAGTTTAATTTAGTGGGATACAGTATGTTTAAATGGACTTTCTTCTTTTGAAATTTGATTTTACAATGAAAAAGAATAGGAATGGAATCGCAAGTATGTTCACATTTGAAAACCACTTTAGACTTTATTTTGTGACCCACTATTGTAACTATTGCACCTACCCTGTTTCCCCGAAAATAAGACCTAACCAGACAATCAGGTCTAATGCGTCTTTTGGAGCAAAAACTAATATACGACCCGGTCTTATTCTACTATAACATAAGACCAGTATAATATAATATAATATAATATAATATAATATAATATAATATAATATAATATAATATAATATAATATAACCGGGTCTTATATTAATTTTTGCTCCAAAAGACGCATTGGAGCTGATTGTCCAGTCTAGGTCTTATTTTCGAAGAAACACAGTAGTAACTTTGAGCGGAGTGTAGTGAGAGGTACAGTCCATTTCCAAAGAGGAAACATTAATTAATGGTCCTTCTCAGACTCACCATTCTTTATTTTTCTCTGGGCTCATTTCAACGCATGCCTAATACAACATAGTGCCAACAGTACAGTTGGGAATCCATTTCCTGTCTCTATCTTACTTCCTTTTCCTACCTCTCTATGATATCACCAAGATTCAGTGACACTTTTGGGGGTGGAAGGGGAACAGAGCACCCTTCATCCCAGGAGGGTAGGTGGGGATTCCTATGCAAGTCACAGGTGCCCATCTTTTTTTCTCACAGGTGCCCATCTTTCAGATTCTTCACAAATGTGACTTTACTGGTCAAACTAAGCTTTCTCCTGTTAACATGGAGCAGTGAACTCATAGCTCATAGTTCTGCTGAAAATCCCCTTTTCTGTTACCAGGAAGAGTGATTTCAGTCCGGAATATAAGAAGCTTGAAGTCACCACTCTGTCCTAACAACAAACAAAAAGATGACAAACTATAAGAGCAACAACTCCTCTTAGATCCATAAAGGAAGTGAGGTCAGATGAAAAACCACTGCCCCACAAATTGGAGAAGCAAACAGGCAAATACAGAGAATCACAACTTACTCTGGAACAGACACCCTGAGCTGAAACTTCCCAGGGAACCAGAGCAGGGGGTATTGGCATGAAGAGATGCAATAGAGGAGAAGGGGCAGAAACCCCAGTCTACCAGCATTTTATTCAGCGATGCACCCCTTTTCTACTTCCTGCCCAATCCCCCCATCCCTATTGTAGATACACTGAGTGTTTTACCATGGCTACTAAAACTTTGAATTTGTAATTTTTGGATTAACATTAAAGGGCATTCTTTACACAAAAAAAGGGTATTTTAACAAGTTTTTGCCTATGTAGGTCATTGTTGAATAAATACTCATTTCTTTTGTGAGAGCAAACTCTCTTCACTTCAAGGCGAGAACTTGGTCATTGACTGATAGACAAAATAGCATTGCATTCTCCAAGCTTTTACTGTAAAACTCCAGGAAAATCTCTATTCAGTGTACCAACAAACCCATATTCTTGCACTGTTTACCCTAAAAATCACACCAGGGGTACAAAAATACCTCCCACCTCTTTGTGGGTATGTGCACATTGTGAGTATGTCAAAGCAACTGGAGAAACAGCAAGTACCAAATTGCAGCTGCCACCAAATTCAGGTTGCCTTGGCATTTTAATATTTTGTTAATCAAAACACAGAGCTCAGAGTTATCCTTAGTATTTAGTTATAAACACATCACACACAAATTGATATAGCAAGCGTGAATTTAATTTTTAATAGACACACTGTAATTTTTATAATTATAAAGAGAATAAAGGATAATTGTCATATGTTGCCACATATATAATATAGATGGGGAAGGAAAAATTAATTTTTCCTTCTACATTTCTAAATTCTTCTGGCAAAACTAATAACCATATCAACATGAGACAGGTCAACAGGATAAAATGACCAAATTTATGACATAGGTACATACAGCGATGCCATAAGAATATGGGACCTGAGGACAAATTGGCAGTTTAGGCTTATATGCCTTCTTGAGCTGAAGAGAAGGGAGTTGGGGTTGTGGTTTGGGACTTCAAAAAGCAGGAAGGCAATTCACATGGAGATAGAAAAGCAAATGTTTGGTGAATAAAATTTTGCTGGGCCATCTTTAAAAATGGGGCACAGAGAGGACTTTGATTAAACAGGTCTTGCTAGGTTCTGCCCTGTCTACCACGCTTAGTTCATATTAAACTATAGTTACCTATGATAATACCTCCATTCTTTTTTTTTTTTTTTAAAGATTTTATTGGGGAAGGGGTAAAAGGAAATCATTAATAGTGCCCAGCTGAATTTAGAGTTTGAGAATTTATAAAATAATGTTCAAGCACATGGGAACATTTGTTAGAGTAAAATGTATACATAATTTTGTAGTGACTCACAAAGTTTTGTTATAATCATTCCTTCAAAATAGAAAAACAAATTACCAGACTAATAGATATAAAGTGTTTCTGTAAAAGAGAAACTAGTCTTATAAACTAAGAAGGAAGAGGAAGTATTTATTGGAAGCAGTGCTGTCTCAATATTAACCAGCAACCATTTGAAAGTATTTAAGAATTCTAAACAGTAGTTTGGTACGTAACAGAGATGACAAATACTTTCATAATGCAAAGTAGCTCGGTATGCTAATTTTCCCCGGAGTCTTAATTTTCTTACTCTTGTAAGAATCCAAATCTTTGTTGCAGTCCATATCCCTGGGTGTATTTGATGTTTGAATCTTTATGGCTAAAAATAATGGACCTTAAAGTGGAATAATTTTGACCTTGCACACTCACAATTTTGGAGCAAAAAATGAGAAGTGTTACCAAAAGCCCACATATAGGAAACAAATAAATAGAGTACAGTTTCTCCCCCAAGTAGTTAAAGTCTATCTAATAGAGATTTCATGAAGTCCTCAGTACCTGGTAAATTCTAAAATGTTAAATTTTTATAACCTAAGTTATAAGTTGGGGTAAAATGGAAATCAACTCAATGAGAAAGTAAGCTTCTAAGATTCTAGTGCCATTCTATAGATATTTGTTGACTACCTACTAACTGTCAGGAATATGATCATGTGTTCCGGATGTTAAGGACTTTAAAGTCTAGTGATCATGGTAATATAGTAAATAAATTATTTCAATAATAGATGAAAACATTTTATGTAAGTAATAAAATAGAATTATATATGGGCGTCTATGGTACACATAAGAAGTGAAATCTCAACTTAATTCTTAAAAGAATTAGAAATTAGTTTGGTTAACTAGGAGCAAGTTTTAGATGAAACTATGCAGATTTGTTTCCCGCATAGTTTTGAGTTTGACATGTAGGGGATATGAAAGAGTGAGAGAGAAAGAGGAAAGAAGGAGGAAGAGGAGAAGAAGTTTTTCAACATTAAATAAGATATTAACAGTGGATTTTTTTCATAAATGCACTTTATCAGGTTGAAAAGGCTCCCTTACATTTCTACTCTTTAATTGTTTTTAATCATTAAAGGATGACAGATTTTGTCAATTTTTTTTTCATCTATTAGATAATCTTGTGACTTTTGAAACTTGTTCTATAAATGTAATATATCATGTTATTTGATTTCAACATGATTTCATATGTTGAACCAGACTTGCATTCTGGGATAAATTCCACCTTTTCATGGTACATAATCCTTTTTTATATGTTGCTGAACTCAACTCAATAAAATTTTGTTGAAGCTTTTTACATCTATAATAATAATGCATATAGGTCTGCAGTTTTCTTCTGATACTATTGTCTAGTTTGGTATTAGGCTAATACTCACTTAAGAGAGTGATTTAAGAAGTGTTCGTTCCTCTTCTAGTCCTTGGAAGAACTTGTGATGGAATGGGTTAATTCTTCTTTAAGCATTTGGTAGAATTCACTAATGACATTAGTTAGGCTGCCCTTTGCCTTTTTCTTCTTTCTTTCTTTCTTTCTTTCTTTCTTTCTTTCTTTCTTTCTTTCTTTCTTTCTTTCTTTTCCTTTTCCTTTTTTTCTTTTTGGTTACTAATTCAATCTCTGTACTTGCTATAAGTCTATTCAGATTTTTCTATTTCTTCTTGAGTTTTAGTAGTTTGTGTCTGTCTAGGAATTTCTCTATTTGGTCTAGGTCATGTAATTTGTTGGCATATAATTGTTTATAGTATTACCATTGTTTTCAACAATTGCCCCATGGTGACGAGCTCTTAGTCAAGTCAAAGAAAGATGAGCCTTGCAAGCAGTAGATTCCAGAGAAATGTCAGACATGTCAATAACAGTTACCTGGGAATGAGGCTTTGGAGGAAGCTCAAAATCCATTCCATCTCCTCAAGTGCCTTTTAATCTGCTGTTTTTCACAGATATATTAGTTGTGAGGATGTCAATTTTCAAGACTCCTGCATTACCGGGGAGAGGGGGTTTGGAAATATGGCATATTAAAATACCAAAACGTTCACTGTTCTTACTGATACTGACTCAATTTTCTTGAATAAATGTTCCTCACATTGTTGCAAATCTTTGTTCACTTTCCAGAGTTCTGAAAAATCTGCTTTCGACAATTTTTGCCAGAGCCCTCATTACTTTTATGGACGAGTGGTTTTCAGAGGTTCTTATTCCACCATTCTGAAAGTGCTTTTGCTACCCTGATTGTTACGTCAAATAGCAGCCACTCTATTGACCCAGGAGTGTAGGATAACAGAGTATGTCCCTGGGGAAATGGGAGGAAAACCTTAGAAGCCTAGAAAAGGTGTGGAATAGGGTCTAAGTACCCAGTGATTTAATGTTGCTTAAATTACAAACAAAACAAAAAAAAAAAAAAGAAAGAAAAGAAGGAAGGAAGAAAGGAAGGAAGGAAGGAAGGAAGGAAGGAAGGAAGGAAGGAAGGAAGGAAGGAAGGGAAAAAAAGAAACCTCTAGGAGTTACTCTCTGTAAATTTGCTCATTTCTGTTTTGTTTGCTTACTCTTAGTTTCTAATATGTTTATTGTTAAGAACTGTAATCTTATCTCTACTGAATTAAGTAGAAAAGATATTTTTCCCATTCCAGTGGGTGATTATCAGCCCACAATGACTATGTGCTAGCATATTAGCCTGAGGAAAATTCCAGAAGCAAAGAGGGACAGATATGCTATGGCTACCCACAGAGGACAGAGAGGATAAGCTGGGGAAGTGAGTTCCTGCCTGTGTTGGTTTGTCCTTTATATTGCTAGAAAAGAAATAATCTGTAACATTCCTAGAAATAAAATGGAATTTTTTTCTCACAATGGATATCAACTTCAATGCTACAGCAGTCATTGTTCTTTCATTCATAGTAGCTGAAGTAAAAACACTATGGAGAAGTTCTGTTTTTAAGTTTCTTTGAAAGTTACCTGTTCTACTTAAAATTAAAAACTTCAAATTTTCACAGTGGACATAGAATTTTTTTTAAGAATTTGCACACCAGAAATAAAAATAACAATATGAGACAGTACAGAAAGTAAGAATACTATAAGGTCAGAGGAAAGAAAGTTATTTTTAATATGCTTATAAATCATATTATATGGAGCTGATCTTTGCTAGGTGCTTAGGATAGAAAGTTGAAAATGACACAGTCTGTGTTTAAGAAATTCACAGCTTAGAAGAAAAATGTATAAACAAACAATTATAATACAATATGAACAGTGCTGATAGCAGCGATAAACCTCTATGGCAGGGATGTCCAAACTTTTTTCAACGTTTTTCACCAAGGGCCATATGCGGTAAAATACACAAACAGCCGGGCCACTCACTCGAGGTGAAGTACGTATTGCCTCACCTGGTTTATTTAAGTAAACTAAATATATTTTTGGAATTTGCTGCGGGCCAATTAACAATGGATTGCGGGCCGCAGTTGGACCGTGGGCCGCAGTTTGGACACCCCTGCTCTATGACCACACCGGGGAACGGGGAGGAGGTGCTCAGCTTGTGAGTTTTGGAAGAACACCTCAAAGAGACAAGCTTCCTTTTTCTGTTTGGAGGGCAGTGTTCCCATGTGGACCTGCTCCTGGCACACAGGGCAGGATTTCAGGCAAGTTAGAGGGGTATCACTACAGACCTCTCAGGGTTCCTACAGCACTTCCTGTTCAAGGAGGAAATTGCTTTAGAAGAGTCCTAATCCAAGTAAGATATCCATTTAATATAATATCCCACCTTATTTGCCCTACTTCCAAACAGTCCTGACCATGTTCACTCCAGAAATGTTGGGGTACCAGCCATACACTTTCTTTTGAGAAGGAAAGAAAGCATCTCACTTCAGAAAGAAGATGTACAAAGGCGTGTGCCCGCCCCCCTGCCCCCAGCATGTCCTTCCTCTATGCCAGCTCTGAGTTTTCCAATATGAAACATTGAGACATTTGGTAACATGAATATTACAGTAATTATGTCCTTACTTTGTTCCCATCCTGACATAATTTGCTCCCTTGGCCTTTGGAAAATATTTTGAAAATAATGTAAACATAACATGTGTTTTCAATATTGAGTCATAAAATTTTTTTATTCATGTTAATATCTTTGTTCGGAGAACTGTAGTCCAGGTATACGGAGGAATCTGCATAGTTCCGACCACATACGCCTTTATAAAGTTTGCCTTTTATTCTTCAACCCCATAATTTCAAGGTATTAAAATATTTTACCCACTGTGTCTTTATCACTTGGTAATGCCACCTCTCCCTTGTAGAGGAATACCCTGTGATAAGAGATTGTAAATCTGCCTAACAGGTAAGGTACATCCTAGCCTTGAGAACGAGGGGCACAGAATACAAAGGGAGGACAGATGCCCAGTTTACAGGGTAGGGCCTCTTTTTCAGGGGTATGAGGACAACTTCAGTAAAACGATCACAGTTTCTCCTGTCACTACAGAATTTGTTCAGAATATCCTCTCTTTCTTCCAGATGTAATGAAGATGGAAGACAATAGCTGGCTAGTGGCTTTATTCTCTCCTCTCAGTTAGAGAGCTTAGGGTTACAATCTGAGGAATAGGGAAACCCTGAAAATGGTGTGGAGTTCCCAGGTGAGGAACCGGGAAGAGAAGAGCAGCTGAAACTTACCTTGGCCAAGGGCAGAAGGCTACAAGGGCCAACGGCAAGCCAAGCTCAGCAGACACACAAAGGGACTTGGAAGCAGCATGAGGGAAACCAGATGCAGGAGAGAGATGTATAAGTTTTTGGGTAACTGAGGCATTTAAGTCTTCACTAGTTATTTTCCCACGTCTGCCATTTATAATGATTAAATGTCCCATGGCCCGGGACAATCAGCTAGTGCTGTGAGGAAAGGTCAGCCTCCTTACCTTGCTGTTAATCTATTTCCCATCAACAGTACCTAGCACTTCCATCTTGAAGTCTTTAGCTTTAGAAAAACAGTAATATTTCCTGTTCTTCACTCATAAGAGTAGATTAGTGAGGGCTCCTTTCCCACAACTATGGAAATGGCCCTGGCTAAGGTATACAAAATGTCTTTGTTGAGAGAATTTTAGAAAACTTACAAATGCAAGGGAGAGTGAAGAATGAGGTTCTGAAAACACCAGAAACCAGCAGTGCCTCAGATGTCTTGTCAGCATGAATTAAGCAACAGTATCTTTAGGGCTCCACCATGGCAATGAATGTGCTCCAATTGCTTTTGTTCTGTTTAGTTTCTCTGCTTTGCCTCACCTCACTCAGAGTTTGGAGTCCTGGAAGACAGAGTGTGGGCAGCTCCAGTTGGATGGTAATGCCCCTTCCTGTTTGGGGAAGGCAGTGACTTTTTCAGATAATTCCACCAAGCCTCCACATATAATAGGAAGAGGTCACCCCCTAATGGAATTCATTACTAAAATAAGAAGGAATAGAAACCAGCAGACAAAATACCCTCTATCAAGAGCAATAGCAACACACTCTCCAGTTTGTTGAATTAAATAAAATGACTTTTCTAATAGTAGGAGGAATATTCTGGTAAAAATCAAGTTTAAATAAAAGCAGTGGACAATTAAGAATGTAGTACTGAAAACCAGGACCAATAGAGGTAATAACATATAAGAATTAAATATCATTTAAGTGAATTAGCCTGGAAACCCAAGACAATGATCAGGCCAAATCAGTGAAGACGAAACCTAAGATAAAATAAGGTAGAAGAATGGAATAACGTTTAGAAGACCACCACACTTTCATGTTCATGATCAACTCTGTCACTCTCAGGGAAGAAAAGGTGATATTTGCATAAGAAAGGTGGTAATTGGGATGGGGGAGAGTTTGAGTTGGAATTAAAAGAAATTGAAAGAAAGAAAGAAAGAGAGAGAGAGAGGGAGGGAGGGAGGGAGGGAGGGAGGGAGGGAGGGAGGGAGGGAGGGGAGGGGAGGGGAGGGGAGGGGAGGGGAGGGGAGGGGAGGGGAGGGGAGGGGAGGGGAGGGGAGGAAAGGAAAAGAAAAGCATAACACTTTCTTACAGTAGGATTCTAATTAATCAAAATAGACAGAAACCACACCATTTGTCAAATACTATTGTCAAATTATTGTTGCAGGTAAGAATCATTTTTGATGCAAAAGCATGATGATGAACAAAATATTTGTAGAGTCTCACATTATCTTCCCACAATGCATTTATTAATTACAACGGGAAAGTTGTAACTTTACAGTGGAGAACACTGACAGATCAACAGTAATAAGACACATCAAAATCATGTACCTGGCAGTATGATGCGATCGGAAGGGCACAGCATCACTATTGTGATTTTCTTGCCCAAAATGCATAACTTCAATTCTAGTTAAATTCTGAAAAATAACCAGCCACTGGTCTTCAAATTGTCAGGTATATGAAACACAAATAGTCATTGAAGTCACTAGATGGAAGTGTAAGGAGATATACCACCTAAATGCAGTGTGAGATCCTGGGTTGGATCCTGAAACATGAAAACGATACCTGTGGGACAATTGAAAAAATTTAAATGAAGTATGTAGACTAATTAATGGTATTGTAGCAATGTCAACCTACTTGTTTGGATACTTGCTCTAATTATATAACATGTTGACATTTAGGGGGGAGGTATACGAGAACTACAAAAGTATTATTTTTACAACTTTTTTATAAGTCTAAACTATTTCAAAATATGAAGTTAAAAATGTTCAGAACAGAAAGAAAGAAAAAGAGAGAGGAGAGAATGCTGTTGCCCTCACTGATATTGCCATCACTATTGCTCTCCATATCTAGATACCCCAACTGACCTGGCAGAGTTCCATGCACAGTGACACTGGCTATTATGAACCGAATGTTTATTTCCCCCAAAGTTCCTATGTTGAAATCCTAAAGCCCAGTGCAATGGTATTAGGAGGTGGGATCTTTGAGAGATGACTAGGCTATGAGGGTGCAACCCTCATAAAGGGAGTTAGTGCCCTGATAAAAGAGGCTCCAGAGAGCTCTCACAGCCCTCTGCCATGTAAGCACACAATGAGAAGATGACCATCTGTGAACCAAAAAGCAGCCTCTCACCAGACAACAAATCTACAATCACCTTGGACTTCCCAGCCTCCAGAACTATGAGGAAAAAAATGTTTGTTGTTTAAGCCACCCAGTCTATGGTACTTCTGTTATAACAGCCAAACAGACTAGGACACCTGTGAAGGCAAACAACCATTCATTCTGTGCCTTGGGTTTTAATAAAAAGAGCAGATAACCACAGAAATGTTATTTTGAAATTAACACATAATTTTTTGTTAATTTTTCTGTTATTTTTTATTTATACTATGAAAAGAAACTCATTTAATTTTTTATAGTTAGAAAGTTACTTTTTCTCTTCATCTTATTATTATGAGTGATAAGTGTTTTTAATCACATTTCTTGTATGCTTCCCTACTCTTATTTCCTGAATTAATGCCCAATTCTAATTTTTCTACATATGCAGATCAAAGTACATGAAATCATGGTATGCAAAGTGGATTTCTGCATATGAAACCAAATTTACTTTAATTGATTTCCATTATACATAATATACATCTGTCCTTATAGAACAAAATTTAGCCTTCAAATGATGTGCACAGTTGGAGAAAGTTTTAATAAACACCATGACCATGGATGGACACAATAACTTGTTTTGATTTCCAATATCTTTCCAGTGGAGAAACACAGGGTCATTATCAGTAAACTAGGTAACATTATGTATCTCAAGCATTTCTACACATGGGTTATCCTGGCACAATTTGAATGTGTGCCATATTTCTTCATGAAATCTTTTCCAAAATATGACCTTCAGAGCTGTTGTCAAAATATTATTGGTTATATGAGATTTCAAAGCCAAAAAAGATGCCTTCTTTTAATACAAGAATACAATGAAAGGCTTTCACTTAATATGTATGACTAATTTGAGTGGAACTTTTTTCAATAATATTTTGAATTTATTTTAGGACTTTGATGAGTTTGTTGTTTTTTCAGTGATTGAATATAAGACCATTGAATAGCACCCCAAATGGGGGTAGAGGCTAATGACACTTGTGGACTGGTAGAAATTTGATGAGAATCAGAGATGTAATTCCCAAAGCAATAAAACATCTTCATAATGCAAATAATGTTTCAGGTTAGTACCTTTCAGGTAGCTTGTACGAAGCCACCCTCAGTTTACCTCACGTGATAGAGTTTTATTATGAAAGATGCACAAGGAGTAAGAAAGATTAGAAACAGCTGCATAACCTGGCTTCCAAGAGACTAAAATAAGTTTCAGAATCCTTCCACAATAACAAAGTCAGGCCTCATGGTGAAAAGAATTGCCATTCAGTACACAACATGGCTGTAAAGACCTTGCTCTCACTTTATGCCATGCCGCAGAAAGGCTTCTGTTATGCACTGCTCAGCACGGTTACTCCGCTCTCTGTCACTACTTCCTGTGTTCTGGCTGCTCCTCCTGAAATATTTGCTGCTCTACAATCTGCCACACAGTTCTTGCTTGTTCACAGCATCTGCTACCTCATAATTTCTACTGGATTATCACTTCTCCTTGCTACTTTTTCTCTGTATCAAGCTCTACTTCGGCGTTACTCATGTGTTTGTGTCCCTCTCTGTCTATTTTATATTTGAAACCTCCGCAAAGAGAGGATCTTACCAGATCTGTGATTTTATTTTGGGGTCCAGCTCTCATAGCAGGCCCCCTCATTAAGACCACTGTTTTGTTTATAAATGGTTGGGTTTTAACTGATATTCATTTCAGGTCTACTTCAAGAGTGCCAGTATTTCGGGGTCAGATGGAACAAGGCATAGTTTCTCTATAGCCTACGTATAGAAATCCCTAAGGAGACCGTGGGCATGGCAAATTCTCTGCGGATTCTCCAAAAAGGCCTGTAAGCACAGTGTATGGCTTGCCCATTCGACTTTTTGAACCTCTTTGAATCTAAAGAGAGAAAAATAGCTTTAAGTTTTCATGCATAAAGTGGGTTCAATTATTGGGCTCATCAGCCAGATATGAGACTGCTGCATAGGATCTGAATCACCATCAATCACCACTAAACAAAGCAGAGGTAACTGGCTTATGGAACTCTACAGCTTTCCCTGCTGCCTCCAATAGCACTGCGTTAACCAGCTCAGCTAACCAGCGCACTAGTTATAACACATAAACACACCCTCACATCCAAACACAGCCATCACTAGCAAAGTGCATCTGTGATGAATGAGATTCAATCGGCCTTCTGGCCTTCCAGGCTCAAGATAACACTTCTCCTACTGATAGTATCAACTTATAATTTAATTTCAGGTCCTAGCTCTTAAGAGATAAGACTGTTTGCAGAGCTAAAATCTAATCCAGTAGAAGATATTGGACAGAGTTCCATAAATTCTGATGACCACAAGATAGCCTGATTTCCTTAAAACTCTGCGAGAATATATGTTATAAACCTGAATTTCTAAAATGAGCAATAATGAAAATGGTGACACCAAATTTAATATTTGCTTATCCATTTACCCAGATGCATGAACTCACTGATCAACTTGAATGTACTCTTTAAAAAAAAAGAAAAAAGAAATCCACTTGTGATCTTTACAAAAGTGCGGGCATATCATGGCTTCTTCTGAGGTTTGTCAGTGAAAGTTGATCCCATATCTTTGTTAGTTTATTATTTGCTTTTACTTAAGGAAACACATGTTTGTTCTGAAAGTTACAAATGCCACAGAATGATAAACAGAGGTCACTATTAATAGTTCCATATCTGGCTTCTTCTTGGAGGGTCTACTGTCTGTATATTTATTTTAGGAGCTGTGTCACTGTAAGCCCTGCCACCTTCAGTTCTCCTTCACTGCAGACGCTCCTTGCTGCTCCTGGATTGATGTAAGCATAGACTAAGTTATCAGGCAGCTCCTGACCCATTCAAGGAGGGTAATTTTATTGCATGTCTGTTTAGCTTCTGTCTTGTGCTCTCTTGAAGACATCAATTCTCTCAGGTGAAGAACACATATAAAATTTAGAGATGCTCCCTTAGGCTAAGAGATTAGGAATCATGCCAAAATTTCTGAGAGTGAAGTCACTCTATAATCTCCCCCTGCATGTGCCATCTCCCACAACCGTGTGCTGCCCTTTGATTAGAAGGAAATTAAAGGCAATGTGGAGTCACTCAGGGGTTTGATTGCCAGTCATTTTCTTTTCTTATCCACTTTCTGTTTTATGGAATAATCCCAAGATGATCGCTTGCTCTTCCCTTTCTTTTGTCATTTTTTGCACGTACGTGTGTATGTGTGTGTAGGAAACCTATGAAATAATGAACCACCGTAAACAATAAGCATTCCCTGTCATATTCTTTTTATTGCACCATACCCTCCTCCTCTCCTAACAAATAACTTTTAAGAAACTGCCTTTCTTTTCCTAGTGCAGAGCAAATTTATTAAATAAAAATTATAGGGTGGTTCAGCCAATTTCTCAGCTATACTGTGAATTCTTCAAAGCTGTTATCCTAAAATGCTGCCTATATGTTTCTCCCTATTCTAAGCTTCTTTCAGCAAACTAGAAACAACAATGAGTCCGTTCATCAAAATGGTCATAGCTGTAGAATTTAGCCTTTGAGATTCAGCCTCTATTCTCCTCCCTTCTCAGGCCAACTTTCATATCTAGTAACCCTAAATCATTGTTATTCTGAAATAATATAAATGCAAGTCCCTTGTAAAATAAATTTCTTCTCTGAAAAAAAAAAAAATGGAGTAAGGATAAAAGAAAACATTATCCATGCTTTAAATGTAAATCATAAGTGTAAAAACAGTCATTAATAATAACAACAACAACAAAAATTCACCTGAGTGGTGTTAAATAAAAAGAACAAAAATTTTGCTAAGCATGTATCTTGATTATTTTTTCAAAATGCAGATTCATTTTTGGCACACTGCCAAACACTTTATGGAATATCACTGTACTGACACCCATGAAAATTGGCACCTAATCCTGGTTTTACCTCTTCCTCATTGTGAGTTCTTGGGCAATTTATTCTCCCTCTTTGTCTATTGCATTAAATGAGACAATTGGTTCAAGAGATCTCTAAAATCCTTCCCTGCTTTCATATCTCCTGGGCATCAACTCAACTCCCTCCTCCTACCTAACCTTGTGGAAGAACTTCTAAAAAGGATCATTCTAGGCCTTGTCCTACCATCTCTTCTGATTAATGAGTTTAGAAGCTCATTCCCATTTTGGCATTAGATTGACGCCGGAAGCACGCTTCCTCCATTTCTCTATGCCTTAAGTTTTCTAGGCTAGATCTCTGCTGACAAAGCCTATGGTTTTCTAGCTTGGACTACGACTAGGTGACTAAATTAAATTTTGAGGTATTAATAAGATGTCAGACTATCTCAAGCCACATTTTGCAGAGATCTTTGTAAGTAATGGAGTGGGTAACTTGATGCTCATTTGCCTTATTCCTATAGTTATCTCTCCATTGGTTTTAAACTTGAGGGGGTAGGAAAGAACAATTATATGTTAAGCTCCTTGTAATATCTCGATAAGAGGAGCAAAGGCTTGATGGGAACAACTAAAATTGAGGAAGGAAGGAAAGAAGGAAGGAAGGAAGGAGGGAAGGAAGGAAGGAAGGAAGGAAGGAAGGAAGGAAGGAAGGGAGGGAGGAAGGAAGGAAGGGAGGAAGGAAGGAAGAGAGGGAGGGGGAGAAAAGGAAAGAAAGTTGAAAAATATTTATTGAATGGGTAAATAAACTGGTGGACAAATAAACAAATGTCTCTTATTATCCATTAACAATTTTATATAGATGCTTATTTAAATAAAGATGCTTATTTAAATAAAGCAATCCAACATTTACTGCATTGTTTCCTGTATGTGTGCATTTTGTATTTTATGTGTGTGTAAATGTCTTTTATTCTGGGTAAATTCTATACACAAAGTACATTTTCAGATTACAATGTGTAATAGTACATCAAGGTTTATTTGGAGTTTCTTTTATACACAGTAAATCCTAGATTACAAACTCCTTTAGAGTAGGAAGCCTGCCCCTTTGGTTTTCTTGTGCTTAGGATCTAGCTTAGCATTTACTTTTATTTGCTAAATATAAACACAATGAGGATTTGGAGCGGCAAAACCCTAGCACTCTCCTAATTGAGTGCTTGCTGGATGCAGGAAGTTGATTATTCTGAACTCTAAATACTGATTCAAAGGAAATCTTGACAGGACACTTAGGAAAGGAAATAAATTAGTGCTTAGTTGCATTTGTTTATAAGCTTATATCATTTATTTAATGATTGAAATCACAAATAATACTTTAATATTTTAATATTAGTTTTTTTTCAAATTAAAATGTCTTCTTACAAATGGAAATTCCTTTATACATTGTTGGTAGAACTATAAATTGACATAACCTTTCCTTAGAACAATGTAGCAAGATTTATTACAGGCTTCAAAACTAATCAACTTTCACTGAGAACGCCACTTTTAGAATTAATTTTAAGGAAATCATCATGTCTATGCACAAAAATGTTTGTACAAAAATTTAAGTAGATGTTGCTTATAATAGTGAAAATTAAGAACCTTTTTAAAAGCCCAACAATAGCTTTATTTTTTAAATAGTAAATCTGTATTTTTGAAACACTGTTTATAGAGCAAAAAGCACACTATTTTCAAGTCAAGTTTATAACACAGTATTACTGAAGGATTTAACTTTTAAAAATAAATATATGTCTGTCTGTACACAGGTGCCAATGTTTTTCTCTGAGGAGTTGGTTTATGTATGTTAAGAAAGAGCTTTCCATGGGTCTCTCACATTTCTGCTTATTTTGCAAGTAGAGGCACTGACTGTTCCTTCTTCCAGACTGTCTATCTAAGAATGTTGGTATTATGAACAGTCTTAGAAAATAGAAACAGTGTCTCCCTCTACAGCAAAAAGTACATTGGTTCAATAAAGACAATGTCTGTCTCCAAGACAAAGTTTAGGTAAGCTACTCTCCATAAGAAAAGACGTGGGGGTCCCTAACCTCAGCAGCCCCACGCCAGTAACATAACCCACTGTATACACAGATACCTTTGGGCCCTCTTTGTGTCACCCTGTGGGAAACAGTGCTCAGAAATTGGTTCTAAACATACTGAGCCTCTACTCCTGTAATAAAATGTCCTTTATCTCTGACCTAGGAGTCTCACGTCTTCTACAAGCATCTATAACACAATGGCAAGCTCACTTTACAGCTTGTGGTTCTTGATCATGTATATTTTTATTTTTATTTTTTAAATACATTTCTATCTTACTACAATAAATATGGGTCACTTTTATAACCAGATGTTAATGTTGTTTTTTTAAAAGAACCTGAGAGCCAGATGAAATGTCACTGTCATATGCCAACAATGGTATTACAGGATGCTGGTCTACCATGGCAGAAGGTCTAGGGGTGAGGCAGTTAACTCTACTTGTCTGTTGATAAGTGTGGACCTTCTGGTGACTCTTTTCACATGTCAAGAGCCTTGCAGGGCTCTGCTCTCAGCTTAGAGCCTGTTGAAATCTCAGGCAATCCACTATTTGTATGTGGTTAATGGGGACAAGGAACTGTCCCAACAAAATAACTAGGTCTCTTGGAAAAATGGCAGCCGCAATGTCTGACAGGGAACAGGTGTTTAGTTCATAGGATTCAGAGTCAAGAGCCTGCTGCCTTTAGATGTAGCTGTCAAGTGATCACCATCTACTGGCACATGGCACTGGGAACAGATCCTGTCTTTATAGAACAGATGAGACTTCATAGTTGCTGGAGGTTATGAATGTTTGCGAATATGGTTGTGCATAGGTATGTTGTCTCATCAACATCCATTAAAACAGAGAAGTAAAGTCTTTATGAAAACGTCCTTATCCGATGGGAGTTTCATGTCTATAATTTGAAGTGAGATGAAAAGAATGAAATGTAATTTTCTAAAGATTTCTTCGGCGTGTATCTTCACTGTACCTTGGAACTCATAGATGGTGGTATAAGACACAGAAATCCAAAGAAAGGAAGCGAGGTTCTTCCCTTGCCTCTTAAGCCATTGTTTTATGTTCTGAGGAGCAAAAAGGCGAGAGCTGAGATCATGGCTGATTGATTTCAGGGAATGTAGACTTAGAATAATTAAGTTGGGATTTCTTTTATTCCTTAAATAATTTTAAAGTAAGTATTGCTATGTATATTGTATGTAAATCCAACCTATAAGATTCTGCCTTTGGTAAAAGTTGACCCCCAATAATTAAACAAGTTTATTCATTATAAATGAGTGCAAAGAAACCTAATTCAGTTTCTTAGCACACAGTTGCCCCCATTTACTCTTTTAGGTTTTATGTGGTTTCTGAACTGGGCTTTGATTCCCAGTCCTCTTCCCCATGGCACTCTGGAGTCCCACAAGTATCTTTATGATGCAATGGCAGAGTTATTTGTTCTTTCTACCAACATTCATTCTCGCTGTCCACCTTAGTAACAGAACTCCAGTTTTATTCACGGTGGCAATGTTTCCAGTTAAAAGATCTCATATTGCCCAGGTTTTTTGCAAGATGTCACCATATAACTAATTTCTGGTCAATGAGAAGAGGAAGTGCCCTGTGGATTTTCTAGGGAGTTTCTTTAAATGGGAAATAATGATTCTCTTTCTTCTGCTCCTCATCCTTCTTCCTTCTTCCATCCCCTTCCCCTTCTCCTCCCCCTCCTCTTTCTTCTCCTTCTTCTTCTTTTTCCTCCTCCTCCTCCTCTCCTTCTTCTTCTCCTTCCCTCTCTCTCCCCTTTGTCCTACCCAAGTGACACAGATGGAATTCCTCTAGCAACCTTACACAGTGCAGTTATTTTTCAGGTGGAAGTCAAGAAGAACGAAAGGTAGAAGGATCCTGGGTCTCTAATGATTTTGTGCTTTGTCCAGACTATCTCTTTTCAACTTTGCTGTTGTTTACACAAAAGAACAAACTGTGTGTAAAGCTACTTCAATAATTTTAACTGAAGCAGCCTGATTCTAGCTGATACAGATCAGATGCCCTCAGATATCATATTTTTTTTTTTTTTACAAACTCTCTTTGGTGAATTTCTAAAATGAAATTGAAATATTCAGGTTTTGAAAGAGATTTTTAAAAAGTGTTGTAAGAAACAGGAGAAAAAAATTAGGCACTGAAGTGGCAGAGAGGATTAAGTTGTTCTCAAATAACAAAATTAAAATTGATTCTATATTGTTCTATTTTTGAAACTAATAAACTTATCTAAAAATATTTTCAATATTTTATTCAGCCATAACAAAAAAGAAGTCCTGCCATTTGCAACAACATTGATGGAACTTGAGGATATTATGCTAAGTGAAGTAAGTCAGGCAGAGAAAGGCAAATAGTGTATGATCTCACATATATGTGGAATCTAAAAAAGCAGATACAGAGAACAGATTGGTGGTTGCCAGAGGTGGAGGGTGGGAGGGAGTAGAGGATGGGAGAAATAGGTGAAGTTGGTCAAAATGTACAAACTTACAGCTATAAGATTAATAAATTCTGGGGATGTAATGCACAGCATGGTGACTATAGTTAACAATACTGTACTGTATGTTTGAAAATTGCTAAGAAAGTAGATCTTAGAAGTTCTCCTTAAAAAAAAAATTATAACTATGTGAGGTAATGGATTGTGAACTAAAGTGGTGGCAATCATTTTGCAAAATATACATGTCTCAAATCGTTATGTTGTACACCTTAGACTAATGCAACGCTAAATGTCCATTATAACGCAGTAAAACTGGGAACATATTACATTCAGTTTTTACCCACATAGAGAGGCATTATAGTGACATGATTTGAAATCAGATGGCTTACTTTGCATCTAGCTCCTCACTGTCTTTATGTTTCCCTTTCTTCATCTGAAAACAGCACCTTCTTCAAGATTCTTGTGAAGTTATATGATTTAATACAGATACAAGGCCATAGACAGTGACTGGAATATATTCTCCCCTATAGTTCTTATTTTAATATGTCCTCTATACTTTTTGTAAAATCCTCTATACTTTTTGTACTATATATTTTTGTAAAATCTATTAGAGTGATAATCTTGATTCTATATTTAGCACAGCAATAGGGCTTTATAATTCTGCAGGAAGGGAAAAACAAAGAATATGGACTTGTGTGTGTTTATGTGTATTGAAAGTAGGAGGGTGAAAATCAGACCGACTGTCAAAAGCATGGAAAACATTATTCTCACCTTCTCTCTGAACTTCTTATCCATCTATCACCAGTGATTCCACAAAGTAAATGACAAAGTTGTTCAGGTATGTAAGTAGAACTTCTTAACAGGCAAATAAAGTTTATTTGTTACGTCTGCCTACAGACCTCAAACTAATAGTATTTTGTGTTTCACGGTAAATTCAGTCTCACTTACCTTCTGTTATATTGCTTTGTTTATGACAGACTCAAGAATTAAATCTGTAGCAAAAATCCTTAAATATATATTAATATTACTCAATCTACTTCAAAATTTTTATTTTCATTTAGGGAAAGTCTTACTATTTCCACTAAGCTTGTAGTTACATCACTTGAATCCATAAAAAAAAAGAGTAACATATTTATTGCATTTTTGAATGACTACTCGTCTACTGGAAATAAAAGATTCTCCAGTACCTCTCACTGTTTATATTGTCTTCATTCCTGACTTTGTCAATATATATTGCACACGATGGGCATATATGGCAGCTTTTGAGCACTCTTATTTACCTTTTCTTAGCTTTACTCATCCCTTCCTCTTCTGCATTTATGATGTGGCATTTCTAATTCTTCTCTGTTAATTTTTATTCTTGATTACTTTTTGGTATTTCTTATTCATCTATATTAAAGTTGTATGTCCTCAGAATTGATTACTAGAACTCACCCACAGAAAGCAATGATCTCTTCATCACGAAATCATGCCCTTTTTCTTAGTTCATAATTGAGTATTACACAATAATTCCCTTCTGGTTCTCATTCTTACAATTGAAGATAATAACACTAATTGTTTACTTTTTCTTATTTTTTAACCAGCTGGTAAAATATTTCATATACTACCTCTAGAACAGTGAGCTAGTTTAGTGTATCAGTCAAAATCATGTTTTAATAAAATGATTCCTTATAAAAATGCTTTCTACCACCTTTATCTAATCTTCCTATCTGCAGTGCATTTATAGTTTCCTTAGTTCCAAATCCCTACCTACTGACAGTCTTTGCTTCATTGGTCACCATTGACCACCGATCATATCCAACCCAAGACTCTCAATTTCAATAAATAGTATTTTAGTAATGAAAAATGTTTTATGAGCCCTCAAAACCAAATGCATTTAGAATTCAGCTCTTCATTCATTATATCTCAAATAAAAGAGATCAGAATCACATTCACATAAAATCACTCTCAGAAGAAATTTCAAATCTCCCAATTATCTCAATCAGGATAAACTAAAACTATGAGTTGCTAGACTTCAAAAATCATTTTTAAACTTTTGGTTTCACTTACATTCCCCAATATACACTTGTAAGAGAATTGCTACTTTTCAGCAGATCTGAAAATACCAAGTTTTACTCAATCTTATTTTCCTAGCTTTTCTAGTACCCTAGTTCTGCTGATCCAATTCTTTTTATAATTTACTATGATTGTCTGTTTCTCTCTCTAGACTGTGCCTATATCATGTTCATTGTTGTAACCACAGAGTAGTCACATAGTAGTGTTTCAACAAATATTTCCTTGAGAGAAGAAATGAATTAAAAAAACAGAAACGAGTGAAAAGTCTATGAAATCTTCAAGGGGTTGAGTAGAAGGAAGAATGGGAGAAGTTATGATCATGAATATTGTCTGTATATTTAAGGTTATTAAATAGAGGCTAAATGTTTTCTTTTAAAATGAAAATGAGGTACTGGCATTTGAATCTTGATAACTTTTGAGCCATTCCCAGTGTTGAGCTTTTTCTTGTCTTTTTTTTGCATTAACATGTTAATATTTGTTCCTGCCAAAGAAGTAATTCAAGATAGGAACATTAGTTCACTGGAGCAAAATCATGTCAATGTCACTCTAAAAGAGAAAAGGCTGTATTCCATACAGAACTGAACAAGAAGGCACAATTCACATCATTTTCAAAGTCTATTATTTGGAGCATTTGTTAGAATAACCAGGCTGCCAGGGTTTGTTCTATTTGTATGTTTAGGGTTTTTAATGTTCAGCCACATTTTAAATATATATTATTGTACTTATAAACCTCACAACAGCTAGGAGGCAGGAACTGAGGCAGGTTAAGAGTAATGCCAAAAGCAAGCACAACAATATCTCTATTAGAAAATAAGCTTAATCAGGAGTAAGTAGACCTGAGCTCTGGTTCCAATTCTGCCACTAACTACAAAGAAGAATTAACTCAAGTGGGTTGGCTCCTCTAGGACATAATTTTTTCAACTTTCAAATGAAGGGCTTACACCACAAAATCTAGGTCTAAAATTGTGTGCATATTTCATCACAGAAAATGCATTCCAACCACTCATTTCAAAGCCAGAAATCTCATTACCAGAGATAGAAATAACACAAGAGGCTTAAGCATCATTGCAGAGGACGAGCTACCTTCTTTTCACCCCTCAGAAGGGCACTCCCCCTTTGCCCACCCACTTTTGCCAAAAATAAATAAATAAATAAAAAGTGCAGTGAGTCATTTGGTCACATTTTGCATTGGAAATCGTCTCTTGCTGGCCCCCATCCCCACTTTCCTGTTGTTAATGGTCAATATTTGACTTCCAGACAAGACTTTGGAAAGGTAATGCCATGGGACCAATTTTCAAAACATAAAATTGAAAGGAGGGTGGTAGAAAAGTACAATAGCCCCGGAAACTTGGAAGAATGCTACCTGTATACTAGAAACCTTGATATATTTGGGATAACTTGAGGGGGGCACTGTTGGCCAACAAGCCTGCCTGGAAAGTCAGAAGAAACCCTGCAGAATACCTCTACATCCTCTAAATCAGGGAAGATGATGGGAAGCATTCAGGAAGAATGCCATGTAAAGATGAAGGAAGAAATGGGGTGATGCTTCTACAAGCCAAGGAAAGACAAAGATTGCCTGCAAACCACCAGAAGCTAGGGGAGAGAAATGGAACAGATTCTTCCTCACAGCCCTCAGAAGGAACCAACCCTGCCACCATCTTGATCTCAGACTTCTAGAATTTTATTTACTGTCCCCAGAATTGTGAGACCATAAACTTCTGTTTTTCAAGCCACCCAGTTTAAGGTGCTTTGTTATGGCAGCCCTAGGAATTTAATACTGACCCAAGCCTTTTTTGAGACTTTGATCAGGTGTCTCTCTAAAGGTTGAAACCATGCTGGAAGATAATTATTGATTTGTTCAGGGGGTAATCTTTTTGCCATAGCAAATGGAAAGCATAAATCCCATCCTGCCATGGAGAGACCCAAGATCAAAGGCTAAAGCTCACTGCAAAATAATGGTAAGATGGCCCTCACTGGGAGTGGCGTTGTATACCTGCGGGTATTTTTCACTGAGAAATGTGCACTTCTCTCTGGTGACTGGGAGTAGACTCTTGGTGGAAGAGTGGTAATTGGAGGAGAATTAGTTTGGAAGCAAGAAAACTTCTGTACCTGCAGGTACCCAGACTATAAACCACAGGCTGGGGAGAAAGTGTGGGAGCATGGATTGTGGACTGAGAAGGACTATTTATAGTTTCCAGCTTTGTTCTCTCTGAACCGCAAATCTCTTCTGTTATCCTCCAGCATTCAGAAAAATCTTTTTACTCACTTATTACCATGGGGAGTCTGAGGCCAGGAAATGGGCTCTGCGGGGTTGGGGAAAGGGGGATGGGAAAGGAACTACAGCCTGTTGAGAAAATCTAGTCTCAATACAACAGTGGTGACATGCACAAAAGCCATGCTGTGGTTTAGAGACCCTAGATTAGCTAAAGTGCCAAATGGCCACCAGAACAGATTTGGGAAACATGTCAGCTTCCCCGAGACATACTCGGAAATGCCCTGGGGAATAAAACTAGTCAAAGACTGGACTTCCTGAATTCTGGCAGGACGGGGCTTACCCTGCTGTATTTGTTTAGGAACTAACTGTTGGTAGACCTCAAAACTGAGCAGGTCTGGGACATAACATCTTGTGAACACTGTGCCAGACTTTTCAAAATGTACATGCTTTCAGCATTTCCTTTTTACCTGCTTTCCATAGATGTGGTATCAGAGATGCAAAGTTATAGGAAAAAATAGTATTCCACTAATATTTCAGAGTATGGATTTTATTCTAAAATATTGCCACATATTAACAAAAATGATGAGTTTAGGCAAATAATGACACTTAGTGTTTGTTCATGCAGTGTTCATTTCTTGGTGCGATAGATAAACAGGTCCACATTTCTACCTCCCACCATGGCTCTAGTCCCAATCACCATAATCTCTGATGTAGACTCCCTGTATCTTCTTTTATTATCCTACAGTACATTTTTCTCCCAGCAGTTAAATAAGCTAAAAATGCTAATTTAACTTTGTAACTGCCCATTGAAAAATTTTCAATACTCTTCCAAGGAAAAAAAATCAAATTTGTCAGCAACTTGGTGCTGCCTGTATCTCCAGCCTCACGTCCCGCTCTGTCTGGAAATTCTTTTCTCCACTTGACCTAATTCCTAATTTTCCTTCAGGCTTTAAATTTAAGATTACTTTCTTGAGGGAGACTTTACTGATCCTGAACCTAAGTCAACTGCCTAAATCATCACACTCTTTATTTTTTCTTCAATTAAAGCTGTACTTTCCAATTATATATTAGTTTGATAATTTATTTGTATAGTATTGATCTTCACACTGTGAAGTATTACACTATGAAGGCATAGATTGATTTTCTATTGAGCTGTACTCTATCCCAAGTTTCTAATACAATTTCTGGTGTATTACAGACACTTCATAAATACTTGATGAATGAGGAGGTAGATGCCATTAAAATAGTACTTGAATTGTTCCTTAAAAAGAAAACACTCAAATATGATAAACTATTTTTTTCAAGGAAAAGATTATTATTTTTAAGCAGGAATGAGCTCTGTCTACAAGTTTCATGCTGAGCTTTAAGTCTAGAATTCTTCAACTTCTCAGAAGCTAACCTAGCAAAGCTTCCCAACTTATGCCCCATTTTGATGAGATAAGAATATCTGAGAACTCTCCAATAAACACTATTGAAAGGCTTGGCTTGCATTTCCTAAGAGTTTACCTAATGGGTGTCACTGGTGTTTGTATTTGTGTATATATACAAGTATATATGTCGGTAAGCTTCAGTCTTCGGTCAATCAGATAGAAAGTCTAGGAATATAGGGAAAAAGAAAAAAACACAAACCGAATCTGATTAATATAACTGAAGCAATGAATTTGCTAAAGTAGAAATAAATTCCCATCTCTAGTTTCATGCATTTCATCTCTAAAGTTTATGTAAGTTCCCCTATATGCAGTCTTAGTTTTCAATTTTGACAATTTTATTAGTAATATTGAATTGTTTTAAACTATCATTACATTTAATCTTCTTCTTAAAGCTCCCTGTTTCTTTGGCAGTAAAGACATAAATTGCCATTCCCTATTTCTGTTGAACTTTGAAGTATAAAATTCTTTTTACTTAGCTAACCTAAATCAACCATGTAATGTAGCCCCTTTGGGTAATAATTATACCTGATATATCTACCTGAGTAAAAGGAAGAAAAACATCTCAATTCCAGTTCTTTTAATTCAGTTTTATGATAACTGATTTATATAGTTCTTGAGTCTCCTATTATTCAACAGGAATAAACCGCTCTACCAACCCATGATATTTGCAAATATATGCCAATAAATTGTTTAGTCCATCTCCGTACACCCATGTAATTTTGATTTTTAGTAAATTATCATAAAATACATGTTACATGTCATTATTTTTCATTAAATTATTCTAATAAATCTATTACTAAATTAACTTAAAAATAGTAAAATTAAATGTTTGTAAACAGCATTTTAAATGTCCTGCCAAGTGTTCTATATAAAGTTTCACTTCAGCCCCTATGTCAAAAAACTTTATGTCCTCAAAACATTTTTACTCATTGTTATAACAAATTTTTCACATCACCGTCAATAACCTAGAAAATTAATATTGATAAAGACATTTTATGCTTGTTGGGAAAACAGCTCCCCATTGAACCAGAAAAAGAGGAACTCTGTGTCCGTTTCAAGGGTCTTTTTATTTTGAAATGAGAATATCAAAGGAATGAGTCCTCTGTAAAATGTTAAAACAAGATTTTGCTTTTGTTCCTAGTTGCTTTTGACAAGCAATGAGGTGATTGGGCAGGGGATGGGGAGGATTTGTGTAATTTACCTGTTGAGGCTCATGTGTACTTCTCTCTCTCTCTCTCTCTCTCTCTCTCTCTCTCTGTCTCTCTCTCTCTCTCTCAGAATATCCCTATTATCCTGCTTGAATGAAAGAGATAGCTTTATGTGTGTCCACTCAAAGAATGAGACACACTGTTCCTTTTCCAGAATGCAGCCACTAACAAGAGTCATGTTCTATGCATATAAACATGACCAACATTCTTATTGTGCAATCTGCATGAGTTTTTGTTTTTGTTTTGTTTTCTTTTGGCTTTCAAGACAAAATTATACTTCTGGAACATATCAGTGCTCAAGTTTATTAAAATACTACATATCCATTGTAAAAATTTACTAAGTATAACTATATATAAAAGAAATGGTCATAAACCTACTACCTAATGGCAAATCACTTTTGAAAATTCACTTGATGTATAAATGGTGGGTACAAATATTCAAGAGTACAAAAAAATCTCTGCTACATAGTCCTAAAATATTATTTCTTCTGTCAAGGTAATCATTTTATTTACTGGCAAGAGCTTTATCTTATTTAATATAAATTCATTCCAATCAGACTTTTTAGAGTCAATGCAATATTTTCTCAGATAAATCAGAATTTGTCAGTCAATTAGGTTTCCTCCCCTCTCCTTTATCTCTAGAATGGTATCCGTATTTTCCTTCAGCTCAAGCAGTATCTCACTGGGTGGGAGAGTGGATATGGGTGCTCTCCCATCTGTTTATACTATATTTGTTTGCATTTATTCTTGTTGGTCTTTAATGAGATATTCCATATGCTATCCAGTCTCCCTTCATGAGACCATGTCTTCTGTACCTTCCTTTCTCCAACAAGGACTTTTGATCCTCCAGCTTTTCTCAGCTATATTCACAGCTTATTTGAAGGATATGGAAAACAATTGTCTACTCTCCTAAAACTCTGCGGAATTTCCTGAAGCCCATCTGTCTAGGTAGAATCTATGGCCATTGCTACTCGACCTCTTACGGATCATGCAGAACACAGGGCTTCTCTACAAGGCTTACCAACTCCCCAGTCACTCTCCGAAACAAAAGACATAGGTATCTTCGGTGTCCTGCACATCCCTGCCTTAAGTGTAGTTGGAGGTTCTAGAGCCCTACCCACTTGCAGCTCAGTTCTAGGTTCTCTTAAGGATATGACATCTTCTCAACACAAGTTTCTAAAATAAAGTCACATCCTCTCCAGTTTCCCTCCCCCCTCTAACTTGGACAACCTTTACCTAAAGTCCAGGGATAGGTTCCTATCATATTTCCAAACTTTTAGTTATGGAAACCACCAGATGTCTTCTGGGCTTAGCCTTTTAAAATATTCTGGCTCTTACAGGTCAAGTGTTCTGGCTTTCAAGAATATGTCTTTGCTATGAGTCTCAAGAGTCTATTTTGGAACTCAGAAATCAAGGTATTGACATTTTGTCCTCTATATTCAATGTAATCTCTCCCTTGAGGTATTGCATGTTAATGAATAAATAGGGAGAAAGGTCACAGCAAAAAGCGAAATAGACTGTATTGCATAGAGAAGAACTTCAGTTAACATAATAGAATTCTACCTATCTGTCTACCTGCCTACTTATCTCTATTCTAGAAAGCCTTTTCTTTTGCTCTTGAGAATTCAGATGTGGCCATTACTCTTATTTCTCAGAATTCTACACATTTTTCATTTTGCTTCAAGCTGTACTTCACTAACACATTAACATGTCTTTTGTCTTCACCATTTTGAATTATTCCACTTCACCTGTCATTGAGTTTATTGGATACCTTGTTTATTTCCTAAATCACAGAGTTTCAGATTAAAGATGGGCACTGTTTCAAAGGTAATAAGTTATTATTTTCTGACAAATTAGAATATCAGAATAAGATTCATTTTTTTCTTTTTCTTTTTTTTTTTTGGGGGGGGGTGGGGAGTGGGGAGGAGTGCCTGTAGCTCAGACTGGCAAAACTACTCAAAAAGTTAAATTTAATATCAAGGTAGACTGGGAGATTAAAACCTCTTTGACATTTAGCAGGAACTTGCAATAAAAATTTTTCAATGTCTCTTATAACTACTTTTTTTCATTCTTATTGCTAACCCCTTAGTTAGTCCAGGTCTCCATAATTATCATGTAGACCAGGGGTCTGCAATCATTTTCTGTAAAGAATCAGATGAATACTTTAGGCTTTGCATACTATGTGTTCTCTGAGACAGCTATTCAATTCTGTGGTAGAGCAAAAGTTGCCATAGAAAACACATAAATGAATGACTGTGTTCCAATCATATTTTATTTACAAAAACAAGCAGGAGTCAAACTCTGTTTTAGACTATCTGATTCCCTTTTCAGTTTATTCTGCACTCTCTGGCCTATTAATCTTTGGAGGGCATAGCCTTCCTTGCTAGAGTAAGTACGTATACGAGGTCTGATAATTAAGTTCACAAACTTGTTGCAATGATGTTGCTAACCTTTTTTGATGTCAGAGGGATTGTTCATTATGAATTTATACCAACTGAACAAACAGTTAACCAAATTTACTATTTGTAAGTGCTGAAAAGGCTACGTGAAAAAGTTAGACGACCTGAACTTTTTGCCAACAATTCATGGCTTTTGCATCACAACAATGCACCAGCTCCCACAGCACTGTCTGTGAGGGAGTTTTTAGCCAGTAAACAAATAACTGTAGTGGAACACCCTCCATGCTCACCTGATCTGGCCCCCAATGACTTCTTTCTTTACCCAAAGATAAAGGAAATACTGAAAGGAAGACATTTTGATGACATTCAGGACATCAAAGGTAAAGCAATGACAGCTCTGATGGCCACTTCAGAAAAAAGAGTTCCAAAATTGCTTTGAAGGGTGGACTAGGCTCTGCTATTACTGCATAGCTTCCCAAGGGGCGTACTTCAAAGGTGACCATAGAAATATTCAGCAATGAGGTATGTAGCACTTGTCCTAGGACAAGTTTGCGAACTTAGTTGTCTGAACTCATGTACCTATTTCTCAGCCTGGTATTTAAGACCCTATATTATATGACCATCAGAAAAGCAAGAAAACTGAAACCAAGTGGAAGAAATTGTTGGGAAAACAAATCTAACCATAGGTTCTGGCTTCGGTGAACACAGTCCAAGAAGAATTTTCTAAAGATACAGAAACCTCAGGCATAAAGCAGGTCAGCATCAGTGCCTGCTCACCTTTCCAATACTGTTGAACACCAGAGGGGCAGATCCAGATTGTCATCACACACTAGATGGCCAGGAGGCATCATTTATAGTTTTTTCTCTGTATTAAAGGCCATCAGCCAGAATTGCAAGGGGACAGAGATAGGCTACATAGCACTGTCTGTCCATGAGCCAGGCACTCAGCAGGTTTTATCATCAATTCAGTTAAGCCAAAGCTTTGTTTCTAGGCTTGCGGATACCATCCAAATGGCTAGAGTTCATGGCAGCATATGAGACTGGATACGTAATAAGCCAAGGAACTAGAGTGACTAAAGTGTTGGGAGCAAAGAGAAATGTAGTCCAATCTTAGAGCAGATACTGTAAAAATCTATTCAGAAGGATAAAATTGGTTACAGTACCATAAAGGGAAGGCTACCCATACTGGGTAAGACTGCCCTGGGAACTTCCTCAATTAGGTAAGTCCCTTCAGAGGATCTGCCCTTTGGAGTAAATGTTCAAGCTTCCCTTCTTGATGATGGTCAGAAAACAGGTGAGGAAAAATTGAAGGTCCTAAATAAAATGCACCCAAGACCAAGAAAGACATGCAAATTCTGACCTGCAAATTTTAATAAGAAATCTGACTGCCATGCTAGCAGACCACTTACATCAGCAAGTGTTCAGCTGCAGTCTGGCTTTAAGAGAAATTAAATAATATTCAAAGACCACTTTATTAAGTCATCTTGAAAAATTACTGCCATAGACACCAGTGATATTTACCATCTATATAAGCAATTAATGTTTGCCCACAGAAAGAACTAAATGGAAAATCAAATCATAATTAGATGATAACTAGGTAAGCATGGAATCAGTACAGGGATGATTTGATATATAAATTGTTTAATAGCATTAGGCTAAGATAACATAGAACACAATCACTTCACTATAAAAAAATATTCGTGTGAATGGATGCAGAACATTCTGTGTTTGTTATCTACAATTCCTAGCATCTTCCTTAATAAGAGGGATATCTTTCATAGAAAGGACTCATTTAAGTTTCAAAGAGGTATTTTGGGGCATACATTCTCTTGACTATTCTTGCATTAGCATTTTCAAAATTTATCTCATGTGACTCCTCTTTTTCTATATTTCTAAGGCTGGCCAATCCTTATTTTGATAGTCACAGTCTTTATTTAAATAAATTTATATGGACAACCAAGTTGCAACTAAACCCTGTTTGAATGAGAACAATTCTTTACCTTCCACATGACTTGGCTTATCTCTGCCCTGGTTTACTATCTAATATTTTAACTCTGAGGGGGAATTTTCTTTTATTTAATTTCCAAGAAAGTAAAAGACCTCACATGCTGCCAATAGGGACTACCATGAAATGGAAACTACAGAGACACACAAAGGCATACACTGGACATACTGGATTCCTTATCTGGATGGCAGCCGTGGACACTTGGGGGCCCAGCTGCTGGAGGCTGTTGGTGGATTTGTTAAAATAATTTAATTCTACTACTCACTATACCAAAGTCTACTTCCTGCCTCAATTAGTATTGGCTTAAGAACAGATGTGGGACTAAACCAGTAGGGGTTATTGGTAAGGGGAGTGTAGCTGAGGGTATGGAAGTCGTACGTCAGAAGATTCAGCTTCTAGGCAGCTGGTGAAAGCAGAGATAGCATGGCACAGAAGGCCTCGCCATGAAGCATAATGGGAGTTCCCATTAGGAAGAATAAGATAAGTAAATATTGGCCTGAGTAAGAACAAGGAGAAACAGCATAATACTCGGGGGAGCTAAGAACCAGAAATCTGTACGGAACACAGTTTAGAATATAAGCTACACAGGGAAGAAAACAGAAAAAGGAGAATGGGAAAATGTAGCAATAAATACTAATGAACCAACTACTTAGTATTCTATCTTCAGTTATGGGATGCTTAACTGTGGGAAAGACTGATGCTCTCCCGCTCATTTTAAAAACGGAGACAATAAAACTAATTCACAGGATTATTGTAAGAATTAAATAAGATAGTGCATAGAAAATGTTTATTGTAACCCTTGACATATGGAATACACTGATAATGTCTGCTTCCTTCTTGTCTAGTGAAGGAGACGCTTCACCTGTGATCCATAGCCCCCAGGAGAGTCATAGCTGGGTGTGAGGAAGTACGTGAATCCCTTCAAATTGTTTATGAAAATGTATGTGTGGACACACACACACACACACACACACACACACACATTTTTCTAAGAAGAGGGTTTATACCTTTTATCTGATTTTCAAGAATGCCCATAAGTAGAATAAAGGTTAAGAAGTATTGTGTGGGAGCACAGTGGTAAGAGAGGATTTCCATATCTCACTTACTAGTCAGGACAAATGTGATCCTAAAATATGAACAGACAATTTCCTGTTGACTCGGACAGAGTAGGACTATACCTCAGGAGACAGTCCTTTAATTCTGACAGCAGGACATGGCAACTGTGCTTGGGAGTGAAGAATAATCACAGAGCAAAGATTCTTTGGTTGACTCAATAACCCACTTAGATCTGCTTATCCATTGGAACTTTTCTTGCCTTTCTGTTTTTCTTTCCATCATTCACTAAATTGTCCTCATGATTTGGTCTTGTCCTTCTATTCCAGGATGACAAATGTCACCACACCTATTCTGGCTCTTCCTGGGGAGAAAGTAGATAAGGGTATGGAGGTTGTAGGTGATCAATTAGATGGTCATTCCAAGAGAAATAAAGAGATTTCAGACAACATTCTCCTCCTCCTATTCAGATGATGCCTCTTGCCAATATTTATCAGCTAGAACATATTTAGCACCAGAGTGTTTATAAAAGATTATGCTAATAAAACGGATGCTTTCACTTACAATGAAAACAAGGACAGAGAATATTCCGTATGATGGCAGTTACAACACCTGGATCTACTTGACAAGGTAGAAGTAACCTTTAGAAATTTTGAAAAGGAGATTTTGCATTAATATAAAATAAAGAGCAGATCTAGAAATAACCCAGCTACCATTTTTTGAAATGATAAAATCATCAATTATTCTGAATACACTGTAAGATAGTAAATTGAGATATAAAATATTTTTTGTAAATTCAAGAAAGTCAAGTCAATATAAATTATTCCTTTGTCAAAGTTAATCTTTCTAGATAAATAGGAAAACAGAATTAATAAATATGCAAAAGATCATAACTCTAATCCCTTTAACATATTCATGAGCCAATTAAAAAAATATAGCTGCCATTTCATTATTAGTGGTGGAAGGTTTTGTTCAAAGAATAATTGGTCTTCTGGTGCATGAGATTATATGCTGAATTTTTTCTCAGATATAACCAGCAGATAATTAATTTCTATTTTATGTCTTTTTTAAAAAATATTTTTGGTGATTCTCTATAAAGCAACAACAAAATATATCTAAGGACAAAATACTGTGTTTTTTGTAGCTGATTCGCAGCATATAAATAGGTATTTGTTGTGTATTGTATTTACAGACCCATCAATCGCCTTCTAAAAGGGTTGCCCTATTGTGGATTCAGACATTTGCATTTACATTACTTTACTTGTCAATCAGTTTTACTCACCAAGCTTAATGAAGTAAGCTCAGAAACATAGACCAGAGGAAAGAAAATGGTAAAACATTGAGTGCATCTGTTTTAATGATTCAGAATCATGCATGTTTTAGTTGAAATGTTTTACAGGTAAACTATAACACTGCTATTTCAAATTTTCACCTTCAAAACGTTTTTATCAGATTTGATGTAAAGATGATCAGTTTACAGATCAATTAAGAAAGGTCTGGTTAACTTTGCAGAACTAGGAGTAGAAGGTGGATATGATGGAAACTGATAACAAAAGGTGGATGTTAGAGAGAGGTAGAATGTGACATTAAAGGGAAAAAAACAGTCTATACACTCCACGTGGACAGGAATAGGTTGTTTGGTTTAGTACGTAGCTCCATTTCTTAGGACTATGTATGTCATATCATAGGCACTCAATTGAAAATTTGTTGGCTGAGTGAACTTGTGAATGACACAACTCTCTAAAGACGGATCAGACTACATGTTACTTGAATACTCCAGCACAGACAGAATAACATGGTAGGGATGTTGTATAGGGGGCTCGAGTTTCACTTAAGTGACCTTATTTATGGTTTTACTCAATTGTGAACTTCTATATCTTAACGTAAGAGAAACATGGTGTATAATAGTACCTCTCCTGCCTTATTCAGAAAAAAAGCGAGAGTGATATGTTTGTCTACCAGAAAGAAAATTCTGAAGTTTCTTTCTGATCTTTTCTACAAGGAGCTAGAATAACCATGGAATCGCTTCCAAGACTAACAAATAAGATGTTCATTACACATTTTTATATATCAAATTTAATCACTAAAGCCACTTAGAGAATTTAAATTAATGAGAACTAAATTGAGAGTAATTTTTTTCAACTTTCAGGTAAATTGGAGTACTTAGCACAATCTAATCAAGAGATGCCTACGCAAGTTGTTATGAGTCACTAGTCACTACTAATCAGAAATTCTTGTATACATATTTGTTGAATTTTTCTACTTCAGTCTTATATAGGGTTCCTTTCCTCTTATTTTGTATTTGTTTGCAAAACAAAATTTTTAACATCTTTCTAATGAAATTTCTCTCTTTAGATAGTCAAATACTTTGTGATAAGTTGTCAGTTCCAGTGATGGCTTAAAGCAAGACAGCTTGGTATCACAGAACATCTGCTCATGGATTGCAATATGCTACTTTTTATGATTTTGTTTCAAGAACCCTTAGTTTTATTGACATGTACCAGATTACAGCCTATAAAACTTGGAGTGACTGGTTAGCATTAAACTTGCAAATAATAACAAAATACATGCAGAAACCTGCCAATAAATTGACCTTTACATTTCACCTTCATGGTACACTACAGGTCATAGTCCCTCAGCAATTCCACGGAAGAGAAGCGAGAACCCAGAATCCTGAGGTCCACTTTAGACCTGACTAATCTTACACATACATTAAAGGAGTTAATCGTAGCAGAGTTCACTGCTACAGCTAAAAAGCAGGACATATATGTGAGGGTCATGGGCATGGAGGGAGATGTATCTCTTAATTCAAGACATCAGTATCACTCTGTGGATTGACTTGAGTCCTCTCCATGTAACATGGATTTTCTTGTTTACTAGTTTTGTCTCTTTACTGTAGAACTTATAGTTCCCTCGCTACAAACTGAGTCCAAGGTTTGCCTTGTAAAGTGCTCTTTTCAAAAGCTCTCAATTACTTGAAAATACCCAAAGTTTCTAAAATTCTCCATAGTCTTTATTTATTTTACAAGAATTGTGTGTATATGCTTTGTTCATTAATCATAGATTGATAAATGCAAGAAAATATTGGCCACTAAAAAGGTGTTTCAAGACCTTTACGACTGAGAGTACTGAATAATACATCTGGATACTTTGAACAAATAATGAACGAGAAAAGCATGGCCACCAGTTTTTTAACCATGATGAATTTGGCTGTTCTATTTAGAAAACATTTCTTGAAAATCTTGTTTGTTATTCAGCCTGTTTGATGATATTTCCAATTTACATGCATAAGGAAGCAAAACAATGATTGAAAGCCTTTTCTTGAGAGTTGGGCTAAAAGCAGGAGGTAATGCCCAGCATCAGACTCAAAGGTCCACTCCACCAACACCACCACCTCCCAAGTCAGCCATCAAGTGCTAAGTAAGAAGCTCATAAATGAGGCTCAAAGCAAAGAGAATTTTACAAATTTGGACTCAGTTACAAGTATTTTCCAAGTTTGTTTTTGCAAGAATTTTTTAAAAATTCTTTTAAATACCTGAAAAATAGATTTGCATGCAAGCTATATATACGAAGGGTTTAAACAACTCAGGTCTATATTTCTAATTAAGGCCTTAGAAGCAGAGCTCATGGTCAAGCTTAACTTTCAGAGAGGATTTCCCCCACATGATTTGACTCAGATTAGGATATAAATTACTCATACCTTAACTAGAAAGTGATTTTCCTAGGAATTATTAAAATGCTTGAAATTCATGAAAAAATGAAATGAAGAACATTTAATATCATAAACATGACAGTAATAGCAAATAGATACTCTCCATTTAAGTAAAATATGTGTTGGCTTCAAAATGTTACACAGAAGGAAGAATAGCCCATTCATTATATCATCTAACACTGTTTGGCCAAGTAAAATTCTTTATATGCTGTGTTTTATACTTACTTAAAATCTAACAAGTGCAAAATATTGAAGGAATTAAAGCTAGAATAATGTTATTAGTGATTATCATAACTAACATTATCTGCTTTGAAAATGAATGCCTTAGAAACTTTTCCACCAATCTTAGGTAATGTTTAACCTGTACACGCAACTGTCCTCTGTCAGTTTTGTGATGAGTTAACAGGTACCCTAATTGGATGTCTTATTTCAGGAGCTCTAGGTGAACAATTTCTGTTCAATCATGAGAGAGGCCCTAGAAGTAGAACTTCTATTTACTGTTCTTTATGAGATCAAATGAGACCTCTGATATTTATTTTAAAATTATCTCCAAAAATGTAATTCTAGGGATATCACGCCACATAATATATTTTAATTAGTAGTTCTTAAATGCTGAATATATACCAACATTATTAGGAAATGTGAGCTATTAGATTTTTGCTCTTTTAATATAAATTTAATTTAAAACAAAATAAAATGTGTTTATATTCCCATTCTTGATTCTCTAATTTTTTTGATGCATTGGTAATCAGTCGAAAATTTACTAAATATATATTTTTCCCATTCAAAAATTTTGTATTAAGATCCATGTTTTCCATGGATTAAATCCTTTACCAAAATATTTTAGCAAGTACTGTAGGTGTGGAGGAACTAAGCATATAGAATATTCATTGAGTACATGCAATACTCATACTAAATTCTGGGCAGACACACAGATATGAAATGTAGCACCTGAAAAATCATTATCTATTATCAGATTTATTATGAGAGGAAATGAATGACATTGGACATAACACCAAAATGTTTAATAGTGGAAGTTTCAAAATGGAATATTGAGAAAGAAATGAAAGATAGCATCTAATACAACAATTTCAAAATAATAAGCATTTTAGAAAAATTCTTTGTTAAACATTACTTGGACATTCTATAAAATAAGTGAAAACATAAGTATTACCCACCTTTCCTTAAGGAAGGCATATTTTTAAGATGTTCCAGGAAAAAAAAAAGAATAACAAAGTTCATTATGAATTGACTTGTAAAAAACAGCATTAAGGTTTTTATTAGTGCAAAATTATTATCTTTCAAATATACACACAGGTGTTAAAGTATCTGGGATTTTTCTTGAGCAATGACCTATCTTCCAGACTCTTCCCACCAGTCCACCAAAACCAGTTCTGAATTTTGATTTTCACTTAAGTTTGAAAAGGCAACTGCAGCGATTGCCAAGAACACTTTCCTAAAACACCTTTAGAATGAAAGTAATTGTCTCTGCAATCAGTTTAAACAGTTAACCATTTTTTACTGACCTCCAGAAAACATTAGGCAAAGAAATTTAACCAAAGGCTGATCTTAAACACCTCAAAGTATATGATCAGGTTTCTTTTAACATATTTAAAGTGAGATATATTTTTTAATGTCACATAAGTAAAAATACTACATCTGCTACAATGCACGGAGACAACGGCAACTAACTTCATCAAATGACAAGACAGATGAAATTAAACTATAACCACATGTCAAATGTACCTGGTTTTTGTATCTCCAGTGTCAGTTGAAGTTGGTATTGGAAAGCACTCATTAGAGAATGTGTCTGTGTGTATGATGCCTGCAGTACTGATTCTTCATCACCCATTCAGTTCCTGAGGAGCCTTTCATGCAGCTTCTCTTCCCTTGAACTTCAGAGGAAGCCATCTGCTAATTGCACTGACAGGACCTGATCTCAAAAAGACTTGAGCTGTTGCACTTCGGTTTTTGTCTCAGTCATTTACAGTCTCCCTGTTTCTTCCTTCTGCCTATTATTTGTGAGATTTGTAATCAGCTCCTCAGTTCCATTCCCTCCAGAAAACCTTTTTCCTCTGACTTCCTGAGGGCATTCCCCTTGTGCTCATTCATCAGATTCAGGTTCCATCACTCGTTTCTATTCCATGCACTCAATCATCTGTAAATACCAATCATTCGCTCTACTCAAAGTTTTTCACTATGTTTGTTTGTCTGTTTGGTTGGTTGGTTGGTTGGTTTTAGGGCTTATTTGTTTTGTTTTGTTTTGTTTGTTTAGTTGGTTGCTTGATTTGGGGGTTTGTTTTTTGTTTGTTTGTTTTGTAGGTCAGAAACCAGCCGTTGTTTTATTAAAATGTGTACAGGGATTGGGAAGAAAAGGACCACACTGTACTATGGTAATGTATACAAAAGCATGTGCCACATGCAAGCTCCACTGTCCTGGCTGTCCTGCCCAAAGGAAGAAGAAGAAGGAGAGGAAAAGGAAAGAGAGAGAGGAAGAGAGAAAGAGAGAAAGAGAGAGCGACAGAGACAGAGACAGGGACAGAGACTCAGAAAAGATGTCACGAAACCCAGCTCCCTGGTTTTTCCTCTTTCAACCAGAGCTGACTATGACATTCAAACCACTAAAGAGTGGAGAAGGCCACCAGGTTGGTTGGATGGGAAGATTTTCTTTCCTATTCATATGTTATTGTTGTTTTATTTTTTAAGAAACTCAGTTCTCCCAAGTTCTGGTATCTTCCAAGTAAGTGGTTGTCAAGCAGTCAGGGAGGCAGTGGTCTACCAAAAACGGAGCTCTACTCACTCTCCACTCAGTTTTCTCTCTGAAATCAGAAGTCTGTCTCTAGTACAGCCAAATTCATGGGCAAAATCACATTCAGGTATACATTGCCTCATGCAACACACTCATGGATGGATGGATGGATGGATGGATGGATGGATGGATGGATGGATGGATGGATGGATGCACTAATGGATGGACGGATGGAGGGATGGCTGGATGGATGGATGGATGGATGGATGGATGGATGGATGGATGGATGGATAAATGGATGGACCATACATACACACACACACACACACACACACACACACACACACACGTCTGTGCATGCAGATGTCAGAAGAGGAGATGGGGTCCTAGCTGACACAAAACATGTTCTTCCTGACACACTGGGTATCATAGTCTTCATGCTGCTTCTCACAAAGCAGTGAGTCCACCACCCTGACCATCCCTGAGAGCAGTGTGTCATTCTCGAAGCCAGTGCTCTTCAGGTATTCTAGTACCTTACAGCAGGCCAGAGTGATGTGGGACTCCTAGAAGAAGGTGCTGAGGTCCTAAGTGGCCATGAAGAAGATGGACTAGATGCAGATGCTAATGTGAGCCATGTCCAGGACCTGCAGGATGGTGATGTCAGCGATTAGCAGGACGGGGTCCTAGTTGGGTTGCAGAATGATAGCAGAAATCTGCAAGCTCTGGATGGTTTTCTCATCCCAGTGGTCATCCCACTCATATTTCCCCAAGATGATTTTGAGGTCTGCTATCTTGATCATGGTGACCTCCCCCAGATTGGTTCCTTCATGGGGAGCCACCATCACGGTTTGCTCATTCACCAGGACACCAGTGCAAACCAAGAACAGCCCCTGTACAGGCTGCCACTGTGCACCCTGCTGGTGCCACCAGCCATGGCCAGCACAGGCCTTGGGTCTTTGGAGCAGTGGCATTCTCAATTTTCCCACAGAATCCAGAGAGAATATTAGCTCAGCAGGATAAACTCAGACCTTCCTGTCCAAAGGAGAATGTATCACTCAATGAGGAAAGCTCAAAGATCTGGAAAGGTGGTCTCCGCGGCTACGATGACCACGAAGTCAGCGAACCTGTTTAACTTTTCACTTTAAATATTGACCAACTATCATGATATGGCTGGTTATAAAGTGTAGGATTAACACTAGAAGATTTTCAGTCAAATAAAACCTGGATTCCAATTCAGGCACTTGTTATCAATAGGACTTTTTGAACAAAGTGCTTAATTCCTGAAAGCCTCTGTTTCCTTGCCTGTAAAATACCTATTGTAATAACCATTTTCTCTTAGGGTTCTTGAGGAGACTGAATGGTATAATGTATATAAACAGACTCAAAATATCTTTATAAACATGACCACAATGAACTACCCATACTGTTCTTTGACAACGAGAATGGAGAAGGTAGTTTAGTATGTGCAAGACCCCACTCAAGGATTTGGAAAGATTTCTTCTTACCATAAAGGAAAAAGGGGGGAATATCACCTGCAGTTTAATTTTAAATACGTAAAACTTATATAACATAGGGAAAAGCTAAAAGGAAATATTAGAGATGTCAATAGTTGTTCTGGTGGGGTTTGTTCCTACTTTCCTGCATTCTTTATTATTATGTAGCTTCCATTTTCATAATGAAATATTACCATTTTAAAATAAATTATTTTTAAAAGTTCTATATTCTTGGTTTTTCTTTTTGCTATAAGAGTAATTTTTAAATAGAAATTCAAGCTGATCACAAAAATAACAATATTATATCTGACTATGTTAGTATGTCAATTGAAATAGAAATTGGGACCTATCATGAAAACAAAAAAAGGGGTTTATGACAGACATTTTTTAATAGCAAGTTAAAATGATATCATAAAATCAGTGTACTCTTAAGTGGAAAAAAATGTGTTACTGATTTTAAAAGACATAGATATATAATTATGGATATATATATATATATATATATATTTGTTTCTTTATGGAAAATGAAAAATAAGATTATATTTGTATTTTCTACTTTTTTCATAATTACTTTACTAAAGTTTTCCCTCTCCTAATTTTCCCTCTAGTTTTTTTATAAGATACATTTTGATTTTTTTTTTTTTTATAATGAACACCCTCCTCAAGTCACAACTAAACAGAGTAGCAGAATGCTCTGATAAGTTAGAATAGCATTCGTCAATTCAGTCTATCCCAACATGAATGGTGTATCGCTCACTACCCAAGGAAACAGGGCTCTGGAAATGTCTAAAAAGTATTCTAAAATCAATTCTAGTATATTGGAAGCTTCTATACTTTGCCATATGCTTGAACTTGTTATCCAAGTATTCATTCTGTGAGTGTCTTATGTTCTGAGGTTGCAAACAGAAGTAAAAGTCATCCTAATCTGAAAACATTCACTAATAAACTGACACCAAATCCCCACGTGACTCTAGTGTCTAGTGATATCTGTGCGCACAGAGCTCTATTTGATTGGGGACATCTGATAATACTACGCATATCACTTGCAAGCAGAAATTAAATTTGCTTAAAACATACACAAAGCCTTTGATAAATTAATGTCTGGGGAAAAAATTAATTGGTCAACACTCAGCCTAGATAAAATGGAAATGGAAAGAATGATAGGAAGAGGCAAAAATAATGACTAAAAAAGGATTAAAAGAGACATTTAGGACAACTGATCTTCAGGACAAATGACTCTCTGTGGTTACAATACACAGTCAAACATGAAACGTAAAAGATAATCTCTTTTCATACTCTTTTGTCTGAAAATTAAGCTTTGATTCATTCTCAGTCATACTAAGACAGCACACATAATTTATTCCATAATATATAGTTTCATTTTTTAAAGATGACATCAGAATAAAAGCTTTTTTTTCCTTGACTATTTAACAAGGCATTTTGATCTATTTTAAGTGGTCTTTTTTTTTTTTTTTAGATGTCATTTTTGTATGCTAAGAAAACCATGAGTGTATTAGTTTATAATACAAACCTTAACAAAAGGTAAAGTCCTTCTCAGGAAGGAAGAGAGGCTGGAGATTGAGTTAAACATCAATGGCCAATAATTTAAACAGTGATGCCTATATAAGGAAACTTCCATGAAAACCCTAAAAAAGGGGGTTACACAGAGCTTCCAGGTTGGTGAACATACCAAGGTGCTGGGAGGGTGGTTCACCCCTGAGAGCATGAATTCTCACGCTCTTTACCCATACCCTGCCCTGTGCATCTCTCCCATAGGAGAGTTTCTGAGTTGTATCCTTTATATAAACCAGTAATAGTAGGTATACTGTTCCTGAGTTCTGTGAGCTATTTTACCAATTTTTGAAACTGAGTAGCGGATCAGGGAACCCTAATATTTAGCTGGTCAGTCAAAAGTATGGGAGACCTGGAGCTTGTGATTGTATCTGAAGTGGGGGTAGTCCATGGGACTGAGCCCTTAACTTGTGGGGCTGACATTAATTCGAAGTACTTTATGTCAAAATTGAACTGAATCACTGGACACCCACTTGATGTCTAGAGAGTCAGCGAATTGATTGTCAATGAAAAAAAACCCACACATTTGGTGTCAGAAGCGATGCGAGTAGAGATAGTAGTTCCCTTTAATCATGAAAATGGTTTTGACTTTACAGACTTCTGAATGGGTCCCAGGTACCCCCAGGTTTTTGTGGAACATACTTTGAGAATCTCTGCCCTATCACAATAGCAAAATGCATTTTTCTCTAAAATAATACTGAGCAATGGTTACACAGAGACGGATGTGGAAACTTGTCTAACGAGGAGAAACAGAATATTTGGAGAAGCTCTCTGACGGACAGCCACACCATTTCCCAGTTCATAAAACAGGTGGATAGAACCCTGAACATTGGCAGAGCCCATTCAGAATCAATTAGGTATATAAAAAAGCAGAATTCTATTTTCTTGAGTAAAGCATTAATGGGAAAGAACAATGGTGGGGTGGGGAGGGGAGAAATTAATGCACGTCATCATTATTTTGTAATCAATAGAAAGACCATGGTCACTGCTAAATTTTCTGTATCGTTCATTATGCCACCTGCTCCATAAAAGCAGGAAATGCCTTTTATTTTTTGGTTAATTCCTAGGCCAAATGCAACGATTAGTATATAGTCAGGATTCAATGAACGCCAAATATATGAATGAAGAAACACGTTAAATATAGACGTGGCGATTAAACACTTGTTTGACTTCAGGATAGGCAAAATCGGAACTGATAATTACAAAACAGAGTCGAGATCTAAAAAGAGACCAAGGGAAACAGTACAGGTAAGAAAATTCAGAGTACTTGAGAATTTATATCTCCGTTAATTCCTCTTTGCATTTCTTCTCAATCCATCCAAAACAGTTTTTCTCCTAAAGTTGTCTGCTTTTAACAGTTTTGCTAATGGATTTAGTCAGGAAAAAAAAAATTAGAGCAGTACACAGTTATTCAAGTACTGAGCTCCCCTAGAAGTTCAAACCTGCAATCACTCAGATAAGTGAATTGCTGTTTGCAAAGGGGAAAGGGAGGAATTATCTAGTAATCAAAAAATTTGAAGTCTGCACCCTGGGTTTGCATCTGCTTTTGCCATTTTCAGACTGTATGAACTTGGTTAATTATCCTCTTAGATCAGTTATCTCACAGGTAAAGTGGAATTAACAGTCTGGGTTCTGCTTACCTTAGAACGTTATGAAGAGCAAATTGTAAAGATAAAAATAGTAAGATAAATGACACTGCCCCCAAGCAAACTGAGAGCATTTTTATCTTTCATTCTACAGTAGCGGGGATAATTTAGTTCCCTTCCACTGTCATCCAAAAGGTGATGGAAGATGAAAGTCACACAGACTACATCTCCCCTCCCATCTGGCCGAGGCAGAATAAAGCTTCAACACACGCAAGGCACAGAACACCTTTTACTTGTTCAACTCTTCCTTCTCTCTCCCCTACTCTGCCCTGCCATCCAGTAACACTGTAGCTGAACTGATGGTAAAGAACTCAGGTCAATCCCTCCAGTTGATGGGAGGGTTTAGCAAAAGAGGAGAGAGAGAAGGTAGTTTCTCAGTCTGCCCTTCTTATCCCACCGCTGCCACACACACATAGGACTTTCCCTAAAGACCTAAGTGTTATTGGTTGATGACAACGATTTTTCTATGGGCAAAGGTAGGAATAGGGGGAACGAGAGAGAAGGAGCCACTGTCTCCCCTAGGCACTTCATTCCTTTTCATTTTAAGCAACAGACAGAAAATAACATGGGACAAGTATGCCTTGAATGACAGGCACTTACCTCATACAAATACTGCCCAAACATAAAGATGTGTGACATGATTTGTAAATACCCAGAAAGCAGAATATTCATATACTTTTCTAAGCTCGCTATGAATAGCCTTACAGTACTGAATTATAAATTCCAAAATAGAAATTTATAAACTTAGGCTATACACCTGGAAAGCATATTGGTCTTATAGCATACTGATATTTCTTTGAAACAATAAAAATATCTAGCTAGTCCAAAATCAAGTGTGATGCAATTAAATATAAAGGCATTTCATTTTACTTCTTGAGAGCTAATATTTATTCAAATGAAAAGGAACATAATCCTTTTTAAATCGCTACTCCTTCAGAAAGTGAAAGAGGTGTTAGAGATGTTATTTACTCCTAGAAATTAAATATTTAAGACATTCATGCAACTCTTGAATCCAACATAATAAAATAATATAGGTAAATACGCTTTCTAATACAAGTTGAAAGCATGTTGTAAACTTTTTTTAACCACTAACCTTTTTGTTGAGGTGACATGAAATCTCATATTTGATGTGTAATATAAGAAGGAAGAGGTGATGCAAACTGGAAATGTACATCCATTCCCCAAAATTCAATTTTCTAAGAAAACAGTATTTAAGCACCACTCGATTTCTGTGCAAGAGCATCAGTTCAACAGAAATTCAAAAGAAAAACAAAACTTTATTGGATCTTATTGAGCACTGTGATCTACAATATATGTATTAATATTTTATGTAGTGCTTTAAAACGTGATATTGCTTGAATCCTTTTGACAACGCTAAGCTTTGAAAACAAGTCAGTCACTCTTCATTTACCAGTAGGAGAGTATAGATTGAATTATTTCTAGGTTTAATTAACAATTACACTTTACATCTCCTTGCTAAAACTCACATTTCCTATAATAAAATAAAGGGTGATTGTATCTTAACAGGAGCCTTAATGAGTGCTGTGAAGTAAGCAACCATTGTGTGTACAAGAGAGCTAAATAGAATAAGTACAAACATTCTCATTGGAAGCCATAGACTCCTGCTCCATTAAATCCAGATCACAACAGATCATTACTCTCACACTAACAAGCTGGAGAAGCTACAAAATCATAGTCTGTTTTTTGTTTTTGTTTTTAAGTCATTACAAAATTGAAACTTAAAGGAACTCATCTCAAAGAAACTTAAAAGAACAAAATTCCAGAAAGTAAGAAACTTTTTATATGGGAGAAAAGACCTGAGGCATTGTCTTCCCTAGAAAAATAGCAGGATGATAAGGTAAGCAGCCAAGCTATTAATAAGCATTTAATGGCAAAGTGTGAGTAAGCATGACAGATAAAATCTTGAAGGAGGGACAGGCAATACAGGACTGTATCCACCTGAAAACTTTTTCCCAAAGGGCCCCTCTGAGTGCTGCAGTGTTACACCACTGGCTGGGGCAGGCAGGAAAACAAGACCAGAATGACTGTGGACTTCTTGTCAGAGGAGGTAAAACAAGCCAGAAGACAACAGGGCAACATACAGTACTGGAAGAAAATAACCAGCAACTTAGATTTCTATATCTAGCAAAAATATCTGTCAAAAAATAAAGGCAAGGTCAAGATGTTTTTAGAAAAACAAAAGCTGAGAAAATGTGTTCCTCGTAGCCCTATACTATAGGAAGTGTTAAAGGTAGTTCTTTAAGCTGAAAAAAAAATGCTACCAAATGGAAACTTGGATCCACAGAAAGTAAAGACCAGTTCTAGAAATGATAAATATGTGATGAATCTGAAATACATTTTTTGTTAATTAGCTAACCTCTTTAAAAGATAATTACGGAGTGAACAGAAAATTAACTAAAAAGATTTGAAAATGATGCTCAAACATGAAAATATTCGATCTCATTCAAATTAGAGAAATGAAACAGAAACAATACTAAGATATCATTTCTCATCTGTCAGACTGGCAAAGTTAAAAAGCAAGACAGCACATTCTGTTGGCAAGGCTATTGGGAAACAGACACTCATACATTGCTCATGGAAAAGAAAATTATTATATCCCTCTGGTGAGAAATTTGGCAATATTTAACAAAACTACATATACACTTCTATTTTGATTCAGCAATCCCACTTCTAGACATCTACCCTGCAGATACTCTTCCAACAAAATGAAAATACGTATCATAAGGTTATTTATTGCAAAATAGTTTGTATTTGCAAAATATTAGAAATAAACCAAATGCCATACATAGGAATAAATTATAATACAATTTACATAATGGAATACTCTGCAACTATGAACGAATGAGAAAGATTCCTCAAAAATGATTTGGAGTTATTTCCAGGATATACTGCTAAGTGAGAAAAGCAAAGTGCAAAGCATTATCTAGTATTCTATACTTCTTGAAAGAAAGGTAATAGTATGATGACTATAATAAAAAAGACAGATAATAACAAGTTGGCAGGAATGTGGAGAAATTGGAACACTCACGCACTGCTGGTGAGATTGTAAAATGGTGCAGCCACTTTGGAAAAACTTTATTGCATTTCCTCAAATGGTTCAACATAAAGTCACCACATGACCCAGCAATTCCAGTTCTGTTAGGTTGGGACAAACGTAATTGCAGTTTAAAAGGTTAAAAATAAGTGCAAAAACCACAATTACTTTTCCACCAACCTAATAGTCATGCATCCAAGAGAATGAAAATATATGTACACACAAAATTTGTACACAAATGTTCATAGTAACATTATTTCTAACCCCAAAGTGGAAACTACCAAAATGTCCATCAACTGATGAATGGATAAATAAAATGTGGTATAGCCATACAATGGAATATTATTCAGCCACAACAACAACCACTACAACATAGATGAACTTGGAAAGTATTATGCTAAGTGCAATAAGTTAGTTATCCAAGATCCTAGAGATTATTGGTTATCTAGGGCTGGGGGTGAGGAAGGATGAAGAACGATCATGGGCACAGGGTTTCTTTTGGGGGTGATGAAAATGTTCTAAAACTGATTGTGATAGTCGCACAACTCTGTGACTATACTAAAAACCAATGATACACACTTTAAATCAGTGAATTTTATGGTATGTGAATTATGTGTCATTAAAGTTGTTATATTAAAATAAGGAAGAAAGAAGAGAATACAAGAAAAATGTATACATGTATCAGCTAATTTATGCAAAATAATACAGAAATGATAAATCTGAAACTAAGCGATTCAGTAGCTACAGAGGGTGGGTACGAAAGAATGAAAAGAAGGGGAAAATGGGAAAGGGGTGGAAGGAATAAAGAGGGAAAATTTCCTACTAATTGATTGATTGATCATTATCCTAGATGCATGCAAACATGAGGTTTCTGGATCAAGGCAGCTAATTATTACCTATAGTGATAATCACATCAATTCTAGAACAACCATCAAACACACAGATACATCCACAGAGAAATATAACTTTAAAATCATTACTTTAGATAAAATGATACTAAAAAGTATATATAGTTCACTCAAAAGCAAGTAGAATTGGGGAAACTGAGACAAAGAACAAATGGGATATATAAGTGGTGCTATAGGATGGGCCACACAGCCTCTCAGTTGCTCTGGTTAGGCTTCCTGGTCAGGCAGGGCTGGGCACTTTGTTCAGCAGCAGACTGGGCTTTAAATTTGTTTACACTGGCAGAGCAGTAGAACAAGCTCTAAGACTAGTAAGCCTCCTTGGTTGGGAACCCAAATCAGGCAAAACTGTCCACTGAGCCCCCTGGTAATACAGGGCCACCAGATCCACTCTGTGGATGGGCAGAGCCACTGGCAGGGCTCTCTGCCCAGGTGCCACTGTAAGTGGGGCTGTAGGATGGGCTATGTAGCTTCCCAGGTGCTCTGGTTAGGCTTCCTGGATAGAATCGGGGGCTATCTTCAGCTATAAACAGGGCAATGAGTTTGCTGCCCTACCCAGAGAGGCAGTAAAACAGGTGGCAAGACATGTGTGGTTCACTGGCTGTGGACCCAAATCAGGCAGAAATACACACCAAACTCCTGACCACATAGGGCCAACAGCTCAGCTCTGCAGACAGGCAGAGCCAATGGCTGTGGCCTCTGATCAAGCATTCCCTGTGATGCAGGACTTGAGCCCAGTAACACCTCCTCCACTGAGGGATCTGGAGGTTCACCTGGGCTCTCTTTTTCCCACTGGAGAAGCCACAGACTCCAGGGGAAACCTCAGTGGGGCACTACGCCAGCCAGGAGGAGGGCACTGTGGTCAGAGTGTAGTCCTTCCTCTGACCCTTCCAAAGTGGTCCTCCTCTCTATCTGTGACCCAGGGGGCTGCTTTAGCCTCACCACTGCATTCTGGGAATTTCATGAGGGTGGTTTGTCTATGGATAGTTACACGCTGGTCTTCTTGTGAGGGGAACAGAAGTCAGGAAAACCTATATCCCCATCTTAATGTCATCACTCCTTCTTTCAACTTAGACAAATGGATGTTGTGTTTGCTTTCCTCTTATCCGGTGATTTGAAACATATATGTTTCGTTTTAAATACCATAATGATAATATTTATGTTTTTCCCAAACATTTTTAACTTCGATTCTTCTAATTACCAAACCACTAAATGAATGAATTGTTCCAATATTACAACAGGTAAGAGAAGAGCACCTCTTAATTTCTCTATTGGACCAGCAATGCTTCTGAAACCAGTACTTAGTAAAACTTATTTGATATATCGATACTCACTGACACACAAAATGGCATGAGTACAAGAAAAAAATTAGATGCAGATTTGATGTAAGGGGAACATATGTGGAAGAAATGTAAACTTATTACTGAAATGAAATCTGTTTAAAAATCCTCAGTATTGGATTGGTGGTGGTGGTGGTGTTCCCTTTAATTTAACTAAGCATATATAGGGAAAGAGCACATTACTTTCCTTCTAACCTACGGGCACCAGTGGCATGGCTGCAGTTCAATATTCAAATAGCTGACTTTGGGGGCGGGGGGGAAGGCTCAAGTTGACTTAACAAATTCCATTTATTGAAAGCACATTCTAAGTTTCATTTTCAGCTCAGACTCCAGACACTGACTTAGTTAATTGGGACAATTAAGAATCACCAAGGGTATAATTGCCCCTTTCATTTTGCTTTGGGAGGAAAGAGAGTGATTTATCTCAGAAAACAAGAGCCTGGGGGCCTGCAAAGAAAGGGAATGAGAACATTTTGGTTAAACAGGAATATCAGGAAAGCTCTTTTGTAATCAACTCAAGAAATGATATGCCTTCAGCTTCTCTCCAGGACACAGAAGTTATGAAATGTCTGAAACTATTTGTCCTAAAAATCCTACATCCTATGGTCTATTTTGGCAACGTGAAAGAGCCTGTCAGCCAGCTGTATCAGCTGCTAGCCTTGGTCAATGCTAAAACACACACACACACACACACTCACACTCACTAGTATACACTCACCAGAATGAATGAAAACAATTGTGCTGATTTTATTTGGATGACAATAATATTACCACTCTAATCAATAATGTGTAAAAAAAAAAAAAAAGAAAAAGAAAACGTCAAGATTCTAGACTACCTCAAGAAAATTTCAAGCAACTCTTACAAATTAATTAACTCAATATATATCGCGTATGTAGATTACATCAACATAATTGCAGAGATCTAGTTTTTGTGATTATCACACTTGGATACTCTCAAGGCTTCAGTAATTGTAGTCTGATATATCAGAGCGCAAACCTATGGAGATATTATGAAACATGAACTTCAAATCTTTTATTTACGATTCTATTGTATCAGCATGTCATATTTTATTATTATTTACAAATATTATAGTTCCTTAATTTTTCACAATTAGGCTGACATATGAACTTGGAAAAGATGAGGAATCAATTGTAGAATTAGCCTTCTTTTATATTTGTTGTGTCTACCTAACACCAAAGTACAAAATTTAGTCAGATGCTCCACCACTATTTTGTCTACATAAGGCCACCCATCTGGCTATGGAACCTGTCTGTATCACATAGTTCTTCCCAAAAGGAATATTTTGCTAAATAAGAATAAAAGATTATTTTTATCTTCCATTTAGAAGACATTGGAATGCCTTCAAGTCTTTTGTTCTGGGTTCAATTTCATTTATTTTTGGAAAATTACAAACCATAGAACCAGTTTGATAACATCTGACTCTCAGTTTGTTAGACCAAATTAAAATAATTTAAGAAAAAATGACTTTTTCTGACTCATTTGAGTGTTCTGTGCAAGCTGTAAATTTGAAAAACTGGCATAAGCATTTAGCATAGGCTTATTCCACCTTGATATCTCTCCAGTTCTGCCCTTGATCTGAGCAGAAATATGGGAGATGCCCTGTGTAAAATTATGAAAAATCATATGAGAAAGAAGGGAAAATTAGATTTATATTAGCTATGAAGACTGAGGAAAGTATGAAATTGGAAAAGGCAAAATTTCTGTCATCTATTCCTCCTGCCAAGACATCTGTCCCCGTTAAAGAAGACCTCCACATGAACTCTTGGAAGGCCTATAGGCAAATGTCTTACTCTGTTCATAAGAACTGCTCATCTCCAGGGAAGGCCATGTTCAAATTCTTACATCTGTATTCAGCAAACGCTTGATGAAGAAAATGATAGTTTGCTGTTAAACCTTGGTCAATCTGTCATAACTTTGCCTATAATTTAAGCATCATTTTGAATTTAGCAAGAACAAAATTGTGTTTCATATACCTGTGGGCACATGGCACCACGCCACAATTTCTTTTACAGATATTCCTTCTGAAAATATTAATATAGAACCACTAGACACATCAGTGGGTTCAACCTTTGCTCCTACCACAGGGGAACACAGAGTTGATAATAACCATGGTTCCCCCTATACTAAAGTACATGGCCCCCAGGAAGTATGATTTGAGTGTCATTAAAATCACAGCTCTGGTACAAGCCTAGAATAACCGCCACTGATATTTAAAAAACAAGCATAATGTGTCTAAAAATCTCAGTTAAAATGCATATATCACCAAAAAATCAGCTTTCTCATCTTCAGTCTTTAACACGTTGGCCTACATTCATTTATCATAACACATAGTTTGTATTTTGAATCCTGAATAAATGAGATGCAATGAAGATGAAGAATGTTGCAATTAAAAACTCATGGGAAGAAAGGTCATTGAGAAAAGGGACACATGAGGGTGGTGGCAAAACAAGGCATATTTGGAGTGATAATGCCAGTGATTGAAAGGGGAGGACATAGTCAGGAGGGGATTGAACCAAATACACCTTCACAGGATGGACTACATTTTCTTAGCTCCAAGTAGAGTCTTGTGTTCCCTACAATTCAGAAACTAAAAGTCATTTAGAATGAAAGTATGCCTCTACTATTGTTTTAAATCCCCTATGTGGAGAGGATTGGTGCTGTGTAGCTTTAATGCAGTTGACTTTTATTTTAAAGACAGATTTAAGTGATGACTTGAAATCACATAGACATGCACTGATGTCATCGCATTTAAGGTTTTGGAAAACCTAAACTCTCAGAAAAAAAAATTAAACTTCGTGACAGCCTGCCCTGATTAGAGTAGCTGGCTTTAATTTCTGATACTGCTTTTTTGACATTGGTAAAAGGAGCTTAAACTTCAAGTTGATTGTACATGTTATCAAAGCTCCAAAACAAAGATATGACCAAAAAGCCTGCTTAGAAATGAGGACTACAGGATTGTATTCCATTTTCAGTCTCCTGAAGAATAAACCAGATTATCTTATAACATGGGAGAGTGTAGTATTCCAATGGGGTGTCATCAGAACCTAGGGCTTCATTTTCTATTTCCACACTGTTCTTTACTATTTTTATCTATCTTTTAAGGCATTGCAATCTCCAACAAAATTCTCTTCGTTCTTCTGATGAAAAAATTAACTTTAGCTTGCCATTGTAGGGGAGGAAAATTTGTTTCTACCCATCTTAGATTCTCAGCTGGAGCGTTGTGACAAAAGACAGATTAACAAGAGAAAAGCAAGTTTATTAACAAGGATATCTCATATATACATGGAAGAAATTCAGGATTGAGTAACTGGGTGGCTAGAGCTTTCATTTATATAGCATCTTAGCAAAGGAACAATAAGTTTTTAGGGACATGACAAGACAATGAAAAGGACGTTGAGTCTCTTGGGGCAGCAAATTGTGGGGAGGCAAATATATGGGAAATTAATGGTAGATCAAGGCTAGTTAGTAAAGTCTCCAGGCTGGTAAAGCTTGTCTCTGGTGATTGATTAACTTGTGTCCTTTCTGGTAGAGATAGGAGGAAGGAAACCTTTGTAAATGTATGTCCTGCTTTTAGGCAAATAGGGGGATGGCAGATGGTTGGTTGATTTGTTTTCAATCTTCTTCTCAAGTGCCTTAAGCTCAGAATAATCCTTCTGCCAAAGTGGCTTGCTTGGGAGTGGCGAGTACTGCTACCCTTCACCATAAAGCCGGTTGTCTGCTTTCCTGCACTCATACAACATCTCTGAAATCTTTTGAACAATCAACTCATTGTGTGGTGTCACCAATACAAAATTAAGGCTGTGGGGCAAATAAGGACTTGTTGCATTCAATTATATTTTTTCCTTTTATTTGCTGAAGAGTAACTTATGCCAACACTTTAGCAACTATAATTTCTGTACTATGGGATTTAAAATTATTTATTTTCAGTTGATGTGTTCTACTAATTAGAGTGAGGGAACAGTTGTCTGGAGTAGCAATTAATTAAGCATATCTGAGAGATGCTAAATACCCTAAGAGAAGGGGATCAACATTACTGAGCATCTACTACAGTCCAACATTGAACTTGGCACGTTGACCATTCATCTTAATTCTCACAACCGCCCTGTGAGATTCTTTCTGACCCTGAAGTTTATGCACTTTTTATTACATAAGACTACCCACGTAAAGTGAGATTAGGCACATGGGCTCTGATAAAAATAATACATAATGAAATTTTTGAAGGATGGAATCTGATAGATAAAGTTTTGCCTAACATATTTTAATTGAGTCTCTTTTAGGAGTAGTTCAGAAATACTGGAATAACGGAATGTTCAAGAGATAAAATATGATATCAATAGTTTTATTTGTCCTGGGACAAATTTTTTTTAACATGTTTTTATGTTAGCTGTGGCAATATACTGGCTGGCTGTTGCTGAACCGTTTCTCCTTTCCTCTTGGGTACTTAACTGGACTACAATCTTAAGCCGCCATTGTATTTAGATGTGGCCAAGTGACTGAGTAAGAATGTGCCAATGGAATGTGGGTGAACACAATTGCCTCATTTCCAGTCAAGGTCCATAAATCCTCCCGGATGGTCACACCCAATATACCCTTAAAGCCACATGTTTAAGACAAAAGTGTCTCTGTGAGCCTGGACCCACAAATAATTACATGAGCCAGAACTTAGAATTTTCACCACTACTCCAACACCTTTTTACTTAAGTAAGAAATAGACACCTATTGTATGAATTAAAGTGACTCTATGTCCCACTATTCCCAGAACAGTCCCAGTTTATACCTCTTGTCCCAGTATATTTATTAAATCTCCCCCTTTCATTCTCAAAATGTTCCAGTTTGACTAATAAACAAACTGTAGTATTAGGCCTGTAGTATTAGGCCACAGAAATTTATATACTATGACAAATAGCATTACCTTAACTAAAACATTGGTTTATATTTGTTTCATTCTGTTCATTCTTTTTATAAGATTATAGCTAAGCAGGCTTTATTTCTTTTAAAAGTTTGAAAGACTAGCAGAGGCATACACAATAAATTGTAGCTTATTTGATTTATTAGATATAAGACTCTGGACCCTTGGTGCTAATGTCCATTCCAATGAATATGTGTGTGAATGGAAAGCAAATACATATACAATTAATGCCCTGGTAAATATAAACCTAGGTTTAATGACTGGACATGGTAGTACTCAATTAAATAGTTATTGCTAATGTTATTATAATTATTTCTATTACTGTTAATTTTATTTTATTATTTCTAATTAACTGCTGATAAAAATATGAATACAATCTTTTTGAAAAGTAATCTTGCAAAATTACTTAGTGAGTGTTCACTACCTTTGTCTAAATAATGTAATTTCTAAGAATCTGTCCCCTTAGGTTGAAAGTGAGAAATCTGCAATACAAAATAATTTATGCTCAACAGAGGGACTTATTAGTCTAAGTAACAGAGAATTCTAGGAATAAATTTGCTACAGGCAACACGGCCTAAGAGGTCAATAAAACTTGAAGATGGTCTCTCTTTTTCTGCATCTCTTAATCCTTCTTCCTTCTATCTGTTGACCTTATTCTGTACAGACATTCTATCCACAGGGCCAGGAAGATGGCCACCAAGAATCCAGATCACCTCTTCACAGTTCAGCAATCCCAACTTAATAAATCTAGCTCCCCTGACAGTTCTAGCAACAAAGTCTCAGGGAAAACTCCAAGTCACTGTATATGGTACCCTTGCCCATCTCTTAACCATCTCTGAGACATGAGGATGAATTATTCTGATTGATCAACTTGATCCGGTTTAATGGGGTACTCTGATTGGTCAGCTTGATCTGGGTTAATGGGGTACTTTAGTCAGCTTAATCTGTTTTCAACCATTGTGGTGGTAGTGATGGGGGGGTGGGCAATAGGCTAAGCAGCCCATCAGCATCACAGTAGGGTTAGTTTCTGAAAGGAAGCAAAGATGGGCAGACTGACAATATAGTTCTATAAAATGATAGATATATAACAAAAATATATTTATATAAATATGTCTATTGTATTATCACATATGTTGGTAAAAATTCATAACAATTTTTTATACAGCAAGAGGGGAATTTCATAATTATTCATGATATATCCATAAGATTTAAGACTCTAAGTCAATAAAATCATGGCTTTGATAAATCTTGAATGATATAGGAAACATTCATGATACACTACTGTGATGGTTCATCTTAGGAGTTGACTTGACTGGGCCACAGTACCCAGATTTTGATCAAGCATTATTCTAGGTGTGTCTGTGTGGATGTTTCTGGATGAGACCAACATTTGAATCAGTAGCCTGAGTAAAGCAGATTGCCTTCCTCAATGTGGGTGGGCCTCCCCCTTTGGGAGGCCTGAAGAGAACTAAAAGGTGGTTGGGGGGGGGGGGCAGAATGGGTAAGGAAGAATTTGCTCGCTCTGCATAACTGCCTTAGAGTTGGGAAGTCTGTCTGCTCCCATCTTCGGATTCAGACTGGAACATTCTCCGTCAGCTCTCCTGGGTCTCCAGCTTGCCAACTGCAGATCATGGGACTTCCCAGTCTCCATGACTGTGTGAGCCAGTTTCTTATAATAAAGGAGGTTCTGGCTCTGTTTCTTTTGAGAACGCAGACTAATACAACTATTTTAGTGGAAAACTCAGAATTTAATAGCACTCTTTCAAAATATTTCACAAGCTTGATATTTCACCCTTTGTTTCAATAAACAAAAGTTATTTTATATGAATAAAAACTTTATTATGAAAAAGCATACATATACATATTTGTTTTTTAAAAGACAAAATGTTAGAGTTTGAAAAATAAAAGGTAAGTTAAATGAGATGTTGTCTATTTCTGCCAAATGGGAAAATGGAGAGGCTCTGTCCTATTTCCTGCTGCAGGAAAGTTGGACACAAAAAGGTATTTGAGATGAAATGATAGAAATATAATGGAGTAATGTTCAATTTCAGTTCAACAAGCATTTATTGTATATCTATCCTGTGGAAGCACCGTGCTGGGCCCTGAGGGTACAGGGATGATAATGTCCTCTAGGAACTCACTGCCTAAGTTGATATAGAAAAAAAATGCATAATTTAAATATATCATAGTAAAGCTAATGATAACAATGGATGCTAAGGAAGTGCAGTGGGACTCAGGTTGCTTTCAAAAGCTGGATAATCCCTCCTGTAGGATGTAGTACCTGAACTGAGTCTTGCATACTAAGTGAGGAAGGGGAAAGGGGGAATAGAGAATGTCTCACATGGGAGAAGGAGCAAAAACAAGGCCACTGAGGAATAAAATAACATATTTTGTTTGAGGAGCTAATTCAGTATTCTTGGACTTCTGGTATGAGCAACAAGTGACATAAAAAGAAAAGCAGGATCCAGCTAATTGCCGACTTTATATAATACACCAAAGAAATGGAAAGTTATTTGGCAAATTATGGAGAATGACTGATAGGTTTTAGTGAAGTAGTAGGTTTAATTAATATTCATTTTCGATAGACCATGCTAGTAGCACTATGGCTGATAAATTGGAGAGGGACAAATATGAAGGATGGAACATAGTTAGGATTCAACTACAATATTCCTGGGCTTTAGAATGGGCTCCATGAGGGCATTACTAGGGCATTACTAGGTAGTGATAACAGGGTAGAAAAAAAGGTGACATAATCAAAATACAGTTAGTATGTTATTAACATTTAGAGGTTGATTTTTAATGGGGTGGGGAGGGGAATGTAGGAAGGAAGAGAATGGTGAGGAACAAATGGAGAGAAACAAACTTTAGGACGACTCTGGGGTTTCTACATTTATTGACTAAGTTATATGGAACTTTACTAACTGGCTAATGGAGAAGCAGAATTCAGTTTAGGATTAGGGTGAGGGAAGAAAACAAATTTAGTTCAGACATAACAAATTTAAGGAGACTACTGGTTTTTCAGTGTCCACAGTTATTTAATATGCAGTTTGAAGTTCTAAGGAGAGGTTGGCTGGAGATACAGATTTGTTAACTGTCAGTAGACAGACTTCAGTTGAATCTCTAAGAGTCCATGTGGAGAGGGCTGTATAGAGTGGAAATAATGGAGAGCTCTGACATACTGTGAAATGTGAGGGGAGGGAATAAAAAGAAGAAAAATAATGTGAGAAAGGTAAAAGGAGAGACGGGGAAAAGTACTGTGAAACTATCTAAAAGAGCAGAGAGTTTCAAGAAATAGGTAATGGCTACAATACTGTGGCCAAATAGATAGCCCTCCATTGAAAAATGTGTGCTCCCCACTCCGTGGTAGAAGTTGTCATTGGTCACGTAGCCAGGACTATCTCTCCCAGCATCAGGTGAATTTTGGTGGTGTCATTTGACTAGTTTTCATTAATAGAAAGTGGGTGCCAAAAGAATTTAAAAAGAGATACACAACTTCTTTAAGAAAACACACTGATATCTACACACTTTCCCTCCTAAAAGCTGAGAACCCAAGTTCCTAACTGACAGCAGAGCAACAATAGGCAAGAAGACAAAGTCCCTGAGTTACCACATGGAGGAGAGCACTCTCAACGAAAAACACCCACATCAGACTATGATGTGAACAAGAAATAAACTTACATTAAGGTTTGGAAATTGGTGGTGAGAGTGGAGTGCTATTTGTTATTACAGCTAGTGTTATCATAAGTACAACAAAAACTGAAAATTGTCTGTTTAATTTGACCACTAGGAAATCATTGAGAACACATGAACAATTGCATATTAGCTACACAGAGACGCAAACTCACTGAAGGTTTCTGTTCTAATATTAGGACCAGAAGGAGAGTTAGCCATGTTTTACAGGCTAAGCAGAAGAAGCTGCTAAAGACAGAATGAATGTGGAATAGAAAGGGAATCAGTCATGAAGCAAGGTTGTGGAGGATATCCTAAGGCAGACCTTAATTAGAAGGATAAACACCTCTTTCTATGACGGATGAAGGAAGTGCAAATAGATGAATAAATGCAGAAGTAGATAAATCTGAGGGACACTTTAAGATTCTAGTTAAATTATAACTATAATATTTGTTAAACATCAAGGTTTTACATATTGTGGCAATCAAACGCTTGTTATAATACTGTAAACTGTGCAAACCCCATAAGAAAACACACTGGTATATATACACTGTCATTTCTAACTTAACGTTACTGAATAGGGAATTTTTCACACTCATTTTTCTTCAACTTGCTCATTCTTATTTAATTCCCTTTTGAAGGTGATATACAAGATAAAGATCCCTTCCCACAAAACATCATTACCAAAGATCTAACATCAAATACTGTCCCTAGAAGAGGATTGCACATTAAGAATAATTCTCTCTAGCTTTAAGATGCTTCTTTCTGACTGAGAGCAACATGACAAGGCAATCTGATGATTCGTCTTGGTAGTTTGTAATATTTCTGGCTTACAGATATATTTATCTCTATATCGCTCCACTGTGGGACTCAATCTAAAATAACAAAACTAAACTAAAAATGTTCCCAAGTGCTGAAAATGATTGAAATGAATGAGGAGCTGGAGAACAGGAAATGATGGGGGAGGGAAGGAGAAAGAAAAGCAGTGCTCAGTGTTTTTTGTTGATAGTCAGCTTCTGAAAGAAGGGGTCTATGTGTCCCAGTCTAAACCCCATTTTCATGTATTATAACATTTCTATTATAATAGTTTTTGGTAATGTATAATAAATATGTTTATGTGATCGGTGTGAAACCTTCTTTTGAAATGAACAGGATTTAAGATCATGAAGCAACTTGATCCTTTTTCAAATGGTCCCTCAAAACCCTCTTTCTATTTATTTATTTATTTTTCCTCCTGGATGAAATCTCAGGCAGTTACCACAATTTTTTCAAGTCCTTCTCAGTCACTAGAAAACTGTCATGTCAGATATAAAAATAGGCAGATCAATGAAATAAGGACAGTTTTTAACATCCTCCACGTTAAACCTTTCTCCCTGCAACTCAGGTCTGATTTAGGCAGGGAACCTTCCATAGCAGAGCATGGCAAGTATGTCTTCTTCTCCCTCCCTCTCACTGAAGACAGCTCCCTGATCCTCACCAGCCAGCATCAAACCCAGCAGGAGAGGGTCTTTGGGGAAGCAGCACATTTTTAGGGTGTTAATGCAGTTGTGATGTGCCATTTGTTCCTTCTAGACGCAGGCCGCTGTACAATCCCTCGCTTTCATGGAGCACCCTTGTGAGGTGTGTTGTTTTTTTTTTTGGGGGGGGGGGGGCGGTTGTGTGTTGTTCTGTTTTTTGAGGGTGGAGGAGGTACCATACCCCTGTCCCATGTCTCTGAGGTAGATCATACCACTCCCTCAACTGGTTTTAGGCTCCCCCTTCCCTTCAGTCTGTGGGGGCATCAGGTGACCCACCTCACTCTTTTCTTTCGGAGGTCCCTCTGTTTTTCCAGGCAATGTTCTTGAGCTGTCTCATGCATGTAGCCTCTGGGCCCACAAGAAAACTCACTCTTTCTTATCAGCACTTTGGTAAAAGTAAAACTTCTCTTAGAACAGTCATTTTTCTCTTTGCTACCAGGCCATGACCCACACCTGTAATCTCTTGACAGGAGTGAGACGGCAGTCCCCCACTTCCAGGGCATATATATCAAGACCTCCAGCTGGTTCTCTTAAAGCCCCTGACAATTCCTTCCTAGGGAACTCTCATTCATTCATTCCATTCATTCATTCATTCATTCATTCATTCTTTTTCTCTCTCTTCCCACCCCTCTCTCTCTCCTCTCTCTTCTCTCTCTCTCTCTCTCTCTCTCTCTTTCTGTCTCTCTCCTCTCTCTTTCTCCTCTCTCTCTCTCTTTCTCTGCTCTCTCTCTCCTCTCTCTCTCTCCTTTCTTGCTCTCTCCTCTCTCTCTCTCTTCTCTCTCTCCTCTCCTCTCTGTCTCTCCTTTTTCTGTCTTCTCTCTCTCTCTCTCTCTCTCTCTCTCTCTCTCTCTCTCTCTTTCTCTCTCTCTCTCTCTCCCTTGTGTTCTCTCTTAAGTCTTCACTGTTTTATAGGCTGGGGGTGAATGGTAGTGACAAAGACTCGTGACTTGACCACACTTTAGTCAGGCTCCTGAACCTTCTCCTAAGTCCATCTGTGAACTTGCTTATAAAATCTAGTTTCAGAAAGAGCCCTGGGTAAGTCAGTTTAACCAGCACCCTCGGTATCTGATCACACTCAATATCTGCCTGGGTTCCTCATCTTCCAGTGTCCCCCAAATGATGTCTGACCCCTCTGGCCTGTCTTTAGCAAAGAATCCTGTTAGGTCGCTTTAACCAGAACACCTCCTACTTCTGATGTTTCCTGTTACTAATTTTCCATGCAGTGACCCCACCACCTTTGCTACAAATTCCTACTTAACCCATGCTGTACTCAGAGGTTACCCTAGTCTCTCTCCCCACTGTACAATCTCATTGTAGCGGTCCCTATACCTATAGCAATAGTACTGAATAAAGACTGCCTTAGCATCTTTTAGCAAGTGTCACGGAACTTTTTTTTCTTTAACAGTAGTTGATGCTGGTACTGGCATCTGCTGCATGTGTGCTCTCTCTGTTCCTTGAGGATATGGGGTTACTGAGTCCTTGTGTCCTTCTCACACTTGAGAGCGGAAACACGGACAGAAAGAGCCCCATTGCAGCATCTCGTACATCATTTTACACCCCCGCCCAACTCAGACTGGAAGCTCCACGAGGGCAGGACCTTATCTGTTTCTGAACTACTGTGGTTCTCACACAGTGCCTGACACAATCCTTGCTACATAGTAGGTGCTCAATAAATACTTGTTAGATGAATGAATTCTGTTCTATTTATTCATTCCTGCGAGAAAGAGAAAAAAAGAAAAGCTCTCCTCTTTTAACATGATTGCCCAAAGCACAAATTAGCAGCAAGAAAGTATGGTCTGGCTTTAAGAAAGGGAACATTTTATTTCTTTTTGCCACATAATGATAAACCTTTATATAGATTTGCAGTAATTAAAGAGCTGTCCCCTATCTTCTCCATTATTAGCATCTGCTTAAATGAGATGATATTATGTCACATAATTTGACTGAGAGGAAACATTAGAGATAATCTAGCTACTCAATTTAAATGACAGAGATTAAGTGACTTGTGCAAAATCTGAACAACAGCCGTTCTTGACAGGGTAGAAGCAGAAGGCAGAACCCAGAAAAGCTCTCAGTGCAGCACGACAGTGAGTCCCTTTCATTAAACACGAAGCACTATCCATATTAACTCAGAGAGTTCTTGCAGAACAGATCAAGGGAAGGGTTTTATTTTGAAGATAATAAGGAGCTCTTCATTGACAGACCTCATCAGTTATAATTTTATTAGAATAGTGGAGATGTTTTAAAAATGTATGGCTTTCTTACACAATTCCAACCAAACTGGACAGAATGAACATTTAACTGAGTCTGAAGCACACGGAAATTTCAGGCCCTCTAAAGTAATTATTTAAGATCAAAGTCTGATCGTAGGAAAACTGTATTTCTTTTACTTTGCCAGTAGTTGTTTTCAGCAAAAATTCATTTATTACACACTTAATATCATGGAGAATTTTCACTCCATTCACAGACTCCCCATAGAAGTTATGGCAGGAATGGAAATCCTGCTGTAGTTCTGTGGGTTATTGCTAGCTTTGGTACACTGCAAAGCATGTCTTAGCCCCTCTATTAGATTGCAAGCATGTGTAGACGTTGTATATGACTGCGTATTTTCTCACAACACCTAGCACAGAATATTAATTAACATATTTATTGAATAAATGTACCAAAATTTAAAGTTTGTATAGTTTCCTCTCTCTCTCTCTCTCTCTCTCTCTCTCTCTCTCTCTCTCTCTCTCTCAACTACTACTTCAATATCTCTAAGTAGTATATAAGGTCTGACAATTAAGTTTTCTGAACTCATCCTAGAAAAAGTGCTCCCTACCTCATTGCTGAATATCACTATGGTCACCTTTGAAGTACTCCCCTTGGGAAGCTATACACCAGTGCCAGTGCCTAGTCCACCCTTCAAAGCAATTTTGGAACTCTTTTTCTGGAATGGCCATCGTATTACCCTTGATGTCCTGAATGTCATCAAAATGTCTTCCTTTCAATATTTCCTTGATCTATAGGTAAAGAAAGAAGTCACTGGAGCCAGATCAGGTGAGTAGGGAAGGTGTTTCATTACAGTTTGTTTACGGGCTGAAAACTCCCTCACAGACAGTGCCCTGTGAGCTGGTGCATTGTCCTGATGCAAGAGCCATGAATTGTTGGCAAAAAGTTCAGGTTGTCTAAGTTTTTCATGCAGCCTTTTCAACACTTCCAAATAGAAAATGTGGTTATCTGTTTGTCCAGTTGGTACAAATTCGTAATGAATAATTCCTCTGATATCAAAAAAGGTTAGCAAGATCATTACAAGTTCACAAACTTAATTACCCAACCTCATATTGTCAGTATCTTAAAAAAAAATCAAAATTTTATAAGTGGATGGAAAACCCCCAATAAGTTCAAAATATTTCTTTATGAATTTTGAAATTCATAAAATTCAAAATATTTCTTTATGAATAAATTGCTTTTTCTTCCAAATTTTACTTCTTTACCATGTTATGATTTTCTTAGACTTACCCTTAATATGCCCATTACAAGAATAATTGCCCTTGGTAAGAGTGCAAATGCTCAAAAAATTTTTTTGAACATATGGAACTCATATGTAGTGACTGACAGCAGTTCAAGTCAACAGTCTTGGGGGAGGGAAGAATTTTGTTAAAAGGTTTGGTCATCAGTATAAAAATTTAATTATTTTTTTATTATGATAATTGTACATTCTTGATCTAAAGGCAATGAATCACAAGGGATCATGTACAAATAATTCCACAATGATATTCTGAGCATCACTGTATGTAAGAGATGGTGACAGGCATATGAAGATTACACAAGCTAAGCTTCTGAAGAATGTACAGTTTCATAAGGAAGATTCCTATCAAGTGTAAGAAGAACCATTATAGCAAGAGTTGACAAAATCAAGGTTCTTAGAAATGCCGTGGCAGTTCAGAGGAGAAACTGGTTCAAAAAAGCTTCATTTGGAGAAGTGGCGTAAGAGCTGGGTCTTGAAGGATTGGTACGATTTAGGGAGAAAGCAGTAGGGACAATGGCATTGCCAGCTGAGGCTTTCATGCCAAAAGCTTGAAGGAAAACACAGGGAGAGTTTGTTGAGCTTCCTTACGTTTGTGAAGTGTGGTTGCTATTGAAAGTAGAAAGGTAGGTTGATGAGCAATCAGAGTTCCAAATGTCTTACCAAAGGAAGATGACTTTATGCTGAAGACTGTCAGAATCTACTGCAGGTTTCAGAAGGACCATTTTGGTCATAAAAGACAAATAGAGAGAGAAAGAAAACAAATTCAGGAAAAGAAAATATTGAAATTATAGCAATAGTACAATTGAAGGGCAATGAGAGCCAGAACCAAGGCTGTGGCAGTGGAAATAGAGGGGAAGTTGGGGTCATACAACAATAGATTTGGCAGCACTAGTTACTTTCTTGAAAAATGGCAATTAGAAGAAAAATAAATAGTCATTTATATTACTTTTCTAGTACTTCAGGGTAACCAAATAGCCCTAAGTGATGTGAGAAAGTTATTTTTTGAGATGAATTGCAGCTAACCCATAAGGTGGGAATAATAGAAACTACATTGTGAATGCTTTATGAAATAACTGATTCAAGCAATAATCATCAGTGGATGAAACCATTAGATGAAAAGTCCATTAGAACTTCCCAACTTTCTGGCTGTTCCACTGAAATGAGAAAACCCAAAATGTGGTTCGTCCTGATATGACATAACAAAAAGCCCACAGTATCTTTGCTTATGTACCCCAGTCAAACAATTGTGTACCTTCATCTATCCAAGCTTCTAGAGCTGACCTCCATTTATAGAAATTATGGAAGATAGAGGACCAAATTAAATGACACCACAAGAAGGCAAACAGATAAATCCAAAATGTGAGAAATTCTACAGAAAATCCAATTTCACAAATAAGTAAATTGCATGAAAAAAAGAAGGGAAAGGGGTCGCAATAGATGAAGAGTTAAAAGAATTAAATGTGATTTGTAGAAATTGTTTGGATTTTGATTCAAACTAATCAAATGCAAAAAGGAATTTTTGATAAAGTATGAGTAATTTGTATGGACAAATTACTAAATGATACAAAGAAAATATTATTTTAAAGTTAATTATATGTGAAAATGGTATTGTGGTTACATAGGAAAAGGTTCAAATTTTGTAGAGATGCATTCTGAAGTATACCGTGTTTCCCCGAAATTAAGACCTAGCAGGACCATCAGCTCTAATGCAACTTTTGGAGCAAAAATAAATATAAGATCGGGTCGTCTTATATAAGACCCGGTCTTATATAACATTATATAAGACCCGGTCTTATATTATATTATATTATATTATATTATATTATATTATATTATATTATATTATTAAACCCGTCTTATATTAAAATAAGACTGAGTCTTATATTAATTTTTACTCCAACAGATGCATTAGAGCTGATGGTCCAGCTAGGTCTTATTTTCGGGGAAACACCGGTACAGGGGTAAAATAGAGTAATACATGGGATTTGCCTTAAAATTCTTCTAGCAAAATCAAGGAAGGAAAGAGGGAAGGGAAGGAGTAATGGAGAGACAGAAAAGACAGAGGAAGCCAAAATGGAAAAATCTTGATAATTTTGGAATGTGGAATGGCTATAATGAGGTTCCAATATACTTCTATCTTTTGTGTATGCTTGAAATTGTTCAAGAAACAAAAAAAAACACACTTTTTTTCTTTTGTTTATTATATAACTTGATGCTGCTTTAAGTCCCATATCTAGAAAAGCAGATGCTGATTATTTTCATGAATCTTATTTTTAAAGACTTTTTTTCTCATTTCAGTAGCATGTGACACTCTGCCCTGAAATGATGTTTTAAGAAATCTGGTCCTCAACATATGTTGATTTTAACTAAAGAGAGAGAGAACTATTGTAAAAAGTATTAATGGTAAACGTCTAAGTTTTGCTTTGTCTTGTGCACCTGAAACTAATTAAATAAATAAATAAATAAATAAATAAAAATTTAAAAAAAAAAAAGGGGAGACAATTTGTCTTAGACAGTAAGATGTAAGATAAGCCTAACAGGGAATTTCCTGACAAATTTTGGGTTAAGGACAAATAAATCCACACTACTGTCATATGTGTTTCTTCCAGTTCTGCCTTAAGAAAATCCAATAAATAGAAGATGGACTTACATAATAATAAAAAAAAAAAAAGTATTAATGGTAAGACAAAGGATACAAAAAAAAAAATATATGTGGGCCTTAAAAATGCATCAACATAGTTACTCCTATAATTAATAAATCAACACTGTCTTGATTCTCAATTTGCTATAGCCAAGGCTTTGGTCATTACATTAGTAATGGATTTAGATGCAAGAGGAAAATGACCAATTTTACTGCCTACATACCAATTTTTAAAAACTGCATAACAAAAGTATTTAATTACATCTGATTCCTCTACTGCTTGAGTGTTTCAATCTGTTTCAAGGGTGGCAACATTCTACCATCTTTAAAATGATTATAGGTAAAATTCTGCTAAATTTCTATTTGTTGATCTGGGCCATTATGTATTCTTCATAAAGAACCAAAATGCATTTTTGGGTAAGTCTCAACCATCTCAGTAGTAAATATTCTTTCACAACCCTCAAGCAGGAAATACAACTAAACCACAAACTAGTTATTTTTCCTTAATTTTCACACGAAATAAGCAGAAATTACAAAGATGATGGATAACCAAAAAATGAAATCTAAGTGTGAGACTTAACATAGGGAACACAAGGATCTTTTAGCCAGTTTTCTTAAATTAATTATTTTTAAATGCATTCTAATTCAGGTACTTGCAATTGTGAAAATACTACACAAACATAACTTGGTAAATGCCTTAGGCAATGATGAAATTCGTCACTCAGTCTGTCATCAATCAATAAATCATGGTTGATTTATTAATCATATTTTACCTTATAATTATGCAACACTTGACAGCTTACAAAGCACTTATACATATATTAACCCATTTTCATCTCACAAATGGCCTTTGAGCGTGCTCGGCTTATTGTGTTCATTTTTAAACATGAGGAAATGCCTTCACAGAGGGCTGAGACACCTGTGTAGGTGTACTGCTGATGGGAGTGGGGTGCCTCAGAACCAAATTTAGAAATCGCAGCCTCAAGATCAGTCAATCACACTTTTACAGTTCCAGGATGCACAATGTAAGGAACAGTCACTGACACAGGCGGGACTCTAACACAATCAGACACATCTTCCCATGACTCCTAACCTAATTTGTGGATTACAAGCCAAACAAGTGAAATTCTTCATAATAGTACAAGACAAGAATTCTGGAGCTGTTCCTAAAACAGAATATGATGCATTTCCAATGAAGAAAAAATACTTAGTGACTTAAGCCTTAATACTTATTGTCCGTGTTCTTAATTCCATAAAATATAAAAGGAAAGAAGAGGTATATTATATGTTAAGGTTGTTAAATTTCTGATTCCTGAGGGATTATAAATAATTACTATAATTAGTAAAATAAAGTATAAGTAACGTGCTGTGCATCTTGCAATATATTTTCTCATTTATTCCTCAAGATCATACTGAAGGGTATGTTATTTTTAATTGTTTTACATTTTATAAAAGGAATCTGAGTCTTAGAAAGATTAAGCGTTTTTTTCATGCATGCACAGTTAGTAAGTGGGACTGAAACCCCACAATGTTAAATCCTAACGCCCATATTCCTCACCACAAAATTATGTTTTTTCTCCCTTCTCCATCCTTCCCTGTGTAAGGTAGTCACAGCACCATTCCAAAGTTTTTGCAGATGGAAAACTTCTTCAAATGTATTGGATAAATTCATTCATTTATCCAATATGTTTGTATTAAGCCCCTTCCTTGTGCACAAAAATATATTATATGGTTTCTACTGAGCAAGATTTGCTCTCCATTTGACAGGACCACACACACACACACACACACACACACACACACACACACTCACCACAGCACACTAATACTACCAATAATAATTTCTCATCTCTGAGATCTTACTATGTGTCCAGTTGTTTAAATGCATCCCATATGGTAACTCATTTAATTCTCATAGTCTTGTGATAGTCAGATCATTCCATTTATCTGATTGAATATTATGTTGGCTTATGTTTCAGGTGAACACCAAGAATTTCTGATGTCTGAAGTGGTATGATAAAAGCTCATTTCATAATTAATCTGAACCCAAATACAATTTTCAGGAAGTCATTTTATATTCTTAATTTAAATAATTCTCAATTATGTAGCTTTGTAATTTCAACATCAAACCATTCATTCAATAAACACTATTGAGTACTTAAATATGTATAGCCTTGGGCTAGTGGCTATTAAGAGTACTTAAGTATGACTAAGGACTTCCAAGGAACCTGTAATCTAGCCGTATAAGGATGAAAGCTGCTGTGTACCGTCAGAAATGATGCAACATATCATCCTCTATCTTGTTTCTCCTGCATCTGCCTACTGCAGCTACTCAACATGTGTCCATTAACAACTCCACCAAGCAGATCCAGGCCTATAACATCTCCTAAAAGAATCCTAAAGCATGTAAGATGAAAGACACCTTGACCCCACCACTTGTGGGTCTTGGTAATCATTTGCGACTTTCGTGTAAGTTTTGGTGGCCAGGCATATTTTCATCTAATATTTATTGGGCCAAACACAGTTCTAGGCTCTGACTACACATCAGTGAACAAAGCAAAGCCCTTGCCTTCACCAAGTTTGCATTCTGATGTGGGGAAATGAAAAATAAACAAAAAAATATAGAGTGTGACAGTTCATAAAAGTGGCTATACAGGAAAATCAAAGAGAATAAGAGGAAAGAGAGTGAGATCTTCTCCAATAAGGTAAAATTTGAGCAAAGTCTTGAAGAAAATAAGGGATTAAACCATGTGGACATTTGCAGGAAGAACTTCCCAGGCATGGGCTGTAGTATGTGCAGAGTCCTTGACTGGAACATGTTGGGCCTGTTATAAGGCTGCAGTTGGATGTGCAAGAAGTCACGTGTTTGGAGATGAGGGTGGAGCTGAGCTGGAACAAGACCATACGTATTCATCTCATGTCGCAACAACAGCCCTCAAAACCCAAATATAGCCTGGATACATATGCCAGAAAGAACTCATTGTGCACATAGGCCTCAAATAACACCTCTAGGATTTCGTTTTGCCCTAATTTAATTCTGTGGTTTGCCTGTGTTCCTACTCAGAATCCAAACTCAAAACAGTGAAGTGGGCATGGGGGAGAGATAGGTATGTTCTAAAGATATGCAAATGAATGAATGAATGGATGGATGGACAGATGAATGGACGAATGAATATCCAGTATTATTCTTTAAAAGCAGGGACCCAGCCTTCAAGTCCGCATGGGTAGGATGGGGTCCAAATACTCCGCCTAGCTTTTATCATTTCCCTTTTCCTATACCAAAATCTCCAACAAAGATCTCAGTTGTATTGAATAAATCTCCCAGAAAAACAAGCACCACCACCCTTACTAGCTCCTGATCTGCACTTCCCATCCTCTACTCATTTGTAAGCCTCATATCAACAACATCTGATTTAATTGTGAAACTCTTGTTTCCCTTAGGCACTGAGTCTAGACTACTTGATTGTCCTTCAGGACTAATATTTGAAATCCAATGAGTTTTCCCTAACCCCCTCTGGCCTGAGTACCAGGCACAGTGAGTCCTCCCATGTCCCAGTAGAATAAAGCAAGTAGCAAATGCATGTAAACTAAGTGCGATAAGCCCTCACTCCAGTTTGGGTGATTGGTAAAAGTCTTATGGAGAAAGTAACAGAACTATCCTTGCCCCTTCATCTGCTCCAGCTCACTCACAGCTGAGACCACTTGTGCCCACACTTCCTTCCCTGTCTTGTTAGATGGGTCCTATTCAGTTCCTGACCCATAATCAATCAACGCAGGAAATATGCAGAAGCATGCTATCAACTTCCATTGGTTAATAGAATTCTCAACCTAGAACTGAAATCGGAAGACTCCCATTTTATCCTCTTTTTCCCCTTACCCTTCTTCACCTCTAACAGTTCAAATGATTTTGATAAACAATCCCTTTCATTCAACATGGGTGCCACATGGAAACATTGCCCAGACTAGTGTTCCTTGTTGGAGAACTATAACTCAGTAAGCTAGAACTAGACAGATATGGTTTCTTTGGTCCTTCATAATACCTTGGTGTAAGTGATGTGAGTCAGTGAATGGTGGAACAACTAGTAATGTCCATTCATTAAATAATATTAAAGAATATTATTCAACTTAAATTTGTAACATTAAGCTTTCTTCCCCACTGTAAGAAACTGTGTTTTATTCATTTTAATCCAGGTTAGTTCCTGACACATGAATGATACTCAATACATGCTTAATGGATTACTGACTTGATGAATTATTAACTAATTCATATATAAACCAGATGTAGGCTGTGAAGTACAGAACTGGAGTGATCTCTCAACTAGAGCGTTTCCTATTTATCTCTTTGTTGTCCCTGTACCTGGAGTACACTTCTACCTTGTTTCTTCATTGTGTCATTTGCCTGTTTACCCTAACTGGTAGTTCACTTCCCTTACAGGAATGGATTCCACCCTAAATTCCAGCTGGTGACTAGGATTCAAAGGCCAAATAAGTTTTAGTAACCATTCTTTCAGAGGGTTGAATCACAGTCTTTGTATTCCCATCCCTTTCGCAACATGCTTGCTCTGTTTCAAATATCTCCCAAGTCCATTGCAGTCCCACAAGGTTTCAAGGTCAGAAGTCACCTGGAATCTGGGTGGGACTTTCTGCACCTTGTCTAAACCATACTTGGAGTTGCCATGTCCTTTGGACACTAGGCCTCAGACAATTTCTGCTGCCTCCTGGTTCAGTATCTCCTTCCATATTATACTCTACAAAGTGGATCATTACCAAGCCTCAGCACCTTTTTCTCCTCAATGTTTACTCAATGCAGAGAACTGAGTGCATTCTAGTTGGTCCTTGAAAGAGGGACAGTATTTTGTTCGATATATATTTAAAGATATTTCAGAAAAAGGGATGAGCAAGGATATCCCAAAAACAAAACAGAAACATTTGACTTTTTTAGGGAATGGAAAGTAGTCCTGTTTTGGATTTAAGGTTTATTTCAGAGATTAGATTAAAATGATTAATGTGATATGAATATAGGTAACTGTACATAAGCTAAATCCTCCTGTGCACGGAAATCTTGCATATTAATACAAATTATTATCAAAATGGAACAATTAAACCTAAATATATTAGTACATTACATAAAATAAAGCAGAAATGGGGCATCTTTAGGTATGAAAGACTTTCATTGGTGAAGGATTTGGAGATTATGGTTTCAGTAGGGTGGTAGCTAGTATGAAAATGAGAAGGTGGACAGACGCTTCTCCCAAGGAGACGTATAAATGGCCAATAGATATATGAAACAATGCTCAACTTCACTAGCTATTAGGTAAATGCAAATCAAAACCACAATGATATACCATCTCACACCTGTTGGAATGCTATCATCAAGACAAGTTATAACAAGTGTTGGAGAGGCTGTGGCAAAAGAGGAACCTTCATACACTGCTGGTGGGAATATAAATTGGTACAGCTGCTATGAAAAACAGTATGGAGGTTACTCAAAAAATTAAGAATAGAATTACCAAAATACCCAGCAATCCTTCTTCTGGGTATCTACCCAAAAAATCAGAAAACATTTACCCACAAAGATACATGTGCTTCGATGTTCATCACAGCATTATTCATGGTGGCCAAGACATTGAAAAAACTAAAGTGTCCTTCATAGACGATTGGATAAAGATGTGGTACATATACACAATGGAATATTTCTCGGCCATAAGAAAAGATGAAATACTGCCATGAGACAATACGGATGGGTCTTGAGATTATCAAGCTAAGCAAAATAATTCAGACAGAAAAGTCGAGAACCATACGATTTCACTCATACGCGTATGTGGAATATAAAACTGAAAGCAACAAATGAATAAGACAAACAAACAAAGAAACAAACACTCATAGACACAGACAACTGTTTAGTGGTTACCAGAGGGTAAGGGGGGAGGAAGGTGGTAGAGGAAGGTAAAGGAGGTCAAATACATGGTGACAGAAGGACTGACTCTGGATGGTGAACACACAAAGTGATATACAGATGATGTATTATAGAAATGTACACTTGAAATCTATATAATTTTACTAACCAATATTACCCCAATAAATTTAATAATAAAATAAACTGTACAAAAAGCTGTTTTTGGAGTCAAGGGAAAACAAATGAGAAGGTGCTAAAACATTTAAAGTATGCAAAGCAAAATAGATGAGCTAGACAAGACCTTCTCCAAAGCACGTACATCCTCTCTGATATGTTAAAACGCACAGGTGGCTCTGCAGGGGCCACTGTATCCCTTACAAATAAATTCAGTGCAGGCCATTGAGGATACAGGGCACACAATTTGGTAGATCTGCATTCACATTATGGTTCCTTTATTCATCAGCTATGAGACCACGGGCCATTTCTATAACCTTTCTAATACTGTTTTCTCTTTGGTGAAATAAAATACCTCCTTCATAGTTGATAGAAGAACTACGTGAAGTAACCTGAGTACAGGTGTCCAACACAGTGCATGGGATATAACAAATGCTCAGTGAATGTCAGATTTTCTTGCCCTCTTAAAATAGTTTGTTACTTCTGTTCCCACTAGGATAATGATTACATATGCTTTTACTATTGAATAGAGGACTAAAGAGGAGAATTGTGATTGTGCTTATACTTTAAACAATTCTATCAACATTAAGAAAACTATTAATAGCCACGTCATCCGTTTTAAAACCTTAATTATCAGGATGATAGTGTGAAAAGTAAATAAGAGGAATGGGGAAAAAACCCATGGCATAAATAAGAGCTTCAGGCTCTAAATGTATAAGAAGTCCAAAAATGTTACAAGGCTAATATTATCCAATATGCCCCTTCTTCTACCTTACCCACATATTTTACAATTTTCACCCTTTCTGGTACTTTTCAAGTCCAAATTCCCTCATGTGCTGAGAGCCTGGTCCATCCTATTAACAACACTAAGGACTCAGGATACCACAGCAGACAGGGTGAAATCCCTACCAGTTGGGAAAGATAGCTATAAAATATTGTAATACATGTAGGAGACTTATTTACAGGGTGCATGAGAGCAGAGGTAAAGTGGAGCCTGGTTTTGACTAAGGAGTAAGGAGATACTTCATAGGGGAGCTGATAACTAAACTGAGCCTTGAAGTACAAATTAGACAGCTAAGTAAGGATATTTCAGGTAAAGCAAGTAACTATCTTTTCTCCTACTGTCATCCACCCAAGCATCCATATTTGTAACACACATACAAGCACGCGCGCATACACACACACACACACACACACACACACACTATCATTCCTTCCCTTTTCCTTGTTTTCTGGGAATTTAAATTTATTGATGGAGGAGAAGATATATTAATCAGGGACATAATTTAGATCAATTTTTGAGAAGTCTTGGAACTTGAAGTAGCGACTTTCACTTAAAAGATAGCGACAGGCAATGGCTCCTTGTCATTACAGAATCACCAGAAACCACTGCCTTTCACAAGAGACCTACTAACAGATTAAATAAACGAGTGGATCACAAACTTGAAAGTGTATCAGAATCTTTAGAGAAACTTAATAAAAACTCAGAGGCACAGGCATTCTATTTTCCCCAATTCCCATTTCTGAAAACATAACCTTTGCCCAGACCTATTGAATCAGAATTTTGGGTGATAGAGACTGAGTTTGAGAAACTAAGATATAACATTCTTCATGTAAATTAATAGCTTTCTGGTTAAGAAATTTGCACCCGTGTTTATGTCCATTTGCATTTTTACTGAAATGAAATTTTGCTGTTATGTAGACATGCTTTCAGAGAACAATGAGTTTGATATTTACCAAGGGAAATGATTTTTTTTTAATATTAATGAATTAATAATGTTAAAAACCTTCAAACCACAATCGTTAATTTAATGGAATATCTTCAAATTAATTTTAATTGTATCACAAGTTATAAATACCTTGTGTTTAGAGTTCCTTAAGAAAAATATCTTCTACTTAATCTCTAAGTACAAGAAATAAAAGTAATTACTAAAAATTGTCAGAACAGAATTTCCTCAGACTGCTTATTTTTGTGTCTGTCCTCATTATTACAGTTTGCTGAGTCAAACTGTAATAGCTTATAAAAAAAAAGCAAAAATGGGTCACATAATTTTGTTGCACAGATGACTATTTTGAAAGAAATAAAGAAGTAGAGATTAGAAAGAAACGTTATCAATTAGAAGTAGCAAGCCAGATGGAGATGTAACATAAGATGAGCTGTTTTGTTTTCACTGTCGTTATGTAATTTAATTATTTTTTGTGAATGACTGTCATCTTGTATCCTGAAACTTTAGGAAAACAACTGAGAGGAATGAGTGAGAATTTCATCCATAGAGATTCAAAGCAGAATTCATTTTGCAGTATTTTCAATTGGCATTGGGTTTTGTTTTTCTTGTTTTTCATAAAATGTATCATTATCAATGTATTAGCTTTCTACTGCTGTATTAAAAATTACAACAATCTTAGTGGCTTAGAACAACACATGTTTATTGTCTCACAGTTTCTGTGGGTCAGGAGTCTAGGCTGGCTTAGCTCAGGGTTTCACAAGGCTATACACCAGGTGTTGGCCTGGATTTATTCTCATTTGGAGGCTTGCCTGGGGAAGAATTCACTTCCAAGCTCATCCTGGTTGTTGGCAGAATTGATCTCCTTGCAGCTGTACGAGGACCCACTGAGGGCCCACTTCTTACTAGCTGCATGCTGGAAGCCACACGTAAGTCCTAGAGATCACCACACTTCCCACCCACGCGGTCCTTTCCATGGACAGCTTACAACGTGATGTTTGTTTCTTCAAGGCCAGCAGGGAAATCTCTCTCTACAATCGGCTAAAATGGAGACTAATATAATGTAACCTAATTATGAATGTGACATCCCAACACTTTTGCCACATTTGATGGCTTAATGCAAGCCTGCCCCACTCAAGGGGAGGAGATTATACAAGGGTAAGACTAAATACGAGTCACCTTAAACTATTTTCTCCCAATCAGAAACTTTATTGTACATTTTAAATTTACTTATTTATTGTCTTCTCTCTGTCCTTGAAATCAGGAAAAAGTTTAAAATAATATTGACTAGAAACTCAGTTTATTATTAATATAACCTAGCCACAGAAACTGTTCAAATATTTTTTTTAAAGTTACTAATTGAGAAGTAAGGCAGAAGTTTATTTAGCACACAACAGATAGGCCAGGACAAACTGGCCCAGCAGTTCGGTTCCACAAAGTCATTCACAGACCCAGGTTCTTTCTTTCAACTATGTCATCCCTAAGGTATTATCCTTGACTCCTTGGGTAAAACAGGGCCATGGACATGTTTATTTTCCAGAAAACAGGAAGGAGGAAAAAGTCAAAGCCCAGGGCAATAAGTTCTGCTCACATGCCATTGGCTCAAACACAGTCACAAGGTCCGCACAGCGGCAAGGAAACAAAGAAATCTAGCTGCTGGCTGTACGGCCATGAGCCAAAGACAAAAGGAGCTTATGGGGAACAAATAGTAACTACCTGCTGTAACAGTAGAACAGTTTACCAGAGTTTCTCATTAGGATAACAAATCATCGTCAAATTACAGCAGCTCTCTGATGACCTTGATTATTGCATCACACCTGGAATGCAAGTATAAGTTTCTTTGAAATGCATGTATTTTCTCACTTACAAAGTAGAATTAATATGGGGCTTCTTGTGTTTGCCTCACAAGGTGGTTGTGATGAATAATCAGAGGATGGTATTTTTCAGTTTTGTTCTATTGAGTTTAATAGGCTGCCTTTACGACGACATTTGCACAGTCATTATACAAATATCACAATTTTCCTTTTTGACCAGTATGAGATTATTTTTCTCTACAAAATATAATAAAAATATTAACACTTTTCTTTTTTTATATAAAACTATAAGAAATTCTTTTTTTGAATGTTCATGGCTTTTAATTTTCAAATTCTTAATTTCCCAAATTGTGCCTAATTGTGATTTACCAAAGTACTATGTTCTTGTTTGCACAAGTCTCATTTGGCTTGTTATAGGTAGTGCAAGCAAAATTATTTCTCTATATGCAAAATGTCATGTCGAACAAATCGTCTCCTTTATAATACAAGTTTCTAGGAAGAACTAAGCAAGAGGGGGTTATTTATTTATTTATCTATTTCTCTGACACAGAAAATTACTGCTTTTTCTCCACCTGAATATTTAACCTCCTTAAGTCATCTCTACATCATAAGTGATAATTGTAACTGTAAAATATTATTTTCATGTAGTGATTACATACTCTAACAAGGCCTGATACCATAGAAAGAGTACTTTAAGGCAGAAGGAAGTACAAAGGCAATGTTTATGACTGTAGATGAAATAGTACCTATACATTAGCCACAAAGAAAGGGCAAATATAGGAAGAGAGTGATAACAAAAATAGGCATCCAGGCATATCACATTTAAAAGTCTATCCACAATAAATCTAATCCTAACATACCCCTCTCACCATACATACACACTTATATATTATGCTGTTTCTCACCTAGTACTTTGCTCAAACAAGCTTCCCTGTGTCACTTTGTCTTTGGGCCCTCTGTTCCCCAAGCTAACTCATACTCATTTTTATCACGCAATTCAGTTATTATCTCTTCTAGAAGGTTTTTTGGACCCCTCAGAATGGGTTGAGTGCCCCCTTCCCTGCATATTTCTCTGATTACATTACTATAATGTGTTGATCTCTTCTTGGTTTTTCCTCCCCACTAGGCTGGGGACCTCTTGAAGTTAGCAATGCATTTTATTCCTCTTTATATAGAGATGTCTAACACAAGGCCTCATACATGATACGCAATCAATAAATGAGTGTTGAAAATATAAATTAATAAATTAAAAATAGAATGTCTAAAATTCATAGACACAGACAGTAGTTTAGTGCTTACCAGAGGGTAAGATGCGGGGGGGGGGGGGGGGTAGAAGAGGGTAAGGGGGTCAAATATATGGTGATGAAAGGAGAACTGAGTCTGGGTGGTGAACACACAATGTGAGATATAGATGATGTATTACAGAATTGTACATCTGAAACCTATGTAACTTTACCAACTATTGTCATGACACTATTTAATGCCACATCTTTGAATTGTAGGAGTACTAGTTTAGGGGTCTGTATTATCCAGGATTACTGTCAACAGGAATTAAAATAATTATTTCAATATTCTGTTTTCTAAAAGAGGAAAGAGTAAGTTACTTTGGTTTAGCATATATTCTATGCCGATAATTTTCTGGCACAAATACATAGTCTCATCTATTCATTCAACAAATATTTACAGAGTACTTACTATGTGCCAGCAACTGTTTAACTGTTTTAGACAACAGAGACACACAGTAAAAAAACAAAAACAAACAAACAAACAAACAAAACACACACACACACATAATAATCCCTGCCTTCATAGAATGGGTGCAGGAGGGTGTGGGGTGGAGGGGAGAAAGGCAGGGAATGACAGAAAGTAAACGAGAAAAAGAAAAAATAGTTAAATATATTTTATAGTGCTAGCTGCTAAGACAATTAGCAGGAAACATGAATATGAAACGTGGGAGCAGGGGTTAAAATTTTAAATAGGATAGGCATAACGGGTCTTACTTAGAAAATGAACTTGAGTAAAAGACCTAAATAAACAGAAAGTGATCGCTGTGCATCTATTTGGGAAGGAACAAATAACAGTAAGATAAAAACTGAGAAATTCCTTCTAAATTTACTAAGATAGAGGTCACTGTGGCCTTTTAGTAGAGTGAAAATTTGATTGAAATAGGTTCAAGAAAGAATGGGAGGAGAAAATTTAGCAAAAACAAATCTAACATAATCTTTTAAACAACTCTGTGAAGTGAGTAGTTTTACTCCATTTAGAGGTGAAACTGAAGCTCAAAAATATTAAATAATTTGCCTGAAGAACTCGTAAGAAGCAGAGTTCGGATTCTAATCCAAGTCAAATCTATTTCCCCAAGGATCCTCCAAATTAGCAAATTGTTCCTTGGCTCTTTTGGCAATTTTAATGAGCTATTCAATGTAAGCTCCACTGCACAGTAAATAATTGTAAAATAACTGATACATAACTAATCATTATTACAATTTAAAAAAATGTGATTTAACTAGAAAGCCATCAAATGAACGACTACACAAAGATGTGAACACTGATTCCAACACTTGGCAAGGCACACAATTCAAGACAAGATAAATGTCCTGCACAGATGCTTGCTCAACAAAACCGTAAGATTAAAGAGTATTCATGCATCACCCTTACAAAGCATGAAACTATATCCACAATTTAAAAGTCAGTAAGGCTGAGGCTTTACTTTCCTTAAAACTAATAGGAATTAGAAATGAAATTACTATACTAGATGGTTGAAGAGATTTATTTCACGTTCTCATCCTTTAAGGGTGTGTGTACATGTGCACGTGTGTTTGTGTGCAGGTGTATTTACTTTCCTATAGATGACTTTTCTGGTTTTATATACTCATGAGGTGTCAGAAAATTTGGTAGGAGAGAAAAACACCAAATTCACAAGGATAATGCATCATGCAGATAAAGTAGGAGGATGTTTTAAAAATTATTTTCTTACAGAAAACTACAAAAATAAAAAATATCTAGAATTGCATAACAAATTCCACGTGCCCACTATTCAGCATCAACAGTTTCCAACTTTTGGCTAATTTTGTTTCATCTCTATCCTCACCTATTTCCCTCTCTCACTGTCAATTTTTTGAAATAAATAGACATCATATTATTTTATCTGATATATTTTAGTATCAGAAGACTTTGAAAAATAAGTGATTCACATGGTCTATTTACATAATAACAAGGTTTAAAAAAAAATTAAGTTTATTAACTTTATTCAGCAGTACCCAAATTCAAATTCTATAGAAACAGTGATATCCATTTTAGACGACCGCATGGGCTGGGACAGATTGAATCTCAGAACGCACTTTGCTTCTAACTTCTCAACTTTTACTTCTAGGTCTTCCATATTCTGGTCCTGCCCTCCAAATACAAACTGTTTCTCGTTGTGTTCTCTTTCTGGTCAGTCCTCTCTTCTCCCAGGTCTAGAATACCACTGCACCTTATTCAAAACCAACACTCTTTCACAGCTCATGTGCAACCTCCTTCAAGAAGTAAGTCTTCCCGGAATATGAGGAATCACAGTCACCTTTTCATTTCTGAACCCTATTGCTCTTATATTAATAGTTTGACCTTCACCATGCAAGATTTTGTTGTATATACTTTTCCATGTATGTTTTCCCAACTTGATGAAAAGTTCCTATAGGACAGGAAATATCATTTAAGATTGATTTCTATCTTAAACTCCATAGCAACTGCCACTGGTTATATAGCAAGTGTTCGATAAATATGTATTTATTAATGGATTTAGTAGGGTCAAACATCTACATAGGACTGGAAATGCCATTGAGGTTCTTAGCATATATTTATTTAAATGGGCACATTGCTAAACTTCTCCCAAAGAGAAATTTACTAATAACCTACAACCTCTTAGCACATTTTAAAAACTCAAGACTCTAATTTAAACCCTTCAGTTTGAGATTTACCTAATCATAAACATAGATTTCTTTGGTATTTATTTCTTATAAAGTCCCTGAAAGTCATCTCCTTAAGAAGTATCAGGAACACTTCAGTGAAGACTGAATGTTCTCTGTTATTTCAAGAGAGTTCATCATAAATGCTGAGTAGGGGACAGCCTCGAAAATAGCACTACTCAATCTATTTCATTTATATTGCAAGGCATTTGAAAATGGAATATTTTTATGTGCTGAATCAATTTGATTTCTCTATGTGATTTGCCATTCATATTTTTTTCTTTTCCCACTCAAGCCTATGATTTTAATAGTGATTATATACAGTGACAAACATGTGAATGAAAGTGATATGGAAAATGTCATTATTCTATTTGTCACTATTCTATTCATAGAAGCAGTCTGCTGCTCTATGAAAATTTGGTACTAAAACTTACTCCATGATAATCTTAGGAAAAAGAATAAGCTGGCTATCTTGACAATATTTATTAAAATATCTAGAGTAGTAGGTGTTGACAACCTTTAGACATTATAATTTCCTACACTATTTCTCAATTGCAGACTCTTTAATAGCATGTTGACTTCTGTTTACTCTGTTTACCCTGAATATTGCTAGTACATATGAGCCCCTAAGTACTTGATGGGAGGAGTTGTTGGAGTTATGGTATTAATTTCATGAAGGAGCAAGAAAGAAGATTCTTCTCTATGATAACATTTGGAGGAAGGTGCTATCCAAGTGAACTGATCATATTTCACCTTAAATTTTAATCCCCAATATGAAGTCAAAGGGGAAAGAGGGTGTTGGAAGCTCCCCTCCAAACTCCCATCCAACGCTGGAGGGTCTGAATACCAACCCTAAGCAACCTCAGGTCTCAGCCCTTAGCAAAAGTATAGAAAGAGCTCTGTGGCTCAGAATCATTAAAATGAATGTACCTAAAATACATTGAATGCTTATTATGTGTTACTGTACTATGTACTTTGCAAGCATCATCTCATTTAAACTTGATCACAAATCTATGGGGTGGATATCATTTTATGTCCATATTGCAGCTGAAGAGCTGAGAGCTCTGGGGCATTAACCTAGAGCCCCAATATTTATATTTAGAGCCTTCATACTGCCTCTCTATTATTTTAAGCCCCTTCCCCCAAAATATTCATCTCCATGGGACCTTATCTTAGCACTTATTCTCCAATGTATGTCATGGCCTATATCCCAACACCCAGAGTCAAAACTTGCTAATGTAACTGGTTAACATAAGTTCATTCATTTGCACATAATCTTAATGTAACCAGTAGCTTTTTGTGTTACACTTGCTCACCATCTTCGCCTGTAAAATATTTATCTTCGAACAATATAGGAACCATTATCAAACATGGACCTCAGTCCTAGAACTTTAACTAAGTCTTCTCTTCCCTAGTTGAAATTAAACAAACTCTAATGTCTGCATTTGACTTTGTCCTTTGTCATGATACAAGCTACCTGCATGTCCTACCCTCAGAACTAAGCTCTGGGTCTTAAACCAATCTTCTGGACTCACATCCTTATGTGTATCTACTGTAACGCCCCCTTTTGGTATTGCCAGGTTCCTAGTCCCAATTCCTCCAGGGACCCAGCCAGGTCAGCGCTCCTCTGCTCACTGAGCTTCCATTCTCACAGATAAGGAAGTCCCTGCCATGGTTTCTTCATGCCCCCTGCCCCCCAAAAGAAAAAAAAAATCAGAAATCTGTCTGGCTCCGAACCCCATATGGATGATACTTTAAAACTCAATATTCACACATCAGAAGTATTATTCTTGAATGGCAATTTGAGTTTGAACCCAAAATTGTAATAATTAAAACGGTCTTGCAGCACATTTTGGTATCCTCCATAGAGGTGATGTCTAATGAATCAAGCCAGCAGGGCCATCCTTTGGTACATAGAACAGTGGGGAAACGAGAACTCAAATACCCCTGTTCTTTTCTTTTTCACTTTCTTTGTCCATTATGTCCCACAAAAGAACAATCCAAACACTGCCAGATTTGGCATCTCAATCAGCTCTGCCCTCCTTGGGAGTTGTATTATCACAAAAACTTACATTCTCTTCTCTATTTCACTCGAAACAAAACAAAACTGACCCCTAACTTTTTCTCAATCAGACTCCATTGAAAACAAATTCGCATTACCGTGACAATTATTTATAACAGCTTCATGCTTTGTTCTTCTTGATGACAGCTATATATTTAATGAACACACTCAGAAAGCAAACCACATAAGCCAAAAGAATATAGTCTAGTTCTGAAGTTTCAGGTAGTGTGATAAAAGATAAATTAGTGTCAGAGACATTTTCATTACGCCTCTCAATAACACCAACTGAAAACAGCACTATTGTTTGACCTTGGAGTTATGTTGCCAAATTTTATATAAAGATACATCTTATTTAGAGAAGAGAAATGGTATTTCCTGAGCACTCACTCTATGCCCATGTAGTGTGAGTTTTGCATGTGCAATTTCATTTAATCCCTAATAACAGTCCTGATCAGTAGGTATTATTATCTCCCATTTTTTAAAGAAAGTAGGACACAACAAAATTTGGTAGACATCAAAATTTTCTCAGTTAAGTAACAGACCCAGAATTACAACCCAGGTGTTCCTGCCTCCCAAACATGGTCCCTATTCACACTTCTCAATTGATCTTATCTCACTGATTGGGTATATTACCTAAATTATTGCTATACATTCCTCACAGATGTATCAAGAGCTTGGCCTATCACTCAGTTTCTAATAATAAAAGCTCCAGGAAGTAAGAACCTTGTGTTAGTGTTTTATATGCTTAGTGTTTAGCACTAGGCATGAAACATGCTAGCTGCTGGGGTAGCCAAATGATGGCCCTTAAAATAGTCCACACCCAGACCTGTCAGTAAGTACGGTACATGGTGAAGGGAACTTTGCAGATGTGGTTCAGGGTATGGACCTTGAAATGGGGAGATTAGCCTTGTAGACCCAATCTAATCACATGAATCTTAAAAGTGGAGAACCTTTCTAGGCTTTCATCATTGGGAAAGATGTAAAGACAAAAGAAGGATGAAAGAGAGATGCAGCATTTCTGGCTTTGAATACAGAAGAAAGAGGGGTTCAACAGCCAAGGAATGCAGTGACCTCAAGAAGCTGGAAAAGGCAAGGAAATATATTCTCCCCTAGAGTCTCCAGAAAGGAATATAGTCTTAATTTAGCTCAGTGTGACCCATATTGCACTTCTGACCTATAGAACTATAATATAATATATTTGTATTGTTTTAAGCCACTGAGTTTGTGACCATTTGTTATAGAAGCAATACAAAACTAATACAGTGTCTTAATATTTGTCAAAAAACAAAACAGATGAATCCACAGGTTGATCTTGTTTTCATAAATTGGACACCCATGTCAAGGATCAAAAGCACAAAGATCTAATTTTCATTTGGTCTTTTGTGAGTAGCCAGCTTTCCATGGAGTTTGCTACATGAGGATTTTATGACTCAAGAAGATTTATATCTATTTAATTTTGATATATTGTGTGTTTCAAACAATGTTCACAATATATTGTCTTTGGGTGAATCTAATCAGATTCACAGGGACCCATGTCCTGAGAGCTATGAACTTGGTTACACTTGTTTTTGCTCTACTTGATCTAATGGTCATGTAAAATCTAGTGTCAGATCAAGCCAATTGCCTTTGACTCAAGAAGAGACCCATTTATTCATCAATGGTGTCTACATTAGTCTAAACACAAGACTAAGCTAGGGAGATGGGAGTTTTTAAGATTCTCAACAACATACTCCAGTGGACACAATGATCTTCAGATACAATAGACCAGTATCCTACATGCCCTAAAAATGAGATCTCTTTCCTTGATGTAAAAGGATAGTCTTTGTCAGAACACAGAAGACTCTGTAGACACTTTTGCACATTATTTCTATTGAACCAGAACTTTTTATGTGAAATATTTATTAAAATGTATTCTTGGGTCCCTAAATATGACTAAAAAGGTTTAAAATGCACCATATTTAAACCTAAACAGCACTTCATCTCGCAAGTGCAAAGCACTAAAATGAAAGAGATCACAAAGGTAAATTCTCAAAGTCACAGATCAACAGAATAAGAAGGCCCATAACAGAAGCACTTAAAGGAAAAAGTAAAATCATCCAAGACACGAAGGGGTATTTTACACTAGTGTACAGCGTGCATGTAGGTGCGTGTGTGTGTGTGTGTGTGTGTGTGTGTGTGTGTGTGTGTGTGTTTAAAAGTCCAATAAAGTTTGTCTCCTGAAATTGCAGGGTCAGAAGTTTGAAAAGAAAGGAAGGGAAAAAGGAAAGTACAGAGAAGGATGGAGAAGGGAACTAAATCAAAGGGAAGGGAAGAAAGGATGAGAAGAGACTTAGGTGGTTGCATCAAGTAAAGGAAAGGATATGTTATGCGTGGTTTTTAAAAACCTATCTGCGATGGTTTTCTTTGTGAGAATTGCCGCAAAGACTTTTCAAGCTGCTGTGCTTTAGTGAGTTTAGCACAACTCCTGAGTTTATTCTAAAGTCTAACACTCAATTTGTGTAATACTTCAGTAGTTACCACTCTATATCATCCACCATCAAACTGTCGATAATAATATTGGCTACATTTCAAAATGATTTGCATCTTTATTACCCAAAGTGTCAGTGCCATATTCCCCAAAATGGGCAGAACAGAATAATTTCGGCCATTGAGGGTTCTCCTGTGGGTATTCGAAGATTGTGATGAATGAAAATAAAGCCTATGTTTTTAAGTACAAAATGGAGAGTGATTCCAAAGAAAAGGAAAGTTGGCTTTCCTGTGCCTAGGACATGGGTAAGGCAAGAGGGTGACTGTTGTTCCACAACAGAAAAGAATCTACTGACAATAAGAATCTCTGATGAGATAGTATGGCACCTGGGTGCTCAGGGGCTGACCACAAAAAGCCGAGGTCTTGAAGGATGACAAAAGACCCCTTGGTCCCTAAGGAAAGAATGACCATGTTGGATCCTGATGGCTATCACTACCAGCAACTCTGCTGTGCCGAAACACAGTGCCACAACTCTACCCCAGAGATCCATGTCTTATTTACTTTCTGTTACTCATGCACTGTTCTCAGTTGGGGGCTTCTTGAAATATATTTCTTTAACATCAAATTGTCACAGTGGTTAATAAGTGATGCTGCTTATTCGCACCCACCGTTACCAGCTGAAGCAGGACTCTGGAACTCTAGGCATAAGAGCCCCCACAGCGGTTACTCCAAAACCAAAATTCTTCTCCCATTTCTAGTACTGCCAACCCAGTGCCAGTGGGACCCAATGTGTCAATATACTGGAATACTACCTCCGTGTCATTGCAACTTCTACAACATGGTTGCTCCAACCACAACGTTGCAGGCTTTTACTTACACACACACACACACACACACACACACACACACACCTCTTTCTGTCAGGATGCATGTGAACATCATGGTGGCTGGATTGGGATGATCTTCCCAATCAGCTGCCTTGCAATATGCAAAACATCCCTTCTCTCCAACACTCAGGCTTTGTTGTTCAGTCTTGTTTACTCCATTTAATGCTCTCTTCATTCTACTCTTAGAGACCCTCATTTTTTTCTTGTTGCAATTGCACTTCCCTGTGCATCAGCCAAAGTTGCATATGTCCAAACTCAGAGATCAATAGTGGGGTGGGGGTTTTCTTTTCCAGATAGGCACTCAGCCTGCCTATAACTCAGTGGATACATCAGGTATGAGGGGTGAAGGAGTGTCCTACGATGGAACTATGCCCAACATGTTCACCGACGTTAAAAAAAAAAAAAAAAAGAAGGTCATTGTGGTTCTAGGGGAGTAAGTGAAAAGAAAATGTTTGATGCCAAGAGATTGAGGAGGAATCATTTGAAGAGAGTGAGTGTAGCTAACTCATAAGGAGGTTTGCAGCAGAGGGGAGTTGAGAAAACTTGATAATGCTGTTTGCCCACCTGGATAGCTTTCCACTCTGACATGCTGATTTACATCGTGGATGACTTCATCAGTTTTTACTATTTTGAGGGTCTGAAGACAATGGTAGTCTTTAGTGCTGTTCACCAAATATTGCTGGTTCTCCTTCTGAATACATAATAGGATTGAGCTTGCTTTCTCCCCATGTGACTTGTTGTGGCACTGATGTGCGTCACCGCTAGGTGGAAGCTTCAAGAACTAGTGCAGAATTCAGTACACTCTCTTGTGCCTGCGTTGGCAAACAACCGTCAAGATGGGGTCTGCTCTATCAACCTGGGTCCTGGAAAAAGGACACAGAAACTAGGGTCTCCGATCAACTTCCGATGGGCAAGTCATGTGAAGAAGAAATAAACCTCTGTGGCTGAAAGCTAATAAGATCTCAGGATTGTTTTTACCACAGACTGACCTAGTTTAACCCAACTGACACAAGCATGTATCAAGTTTACTTATATTTTTAACAATCTATAGAAAAAGGAAGAACATTTACAGATGCAATCTGCGGTCAAGTTATCTAAATAAATAACCTAAAATGAGGCGAACCCTGTATTTATCCTACCAATTCTAATAAATTACAAAAATTACATTCAAATGTTATCTCCTAAAGCTACATCATGTTTTATGGATGTTGTATTTCATTGACCTAATTGAATGTAACCCCCAAACAAATGACAGTTTTAGGGGGTAAAAAAATCATATTGGCTTCAAACTACAAATTCTTAATTGAGAATAATAATAAAATATCATAGAATGTGTGTGTGTTGCTCGCTCCTTCAGGACCCCCAGGATCACGTAATGGCCCCTTCTGCCTAAAAGGACAACTGGAGTTATCTGTCTTATTTAGAGGCAGACACCGAAGCCGTTACATTGGGATAATTCTAGATCTTCCATCTCTTAATCAGTACATATTCCAATTATTACAATTTAAATCATCCCTGAACCCAGCTAAAAAGAATTAAAAAACAATATTGGCCATTTTTGGATGATTATTTAAACAGACACACATAGCCAAAATCATTCATGTTTAATAAGAGGACAATTTTGTCTTTCATCATGTTATAAATGGACTGTTCCTTAATTACGTCAAAGAATACACACACACAGGGACACACAGTCTTCCAAAAATGTCAATGGATTTTCCATTCTCAGCAATTAGATTATGGTGTTCATTTTTGTGGTGCCCTTTGATGCTGCCTAGAGCTTTTTAAAAATCATCCTTGGTTGGTTTGAAATCATTTCCTTTTACCATCTTCTCATCAAGGATAAAGATAAACAACATTGATGTTCAGTCATTACAACCCCTTTGGATTTTAAATACAATTTCCATTTATAGTATAAAACTAGCAGATTCACACCATAGGAGTCTGCTTCTTTTTATAATCCCAAGGGCCTTTGGCACAGAACCCATTTCATGAGGTCCACTTGCAAATCATCCACTTTGAGCTAACTTTCTCTCTGCTTCGTCTGTAAAAATTTTCCACTAGGAGAACCAAAGTCCGCGAAATCCTTATAGTCTCTATGGGTGGGCAGCTATGTGGACAGCACACAGAGGAGAGAAACTGAGTGCGTTCTGGCAGGGAGCCATGTTAAGAGACAGTTCTTGGCTACACTGAGAGCTGCTCTGTATTTATCTATGATTGAAAGATGTGTAAATCAGATCCAGCAGAAGTGCTTACACACAGTAGTCACCTTGTAAAAATGAGCGATTCTATAGCTTTTATTTGACATTGTTCTTATACAGACGTATGACCAAATTCTAGTGAAAATACCACCTTAAAACATAACTGTGACACTTTCTTTATAGTCTTGGAAAAATCATCTCATTGCTTATCTGACATCTCACTTCCAAGACATTTCTCTTTATTTTTCTTTGAAATTCCTCTTCCTTTATTTTTTATCTTCCACCTTTAAAACTGGAGATCTAGTGGGAGGGAATAATCTCCATTTCTCCCACGCATGAAGTTATGTTCCTGAGTGTCTATATGGTGTTATTTATATAATTATTATATTACTATAATAGGGCAGATAGGAGCTTGAACCGAAGACCAAGATTGTCTGGGTTCCCTGATTCTCTGGTTGTACAATTTTACCAAATACTTTGCCTCGTGTACTTATGTGTTCCTGTGCAAATAATACTATTTAAATGTAAAACGTGAAAATTTAGATTCTGGCACACAGTACCATATATATATATATATATATATATATATATATATATATATATATTTCATTATTACTCTTAGAAAAAGTAGCAATTCATTGTAGAGCATCTACTTCCAACATAATCAGTTACAAGGACAGGTAAAGGTAATCATAGTGGTAAGGTTATACTGAGCATCCCCAAATTTCCCAGATAAAAGACTCGGTTACATAACTATGTATGGTGTCAGGCAGGTGCTAGACTTATTGGAGAATCACTTTGTAAGTTATATAAACATCTAACTACTGTGCTGTACACCTGAAATTAATACAATACTGAAAGTCAATTATAATTGAAAAATAAAAAAATATAAAAAGACTCAGTTACAGACCAGCTGAGAGGTACATACTGCTAATCACTACTTCAACAGAGAGGTTAAACAGCACTCCTCCCTTATAAAATGCTCCTTATCTATCTAACAAACGTTGATCTTTAATGTTCACATCAACTTTCACCAGAGTCCTCTGGACATGAGACCTTGGAAGCTCCCTGAAATAAAGCCTTTGTCTGCATCGCCCCATCCTATCACAATTCTCACAGAGTACGTGAAAGGAGAGCCACAGGCACCTCTAAGGACCTGGAAGCACTTGGCAATCCTCAAAGCAAAATCAGCAGCACCCCCACTGAAGTAAAATGACATATCTTGTCATTATTGCTGAGCTCTGAGGTGGGGTGCAGTTAGAAGCAGAATAGTCTTATCATCTTTTGTTTCAAACATCAACTCATTTTATTCATTCATTTATTCATTCATTTCATTACTTAACTAAAAATGAGCTGAGCAAAGACAAAGGTTGAAACTTCCACTTTCAGTAGAGAATGATTTAGTAATTATTATAATTTCTCTCATTGAGGATAACTAAAACTTATGAATAAAATATTTTTAATTTTTTTTCAAAACAAAATACCAAATAACAACAAGATACTAAAGAATTTTCTGATCCAAACCTAGGGAAGTAAGAACCAAAAAATAAGCCTGGCACTCAAAGTTTCTTTAACCTAAGGTCATTTGTCAATTTGGGGGTGAAAGATCATCATAACAGATTTGTGCTTTTACAGACTATTGGAGATGTCAAAGCCCAGGACAACAAATTTGGACCTCTGATAAACCAGACCCCAATGTCAGCCCCTGAAACTGAAATCAAAAACTCAATAGATAGATTTTACATAAGTTTAGACATAGCTGAAGAGAAAATCATGAATTGAAAAATAGGTAAGAATTTTCCAGAATGTATACAGATTGACAGAGATGAAAATGCAGAATAGAAAGACACAGAAGAGACAGTGAGCAGAGGCTTAGGTCAGAGAAAATGAAATAAAAACATTTTTGAGAAACACAATTAATTCCCAGAATTAAGGAAAATATTAATTCACAGATTCAAGAATCCCAACAAATCACCTGCTGGGGAAATAAAAAGAAATCCATATCTAGAAACATTATCGTATAACTGTAGAAAAACAGTGATGAATAACATAGTCTCTTCTCAAAAGGAACTTACAACCTAAGCAGCTAGGGAATATAGCAGACATGTACAAGCCCTGTTTTATGGTTTGGTTTTGTTTTGATAATCCACCATCAAACACATGTCATTACTTAACTATTTAAGTGCAAAAAACCAGTTTCACTCTTTACTTAACTCAGGATACAGTAGTGGATCTGCAGGGAAGGCCCAGCTCCCATGGTCTCCCTCAATTCCACAGCGACACTCAGAGCAGCAAATGCAAATGTGAGAAATCTAAGAAGCCCTCATCAGTTCTTAAGAACATAAATGTATCTCAAGACTAATTTTCATGTCAGCAGTCCAGAAAGGGAAGTCTACTAAAAGATACACACACACAGCCATTTCTGAGGGAGCAGTAAGGTGGCATTTGTCTACTTAACGAGTAACATCCAATGCATTTTTCTTAACAGGACACATTCCACTTAACAAAGGACATGTTAAAACGCATATAATACTTTCCTTTCCAAATAGCAAATAAAACTTTGTCTAATAAATCCTTGTATTTTAGTATTCAGAAGAGTGCTCTACACATAGGAAGCTGGACATACCTATTGTATATTGTTCTTATTGCAGCATAATAAGTTCATCATTCTTCTCCAATACCAGTCTTTTAATCAGCAGCATGATGTAATGAACCCAGGTAGACCCAAGTTCTAGTCCCAATTCTGCCATTTATTAGCTGTGTGGCCGTATATGATTTCCTTACCCTCTCTGAGCCTCAATTTCCTTGCCAAGATATTGGTGCAGTAGAAAGCAATGGGACTGAATATATGGCATAAACCCCTAACCCACTATTTCAGGGTAATATCTTTCCCCAATTTTATATAATACCATCAGTTACTACCTTGTCATATAGTAGACTCTGAAACCAGACTTCTTGGTTAGAATCCTGGTTCTTACACTTATATGATGATGGGCAAGTTATTTTAACTTCCCTGTGCTTTAGTTTCCTCATTTATAAAATAAAGATGATTATAGCACCTTACTTTCAAAGTTATTGCAAATGTAAATGAGTAAATACATGTAAAGTGTTTAGAACAATGATTGACATGTAATAAGCATTCAACTATTTTTATTAATAATAGCTATTATTAACTTAAATGATGAAATTACCATTTTTTAATCAATCAAATAGTGGCAATTTCATATAGTTCAACATAGTATTTATGACCCCGCCACAGGTCACCCGTGGGCACCTGGCCAAAGCTAAGCCAATCCATCTTTTCCTGAGAATTTTTTATTTGGGACCAAGAGAAAGGTAGTTAATGCTAAAAGGTGTAAAACTTAGAAGCCATTAGTAACAACATTTCCCATTGTGTAGAGAGAACCAGGGAGACAGAGGAGAGAGGTACAGAGGGAGAGAGGGAGAGAAAGAAACCCTGTTTCCCCAAAACAGGGTTTCGGACAGGCAGCTCTAACATGTTTTTTGGAGCAAAAATTAATATAAGACCCGGTATTATATTACATTATATTATATATTATATTATATTACCCAGTCTTATATTACAGTCAAGTAAGATGGGGTCTTATATTAATTTTTGCTCCAAAATATGCATTAGAGCTGATTGTCCGGCTAGGTCTTATTTTTAGGAAAATACGGAATTAAATCTACAAACAGAGCAAGAAGATAAACAGTCCTGATGGTTCTTGAGATCTAATTCTATCCAGTTCTCTGCAAAGCCCAGCTGCATTCTCAGAGCTTGTTTATTCTAAGATAACCCAGTATACTCCTCCCTACCCCCATTGTCAAATTAACCTTTTCGCTTAAACTTTTCATGTAAGATTTCTCTTTCTTAGAACCAAAGATCTCTTACAAACATACTGTGTATACAAGCTTAAAATAATCACATCTATCTCAAAGGATTTTTGAGCTTATTAAAGGAATCAATATAATATATATGAAGATCATTCAAAGTATCTGACTCAAGAGAAAACATGATTAAATGGTAACTTTTATTAATTCTCTTATTGTAATCTATCAGATATACATGTTGTCAAAGACACAGGATATACAGGGGGTTAGATTACACGATATGAGATGCAAATGTGATTCAATACAGTAATAAAACCTTCTGCCTGTTCATTATTTTGTAGGACTTCCAAGAAAGCACATCTATAAGTTCTAACTCTGTGAAAGTCTCTGAATTCCAACCATTCTTAAATAACTTAATCATGTCTTAATTTATGAAATGAAATTCATCTAACCTCAAATATTGCTTACATTAAGGCTTTGTTCCAACTCATCTAATCTCCTTTCATTTTATGAGACTCCCTAAGATTTCTGATCTGTTTCTTCTCTCTTTGCCTCCATGTGCTATGGTGGCTAGCCATGTTTTCTCCCCTCAGAACCGTCAGAAAACTCCATCCTGGTGTGTATTATTTTGCCTTTTTTATTCACCTGACTCCTCACCACTCGCACTCTATTGGCAATAATACATATATTTAGCAAGATCGCTAGATACAAGGCCAATATTATATTTCAAAGTAATTTTATATTTATGTAACAGCAACAAATATGTATAAAATAAATTTAAGAAACGACACATTAGCAATAGTAGCATGAAACATTAAACACCTAGTAATAAATCTTTTTTTTTTAATTAGCACAATCTCTACACAAAGACCATATAACATTTTTGATAGAAATTAAAACAGACCTAAATAAGTGGAGGGATATATTATGTTCATAATTTGGAAGACTCGATGACAATTCTCTCCAAATTGATCTAAAGAGTCAGTGCATCTCTCCTCCCCCAAAAACTCAGATTGTATTTTATGGAAATATGTAAGCTTTTTTTAAATGACCCAAAATGACCAAAAGTCTAAGACACTCCTTGAAAGAGTATATACAAATTGCCAATAAACATAGGAAAACATACTATTGTCATTAGTCATCAGAGAAATGCAAAATAAAACATGAAAGAATACTACACACTGTAATTAAGTCAAATTTGGAATACCGTAGTCAAAATTAAGAAGATTGACAGAACTAAGTTATACTGAAGATATGGAAGAACTGGAAATCTTGCATACTGCTGGGGGAGATGCAAATTGGAGAAACATGTTTTGGAAAACTGTATAATAGTGGACAGCGGGAGGGGACGTTACTGGGAATGTGTTATTTCTCGATGTGTGTGGTGGTTACTCATCAAGCCATATTCTTGCAATTTGTGCAAATAGCATTATGTATGTTATACTTCACTGAATAATTTTTATTCAGCTTCTTTTTTTTTACTATCCAAGTTATTTTCATGTGTTGATTAGGTTTTGATAGTAAGTGGATGGTAAATTTGATTTCATTCATTATTTTCAATGACAACGATGTCTCAATGGTGAAATTTTGATCTTAAAAAATATTACAGCCAAATTAGGAAAAAATACATATACCAACCTTTTATAGTAGATAATATTGCTGCATTTTAACATTAGCAACGTAACCAACCTCAGAAACTACATCTGCAGGGACCTCTGAGCAAAGGTAAAAATAGTTGAGCAAACATGCTTTCTGACCTCGGAGATCAATCAGTTAACAAAAATTTACTGGGTCCTTATCATACATAACAGGAGATCCCACAGAGAACTCAAAGCATAGACTTGATCTCTTCCTATAGGTGTTAAAATCAGATGGGAAAACAAATTTCACTCAGGTACTCAGAAAAAGGCATTTAACATTTCAATGTATTAAAAAAAAATTATGCTAAATATACAGCACAGAATGCAAAGAGGAAAAAAATGTAGATAGGGTCTGGTAAAGGAGTACTTTCTGGAGGAGGTAGTTTTAGCAATATTATGAGTATATTTAGGGGACCTTGAGCTCTGAAGGCTAATAGGTAGACAAAGTTAGAATGCTTATAATTAAACCATCATTGAATAAAAATAACATTGGATACAGACTGGGTAAGGTTAGGAGAGTGGGGAACCACTGTTTTGAGCCAAGAAATGATATGATTTGCTCCCTCAAAAAAAGTTAATCACTCCTTCCTCCCATAACATGTAGCTTAATTTAATTCTGATTTGAATGTTTGCTCTTCCCGTGCTTATCTTCCCCACTAGATAATAACTAACCTTCTTAAAAGTAAGCATCAATTAACAGTCATCTCTATTTTTCCTAGAACATGCAGATTAGATAGAGCCTTACACACCATTAGCACTCAGTACTTGTGTGTTGAATAAATTAATCAATCAATAATTAATAAAGAGATAAAAAAGATAGATACTCATCCACAAAAGTACAATAAATCTGGAGTTGTGGCTCTAATGAGATCATTGTGGAATTGTGAAACTGAAAAGATATGATTGGAAATTAAACATTAGAAAAAAAGCAAACCAGTGTCCTAGTGAACATGGGAGAAAAGAAGACCCTGAGTTGTCTGGAGGAGCTAGCTGCTAGAGAGCTTAGAAGCAGTCAAGAGACTTAGATTAAAGACGTCTTGGCTCCCGAACTGGTGGTAGTAGGTATTAAATACTTCATATATTGGGGACCAGCTCCTTTAGGACCAAGTAAGTTGGTATTTATGTACTCTCACCATAACTATATTTACTTTCTTTTGGAAATTAATAGATAAATCTAGTACTGTAATTACTTTGGGAAGTCATGAGATGAAACATGCTCTGCAAGAAGCAAATTATATACGTTCAACCACTTAGCTGCATTCAGCTTCTAATCATAACTACTGAAAATATTTTAAAATATGCAATAAAACGAGAAGCATTCATTTTTCTTATAGCTTTTAACAAACTTAATAATCTTTAAAGTGGCTTTTGGTGTACTTAAATGGAAAAGCATTACTGTGCAGCTTTTGTAAAACAGATCTGAGTAAATCCTGTCTTGTTGACCATGATCAAGTTGCATTTCCTCTTTACCTACGAACGTTGAAGAGAGCATTAACTGCACTAAAGCACACGCTTCACTGAGTATAAGACCTAGATCATGGTAGGTATTCAATAAATGTTCATTTTCTTTTTCTGCCAGGTATACTAAACCAGGTAAAACACCAGTTTATATATTAGGGACCATGTAAAGTTTTGTATTTTCCATAGAAAATGCTTTGCTTTCAAATAACTCTGACCCTACTAAGCAAATATTATTGTGTATATTATTAAATTTTATAATAATCAAATTATGTTTGATAATTAAATTATAGTAATTTAGTTAAATTGTTACAATTAAATTATCTTTCATAGCTTGACATAATCCTTCTCATCTTTGGTATCTTTACTTCTTGGAATTCCTGACTAATACATTCCAAACAGATGTACTCCTTTTAGGAAGAAAAATGCATTATCCTACATCACCAACATCAAAGCAACTACTTCAGAACCTTAATTGCTCTTATAGAACTAAACGAGCAAGGAGAAATTATTGCTTTACACCATGGTTTAAATCAATGCAAGATATAATATAAATCTGATGAAAGTCTAGTATCTCTATTACCACACGCATATGCATACCATGTTTCCCCAAAAGTAAGACTGGGTCTTACATCAAGTTTTGCTACAAAAGACGTATTAGGGCTTATGTTTAGGGGATGTCATCCTGAAAAATCATGCTAGGGCTTATTTTCCAGTTAGGTCTTACTTTTGGGGAAACATGGTATATAGAATACGGAATTGAATATAAAATTAGTATAATAAAATTGTGTATGACTGATTGACTATTGCAACCAATGTGTAACTGTAATTACCGAAAAGGGATCCACAGGTATATTTCTAGCAGGAAAACTAACTCTTTCCAGTTTATTGCTATGGCTTTCACATGACTCAGTACACTCTCCAGTAACTATAAAGTCATAATTTTACAGGTTTCTAAATGTCATAAGTCTAATCTGTACCTCACCTAATTAATCAACATGTTAGACTAATTTGTTCATTGGTGTTTGGGAATAAATAAATAAGGAGTTACTAGGAAAATGAGCTAACAAGCCTGCTGGTGAATTCTGAGATCATATATATGCCATGTTTTCTTCCAGGTCAAGTGTTTCTTTAATGTAATTATTCATAAAATGCAGAGTAAGAGCTTCATTTGTTATGTTCAATAAACAAGTTGAGCCATATTCTGTCCACATGTAAAGTTTTAAATTTTAGGTTATTTCTAGTTATTCATAGGGAAAACAATGTAAACACTACCCTTTCTACCTGGGTCTAGAATAGTGCCTTCTAATGCAGCTGTCTAACGCATCATGAGCCTTGTCTAAGCACACTGTCAGTCATGGGCAAGGTTTCTTTTCTTCCCCCTCCTCTCTCTCTTTCCTTGACAACTGTTGTTTGATGGATGCTATGTGATGGAGGATGTGGTGTTTGGTTGATGTGTGGTGGGTAAGAAACGTATTGCATTCTCAAATAAATGACAGAAAATTCTTTCCTGACAAAAGAAGTCAACATTAGAAATGAACTCTCTGAATATACCTGCAGTAGCTCAACAGATCACAACCATATATGTAATACCTTGATTTCTGTATGACACAAAGTGTCTAATAGTCACCAATGAGAAAAAATCCCTAGGTAAGAACAAATCTCAATTTTACATGTATCCTTGCTGCTGCTGGAATTCAAACCTCAGAGGATTCTTGCTTCTCTCATGTACATTGGGTCTGCAACTGAAAATAAAATACATGTGTAGTTCATCATATCTGAAAGATACAACTGGTACAATGTGCGGCACAGTTAGGGAGGCAGGTAAACGTTCCTGGGAAAACTGGATTTAGTCCATAAAGAATGCCTGCTTTGAATTATTCACCCTAAAATTAAGAATCATAACACTTCCCCTACAGAACATGATGCCAAGCCAGACTCACAGAGCAAATAAACCGCAATGTTTTCGAGTCTGAAACCTCTTGAGTATTTTTGAATAATGCCTCATGTGGATTAATAACTTTATGCATTACATAATCCTTAGAAAGATTCAAGAGTCATGCATGTGATTCTAAGGTGAGGGGAGATTGGTGGAGAAATTGCAGAAGATGCTGTTTAGAAATTAATTATGAAGGGTCTCAAGATCCAGCCTTCCTTGAATTCAATAAGGGAGCTTCTGTTTCCCCAAGTACTTTCCCAATACATTCCAAAGTATTTGGAGCCTTCTAAGATTATGTTTTAACTAATGTGGTAAACTGTAATAATACTAATTTTAAACTTTAAAAAACCATGTTTTCTATAGGATGTGGGCAATAAAGAGTAGTGGGAAAAGCAGTAAGCACTCCTACTTTCATACATGCATACGTGTGTATAAAGCAAAGGATGTAGCTGAACACTTGACATCACTCTTCTTTGCTAGCCAAGGACTTCCATTCAGAAGATAAAACGGAAAGATTGACATACTCAATATCCAGAAAAAACCATTCAATTAATGATTCTTAGAAAATAATATTCCTTTACAATTGAAAAATTTTGCAGCAATAGAAACAAATATTTAAGTTGGGTTTTTAATAAACTAAGTTTTAGTCCTAAGGTTATTGTTAAATTGTTGTTCCAGATTCAAAATTTTAAGTGAAGTTGCGTAGCGCTCCTAATTCTCTCATCAATTTTTAAACCTACCTTGTTTTGTTTTCCCATTAAATAGAACCTTCGTAACCCAGACATCACCTTGATCTGATAGTACCCTTTCTATTTTATTCCTTCCTCCAATCTCTTTCTTTCAGGGCTCTTAAAGCATGTACATTCTTGGCTTGATGAGAAAGTTTGTACTTAGAAATTGCCATCAACAGCATGCCTCAAACATTGTCTTGGAACTGCTCAATATCTATTACAGTTGGAATCAAAAAACAATGGTTACTAATGTCTTGTGAATATTTTAGGATTTTTATAACCATGCTATATCGCCTAAAATCTAGTTCAAAAATGTTTGGAGAATATTATTTTTACATCACAGTACTCTATCTTTGAGATATAATTTATTGATTCAATCTTCAATTTTATTTGTTTATTTTTTCAAGGATCCTTTGGCATTTATTAAATTTCAGACGTCTCACGTGTGCTCCAATGTTCATTGCAGCTTTTTTTAAGGTGGCCAAGACATGGAAACAACCAAAATGTCCTTCGATAGATGAATGGATAAAGAAGTTTTGGTATATATATGTTGGGAGAGAGCCCCAGAAAGCAGTTTCCAGGCTCTTGGCCTCACATAGAAAGGTGCTGGCTCAGGTAGTAAATGGCCATCAACTGTGATTGGATGGCCATCAGCTGTGGCTAGTTGGCCGTCAGCTGTAACCAGTGAACCATTGGCCATTAATATAACTGCTGTGGCTATGCTAGCAAGAAAATGGGGGCTAGCAAGAAGATGGTGGCTAAGCTAACAAGAGCGGATTGCAGAGAGGCGGATGCCGCCAGCGAGAACATAGTGATATGACTCCCCTACTTATGGATCCGTGGGTGTTCCTTTTTGGCCTCACCGTGTCCTGCGTTCTTATGTGGGGAGCGGGAGCAGAGACCCCGCCTGGCACCCTGCACGGCAATATAAACAATGGAATACTATTCGGCAGTAAGAAAAGATGATATAGGAACATTTGTGACAACATGGATGGATCTTGAGATTATAATGCTAAGCGAAATAAGTCAGACAGAAAAAGCAGCGAACCATATGATTTCACTGATATGTGGTATATAAACCAAAAACAACAAAAGAACAAGACAGACAAATGAGAAACAAAAACTCATAGACACAGACAATAGTTTAGTGGTTACCAGAGGGTAAGGGGGGTGGGGGGTGGGAGATGAGGGTAAGGGGGATCAAATATATGGTGATGGAAGGAGAAGTGACTCTGGGTGGTGAACACACAATGGGATTTATAGATGATGTAATACAGAATTGTACACCTGAAATCTATGTAATTTTACTAACAATTGTGACCCCAATAAATTAAAAAAAAATTTCACACATCTCAATTTTTCGTTACTAAATTTATTCCTTCTATTTTTACACAATCAATGCTTCTATAACCTCAATTTTTGCTACTTTAAAAATGTGATTATTTCGGTCTGTTTGTAAGAATGGTTTCTAATCATTTTTGAATTTTGATACTGATCATATTTGATTAATCAATGCATACCATTATTTTCTCATCTATGATATGTGTGAACTAAGTCAAATATAATTAATCTGGTTTTGAGAATTTTCCACAATATCTTTTGACATACCCAGACATGCTCACATACAAAAGCAATATTCAGAATTTACTGTTTCCAGTGCTAGTCATGTAGTACCTTGGATTATGATTGTTTCAGAGTTGGCTCCCTGGACATCCCTAGAATTCCTGGAAAGCAAAGGTTATGGACATGTAGCAATGTAGAGAGACAAAAGACTGTCTATACCAAACTGCTCATCTTTCAGATGAGTAGACTGAGCCCCGAGCAATGAAAGGACATGCCGAAGGTCTAGGCTCCAGTTCATAGGAACAGGAACTAGGGACTTGGGTAGCATCCCTTCTCCTATCTCAGAGTTGAAGACTAACAAGCTACTTAACTGGATGGTACCTTAGCCTTCTTACTTTAAAATTACAGTTTTTTGCTTCTTTGGTAAGATGTGTTTAATGAGTCAACTTTAAAAAGACTTCATGTATTTAGAGAAAGAAATAATTAAATATGTGGTAATGTAAAGGGTAAGGAAAAAAATGGTGCTAAACTCTTTCCTGCCAGTGTTTTGCTAATCTTTTGCTAATTATATATTGTTTTCAAGCTTCAGTTTACTCTTTAGAGAAATGACACTAACAAGAAATACTTGATTAAGTTGTTCTGGCACTTAACAGCCATGAAAATAAGTGCCATAATATATAAAAACACAACAAGCTAAGCATGTGTTGACCGCTTACAGAATTAGATTATTACATATAAAGGGGTTCCATATTTTATTATTCAATGTGAAAAAATAGACTATCCTAGATGAATTTCTGTGAGATTTGCATTCTAGATTGTTCCAAGTGAATTTCCATATTAATTACACTTACTTTCAATCATGCTTCTCCAGAAGCAAAAAAAAAACACAAAACAAATTATGTGAACGTGGTACATACTGGGGGCGCCAAAAAAAATGTATAAATTGGACACTTTGTCAACATTGCTCAAGCAGTAATCAGAAGTGTTCACTGTAATCAGAAGTGTCTGGACGCTGATGGTAACTATCATGAGCACCTCTTGTAATTGCAGAACTCAAACGTGACTTGTATTCATCTTTTGTTATCGGTATATATTGCATATAACAATTTTAATAGTTTTTTCCTTTCTTAAAAGTTGCATACATTCTTTTGGCACCCTCTGTATATGGATACATACACATAACAGAAATACATACACAGAAGTAGAGACTGTTCAACGTGACAATTTTTTATGTGAAATGCTATAACTTATCTCTAAGGGTTTTGTTTCTTATTTTGTTTTGTTTTATTTGTTCATTTATTCTGTTCTTTAGATTCCATATATAAGTGAGATCATATGGTATTTGTCTTTCTGTCTGACTTATTTTACTCGGCATAATATCCTCTAGGTCCATCCATGTTGTTGCAAATGGTAAGATTTTCATCTATTGATGGGTATTTTCGTTGTTTCCATATCTTGGCTATTGTGAATAGCGCTGCAGTGAACATAGGGGTGCATATATCTTTTCGAATTAGTGTTTTGAATTTCTTTGGATAAATACTCAGGAGTGGAGTTGTTGGGTCATAAAGTAGTTCTACTTATCATTTTTTGAGGAACCCCCATACCATTTTCCATAGTGGCTGCACTATTCTCCGCAATCCCACCAACAGTGCATGAGGGTTCCCTTCTCTCCACATCCTCGCCAGCACTTGTTTGTTGAGTTATTGATAATAGATATTCTGACAGGTGTAAGGTGATACCTCATTGTGGATTTTATTTGCATTTCTCTGATAATTAGTGACATTGTTAAGTCTTTAATCCATTTTGAGTTTATTCTTATATATGGTGTAAGAAGGTGGTCCAGTTTCACTTTTTTTGCATTCCAAGTTTTATAGGTAAATATCTTACATGTTTGACAGATAAATATGATAGTTATATTGCTACTGATGATTATCATGATTCTACTACTTTCATTTCACAAATTCAGTAAAAACCACACTGGAACATGGTAATTCAAAGAATTCAATCACAAAACGTATTTAGGGTTGCATTATAGTGAGAGTCACAGTTGTTAAATTGCCTCAGTTCTGATGATCTTTATTCACTCTTCATTTCATCAGCTCACTTCCCTAACCCACACTCTGCCTAGGTATTATGGACTGGATTGTGTTCCCCCCAAATTCTTATGTTGAAGCTTTAATCCCCAATGTCACTGTATTTGGAGAGGGGTCTTTAAGGAGGTAACTATGGTTAAATGAGGTTCTAAGATGGAAGTCCTAATGCAATAGGACTGGTGTCCTTATAAGAGGAAGAGACACTAAGGATGGGAGTGCAAAAGGAGAGGCCATTGGAGGACACTAAGAAAAGGCAACAGTCTACAAGGAGAAACCAACCTGGTGAGCCCCTTGATTTTGAACTTCCAGCCTCCAGCGCTGTGAGGAAATACATATCTGTTGTTTAAGCCACCCAGTTTGTGGCATTTTGTTATGGCAGCTCTGGCCAACTAATACACTAGGCATGACTTTTAAAACCATAAAACCTAAACACTTCTTTTACTGCAACATGTATCCTTCCAGTTTACCACATTTGCATTCCCAGTACCTTACCCCCTATGCTCACTGAGAACTGTAATCCCCAACACTTGATTTTCTTCTTTACTTTAGTCTTTTTCCAGCTGTTCGTAAGATAGGTCCAATCAGCAGGAAGCTTGTGCATCTGCCATGTGACAGTTCCCAACACATGATAACAGCAAAAAACAAGGAGGAACCTATGACCAATCTCTTCGAAAAATCTCTTATCATTACCCTTAACAGATTATTCCACTTAATGTTTTACCCTGACCGCACTTGCCTTACTAGACCCCAAACCTAAATTGATAGAACTATTTCATTTCTCCACTCTAACACCTATTCCAACAAACACGGCTGAAGAAAATCAAACAAGTTTAATATCTATCGGTATCACCACAGGTTTGGGCTACCTGTGTTTCTGTGCAATTTCCTTTCCCATTTTCCTCAATTTCAAACATTTCACTTCCTTCTTCAAACTCTGTAAGTCTTATCACCCTCTCCAGGCTTCAGCAAATGACTTTGCCTCCTACTCCACTGAGAAATCCAGGGTTTCATGATTTGCCTTCCCCATCACCTTGGAAGGAGCACTTTTCCTTTCTCTCCTGCATCATAAAGGATATTTTTCTCAGTCTTTCCTTCTTTCCTTTCTTATTAACTTTATAATATATTGACCTTACCCTGTCCCAAACAAGAATTTTTATTTTCCATTAAACATAAAACAAAAGAAAAACAATAAAAAAAATCTCAACCCTAAAACTACTTCCAGCAACCGTCCTATTTCTTGCTTCTTCTTCATAGCCAGGAGACATGACAGAAACATCTATGTTTTATCTCTTCAATTCCTCATCACATATTCATGAAACCTTCCACTGTAACCTGGCATCAGCATTATCATTCTGGTACTCAGGGGTCAGCAAACATTTTCTGTAAAGGTCCAGATCATAAACATTTCAGGTTTTTCAGGCCATTTGGTTTGTGTTGCCATTCCTCAGCTTTGTTGTTACAGCATGAAAACAAAATAGATAATACATAAACAAATGATATTAGCTGTATTCCAATAAAACTTTTTATAGACATTGAAATTAGAATTTAATATAAGTCTTATATAGCAAAATATTATTGTAGTTTTGATTTCTTTAATAATTTAAAAATATATAACAGCATTCTTAACTTATCAGTCACACAAAAACAGGTAGCAGGTCAAATGTAGCCCACGGGCAGTAGTTTTCAAGTTCCTGTACTAAACCTCATCTTTCTAGCACTACCAATGATTGTCATATTACCGAAAAACCAGCAGGTGTTTCTGCTATCCTTACTTCAATTGACTTCTCTCCAGACATGTCCTCCATACCACTCCTTCTTGAAGCTCTTCTCTTCCCCATATTTTATAACACTACTCGTCTCTCTGTTTTATTTTTCACCTGTCTGAACATTTTTTTCCCCTCTGTTTTCATTTCTGGGTCTCTGCACTCCATCTGTCCCTTAAATGTCAGTGTGCCCCAGGCTCACACATCAGGTCCCTTCTCTTCACATTTATTATACACTCTCTCATCACATGATCTCATCCACATCCATGGCCTCAATAATGACGCACATACTCATGTCTCCCAAATATGCAGCCCTATCTTTGAGACCTGATTTCTCTTCTGAACTCCAGATACAGATATAATTGATGTTTCTATCTACATATTCCAAAAGCATTCAAATGTAACTTTTCCTAGGCTGAAATGAGCATATATCCATGAAGTTTTCCATCAGTGAACAAACAACTATTCATCCATTTATCCAGACTAAAGAACAATCCACAGTTTGTTGGGTCTATCTCCTTAAAATTTCTCATTCCATTGACTTCTCTCCAGCCCCACTACCTTAATTTGGGTCTTGGTTGTTCCTGTCCTGGACATGCTAGACAGCCATGCCGGTTATTTTTACTTCCCATTATCATTCCACCTCAAGGTACTTTCTCCACATTTATCTACCTTTCCCTATGCCCCAAGAGGCTAACCGCTACTTACTGCAACACCCGGCTTTCCTTCTCTGGTATTTACCACTGGATTCAGTTTCTGGTAATAGGCATAGGTCAGTAACAGCTTCCTACTGTTGTGGTTCCCTGGGTGCTTTACCATCCTTTGTTAATTCCCTTAACCCCGTCCACACCCCTTTAAATAGTCTTTCAGTAATCTCTCTACAGTTAAGCTCTTTGAAAGTGCCATCTGTTTCCTGCCAAGACTAACTGAAATACAAGCTAACTCATATTCCTGGTTCTAGTCCATTCCCATCCATTACATGCCACCGCTAGACTAATACAGCTTAGTCACAAATCTGATTATAGTTCCTCAATGACCTACACTGGCTTTCAAGTTAAAGTCCATATCCCTTAGCTTAGCTCACAAAGCCCTCCACGATTTGATCATATCTATCAATCTAGCCTTATCTTCCACACTACTCTTACCTTCCATAAACAGAAAACAATTTTCAATTTTCTGATGCTCAAAAAAAACAACAACATGGTATTCATTCCTCCTTTTTTTTCCATTTTATTTTCTCTTAATGGAATTCTTTACTCTATAGCTAACTCCTACTTTTTCAAAATTCAGCTCAAATATCCCCTATTATAGGATCTCCTAGTATCTTTTACATGCCCACCAGTGTATATACAATAGCACCCCCTTACTCGCAGTTTCACTTTCCATGGTTTCAGTTACTCCACCATCAACCTCAGCCTGAAAATATTAAACGGAAAATTTCAAAAATAAACCATTCATACGTTTTAAACCATGCACCATTCTGAATACCGTGATGACATTTCTGGCTTTCCTCTTCCATCCTGTCTGGGACGTGACCTTTGTCTAGCATAGCCATGCTACATACACTTCCCACCTGTTGGTCATGTAATAGCCATCTGGGTTATCAGATCAACTGTTACCATATCACAGTGCTGTGTTCAAATAACCCTTATTTTACTTAATAATGGCCCCAAAGCACAAAAGTAGTCACGCTGGTAATTCAGATATGCCAAAAAGAAGCCATAAAGTGCTTCCTGTACGTGAAAAGGTAGGTAAAGTACAATAGGATATTTTGAAAGAGACCATATTCACATAAGTTTTAGTATAGCATATTGTTATAATGACTCTATTTTATTATTAGTTATTGTTGTTAATCTCTTACTATGCCTAATTTATAAACTAAAGTTTACTATAGGTATGTATGTATAGGGGAAAAAAACATAGTATGTATATATAGCTCTTTGAAGCTATAGTATGAGTATAGCTCTTTGAAACATAATATATATATATATATATATATATATATATATATATATATATATATATATATATATGGGGTTTAGTACTATCCATAGTTTCAGTAGTTTCAGGGATCCACTGGGGGTCATGGAACAAATCTCCCACAGATAAGGGGGACTACTGTATATCTATCATATTTTGATCAGACTTTAGTAGTAATTATGGATTGACATTTGTCCCCCTTCTACTATGAAATGTCTGAGGGCAGGGAACAGGGAACATAACTTATTTTACTTTGTAGAGCCCAGAGAGCCCTTGACTGATGCCACCCTTCTCTCCTCTTAGCAGAAACAAAATAAGGAAAGGTTCTCTCTCTCCTTTCTGATCACTGTGAGGAAGTTCCTAAATATCTCAAAATTCTTATCTAGGGCCTTGACTCATCAATGTCACTCTACATAATGGAAAAATAATCACTAGTTACTCTTCCCAGACCAGAGTCTAAGGAATAATAGTAACCAGATCTCTCTGGAGGTCATATTCTTCAGAACCACTTCTTCTCTTGCAGTAGATACATTGGCGCTTTCCAAGGCACCTGGCTAAGAACAGGAGTCTGATTTGACAATAGACATTGTCAACAGAGCTGAGCAGGCCAGACATGTACTAGAAACGTATTTCCCATTTCGCAGCCTTGGAATTTCACAGGCTATTTGTGTGTACATGCATTTACTTATCTTTAAGAGACTTGAGAGTCAAGTTCTTGGAAGAAAGCAAGCACAAGATACTTAAAAAGATATTGACTAATCACTGCTTTCACCATCCTGGTCTTTCTCTGTAGTCCTAAATTAAAGAGACACAGACAGACAAATTCACAGAGACAAAGAAAGACACAGAGAGGAGAGGTTGACACTCACTAGTAATGTGATATTACTGTCATTTTCTGAATGACAAGTCTAATTGTTAAAATGCTCCCCTTTTTGTAACAAGAGGACTTTCCCCTACATCTAAAGTTTCTGCCTCAGGCAGTAGAAATGGATGCAGAAATGGTGCAGGGACTCTAACCATCATCCTATCACTCTTACTCAGTCACTGAAAGGTCCTCACGCCCTCAAATTATACACATGGTTTTGGTTTGTAAATCACCATGGTGATGAGCACCACATAAATAACTCATGGAGTTCAATAGAAAAAAAAAAAACTAACAATGAAAACGAACAATGAGGAAGAAAAGGTTTTGTGCACTAGTTTCAATTAAACTGCTCAAAATAAATAAATACACATTTGTTTTCTTCAATTTGTGGGTGCTGGTCCTCTTTGCCTGGAGAGAATGACATAAAATAAGTAATAGAGAGGAACATGGACTTACTGATTCAAATCTTGTTTAAAAATAAGAAAGATATCCTAAAGAGTAAAAGAGCGTCCTGTTATGACAGCAGAACCATGAACTTTCAATAAAAACAAGCTAAATGAAAACAACATTTTTAAAAGGAAAAAAGAAAACACCTCCCAACAGGTTAGAGTTAAATATGAAACTAATGACTAAAGTGGAGATGAACATGCATAGGAAATGGTTAACCATGTTTGAAAGTACAACCATGCAGTAATGATGTAGGAAAAGTCTGTCTTTCAATATTTTAGAAATAGCCTGATAAAGAACCAACAGGAGTTTTCACACAGTACCTTAAAAGCCTGTCTTATCCTTGGGGTTTCTGCAGCCAATGAAAGTTTGTCATGATGATGTAATGCTCCTGAGTTGTGTTTCAGCACCGAGTATGTGGTCACTGGATATCATGCCTGAGATATAGGTAAGTTTCTGGATCAAATCTTTCTTTCCAGCCTGTTCCCCTGCTTAAACTAATTTCAGCAGAGATCATTTGTTTCTCGTCTATTTTACTGTCTCTGAACAATTTTTTTTTAAAATGTGGGCTTTTGTTATTATAGAATTGTAAAGACAGCTGGTAAACAAAATGATGGGATCTTAGAGTCAATTTTCCTCCGTTATTACTATGAAGGCTTTGACTCCTCAGCAATTTATCATCACCTCAGAGGGAAAGAGCAGCAAACAGCGTTTATGTTTTATTTGTTAAGGGAACTCTAGTCATTTAACAAACAAGTTTTACTAGAAAGATATTTTCAGGGAGATGGAAAGATTCCTTTTGAAGGATTCACAGTGAATTTGACTTGTTAAGTGAGCCCCGTTGAACTTGTAAGCAGGAAATAAAGTTCCAACGTTATTATAAGTAGAGAATATATAGGTCTTGCTCTCACAGAGTTTAAACCCTAATGAGATAGAAAGGGAGCACACTAATTATTTTTTTCAATTTTGAATTAAGTTAAAACAATTTTAAATGAAAACTGAAGTTACAGATTTAGTGACCTTTACTGGCCGAATAGTTACATGAAGTTAAATGGGGAAAAGTTAAATATAAATAAATAAGCCAGTTCCAATACAAAGATGTGCAGATGCTTTTATATATAAGCATCATTTTTAAATTTGGAAAATTTTTAAAATTTGAACTAGGTAACCAGCACAGCCAATGGATATGCAGCTCTTTATTTTCTTGCCATAATACCCTCTGTAGATGTGGAAATTTTAAAAAAACTCATTGATCTCAGTCAAACTGTATATATTCAAGCCATGTGAATTATAGAAAACAATTATCCAGATAATTCAAGATTGGGGAAAAAAAAATCAAGAATGCTACCAGGAAAAGAGAATGAGTCGGGGGACAGGACCACAGACAGGGGAGGAGTTTAATAATGCATTACTGGAGACACTGATTGAATTATCCAGATATTAGTCATCTTTCACCTTAAATCTGATTCCACAGACAGATTCTGAGAAGAAAATCTAAAATAAGAGTGTGGAAAAGAATTATCTTCAGCAATGAGGGATGGCAGAAAATGTTAAGTGTTATAGAATTTCTAACAGGAAAAAATATTTTTTCGTTGTAGAACTTAACGTTTGATGCATGTTCCTTTTATAAAAACTTTTCAACTTTCTAGCCTGAATACTACTCTGCTTTACCCTCAGCTGAGTTACCAAATACACACACATCACTTTCCACTGCATTTTCATTCACTTTACATTCCAAAGAACGTGGTCATCTCCCTACCATACTTCCTAAATGGTTAATAGATGCGTCACCCTTTACATGAAATTGTCTTCTTTTGGGTTCCTCAGTTAACTCACTTTTCTCTCAAATTAATAACCAAAATCCCAAATATTTGGTATGATAAAGTAATCTCTATGTGAATTTTAGAAAATTTATTAGTAAATATTTCCAAGAAAGGCAAACAGGGTGGATCAGGTGGAGAACAATGAGAATGGCAGGAAATGACCTGTTTTCTGACACAGAATTTGTTTGGCTTTGGGGCCCTGGTCTACACTGAAAGCCTAGACCTTTATCACAGAGCTTTGGTGCAGCACACTGGAGCTCCTCAGGCTTGGGCTCCCAGTTCTCACAGCATGCAGCTGGAAGCAGAAAGGGCATCCATGTGGGGTAAACATAACTCATTAGTCTGTCCCGCAGGCTTTCGGAGGGGCCTAGAAGAAATCTGTCTGGGGTTCTGCTTGATCTAGGAAACCTCTTGGATTCTCATGTTGAGATTCAGCTATGCAGAAAAATTCAGGAATTTTTTAAAACTCTGTCTCATAGGAAGATATTGCTTAAGGACCGACCTTAGGATATGATCTGTGAGTTGATGGGGATCAATAACATCCCCTTGTGAGTCATCCTGAAGACAGAACAGGCTGTGCAAAAGACAATCCAGGGGAGATCTCTTTGTACTCCCGAGATCAGAAAGTCACAGTGCAATTCCAGCATTCCTGCTCTCAGGAGGTTATATCTACCCAAAAGACAACTTAGAGGATTTGTAAGTTCACGAAGTTCAGTAACCCAGAAAGTAAGCTTGGTTGGGAGGTATCTGTTATAGTACTCCACTGTCTATAACAAAATAGCTCTCATTCAATTTTAAGAACTGTCGTTTAAAGTATCTCTTTTCATTTCATCCAAAAAGCATTTTTTTTCATTAATAGAAATGGCCTAGGCTCATTTAGCTTTTTATCCTACCCATTTATTCAATGAAGAGGGAGGCACGTTGGTGCTACTGTTAGAAGAAAAGAATGACAACAGCAAGGAAATAAGGTGTTAGCTATGCCTCCCCAATGTGAATATTGGGAGAAGGTTTGGAATGTGGGAGCATATGTGAGGAGGAAGGATAGGACTTTAATAGTTATGCTCAATTATAATTCCACAGTGAATGTGCCCTGGGCACCTACCACGTGCTAAGCATGAGATGAGATGGTGAGCACACAAAGAAGGAGAAGGTATCATTTCTATCCTTAAAGAACTTTCCATTTTCCTTGAATGGGTTAAGTCTTAAAAATAGAATAGGTATCATCAAACAAAGAAAAGTACAGTGTGTGATCAAAGGAGGACAGCCATACACCCCAGTCTGCCAAAGATGGTCTCAGTGTATGCATGCCCCTTGTCTTGGTATCGTTATCAACAGCACTTCTGTTCATTTTCCAAAGTTCCCTGGCTTGTTACTTATAAAGGAAAACCACTAAAGTATTTAAAATATGAATTAAATAAGGAGATCATTAACCTGGCCAAGAAATTATGAGGCCCTGACCTCAAGGCAGTGATCCTGGTAATAGAGAGGAGCGAACAACACCCACTGCCCCCTCTTTTAGAAACAGCGCACCCACCTGTTTTGGAAGAAGTTTTCCTATCCCTTTGAGAGATGTCTCTGTGTGTCAGTAAATTAAGGCCCCTCTGCTTTCTCCAAGTCAGCGGATGGACATGTGACCAATGAGCAAATGGGACACTCTCTCCTGGAATTTTGCCCCTTGAGCAGAACCATGAGATGAGAGAAGAGAGAGGGAAGTTTGGAGATCCTTTAATCTAGCGGCAGTGCCCCGACAATGCCCACAAGCAGTTCCTGCTACAGAGACCCCCATGATGGCATGGCCCCTGTTATCTCTGAGTCTGTTTCTTCAGCCTTCCTTTCATTCTGTGAGTTTCCTCATAGCCTTCCAATAAACATCTGTTTGGTTTAAAGTAGCCAGAGTTCAGTTTTTGCTGCTCACAACCAATAAACTCACACCGATACCATTGTTGCCAAGATGCTGCATTTATATGTGGGAGGGGACAACAAAGGAAAAGCGAAGTGATACACTCACTAGCTGGCACGTTAGCACCTTTTCTTAAATCTGTTTCTTGACCATTATTTTTGTAAGTGAACTGCAACCATAATCTCTATCACTTTAATATAGTTTGTAAAAATGCTGTATCTACTTCATTGCTCCAATCACCATGTACCAAGACATAACACAAAAATGGGGTTTGCTTTGAAAAAGATCATTGCTAGTATTGAATTTGAAGGTCCTTGCTTCTGCTGCTTAGAGTTCAACAGTCCAGTATTTCTGTTTCCTTACGCTATGTTGGTTCCACTACTACACAGGGGCTGCACAAACAAAAGGCTAAGATGTGATTGAAAACAAACAAAACATAACAAACAGATGTTTTCTTGGAGGTTAGTTGTCAATGAAAGGAGTTTGTGTGGGTGACCAGAAGTAAGTTTTTATTTTGGCATTGTTCTCCTTTAAACCATTCAAGGCATGGAGTGATGCCTCTGCAGCTATAACCCAGCTAGAGGGTGCTGAGCAGTGATCTAACACGGGCAGCACACACTGTCTTCAGGTGGGGGGAACAAATGAAAAGTGGTGAGGGCAAGATTACACACTGCGATTGGTTGGATTTTGATGCAGCACACACTCTAAGCTCCTGAAATATGGAATGCAGAAAGTCTCCACAGATGCACTCTGCTGCAGTTCTTGAAAGGCAGGAACAAATTTAAACTGGGCTTTGTAAAAACAAATGACATCATTCCTGCATACTCTGAAACGCTGCAGCCCCAATGGAACATTTTCCCATTTTCCCCTTTGCTCTTTATGTGTCTGACTGCAGGACTTCAGGTTTTTATGCTTAACGTTTAACTGGCTAAATCTTGCAGGGAATAACCTTTCATCACTTGTCTCTAAAAATAATAAAATCAGAGAAGAAAAATACAGAGGCATGTAAAAGTTCATTTAAACTCCCATTTAATCTGCATGCGGCTGTTATCTAGAGACATGACAGCACATGGGAAGAATTCTAGTGATTTGAAGGAAACAATAACAAAATGCTGTATTGGGAACTGTCATCATGGAAATTATGGCCCTGATTTATTTTGGGTGGCCTTCAATGTACAGTGTGCAGTGCTCATGATGTAGGCAAGGATTTCCATTTAGGGATTTTTCTGGGTTTGCATCGTTAGCTGTAAAAGTAATCAGGGATCTGTTATAGCTAAGATAGTCAGCTATGGGCTATATTGAAATACTGCCTTAGATGTACTGTTTCTCACTGTAGAAATCGACAAAAATATAAAAGATATATAAGTCCAAAAGTTTTTTAAAACACAGCAAGATTAGCTGACTTTCAAAATATTGTGTAAGAAGCTAGACACCTAGAAATACAACAGTGAATCTTCAACATACTAAAATGTGATGGAAATTTTCTCATCAAGAGAAATTGGTTTTATAGTTATTTATAACTCTATTTAATAACAGTAAGTTGCCTATTTGAAAATTGCTAAAACAATTGGTCTTAAAAGTTCTCAGCACAAGAAAACAAACTGCTGGTGGAGATCATTTCACAATATCAAAACATGTTGTACACCTAAAATTAATAACATTTTATATGTCGGTTATATCTCAATTTAAAGGTAAATAAAAAAAATTTGTTTAGTCAGCATCCTTAGTCAAAGGATATCCCAGGAAGTCCCCTATTTGTCAGTGTCAGTCCTGTGAGAGCAGTTGTATGGACAGTGACAGTGAGAGCCTACCAAGGCATAAAGCCTACCTGGTTTTCTCAAGACCATCCACCAAGCCCAGACCTAACTATTCACCTTCCCAAAACCAGTTCCAAAGCTAATTCTGGAAACCACTTTTCTTTATTGAATGAAGTAGTAAAATCTTTTCCGTTCAATTTTCTTCATTATTATCAGATGGCAAACAAAAACTGAATCTCAAAGGCCAAGGATGAGTTTTATGTTAAAAACCATACGAAACGACTTGAACTGAGGTATGGACATGGCATCATGCACCTCTCAAACTTGCAGTGATTTATTTAGGAAGCAGAAGCAAGAGGATCGTTGCCTTTCTCTCTGAAATGAAACCAGCCCTGGGAGAATTTAAAAGAGAAATGAAGAAACACATCCATATATCTATCTCTGCCCTTCCCCTTGAACATTAATTTTACATCTTTGTTCTTTATTCTTGCTTCTCCACAGTCTCTTTGATCTTCAAACCTTAGAGGTGATTTTTGAGAACCCCACTCTTGTTCATGACCTTATGATTCAAATGATGGCTACTGTATAGACACAGTAGAAAGGCAGATGCTACACTTAAGAGCAATCTCTAAAATAAATAGAGATTCATTTACTAGTCAGGAAATGCAATAGACTATTTGATTAAATAAGCATTTCTTTATTACCAAGGATGATATAATTTATTTACTCACATTGCCCTCCTCTTCAAAACTTCCCTCTCAGTCTTAAAAAAAAAAAACCTTTCTAAAAATGTTTGCATAATTTTATTCATTAAATTATCTGAAATTGTTTCCACTTTAGCTCCTTTTATGGGGACTAAAGGTGATGTCCTCTTGTCATCATCTTTTGTTTTTTTCCATTAAGGATACTTTTATGTGTAGAGAGTTTGTTTCCCAGGCTGGGGAAAAGAGAGATGAGAACTTTCCAGCACTTCTCTACTTTTTCTGAACTTCTAGCAGTCTCTCTTTCTTGTTGTTCTTTTGTCTTTCTTTCGCCTCCCACGTAACATTGGAACTAAGGAAACAGAGCTTGAAGTTGGGGTTATAGAACCTGCTCGAGCCCTCTCTTGGCCCAGAGTCACTTGAGCCTTAATTTCTTTTTATTTTTTTTAAAAAAAGAAGACGTAGAAAATAGGAACATTATTTGATGATTTCTAAACTCAGCTCCCTCTGCTTTGAATTCTCTCCCTGGCATGCACATGCTGAAAGTTTTACATCAAAATTGTCTATGGGATTTCCTCTCAAAATATGTATTATTAGCACTTAAAACTGAGAGTTTATGAAAAAGTTGGGGAAGTATTTAGAGATTAAAGAAACCTAAATTCAATTTGCTCTTGCTGATAATTGCTATGGAACCTAAGACAAGTTGACGTTATTTAGAAAATACAATTTATTATATACCATTATTATATAATTTATTATATACCATTAAATTTGCCCAAAATTTGATATAAAAGAACCCCATAATACTGAAATAATTATATATATAATATATTAAATAAACATTTCTTCTTCATTACCAAGAATGATACATATAATTATATTGTATAATATATATATATAATATATACATGTATTATATATATACACATATATAATATATATACATGTATATACATATATACATATATTATATATATATACACATGTGTGGGTATGTGTGTGTGTGTATAGATAGATAGATAGATAGATAGATAGATAGATAGATAGATAGATAGATAATCTCCATTCCAATTTATGAGGCAAGGAAATAAAAAAGTATTGTGAAAGGGATATATGACCAAAAATCACCAGCAAAGCATGAATTGAATCACATTGCTTAGAACTTTCCAATGGCTTCCCATCAGAGAAATCCCAACACCCTGGAAAAGGCCTGGATTTCCTTCTTCACTCTGCTTCTCCTTCCTGTCTGACCTCAACTTCTCTGGCTTTCTCTTTCACTCGATTGTAGCCACACCAAACTCCTTGCTGTTTACTGAGCAGTCCAAACATATGTCAGCCTCAGAACCTTTGCATAAACTAATTCCTGTGTCTGCAACAGTGTTCCTCCAGATGGCCACATGCTAGCACCTGTGTTTCCTTCAGGTCTCTGCTTCAAATGCCATCTTTTCCGTGAGACTTTCCTTGACCACATGAGGTAAAATAGCAGCCCCACTGTCAGTCAATAGTATTTGCTATTTCTAGTATCTTTGATCCCCTGTAGCTCTCTTCGTCTTTCCCAGAGCGTGTATAAACCCCTAACATTCTACCTATTTGTTGAGTTGCTTGTTGTCTGCCTTCTCCCACTGGAAGGACAAGCTCCATCAGGGCACTGACTCGGCTTTCTCACCCAGTGTGTATAAAAATGCCCGGCAGAAAGTGATGACTCAGCAAATATTTGTTGAAGAAATGAATAAAGAATGAATGAACTTCCAATTTTTAAATCCTAAGAGAATTTTGTATTTCTAAGACCGCTCTATGTTTGTGTCTTCACAGAAAAATCATACTTACATTTGTTCCTGAATCTGAAATCCATGGAGTTGTGATTAAGAGAGATTTAACATTAAGATATAAACCCAGGGTGTTTTTTTTTCACATATTTAAAATTAGATATTAATGTTAGTGACATTTTTTTCAAATAGAATCCTCTTTTGTTTCTTCATTATTATACATACCACCCTGTCTCTTCTTTCCTGGCTTAAAAACTGAAACAGTAGTGTGCACTTGTCTGTCCAGCCAGTGAATTTTCATACAAGAATTCACTTGCTTGGTTTTAATCTGTGTTACATATGGCTCCAGCACAGAAAGCTCTCGTCCAGCTTCTCTTCATTCTTAATGTTTTCCTCATTGCTGTCGATGTCTCTGAAGCCCTTGAAACTATGAACTGTTCTCACTCAATTAATTTTTCTCATTTCTGTCTGCCGTGATCCTACCCTTACCCACACATTGCCTTTTCTTTCCCTGCGGGGAACTCTACTCTTTGAGGTTACTCCAACTGTAATCTTTAGACAAATACAGTGCACTAAGATTTCTCGTGGAATTGAATTCTCATGAAGCTGTTTGAGCAAAGGAATCCCTGCTTTTGATGAGTCATGTAAAATATCTGCTGGAAAACAAGCTAACTTGTTCCTTTCCTTAATAGTAATAAGTTGAAAAACATAAAAGTGTTATATACAGAGCTAAAGGTTAACCTAGTTTTCCTGTGTTTCTCCACTTGTTATGCTTTTATAACTCAAGCATAAAACTCTTCGTATAGAGAGCTAAACTTGAAAAGACTTTAGGACATTATACTTTTCCATCTTCTAGAACTTCACAAATGACCAAATGCTGATGAAATCCTGCCATTTAGCCTGTCTTCTTTTTCCCTACTCCTAACTCCACATGGGTCTGAAATTTGTGTATAAACATTGCTGTCCAGTAGAGCTTTCTGCAATGATGGGAATGTTCTATATCTGAACTGTTTAATACCGTAATCATTAGCTACATGTGGCTATTGCGCCTTTGAAATATGACTAGTGCAGTTAAGAAATTGAGTTTTCAATTTCCAGAAGGATATCTTTAATGAAGATAAATTTCCCCTACCAAATATAGGGGAGAGAGTGGGTGACACTCAGCCAGTTCTACATCTACGTCTATATCCACCTCCAAACCCATGTCCTTTTCTTCTCTTGGTCACACATATGTACCACTCCTCAAGTTTTTCAGGCAAATTACTTAGAAAAATTTAACTGCAAAACTACTTTGACAGCTGACTCTCAGGTATCTGTACTGAGCAAGTACATGTTTATCAATAATGTAATGAATCTGGGATTCACATTAACGTTGGGTTTAGAATCTTGTATACTGACTCTGCTACTGCAATAGGAGCATATATTTCACTTCATTCTTCACTATACAGGTTCTTATAGGCCATGATGGTAAGATTCCAGATGGTTAAGTTTCAGAAAGGAAAGAGAACATGACACGGAGACCTTCCTAACTGGATTTCTGAAACATCACAAATGTTTGACTATTATAAAATTTAAATTCTCCCATTACCTGTGATATTTTGACATTAGTTGAAAATTACCAGTCATGTTAGCAATACTGTGGAGAAAATATAATATTTCAAGCTCATCCAAATGAATTCACTAACATAGATGTGTTTATGGTACCACAGAGGACATATCTGATTCTTAAATTTTCAATATTTATAATTACAGAACTCCCTCAATATCATGGCTCATAACAAAATTTCATATATATTTGCTTCTTTGCATTTTTATGTAGGACATCTTCTTTACTATTCTCTAGACATCAAGTCTGCACAGAGTTGATGCAATGGTGCCACACCAGCAAGTAGGACATTAGCCCACAGCCAGGCAAAATATGTTCAACGCCTACCAGGGGGTAAACACGTGCCCACCACTCCACAATGCCTATTCTGCAGATCAATATTTTTTAGATACTCACTGAACAAAACAAATCGAAAAGAGAGCAACCATACTCTCCCAGGAGAGTTATAATACACATTGACATATTAAAAATTCTGAGAAGTCCAGTAGTAAAGAAACTTATTAGCTTTTTTAAACTCAGTGTTTCTCTGTGATTTGGGCCTTAGAATATTTTATTTTCTCAACTTGGTATCTCTTAATAGCCCATGGAACTAATGTTCCAGGGAACACACTTAGAGAAATTCTCTTGGCATTAAGGAATTCCTAGGTATCAATGTCTTATTTCCAAATATTCTGGCATAGTATAGATAGATCTAGACACATTCCACAGATTCAGAAATCTTATAGATTCTACAGATTCTAGATATGAGAGGTTTCCAAGAGGTTGATAAGATATAAGATAGATAGATAGATAGATAGATAGATAGATAGATAGATAGATAGATAGATAGATAGAAACTTCCACTGAGAACTTTACTAACAGTTTGTAGTTGCTTTGCCAAGAGGCTTCAGACATATTTGGGATCACAATTGCTCATTGAGCTACCAATTTGTCATTAATTGCAGATGGAATTAGCTATATGATTATTCCCTGAAAGGTTCTTGTCAACAAGATTTCCCCTACTAAAAATATCTGGAGGGTCTGCTACAGCTAGCAGCTCTCAGGACCAGATAACACACAGAAGTTTTCATGGTTTGCCTTAGATTTTAGCATGATCTCTCTGAGACGACAGGTACCAACCCTCTTACATGATTTAGCTATGTCTATGTAAGTGTCTATGAAACTACTATGTGGTGCAAAGGAAAAGTATCTTTGAAAGTCAAAAAGGCATCATTAAAATCATTTTCCCTCAGGAATAAGACTGTTTAATGGCTACTTCAAAATAAATAAATGAAAAGGAAAGGATTCCCAAGGTGTCCAGATTTTAGAATTTTATAGTTCTGAGTTATGTTTTATCTACCTATGAACTATTATCTCCAGACAAATTACATATGTGACACTCTCAGAGAATGTCTTTGTCTGTTACACAAATTCTTCTCTAATACATATCTCTGTTCATGCTTTTAACCTATATTTTAGAAGTTGAAAAAAGACTATGGCAGCACATTACATGAGATAGTACCGTATAAAAGATAAACTTTGGAGTTAGATTTATGTTCAATCCCTACTCTAACAATTATAAACTGTGTAATCATGGGAGGCTATTAAACTTGTACGAATGTCAGTCTCTATCTGTAGAATGGGTATTATAAAACCTACAACAAATATTTAAGGGAATCCAATGAGATAGTGTATGTAAAGCACTTGAGACAAGGCCTGGAAAATACTAAAATCTGCTAAAAAATGAGGATTATTACTCTAAGCTATTATTTTGGTTCAGAAAAATTTTCAGAATTATTTTTCTCTGTATATTGTTTCTAGAATATAATATTGAAGCTCCATTTCTTTAAAGTACATACCATATTGATTGCATCCTTTTTTGAAACAAATGATCAAGTCACTAAAGATTGGGAAATAAGAGAAAGCCCTGGTCACTGAAAGGTTACAATCGAATCCTAACAGCCACAGCGCAAATCATAATAACACATCCCAGCAAGTGTATTACAAGAGATGCGTGATCCCAGTGGTGTGGGAAACAAGAAGGCAGAAGCAAATTCCACTCTCGTAATCAGGCTTGGGGCTCTTAGAGAAGAATGCAGAGGATCTGTGTCCTAAAGAACAAGGAGGATTTGCCGGGTGGAAGAGAATGAGATGAGTCTTTCAGCAGATGTATCAGGACGTGAGATGTTCGGTGGGGCGAGAGAACACATGCGTGTGGCTTGGAGGAAGGACAAGAAGAACAAGGTTCAAGAGTGTCCATATAAGAGGGTAGAGAAGCCAAAATTGATCGGACTGGAAGGGAAGGGGGGAGGGTAAAGCAATTAAGTGACTGAACATTTACTACGACTGGCAACATACCAGATGCTTTACCTATACTTTTGCCTCTAAATCATATGACAACATTGTGAGATAAGTAATATTATCTCTGTTGTGCAGATGAGGAAAGTGTGGCTCTCAGGAGCTCAGCAAGCGACCCAAAGTTACATAATAAGAAATTGAAGAAACTTGGATTCTAGCCCAGGTTTGTCAGATGACAGCGCTCATGCCAACCTCTATTTTAAGAAGAACCAGCAGGGGTTTTTATCAAAGAGGTGACCTCATCAAAAAAATTATTTGGAAAGAGAGTATGGTGACAGGATAGAAGACGGTATATTAGAGCTAGATGAGGCTGGGGATTGGGATAAGTTGGAGGTTATTGCAGCTTTGCAGGAAAAAGAGGAAGGCCTCAGTGAGCCAGCCCCTGTGCAAATGAGGAGGAGGAAAACATTTCTTAGAGACTCAGAGAGGCTTGTTACCAACTGGATGTGAACATACCTCAGAATAAAACCTCTGAACCCAGGTACAATAAAACGTGTGTCAGGGAAAATAGTGAACTACTTCATTTAAAATTTTTATGTTAATTTAGAGGAGCAGAACCAAACATGTGGCATTATGTCATCTACAGTGTGGTCCAAGCCCAACACATCACTTCACTTAGAAATTTGTTGAAAATGCCAAATTTCATATCCTACTTGGTCATTCTGAAACAATCTGCATTTTAATAAGATCTCCAGGTAAAAGAAGCACTAATCTAAGAGAACTAAAATTGACAGTAATAGAGGGGGAAGGTGTCAGAGAAGATAGGCAATTTTCTTTAAAAATAGGTTCTACACCCTGAATTTCAACCATGAATCTGTAATCTTTCAAAAAGCATTCTGGTTAGCAATGATTTTATTTCACATTGCTCTCATTATGTTAATTAGTTTCTAGAAGAAGCAGCAGCCACAGGTGCTGACATTGCCAAGATGCAAAAGGCAGATGCTGCTTCAGATTCAGTACTTTATAAGAGACTGCCAAATCCAAGCTGTAACCAAATGATTAGGTAGCATTTGATCTGCTCACTTGGAATGTCAGCAGGGATAATGCTTACATAAGCTTTATGCTGTCTTATATTGTCCTTCAGTTACTGGGAAAATAGGAATCCAAGGGAGTTTATTTTAACATCATGATTGATTGAGAGGGGCACAAAGCAGGAAGATCTTAAAAGTTTTCTGAACATTCAATTGTTTCATTCAACACATATGTGTATTAAAGTGTGTGTAAGTATGTATAATGAGGAGAATGTCTTGAACGCCTTTCTGAATTTACTATTCTCCTCTCTAATTGTTACTGATCCAAAGTCCCCAGATTCATGGCACCCAACAATGCATGAGACTCAGAGGCAACACAAGTAGGTTTGGGGAGCCTGGAAGGAAAACAAAAATGATAGATTTCAGAAAGCTAAAAATATTCATCCAGGATTTGCCCTAGCATCTTCTCTGGACCATTGGCCCAGTGATTTATACCAGCTTTCCCCCATCTCATCTACCCTAATCAGCATTGGCATCCTTTGCGTAAAGAGTACTGGGACCATATATTCTCAATGTCGTATAATTTAATCCTTTAGATGTGATGGGCAAATTAAAATACTTCCCTGTGGCTCGATAAGAAAAGCTTGTACACACTTGAACTTTGGTATGAGGCACGAGTGTTCATATCCCCTCGGGTCAATGTACTTAGATCCCTGTGATGGCACCATAGTGAAGAACGTAGGGTTCCATTACTATCTTCACCATCATCACAGTTCATCAACAAAAACGTTTGAGAACCTGCTATATTCATGCAATGCTCTGGGCTCTGGGACACAGAGGTGAACAAAGCTGCCACTGCTCACGAGGACCTGACATTCAAGGGAGCAAAACAGATAAGGAAAATATAAAACAATATAACCATAAAGTAAGGTCTAGTCGTGATAAGTGACAATGAAAAAGCATAATATGGTGGTAATGGCCAAGAGAACAAGAAGGATGCTATTTTAGCCAGGGTGTTAAGTCAGATTTCTCCAGGGAGTTGATATATGAGCTGAGACCTGAATAATGTAAAGGTTAGACTTGGTAGGAGAAGCATTCCAGGCAAGAGGAACTGCAAAGGCAAAATGTTTCGGGCTGAAGCACGTTAGGCACATTTGGGAAGTGGCAAAAGTTAAACATGGCTTGGAGCAGAGTGAGACAGAGTGAAAAAAAATGGTCAACCTGGTACCAGATCGTGTGGGTCTTTGAAAGACCTTGAAGGTAGTAATAAAATAAAAACAACCAACAAACTAACAAAAATCTTTCATTTACTGAGATAGGCAATATACAAATAAGACATATATGCATTACTCATTCTGATCCTCACAATAACTCTGTATTTGGGTATCACCATTATCCCTCAAGAAAACTGAAGTTTTAAGCGATTAATGAAAATGACCAAAGTTGAAGAGCTCCTAAGTATTGGAGCTGGGATTTAAACCCAGGTCTGTCTGACACCAGAGGCCATTGTACTTTAGACAATGATGCTGTCACTAAGACAGATCTCTGCAATCAAAATTTACATGCAGTTTATTTGTGGAAACTGTGAAGTTCAAGTACAATAAATATGGCTATAGCTAGTTCTAATTATAATAGAAGGGTTGAATTATAGTCTCTAGTTATTACCACAATTAAATTTCATTTTTGGTTACATTTTTCATGCTCTTAACACAGTAAGATTCTCATTGAATGTTCAAGTCCACAATAATTCTGTACTAGCATTTATAGAAGGTATAAAATAATCAATTTTTTTGACATCTAGTTAACTCCTTATCAAATTCAGTAGACAATAAGCCATGATACACAGCTGCAAAGATATTTCGATTTTAAAAATACTTGATATTAGCTACTGAATTTGAGATTAAATGTTCAAAATATTTGGTACTTTCTACTGCTTCTTAATTTATATCATCTTTGCTAATTTGTGCACCTGCTTTTCTAAATTTACCTCATAATACATATATCCACTCAAGGAGGTCTGTTCCAATTATACTCACCCTTTTCTATTTCATTCACCCACACAAGAACCCTTTCCAGGTCTCTCTCTGCTCATTAAAATCTGGCTCTTCCTTTCATGCCCTGCCTTTCTCATTGGAGCATTTAATATACTGTTCTGCCTGTGTAACAGGTTAACCTTCGATATATAGATTCTGTTTCACCAACTAACCATGTACAATTTGACTTTGTCTTCTAAGTCTGTGAGGACCTAACTTTGCCCACTCATCATCACAGATCACGAGACTTTAGATTTTGAGAGCTTTTGAGCACCATTTATTTCTGTGCTCCCAACCAAATTTGTATCCCTGCTGACCAGAAAATTTGTTCGAATCCTTCGGTTATTTGAATGATTCCTAACTCATGCACAGTAGATCTGTCATCTTCATGACAAGGTGGTATGGTTTTCAAATCTGTTTGCAGGCGTTTCCTCGGAAAAGCCCTGGAATATGAGTGACCTGAAGCACACATTTTAATGACATTAAAACCTAACTGAGTTAAAAAAAAAAAAATCCACTTAGGACAAAAATAAACTAGGTAGGTCTCCCTCTTCCAGGGCCGCCTATCCAACAAACTGATAGATTTTAGACCCGGTTCTTTTTATGAAATCTCTACTGCATAAGGGTAAATCGTTGTAGAATAAATGGGATAAATTTTTCCCATGAAGCCAGTGGTGACAATATTAAGCTAAACATAATCTTTCAACGAACATTTTAATAAAGTTTTGTTAGAAAATTAAACAGACTTTCTAACAAAATTCAGACATCTCTTAATGCTACTTTTACACTGCAAATTGACCTAGTATCAGAGTCCATGTGAATCAGGTATAAATTATAAAAGGTTTTTATTAGTTTTCAGGATGACAGTATTTAAAATACTCTATATTCTCCAACAGTTTGTTGAGGTACAGAAGCTGACACAATTCTGGGTTTGTGAAAAAACTACAGTGTCTAAACTCTCCAGAAGCGCTCAGAATGACAGGGTTTTTAACCAATAAAATGTGAGATCCAAGGAACACACAGTCACAACTCAGCAAATAATAAGGAGCAGGTATAAGCATGACATCATCGAGAAACATTCTCATTGGCGGTGCTTCTGTGTGCTGGTTGCTGTTCTATTTGTGGAAGTAGCAGTCTTATTCAAATTAACCTTTTCACACAGAGGGGAGGCAGGCGATGGTGAGTAATACACTGCAGTCTTTTCCCTGAAGATGATGTGCTCTCAGATTTGCTTTACATTGCCTTTCAGCAGGCAAAATAAAAATAAATTCAGCTGTGGCAGTGTTTCACAGGGATAATAGCTGCTTGAATTAGATCAGGTCAGTGAAAAGGAATGGACTAGAAGCTGTTGCACAGTTAAAACAAATTTCTGAATTTTCTCTTTGCTTTTATTCTTTCCCCCTCTTATTATTTCTCCAAGTGTCATTCCTGGACTCAACTGCCGCAGAGACTACACTTGGTATCCGTCCAATCAGCCATTCCAGGGAAGGCTTTCTTTGAATATTAATATGGCCACCCTGTGCTATCTGGGGGTCGAGCAGACAGGTCAGATTAACGTACGGTTTTCTGGCATTTTAGAAATACTCAGGCGTATGAAGCTGATGAGATAATGTAATCACATTTACTGTAGCCTGTGAGGAACTGTCACTCTCTATCCTGTTACTGTTATATAATATAGGGCCTCCAGCTATATTAAACATCCAGGAGAGAGCCCACTCTGTTTTTAACTCTTAGTACAATACTCTAACTTAGGAGAGCTCCAGTGTAGGGGGCAGGCCATATAGCCATTCTCCTAGTACTTTGCATAACATGCTTAAATAAAATACTTTGGGTCTTTAGCCTTATTTTATTTTACTTCTTCCAACTTGTTTCAGTTTCTCTTTTCATCTACGATGATCATTCAGGATATAAACCATGAAAAATTTAAAATCCTGGTTTAGAGTAAATTTGCTTTAGTCATTTCTTTTTCCAATATTTATATTTTATTCCCTGCCCTTTTCACGTCTTCCTTCCTATCTCAATGTGCCTCTACTTGTCAGAGATAAATGAAAAAAAAAAAATGCAAGTGACAAAAGTCTACAGAAAGTTAACAATAAACCTATTATCTCTGCCACAATATGGGGTTTCTTAGTCTGTGTGAGCTCCTATAACAAATATCATAGACTGGGTAGTTTACAAATAACATTATAAATAACATTTATAAATAAATTATATTTCTGATAGTCCTGGAGACTGGAAGACTCAGATTAGGGTGAGGTGAGGGCCCTCTCCAGGTACAGATTTCTCCTTGTATCTTCAGGTGGGAGAAGGGGCTAAGGAGCTCCGTGGGGTGTCTTTTATAAGAGCACTAATCCCATTCATTTGGGGGGACACACACATATTCAGACTATAGCATAGGGGTAGGCAAACATGGCTGCACTTCAGTCAGAAACAAGTTATTACATGCAAAGAGCTAGCTCTCTTTGCTCCAAACTCAAGACTCCTCGCTGCACCATTACATGTCCTTAAAGAGGTGTTAACCTCTGAGATCTTAGTGCTTCACTTGCTACTCCACTAAGAATATTAATAATCTTGTCATCAAATGTTAATGACAATGTCTCCAGAATGACACTACATGTTACAATCCCATTTAGTCTCTGTGTACTCTCTAACCTACAATCCCTTTAAATTTATCTGGGTGTTGTAGCTGTTATGGGATTCTGAACAAAACTATATAGATTCAGAAAATAGCAGCTTGTATGAAGAAGGTCACCGCACTACGTTTTCATCACTGCTGAATAAATAATGCAAGAGACAGTGGAATGTAGAGGAGCGCTGGGAAATCTGCTGGCCTGTGGGGAGCAGGTGTATGCTGGGCGGTGGGTGGAACAGAGGCAGAAAGTATGAGGTACAGACTCTGAAAGTCACTGCCACTCTCAGGACCTGGCCCTGCCTGAGCCTTGCCAGTTTTTGGCCAGAAATCACTTCTTACAGTTCAGCTTTTTCATGGGTAGCCATAGAAATCCTATGAACCAGATGTCTGGAGCAGTTTTTAGTGTAGCTCTCTGTGTGTCACTGAAACGCACCAGTCCTGTGTGCCCTGCCTTCCATTTCTGACTTTGCACCTTTCCCTGCCTAATCCTAGCCCTTCCTTTGAAAGGAGACTGCTTCATGGCCTACCTTGGCAAACCACTCTGTTGAGAGCTCAGAGGTTGCCAACTTGACCTGGCGAACCACACGTTCTCAGCTTATTATGCCTGAATGCTGCATTGTTTCCCGTGCTGAATGAAGTTTTAGAAAATGACTTTCAGATGTTAGATTCCCATTCTGGTGCTGTTTTATCCCCCTGCCGTTTATAATCTCATAAAACTCATTATCTTTGTTTGGCTCTGACAAAACTGAAACGACTCATAAAATAGCATCCTAGATGAGATGGACTGATATCAATTGGAAATGCTTCAGCTTAAGACCACTACCAAGTAATGTAATTATTGCCTTTCCACTGTACTTACCTTTTAGTTTATGTGTTTGCTTTTTTTTGCTGTAACTCTCAAATGCATTAGGTTATTTTAGACAGCGCTGGCAAATTACTGTGACTCTCTTTATCTGAACTCTGATCAGAAAGCCGCCTAGATTTCCCCAGGTTTTTTTCTCCCCCCACCCCCTTCAGACCAGAAAAGTAGCTGCTGAAAGCAGAACAGTTGCCATGGCAACCTCTTGGCAGCTTCCTCCGCGAGTAACAGTGTTGATTTCCCGAGGAGGCCGGGTGGGAGGGGGTGGAGCTCTGAGGAGGTAAAGGAAGGTTACTGTGCACTTAGTTAATATGCAAAACCACTTACACGGTGCTGGATGCACAGTAAATCAGTACAAACAAAGCCATGCTTGATCAGCTAACGTGGACTTTACACACTAGTTGATCAGGCCAAGGATGCACATGGTGGCTCAGAAAGACATTTTGCAATTGGACAGTAAAGGACACCAGCAGTAATACTGCAAGAGGTTAAACACTATTTTTGTAATGGCTGGTGAATATGGAAGAAATAAACAGAAGCTGAGGTGTGATTGCCTTGCTCCTCTTTGCTTTGTTCGAAGGAAAACATAGCAATCTAAATCACAGGGATGGTGTTTTCTCTGAAATCTAACATACTGAAGTTCAAGTTTGCATCAATTAAACTCTATGTAAGATAAACCAATATGTTCAGATATAAGCAAGTATAGTGTAATTTGGTTTGTGCTTGAACAAAACATACGGCTCAAGTAGCATCTTTCACCTCGGAGTTTTCAGACAAAGAAGCCGCGTATAGTAACTTGGGGCTGGGAGTGGGGGCGGATACTGTTGGATCTCTCTCTCTCTCTCTCTCTCTCTCTCTCCCTCCCTCTCCCTCTCCCTCTCCCTCCCTCTCCCTCTCCCTCTCCCTCTCCCTCCCTCTCTCCCTCTCCCTCTCCCTCTCTCCCCCACCTTCCCCATCTCACCCCTCTCTCTAACTTTGATAGATCCATGTTTGTTTCCTGGGGGCTGGAAAGGTTGGAAATAAATCCCCGAGAGAGAACTGGGGAGAGCTAGTGCAGTGTTGTTCTGGCAGAGGTCACCTGCAGGAGAGGAGCAGACTGGCTGGGAGCTGAGGAGGCAGGCAGCCAGTTCCTCACCTCGGGGTCTGCAGCTTTGCATGTTAAAGAAGAGGTAGGCTGTTGGAAAGCCTGCAGCAGTGAGCTGAGGTCTGCCCAGCAGGTGTCACTAGGGATTTAAAGCTTACCAGACCTTTGGGAAGAGGCCTAAGAAACAGCCAAGTAATGATTAATGAAGGTTACTTTAAAATATTTTTGAGAGGTTATATGTGAAATAATTCCAAGGAATTCTCCTTCCAAGGGAAGTTAAAATGACAGTTACAGCTTGGTTTAAATGATTTCTGGGCCATTCTCTCCAAGGCTCTATCTCCATTTCTGAGTCCCCCATTCCAAAATCCAGACATGGACATAAAACTCACAGAGGTACACAGAATCCAAGACCATACACATGCAAAATCAAAGCAAACACAGAAAATTATTCTTATAGCAGAGATTCCCACCTGCAAAATCAGCCTCCAGGTACTAGCACCATAGAAGCTGATTTTGTAAGCAATCTCCGGGTTAAGATCAGAGCTCCCTGTAAAGATGCAAATGCCCCAGAAGTCCCTCTATAAGTGAGGTGAGCTTGTATTTTATCAATGGTTCATATTTTTAACAAAGCCATATGAAGACTGTGTAAAAAAAAAAAAGAAAAAAACTGCATTGAAGATATTACCCAGTTTAGATACCTAGGGATATGCATGGGATCATTATTTCCCAGAATTAGGAGTAGGGAAATTTTGTCTCCCCTGAATATTTTATTTGCTGTTTCTCTTTTTGTCTTGACTGCCTGGAAGCTCAATATTACATTTCATCATGAATTTCAATAGCTTTCCTTGCTTAGATTTTCTTGTATAATTTCTCCTCCATCTATCTTACATTATTTAAATAATGGCTTCCTGCCTTGTTACACATCATTATGTAGTTTTAGTCTGTCCGTACTTTTTACTGTGTCTATTACCTCACATACATTTTACTGTGTATATTACCTCACATACCCACTTAAAAAGAAGGGAAGGAGGAAAAAGAGGAATGTAGAAAGAGGCAGCTAGTGTAGTGGTCTGGGCTGGTCTAAGCCTGTATGTACATGAACGTCCTCCTGGGGCCTAAGACGACAACTTGATCACTATGGGCACCTACAATGGTTTAGAAGAGGAGAAGCTGGGGGCAGAGAGACGAGTGCATGAAAGAAGTGCACCTGCTTCAGGGCTTGGCTGAGAATTATCAGGGATTATTTATAGTTCCCTTAGAGCACTTTACAAAGCATCATTAGATACAGTTTTACTTGCAAGTGAAATGAAATTTCTGTCAAATAAATATAACCCTTCCCATCTCACACAAAAGAGAAACTGAGGCTCAAAGAGGTTGTCATTTAATCACACCGCATATATAAAAGAATCAGGATGGGGAACAAGCCCCCTGCTCACATTTTCGCTACAGCCTGGGAAGAATGAAAGAAAACCACAGGGCATGCAAGGACATCATGCAAATAATCCTGTGTTTCCTGGTCTTTCTCCTGGGGAGGCCCTATCACACAATACCACCAAGGAAACTCTGCCACAAATGAAAAATGCCAGTCTGCACATATGTAATAGTGGCAGAATTTCATCAAGATCTTAGTTGGTCATTATATTTATTTCTGTTTTATGAGGGAAAGAATAAATGGTTTTTAGTAGTATTGATGTCTACAGGCCCATTTTCTGACCACAACTCTAACCAGTTCTCTAATCACTTAAATGATGTTGTTTTAATGAGAGCTATTGTCTTTATGAATTATTAATAAAGGACCACCATTACTATTAATATCACTTAGTAAAGATTATATAAAAAGCTTTGAGACTGCAGATGTCATTAACAAGAAGCCAAACTCTCCATGGTATGAGAAATAACCAGGTAGGGTTCATTACACACATTCAATCTTGTAAAAGTGTTATATGGGGTGGTAAGTGGATTCCCCATGCCCACAGGAAAAACCATAAAGATTGATACATACAGGAACTTATCCTCCTCCATATAGAGAAAACTGATACATTGAGAAGAACTTTCATACACCTCTGATCTCATGACCATGACAGTGGAATGAATATATTACCTCACATTTCAGGGAGTTCATGCGTACCTAAAAGGTCATATTCATAATGGGTGAAAACAAACATATTTACACTTTCAAATAGGATACAGCATGTTGGAAAAGTGGGAATGTCGTCATAATTCTATGACAGTGTATATATACTATGAAGTCCATAATTCTCATGGGCATCACAGTAGTATATTTGAGAGCAGAGAACACAGGAGTGGGGCAAAGACCCCTTTCACACGTTCTCCCTGTAATGATATGCCCATTCAAAGGCTCTCCCCTGGCCTCCAAAGCTGCCATTGCCTACCAGGGGTAGAGGATCACTCTGCCTCTTTGTTGGGGCGGGGGAAGGGGTGATGAATTAGAAGTAACTTGAGCGCAGCCAGAAGAAGCAGAGCCTTGGCCTCTGACACGCCTATAAATAGAAGAGGAAGACTGACTAAGGTCACATTACCTTCAAGGTGAAGACGAAGTTCTGCACTCTAAGGAAGGGATCACCTTACCAGAGTGGGCCAATCTGCTCACCATCCTGGGGAGTCCTGTGTTCCCCAAGAACGATCACACTACTATACATTTGTTCTTTGAGAAAAGGGGTTTATCCCACAGATTACAATTCCAAACGTGAGGTTACATTTGGAATAACAACAGCCTCCAATGCATTTGTAATGACTACTTTTTGTCTCTGAATCTGTGTTAATGAAGGATTTGCAACCCCCATTTTGTTAGCTGGCATTCAGCCTCCTTGTGGGACTAAAAGGCATAGGTCAGCTGGATGACCTGTGGGCCTAAAGGGTGAGTCCATTCGCTAAAAAATCATAGGTGTACCTGGAAATGTGTAAGGACTCTGAAAAACTTATATGTGTAAAAAACTTTTATACATGCTTATAGATTATATTTTTGACAAAAGCCTCAGTCTTATAGAAATAGCAATACATGTATTTTTTTTCTAGAATTTAGGTCTTTTAAAGTCTATAATTTAATCTCACATTGGTCAGGTGCATATCATTATCCCCATTTTAACATAAGTAGAGACAGAGGCACAGGGCTTGAGAGTAGAAAAAGTCATGGAGTAAAAAAATGGAAGAATTCAAAATAATAACTAAATTTCCCTGACTTCTAACCCAATGCTTGGTGTACCCATTAGTGTATGCTCTCTTATTAATTAGTTAAAACATCTGTGAAGGACTGTCTGCATGGAAACAGTGTGAACCTTTAGTTTATGTCTTGTCTGGATGCATTGATTTTTCTGATTTATTAATGCAACATTCTGGGGTTATTCCACTGAATTTATTTGCATTTTTAATTCCTTTGCTCTTTTCCTAATTATGGCTAAGCCGGTAATACCAGCAATAAGCCTTTCACAGAAGTTTTGAGTTATGCCAATAACATCTTCCTAGTAGTTTTATTAATCAAAGGAAACCATCTTGTTTACATTAGAATACTCATGAAGTAACCATTGAAAATTGATAAGTATTGAAACAATATAGTCTTCAATTTTTGGAAGACACTTTCTAACTGGCTTAGATGATTTACACAGAAAGGATTTGTCTGTGCAAGTTGTCATCTATGTTTCCTCTGGTATATCCAATTAGGTGGGTTGGGAACTAGTATGCATATGGTTAGTTTTTAAAGTAGAGGAACTTCGTGAATTTTGAATCTTTTGGGGCTACTTTTTAGCTAATATTCTTGTTAAATCATAATATGTCATTAAGGATCAAGAAAAATTTGTGTTTTGCTATAATAAAATCTATGAACATATTGAAAATCAGAATACGAGTGTAGAGATCATAGACTACTAGGATAGAATTGTAAAATACCACATGAATCATATAGTCAAAACATGCCAAGGAGAGAAACAGACCCAGAGAAGTTAAATGCCTTGCCCTAAGTCACACAGCATTCAAGAACACAACCGAAACCATAATGAAGGTTCCCAACCTCTGCAACGCACCCTTATGTCATTATCCTTTCTATTCATGTTTGATTCTTTATTTCATTTCTATTCTCTGAATTTTCACCTCCCACAAAAAAAAAGTTACTATCCCCACGTTTTCTTTTCTGCACATAGCGTTGCACAGTCACCCAAAGATTTGCGTTTCCATCACATTGCCTCTCAGGAGAGGCCCCTCCATCACACTGAGGCCAGGCTGGTGTGTAAAGATCTTAAGACCATCACCCTGTAGCCCTGGGGAACCTCAGAACATCAGCATGCTTCCCTGCCTCAGTCCTTTTCCTTGCAGGGTGAATCCACAGGACACCTGATAATAATGTATGGTATTAACAGGGAGGGAATACAGAGATCTGTTTGCCCAGATTCAAAAAACCATGCGTGTGGCAAATGAGAGCCCTGGATTGTAAAGTCTTGCAGCAAGGCAGCATCTTAGTCACACACTACCTGCTTAAGTGCGCTGAATCTTAAGGCTGCATTTTCTACTAAGCTGTGAGCTCTGAAGATGAATATTAAGTTAGAATTTGGGAGGAAAGTGTGCTCCTCGGTAGAAAGGCACTTTCAACGTTTAATTATGAAGCTGCCACCACAGCTGAGCTTTGAGATTTGTTGCCGTTATAAACTGAGTCAGACTTGCCAGGGCTGTGGTCAAATTCAGTTCCCACCCCCACCTTCTGCCAGCCTCCTCCAGTAATTGACTGACCTTACTCAGGTTGATGTGGGCTGAACTTTGAGCCGGTCCCAGGTGTTCCGTGGCTGAGCTGGGCTTCCGAAGGACATTGTGAAGGCAGAAGACCTCACTGACAACAATTTCCGAGGAAATCTCTCATTCCCAGAACACAGCAGTGTTTAGTGGGAACAGTTTTACATCTTCCTGAAGAAAATGTCAACAGAGTTGCCATTAATTTCAACCTGTTGTGAGAGATACTGAATTATTGTGCAGCAAATATATTTTCCATACCCACCAAGAAGATTGCAACAATCTTCCAAAATGGAGAATGTCTTATAACCAAGCACATAGATCAAAAATTGATTTATGGCAGCCATCGAGTTGGTACAAATTTTGATGCTACCTGTTTTATAGCCTTCAAAGAAAATGCTCGTCTGCTTCTAAACTTAGGCTACCTAATTTTGTAAATGTATTTATGATTTGTATACAGTTAAAAGCAATTTAATGTATTTTACAAAAAAAATATATCACCTAGTACTTTATTTCTATTTATCTAAGGCAAATACTGATTTTCTTTGACGAATAACTATATTCATATCCGATTTTTAAATGCCTTTCATCCTTACTTGTCAAGCCAAAATACTTTGACATTCCAGATGTCTTAATTCTTATTGTCTCAAGGTTTTGAGGGAAAGAGGGGCCGGGATAACTTTTCCCCTTTTCTTTTGATGACATTGACTGCAAAACTACTTCCCTATCCCAGCATGGAGGGCAAATAACATTCTGAGCAAGTGACATTTCTTCCAAGACAACTCATGAAGTGTGGTGAGAAACTGTGTGTGGGCTTCTCAAAGGGATACGGTATTTAAAATAGAGAATAAAGTTCTCTATTTCTTCTTAAAAAGCAGGTTAAAAGAAAAATTTTAAATGGGAAGAAAAATAAAATACAGAGAAGTACGAACATACAAGAATGTGAAGGTGGACACGGAGGGAAAGCAACTGACCAAGTAGTAATGGATTGTAGATAGATTTTTACCTCACCATCAGTCATAGGAGACAGTACCAGACATACAAAAAGTACAGTAGTTCCCCTTATCCGAGGATTCACTCTCCCTAGTTGCAGTTACCTGTGGTCAAACGCAGTATGAACATATTAAATGGAAATTCTGGAGGGGAACAATTCATAAGCTTTAAATTGGGTGCAGCCGTTCTGCGTTGCGTGATGAAATCTCGTGATGCCCCACTCCGACCACCCAGAACGTGACTCATCCCCTTTTCAGGTGTCTCCACGCTTCATACGCTCTCCTCTCCGCCCATCCATCCTGCCCACCTGGCCGGCACTTAGTAGCCACCTGCGTTATAGATGGACTGTTGCGCTACCGCAGTACTTGTTTAAGTCACCCTTATTTTACTTAGTAATGTCTCATTCGCGGCGCTTCGGCTCCTCATGTAGGCATTTCAGCATCTCAAATCATCACCAGAACGGTGAGTACAGCAAAATAAGACATTTTGAGAGAGAGACCATAGCCTCGTTTATTACAGCATATTATTACTATTGTCCTATTTTATTAGTTATCGTTGCTAATCTCTTACCATGCCTAATTTATAAATTAAACTTTATCGTAAGTATGTGTGTATAGGAAAAAACATAGTGTATGGAGGGTTCGGTACTATCCGGGGGTTCTTGGACCATATCCCCCACAAGGGTTTCCAGGTGGGAATTCCCGCCCGTTCTCAGGAATATTTTTCACTTCCCCATTCCCAAATCCCGAGATATAAACTGTTTTCTGTTCTCCACGATGAATCGTTTCCACAAAGTGATGGCAGATACTACCAACCACCTGGTTCAAGGATCTGTATTTCCTGATTTCCCAACCAACTTTTCTCATGATTTGGGAATGCATAAGTGAAAAAAATCCCGAGAACAGGCGGGAATTCCTGCCCAGAAACGCTAGCGATAAATGGGGAAAATATCTAAGAGATACGTTGTGAGTAGAACGTTATTTCCCATTGTGGGTATTACTGGGTTCAAGGAACTGATTTTCCCGATTTCCCGACCAACTTTTCTCAGGATTCGTGAGCAGAAAAGCAAAGAAATTTCCTGAGAACAGGCAGGAATTCTTGCCTGGAAACCCTATCCCCCACTGATAAAGAGGAACTACTGTAGTGACTATATGTAGCTTCAGAGAAAGTAATTGCACTTGAATTTATTTCTCCCTATTTTCTCAGTTTTTATGGTACAGTATTTGACCAGAAAATGTGAGTGTTGTTTCTACACACAGCTAGATCTGTTGTCAAAAGTCTGTTAGGGAAAAAAGAAAGATAGAAGTGTTCAGAAAACACCTTTTCCTATGATTCTCACAGACTAGACTGGCTGCAAACCAAAGGCTCTTTCACTGTTAGGTCTGACCCCATCCACTAGGGCACTTTCTACCATCAACTTGCAGAAAACTAGAGAACGTGACCAGAGACTGCGTTTTGGTCCCCAAATCCACTTCCCCGTGGTATCTCTTTCCTCAGCCTCTCCTACCACACCCATGTCCCATGTCCGCACATTTTTCACCATCGTGGCATACAATCTGTGTACAGAGTAAGAGTAAATCAGGTAATAGCACAAGTTTGCTTCCCTGACCACACCTTTTATCAGCAATCTAAGGAAGAGATTTAAGTTAAAACTGTTTCCAATGGTTTCAGAAACTTCAACATTGGGGTTAGTCGGGAGGAAACTCGTCATCACAGTCTCTACTCAGAAAGAACATTAGACTGTCTGAGTTGTACTTATGGTCTGGAAACTTGGAGAACTTTCTTAACTGTTCTGAGCACCTGTCTCCTCATCTATAAATGAAACATGAGAATGACTTGCAGCTTTGTGAGGACTGGTAATTACTTATAGGACCCACAGTAGGAATTTAATAAATGGTAACAGTTATTAATGTGCTCACCCACCATACAGGATAATTGAAAAAAATATATTTGCGTGCCCATTTTCAACGATAGGGGTATCCACAGTGGATGGTAGCAAGAAACATTACTGCTAAAATCCATTCTAAATGTCCCATTGTCCACACCGATGGCATTCAACACTTCTGGTGTTACAGGCTTAAGATAATACCCTTCTATACCACTCAGCTTTCATCTGTTCCCATATATTTGCCCAACCCTTATTCTCTTTGCCCATGAGAATAAGTCCAAACTGCTTAACATGGAATTTAAGGGTCCTTAAAATCTCAGACCAAACAAGCTTAACAACACTTGACAATGCCGTGATGTACTCTGTGCTCTTACTCTATTGAGCCCACTGTGGAACAGCCACTTGATGTATTTTCTTCTGCTACATGTTTTTGTTCCAGCTCAACTCTCAGACTGTAATGTCATCTACCCTTTGGTTCATTGGTTGCAGAGCTGATGTTCCCATCTCAGTGCTTGTTCAGCCCTTTGATTATATTCCTCAAAGAGCACTTATGACTAAAGAAAATGTCAACAACATTTCCATTTATTTCAAACTATTAAGAGAAATACTAAATTATTGTGCAGAAAGAAAGGTTTTTCTTAACCACCAAAAGTCAGACCACACTTTACCAATGTAAAGAGTTAGTTCCAGGATATTAGGTAACATTTCTTCCATCTAGATTTCTAGCCAAGAGCCTAAGCACAAACAAATGAGCTAAATGTATTCTTTTTAGATAGAGTTGTCTAGTACCAACTACATTAACGAGTACAGTGGTACTCTTATATGTCCCATTATCTTTTAACTAGGTCTGGAAGAGACTCTCCCCAGGGGATTTTAAGGACAGGTATGTCTATGAGGAAAAGAGTGAGTCCAGAACATGTTTACTTAGAGTAACCTGACCTACCAATACGTGAGATGTGGTACAAAGGATATGAGCTTTCTCCAGTTTTACTAATCATCCTTGATACCAGTAGAACACCTAAGGTAGCAAAGGGGAAAAAATGTGCTGCCCTTTCTTGGAGAAAGCGGCTAAAGTCATCCCGCTACCGTGGAAATAAGAGAAGCCAGCAAGTAAGCTCTCCTCCTTAACAACATAATTATGCAACTGGATATTAAAATGAGATTCTCTACCTCTGTTTTGACTGAGGCATGAAAATAACAGATGCTACATTTTAAAGTGAGATTTCAAAAAATTAGGATGGCAGAAAGTTAATTTTGTAGACCCTGATATGACAGCATACCTTTAAAAAAAAAAAAAGGAGTTGAGAAAAGTAAGATCGATTGAGGAAAATTTTTGGAGAGAGCTATAGGGGGAGGGTGTGGTGCTCACCCTATGTCTCAAGTCAAAGACAATTTTAAAGGGACTACTGGGAGGATTCAATATATGTCCTAGGCTGCTGGGGGAATACAGTGAACTGATACTTGATTCTTGCTTGGAAATCTAAAGTGTAAGTGGTAAGGTGGCAGGTTCCTTTGTGGAAGAGTGAAATAATTGTTGTTGGATTGAGATCACTATAGACCCAGAATTTATTGGGGTGGGGCCAAAGGGATGGGGGAAAGGAAATAGGCAATGAATGCATGAAAGTTTCTGTTGGACCCGATGTGGCCAAATGAGTGAAAGAACAATTATCTGGGGTCATCTTAGGTCCTGACCCAGAAAGTTACCCAAAGTAGGAACAGACCTCACCAGAAACTGGCAGTATCACCAGATTCCTAGGGCTAGTAGAAAAGAAAATGACTAGCCCAAATAAAAATAGAAATCCTTAGCTATTGGTGCAGGCAAAGGAGGTGATGCTGGGAAAGTTGAGAAGTTGGTGGAGAGGAGGTTCCAAAGAACCCATGAAAGCACTTGTAATAGAAAGTGCCAGTATGAAGAACCCACCCAGACCAGAGAACAGCACTGCATTAACAAACAGTAACAACAATAACAAACATGGAAGGAATATCTTGCCCCAACCTATCTCTGCTCCTACTTTTCTCCCCCACCAGCTCTGGCCAAGAAGGGAAAAATAAATCCCATTAGTAGGAGGAGGTGGAGAGTTAGTTGTGACGTTTTATGGGACAGGACATTCTAATTACTAAATTGACAATTTTGTGCCTCAAGGATGAATTTTAAAAGTCATAGTCCCTACCTGATTTTCCTCCAGGAGAAGGGGAGGGACTAGCCCTACAGAGCTCATTTTACGGGGCTCTGGGAAACAAACACGGTTTCTTTGTGATTACATCCCTTGAGCCATGTTTCTTTCAATAATCTTTATAATTTTAATATAATATTTTACATGCCTGTCTGCCCCCTTTGGTATCCCTGATAGTGCTATTCTGTCTTGTTCATTTTCTTTTTTACTCTCAGTACTTAGTATAGTGACTCTACACATTTAGCACTAAATACTTGCCAGACAACACAAGCGAGAGTACCGTGACTATGTGGGAAGAGGGTAAGGGAATGAAAAAGCATGAATGAGTGAGGAAGCACAGCCTGTTGGATAGATCAAAAAAACTTCACAGACATGGTCATATATGACGTGGGCCATATAAGATTAATATCATTCCACCAGGTACATATTTAGACCAACAGAATTTGATAAAAGTGTAATAACAGAAGAAAAAGTGTAGAGACGAAGAGATACAGTTAGCCTCCAGATATGAAAGAAATGATTGTGCTATATAGATGGCAATGTGAAGACATGTATAGTCATTTTATAGTAAATGAAAACAGAAAGCAAGAGGAGAACCACGAGATTGGAGAGGCTGAAGCCATCAGGTTGCTGGCAGATCCTGAAACGAAATAAATGAAGCTTCCTTAAGGAGAGGAGATGGGGAAACACACCAGAGGCCCATCAAGGGCATGACTATAGCATCATCCCGAAGGTGCTGCCCAATCAGGGTCAAGTCCAATGAGGAAGACAATGTCTACCTGAAGTTTATAGATCAGGTTTATTTTTCAGACATAAAAGGACTTTGCTTCTCCAATCATCAACTTTGCAAGCAAAAGAGAATTAGGTTACCCTAATAGCAGGATTTAAAGGTAAAACCATGAGAACAAAGGACTAGAACCAGCTACAGAGAAAAGGCCAAATGAAAGAGAAAGAAATAGAATAGCCTGAAAGATGGGTTTGGCTGTGTCAAATCAACTGGGTTAAATAATATGGATAGCTATCTATTCTGTATATAGTTAGTTATACCCCAAATTCCCTAACTCTGCTATAGCCCTTGTGTTATTCATTCAAATAGTTGGCTCTTGTGTCTTACCGATAAGGATGCTGCTTCAGATAATGCGAGAAAGGCAAGCTTGTTAGTTCGTAGTGGTGAAATCTATCAAGGGAAATGTCCCCAACCCTCCCTGTTGGAGGTAATGAAAAGTTATTTCAATGAAGTGACATGATAGAGACCATTGGAATGCCTCTTTTAACAAGTTGCCTTCTGTCACAAAAGATAATTTCTCAGGATATTATTTATGAACATTTTAAAATGATTTAAAGAGAGCCAGTTTATATAAGACTAAGAAATAGAGGAAAAATTAAGTGCACAGGCCCCGGAGAGCCAAAGGACTTTAGGCACCAGCTAGAAATGGCATCTACTTTTCATGTTGCATTGAATCTGCCCTGCGAAGATTAAATATAGACTGCGAACCTAGGAGAAAAATATAAATCACTAGAAAAGTCAAGAAATAAAAATGTACTGAATGACTATTTTGTGTTATATCCTACATAACTTACCTCATTTAATCTCCATAAAAGCCCTATGAGGGATTATTATCATCATACCACTGAGGAAACTGAGACTGAATTTTTCAAGGCAATATATGTGGCAGAACGAAGATTCAAATCTAGACCTGTCCAAAATCAAAGATCTTGCTTTTGCCCCGATACCAAAAAGATATTTTTGAGTGCAGGCAGCAAAGGAAATATAGAAAAACACAGTTCATGCATATAATGGTTAATTAGGAAAACAATTATTTTTTATAATACTGAAATCAGGTTAAGATAAACAGCAAGATATTTTGAAACCATAGAACAAACAAGAAAAAAATGAGAAATGTACAAGACTGGATGTGGTAAAGGACAAAACTTTACTAAAATACTTTAAATGAGGCTTAAATTACTGAAAGACAATATTTTAGAGATTTCACTTCTTGCTCAAAACAATCTAGGTAGTTTATTGGAACATACAAAGACAATAGGTTTTTTTAACTTGATCACAACATTAAAGATATATAGAGAAAAAAAATTTCCAAAAATAGGCAAGAAAATTTGAGAAAAAGCAATAAAAAGGATTATGCACAACTAGATTTGAAATATTCTTTAAGGCACAACAATTAAAACAGTATTGTATTTATGCAAGAAAAAGTCGAGACTAAAGGGAATAAAATGAAAATTCCAAGTGTATATTAACTCTAAGTATACAAAATGTGGATAATTTTTTCAAATTGTACTTTAAAAAAAAACCACAAGCTTCTATCTCTAGAAAAAACTAAAATCATTAAATAAATAATTTGAAGTCAACTGATTAAACAATAAAAAATAAAGAGTAATCCTGTTAAAATGAAAATCAGGTCACATGACATCTGCGATTAACCATCCCCCCCTCCCCCAGTGATTTCCCCTCCTTCCCAGAGCACAGGATTGATAGTGACTTTGAAGACTCTCTGTAACCTGACCCATATGTCTCCCTGAATTCATCTTGTATTTCTCTCCCCTTTCAATCATTCTGCCTCAAACCACTGGCATCCTTGCCGGTGCTCAAACAATACATAAAGGTTCCAATTACAAGATTCTAGCATTTGCGGTTCTCTTTGCCTGGAACCCTTCTCCCCAGCCCCTTCACCTCATCAGATCGTTGCCGAAATGTCATTGTCTCAGTGATGCCTTCCCTTGTTTCTCTGAAATTATAAAAGTTCTAAGAAAGAAAATATAGGTGAATATTTACATAATCTTGGTGTGTGAACAGACTTCTTAGCAAGACTTACAAATTACTGATTAATAAATTTTACTACATAAAAATTGATAACATGTTCTTGTTCCAAATATGATAGATAGAATAAAATAGCAAGCAACAAGGAGAAGAAGTAGACATATTGTAGGTCATCTGCCAAACAAAGGTTAATTTCTTTCCTATATAAAATTATTACATATGAGAGAAAGCTAATATAAAAATGGGTAAAGGAATAGAAAATTTTTACACAAAAAAAACAAATTACCAACACACATGAAAAAATACTCAACATCACTGATGAGGAAATAAATTAAAATAAAAATATTGACACTATATTGCCCAAGATAAAAAGAATGATAATATGCAACATTATTAAGAGTGAGAAGAAAGACTTTTTGTTTCCTACAGCCAGTAGATGCGTAAATAAATATAATCTATCTCAAGAGCAAGATGACAATATGAATAAAAAGATATTTAAAATGTGCTTACCTTTTGACCCAGGAATTTCACTTCTGGAAATTGGTCATAAGGAAATAATTAGGGACAGGTGGAAAGATTTAACTACAAAGATATAATGAAATGGTAATATGCAACCTTAGAGGGAATGAGGAATGTAAGTGGAGGCAACACAATCTTTTCTTTTTTTCTCTCTCTCTTTTTGGTAGGGATAGAGAGAGGGGATAGCTGAGCTGATTTTATGTAAATAAGCCTTAGGTCTTTTTTTTTCTCTTTAAGAACCATCTGGAAGTGGCAGCTGTATTGCATCTTCACTACAGCTAGAAGAGGAAGTAGTGGGCTTAAGCTTCCACATAGGGATTTAGGTTAAATATAAGAAAGTATTTCCTTACAAGAAGATTTGAAAACATTGGTATTGAGTAAAGGAGGTGGTATAATCGTATTCCCTGGAAGACTTTACCGCAAAAGAGATTTTCCTCAAAGCAAGATGATTTTTGGTGCCTGCCTGTAAGAAGCAGGTTTGTTGTTTAAGTTCATGTTCAGTCTTCTATTTTTAATGATACTTTCATGTTTGATCAGTTCATTGTGCGTCGTGTGGTGTGGGTTCATATTAGAGTAACTGTCACCTTATCTCATTAAAATAATTCTTAGAATTACTCCTTATTGCCCAAATGAAATAGGTAAGAATTAGGTGGGTCTTCAACCCACCAGCTGCCACGCATTATATGATCCCAGCAATATTTAAAATCCTTTGGGTGATATTGGCTTTTCCTAAAAAGCTGTAAGTCTGAAATCAATTTATCAGCCCTCTGAAAGGCCAAAGATGTTCCAAGTCCACTTTTCACTTACAGTGGGAATACTTTTGTATTCCCATGAATCATTTGGGTTTATTATTGTAATTATAGTATTATTACTGAGCACTGATTACTATGATTATAATAAATATTAGGCACAATTCTATTAGAATATAACAGAATTGGACACAGCCATTGGGAAGATCTGATGTAAAGGGGAAATTTCACAAATATGGAAAAAATATTTGTACATGCTCAAGAAAAAAGCTGACTATTAAAACTATGTTATAGGAATAAAGCAACATTAAGTCAATTCTAATCATTTTTCAAAGCAGTACAGATACACTTACCAAGGAAAAACATGAGCCTAAGGAGAAAAGAATATAAATTGCTTATATGGAAATTAGAAGCGATATTACTATATTGTTTACACCTTAAAGAATCATGTGTTCCTATTTAATAAACTTCAAATATTCTTATTTTTCAAACAAACAAAATCTGACTTCATTTCTCTGGTTGCATAATAGCTACATGCCACAAAATAAGGAATTCCGTAGTGACTACCTAGCGATTATTTCTATCTTTATATTTTTCTAAGCAGGAAAGAAGAAACTGAAATGAGTACTATGTTTAAAGATACTAGTAGAGCACACCCCTTCCAAAAGGAAGAAGAAGACTGCATTTGTGGTTTCCCAGGCTCATTTGACCCAGTTTAGTTTATTTTAAAGCAATATGTAGTTCTTCCCTAAGTCCCAACACTTACTATCTTTTTAAAAATTAACTTTTACTTTTATTCCTTGGCTAAAACCTGGTTTGTCTTGCTTAAAAATCCAGGTACCTGGCATATCAACATGTTTTTCTGTCTATAAATCAGACCTCTGTCTTGGCTTCATGAAAATTTTGCTCCTCAAATTGCCTGAACACCAACCTGACAATATTCCTGGGATCACTCACTCTCCCTTCTGAACACACAGCCTCATTCTAAATTTCGATGATTGAATTTTTCAAAATAGCTTTTATTCCTGTCTCTTAATTAGATGAAGAATTCACTCGTTTCTTCCAACTCTCTCCTCTCTGCTTCTCTAAAGGTTCCACAGCGTCTGCCTATGTTCTTTCTTAGGTCAGTGTTAACCATGTGACTCTGAGCCTCCTGTCCAGAGTTTCACAGGCTGAGCAATCTTCAGGCCCTTATGCATAGTCATATTCCCTTGTCAAATACTTTAATATGACAACTATCATATGTACAACTTACAACATTTAAGTTTAGCCATTAATTATATGAATATTTACCAAACGGCGTAGCCATCTGTCAATCAGCTGTTAAATTGGTAGAAATATAAAATAAGTTTCAGCTTAGATAGGGATTTGTTTGACAAGAGTAATTATAAGTAGCTCATAGAAGGTAAAGAAAACAATATACTAATATTCTTTACAGCTTTGATTTTTCTGTTGATATTACTTTCTGCTTCCCTTGTGAAGGAAAACTCCATTTTCCTTCAGTGTCAGAATTAATCACCCAGACAGCACCATAATCTCTCATTTTAATATGTTCAACTCAGGGTGAAAAACATAAAAGGCCAGTGGGTGTCTCAGCTTCCATCTCAAAAGAACCTTTGTTATGATGCCTAGTGGATACGGTCATCCCTTGCTTACTAAGTCAGCTAAGCCAGAAGTGTTTGAAGTTAGCACAGTTTTCTAGAGTACATTATGAAACACCAAACCTTCCTTCATCCCTTCTTCCCCAGATTCATTTATTCTGTCTATGAGATAAATGTCTCCATATATTACTCTCTTGAGAAGGCACTCTAATCTCACAGGGGGATTTCCTGGATGGGACCAAAAGGGAGCCTTCCATAGGCCGTCCAACTATTTTGTATGTGAGATGCTTTGGGATGACTGGCTATATGACAAGCACATCATCTGATTTCATTCATCAAACATCACTTGTGTGGCTAGAGACATGTTGAACAAAATATACTGATGAAGTCAAAGGCATCCGTGAAGCTTCCAGAAGTATAATAGGCTGGAAAAGCAAATCCATATTCTGTGTATGTTTCTTGCCCCCAGTGGGCACAAATACTTGAAGGAAAGCATCTAAAGTAATCAACCTGCCAGGAATTCCACTGAGATCCTAGCCTTTTTGCTCAGCATAGACTGTCTACTGGAAAATTGAACCCTAGTAATGGTGATAGTAAAATAAGCCTAATGTAGAGAAGTCCCAATGCTTGTATGTTAGTTCCTGTGGCTACCATAACAAATTACTACAAACCTGGTGGTTTGGAGTTACTGCAAAAGAAGTTACTACAAAACAACAAACATTCCATCTCTCATAGTTTGGAGTCCATAAATCAGAAATCAAGGTGTAAGTAGGGCCTGTTGCTTCTGAAGGCTCTAGGAGAGATTCTTTTCTTGCCTCTTCCCGCATCAGGTGACTCCCGGTGTCCCTTGGCTTGTGGCCACATAACTCCAACCTCTTTCTTCTCTGTTTGTGTATTTTCTTGTCACTGGATTTAGGGCCCACTCAGATAATTCAGGGTGATCTCATTTTGAGATTCTTAACTTACATCTGCAAAGACCCTTTCTCACATATGGTTATATTCAGCTTTTATTTCAAAAATATTACTAGGGGTCTTAACTGTGAATTTACTATTGGGGCCTCATAAAGCACCCCAATCTGCCATAAACTGTTTAAGCTTCATTGGATCTTCTGGGTCACATGGGCTGCCCACGTTGATTGGAAGCTGATTGCACTGCAGCCTGGACTGATTGCCAGGGGCTGTATTGATTTGAGTTAGTAAGGAGACAACATCTGGAACAGCAGCTGCACTTGGAAGCATCACCTAATTAAGCTTATGATAATCCACTCTCATTCTCCAAGACCCATCTGTCTTTCCCATCAGCCTAATTGGAGAGTTAAATGGAGCTGTAATAGAAATGACCACCCCTCGTCAGTCCAGTCATTAGTGGTAGCGTCGTTCTCTGGGATTCCACAAGAATGTGTTCTTGCTTTTGGTTTAATCTTTTAGTGAGGATGGTGAGGTCCAAGACCTCCATCCCTGGTCCTTCTCTCATAAATAACTCTTATTCATGAGTCAAAAAGCAAATGTGTGTATCTGGCCAATTGCCGAGGATATCTTCTCCAAGAATACACTCAGGAAATGGAGGGCAAAGAAAAGGATGTGTTTGCAGGTCACACTCTGGTTGATGGGCTTGGGTCAAGACTCCATTTATCACTTGACTACCATAAGCTTCTGCTCTGACCACTGAAATACAGTGCCATTCTTCTTTACCAGGGATGGGTTATTTTGGAGCCATTATCCAAAAACAAGTAAAAGATCTACTTATATTCCTTTCCTCAGAATACATTTACACCAGAAAATGACCACAAGCCTGGAAATATAGATAATAACTGTCCCCCCTTTAGTGATCCCTATCAATAAACACAGAGTTCTTACGCAAATTATCAGGAACTTTGTGAGTTGTCCATACATTTCAGATTGTAGACTCCATGATCAATAAACCAATGTGAAATACCCATGTGTCTCAAATAGAGAAAGCAAAACCAACTAGCCTCTGGAGGTTAAGCGCCTGAATTGGCTTGCGCACCTGCCCTCCACGAAAGGAACTTCTCATCTCCTTTGTAACCAGGCAGACCATTTCAACATTAGTCTCCCAACAATAACCCCAGCCTACAAGAAAATCCAGGATCACATTTTTTAAACATGCGTTTTTTAACATATGCCAGTGGTTCCCTCTTCGAAGGCTTTAATAAGGAGGGGTTTTTCTGTGCCTATTTAGGGAACATAAGAAGAATGTAAGATTTATGTTATAAATCTAGTCATTTGATTCCTTTCTGTATACTATGGCAAATCATTCAGGGCATATTAGCTTGCGTTAGACTGATCACCATTCAGTACAGCTTCCTGTCAGTCAACTTCCCTAAGAATTAAAACTACCTTGGCTCCTCAGTACATTCAGATAATTGTACCTATGTGAGAAAAACAAATAAACTAAAACTATACTTTTTCACTCTCTGGTTAAGCATGTTCAGAATTTAGTCCCACATATTTTCCCCTGTGCATGTTATAAATTGGTAAATATATATATTTTATTGTATAATCTATTACTGTGGTAGACACCATAATTGAGTGTGCTAAAATCCAACTGTAGTTACCATTTTGAGATAAAGACGGGAAAGAGAGGCTTAGGACCTGAATAACACAGGCTCAAGCAAGGGAGGAGAAACCCCTTCAGACTAAGAGAAGGATGTACTTGAACTACTTTGGTTGCATCCACTGTCCAGGGAAGCTTTAAAAAAATGGAGTTTTTGGATATTCTAAGTCCTCCAAATCCTTCCATAATTCTCATTTCAATATTCAGGGTCTTACTCTGTCCCATTTAATACTTTAACTTTCCCACAAGAAACCGGGAGAGAGGGCATATTAAATAACTTGATGACTTAACGACATTAAGTCATAACTTGATCATGTGTTAACTTGATGACTCCTGGCCAATCCTTTCATTTGTTTTTTGGGTACCCCAGGCGCTGCAGCTTTAGGAGTCCAAAGGTTCTACTAGCATCATCAGATAGAGTTCCCTGGGTTTAAGTTTGTAACTTGAAAATTTAATATTTAAGCTTGTCATTCTCTTTCCTGAAAGCCACCTAGTGTGGCTAAAAGCAGACACTCCTACCCCAACTTGAATTCCTTCATGCTCTTATGCAACAGCAGCAAGTTAATACTCAAAGCCTGATCTTCAACGTGCACTTGATTCCAAATGATTACAGGAAAATGAACTGTTTCACCACTGCTTACCACAATCTGTCACCTTCGTATCATTGTCACGTACTGCATTTTCAGTGCTGTTAGCCTCAATTGTGCCAGCGAACAATCCCAGATTTCCTCCTTTTTCCTCAGGTCTGGTGCATATAATCTACTCCTTCCTGGAACCAAGTTCCATAACAGTCAGGCTTTTTATTGCCCAGAATATAAATACATATTTATTAATATGTTGTCTTTACATGTTATTTAAATATGGACACTGTATGTAGCCTCTTCTTTGATATTTTGTCCTGTTATCACTTTTTTTTTCCTTTTTCTTTTTTTTCCCCCAACTAATGTTCAGGAAAAGCTAGCAGGCTTCTACTCCATCTTTTTGGACTAGTATGGGAAAATGAAATCTCCTGTCATACTCTACTGAATGTTTAAGCCAAAGTACTTTTTATTTTGAGATTTTTTTTATGCCTCTGTTTAGAAAATATCTGCATATATATTATGTAATTGATAAAATATATACATGCGAAGATAATATTCTATTTATTCTCTAATTTTTTAAAAATTTTTACCAGGGAAACACAACATATTTCAGTTCTCTTTGTATAATGATTATTAATATTATTCCGCTGAACATTAGGTCTTTTCAAAAGTGACTCTCCTATTTCAAAGCACATTGATATAAACTGATTAACTTGTTTTGTATTTTTATAGCTTAGGTTGCTTTGTTCCCATCATCTACTTTTTTTTTCCTTTTTTTTAACTGGAGATTATAGGAGAAGAGTGTGTTTTTCTAGGACCCATCAGCCCCAGGTCAAGTCACTGTCTTCAACCTAGTTGTGGAGGGCACAGCTCACTAGCCCATGTGGGAATCAAACCGGCAACCTTGCTGTTAGAGCACCACGCTCCAATCAGATGAGCCAATCAGCTGCCCGTCTACTTTTTAAAAAAAATTAATGACTGCAAATCTTGTCCTTGTTTTTCTCTTTAAACTAATTTATTTTTCTTGATGTGTCTTCTTAAGACCAATTGGCACACATATCCCAATACTGTTATCTTTCCACGCATTCCTCACACATTTAGAATTACTGTCTATTTTCAGTACCTTCATTATGCTCCCTAACCACAGGTTATATTTCTTCATTGTTTTTCTATTTGAAACCTGATTTTATTACTTAGTCCCTCTCCTGCAATTAATTTACGCTAGTTGAATTGTTGCTGTATTTCACCTGAGAGAAAGCAGCATGCTTCTGGTGGTCCAAGTTATCTCTTACCAAAGCAAGCAGTGTGTGACCTTGAAGTGATTGAGTTAATTTATTTACAAACATTTTGAAGCTCCTACTGTATGAAGTACATTGCATATAGCACTCTAGAGGGGACATATGAGAAACAATTTTTACTTTTCATGTATTTATAAATTGATGAAAGAAATGCTCAGAAGAAGTAAAGGAAAATCAATTATTCTTTAAAATATTAACTAGCCCAAAATGGCATAGTTTATTCATACAATGATTCGGCAAATTTTATTAAATGCCTACGTTATGCCAGTCGTGGGGCCAGGTTCTAGCAGTGCAGTCAAAGCCTGGTACCCGGCCGCAGGGCCATGGAAGTATATCCTAGTAGTCTGATTGAAAATGAACACACATTACGGGTATGAGCCCTGCAAAGGACAAGCATTGAGTGCTCTTGAAACAGGCAACACGGGAATCCAACCTAATCATGGGACTCAGAAAAGGCTGCCTTGAGTTAAAGACGTTTACCCGAAAAACAATATTAACATTGGAGAGACAAAGGGAAAGCAATAGAACACAAGGACTGAGTGGACAGTGACAAAAAGAATATTTAAACTGGTGTCAGAAAGGCCTTCGACAGAGATAAACCCAGAGATGGTATGTAATTCAATCTAAAAAATATTTTTAAAAGTGTTAGCTATGTTCTCTGTGAAAAATTCTGTGTACTGGGAAAGACATGGATTCGTTGACTGGGGAATGACATAGTATGAGTGGAAGGAATAGTTTAGCAAAGACTGGAAGATGAAACTAAGTGTGGGTTGGCTTGGTCGTAGAAGTGAAGCTGATGGTAGCATGAAATGAAGTTGCAGAGATGAGGAAAGTCCGCACAACCTTTAATATCTAAGGAAGTATGTTCTAGAAGATAACTATAAAATGAAAGAGAGTAAGAGGAATTAGAGGTTAGACGGGGAGTCCTGGGAACAGTGCAAGTTTAATTGCCTGGATTAGGGTAGTGCAGCAGATGTTATTGGTGCCCTGCCCAAATCCCTCTGGCATCACCAGGCGCATTTCCATGCACATCAACTGCTACCTACCACAAGCACTTGCAACTCTCTGCCCTTGGGCATTCTGTGGCCCCAAGAGCGTACATGCCTGGCCTCTCCATGTCTGGCTCAGGCCTGACGTTTTAGGGACTTAATGCTCTTAACCAGAAAAGGACAGAAATTTAGTGCATTAGTACCCCAGTTCTCTCATCCCAGCAGAGGGGGACAGCAACTCTAGGGTCTCTTGTGCTCAGTCTTCCAGAGGTTCCCCAGCAGAATGGAGCACAAAGTGTCTTATATTAACTTACTTCTTTTCTTTGTGTTACTTCCCTACTCTTGTATCAGTGTTCCTGGGACTTACCTCTAAATAAGTACTTATACCAAACCCTTGTTTTCTAGTCCACTTCTGAGAGAACCCAAACTGAGCAATTAGTTACTAAGGAAACTGAAGAAGAATAAGGAGTATTTGAAGATGATGATAAAAATTTAGTCCCTTATTGGGTATCCAACGTATGAGTTAGTTGCCTGTCCCCATAATATGCGGCCAACTCCATTTTCTCCTAGTAACAAAGATAGATCTTCTCAATTGCACTGTTTTTCCATTAAATGTAGAGTTGTGTATTACCAATACTGACAGTAACAAAGGGATATAATCCTTAATTTACCAAAATTTTCAAAAATGTTATATTTAGAACTTCACATAGTTGTGTCCCAGTTACTGATCTCAGGTTGTTTTGGTTACTGTCTCACAGAGAACCAGCGTCTATGCAACCCAGACACCTCTGCATGAATAAGGACCTTAAAGACACTTATTCAGAATACTCCTTTTACAGGTAAGGCAACTGAGGCACAGGAAAGAGAAATGACTTCAGCAAAGTCACACAGTTGGTGAGTAGAGGCCTACAAATAAGAATTGGATTCTCTGTCTCTCTGTCAAGTGCACTTTACCTGACAGTTGTCTGCCAAGTGGAAAAAGAAAGCTTCAAAAACAACAAGACACTATTGTTTTACCAAATATATGGTAATAGACTGAGATAAATAATTTTGAAGGCAGTTGTTTATAGTGTTAACAGAAGAACAGGGTTTTAGACATGGAAATCATGATTCATACTATTCTAAAACTTGTCCTCATGGCGTGTGGTTTTTGTTTTTTTGTTGTTGTTTTTTTCTGGATTGAAAGATAATAGAAGTTAATGTGTAAAAGAAGTTCAGTAGCCTCAGGTAATGATAAGGTATGCATCTGTGTGACCTTTGTTATTTAATACAAACCAGACAGTTCAACTAATACAGAGAGCAGTTGTTAGTTACTTATCAAAATACCACCCATCAGAATTCAGAAACGAAAATCAAAAAGAGAAAAATGGGTTTGAGCTGAACAAACATAGAAAAAGGCAACAACGGCCCCCGGGGTTACACTGGCGTTTGGTGGATGTTAATACAGTTGCTCTGGGTAAACTAATTTCTATCCACAAAATCAGATGTATAAGTGCATCATTTGTATTAATCTATAACCAAAATTAATTTCCATATCAAGGTCACAGGCCCCCAGGTGACAAAACTTAATTTCTGTCCCATTATGACTTCCTGCCAGGATTACATCTAAGTTTCTGGGTCGGGAGTGCTGACAAAGTACTGAGATCACCAGGACCTCAATAGATGTTCCAGATAGTTTGAATATTAGTTATCAGTCCACATATTGTCCTACGACACCTGTCTCACACTGACCATCAAGCAGCTTGCGGTCTTCCGGCTTCCTGTGCCACATTGGCACCACTCTCGGCAGCATGGAAAATGGTCTACTTCTCATACCACACCGAGGAGTGCAGGGACCCTCGGAGGTCCACCTGCCTGGACACCACTCATGGCAATTGTTCTGTTCCTGAGCTGTGCTCCTTCACCAAGCCCTGCTCAGGAAAGGTAGCACCAGGCTCTACTGTGCCTCAGCTTTGCAGTGTCTTCCAGGTCCTGGGCCTCAGGCCAAGGAGTTCAGGCAGAAGGGTTTCCAGGGCACAGGCCAACCTCTAATGCTCTCACCTCCCCCAGGCGACACACCTCCCCCAGTCTAGACTCTGGAATTGGGAAAACTAACCCTAGCTAATTAAAAATTCTTCCAGACTTTGCCTTATGTTTTTTTACCTTAACTTTGAAGATCCCAAAAGCCAAAAATTTCACTTTTTTAAAAAAAAATTCTGTGTTCCTCAATGCCTCAGGGATCAGTTGCTTGAATAGAGAAAGTGTCACAAAATAATAACTACAACAATCAAAAAAGTTATTAACATCAATAATTAATATCTAAAAATATGTCTCCAGTGACACTGATGCAAATTTTAATTCTTATTTTGCCTTTTCATGTGTAACATAAGGTTAAAAATATGATTAAAATTGAGACTGGTGAGTGACAGTGGGTCTCTCTGCAGACCCTAGGCCATTTCCAAAACAGCATGGCAACAGTTATGAAAATCTTAGAGAAGCACTACTCAGAATCTTCCACTGATAAGAGAAAAGATTAATGCTAATAAACCTGCTCCATCACCACCACCCATAAGTAGAAGCGCTAGCTCTACCCCACTCGTAGGTGAAAAGCCTTGTGGTTCCACCTACTGGGACTTACCTATTGGGTTGGGTGCCCCCTGTTGATTGTTTCAATATAATTGATTTACTGCACTGATGTGTAATAAAACCCCACCCAGGTACACATTTGTACTCAAAGTTTTCATCTTCCCCCAAAAGGTGAGAAGGGCAAGTTTCAGTCTTTTGATTTGTAAGGTACAGGACCCAGACCCAGGAAGCAAGATGGTGGCAAAGCTGGGACTGGGTGCAGGTATATTTATTTGAGTCATGTGTTTGTGTGTTTTAATTAGTTTATTTTTCTTCTTGTTTTTACTCACTGGGCCATGCTAATCCCAGTGTTTATCAGAGACTTGAGCCAAGTGTACTTTAAACTTGAAGCTGTTCATTTTTGACTTCTTTAAGAGAACCAGGTATCTTCTCAGTAGGGGAAGACATTAGATTGGAACCTAAGAAAATTTAATTTGAAATTTATGGAAAGACTTTTTTCTACTCAGTATGCATCAACATTCAGTGGATAGAATTTTCCTGTATACATAACAGTCTTATTTAGCAAGAAAGCATTTCTTAGAAAATAATTTTTAGACTAGAGACACAATTTTAATTAAGTAGAAACCATTCACTACAATAGGAGCTACAAATAACTGCTTTGTGGATATCCTCTGGTCAAAATAATTTGGTAAAACACCTTCCTGAAATTATATCCATTTTGGGTCTCACTACATCATGCAGTTGAAAGCTAAATTAAATTCTGATTAGTAACCTGCTGCTAAATGATACAACATAAAAGGTTAAATGCCATATAACTGATAAGCAACTAAAAACTCAATTAGCCTATATACCTCAAACAAATGAGTATACTTGAAAAACAATAGCGTGATATCTCATCATTAATCTCAAAATTACATCCAGCACATTCAGTATGCTAAGTGTTTTTTTTGTTTGTTTCTTTGTGCCCAAACAAACTCCCTTATCAATTTGAAGAAAGGCCCATTATCTCTTATTAACCAGTGTTTATTGAGCACCTACTTGTGACAAGTTACTGTTATGAGTTCTTAAAAGAGATAATAAAATTATCCCTTTCTTAAAGTAGTTTACTAAATATTTGTTACAGGTGTATAAAAATGTTAAATTTCTAAATATATGCATAAGTTCTACACATTAGAAAAAACATCTTGATAGAAGTGAAAGGAGGCAACTCTTGCAGACACCAGGCTTTTCTCTTGATGTTCTGCTTCTTTTTGGCAACCTCTGGCTAACAACGATGGTTGCTGCCATTCTGAGTGGAAAAACTCTTCTCCCTTACCTCGGTAGCCCAATTATGGTCATCTCAGATTTTCTTTAATAGCATAATAGAAGTAAAGCCTGAATATTTAAATGTGGCTTATTAGCAGCTAAGGGATAACAAAAGAAGAATAAGCATACACATACACACACACACACACACACACACACACACACACAACCATGACACAAGATTGTGAGGCTTAGAACGTGTATGTATTTACCTTCAACTTGGGGAGTTGTCTCCCTGCTTGGCTCTTAGTCTCACTCCATCTAGAAGAGGCCACCTTTAAACTTTACCACTTTGGGAGCACCCTCAAGGACTTCCACAGTCAGTGGGCAATGAACAGAAAGACCGTGACCATGGGCTTTGAGGTCAGCTAGATATATGACCTCAAATTTCAGTTTGACTACATATCTACGTACATTTAAACCACTAACCGTCTATTATCTTTTAGAAAATAGCATTCATAATGTCTTCCTCACGGGTTGTTTTTAGAATTAACAAGTACTTAGCACACTGCAGAGCATACGTGCACAATACATGGTAATTATTATCGTCATCATTATAACAATAATAATTTAAAAGCCATAAAAGATAACAAAACCCAGGGTGACTGAAGTTATTTGTACTTTCCTAAAGCTTGACGTCTCATTTTTCATTTTCTTTCTCAGGATCTCCTCGTTCTAAACAACTGACATGAGGCAAATCCACAATCTTACATAACATATACATTAACTGAGTGGTGACAGTTTAGTTACAAATGCATAAAATGTTGAACAATAATGAATGTAAGAGATAGTGCAAGGCTTCACGTGATTAATTAGCAAACACAAAATATGTAGACCAGGTCTGAGAGAGAGAGAGAGAGAGAGAGAGAGAGAGAGAGAGAGAGAGAGAGAGAGAGAGAGAGAGAGAGAGAGATTGGTAAATACTATGTTTTTGAAGAAGGTTCTTTGGTCACATATGCATGATGGTTGTGTCCTGACTGAGCCTAAGTGGTGAAATGAGTTATGTGTGAAACGGAGCCTGAGGAGAGGGGATAACAGCATTTCTGTGGCGGGCCCTGCAAGGGTGAGCGACACCCCAAGTTGTCATATCTAAGGAAAGGAGAAGTCAGCTGACTCTGCTGGCTGCCCCATCTAATTGATCCTGTGGAGGGGGGAGCCCAGCGACCAGAATTATTCTAAGGTATAGTATTTATAAGCCTCTGGAAATAACATTAGCAAATGCTATTTTCCAATATGATTTATTAACAGCTAAGGAATAACAGAAAAGAAATAAACACACAGACCATGCGCACAGTGGTGTGGCATGGTCCTTGGGGGAAGGAGTGTCTGCCTGAGTGAACCAGAACCACAGCTGTCAATTTCAGCCTGTCCCAGTGCCATATTCTCCTCCCCTAATGATTACCTGCCGTCTGTATTCTCAGCCACACCCATCTGGGCACCAGTGACTGACTCAGCCTTGCAGAATTAGAAGCTGTACCCCTGCCCACTTGCAAGTGGGCTCTGGAAACTGTCCATAGTTGTCTTAAGTCTTAGAGCCTAGAGGTCAACAGAATCCTCTGTGCCAGGAAGAATATTCCATTTCAGGTTCCCTAACAAACCTGCACTGTTGCAGCCAGCCCGTCTAAATGACCCTGCAGTACAAGTTTGCAGCACTTGGTTTCTCTTGAGAGTGTCAAGGTGGGGAATGAGGAACCTGATTTTGAACCCCAGCCAGCCAACTCAGGGGTGGACCTTTCTCACCTGGCAGGGGAAAGTAGGAAAATGGGGGAGGATAGGAGCATTTTACTCCCCAAGGAGAAGGAGACTGGAACGGAGAAGCAGTGCATTGGGAACTTAGCCAGCAGACTGCGGTTTCAGGCAGGGATCCAGTCACAGTGAAGATCTGGAAAGTAAAAACCCACACTGCAAAAATTAGAAAATCAAAGATGAATATTGCAAGGAAGGCCTCAGTTTAGTTAACACTCAGATACCTGAGTGATTTATCCAGACATGTCAGAAACCAGGCTCAGGTCTCTAGTGAAGAAGCCTTCATTATACTTGCACCGAGAGTAGGGTCAGGTCATGCAAGAAGCAGGTGCGACTGTACCCAGGGCATGGAAACCCTGAGTACTCTTGGAAAGAAGTGGGTGAGCCTGGGACTGACTTTAACACTTCTGTGATGTTAAAACAGCAACACTTTTCATTAATTATTCTTTGAACATTGACATGTTTTCTCTACTACTTTTGGCACATCTATCTTTTCACTGCTTTTTCAGTGTGGTGACTCATGGACCTAATGGTTAGAAGGAAAACATAAAACTATGCAATGCTGGGTTAGTTTTTATTGCAGCCTTGGTATTTTTTAAAGTTTGATGTAATAAGAGCATCAGTCACTGGCGTGTTGGACATACTGAGAGCCTGACAGACGTGGCACAGCACCTCAATTGCCAGAGTTCCTATTCCCAGAAAAGGGGTTAAGCTCCTGCACCGCAAGCCAGCTCTGGCCTGCTTTGCCCCCACCTCTCCCATAACACATCCTTCATCTCTTCCTTTAGCAGCCTCTTGAGGTTCTAAACTTCTTACATTTCTCTACCCCTCTTCTTCAGCTTCCCTTTCCCCCCTGCATCCTCCAGGGTTCCCTTTTTGCATAATCCCTTCTTTCATTGGGGGATTCTTGTCTGCATCCCTTCTGCTCAGGACTACACAGACATTTCCGTGCGTGATTTCAAAATCTCTCTGGAATAATTTGATATTTCCGTCCTCAAAATGTCTTGCTACCTAAAGCACAAAGAAAAGAGATTTCCTTCTTCTAAACACATAGTTCTGTGTTTGTAGAACCCCTTGTCCTCAGTCTCCCTCATTTCCTGACAAGCTAATCCCACCCTGACTTAGTCAACATTCTCCCTCAAAGCATGACTTCCTCCATGTACACATCCATGTATTTTTTTATTGAGATTTAATTGACATATAATATTATACTAGTTTTAGGTGTACAACATAATGATTTGGTATTTGTACATATATTGCAAAATGATCACCATAATGAGTCTAATTAATATCCATCAACCACACACGGTTACAAAATTTCATGTGTGTGTATCACGAGAACATTTAAGATCTTCTCTCTTAGCAACTTTCAAATATATGATACATTATTAACTTTAGTCACATGCTGTACATTTGATCTCCAGGACTTATTTATTGTATAACTGGAAGTTTGATACATCCATTTATTGATTGGTTTCATACTCATTTGGGCCTATCTTTTCTTTGGCATAATGACCTCTCACTCTCCTCTCCAAATTTACCTCAGTACCTCAGACATGTCATTAATGTCTCAAATATGTCTCATTACTGAGTCCAAGATCGAATGTCTCCAGGGAGGTTATTGTGGTTACAAAGTTTGAAGGCCATTGAGTGATCCCATTACCAGTGACAGAACTTGAAATTACAGTACAGAGACCACCTTCTTCCGTTCTCCCAACTTCAGGGAGCCTGCCCCAGTGATTCAGTGAAGCACAGTGAACTTCCAGAAAATTCTACTGACTCCGTCTACCTGAGAAGGAAATAAATGAAGAAACCCCTCCTTATGATATCCACACTCAGAGAATTCTCCACGGAACCCATAAAGCATTTACCAATCAAGTACTTCTCAAAAGTACTGCAGGGAATAATTTTTTTTAAAGTACTTCCTATGTTTTTTGTTGTTGTTTTTTTTAACTACTCATCAGAACTTTCAGGTCCATGTGTTTTCCTCAAATACCATTATGGTAGATGAAAAACAAATTTAAAAAGTAAGAAATATTTTTTGGATTTGCCAACTGTCACCTGCTGGATTCAAGCTCCTTCCACCCACCTCAAGCCCCATTTAAACCCACCTCTGGTCCAAGCTGTTTGGGGGAATCCTGAGAGGCCTCGTGATCCAGATTCACTCACCTGCTCCCAGTGCATCAGGGCCCAGCTCTATGTTCTCTTTCAGCAAAAGTTTAGTGTGTGTGTATGGTGTGTGTGTGTGTGTGTGTGTGTGTGTGTGTGTGTGTGAGAGAGAGAGAGAGAGAGAGAGAGAGAGAGAGAGACAGAGACAGAGACAGAGACAGAGAAAGAGAGACAGAGACAGAGACAGAGAGTCCTGCTTTCAAAGTATTTACTGTGTAATAGAAATGCAAGAGTTGACATTTACTAAAGTATCAAATGTTTGCTATTCACTGTGCTAGGTTATTTATACCTGTTACATCACTTAATCTTTGTAGGTTTTTTAAAAATAAAATAGAAATTATTATTTCCACTTTAGAAATAAAAATAAAGACCTGAAACATAATGAGAGGCTAAATAACTTGCACCATCACATAGCAAGTGTCAAAGAGTGCTTTTGTTTTGGTCCCAAATTTGCCTGGATTTCCTCAAACAACCCACTTTCCCACCAACCACATCCCATTTTTCCAATTCATCCTCCAGTGCCCCAGCTCCTTCAATTCTTCGACCTCCCCAAAACTAACTGTCCATTGATCCTACCACTTTTTCACTCTCCCCCACACCTCTTCATCTCTCCTTACCCAGCTTAAAACCCATGGTCATTCATAAAATACTCCTTCGCACACACACCTCCAGTCTCTTTGTGGTTTGCTTCCTTTGCATGCTCACTTGGTAAAACCCTAACCCTGATTAAACCCAACACTCCACCTCCTCTGTGTGTTTCCTCCCAGCTGCTCATGGCTGCAGAGAAACACACAACCAAGGGGACTGGTCCGTTATGAGATGTAAACTTCACGTCAGCCCTTGGTGGTGGGCACTTTTATGATTGTTGCAACATGTGCTTAAATGACTGGCTGGAGCATGAAACTAAATGCAACAAGCTCTACAGCTTTCCAAAATGAAGCCTAGTTTATACACAGAGCATTAATCATCGGCTGTAGTTGTATTCATTGACAAAGGCTATTTCTTCCACTTTCCTGAAGCTCTCTGTTCTTCCTAGTAACAAGTGAATCTTACTTTTAAAACTAATAGCCCACCTCTGCTGAATTAACAAAAAGAGAAACTCAAATAGCCAGATAGAAATGTGAATAGTCTTTATCTTGGCGAACAGTGTCGCATACAAGTGTCATCAGAGGAAAACTGGCCGACTGCCTCCAGTGTCCTCATGTCAACAGCGTTTTTCCCCTCGGCCTCTCAGGCTCAAATGCTAACATATTCAGGGTCTAAGAGCAAATATAATCTCTCAGTGTAAACTCACAGTATTCAAACTCATAAATAGATGTACACAACCAGAATCCAACTACAAACCAGCCTATCACAAAGTCCCCAACATTGAAATTGATATAAGCAGTGCCCCCACCCCCATGTAGAAAACCAAGTCATAAACAAAAGTTTGACTTGTGAACTTGTAATCAGAGGAAGAGAAGTTACCTTAATTGAGTATTTCATGGGCTTAGCTTAAGATAGCCTAGGGCATCCAGTGTCACAATACATAGCTTGCCAGGGGGACTGGAAGTCTGATCCTCAGTGGGCCCCCTCTTTGGCACAGTGCTCAGATGAACACTGATAAATATTGGCCTCTGTAATCCTCCCCCCATAGTAATGAAAATGTCTTTCTTTAATAACATTAATTCATTCAATCTGGTTACTGTTAATCTCACAGATGTGAATAATGTTCTTAGATAACTAGCTATAACTCTTGAGTTTTACTCATTGGTTTCAAAGGTAAATTCTCAGAGTTCAATTGTATACCACATAGTTACAAATTCTCGGGGACTCCCTCTCTGCTGTCTCCACACAACGTCAGTGGGAGATTCCAGAATCAGTAGGAGGAGAGCATGACCTAAGGTCTGTTTTGAGAGAGAAGAGAAACCAGGCAGGATGTTAATGGTATTTCATCTCCCTTCTTCACCTATGCATAGAGCTGGTACATCTTGTGATGTGCCAGTAAACTGATTGCAGAAGAAAATTGAATTAGTGGTAGCAAAGATCACCCCAAATTGCCCATATGTGTCTCTAGTATTTTTTTCCAAGAGTTACCATCACAGTAAAACGCTGCTATTTGATCCATGCCATACCTGTGCAGCAGAAAATCTGTTAGAACAAGGAAACTATTTCATCTTGTCTTCTCAATTCAAAGCAATCTAAACCATCTCCATCATCAAGAACATTTGTGATATCCATTTTATCGCAGTGTAATAAGCAAGATATCAAAGATATTGTTTTCTCTGCTGTGTCTTTTCTGCACCTTCAATTTATTTTCTTTGAAATCTGGTCTAAAGAATGTAGCGTACTGCCTCCAAACTCATTATTAATACAATAAGATAATTTTCACAGACTACAGTAACTATGGATGGAACACAAACTACTGAAGTCTATATTAAGATCATATTTTTCAACTCAAATCGTCTTTTTTTTTAATTACAGAATACCAGTTAATTCCTCTGAGCATTCAGATTTTTTAACATAAGTAATTAACTCCTCTGACCCTCCCTTATCTTTTAACACTATGAACTGCTGTTGTTAGCGTAGTGTCTGATGAACTTTCTCATACGTGACACACACAGATACAAAGCTCAGCCACAGCACTCTGACTTCTAAATGCAGATGTGCATGACTCTGCTGAGACTCCCCCCCCCCCGTCCCCCCCCCCCCCCCCCCAGTGGAGGCTTCCTGCACAGACTCCAGTTTCTGATGGAAATACCACCAAGGTGATTTTCACCATCTGCCCAGCATTTCTGGGGTGGTATCAGGGCATATGTTGGAAGGAGGGGACGCCAATGTTTCCCTCCCATTGATCCATGTTCTTTTTTCCATGCACCCAGCCAGGAAGCTGCACAAATCTGTGGCAAGTGGCCACTTTCAGTTTTCTCAAAAGCCTAAAGAGTGGTTCCCCTGTGTTTTAAAAAAGGCAAATGCTGACTTTTCAACCTAATCATTACTTAGAGAATGATAGCAAAGAATGGAGCCCACTGCTTTTTATGCCTAAGGAATCAACCTGGCAGCAACCGAAATGTTTCAACTTCTCTTTTGCAGATGACAGAAAAGTAGTAGAGAAAATGGGCTCTCCTCCAGGCGCCCCCACCACCTGCAGACACTCTGAATGCAAAAACGTGCCATTTCTACTCCATCCTGGAACTCCCAAATGGAACGTGTCCAATCCTTAGAATAGGTGGCCCTCCTTAAAAAGTACACAGTTGGCACGCATTTACAGCAGGATGCATCCACTTATAAGAGAAGTAGGTTTAAAATTGTTGGCTATGTCTTCTGACATCACAAGCTGGGTTCTAAGGCTGTTGTTGATGTATAGGCGTTTGGAGAAGGTGGGTCTAGGTGTAGTGGAGAAGCAGGAGGATTGGGGCACTGACCTGGCAGAGGGTCTTGGGAAAGAGAACTCTAGGAGTAAGGAAATAAGTTCCAAAGAGAGGTGAATGAACTTAAAAATGACCCTTCTACAGAAGTGTCTGTGGAAAAGTTACTAAAAATTCCCTTTGCAGTACAGTTAGGTGATCAATTAATTTTTCCATTAATACTTTAATATACGGTTGCTATTTTTTAAAATTTTGCTATTAGTATTACATTTTAATTTGATGTGCCCCAAATAGTCATTACTTACTCTTATTTCCAAGATGTAATTTGTTAACTTATTTCTTTCCTTAAAAAAGAAAAACTGTATTGAGTGACTACTCTTTGTGAAACACTTTGCTATATGCCATGGCAGATGCGAGATTAATAAAACACTACAAATTTTACTGATAAAACAAGATCAATAAAATATGGTAAGAACATTCAACCAGGAATGAGAAAATAAAAACGTTCTTAGGGCAATCTTAATCATTTCCAATTTTTAAGCCTTGACTTCTTAATCTATCAAATGATAAAATATGTTAGGAGGGCTCTAAATTTGTTTACAATGTTAACCTTCCTTCATAGATCTGTCTTCTCCTTTAGTAGTTCGGCTTTCTTTAAGGTCTTCTTCTCCTCCTCCTCCTCCTCCTTCTTCTATGCAAAACTTTCTCCATCTGACTCTATATTACTTCCCTGGGCAATTTCGTATATTTCCATGGCTTAATTTTCACTTACAGATTTGTGATTCCCAAATGTAAATAGATAGAAGATAGATAATAGATAAATGTAGATAAATAAATAGATATATGATAGTAGATAGATAGATAGATAGATCTCTTAATCTCCAAACCTGATTTTCAGCTTTCCATTGAATGTTTCCACCTATATATCCTAAATTCATCTCCAACTTTCATGTGTAAAATTAAAAATTCTCTTCTACTTTTGAATCTCTCAATAAATAATAATACTATCTACTCAAATACTGAAACCAAAGACTGGGCATATTCCTCAATAGCTTATATCACCACCCAATTAGTACCCTGAACAATCCATTCTTCCTCTAATATTCTTTTGCCTCCATTCCATCTTCCAGGCCACCAACAGACTGACCTTCCCAAATTTCAACAATATTAATTCATTCCCTAAGTTTGAAACATTTAACCACAAGTTTGTTGCTGTTGCCAACATCTTAAAATCCACCGATGGTTGCCCATTACCCAAGTTTACATCTCAATCTGAAATACGCATTCCCTAGGAGTCTTGGCAATGTGCCAGGAGAATTGGAAACACCAGGATAATATTAGGTTGGTGCAAAAGTAATTGTGGTTTTCACAGTTGTTTTTAACCTTTTAAACCGCAATTACTTTTGCACTAACCTAATGTCTTCTTGGAAATTTAATTTTACTTGATGGCAACAAATTTAAAATAATATTTTAGTATTGAAACTACCAGAATGCAGTAGAAGGCAAAAATATGAAAGGAAACTTCAAATAAATTTTTCACTTGTGATGGTCCACTTCAGACTATGCACCGAAAATCCATGGTGGGGCACAGGCTATTCTTCTTTCCTCTTTGGAATGTTTCTGAAAAGACAAAATCTTAGAGAAAGACTGTGAGTACAGAATAAAACCAAGGCTTCTTAGTACAGCGTTTACAATTCATCTGGCCCACACCTGTTACCTGAATGGCCTCAGCTTCTTCTCCTGCTCCCCTCTCACCCAGGACTCCAACTGCAGCAAGTTACCTTTATCTCAATATGCTGTGTTGTTTCGTACAGGAAGGCATAAGTTCGACAAGGGCACAGAATATGGGGAACAATGAGTAACTTGTGACCTGGCTAGAAGTGGAAAGAAATGAGTTTGGGAAAAGATTGGAAAGAATAATTGGGGCCAGCTTGTGAAGAACATTGTTTCCCACAGTAAGACTCAATCTGGTAGGCAATGGGGAACCCCTGAATGTTTAAAGCAGAGGAGTGGCAGGATATTCCTTTAGAAATAAAAGCTCTATGCCACGTTATGATACCTCCGGTGGTAACATGGTGTATGGCTCAAAGACTGCAGTAGAGACTCTGGATAATGGTCCAAATGAAAGATAAAATTATTAGCAATCACTGAAGAGGTGGCCCGTGGGAATATAAGTGACACTTTTCACTCTAGGGGTGTGAGGTTAAAAACAAAAAACTTAACCACAACAGGAACTGTGATAATGATTCATTTGGTAAACATCCTGTAGTAGATGTTTCAGATACCATGGTAGTGAGAGAATGTTCAGTTTTTCTAACACCAGTATATAAATTAAAAACAATGAGACAGATCGCAAGGGACTTGGTATACTAGTTTCAGGCCTCTTTAGGATTGTATGAACATTCTGTTCCCATTGATTAGGATGCCCTTAGCACCCCAGACCCTATTCCAACAGTGGAACCCTTAACTGTATTTCAAAACACAGGTCAAAAGATACTTCCTTAAATCACGCCATTGTCACCTACTGCAGTTGCATCAGGGGCCTGCATCTCTGTGTGCCCAGAACTTCTGTAGACACACAGCCCTGATGGCCTCACCTCTCTGTAATATAATTATGTTTCTGCATGTTCATTTCCCACTCTAAACTTGAGCTTCTTGAAAATCAGACCACAGCTTCTCTCCCTTTGTATACCAACACAGCAGCCCTGGCACATATTAAACATATTAGTTATTGGATGAGTGCACTAAAGAATTAAAACTCATAAAGAAACCAGCCTCACTACTTTGTTATATCTCATATATACACACATATGTCAAAGAAAGTACAAGGACTCATTTCAAACTAACTGCCTATTTTACAAGATTAAAATCTATTCAACTGACATGTATTTCCTATAAGTAGTAATGTGATTAGCAAATATTTTATATTTTAGACAAAATTAAGTAATAATTATGAAAATATTCAATTTTAAGTTTTTAAAATTAATTTTCCAATAACATTCTTTGAAGTGGGCAGAAGAGTTTTTTAATAGTCCTACTTTAGAGATTTGGTAGCTGATAATCAAAGTGAATGTATAAAACATCCAAATTTCACTACTAAACCTCTATTAAGATCCTTTAATACAGGCTATTAATGGATTTTTATTTAAGATAAAATGCAGGATAATAATATTGAAGGAGATGAAGATAAGTTTGCCTGATGTTTCCTCTACTTTCATGGATATGCCTTACCTGCTACATAAGAGAGAAATACTTCCCATAAAAAGAATAACATTTTTAATTATAAAAAGCAAATGTAAATAGAAAAGTTATTATTAATAGATCAAGATCTTAACTCGTTTTCCTCTACTACTTCACATAAATGTGTATAGAGAAAAGAAGCAAGATTCATGATAACAAATGTATGCATTTTAGTCAAAGATGTTTTCTATTTTCTCCTATTTCTCCTCTATCTTTTGTAATTGAAGCAACCAAGATATTACATCATTTCAAGTCATAAATCTAAAATCTAAGTCATAGCAAGTAAACTTTTAAAATGAACATAGGGAAAGGAAGAAAATGAACTATAACCTCTATAAATTTATTGAATACTTGCTAGACAGAATAAATGAGATAAACTCTTTACATGTGTTATATTATAAACAGTATTTTCTGGCTTTCCTTACCAGCACCTATTGCAAATAGCCATATGCACTTTTTAACGTGAATGTTATGCTTCTGTGATTTATAGCAAATATCAAAACAAAAGGAATGAAGACCTGATTTTTGTTTCGATGAGCAGGATTAAAATATCCTCTGTGGTCCTCAAAGCTCTAAGATGCATCTGCCTTCATAAGTTCAGTAAACACCACCAGTAACTGTCTCATTAAAAATTAGAGTAGAAATAGTCATTGAATCCATTTTGGCTTCTTGCATCTGGACTATATTATGTCACAATTTCATCCTTAAAAAAAAAGGATGGGCAAATAGATTTGAACAGGGCAAAGAGATTTGGGGAAGATATCTCTGAAGCACTTTCAAAATCACGAATGACTGACAAAACCTACAAAGTTTAGGTGAATAAATCTGTATGGATAGCCAAACAAATGAATTTCTTTTTTTTTTTTTTTTTGCATAATGACTTTTACTTTCCTCAAATAACCTTCTTATTTTGGGCATAATTAGCTTTTGAAATTTAGACAACTTTTAAATGTAGCTTCATACATTAAGGATTGGATACAGTTAGTTATTGGACATTTATAATGTGCTATGTAGCATTTTATGTGATTTTCCAATAAAACCTCACTTAAATGAGGTAGTTATTCTTATCCATGTTTTATAGATGATGAAAATAAGGTTCAGGGAAAAATAAAGCCAACTGCTCATATTCACATAACTTTTGTAATTTGCAGAGATCAAGTTTGAACGCAGATCTTTATGATTTTAAAACTTGAATCTTACCCTTTGTGTTTTGCTGCGTCTCAGAAAATCACCTCAGTATGCTGTACTGTTTATTGGGATGCATTTTTATCTATGGGTTATATTTAATATAGCAGCATTTTTACATGTGTATATATTCCTTGGATGGCACTTATTTTTAATAGACTTCTTAAAAGCAGTTTAGGTCTGCTGAAAAAAGTCGAATAAAACATATAGAGAGTTCTCATATGCCCCCTCACCACCTCACCACCCTACTTTCCCCATTGTCAACATCGTGATTTCGTGTGGTACATTGATTACAATACATGAGCTAATATTGTTACTTTCATCAGTTTTTCGTTTACATCATATAGATCTTGTACATATTTTGTTAGATTTCTACCTAAGTATTTCTTTTGTTGCCAGACCATGAGATCAGAGTAATCAGAGGATCCCTGAAGGAGCTGCAGTGTCTTGTGCAAAAAGGTCTTTTCTCTCTGATAGCTGTAGGTATTGACATAAGACTTGTGAATACCAAAAGAGTGGCTTCATCAGAGTGTGAGCGTGTGATTTGCTCATCTGTTTTAAGAAACGATCCCTTGTCTATAAGCAGGCTTGGTTCACAGTGGTACAGACAAGAACTTGGGAATTAAAGCTTAATGCTAAGCAGAGGAGCCCCATTATCTTTGACAATGACCTTGGTGAGACTATGTGCTTTGTCATTTAGATCTGCTCCTAGAAAGAGAAAATGTGATTCTATTGCAATCGTTGTCAACTACCTTGAATAGAACAAATAAAAAGTTCTGCTATACCTTGAGTTCAGAAAGGATTTCATAAATTTGACCTCAAAGGCAAGGGAAGTAAAAGCAAAAATAAATAAGTGGGACTATATCAAACTAAAAACTTCTGCACAGAAAAAGAAACTATCAACAAAACAAAGAGGCAACTAATCGAATGGGAGAAGATATTGATAAATAACATCTCTGATAAGGGGCTAATATCCAAAATATATAAAGAACTCATATAACTCAACAACAAAACAAACAAATAATTCAATTTAAAAATGGGCAGAGTTCCTAAACATACACTTCTCTAAAGAAGACAAATGGCTAACAGATGTATTTTTAAAAATGGTCAACTTCACTAGCAATTAGGGAAATACAAATTAAAACCACAATGAGATACCACCTGACACCTGTTAAAATGGCTATCAACAAGACAAGTAATAATAAGTGTTGGAGAGGCTGTGAAGAAAGGAACACTCATGCACTGTCAGTGGGAATGTAAATTGGTACAGCCACTATGGAAAACACTATGGAGTTTCCTCAAAAAATTAAGAATTGAATTACCATACGACCCAGCAATCCCTCTTCTGGGTATCTACCAAAAAGAATCTGAAAACATTTATCTGTAAAGATATATGTACCCTGATGTTCATTGCAGCATTATTCAGAGTGGCCAAGACATGGAAACTATTAGAGTGTCCTTCAATAGATGATTGGATAAACAAGATGTGATATATATATATGATATATATATAATGGAATATTACTTGGCCATAAGAAAAGATGAAATAATGCCATTTGCAACAACATGGATGGATCTTGAGATTATCATGCTAAGCAAAATAAGTCAGACAGAAAAAGTTGAGAACTATATGACTTCACTCATATGTGGAATATAAAACTGAAAGCAACAAACGAACCAAACAAACAAACAAACAAAAAATCATAGGCATAGACAATAGTTTAGCGGCTACCAGAAGGTAAGAGGGAGTGGCGTGTTGAACGAGGGTAAAAGGGATCAAATACATGGTGATGGAAGGAGAACTGACTCTGGGTGGTGAACACACAATGCAATATATAGATGATTATGGGGACAGAGCCAGGAGTGCAGTTTCCAGGCTCTCAGCCTCACATAGAAAGGTGCTGGCTCAGGTAGTAAATGGCCATCAACTGTGATTGGATGGCCATCAGCTGTGACTAGTTGGCCGTCAGCTGTAACCAGTAAGCCATTGGCCAATAATATAGCAGCTGAGGCTACGCTAGCAGCAAAATGGGGGCTAGCAAGGGCGGAGTGTGGCGGAGTGTGGATTGCAGATTCTGTGGCTCCTGCTTCCTGTGTCTCCAACCCAGCCGCCAGCGAGAATATAGTGGTATGACTCCCCTACCTATGGCTCTGTGGGTGTTCCTTTCTGGCCTCACCATATCCTGCATTCTTATGTGGGGAGCGGGAGCTGAGACCCCATCTGATACCCCGCGTGACAATGATGTATCATAGAAATGTACACTTGAAACCTATGTAATATCACTAACGAATGTCACCCCAATAAATTTAATACATTTTTTTAAAGTTCTCATGTCATACCATTGATGCACATCACTTTAAAAACCCTTTTAAGAAACTATGTAAAAATACTTTATGTAAGTTCCATTATCAGAGGTTAAAAACCCTCAGACCTATACAGGACATTCTTCTTAGAATGTAAAGTAAATTTCTCAAAAAATATTTATTGAGCATCTTTTAAATTCAGAAAATTATTTAGAGATGTGGGAGCTTGAATTAGTACTAAGGCATAACATGAACCAAACAGTTTTTTATCACAGTCCAGTTCAAGCAATAGGACAAACATACTTGAAGGAGTGAACTAGCAAGGTCAATTTTATATGGCAAAAGCTGAAACTGCCATCAAACAGTTTGGCATAACAGAGTCTGGGTGTATGACAGTCAGTTACAAAGAATCATGAAAGTCTACTTGACCACGATTGTCAATTTACATAAAGAAAAGCTATTCAAAAATGTATGTCAATATCATCTAATTCTTCCGTATACTTTGGAAAGGCAGAGTTTTGTTGTTGCTGTTTTCACTGTTGTGTCTGTTGTTTAATAACCTATTCTCTAGGAAGCTTAGAATGAAATTAACTCTGACTCCCTCCTCCTTTCCAGACTGCCACACAACCTTTTCCAGTGGTAGCACTGATCTGAAGGAAGATAATTATTTACAAGGTAAAGTAAGTTAGTTTATTATTCTCAGGTCTTGTTACACTGTGAATTTATCTAGTAAACACAGCTTCTAGAATTTTTACTTCAATACTTTGTATTATCAATTAAGACAAAAAATTAAATTGCTTTTGAGTATCTGATTTTAATAGGTTACATGCCTTTTGCCAGTTTTTCTCCAGAGTATACAGACCTAATGTAATAATGAAAACCAATAACAAAATCAGATTTCCTAGACAGCAAACCATCTTCAATCACAGATTTAAAATTTTGGTTGAGACTACCAGCAAGCATATCATGTGAATTCCTGTTTCTAACATTCTATATTGAGTGATGTGCTCTCTGAAGATGGTATGCAGGAAACAAGCTCTTATCTAGGGGGATCCAATCTGGCTGTCAAGCTTCCATGTCCACCTTACACTGTCCTGTAATGTCAAATCTTGACTATCCCAGGAGATATTTCCAAACCACACCTTGGGATAGACAAGCCTGGAGGCTCCCAAACTTGTATGTGAGGTATGGCATATAGAAAGATCCTGCCATTTGGAGGAAGAGGTTGAGTTCAAGTCCAAACTCCCAATCTCACTCATTTTGACCTTGGGCACATCCCTTAACCATTTTGGATGTCAGTATATACATCTTCCCTACCTCTCTAGATGATAATTTGTTTATCAAGTAAAATGATGTGACGTTAAGAACAAAATAAGGCATAGTTACAGATGTTCAAGAGATTAAGAGAGTATGTGGTGAGCGATTGGCATATTTCTTCCTCCTTTTGCCTCTTAATTTTTAACTGCTCAGCAAAATATTTATTGAATGTCTGCTAAGTTCCAATGATAAGCACTAGAGATTTACAGATAAAGTGACGTGATCCCTGCCCTGACATAGTAGCAAAGTGGCATGATCAGATTTGGGTTTATAAGGATAACTCTGCATGACAGGGAGGTAAATGTAGAAGCAGAGATATCTGGTTTATAAACAACTGTATCATTTCAGGCAAAAACAATCATGGTGCCTTGGACAAGGGTGGTAACAGTGGAAGTGGAAAGAATTCAACTGAAATGGGGACTAATAACTGAGTTTTGAATTTAGCATGGCAAAAAGAAAATTGGTGTCTTTGTGGCAGAGACGAAGTTCCATCAAAGCAAGGTGACTGAGAGAGGATTACTTACAAGAGAATGAAAATTCCATAGAGAATACTGGGAAGATTTGGGAAGGCAGGCAATAGGAGAAGGGAGACTAGGAGACTACAGAGTCTTGCTTTTGGATAAAGGCCTGAAAGGCATGAATACAAAGAATGCTCATGAGTTTAGAACTGGGGGCCGGGTGCCTCAAAATATAACTCATCCCAGGTATGGAGGGCAGAAAATCTTCTGTTTTCACCAATACTGACTTCCATCCAAAACCAGCTGCTGTCCGTTTGGCTGGAGGACTATGATAAACATAGTGGAACTGAAGAGCCCTGAACTGAAGTAAAAGAATCCTAGCCCTTGAACAGAGTTTTTACCAGTAGTTGAGAAGGAGATGAAGTATGTCTAATTATACTTATTATCATTTTATTGAGTACCTACTCTATTTCTGCCGCATTTAATCCTCACCACAAAACCCTAAAATATAGATGTAATCATCTCATTCAAAAGGTGAGAAGAGTGTGGCTCGGAGAAATTAAATAACATATTCATCTATGAGCATCTTTACATAGTCACTAAGTGACAAAGCTAGGAGTCGTCTCTCTCTCCATTTCCATTATGCTTTGAAGGGCCATGGAGGCACATCTCTTTTTAGACGGCAAAGAGTTGGGATTAGTTGGAAACACAATATTGGGAACAGTAGGGAGACAGGACTAAAATAATTTTATAAGAAATGGAATTGAATTTGGCTCAGCTGTGGTCTCCAGCCTTCCAAATCAATTCTTGTAACTTACTCAGGTTCAGCTACTGGTTGGTAGTGGCTTCCAGGCTGCTCTCAGGGGCCTATGAAAACATTTGCCAAGTAACAGTTACCTGTTAAGTTTGGAATCTAAAAGAAGAAATTATTTTAAATGACTTTCCAAGTATTAGTAGGAGTGAATCATTTCTTTAATTAAGACTATTATTGTAGGCTCTGACCTCTTCCAAATTCTCACCCTTTCAAGTCTGACAGGAATAAAAATTTTGCCTTGCATCACCTTCACCAGTACTTCTTTCCTTTCACAAGCAGCTGTGCACATCATGGGGCTCAGGAAAACAGAATTATTGCCAAGTGCAGGTTGGACCTATGAACTCTGACTATTTAACACCATGAATAATGAATCCAAACTCAGAGGACTTTTTGGGGGGCCAGGATTTCACTCTTCAAGCATGTATACTTCAGAAAACTGCTTAGGAACATATTGTTTATTATATACTTTTATCTTGGTTGAAAGCTTTTGTTCCTAAAGGCTATCCCCCTTATAATTTTACACAAGGGTGATGTAACTTTAATGGTGAGCTCCAAGAATCAGAAATCCAGGAATATGGCAACTTTATTTTGCCCAATACATAATGCCTTCCCAACTAGCAAGTCTGAAGGGGTTTATTTGTATTATTTATTAAGATGCTCTGCATTATTACACTTTTAGCATGTGATTTCCAGAACATAAGGATCTACTATATTTAACTTTGAATGGCTTTATGTACAGAGGATTCTTGACACTTGGTAATGGAGATTCAAATGATATTAAAATTATTCACAAATGTGGAGCACCAGTGTTTGGTTTTCTTCATTTTTTTTTTTTGGTTGGCCAACTTAAAGAAGGCCATGAAAATTGATAAATCACAAAAATATAATGTTTACATTGAAAAGGATAAACTAAGGAACACAAATAAACTTGTGTTTTAGTCATTAAGTGTCTGGATTTGGAAGCACAGTTTAGATTCCAAATACTCTGTCCTGTTGTTTCCATTTAAGTCAAATCACACTGTCATAATATATAGCCTCGTTTTGAATTAAACACTGTTGATACCATGATATGAGTAAAAAGGGGCATAGACCGGGAATCTGACAAGTTAAGTTTTCATTTAAGCTCTGCTCCTGATTTCTGTGACCTTAGAAAGAGTACTCAACATTTCTAAGCTTAATACTCCCTTATCCATGAAGTAATCCAGCTGGTCTAAATGACCTCCAAAATACCATCCTGTTCTTAAATTGTATCTATATGTAATACTTTCTGAGAAAATGATACATAAATACTGTTTCAAGGATTTAAAAAATGTAACCCATTATTTTAGAACATACCATGTCCAACTTTTACTGGTTTGATTTTCTAAAATATATTATTTTCATTCCAGTCCAATTTGTGACTCTTTTTCAAGTTAAGTCTTAAATTGTTTCTGCTATATAATATAATTTCAGAATTTTCAACATACAGAGTGTAAAGTATGACAGAATGCTGTACAGCAAAATGTATGAGAGAAATAATATTCCTCAGACATGGGTAGTTACGAATCTCATCCAAGTAGACAGGTAAAATAAACTTAGGGAGAAGAAAACTGACATTTAAAATTGGTAGAGATACAAGTATTTTGCAGAAAAAACATCTTATACTTCCCCAGCAATCTGTCTCCTTTTCTTTCTTCCAAACACATGAAAAAAGGCATTTCAAGTTACTGATTAACTTCAACATACTGATCTTTGATTCTGTCTAAGGTCCAATAAAACTGACTAAATTTCCTCCTACCAGAAAGAAAAACTAAAAAAAGAACGTATTTTTTTAAAGATTAGCTTCTCTATTATCCTGATCTATCAGCCCTAATCGCATTTGATTAGACTGTATTTTTATTGGTTCCTTTTCCAAAAGTAATTGGGAACTTGTTATTTCCCAAAATAACAAAGCAGTTATTTTCCTAACTGTGAAACTATATTTCGTTGTCAGAATAAAGCCATAAATTTCCATGAGTTATCCTTTTTTTTGCTGATATTTTCTATTCTAGAATGAAAAGGCTAGGATTATGATTGGCTAAAGAAGATGTGGTATATATACACAATGGAATACTATTCTGCCATAAGAAAAGAGGAAATAATGCCATTTGCAACAACATGGGTAGATGTTCAGATTATTATATGCTAAGAGAAATAAGTCAGACAGAAAAAGTCGAGAACCATATGATTTCACTGATATGTGGTATATAAAACTGAAAATAACAAAGGAGCAAGACAAACAAATGAAGAAACAAAAATTTATAGACATAGGCAATAGTTTAGTGGTTACCAGAGGGTAAGGATGGAGGGAGTGGTACATGCGGGTAAAGGGGATCAAATACATAGTGATGGAAACAGAACTGACTCTGAGTGGTAAACACACAATGTGATGTATAGATGATGTATTACAGAATTGTATACCTGAAATCTATGTAACTTTACTACCTATTGTGACCCCAATAAACTTTAATTAAAAAAAGAAAAAAAGGCTAGGATTGTGGGGAGTTGATTCTATACCCACTGGAGTGCTTATCTATTCTTAGCCTTGATTATGGATGGAAGTAAAAGGGAAAAAAACTTTAAGCAGGGAGTCACTTTGACTAAAAATGGAAAAACCTTGACCAGGGAATCCAAATCAATATACCAAGTAAAAATGAGTTATCACATATGACTTTATAATGTTAAAGGCACAAAAATATGAGAGGGTGTAGACAGTAGCTACCATTATTGTGCAACCACTCTATAAGAGGCAGCATGGCTCAATTTGGGGTAATACAAAAATGAACAAGGCAATCTTTTTCTCGAACAGTTTATATGACGTCAACCACAAACACTCTAATTTAACACATAGTGTGATTTAGTCCTATGATAGAGGTATGACCCTTTGTAGGAATACAGATTGCTGATATTTAAACTAACCTGGAGATTAAGAAGATTGTGACAGGTGTGGACAAATGGGAAGAGTTTTACAGGAAGAAGGAGCAAAAGCCCCATTATCGGCTATGAAGAAAGTCATCTTTGAGGAAAGGCAATTGATGCTATGTAGAATGCATGGAAAGAAAAGATTTAAAAAAGGAAAAAAAAAAAAAAAAAAGAGTACCATTGAAAAGGAAGGGCTTAATGCTATATGAAATGGGAAGTGGCTTAAAAGATTTTTGAGCCAAAGGATGATGAGACCTGATTAGACCAGCACTAATTAGGACAAATAGCCTGAGAGCAATAGGCAGATAGTGTTGGAACGGGGAAGACTGAAGGCAAGGAGGCCATTTCACTGGAATCGTGAATAACAAATGCATGTTGTTGCTTCCTCATCCCCACTAGCCCAGGAGAAAAGTGAATCTTCTATGTGTCAAGTACAATATCCAACACAAAATATCCAGGAGTGAAAGTTAGAGTCCCTTCCTCATTCTCTCAGTCTAGCTGGAGAGATATGGGCTTATATTTTCTCTTCTAATTGAAACCCCCAGCTTTTGTCATGATCTGTTTGCTAATCTTTAAACTCCATCCCCAGAGTTTCTGCCCAGTAGAAGTGCCCGCACTTCCTAATGGATATGTCCACATAGATGTTCCACAAACTTCTTAAATGGCCACATCCAAGGTCAAACTCACCTTCCTCTCTGCTAACCTGTTTCTCCTATTGTCCTTCGTGATTCACTCAGTCTCCCAATCCAAACTTCCAAAGATATCTACTCTTTCTTATTCACTCTGGAATTCTATATCCAAACCATTAGCAAGTCATGCCAAGAAACTTCTCTTCATCTGTCCCCTCTTCTCCTTCCCAATCTACTGCTTTCCTTGCTTCAGCGTTCCTTCAGTTCTCACCTGGATTATTACATTGGCCTTCTCTCTGATTTTATTGTAGTCTCCTCCTCAAGGCCATCTTCCACATAGCTACCAAAGGTATCTTAAAAAACAAAACTCAATTCCCATCATTAGCCTCTTAAAATTCCAGATATTTACATATGCCAAAAATAATAACCACAAATTCCTGAGTACGACATGAAAGGACATTTTAAATGTGACTGAAATACAACTTTCCAATAGCTATTCCACATACTCCAAATTTCAGCAACATTGAACTTATTCACCATCTTTGATAACTTGCCACAATAAAAGATTATCTTTCCATTGACAATAGCACATGCTATTTGTTATGCCTCAAATGTGCCCTTTTTCTCTTCTAAGCCTGGACATCTTTTTATCCTTCAAGAACAATATCAAAAATCAGTTTTTTTCTTCCCTGGTACTGACTAACAAAATTAGTTTCTCCCTATATCCACAGAGTACACTTTTCTACTTTTATTTTTGCATTTTATTGTAATTTTACCTGTTATATGCCAGAACTCTTCCAACAGACAACAAAATTTTCAAGGGTATGGGCTGGATTTCATTGCCTTTTTATTTCCCATGTCTCAAATTAGCCCAGTAAATGGCATGTGTTTAATAAATTTGTCAAATGAATGACTAATTATCACTATCACTGTTGAATACTGTACAAATAAGTAATTACCTATCAGAAACAATAACAATGTAGACCAGGGCTACCCATAGTACTTCATGGAGAAGATGTAGGAAATACATCTCATGGAGATTTAGAAATTCATCTGCAAGGAATGTTTTGAAGAGAACATAACCATATCCTTGTTAACAACATGGCTTTGATAGCAAAGAATCAACTAACATCCTTAAGGCAGTGTGAAATCAGACTGACTGTAGAAGAGAAAACAAGGATATGCATTCCAGTCCCAGGTATGTTCTTTGTAGAGTTGGTAACTGAAGCTTTGGAATAGGATGAAGAAATCAAGGGATCAGTTGTAGGGAGAGAAGAGTACATGCATAATCCATGTTGATGTTCAAATTCTCTCTGAATATGCCATAGCCAAAACATTTCTGTTTCAGGATATGGCTGCAGTATTATGTTTTAGTTTCTACTTAATTCTATTATGTTGTGCTATGTCATTAATATTCTCTAATTTTTATGCAATCAAGGAGAAAGCTATTGAATAGTAAGAATGCTTTCAGCTGATTAAAAACCCCAGTTTTTCTGGGTATTTTGTTAAAATGAAAGATAATTTTGGAGGCAACATCAAAAATGCTTTGCCTTTCCTGTTTTATGCACTTCTTTTCTCATTTACTTGAGCATGTAATAATGCAGATTTGAATTACCTGCCAATTCTTGCAATGGTTTTCCTGATGAAGTTAAACTGACATCTTGGCATGCTGCTTGCTAAAATTACAACAATATTCATCTTAAATTCAACATGTTCCTCATAGTATTTATTCATTATACTAGTTTCAAAGAACTGGTTATAAGATAGCTTCAGAGAAAAAGATAACCGAATCTCAAAATGGCAAAGTGCTTCCACTCTAGTAGATATTTCATGCATTGTGTTCCCAATTACCTATTAGAGATTTGAAACCTTTCCAAGGAGTAGTATGCTACAAAGTGCTGTGAGTCTTGGTGTAATTAAACTTGGGAAGAGCTCAAATGCTAGGGAAATGGAAAAAAGAACATTTCCTCTTTACTTTATCCCCATCACTTAGCATCAATTAATTACATTGTGCGGTGTAATTGGTTGGTTGGTTGGTTGGTTGGCTGACTTAATAGTATGTTGGTTTTTCCCATATAGAAAGTTAAATTTTTTATGGATTTTATTAGCCCAATGTCAGAAATCCTCAGATCAAAGATTCTAGAGTCTAGGTAACATATTTGTATTTTTCCGTCCTTTATTCCCGGTAGGAAATCCAGCGCCTGCATAGACTGTTTTTAAATGAATAAATGGCCAGGTATCTTTTGTGTTTCTTCAAATGATCACTAGAAATCTTGATCACATTGTCTTATTCAACTCACTAGTGCATGTATACTCTTAATTATTGGGAGTTGCATGAGGTAGGATGAAATTATTTATGGGAATGTAATATCACACCTATGAAGGATTTCCAGTTTTGGAAAAAAGGACAAAGTTACTGAGGAAGATTTTGCTTCTTAGGGGAAATCCACAATAGAAGGAGCAGATTGGGGTGGGGGTGGGGTACAGCTAACCTTTCAATTATTTGTTACATGACATCCTCTTCTGGTAAATGAACGAGTTTGCCTAAGAGGCAAGACACTGTAGGTTTGCTATTCCCTACTCCACGAATGGCAAACACAGGAAAGTTAAAACAAGGAAATGTGTAGATGCACATAGTACAGAATTGGTGACTGCTGGTCAAGCTCACGTGGCTATAGAGTCCCTCAAAACAGTCACACTCAGCTGGAGCCATGGCAGCAGGCTCAGCAAATAGAGGCAAAACTCAAAGCTGAAAGAAAAGCAGAGAAAATTGGCTGAGACTGATCTATTTTGGGACATCTTGACCTTGATGCAACTCAGCACAGATTGCCTAACACAAAAGTGGTGGGAAAGGACTGCTGTGAGTTTTTTTGGACCATAGGGCTGTCCATCTTCCATCGCTATGCCATTCAGGTAATATACCTGAGAAAACCTTGCTGGATCCCAGAGACAGTTCAATGGCAAGACCTTTAGCCCTTAACATCATAAAGTGTTCCTCACCACCATTTGGAAACTGTCTTGTTATGTTGGGAAAGATCTAAACAGGAGTTCCCAGAGTAAATTAATACAAAAGCTAATAACTATGCAGGGTATCATAAACTCAGAATTGCCTGAAAAATTACATAGGTATTCTTAGTAGATTTGGTAGTTCTACCCATAAACTCCCAGCATGTATGATTATTATCAGCATGTATGATTTCATCAACTCTATATAAAGCCATGTTATATAATAGGAGAACCTGATTGTGTATTGTTTAAACAATAACGTAAGGAACAGAGTTATTTACAGTACTTTTATTCATTCATAAAATAAGTTACTCTTCCTCTCCATTTTCCACCAAAAACATCCTAGCCAGTGAAATTAAGCCATTTAAACTATGCAAAGCACCACATAGAAGATGTTTGCAGAAGAAAAAAGGGGCGGGGGTTATATCATGTGCTTGTTTTCTTCTTTTCTTGGATTATTTGATTCAAAGTACTTTTTTTGTTTGTTAAATCAACTAGAGTTAGCAGTTTCTTTTCCCAGTCTTATAGTCCAAGAATGCTATTTCTAAAAAAAGGAATTCACTTTTATTAAATTCAATTGTTGAGTCATTCTACTGTTGTTGAGTTCCTAGTCAGTGGCAGGCACTGTGTTAGGTTCTGGGACTATTGGAAGGAACAAGACCAGAGTGATCCCTTTTCTCATGAAATACATATTTTCCTTTTTAGTGAGTTACAAACAAATTTTATCTTTTTTTAAAAGACTGCAAAATTTACACATTATTATTTTATTTAGTCTGTTGAATTTTCTATTTGAGTGAATGAGTTTAACAGAAGCTGAGACATAATTAAAGAGTTGCTAGCCTGGAAATTTCATCAAAAGAAATCACTGAAACAGTGTACCAAGAGACAAAATTTGGAAAGAGATATAAAAATTATAGTGAGAAAGATCCAGAAGAGGAAAGGGTTGAGGTAGATGCAATATTTTAAAAGATAATTACTTAGAAATTTCCAGAACTTATCAAGCATACTGGATTTCAGGATCAAGTTTAAAAAGAAAATAAATCCACACTTGAACACATTTGAGCATAACTATAGAAAACTAAAGACAAAGAACTCTTAAGAGCAGGCAACAAAAAAATAGATAAACTATCTTCAAAGAACAACAATTAGACTGGTAACTAACTTCTTAACAGTAATCTTACTGAGAAGACTGTGGAATGTTTTCTTCAACAAATTGATCTTAATTCTACACAGCAGAATTGTCATTTGGAATAAGACTGAAATAAAGACATTTTTCAGACAGAAAACCTACATTATTTTTTTTTTAAATTTAAACATAAAATGTATTCACCCATAGTGCCTCTAACTCCAATGCTGGGAATTTATTTCAAAGAAATAATAGGACAAGTATAAAAAGACGTATATACAAGGCATTTATTATAATAGCTTTGCTTACTTTATCAAAGATTTGGAAACAAGTGAAATGCACATCAATAGGGAATTACCGAAATAAAATATGATGCATTCATAATTTTCATTATGAAGATTATACAGTTGTTTGTTTTCTCTAACAGAAGTACAGTAATAATAAATAGAAAATAAAAGGAGAAAGCAGGCTATGGAGCAGCATGTTTCATATGATCCAATATAGGCTAACATTTTAAATCTCTGTTTGTTATTAAGTGTACATATCCAGAAAAGTTGAGAAGGGTATACATATGATTATTGTTCCTGGGGTGTGGAATAAGGAAAAATTTCCCCATGTTCTGTTTTCTTTGCATTCTTTACTATCATTATTTTCATTTTGGGAAAGTAAAGCTTTTTCGTAGTTTCCCCTATTTATTGAGACCTTTAGTATAAAAATTACATTTATGCAGCTAACATAATGATGTTTTAGATCTAGACTTAATCTCATTTGGGTAGGCTATGGTGTTAATGAAGCCTGCCCTGAAGTTTTGTTTTTTGTGTAGGCCAATTAGCTCTGCGCTGAGAACAAAATGACTCTTTTCTGCATTATCTATTAGCCGGAGGAGCCAGGCTTTCAAGTCTTTACCTGAGTCTCCTGGCAAGAGACACTGTGAGGAGGTTGCAGAGCATAGAAAATGGAAAAAAAAAAAAAATCAGCTCAAATCATGTGAACCCAGAGGGCAGTGGCAGCTAGCATCACTTTCACCCACAAAGAATGAGTCATAATTTATTCTCTTTGAAAAATCTACCTTTGATATTTCCAGACCACCACATTTCCCAGGTCACAGTGAGTCAAATCAAAACAAAACTGCACTAAGCAAGAAACTCTCATTTCTTAGCACTCCCTTTCCATTTGCCTTATTGCTTTCTCCCACTGTCTCTACTTAAGAGGATTTCCTCTTTTTTCCCCATATCCAGTCTCATAACAAATGACCTCAAGAAATAGAGGCTGACCTAACCACTGTCTATTGCCTCAAGAAGATATTCTAATTTTTTCAGTTATGGTAAGGAGCACCAATAGTTTGGGGATTCTAATATAACAATTTTTAGGCCTGCAGTTTTGCCCCTCAATTTTGCAGCAAGGAAAGTCTGGTAACATTGTTTGGAGGCTTGTCTAATATGAAGCCTGGCATATAAGACTATAGCTTCATTCCAATCTGAATATATCACTGTCAATTTATAGCCAGAATCATGGAAGGAATCTGAGCAGCTTGTTGGATTGTTTATATTGAATATATGGAAGAGTTGGGGTTATATATTCCAGCACACCATTGTGAATGATGTACAAGGTGAAATTCTAAACAAGTCATTTCAGAATTCTGGGTATTGGTTTTATCACTGGAAAGACTATGTAGCATGTGGATACACTGTCAGGAAAAACAAGATCTTATAGCGTTCTGCGTGTTTCTTAAGCATTAGCAACTGTTCAGGGCTTTTGCACTAGCAACTAATAATTTTCTAGTTGTCTTTATCTTGTGAAAGTCATTTTATATTTTCATAATAGTTGTACCATCAGTAGTGTTTGTAGGGCAGTTTTTCTCACACAAAGATCTATTTTCTAACAGTTAGTATTCTGATAACCAAGAAGAAAAAAAATAAGTAAGTCCCCAGGGATTTATGACAGGTTTTTCTTTTAGAAATCCCTGTATATTTCCTGAATATTTTCTATTGGAAAATATAAAAGACATATATGTGATAAAAAATAATAATTTTCCAGATATTGTTTTCAGATATGCTGGTTGTTAGATAGTTAATTAATATAAATCCATAAATTTCCATAGAAACATACTTCAGAGACAAAAGCCCTGAGAGGAAACTCATTGTCAATCAATCATACTTATTTTTGAAACTCTACTTCCTGTCAAGGTTAGTTAAGACTTCTTGCTACAGAGGATTGTAAAACATACATTCTTGTTTCTGGCACAGTCCTGGTTGGCTAAAGCCCATTATCCCTGTGTAATTGTTGGTAGTGCACCTTTTCACATTCGAAGTTTGAAATAGGAATTTTATGAGCATTCTAATTTTAATGGTATGATAACTCTTTGTCACAGATTTCCTGTCAGTATTTCTCTTGATGTACACTTCTCTGAGAAAGTAAGGATAAATGAAGAATGAACTCACTGTTTATATTTACCCTGGTCCTTCACCCAGGACATCTGCTAAGTAAGGCTCAGTCAGGGCTCCCGTGTTGCCCAGTTCTCAGGGATGCCATTCACATCGTAACCTGTATGGACAGTAGCCTCCACTCTTTTTCTTGTAACTACCTCGTTAGTAAAAACACGTGTTTATATGAATGCAGTTAAATTCATTTACTGTCAACTTTGTATCTCTTCTTTCTCTTATGTGCTACTGTGCCCAAGCCCTCATCTCAATCACATACAGAATTTATCATCTCTTTTAAACTAATCCCATTACAATAATGAAAAAGACTTTTTAAATGTCGTATTACTGGTAGAATCTTGTATCACATTAAAAAGTCTGCTGTTTGTATGTAGCTATTTTTAACTGTAATTTTCAGTGCAAATTAACATTGCTTTGTGTACATGAATTATGTTCCTCCATTGTCCTGATATTTAGTAATCACTTAGGTACAACAATACATGAGATATGTGTTGAATGTTGACTAAATTTCTCTGTATGAGAAAATCTGGGTAATATACTTCTACATACAGATTCCCTTGCTATCTGAAAATAGAACTTTCCTATCCAAACTTTCATAAACCATAATGGCATAAAGCACAGAGGCAATTATCATTGATTTATATGGAAAATATTTTGAATGTTCCCAGACACAAAATTCAACACACACACAATGTATTTATTTTGTTCACATGATGGAAACGCTTGATTACGTCTAGTTTTACACTAGGCATAACACCCTTATGCGCTCTCTTAGGCTTTCTGATACCTTAGGACACATCTTACTAACAGATGGTCAAAAAATAAATTGAAATAAAGCACAGATGCTCACAAGCCAATTCAAAGCTACGGAGGCTTGGTGCTGAGGTGTTGAGTGTAGTTACTGGGGAAGGAGCTTGGCAGTGCCACTCTCGCTGCTTAGGGTACACGCTGCCTCTGTAATGGCTCACTGCAAAACAAGCACTGAAATCATAATAAAAACAAAAAATGTGAAATGTTGGAGAAGAAAAATATGGCCATTAAAATATCAGTTCAGGAGATAAAATACACAACAAGTCAAAGTTTGAGAAAGAGAATATCCTGGTCAGGGATTGGGAGTGGGGGAGATAGAGGATATTACTAAAAATTGTTTCAAGAAATTTTTTTTCAAAGTTGAATAATAAGAGTTTGCAAAAGGAATTTCAATAAAATAAATGAAAAATACCCATTTTAATGCACACCTCCATAAAATTTCAGAGCATTAGGGATAAATAGAATATTACAAATGCTTGCAAAGAGAAATAAATAGATTTTGAAAACAGGATCTGAGATCAGAATATCACCAGACAACTCTACTACTGCATATGAAGTTGGACGATGATTTGCCTTCAAATTGCTGAGGGAAATTTTAATTCAACCCAAAATTCTGTTCACAACCAAATTGTTAGTCAATCTATGTCAAACTATCAATCAAGCATAACAGTATATTTAAATAGTTTCAGAAATGTAAGCCTTGAAAAACCTATCTCCCATGCACATCATTTCAAGAAGTTACTGAACAATGAGGACATAAAGTAAAGTAAGAAAAAGACACTGAATCTTCAAAATCAGGGACCCAGAACAGGAGACAGAAGAAGTTCCGGGTTGATCACTATTCAGTAGCTCTAAAAAGAAACTCCCATATTGGAGGAGAAGGATGAAAAGCTCACATATGGATGCTTATGAAGGTGGCAAGGGGCCGGGGAGGTAAAATTGATAAGCCCAAGATGTGTTTGACCATATGGAAACTAGAAGTCAAAAGGGTCGTATTAATCACTCAAGGAGCTTGATATAATGATTGTGATATGTAAACTTAGGCAAATAAAAACATAGGCATTGCTAACTTCAGGAAAAACAAAAGTTGCACAAGATAGGTAATATAATCATACTACTTGGTTCAGCCCTGAACAATACCAACATGGTCATATCAAGACAAACACTGATCAAAAATGCAACAAAATTAATTGATAACACTATATTAAAACAATAGGGGGAAATGAGATGCTGTAAGAATGCTAAACCCTCATTTCATAAGAAAGAAATCTATAATAACTAAAACTGACAAGTAATAGCATTATAAAATATAAGAAAGGAAATGCCAAAAGGTATAGCCAATAGAGCTTACAAAAGAGCACACAAGAATAGGAGATTTGGGGCTCAGGGAGCTATTTTTCAAATTCAATCTTGCAAAAGTATTTTACTGTTTAAACTTCTATGTACATGTATTACTTGGAAGAAATAAAAATACTCAAATAGAATACAAATGAGTTAAGAAAGGGAGGGAGAGAGGGAGGGAGCGAGGGAGGTAAGGAGGAAAGAAGGGAGGGAGGGTGGGAGGGAGGGAGGGAAGGAGGGAGGGAAGGAGGGAGGGAAGGAGGGAGGGAGAAAGATTCCATCCGTGTATTTCATTATATCAAACAGCTAAAGAAGATGATACCTATAGTCAATTCTATAGATGCTGAAAAATTCTATCGATGCTGATAAAATTCTACAACCATTGCAATATAAATAAAAGAAGGTAAGAACAAGAATAGTTGCTCTCAGCATTAAAATTCAGGAATGGATTCACAATTATAGCCAATGACGCAGATAAGAAAAATAAATCTATTGTCATGAAAAATGGCCACAGTATATTGTTAAATTTTAAAAAAAGTGTTGGAAATATATATATATATATATACACACACACCTGGGGTGCCAAAAAAATGTACACAAGTGGACACTTTGGTCAACGTTGCTCAAGCAGTAGTTCGCCGTAATCAGAGTGTCTGGACGCTGATGGTAACCTCTTTGAGCATCTCTTGTCATTCCAGAAGTCAAATATGACTTGTATTCATCTTTTGTTATCAGTATATATTATTACAATTTTAATACAGTTTTCCTCTCTTAAAATGCATGTACTTTTTTGGCACCCTCTGTATATATACCAAAGTTGATACTTCCCACAGTTTTAACCTGGGCCTGTCTTGATTTAATAAATACTCAGTTGTTCTTAGACTGTGCACCCATACCATCTCATACATACCTCGGTTTTAGTACTGTAGAGGTTTTTTTAATGGAACACCAACTAATATCCTTAAACTAGATGATTGATATTGTCCATTCCCTTTGTAAAGTATAATGGCTGATGCCGAAAGCATGCTAAAATCTTCCAGCTTTTAGCTGTTTTCCAGTAAAACCATGGATTTCTGTTCCTGCCAATTGAGTTGTTGTTTACGGAAAAGTTGGGAACATTTCTTCCCAAACCAGTTGTCTTTGCTATTTTAATTACATAATTAAATTTTATGTTGGAAAAGATGAATGAAATACTATATGAAAAGAAAGTTGTTTCTGTGAAAACGTGAATATTTTTAAAGGAATGGATAAAATTGAGTTGCTGAAAAATAATACTATCAAATTAAGTATTGGCAAGATCACTAAAATACTACTTTACAAAACTAATACAACTCTAGGAGGATCTGCACCATTATTTTTCAAGTTTCTGTAATTTTTCACTCAACTTTAAAAACATACAGACATTAAACCACACACCATGCATTGTGTCTGTGGTTTATAAAAGAAAAATAATGTGAAGAAAAGGCCTTGACATATCAAAAGATCAGTGGAAGAATGTATAATTTTGTTTTAAAATAAAATGTTAAAAGGCATTTTTAAATTTCCTCCTATAACCAAATTTTTATTTGGTTAATAAACCAACTTCTGGAACAAATTGCATTAGGATAAAAGAGCTTCAACTGAATATAAAAATCATTTATTTGTATATCTGCCTCCCCTACTGAGATGTTATTTCCTTGAGAGTAAATATCATACATTGGCCTTGTTATTCTTTGTTCTCCAGCACCAGTGAAATGCCTAGACACTTAATAAATGTTTGCCTCTTAAAATTTTTCAACAGATCCTCTTTGGATAAATAACATACTGTCAAATTCTTTATTTTTACATTCAAATTTTCCTATGAAATTTATATTAAACTCCATAAATCCAAATTGAATCCCCTAAGCAAACTGTTTTGCTTGATTTCCTTCCAAAATAAAAAGAAAAAAAAAGAAAAAACCTATTTATCTGCCTCTCCTCATGTGGTTCATCTACTTGGAATGCCCTCTCACCAAATTCAATATCCTATCCAACCATAACCCTAATTGAGACAATTATTCAGTGTGAAGTGTTCCTGCTCTGAAATTACTTCCCTGACTCCTTCCAACTGACCTGGTGGTTGGCTATTTTAATATTTGGGTATTGAAGCGCAAGTCATGATAAGTCAGCTCCTGTGGAAGGTTTTGGAACTGGCTGAAGACCCACCATTGAACTGAAGCCATTGACTGGACCCAGAGCTAAATACGCAAGTTCAGAAATGCCATAGAGCAGCTGAGACACAGCACCAAGCAACTTATAAAGGTTAAATCATGTTTCACACAAGAACTAGCCCAAGATTTTCCAAAGCTCAGACCACAGGAAAAGCAATAATAGGCTAAGGAACTCAATCCTAAGTCTGAGTGGAAGGCTACCATCATCGTTGAGTTGTGTTGGGAGCTCCCAGATCCCAACAAGAAGTGAGGCCCAATGCCGGCTACAGAACCACGCAGTAGGTGTGACTTCTGTCTTCACAACCTTGGCTGGGCAGGGCTGCCAGCATAACTTTGGTGTATAGACAACAATGGAAAAGCCAGATCAAAATAAGCTACACATACCTGTGAGATGGCAGACCGCCAGAACTTGGAGGTAACATAGGCACATGGAGGAATCCCATGGGAAAATTGGATCCCTGGTCTGGAGACCAACAGAAATAACAATTTCTTATGAGAACCCAAGAAACAAACTGGATGACCAGACTCCATGTTTGGAGCAGTGACTTAATTTTAAAGCAGGAAGAATGAGGCACCAAAAGGGAGGCACTAACACTATAGATACTTTCTGCGTTATAAAATGCTTAGTAAATGGTTGGATTGAAACTTGCATGTGGGATATCAGTCCAGCCCTGTATTACTACTTTGGAAGAGATGTAGATGGAGCAAAATAGCATAGCCTCACAGTTAAAAACACTTAAACTTAGAAAATGGAGTGATACTACAGGTAACCCCCGTGTAACACAGTTGTTAGGTTCCTTAAAGTGCCCTGTTATGCGAATCCGTGTTATATGAAACAAAGAACTAGTACAAAAAAGGGGGTTAGATTCCAAAAATTAAAAAAACATACTATTATATTTTTATAATTAAGAGAAATATTTTTATTAAAGCAATTTTCATCAAATAATATGTATTAATATGTATTAAATAATGTTTTCTTCGTCATCACTACTAAGCTTTCATTACGTTCCGTGTTTTTCAGGGATTTCCCTAATTTCAAATGAGCTATTTTTTGCTCTTCAAAGCTCTCATTGAGCTCCGTGTTGTTCGGGGATTTCTCTAATTCTCAAACCGTGTTAGAGCGAAACTATGTTATAGAAGTGCCGTGTTATACGGGGGTTACCTGTATTTTGTAGCGTAGCTAACCTAGAGATGAATGAGCCAGTATCCTAAAATAGATTTTAAAATACAGCAGGTTTCAGAATCTTTGAACAGATTTTGAGAAGCCTTTGGATAGAAGGAGGCATAATTCTATTGAGCTGAGCACCTCTCAAGAAGCTTTTTATTCCACCATAATAATTAAGAAAAATTTGTCAGTTACCAAGTCAGCATATTTTAGGACCATGCGTCTGGATTTCTAGAGAATGTAGTTTCTATGACTTGATAAAAACCTAAGTCAACCACTCTTCAGATTTGTTAACTATTAATTAAGGACCTGAAGGCAGTCTTTCTAAACTTGTTACTTTGGTGTTTTGAGGTTTTCATTCATTCTCTATTTTAGAATATTGTCATGTTCCTCAAGTAATTTTGTAGAGAATAAATTTTAACACAATTCTTACATATGCAGCAAATATTTATCTTTCTCGTCTATACAATATTACCTGGTTTGGGGCATTTTTTTAAGGGCTACATATCAATTTCACTTATTTGGTCAAATAATTTGAAAAAATCAAGTGTCAGTTCTAAAGCCTGGTTCTTTTTGTTTTGTTTTGTTTTGTTTTACTATATCTGTTCCTTAGTGTTAGTGTTAGTTGCCTCAAATCTTTTTAAACATAGGTGGCAAATAATAACATAGTAGTTAATAATCATTGAGCACTTATGTGCAAGAACTTATGCTGGACACTTTATTTACATTATTAAATCTAATCTTCATCCAATATATACTCTTATATTTGCCATTTTTCTTTTTCTTTTTTACAATTGAATCCTATGTGATTTTACTAACCAATGTCATTCCAATAAATTTAATAATACAAAAAAGAGTTTTTAGCTCAGCTACTTCATGATATTGCTGCCGCCATTTTGTTTGGTCAAGCAGCCTTCAGAGACCTTACACTGATCCTGGCCCTTCCTGCAAACACATGCCCTGGGTAGCAGCCTCAGAGTCATAAGCAGATGTAAGTTCCCCATAAGACTTCCCCAATGGCTGTGTGATCAAAGGTCTCCCTGCCCACTATGACCTCCTCATTATGCTCCCCTTAAATAAGACCCTGTGTGACTTAACAAAACCCCACTCTTTTGGTTTGAATTGACCAATTGACCTTAGCCTAGGAACCCCAAAGCACTCCACCCATGGACCCTAATAAATGCATGTGCCCCAGAATCTCTCTCTCTCTGTCTGCAGTCTGCTTTGACTGCCATTTTTCAAATAAAGAAAATAAAATCCACTTAGGTTCTGCAACTTGCCCAAGACCACACAGGTAGTAAGAGGTGGATCTGGGATTTTTAACCCAGGTCTCAAATTTTTATGTTGCACATTTAACCACAGCAATGAGTGTGTGTGTGTGTGTGTGTGTGTGTGTGTGTGTGTGTGTGTGTGTAAGTACTAAAATGTAAGATACTAAAATGTTCTCTTTTTTCCTTCATTCCTTCATATAAAAGTTTTCTTTATTTTTAGAGAAGTTTATTGAACATTTAGTACATTAACAAATGTACAGGGTATTCAATAGGAGTCAGCAACGGTTAAAACTCAGTCCCAGTGCTCAGAAGCTTATAGTAGAGATTAAATATTTTCCAATTAAAATGACAGCTTTTTAAGTGGGAAAAAAAATAGACTGGATATTTGGCCCTGCAAGTTAGCCTAGGAAATTCAGATGTCGCAGGAAGGAAATTGAGGGGATCTCACTGCACTTCACAGAGAATAACTTGAACATTGTGAAGAACAGAATCCAATACTTATTGAATACTGATGGGGTTTGGTTCATTATTCTTGGCTGTGGAACATATTGTTAATATGTTTATCTATGTGATAAGATTGTAAGTTCCCTAAGTGTTGAAACTGCTATAATGCTTCTGATCTGCCACAAAGCCTGGTGCACTGTTGTGTCACTCAAAAGTGTGTTTAATTGAATTAAGATAGGATCTCTTATCAGTATTAAGCCTTTTTTCATGAAATACTTGGGAAATTTCTCATCTTTCTTTCTTCCACAGCACTTAGGCCACTGCAAAGATAAGCAAGTTCGTTTTCCCGTAATTCTCATTCCCAACACAAAATAAAGCTTGGCCCCTTCTCTCTTTCTCAAGGAAGTGTTTCATATACATTTTCTACATGACCTTTTTCCTGGATTCTAACAGGACCTCCTCCATTGCATTGAGAATTATTAATCCAAAAGATTTTCTGACAATCCATTTTGATAGGAAAGTAGAAATTGGGAAGATTGTTTTGAATTTAGGGACTCTGCCTTTCAACAAAATGATATATAGTATATTTAATATTAAATGTCACTACCAACACATTAATATTAGCAAAATTATCAAACAAAATGTGTATTTTTTGACATACACATTTAATTTTGTCGGACTGCATTTTTCCTTCTTTGCTATTTACACACCGTTGGTTTTAGACTGGCCACCAATAGTTCAAGTCCTTGAAGTACCGTGTGCTCTCTGAATTGCCTGTGTGCAAGACTGTGTTACAAGATTTGAGAGTAATTTCTCTGTTGAGATTTCAAAGATATACTTTCGACAGATTTTCAAGAGGAGAGGCAATCTCTTTAATGTGTTCGATTCTCATAACCGAAACTTGAAGGACATATTATTAACGTGAAACACTGTATGTTTCCAATGTTTTGTACCCTCAGCCTAACCTACCAGTGTCTTGAATGTGATCATTTATAGTGTCAAAAACTCAATTAATGTCTTTGAATTTAAACTAATAACTGCATTCTCTTCTTTTTCTTCACTCTGCAAATTCTTCATCCTGTGTTTTTGGTTCATTCGAATTAAACTTTAAAAATGTCTAATTCACAGGGTTGGGGATTGGGGAAATTGGTAAAGGGTCCAATGCTATAAACTTCCAGGAATAAGACAATTATTAAGTCCTGGAGACGTAATAAGCCTGGTGACTGTAGTTAACAATACTGTATTGTATATTTGAAAGTTGCTAAGAAAGTAGATCTTAAAAGTTCTCATCACTAGAAAAAAAACCTAACTATGTGAGGTGAGGAAAATTAACTAAACTTATTGCAATTATTTTGCAATATAGACACATATAAAATCATTTTGTTGTACACGTTAAACTAATACAATATTATATGTCAATTACATCTCAATAAAATGGGGAGAAAATGCCTATTCAATAATGAGTCAAGATCTATGAAGTACTTCCTACAAAGATACTTACAATTCACTTAATCACTTGTAGGGCAACAGAGTAGCAAACTAGGAATTATATTTTTTATTTTTTATCATTGGTTCAGATGGTAAAGTGATTTGCCCTGAATTAAGACATCCTTATAACATTAATAAATAAATAAGGAACTGTTAAATAGCATATGCCCCAGTGGTTTGACAAGTGAACAGGCTGTTACATTATGAATGGAATGCTCTTTCTACCACTTCCTGCACGGCCTGTCCTAAAACTTCAGGACTACTGTACTTCCCTGTCCCATACTGTGTTCTGTGTATGACTTACACAAGGTTTGTAAAGCAGAACAAAAGTGTTAATTAGTATATCATTATTGCCAAAGAGGCAGATGCCAAATGTTTAGAAACTCTTGATGACTGGCTCTAGATTCTTAACTGTTCTGGGTTTTGTTCTAACACAGGGGGGTTAAATAAATTGCCAATGTGTTGTGTTGTACTCTGTTTTGTTTTCCATAATCCTGTGCATACTGAGCCTCCTGCCTCCCAAGAAAAACAAAGTATATCTTAAAACATTTCTTACCACAGGCTCATTTATTCTCATTCTAGAATCAATACCTTACATTTTCCTTGTTAGAAAATTAGCAATGCGCTCATATTCATTCCTTGGATCAGTGGATGAAGAGAACAGATAATTTGTATAGATTACCCAATTTCCTGTGGGTGAATGAGAACACAAAGAAAGGGAGGAAGAGGGAAGGAAAATACCAGAGTAGCCAGAGACAGATGGGCTACTCAAAAGTGGTTGCCTGGAATGTAGGGAATGAAAGCCTGAGGTAATTATTTGAAACTGAATGAGTCAATTGTTTAATACTATTTTAAAATATTTGAAAAGCCCATAACCTCTAAGTAAAATCAACGTTTTCATAACCAAGATACCCAGAGTAGTACAAAATCTTGACTCCTCCTAAAAATACTTGAAATGTAATTATTATAGTTAGTGTTATAAGATATGTTGTGTAAACTACATATTGCAAATTTTAAAACATATTCTAAAATAGGAAGGGGCCTAGAATGAGTAATGAAAACAGAGGAATCATCCTTTCTTAACAATTGGATCCTTAGATTTTATCATGGATGAGTACCATGGTTCTGGTTAATAAAATGGATCATAACCAAGAACAGAAAGAAAAGAAAAAGAGTAGAAAATGATCTCTTAAGTATGACTATATTAACTCACACGTCATATAAATACTCTTGCATCTCCTCTCATCTCAGCATCAGACATTATGTAGAAGGCAAGAGGAAACCCGGTTTACCACATTTGAAAGCTGTTCATGGCTGGTGACAGAGTTCATACTTAGCAGTTCTCTCCTGCTATTATAATCTTAAAATCTACAATCTGGAGGAAAGATTCATCCTTTTACAGCCAGCCCAGACCCTTCACCTTTAGTGTAGGCTTCAAATTCAGCCACGCACGTTCTCACCTTCTCTGTCCAGTAGCAGTCTCTAGACTTGTTTCAGTGGGCTGTCCTGTTTTCTTATACATGATAAGAGAGAGAACCAAGTCCTTTCTCTCTGTCCATGTGAGGGTCAGGAAAGCTGCATGGATGGGCAAAGGAAGTTAATCCTTACTTAGACATAGTTACCAAAGCTTTATGTATTCGTATGAATCCAAGAACATGTTTGCTGAGTCAGCCAGTCAATGTCACTTTTTAATATAATTTTTTTGTTACTCTATACACTTGGGTAGGAAGAAGGTCATGGACTTCAGTGCCCATATGTCTGGCTGGCCCCCTTGATAACCTTAATCTACATGTTCGCTTCCTGGAAAGGCCTAGTAAATCTCAGGAGTGATGATTTCCGTTGTCTTAGGAGAGTCACTTTTCATTTCACCTCAGATTTGGTCACACAGAACTTCATCTGACAACATTTTTCTGATGCAGTAAAACTACTGGTTGCTTCAATTATTAATTCAATAAGTTTAATTCAACAAAATGTGTTTAGTGACTTGTCTTTTCTCCACTCTAAGCAAATTTGCTGTCAGTCTATGCCCCTCAGGAATTTACCCTCTAGCTAGTGTAGATGATTACTAGGGAAACAACTTTTAGAATATTTACACAGCAAAATATAACCAAGGACCAAAATAATATAGGGCAGCTATGTCAAGGTCGAGAGAAGTTCACTTTCTAAATATAACAATAAAGCGCAAATGAGAAGATAACTCTACAGTCATTTTCTGTCATCAGCATATGCCTAGTGATTTATTTTAGACCTGCTCTGTCTTTATAAAAAGCCCAGCACAGGGGAGAGCTCTTGAAATTCATAATAGCAGTAATAAACTTGAAAGAAGTTGCTAGCAAGATGCTACACAGCCCAAAGTAGCCCAAATATTGCAAACATCCAGCAGTGGTGGTGCAACTATCCACCCAACCACGAATTCCTAAAGTCCCACCAGATGCCACTCAGAAGCCTGGGTTTCTGAATCATCTAAGTAATAGCCAGATTTGTACATAAAATAGAATCTTCAACATGTGTTTAAATCTGAGAATCACTTAAGATTGAGAGGAAAGTGAAAGTCATTCAATTTACCCCTCAAAACTATAGTGAATTCACCTCAAATGGTAGGGTGAGATTCCTAAGAATCTAAATGATTTTAGTAGGAAAGACTTTGTGGCTGACAGACTGAATTTTAAGGGGAAATGAATTGAGAAGTGTAATTTTATAAGGAAACCTAGAAAAGTTCTTACACATATTTTTGTATTTACTAACAAAGTTTCTTTTCTTTTCTTTTTCTTTTTTTTTAAACAAGAATAGCACACATTTCAGTGCTTTCCATGTGCCAGGCATTTTGCATACATTATCTCAGTTTTTGCTAAGCAATTTTCCTGTTCTATAGATGAAGTTTTAAAACTTGCCCAAAGTCGATACATATAATAAATAATAAAATTTGGATTTAAAACCAGAATTACAGCATGCAGACACCATTCTTCAGCAGTGATGATGGGAGCACTGGTGGAAGGTGTCATGGGCAGGGAAGGACGGCCATTTCTTCCTATAATATATCCTGACTTTTCTGCAGTTTTTTCCTTAACCTTTCAAGAGACAGTGATGTCCACATAGTCCCCAAGGTCCTCTTTTGAAGGCCTTTATGTATCCAGTCATTCAAGCTTTGCTTCTTCTGCGGCTTCGTAGGCACTGTTCAAAGTGGAGTCTTTGGGGTCTGAATACTGATCACGCTGTTTTGCAAATTGCCACCTGCCTCCCATATTGGTCAACGGGAATGGCTGGGTGATACTGTAGCTCTCTGTCTGTAACCTGAGTTCTGCGCCTGCCTTTGCTTTGGCAGCTGCATTTCCCTGGCATAATTAATTTCCTGTGTCCTGTGGCTAGGAGGATGGCACTTTTAATGTCTGTTGCCAAGAGGAGTTGCTTCCTGCTTATACTGCACCAAGCTGAATACAGATTTTCATATTGTATAGAATTACAACATTTCCCGGTTTTCACCATTATGCATCTCAGTGGCCCTTACGATTTATCAGCATTACCTTTAATTACTTTAGTCTAATAGCCAGTTTGTCTTAGATCCTATCAGGAATCATAATGAATCATAATCAATAAAAAAAACACCTTTTTGTTGGGGAATTAATGCTTGATGTTTACCATCCCTCCAAAACTCAGTTTGCCACCATCTTTCTGCATCTAGTCGTATTCCAGGGTGTAGAGAGTAAATGTCGGTTCCCAAACAACAGACGAAAATCTTCACTCTGCATGCAATGACACCCAAGTCATTTATCTCCAGCCAGATCTCTACCCTCAGCTCTAGATTTCTATTAGTATTTGCAAAGAGACCACTTCTGGATGCCCCACACATTGTTCAAACTAAACATACCTAAAAATAAATTCCAAAACCAACTACCTCTTTTATATTCCTGGTGTCTTTAACTCATTCATGTAAACCCGAAATTTAAGAGTTTAATAATCTTTCACTAAGATCTATCCTGTCATTTCCACCTCCTTAATAGCTTTCAGTGAAATCTCTTCCTACCTTCTCCTACCACGTCTACTGTTAGGAACCTCATTACTGAACATGCAGTCATGCTGCCTGCCACACCCACCCGGACCTTTCCTATCTCACCTCTTTTATGAAAGAAGCATTAGTCCATTTTTTGAACAAGGGCTGCCATTAAATGGACCAGAGCAGACACACCTGTGCCAACCGTCTAGCCAGTGATTAATGAGGTCACTTGAGTCAGAACATTCTGTTCAAAAGAGGTAGCAGCATCCAGCAGATTAGTTCCTATGATAATTTGCATGTGGAATATCTGAGGGATTGGCCTGTCCTTAGAAAGGAGACGTTTATCCTTGGAGGTGCTGGATCGTAGACAGAATGACCATTGCTAATCTAGCGCACAAGCACACATAAGTGAACACTCATTTTCCTTAGGAATATTAGTCTCTATGCCTTGCAACCAGAAGGAGGTGGCTAATACAGATAGAGGGCCCTGTCTCAAGGAGCTGGCAGTCACAGTCACTTTGAGGGGGTGCAGATTTGTTTGTAGGGTTGTGAGAGATTGGACAAACCCTTCCAGGATGGAGGAGCAAGCCATCCATGTATGTCAATGATAAGGTAGACACTGCGCTGGCCAAAGCCAGGCTTTGGTGACTTTACTTTGGAACAATTCCAAAGAAATAGGAAATGCAAGTAAAACTCTCCCTCCCTCTCTAATTCTCCCTGCACTGCCCCTTCTAGAAGGATAGGCACCAAATTATTAAAAATGGTTACTTTTGAATGGAAAACACGAGACTTTTAAGATCTTATAAATTGCTTGTATTTCCCCTCCCTTCCCTCCCTAAAAATGTGCATGCACTGTATTGGTGATAAAGAAATAAGAAAGCAAAAAATGAAAGGACAAAATAAAAGAAAATGAAATTCAAGAACACCAGAGCTGGATGACTGCCCCTGATACAATTAGACAGTTGCAGTGGGGAAACACATGCTCTGGTCCCAGGATGCCTGGCTAAAAACAGATAAGGAAACACAGGCCCACCATATGACTTGGCTTCAGGAAAACCTTTCTGTTTGTAACCGGTATTCTGAGACCACTTAAAATCAGATCCAAAACTAATAGTTCCCAATGCTGAATTGCAATGTCAGGCTGAATTGTCTGACTTGCCAGGTTTCTATGGTTAAAATTAATGCCTTGCTTGGCAAAGATTGTCATACTAGCAATTGGAACCATCTGAGAGGAGCCAGAACCGTCTGAATTTCCTGACTCCTAGGTCCCTTTGAATTACGTCTCCGCATTTATCTGTCTCCCCCAGGAATGGAATGAGGCGCAGGCTGGTCATAAGGATTAACCACATTAGATCCAGTAATGTGCAAAATCAGAGTATGAGGGAAAAAAAACAATACTATCAAAAAGAAATTATAGTTGTCATCTCAGGAGTATGGGGAAGAGCTTCTTGAGAATATGCAGATGAATTTTACATTTGCTTAACCAAGGAGTACACAACATAATTTGAGAAGATCTAGCCAAATTCATTCCAAGCTTTGGATGAGAAAGGAAGGGGGAGAAGCAAGGGCTTTCACCTATGCCAGCACGTTCAGAATTCTACGGTACCTTGCAAGCAGATGTGGCTAACACAGATAGAGGGCTGGAGCAGGCTTGCAAGCAATAGACCTTCAGAGAAAATGTAAATTTGATTGTTCGGTTGTGGAAGATTGAGGAACCATGAGGACAACCTCTTCCAAACAATATGTTGGGATCTGCAATCTATATGCAATGATTCCTAGGTTCATTATCTCCAGCTAGATCTCTGCCCTAAGCAGCACTCTGTGGTTCCAGGGTTAACTGGTATCAGTTGTGACCCAACCAGTAGCAATGAAGAGCCACACCACCAACAACCAATATGAAGAAAAGGCTTGCAAATGATGCGCAGGGTAGGAATGTTAGAACATGCTCTATCGTTGGGCCCTACTCAACTGCTCCAGACTCAGTTCCCAGTTTGGGCTGAAAGATACACCCTTCTCTTCATCATTAAAGATAATCTAATAAGAATCTATCTTGGGAATGAAAACTGCTTTCCTGACTAGAATTCTCAGGTAGTGGAAGGATATAGCTGTTAGAAAACAAATAGGTCATGCAAACATATCCGCATGAAATAAAATAGTAGCTCCCAAGCAGGCATGGCATTTCTAGTGCGATAGAGTAAAGCCTAAATCGCTGTTATCTGTCCTCTGGACTCCAGAAATCTGAGGGAATTAAATTCACAGGCAGTCTAGTAAAGATCATTTTAGTAGAGAAAAGACGAATGTGCAAAAAGTCTTCTAGGAATTAAAGAAAACTGAAGGAATGAGCTGTTCCATCAATAGGAGGCATGTATAACCACAGAGAAAAGCAGAGACTTGCTATGAGATTGGATTCGTGTCACAGATATGAGACTAGCCAGTCTTGATGAACTCCACATCCAGTTTGCCTGTGAAGAGATCCCCTTTTTCTCAAGAGATCTGAGTGAATCAGATTTCAGTATTCAGAAGGTTCAGGCTATCATCTCTCATCAGGTCTTTTGCAAGCTGGCCTTAGGTTCTTTTATCTTCAGCTTTTGGTTTTTTCCCCCCCTCCACTCTACCTGCCATGTAACATCTAGAATCATATGTCCAAAACAAAATCCACTCAGACTCTTCTGCCTTCAAACCCATCGGTGACATTCAGTGCGATCACCCAGGCTTTTCCATTTCCCCTCTTCAGACACCTCTCCAGATGCTCTTGGCCCCAGTCACAGAACCATCTCAAGAACTTCAAGCACAGCAACGCTATTGCTTTGGTAAACTTAGACATTGCTTTTTCTCACCTCACCACTTCCTTCCCCTGGCCTGCAAGATTCTATCAGCCACCCTTGGTGCACTCTGAACTATGCAGGACTCAGCCCAACACATCACTGCCTTCTTAGGGAACCCTTCACTGACTAGACCTAGAAAAAGGAGTTTCCCTTCTTCTATTCCATAGCTCCTTGCTCTCTTGGTTCCAGCACTGATTATGCTGTTGTGTCTCCATTCACACTTCTGTTTCTTCCACTGTCCTATAACTTCCTTAAGGGTGGGAAGACTCTCTTTAAATCTGTAAATCATATGTCAATGTCTTTAAATCCCCAGCCCCTGGCATAGTTACTAGGATGCTGTAATATTTATTGAAAGAATAATTAGTGATTGTTACCTACTAGATGTCACTAAATGTCAGGGCCAATACCTGAGAGAGGGCTTCGGATGGCTAAGACGAAGTCTCTGTGTGGGGTTAAGGGGCAAGTCCTGACCCACCTGTTATATCTCATCCTTTTTAGAAGCTCAGAGATTCTTTAAAAGTGGATAAAATTTGACTTACTACCCTCAAGGCATACTGCCATGATTTGGAAAACTTCCTATCCAAACCTTTACTGAGGACTTTGTTGTCCATAAACATGGACATTACTCTCTTATATAATTCATTTATTTCACCTAAATGCTGGACAAGGGAACTGAAATGTTCAAGCCACCCTATAAGTGGAGAGTACCTCTGTAGATCCTATGATATCCTAATTCTAATTACATGTCTACTTTTGAAATACAACATTCTTAAAAGTTCTTTTTAATGTTTCAGCAAGCCTTTATTGAGTGTACTAATGCCGGGCATGATTTTTATTATCACAATTTATTGAGTGTATGACAGGGTCAATAATTTATGCGCTACCAGTCAGGTGTGAAAGAAATGTAGTTCCTGTATTTTCTACATCTAATTTAATTGTTATCACAGTGCTGGGTAATGGGAGAAAGCATGACTGTTGAATGACAGTATATAATCTCCTTTATGCAGTCAATTTAGAGTAAATCCTCAGTCCTTCTGTGCTTTTCCACCCCTGTTCCCAAGATGGTTCCTAGATGTATGGGGGACTTTCAAGGCCATGAGTTACTGGGATAGAAGTCATCTTGGAGGCATGCCCAGAGATCTGAGCTAGGAATAGCCTTTGGCTTTTCATAGACTTCTCTACTAACGTCCTGTCCAAATGTTCCGTGGGCCCATGGTGCTGAAGTCTGGGTCCACTGGACTCCTCAGTTGTTCTCACACTGGTTTTAAGAGAACACCCAAGCTCGCCCTGACACTGTGGGCCAGTCTGAGTATTAACCAACTCGTTCCTCCAACTCTGGTTTAGGCCATCTACCCTTTAGGCTGTGCAGTCAGGTCAATTTTTTCTTGTTCCCATAGCTGGCTAATGGACTCTCCATCTGGGCATTTTCTATGTCCCCTACTGTTCAAACACACTTACTTCTGGATTCCTTCCGTGGCAGAAGAGACTCAAGTGTGTGGAGAGAGTTAGAAGAGAAGTGGGGAGTCTGCCTTCCAGCTCTGTTTGACCCCTGCCTCAGCCACTTGTAACAGCTCCTCTACAACAGTGCATCTCAAGCTATAGTGAGGTCCCCCTGCCCAATCCATTGCAAACCAATATCATTGTAAAATATAATAAAAATTAATCATGAGAAAAATAAAATAATAAAGAGGTACACAATATAAGCCCCAGTTTTAAAAACTATTATTTGAGTCAACGGGCACCAAACTAGTTGTCTTAGTCAGACTATGCTTGTACCATATAAGAAAAATACCATAGACCATGTGGCTTATAAAGGACAGAAATTTATTTTTCACCATTCCGGAAGCTGGAGGTGCAGGATTGGGGTGCCAGCTTGGTCGGGTTCTGGCAAGAGCCCTCTTCCAGGTTACAGACTGCCAACTTCCCATGGTATCTTCACATGGAGGAAGGTAGAGTGAAAGCAAGCTCTCTCCTGACTCTTATTATAGAAGGGCATCAATCCCATTCCAGAGCTCTCTACCCTCATAAACTCATCTAATCCTAATCATTCCCAAAGGCCCCACCTCCTAAGACCATCACATTGAGAGGTAGGGTTTCAACATACGAATCGGTGGGGAGACACACTGTTATTCAGTCCATCACAGTAGTCTATCAAATTGCTATAGAGGTTTCTAAATGCTTATTCCCCTTTCAGAACTTATCCAGATTGCATGGCAGGCCAGAACCTTCTCAAGACTGCACTTGGAGCAGTGCAGCCCTGGAATGTGCCATGTTGGACAAAGCACTCTGCTGAGGTGGTCTTCAGTCTCCCCCAGCACGGCCCAAGCCCCACTGTGCTGGATTCTGCACAGTTTCTCTTTTATATTATTTTTCTAACAGCCTTCAAACGCCACACCCAACTATTACTCTCACCACACCCCTGGGTTAAAGCCTCAGGGGTGAGCCAGGACACCCTTCTTTGACTGCCTGGGTCTCTCTCAGTGTCTGCATCTTTGATCAGGAGCTTCTCCACTTTCTCCTCTCATTTGGGGTTTATAGACAGTTCTCCATCTTTACTTTTGATATGTGAACAAGAGGGATTTTGTTTTCCTTTTGCTTTTCCTTTTCTCTCCTCTCTCTCTCTCTCTCTCTCTCTCTCTCTCTCTCTCTCTCTCTCTCTCTCTCCATTTTGGCATTTTAGAAAACTTTTTTCACTGTCTAAAAGGCTCAACTCTCTTGCTGGAATTTATTTTAAAAGTTGGCTTTGGGACTCAGAGTCGATCAATGCCCTCTTTGTTTCAGATGGTACCCGCCCTCCTTCTGGAAGGACAACTGCCATTGACAAAATGGGTGGGGAGCCTCAGAGGCAAAAAAAAGAAAACTGTGCAGGATATGAAAATATTTTATAAGACCTCTATTACACTCACATCTGTGTGATACAAATAGGAGTACTTATGAAGGATTTAAAAACTCTTTATCACTATTACATTATACTTGCTTGATAATTACATAAAATGATGCTTTGGATGGAAACACTTATATGTTCCTTTTCTATACACTCATCTCACAAAGAAACAGGAATTGTTTCCATGTTTTATATCTTTATTGATGAAGCCAAAAATAATATCCCGAGATAAAATAAAGTTAAAATTGTAAGATTTATTCGTGTGTGTGTGTGTGTGTGTGTGTGTGTAAACAATTAGAAGAAGAATTCATTTTTAACTGAGTGACCCTTATACACTCTTGAAATTTTAACTTCACATACCAATTAACCTCTGCTTTACTTTCATGAAAATCGTGTTGCCCAGAGAAAATTGGGTGGTTCCTTTTCAATACTTCTGTATTTCAGACATTTTGTAAAAATGTCTGCAAAATTACTTCACAGAATTCATAATAACCATCAAAAAAAACCCAGAAAATCTGGATAGTATTTGCACATTTTCTCTTCCTGTTATCAGTGATTTATTATGACCACATGAATAATTGTCATTTTTTCAATTTCAATAGCTATTATAGCCATGAAAGTTGCTGAAAAAAATAACTTAGTTTTCTGAGAACTTATCTCCTTAACACCTACGGCTAAATGATGGTCATGCTTATTTTACCATTTGAAACTTTTGCTCAGGGCCTGAAATAGTGAAGACATCAAGTGCTCACCAAATTAATTAATTATTAGAAGTGAAAACTCACCTTCTACAATCTTCTATTGTCACTGTCCCTATTTTCACTGAACCTCCATGTGTGTGCATTTTTAATTAACTCAATAAAATAGATGTAGAAAACACAAATTTTTTAAAAAATTCCAAACAAATATTTACACACACACACACACACACACACACACACACACACATACACACTATCTTTCAACAACGCATTTTTAGGGTATTAGTCAGAATCTAGGTAGGAAAGAGATGTAACAGTCAAATTGCATATCTGGGGAGAATTTAATTAAGGTATTGCTTTCAAAGGCATGATCTGAATGTAGGGAAACTACAAAAGACAGTGCAGTACCAGAGGGCAGGTTACCCCAGGGAATTGTTACCGTCCTCAGGCTAAAAGAAGCCAGTGGAGCAGAACCCCAAGATGAAGAAAGCTTAGATAAAGAAAACTTAATAACACAGCATCCTCAGAAAGCTCTACCAAAAAAGGAAGAAACCAAGCTCAAATCAAGTAGCATTTTAAATGACCTAGGGTTTATTCTTCTTTCCAATTACTTATTGTCACTACTCATTGACAATATTTTAAACATTATGTGACTTTATGTCAAGGGATACAGCCAACCCAAAGTGATCCCTGCACCCTGCAAGAAAAGAGCCTGGGAATAAGTATCCCATCTTTCCTCTCCTTCCTCCCTCTGATCTCCTGCTAGTGTTCCCCTTGGCAAACTCAACCAGAATCCAGAGGCTAAGAAAGCCTACTGCTGTGGGTCAGAGTCCTAGTCTCCAGTGTAGAGTGGAGAAGGCTGGAAAGTGAAGCCAGAGGGAAAAAAACAACACATCTCACACACTCAATGCATTATCTTACAATTTACACATGGTTGTATGTGTGCTTCTTAAAAAATACTATGCACTTGATGTGTGCATAAAATGTCTGAGAGAGTTAACAAAAGGATATATGCAGGCCAAGAATAACATAATTTGTCTCATTTTCTTTTCCTAATACCTCGTGGTAACAATACTCAGTACATTTTTGGAGCTTCCACTATGTGCCAGATACCATCCATTCTCAGACGGTAGTAAGTGTGCCAAGCTTTGTGGCCACCAGCCATAAAATGCCTCCTTAAATGTATGGAGTTTCCCTCTTTGAGTCTTGCATCCCAGGGTAGAAACCAGAAGGCAGTTTCCTAAACTCCTAAACTCCGTCACGTAGCCTCTGTTAGGCCAACCAGACTCATCCAAAGGAGACTGGGTTTGGAAGAGAGCAAGGAGGGAAGGGGACTGCACAAGGACTCCCTTTTCCTGGCATGCGTGTTGAGGCATGGCACAGAGGCAAGAGTGACAGAGTAACTGTCCTTTGCTCAGCTCTGCTGTGTCTATACCCAGCAAGAGTATCACTTCAATATATTTCTTGGCTGTGAGGCTGCTGTATATGATTTTTCTAGCCTTCCCAAAGATTCTGTAAGCTATCTTTAACAATTTTCTTTTCTACTAAAACTAGCTAAATTAAGTTCTATTGTTTGTAAATGTTTAAAAAAAATCTGGGTGACACATATTTTCTTTTTGGGGGGAGGTGACACATATTTTCAGCCACACTTTAATACAATCCTGTGAGATATGATTGCTGATTTAAAAAAATCAGAGCTTGGAAAAGTGAAGATCACACAATTTATAAGTGGTCAAAGGGCTGACCACAGAAATCAGCTCCCCACAATAGGCTCTCTGCTGCATTTTCTAGCTAATTCACCTACAGCTTCAACAAGAAATTCCTCAAAAGAAAGAAGTCCTGAAGGAAATGCTTTAGAGAGAGATAGGCACGCACATACCGTGTTTCCCCAAAAATAAGACCTAGCCAGACCATCAGCTCTAATGAGTCTTTTGGAGCAAAAATTAATATAAGACCCGGTATTATATTATATTATATTATATTATATTATATTATATTATACCCGGCCTTATAGTAAAATAAGACCTGGTCTTATGTTATATATTATATTATATTATATTATATTATATTATATTATATTATATTATATTATATTATATTATATTAATTATATTATACCCAGTCTTATATTATAGTAAAATAAGACTGGGTCTTATATTAATTTTTGTTCCAAAAGATGCATTAGAGCTGATGGTCCAGCTAGGTCTTATTTTCGGAGAAAATGGTAATTATCAGTTGAGAGGCTTTTATAGATCCAGCTGTGTCTATGAAAAGGAATAAAGGAATCAGATTATTTTTCACTGTAAGTACCATGTTTCCCCAAAAATAAAACCGGGTCTTATATTAATTTTTGCTCCAAAAGATGCATTAGAGCTAATGTTCAGGGGATGTCATCCTGAAAAATCATGCTAGGGCTTATTTTCCAATTGGGTTTTATTTTGGGGGGCATACAGTTGTAAAATGAAGGGGAAGGGGGACATCCGGGAATGCCAGCTACCTCAAATCAAGAACATTAGAGTTTCTTTCTTTTGTTTTCTCCTCTCTTTGAGCATCTTTTAATGTGAAGCTTAGATGTCATCTAAACCCCTTTCGGCCCTTGGAGCATAACATATATTTGGTGCTGTGTTCATTAATTCTTAGAGAGGTGACTGGCAAAATTTCTGTAAATATCTACTCTGTGTACTCTATTTTGGTTCCTGTATTCAAGCATACTGTGCTCTGCATACAAAAATCACCTTCTTCACCTGTCTTCCCAACCCCCTCCAAAAAACACCCAATGTTATTGGAGATTTGTGGGCACAGAAAGGAGTTATAGCATATATCATGCACTTTTCTCACATCTTCTCATCTCTTTCCCTGCCCTCCCTTCTCTCAACCTTCCCTCCCAGATTGCCCCCAGTTCTACGTATTATTTTTCCCTTCAGGAAAAAGAAAACTAAAGTCTTTCCCTTACATATATATTCAAACCCATGAAAATACTTAACAAAACAAAAGGTCATCCTCTGCTTAATGAAACCCACTGTCCTCAGAAGGAGATAACAGAATGGAAGAAACCAAGCTAAAGAACAGAAGCATACATTTCTGTTACAAATATAAGTAGCCTTTTAAGTTATTGAATAAGAATGCATTAGCGATGGGAGCAGAAGGAAGGGAGAGAATAGGAATCCTGAGGGGCTATGGGACAAATGGGGAGCAGCTGGGGTTGGGGGCAAGGTCTGGGTTGGAATCTTAGTTTCTTCTACATCTTTATTACATCTTTCAGGGGGAAAAAAGTTCCTTAAAAGAAAGGGTTTTCAATCTGAATCTAACCTAGAAGCCTTTCTACTCGGACGTTGGGTGTGCGCCTCTGTGGTAACAAACAATTGGAGAGGTGACAGCAAGAAACTCGATGTCAACATAAGTTGTTTTCTTTTAAAAAAAAATCTATGTATTTTAAGAATTTCAAAAATTATAGAGAGGTCCACAGATTTCTCTAGCTTCCCAAAGTCCGAGCAGATAATTATCAGTTGAGAGGCTTTTCATGTCGTGGCATGAAAAGAATCTCAACAGTGTCTCCTTGTTAAGGTAAGACGTCCAAATGCAGATAATAGCTTTGCCATTGAATTGGCAAACTACAGAAATACAAAGTAATGAAACTGATTTCTCATGCTACATACAGAATCCTATGTTATTACCTTGTAATCACATCTCACATTATGCAAAGCCAGAGTATAATAAAGATTCATAAATCATATTACAGAGCCTAGACCCCTTACCAATTCATAATACCTTTTTAACAGACCCACTGAGTATTTTCAGATTTCTAAAAGGTGATTTTTTTTTTTTTTTAAGTAAAACTAGGGGCTGTCGTAATATTTGAAAGGGAAGATCAGGTATTCTGAATTAGTTTAAACTGTTCCTTCTAGGAGTTTACCAAACTGTGGCTTTTAAATATAAAATGTAGTTTGCAGAAGGAATTGACCTGAAACAACCAATTATAGGCTTTCGGGGAGTGGGGAGGATAATCCCCAACAGATTGCTTGGTTTGCTTTTATTGTGGGTCCATGTTGGTAATATGCTTCTATTTTCCTTTTTTTAAAACAAACCAAAAAAAAAAAAAAAAAGGATTAAAATGTAGCCAATATTCAAAGTACTCCACTTGATTGTTCTTCACCCTTTGGGAAGGGACAAATTCCTCAAGTGTGATCAGTTTGCTGTCTCTTGTTTACACGTTTAGTTATCATAAGTTTGAGTATGTCTGTTGAGGTTTTAAAATGGACAATGAACCAAGAAGCCATAATACCCAGTCAACTTAGGTGATATTAGTTGAAAGGAGAAAATCCCAATGCTTAACAATTGCCTTCAAAAACTGTAATCATAAAAATTTGAAAGAGGGAATTTAAATTATTCCTGTTTTGAAAGTGGAACTGGTGAAGGTAAAAATGATTATGGGGGTGTAGGGTAACACTGTACCGCTTATATATACCAAATAACTCTCCCTGAATTGGCCAATCTGACACTCTAAGAAGTTTCGTCTCAAGGGTGTTGAAGGAATGACCCACCTGTGAGTCAGAAGCTCTGGAATGTCTAAAACCAGCCTGTGTGGGCAGAGGCTGTGAGCCACCCAGTGAGAATTTCCTCAGGGCAATCCCAGGAAAACTCCAAGGCCACTTATTTCCTTGCAGCAGGGGACCTTCTGAATCCCGGATGCTGACACACGTGACCCTCCTTAAACTGAGAGGAACCTCGCTTTGGGGGCAACAGGCATTGGAGACTGAGAAGCAAGAGGGGAAATGAACCAAGATTGCATCATAATGCTTTGGAGCTCGTTCATTAAACAGAAGTGGAAAGAAAACAAATTTAACTCAAAAAAATAAAATAAAAATTTTTTCTGGGCTTTGGGCATTTATATTCTGGGGTGCAAAGAATGGCCAAGAAGAAGCAAAATCCTATCTTGTGATGAAGCAGCAATAAAGGAACTTCAGATGTGGCTTAGCCACATAGGAAATGATAAATTAGCCACCTGTATGCCACAGATGCCAAGCTCTTTGAATCTCCTTGCTAATTCAAAAACAGAATGTACTGCTTGTCACATGCTTCCCATAAAATCCTTTGAAAAGGGAATTCATTAGAGAGTTCACAATATAATGAAGCAGACATTTATTGCTAAAATGATTGCTGACCTGGCTTTTTAGTTATTTTGGTTCACATTAAGATACTCCTAGCTTCAGGCTTCAAAAGCATATTGAGTGTAAAATAATGTGAGGTAGTGCCCTGTGCTTCCAGGGGTCACATGTAGAGTAACCCCAGAAACCAAGAACACATCTGGGAATCCAAACGTAAATAGAGAAAGCGGTCTTTGAACAGCGAGGAAAACAGTTGTCCCAAATCTCCTACCCTTTCTTCTGGAGGGAGGAAAAAGTTGATATAGCCTTTGGAATATTGAATCCCAGCTCTCCCATTTATAAACTGTGAAAAGACTGACTATCAGTAAAATTTATTAGTAAGCTGCAAATAATATCTACCATATAAGGTCTCTATGAAGATTTAATAAGATCACACATATAAATATCTACCTGACACATAAAAGACAATAAATTATGGCTATTTTAATTTTTATTTTGAAGACTAGGAACCTCTTTCATTTTCTCCCTCAGATGATATAATATTAATTAAGAAAACAGATTAGAAGCCAAGAGGATATTCATGTCCATAAAAAGCACAGCTGAAAGAAATTAAGTAGCCAGAAAAACAATAGAGGCATAGTCTTGAGAACCCAATCCCACTCCTGGCAAAAAGCCTCTAGCCATCACTGCCCCGTCAGGTATCCCTGCATGAAAGCCCAGAAGTGATGCCCAAAATGGTGACAGCTACACATCAGAGAAAGAGGAGGAGGATTAACTTGAATATAAGCCATACAAGAAGGCAAGGGATATATGCAATATATTCTTGAATGATACTTATAAAAGCTTTTTCCAATTAAAAAAAAAAACAACAACAACACTATTCCTTCTTCAAGAGATATATTCCAAATTTAAACTATATTATAATATCCTTTCCACATAGTTGATTTGCAAAGATAAAAAAGTTTGGCATACTGCTGTCATGGGTATAGGTGAAAGCAGCATTTTTATATATTGGTGGTGTGTATGTTGGTACAACTCCCATGGAAGGTAATTTCACAATATCTATAAAATTACTAATGCACCTACTTTTGACTCAAAAGTATACTTCTGGAAAACATACTACAAACATACTTTCAAGCATGTGAATTGATGGATGTGACAAGGTTACTCTTTGCAGCAATCTTTGCAGTAGCAAAATATTGGAAATAATAATGTTAATCAATAGTGTGCCAGTTAAATAACTTATGACTCACATGTTGACTGGAATACTTTGCATACATTAAGCAAAAAAGGTGTGGAAACTCCTCAAGGACTGGTCAAAAGTAATTTCTGATGTAACTTGTTAAGGGAAAAAAGTGTGAAAACTATGCATATTATACCTTGGTAGGTAGAGAAAATATGCATGTATGTGTTGCTTGTGTATGAATAAAATATCGCTGGAAGGATACATCAGAGGTGAACAACATTGGTTGTACTGGGTGGTTGGAGAACTGAGGTGGAAAAGAGAGTCTTACTCCTTTGCAGCTCTCGAATTTTGAACCATGTGGTCATATGACCTATTCCAAAACAAAAGCAATTTTGTGTTCCCGTAGTTTGCAATGTGAACAAAGCCTAGGAAAGGAGGATGGCGAAGAATGGAGTATGTTGAACGGGGGGTGTTGAGAAGGGGCAGTTCCACGTACAAGGTCACATACGTGAAGTAAGGGAAGTGCAGATGCGTCGTTGTCATCAACAGAAAGAGGGAGGCATCTCTGCAGCCTCACCGCTGTGAAGAAGAACGTGTGCCAGATATAGACATGGTTGAGGGAGGAAAACTGTTGATCTAGGGTGCATTTTTATTGTCCTGTTGTTCGTCTTACAAAACAAGATGAAAAATCGGCTCTTTGATTTTTTTTCTATGAGTCTACCGTTGTCTATAAAATGCATTTAGTAAAACAATTGTCCAACAAAAAGCTCCACTAGAAAGAAGGTTTGGTGATCAAATAGGTTTGAGAAATTCTGAGTATCATTCTTCATACTTGGATATTCATGAGACACAGACGTATTTCCAAAGTTACTTATGCAAGAAATGCACTTTTTGCTTTTAAGCTGCATTCCTGTTGACAATCATGGAAAATAATATTCAAAATACTGGTTTATAGGAACTGGCCTCTGTTGACTTTCCCAGATTTTACCATCATGTTTTTACCAGGCATAATAATTGAACCACAGTTTCATAGATACATTTTTAAAAAGAAACAATAACATGTTTCAATTATGTTTACAACTTAGTAAAAGTTATGGGACTTAGAGCCTTAGAACTTCTGGTTATTAAATTTGATTATCAACTTCATGGTATTTTGAGGAAAGTGTTATTACATTGAAGTAATGTCATTTTAATGTAAATTTTTTGTTGGTTGATTGATACCATTTTGATCTGTTTTGTTCACTGCTATATCCTAAATTCCTAGAACAGTGCCTGGCATATAATAGGTAGTTAATAAGTATTTAAGTGAATAAATTGCAGCATGAACAGAATATACTAATTATTATACTTAGTAATACACTAATTATCTAAGAAGTTGATAGAATACACTAATTAATATACTTAGTAATACACTAATTATCTAAGAACTGAGTATACAAAACATCAAAACTATACTAAGCCACTTTACTTATTTTTGTTATTCCAAAGATACTCCTCAGAACTTATGCTACCTCAAGAGGACAGCATTACAAACGTTGTATCTATTATATAGACATTTTTTCAAGGAATAATTGTCATTTAGTAAGGTACGGTCATTAGAAAGTCACATGTATTGCATTTAAGGAGCAAATGTTAAATAACTGTATTTTCTTCCGGCTATACCCCAATCTGCAACAACTCTTAGCACCTTAGGACTGACCTGGCTTGGGGTTGTCAGTATCTAAAACCATGACATGTGTCAGAGCTGGGATCATATCAAAGTCAGACAGTGCCCAAGCAGCTTCGCATATCACTGTCAAATGCCAGAACGAGGGTTTGCTGAGTCATCCTGGCATCCTTCAGAGAGCAGGAAAACATTATACAATCTCTCAGGCCCTCAGTCATCCCTGGGGCAAATCAAACTTGGGCAAATGAAGTTATAAAGCCAGTCAGTCATGGAATATATACTTACTGTCTACTATGTTCCCAGTGGAATGCTGGGCATTAAATCAGCCCATATGGACTCCCTAATAACAAAATTTCATGAGTAGTTATTATGTACTGAGAGTTGTGTAAGAACTTTACATGATACCTTATTCAACCTCACAGCAACCCTCTGAGATGCCCTACTCTAGGTATCACGTTTCACAAATGAGGAGAGTAGGCAGACAGAGGTTATGTAGCTTGCCCATGGCCACACGGCTAGTAAGGGAGGGCAGTGTTTTGAACCCAGGTTAACTAACTGCAGACCTTAGAGTCTTAACCTCTGAGCCATAATGGAGTCTGCCCTCCCCAGAAGTAAGCATATTCATCAATATTTTTACATGGGGGGAACTAAAATTTGTTAAGCATCCCCTGTGCCCAAGTCCTATGTTTTATATATTTTGTATGGCAACTCATTTAATAGAGCTGCACAGTGAAGCAGTAGATGGTGGGAATTAGGAGTACCAGACCAGTTAGCTAAAGTCCAGGGCTCAAATCCCAGCTCTGCCGCTTCCTAGCCATGTCCTTGACCAACTTATGCGTATTTCACCTCTTTGGGCCACGGTTTTCTCATCTGTAAAAAAGGAAAGTACATACCTTATATAATCAGTATTATTAAATGAGTTAATATATAAACAAACACTTAGACCATGGCTGGTATATAGTAAGCACTATATGTCTTAATTATTTTTTTAATGTAGGTAAAATGTAGTTGAAATAAGCAACGAAAGGCACGTAAGAAATCATGGAGGTAAATGGGAGGACTAGAGGAATGCAAAAACGATGACTGCCTCTGCCTTACACCCCACCATGGGATGTTATTGAGCCAGTATCCTCATCTCCCAACATCACCTAGATGAGGCATTGCTGAACCTCAGGATGCTTCTGGTCTCCAAATGCACCGTCCACCATCACATTTCTGAGACTTTCCAACCACTTTTCCTCAAGCTGTCACAGAATCCAGGGCCACTTCTTGGTCTTCTTGGGAGGACTCTGGCCCAGGCCCCACCTCCCCATTCTATTACGTCTGCAAACAGCACTTTGATTCGGTTCATGGCCTCGTATAAACATTTAGGAAGGGAAAAGTGGCCAAGTAAGAAGAATTGAGCTTACTAGTTTTAAATGAAATTTTATTACAATTGCCACAGATTAGAATGTGTATATACCAGCAAAAGAAGCTATTATCAATCTTAAAGCATTGTGGTTTCCCATCTATAGCCCAAGAAAAAACTTTAAAAAGATGATCATTGGGATTATGTTTCTGAGTTATTTGTTCTGTTCTTTTTCTGGAAGAGTCTGGTGATTGCTATATGATTGCACATCGAAAGGATAAAATATCAACTAGTGTGTGTAAAAGCGTCACTAATTTAAAGTGCTTCACTAATCATTAGTCATGGTAACAATCTTACCTCATCGCCGTTCTGATCACAGAACTCCAGATGACCTACAGTGAAGTGAAGAGGTCTTATGAGTCAAAGCAATTAGTCTGGCCAGGGTTAGCACCATCGCAAGCTAAAAGTTCCAAGTCTGTCACTTGACCCTCTCTGCGTCTTCTCACTGTTCTATGCAACGGCCCAAATTTCACTGGCCCTAAACTAAGCCTGTCAACTCACAATGCATAATAGCCTGCCAATGAAGTTAAACGTGTACTCTAAGTTGTTCTTGATCAAATCGGAAATAAAGAATATTGACTGACTGATAAGTTTACCGGTGAGCTAGTTACTGTATATGCCAGCCTCACTCTGTGCTTGATCTCAAGGGTCTCTGATTTCTAAAGTTTATTGCTCTAAATTCCGGGATGATTTAAGAGCATATGACGATGAGTGAGAAGGACCTCACTAAGGAATTTCTCAGTATATTATTGACGGAACAAGAACAAATATTTATTTTGTTATAGTGTGTTAGAGTTTAAAACAAAATATATATTTTATAACAATTTAATATAGTTTATAACAAAATACATGTTATTTTGTGATAGTTTGTTTCTCAACAAAGCTTGAAGAAAATATTGGCACATACACAGGCTTGATTGGGACACTTGACTCCATCTTGCCTGACCTAGTCTAGCATAGTAAAGATAAACGTTACAGCATGGATACGTTCCTAGTGGGGAGGGCCATGTTTATCTACATCACTAGTACTTCATTAAAGAGGCCCTTGACGCATATATTTTATGGAGGTAAAATGTTTATATCAAATCACTACGTAAAAGTCGTGCCAACTTTGTGCTTCAAAAGTAACATATCAAACCTGCAATACATTTAGTCCAGTAAAAAATTATACTTTTAGACAAATACTGCAGTTCTCCTACATAAAAACTGATGACAAGGTTAAATACTGTTTAGAAACAAAACCAATGAAAATATTTTTATTTCTGGGTAGGCCTCCTACTGGTTAGTAGAAGTCTATAGGTTTTGTGCTACCTAGTTCTGTGTGTCTCAGTTCCAGTGAATTGTGGTCTTCCGTGAATGCAACCCTGAGTTTCCTGTGGATTTCACTCAGCTTGCATGCATAATTACCAAGTCTCCAGTAATTATGGTTTATCTCTGCATACTTGTGAACACTTTATAATGGAGAAAATATTTGCTGGAGGAAATTCTAATCAAAACATTATTTGCAAGAATGTTGCTTACACAGTTCTTTCTCAATGCATATTACTGTGTTCCATAAATAACAGTGTTAAATATTGCAGCATCCTTGGGAGGTAGTCAAGTGGGAATATTATATTCACTTTTTTTTTTTTTTTATAGTTTGGGAATACTACAGCCTCTGCTGGTTTACCACATTGAGTTAGCCACTCTCATTTCTGGACTTTCATAGAAGTTTGTCATGCCTACAAGTTTGTGAGCCCTAAGTTGACTGAGACTGTGTTTTAATTATCTTTTGAAACAATGTTTATTAAGGATTTTCTTGGCAGAAAGCTTAGAAAGTACAACCTGAGGAATAAAATCTGCCAGCAATTCCACTAAAAATACTTTGGTGTTTAAAAGCCTTTCTATGTTTCTGTTTAGTGCAAACATTATTGTACACACGAGTCACCTGTATGTACATCATGTTAAATGTAGATTCTGATGCAAGAGGGCTGAGGCAGGGTCGAAGAATCTGTATTTTTATCAAGCTCCCAGGTGGTGCTGAGGTTGGTGGGCCATGCATCTCATCTTGAATATCATGTCCTGTATGGATACCTGCTGCTGTAACTGTATTAAAATGCAATGTAAATGTTCTTTACATCTTTGACAGTTTTTCCAAATACATTGTTAGTGGAAACTTTTTTTTCCTTTATTTGAAATTACCCTGAAATAGGGAATTGGTACATACATGGTTATGATGGTGTTCTCATACCAGGGGGAAAGAAAAGTGTTTTGTGATTCAGGAAAGAACATGGAAGTCTCTTCTGATTGATGGTCAAGAAAGCTTGGTAAGGAGTAACATGGCTGGTGAAGATGGCAAAATTTAGAAAAGAAATATATTTCACAGTCTCAGCAAATGGCAGAGATATGAGGGCAACATGAAAGACAAAAAGGCAGGGAGAGTCGGGTCTAGATAGATGCAAATCTATGACAAGTCAAGAAAACTTGGGAATGAGGGAAAATACAAGGCTTGTCAGAAGGTTGGGCTCTTTTGTTACTGTGCTCCCCTAATGAAATGTTATCTCCTAGAGCAAATCAGTCAAGGTATTTGATATTCCAGCTATCACATTGGGTGCACTCAGTATTTATCAAAGGGCCATGGTGCTTTAAAAGGATTTTGTAATACTTGCTTCTCTTCTACTTTCCGCATAGATTCTTTGATTTAATACAATTCATTTTATCACAGTAAGGAAAGTGGTGTTAGTATAGGTTGTCACCCAGACATAGAAATAATTGCTATCAAAACTGTACTTTGACATAGAAATTTTTCTGATAAGATTATTCTTGAACTAATATGCTTTGCCTTTGAATGAATTCAAGATTCTGCTTAAGCCCATTTTGCCACTTAGCTTGCTATATGTGTCTGTAATATTTTTGAACAAAATGGAAGAATCAATTGGAATTGTAACTGAGGAAACAAAGATGGAAAGATATTGTCTCTGTCTCTACAAAGAGCTTCAGAAATAAATGAAAACAACAGTGTAATAGCTATGATCACATTATGGGTGCACAAGAGGGGGAGTGATCATCCCTCCTTGGGAGGAATCGGGGTGAAGCGAAGATGGCATGACAGTTGAGAAAGAAAATGCGGATGTCTGTTATGATTCTGCTGTGTGTTAGGCATTGTGCTAAGAACCGCAGGAAGTGGGGTATAATGTGTAAAATGAGTATTTGTTCAACAATGTTTATAGAATACATTGTTCCATGTAATGTAATAAATTATAATCTCTCTTTTCAAAAAGATTACATAGTCTGGCTTATGAGACAAGACACACACATGAGTGTGTGTGTGTGTGTGTGTGTGTGTGTGTGTGTGTGTGTATTTAAGTGCTAAGTGAACATAGTGCAAATAAGTGGTAAAGCACTGTGAACTCAGCTGATCCAGGCGGGTACAGGGTGATGGCAAAACTTGAGTAAGACCTAGGTCAGTGGAAAGGTGACTGCTTTCACTGGAAAACAGAAGGCAAACACATGGGCACAAGAATATATCACTTAGGATATTTCAGGTATAAGAAACAGAAAAACCTATGACAAATTGGCTGAAACAATAAAGGAGATTTGTTACTCAGAGAAATGAAATGTGTGGAGGTAAGGTAAGCTTTAACATACTCAATCCAAAGGTCTTTGGCTCATTTCCCTGTGATGGTCTCAGCTCTGCTGTCATCTATAGTCTACTTTGTCCCAGGCTGTTTTTTCCTGGAGCAACAGAGATGGCTGCAGTATATCAAGAAGCCAGAATTAAGGACCACAACATTCTAGGCATAATTCCTGCGATTCATTCTTACTGGACTGTACCAGGCTATCTGCTGTTCCTGAACTTGTCTTTGTTCAAGGGATAGAAGGTTCTGACTACATTAGCACTGGAAGAGTCAGCTTCTCAGGAAACACAAGAATTTTCCAAGCAGAAATGAGAGGACTGTTGGCAGGTGGGGAATGGATATCAGATAGGCAGTCAATGAGCAGAAGCTACAACTTATTCAGAGGATCTTCTTCTGTCCTCATGACATCTTGTCACCTTTCTTGTGCCATCATTGTTGAGTGCCATATTCATATGGCTTGTGAACACTTAACCTGATTGTGTCTTGTTCCTCAGGCAGTGCATGAACTTTGTAAGGTCAGGGCCGCACGTCTTAGCCATCTTTGTATCTCCAGCACCAAGCAGAAAGTAAGCACATAGTGACAATAAATCAGTGCTATTCAACAAGTTCATGTGCAAAAGAACTGTAATGTGGCTATGGTGGGCACAAAAAGAAAGAGAGACTGAAGTTAAGAGTGTGCTGTACACATGAGGATTGCATTGAAAACGGTTTGGTCAAGGGCAGCATTTTCCAAAGTGTGTTCCAAGAAATACTAGTCTCACATGGTATTCTTGGAAAAAGAATTAGTGATCAAAACACTTTGGAAATTCAGTGTCCCCCACACACACCTCCTTAAGGTGCTATACACATATTATCATATGTGTTAAGGTGTTATGCACATATTACTTTACGTGAAAAAGTATGTTTAATGTATTTAATCAAGCCGTTCTCAAAATTATCTGACATAGTCCCATTCCTCATGCTTCTCCACATAATATCTATTGATGTTTTGTGGAAGGAATATCTGGGTTTCTATAAGGATGTTTATCACATGTTCCACTGTGAGAATGCCAAGAACATTTCTCCCTGTACATTTCTAACCACAGAAATGAGATTGCTCTTCTTTCTCTCATGTACTGTCCAGAGGAGTTGGAGTGGATTCCTGGGTTTCCTTAGGAATAGGAAGGACAGGGAGGGCATCTTGATCCCAGGCATTCCTCCCCCTCGCCTCCCCCCACAAAGGCAAGAGGACGGCATTCCTCCGCCCAGCCCACCCCCACCATCACAGGGGTAACAGAAAGTGAAATGCTGGCCCTTCTCCAGGACAACTGTAGCCTGGGGCAGACCATCACTTATGTGATGTCAGTAAACTGCTTGAACTGATTTAAACCTAGTTTAACAATGCTGCCACCAGCTTGTCCTCTAATTCTCTGCGAACTGTGGACAGAGAAAATATAATCGCTCCTGGATAGAAGTGACTCTAGTTTTATGTGCATAGCTCTGAGAGATTTCTTGTTAAGAATGCTTAAAGTAACAACTGCTACAAGAAAAGGCAGTTTCCAATTTGTGTATCTGCTCATTTGTAAGGCAATGAATTGAGATTATAATTTTTTATTGTGGAAAATGTTTAAACATAAATAGAAGCAGGAAGGATAGCATAAGAAAACACCTTAGTATGCATCACTCAGTTTGAACAGTTATGACATTTGTCAATTTGTTTTTACTTATACACTCTCACCCTTTCTGTTTATTTTCTAAACTATTTTAAAGCAAACTCCAGACATTATGCCATTTCAACAATATCTTATTTGCTATAGATGTACAACTTATCAGATAGAAATGGATAGTATTATATATGAATATATACCATGGCTTTATCACACCTAACAGAATTAATAGGAATTCTTTAATATCATCTGATACCTGGTTCATATTCATAATTCGCAAATTATGTCAGAGATACATTTATACAGTATGTGTGATCAAATCAAGATCCAAACAAGTCACTCATATATTTGGTTGTTATCTCTTACAGTTCATTCTCAATTTTTAGTCTCCTTTTCCCTTTTTCACTTTTGGCATTAATTTCTACTTTTTTTCTTTTACGCTAGATGTACTTTAATATATTTTTACAGGACTTCTGGTTCTAATGTAATCAAAGAACACAAAACAATCAAATAAGTATGTCATTATTTAAAATTTGTGGCAGAGTACATACAAAATTAAATGGGCCTTATATTCTATCCTTAATGTTCCGAATGTCACTTATTTATCCCAGCTATTTCACTTTAGAAAAAGAAAATAAGCTCAAGAAGCATAATTTATGATTAATAACTATAATTTTATATTTATAATTTATTATTCCTGTAGGTGAGGTAGGACTCCAGCAAAAATCTACTGATTCCTGGCATAACAATGCCCATTTGCCATGAAATGAGTCAAAACCTTAAGTGTTCTCCTCAAAAGTTTTGCCCATATCCATCTAAATTTTTTATTTATTTTAAATTTTTAGAGTTACATTACCCACATTTGTTTCATCTTTCATATGCCATGGTTGGGAAGAAACTTACAAAACAAAATCTGAGGAGGATTTGCAGAAGCTGGATCCAGCCTTGCTAAAGGTTTTGCCAGTTAGCCATCCCTGTTTCAGAAAAGCTACATGCTTAAATGGGTCACTTCTTTGGCAAAGGCAGTAATTTCTGAGCCTTTATTTAGAAGAGATGAGGAAGGAAAGGTAAATTGTATAGAGAATTAGTAATACAATCTTTCAATTGATTAACTATCAGACCAAGTATTTCTCTAAATTCAGCAAACCAACTCAATCTGACCATTGACATAGTCTTTGCAATTTGTTAAGGCTTTTGGCCCAATCAAGAACACCAAACACTAACTATTAGTTTAGGTTTGATTTGTAGGTTGGAATTATTTTACATAGAGAAATCTACACATTGCATGATAACTCCAGAACCCAGTTAATCAAAATTCCTATAACAACCAAAGAATGTGCCGGAAAGTCTTAAGTAGGCACACAAATGATTTGTAAAGATATCTCTCATTTTCTTCCCGATTTGTTACAACTATGATACTCCTTCATTCTCTGAACTTTAATAGAATAGGTCCCCTGTAAGCTATTTCTTTCTAACATGGGTAAGAAACTTTCTTCCTCTTTTAAGTACAAGGTAATTATGTAATCATTCATCATTACCAGATGCTGATTTGGGGGACTGTTTGCAAAAGAGAGATTGTATACCTGCAGTCTCATTTCTCTGGACATCTTAAAGTAATTTTTGAGTTAAAAACACGATGTACTCACTGAAACAAATAAGAGGGATAAAGCTGTCAGTTTTCTAGCCACATGGAGATGCTATTCTCCAGTGTCGATCTTGATAAAGAACCTCTGTTTCATAAACCGTTGAAAGACTAGAGTTTAACTGGCTGGCAGAAGAACCATCGCATCAATATGTCTTTAAATGGAGGTCAGGGAGAAGTTAAATTACTGACCAAATGGGTAAAAATATTTCCCCTGACATATACCCTGATTTTTCAGTATATCTCCAGGCAAAGTTGTGTGGCTACATTCATTTAAATCATTTTATTTCTACATTTTGTGTCCTATTAACAGGAGGGTGGGTAAGAAGTGACACTGGTGCTCAAAAAGGGCAGTTATCTATAAGTAAGAACCTCTTCCTTGATACATACAATTTTCAGAGAAGCAACTCTCTCTCCTGCATGACAGATCAAATCAATCACGTTGAATGCCTACATGAGTCATACCATGGTTTTATTCATCTCGGCTAATAGGCATCTCCCTTAACCTCTGAAACTCTAATGGCTTCTTTCCAAGTGGGCTCTCACTGCACACCAGAGGCTTTCTTGCCTTTCTTTTTCATAACCAAAGGCTTGCGGGTCAGGGAATTGAAAGCGTTTGGCAGGAGGGACCTGAGTGGGAAGCTGATGGTCTGGGCTGGCAGCCTAGGTTTGGGCTGTGCCCCAAAGAAGGGAGGTTCGAAGGACTACGGAAGTCTATAGTGCATGGAACACAGTAGACACATATTGTCACAGTAACAACTTATTGACCACCAACTGACTGTATATGCTATCTACAATGTTGTTTTCTAATGCTAAGGCAGAAATTATATATTTTAAAAGCAAAAAGAAACTGGATAACTAAAGAGTAACACATGGTAAAATGTGAGTCAAACTCGGAATGGCACAAAAATGTGATACCAGTACGTTCACTGGGTTACTTGTGAAACCAGATATTGCAAGAAAACTCTGGAACCAGAGAGGGTCAAGTGGAAGGACTCCCCCTGACAAAAGGGCTGTCCTGGGTTCTGTTTCAGTCTATAGATTAGGGTATGTATAGGAACAGGGAAATTGTGTCTTTAAGAACTAAAAAGATGAAGCAGCCTCTATTAATAAAGAAACTTTTATAGGGAGATCATCTTTCTTCTGTGACATCCTCATTCAATTTCCTGAAATTGTATATCAACTTGAACCTTCTGTTCTTGTGCGTACCACAAAGAAGCACAAGGAAAACCTCTGGCCTTTCTAAGAGAGAGATGGTCAAAACAATCAAGGTAAATATCACTTCCCTTTTCTGTGTGCTATGGCAGACACTGCTAAGAGTTACCTGCTTATATGTGCACAGCCCTTTTTCCTGTGGACAGAACCCTGGTTTGTTTTGTTGTTGTTTGTTGTTCCTGGCTTGCAATGTGTGTAATGAAAAAACGATTTTTCCCAGCCATACTAGCACAGGGGGGGACAATGTGACAAAGCAGCATCCCAGTGGATGGAGCTTTTAAGACAATACACAAGGGGGCAGAATCACAGTGCACACCCTTTGGTCCTTCCCTTTGCCCTTCATGGAATACGCACCCAACATGGGTGGGTGGCCATGAGGGCAGAGCCATACTGTCTTAGTCCATTCAGGATGCTGTCACAAAAGACCACAGACTGGGTGGCTCAGAAATAGCAGAAATGGATTGCTCATTGTCCTGAAGGCTAGAAGTCCAGTCAGATTCTCCTGGCAGTCCTCTCCCGGGTGCAGACAGCCAACTTGTTGTCTCCTCACGTGGTAGAAGAAGGGAGGGAGCTCTTCAGAGCCTCTTTTCTAAGGGCACTAATCCTACTCATGAGGCTCTGCCCTCGTGACCTAATCACGTCCCAAAGGGCCCACCTCCTAATACCATCACACTGGGCATTCGAGTTCAACATATAAATTTTGGGGAGACACCAGCATCCAGCCTATAGCCCATACATTAAGAAAGGTGACAAAGCTGAAAGCTAGAAGGAACTGACTCCCTGGGAGCGTTGTAGACTGCCGTTCCAGTCCTGGACCACCTGACTCTAACTTTTTTATGTTAAAAAGTAAAAGCTTTAATATATTTAAACCTAGACTTTAGAAGTTTCTGTTGCTTGAAGTCAAACACAATCCACAAGTGTATTTCATTCATTAATGTAATATATTGCATACATTAGCTCATTAGCATTTGATGATGTGAAATCCTCTGGGGTAGAAATTATTATTACAAGACCAAAATGAATTACAAAGCATCAGATCTTTTCCTTATCTGGAACTTTCCTCTCCCTCTTACATCGCAAATCCAGTTTCCCCCGAGTCTTTCTGGCCTCTCTCCTCCACCTGCACCTCCGTGGCCTTAGATCAGACTTCCTCACCTGAATTATTGGCAAAGTCCTCCTGATTTTTCTCTCTATTTTCAGTCTCACTCATTCCTTTATACATGTAGCAACTCTTTATTGAATGGCAAGCACAGTAGTGGATGCAGGAGAAAGAGTAGTGATGTAGACAGATGTGAAACAGCTTGGATTGTCCCCACTTCCCGTCATACCGTGATCCTCCCAAAACGTATACATGATCACGTTGTTTCCTACGTAAAATCCTAAAATAACTTCCCATAACCCATAGGTAAAACTAAAAACTTTAAGTTTCATATAAGGTCTTTTAGAACCCTGCAATATGCTAACTTTCCAACCTCATCTTACCACCTTCCATCACCTTTCTTTTCTCCCAGGTTCCCTATTTTCAAGTTCACTGAACTGCTTGGTAAGTAATGTATTTAAAGTGCCTTACGCAAGGCTGGCAAAAATAGGCACTCGGAAAATGTGGCTTGCTTTCCTCAGCCTTTTCTCAGACACACCATACACTTTCACACCTTCTGAGTTTGCATGTAATTTTGCCTGAAATTTCTTGTTCACTTCATCTCCCAGAAGATCTATTCAGAGTTCAAGATGAGCTGCAATCCTGTGAGCTCTCTAGGTATCCCTGAGGATATGGAGAGTCAATTGTTATGCTTTGTACCTTCCTTCCACATCCTAGGACAGAGTAGTTACTAAAAATGTTCAAAGGAATTACTTATAAGTGCACTTAATTCACTTCAAATAAATTAAGTTTCTGGTAGCTGACCATTGGTATTAATGCACTGTTAGAGATCAAGAAAGATGCTTTCGAACTGGCCACGTGGGAATTTGAATGTAACAGATTCCCAGTAACCCCCGAACAGCAAAAATGTTCAGTTCTGCACTGGTCTGAGGCAACGACAACATCTAATATAGCAAGTGCAACTTTGCAACAAATAATATTACCTAAATTCAATATTTATTAAGCACCTAATGTGTGGACCTAGGTGGAGTTGTGGACAAAGTAGATAGATTGATAAGCAGTGGCTTACCGAGGGAGTTGAGAGTGAGGAAAAGGTGTAAGTAGAATGAAGCAAGAAATGGGAGAGTATAGATAAGAAGAAACGTTCTCAGGCCTCTGAGTTTAGATTAGATATGGAAAGAAATGAAATCCCATAGAATCGGACAAAATTGGGAGAAAAATCAAGAGATGAAGCTTCTGACTGTCTCAATGCAGTCAGAGTCCACGTGGTGTCTGTAATAGGTGAAAATACTAGGAGAAGGGGAGTTCATGATTAGGAAATGGGAACTGTGAGGTGAGGAATTCAGGGCTCACGCCATCCCTGGGGTTGAGAACCTCCGGGACAGTCATGGGTATGGAGTGGGATGTGATGCCAGGCAGTTACTAAGGTGAGGAGTACAAGGCACCATGAAGCATGTTGAGCGTGTCCACAGGGACAGACAAGTCATCTAGAAAAATGGCTGGACTAAGGGTGGCGGTAAAGAATTTAAGAATTTAAGTGGAATAAAAGATTCTCTCTATGTATTTATAGAAGATCATCTATGGGGGGCTTAGAGGTAGGCAAGTTGAATAGTTTACCTCTCCCAGGAAAAGGGGTACTTACCCAGTGATGGGGGAACAATGCCTTGGAGCAGTACTGGGGATCCTGTCCCCCTGACACACCACTCACACACAGGTACCAAAGCCTATTGCTGAAAAGGAGGAATGATTTGTTTTTGTCAAAACAGCTAAGGAAAATGGTATTGTTGGGAGAAAACCAAGTTTGAATCAAATCAAGAAGGTATAATAACTCTTTGGTGAAGATGATTAAATTTTTCTTCATCATGAAATGGGATTTCTTGAAAATGTAAAATATTGTTAAGAAAGTTGAGTAGTAGGAGGCTGGCCAGGGGAGAGGAAACACAGAAAATTGTCAGTATAAAATATATGAAGAAGATAGCTGATGGTGTTTTCTCTTTTCCAAGGATTTTGGGTTGTGAGGCACAGTGAATTAGCTGGCATCAAGGTTTTAAGGAAACATTGGGGAGAAGTACTTTGAGGGCTGGCTCAGGGTGAGTTTCAGGCTAGGACTGGGAGTGTTAGTCTCCTATGGCCTCTGTTCTGGGTCTATAATTGAACATTGTTAAGAATTGTGTCTTTAAAGAAATTCTAACCCCGGTGGATTGGGACTGAAGTTACAGTCTCCAGATCCTTACTTCCTGGTGGGAACCTCCCAATGAGAGGGGTGGCGTAAGCTTCTAAAGAAATATGCTGTGGCCTGGATTGAATCTCATCTTGGGGATGCCTCTGGCAGCATCTGTCAAAGGTGAGATCCAGGAAAAGGAGACACTCATTCTCAAAGACATGAAAAGATCAGAAAATTACCTACTCGTTGTGTCTGACACATGGGAAGCACACACACACAATATTTGCTGAAGAATTTATATGAATTGTACGTTTTAACTTTCTGTGAAAATTTTGAGAGCACATTTTCAAACTGCTTGAAAGGACTATAGGAAACACTTGTCCTTTCTGGCTGCCCTGTAGCTGAGCCACTCTCTACTTGAGGGAGTTCCCCTTTTATGAGTTAGAGTTAGAAACTCACGCCAGCTCCTCCTGCAGCCTCCCTTGCAGGTCAACAGCATGCATGAGATCTAAACTCAGCCAGTGAGACGCAACTTCCCAGACTTTATGCTGGGGTCTGGAATGTGGGATGGCAAAGAAACATTACTTGGGCAGGGGCTATGGTGACAAGATGAGTTTCCCAGAGCAGTGTAAGTAGCAGTGGCAATGGCAGCAGCCAAGGCTTCATGCTGGTGGTGTCAGCAGGGTGGGCTGCAGGGCGCTGGGTTTCATGGCCGTGGAAGTCGTGTCCTCACCCAGCCAGTTCTGCGTGTGATTGTGCCATCGTCCCTAACTACCCATCCTCTATCCCTGGCTTTTCATTCCCACACGAATCCTGCTTAATATCCTTTCAGTAAATTCTAGTTCTCCTTAGAACTGATCGATTTGGTTTCTGATTCTGGCAACTAAAAATTCTACTGATCCAGATGCTTGATGCCAAAATGCGCCACTGAAAGCAAAGGAGACTAAACTGCCAAGCTGAGTAAGGCGGGTGGGGTAGGATCGGGTGCTGTCCATGGCAGTGAGAAGCCTGCCTGGGAAGTGAGTGAGTCTCTTTATGAGGCTGGGAAACAATAGCTTAAACTGTCTGTTGCTCTTGAACACAGATCATGGGCCCAGGGAGATTTTGGCATTAGGGGAAATGGTAGGAATGTCAATGTGTGCCTTTCCGTGAGGGCCCATGGAAAAGAAACAAGTTAAGACTACAGAAGGATCATCTTAAAGAGGGAAACAGGAAATTCAGCAGCAGCAGCAGAAAAAATTGTGAGCCAAAGACAAGATTAATCTTCCAGGCCCCTCTTAAACAATTTTTATAAAGTTGTTTTCTGCCTGACGGAGTGAAAAACCCAGATGGCCAAGATTGGATTATGGGTATTGCCTTCCCACCCCAGGTTATTGTTTTAAATTTCCTCGGGGCAGAGGTCATTCATCTGAGATCTAGGAGGCCCGGCATCATGCAGGAGTCCCTGGCATGGGTCAGGAATTCTCAGACTCACAGTCTATTTCTAGAAAAGAGCATTGGCTGTGTTATTAGCCCATGGATTTGACTGGACGCACCTGAAGCCTATGGAATGCTTACGGGAATTATATTAGCAAAGAAAGCCCAAGGTTAATAAACAATGGCCTGCAGCTACTTGGTCACTAAGGCAGTTCCCTGGTCTCAACAGGAGATAGAATACTAAAGCTGTCCTGCGCTCCAGTAGAACATTTTCCCCAGTGTTGATCTCCAGTGTTGCCATCCAGGAGAACTACATTGCTCTGGATAGGGTGACTGCCCTGAAAATAGACCCAATATTTAAATGTCTCAAACACAATAGAAATGTTATTCTGATTTGCATAACAGGACTGAACAAGTGAAGAAGTAGGTGGCACAGCCTTTATCCATGCGGTAATTCAAGGATCCAGGCTCAGAGAGGTTCTACCATATTCAACACTACCTTTAAGCTTGCCTTATCAGGTATCTCCACTGCAGCGAGCTGGAAAGAGGGGAAAAAAGACATGTAAGCACCCATGCTGGTTTTATGAGCTCAGCCTGGAAGTGATGCATGCATGGCACTTCCACTAATATTCTATGGGCTAGAACTCAGGCTCCATGGTTAAAACTAAGTGCAAGGAAGGCTGAAAGAGTTGGCGAGCTGTGTGCCCAGAAGGAAGAAGAAACAGGTATTGTACTAGCAGCTAAGCATATCTCACATAACAAAGAAAAGAAATATCATTCCTGAGAACAGGATTAGTGCTGTACAATTGGGTGACAAAGTACCTCTTTCTCCTGCCAGGACAGGAAGCCCTTGCTACTCTCATCCAACACAATGTAAGTGTTATGGACCAGTGACTGTTGTCAGTTGTTTACATGGTTGCCTTTTCAGAATCCTAGTGGATTTGGGGTGTGGGGAGGTTAAAGGGAGTTTAGCCTATTTTATATTAGATGTGCTAGTAATGAACATTTGTTTTAGCCATATGTGCATAAACTATGATGGAAGAAGTTAAAAATAAAAGCCCAGAAATTCTGGATGTAAAATTGAGTGTATTAACTGATGAGACTTTGGGCTGTCTCTCTAGGGAGGTGATGGGTATATTTTACAGGGATGTGAGCACTTTTTACCAAGTGTGAATGGGACAAAGAGTATATATTTAAATGTTGGTTGGGCAAAGTGTGGACCTGAGGAGGCATTTTTGATTGCTAGCTCAACATCAATTCCCATTTCTTCCCTTTTAATAGAGCTATAATTTTCCTCAGGTAGCCCATTCTCTTCTTGACTTCATTTAATGGGCATCTCATTCCCTTTGCCCATGATATAGGGAAAGACATGTGATGCAGTTCTGGCCAATGAAACATGAGGGGGCATCTGCAGAATGGCTTCAGAAAAAGATTTCATTACTAATAATAAAAGATTCATAGGTAATAAGGAAACTTTTTTCCATTTGACTTTGTCATGCATGCATACAATATGTAGAACTGTGCCAACAGTTTGCGGTTATCAAGGGAATTGAACTGACACTAAATCAACGGGAGAATAATAGAACCAAAAGATGGAAAGAACCTCAGTTACAACTATATCATTAAGCCACTAAATTTAGTGGCCTTCAAGCCACTAAATAAGAGCCTCTAGACTTCTTGTTACGTAGGCTAATACATTTTTATCAGTGGTTAAGACATGTTGAGTCAGCTGAAAGCCTCCTAACTGATAAAGCTTCTTTGAGCTATCCAGTCCAAACATTTCATATCACACGTGGGGAATCTGAGGTTTAGTGACTTGTCATAGAAAATTAATTGTTTATGTATGATAGTTGTGCACTATTCTTTGTGGATGAAGACAGTATTGGGAGCACATGTCAGTAAATAGTGTGTGTGTGTGTGTATGTTTCACAAGTGTGATAAATTTAACTTGATCCATCTACATTTTCTCAACGAGTTTTCCTTGTAACTGAGAACATACATTTGATATCCAGTGGGCTCGGGTCAGTGGTACAGTGTTTGGTTATGAAATGGGTGGAAGTTACATCAGAGTCAAACACATTGTTTTGACCTCATTAGGATGGTGGGCTGACCATCCGAAGTTATGCTCAGTCTGAGAGTCAACAACTTCATTAGAAGCCCTGTAACATGGAGGGAATTGAGAATTCTCCTTCAGGTTCTATTTTACACGAGCTCTATTGCTTTGGACAAGTAAATAGCAGAAATAAAGCTTTGCAGATGTGGGTGGCTTACATGGTATTTTAAGATCTAGTGTTTGGTTTTTGTTTTTGTTTTCTTAGTAGCTGAACATTTCCTATGAATGCTTCTGAAGTTACTGCAGATTATTTTCTTCCCATTCTATTACGTTATACTCTACTTCCCCCTTTCAATTATTGTGAATCTGTAATGATGAAAATAACTACTATAAATAATGCATTGACTTTTTATGTCTTCTTTCCAACAAAGAGAAAAATTCATGCTGAGCTGCAGGTAGAACTGGGTAGCAGCTGCTGTAGTGTCTCAATAGACAAAAGTGTATGGACTGTTTGGAAAGCAGTTTTACCTCCTACTGGGATGAGATGGAAGGGAACATGGATAGTGGCCATACTGATTTTCCACAATCCTAACCCATCCCCATTCTTTAACATGGACAATCTCCTAACTGAATGTATGGAATATCTAGGAATGGCGAAAGCAGTCTGCCTATGCTTCTCCTTCTTTCTCAGGAGTTTAAGGATTCTCCAGGAGACAGTAGAGGCAACTATATGAATTTGCACAGCTTGGGGCAGAAAATGTAATAGTTTTACTCCTTGAGGCAAGGTATTAATTCAGTAAAATTTTAGCCCACCTTATTCTCAAGGGATGGATGATTCTGAAAACAGTATAGTATTTGGAATAAAGAGACCTGGGTTGAAGTTCCAGCTTCCCACTTATGAGAGTTAGAACTTTGCTTAGGTAACTTCTCTAAAATTAATATAATAATAGACAAATTATTCATTCATTCATTTATTTTCTTATACCCTCTTTCAAAATATTTAAAGCAGATTATGATAAATTATATATGCAGTAATCACCTGAGGCTGCTGAAACAGAAAGAGAAAATCAGAACAAAGAAAAGAGAGAAAGCGTGCTAACTATAAAGGTTGATATAATAGCTATAAATATTCATCACATTAGAAGCTGAGGTTCCTAGAAGCCAGGGCATGAAGGTAAAAATTAGGTTATATATATTTGGTTTTCATTAAGGAGAGTGAATATCAGCGTTTTCCTGGCACTGCCTTATCAAAAAAATTGAGCCCTTATAAGAATAATAATGACCAACTTCCAGGGTTGTTAAGAGCATTAAGTATATATAAAAGTTTTTATAAATTGCAAATTATTATTTGACACTAATTAGTATATACATATTAATTAAACATATTTCCAGAAACTGAACTTGAAAGCAAAAAGCGAAGTTTTAACATCTTAATTCTTTTTAGTGGAAAGCATTCTCTTTGCTTTCCTGTCTTCTCAAGCAGATTACACAGGGCATAATATCACTTTTAGAAGAGATTTGAGAGTTGTCAGTTATAAATATCAATGATTGTGCTTTGCACTATCTATAGCTGTAAACGTAGATGTGAAGAAAATTACGTTGCGTTTAGGGATGAACAGAAAGGACTACTCCAAAAGTTCTCGCACTTGTGTCAGAGGAAAAACCATCACTGATATGTGTTTGCCTTTAAATAATTTGGCTCTCATAATGCTGGAGTAAAAACTACATAGCTGTTGACCCCTTGGGCAGTGTAACACAGCTGCTTTTCTGTAAAAAGAATTAGTGAACCTCAAGTTGAAGCAAGCAGCCTTCTCCCAAGTCATTTTCTCACCCTCCAGGCAACCTTCAAGGTCCCCGTGTCTCTTGCCCATCAGCGTCTGCAAAGCATTATCTTTAGTTTCTGCATCACACCGCAAATGTTCAGGGGTGTCTTCTTCTCAGCCTATTGTTCCTCTTTTACCTAATTTACCCAGTTTGAAGATGTGGTGTGGACAGTGAGTATACCTCAATACTTTTAAGTTATCCAAGGGCAAAGGGTGGTAACTTATTCCAAAACCTGTCAACATTAACAACACCTAGCACATCAGTTGAAAAGCTCACAGAATACTTCCTTATACATTGTTTCATTTAATCCTCTGTGAGTTAGTTATTATTTTCTCCATTTTGCAGATAGAATAAGACATACCTGGATCTAAAGCCTGCCTTATTAGCCCCTTATTAACTGTGGGGGATCAGGCAAAACTGTTTAGTATTTTTTATGAATCAGTGTCCTCACCTGTAAAACAGAAATAAAATATTTACATTATTGGGTTGTAGTAAAGACTACATGAGATAATCCCTGCGAAATGCCTTTCATGGTATTATGTACAGAGTAGATACATAATATTGATGATGATTATTATTATGTTACCTGAACAGAACTCTCACAGCCACAAAAAAATATGAATTGTATATTAAATTGTCATAAATTAATTGAGAAATACAGTCATGTTCTATTAAAATCTTTTCTCAGGCAGTATGGTTTTCTTGATAATACTTGTAATTTGAATTAGTGGATAACATTGGTTTAAAGAAAAAGAGTCTGCAAACACATACTTATTTCTGCAGAATAAACCATAAAACCTAGGACTCTTTCTATGAAATCACGAAAAGGTGCTTAAATCCAGTGAAACGCATTTCTGTCCCCAGGCAGGGTTGGTTTGTGCTCTATACTCAGTGGTTCAATGCAAGGCAGCCACAATACTCCAGGACTATGAATTTTAATCCCTAATAGTCTCGTAGTATAGAACCTAAACGTTCGTGCACAAAATCTTTTCTTATCTGATTCATCCCACGGGCACCGAGTTATCCTGTAGGTGTCTTCTAGGTTATAATTGCCATTATAGCCCAGTTTCTTCAAGTTGGCAAATTCTTTAAAGATGCTTTATCTAAAAACCAGCCCCGAACATTTTTTCAGCAGCTTCCTAATGTCTGAGTGTGTGTCAGCCATTATTTCCATTTCTAACAGCACACCCCTATATTAAATTGCCAGCCACAGCCTTGAGAAATCACACAAACTGTGTTTGCTGATATAACCCAGCCTGTGCAGCAAGCACTCGGTCAGACGTGGGAGCTCTTTGATCTTTTCACTGAGAGGCACATGGTCTCTGTGTCAAATATCACCAGTGGCACTATTTCACAAGTTGTTGTACCCAAGTTGGCATGAAGACTGGGCAGGAGTTAAAACTCAGAGTCAGGGATAGGTGCACACAAGTAAACACTGAGAGCCAAGCACGCCTGTGCCAAAAGTTGTAATACAGGGAGCAAGATAAGATACGGAGCCAGAGTCCAGGCAAGGGTCAGAGGACAGCAGCAGGCTGTGTAGCCGCTAGAATTGCCATCCCCTTGCTAAAGCTGTTCATATTGGGCCACCTGTGAATAGAGTGTATTACATACAGGGGCATGTAATGTCTCACAGACACCACTTAAAGTAAAGATGACTAGGATGCAAAGAATTTGAACACCTACTATTTCAAAGCCTTTCTTTGTTATCAGGTAAATGCACCTAAAACTCATTGGCTGAAGACCATTCCATCTAATGATAAAGTTACCTATTTGTACATGAAATAAAATATGCCTTGCATTTTTTTATATAACCATTCCAACCAATTTTGGAAATTTTTGGATTTGAATAGGTTGCCTTTAAAATTCAGCTGGTTTTGAACCAATTAAAGAAGATTGGACAATCTAAGCACTTTTTCATTTTAATTTCATGTTTTTAAAATATTCTCATGATAACTTTATAGATGATTCATTGAATGCATTCTTTGTGAGTGTCTTGCATTCTTTAATGAATACTTTTACAAACTGTATAAACTGATTAAGTAAATTAATAAATAGCCTGTGTTTGTTCCCTTTTAATGAGACATTGCTGTTCGATGATAATAAAGAAAAGATCTGTTATGATTTTATTGTGCAGACGTCAGGAGCAATGAACTGCAATAGAGGATTAAATTCAATGGAGGATTAAATTAAACATGAGATTAAGTATAAAATCACGGTACCTGGCATGTTAGCGTCTTGGTTAATACTAGTTCCTTTTAGAGAAATGAGAAATTCATTTTCATTACCGAATTGACTTAGTTGCTATTTCACATATACCTCAGACTCACCAGCTTTTTGCCAACTTTTCATTTTATGTTGAATCTTACCAGTCTTGTTTTTATGATATGGAGAAATGGGAGAGTAGATAATGAAATAATCTTCTTTAGAATCTGTGAAGTTCCCGTTTATTTATTTTCCTAATTCCAGTTAGAAAGAGACTCTGGAACAAGGAGCAATTTCCACTTGACCCTATACTGGTTCCAATGTGCCTAACACTAAACCTCCAGCTTTCTGTGCTCTCCTTTGTGGCCTCTGTAGGCAAAGGAGCGAGGTACACCAGATGTTCCAAGGCTCGCCTCCTCCCACGGGATATGCTGTGGGCAAGGAAGCCAATTTAGTTATGCTCTAATGCATTCTTTGCTTGAGCACCTCTATGTGGTCGCTGGCAAGAAGAAGAGGCAAAGAATAAAGATAAAGGCATAAACAAACATAGGATCAGACTGTGTAAATATGGAAGAAGAGACTGGGATTTATTTGAATGAAAGGGTTAAGGTGAGCAGAAAGAAGGATTGATACGTAGTTCTAGCTTAGTGAAAAAAATATACCTGGTATTGATTGCCTATACTTCTGTATAATTACAAAGGCATGACATTGGCTGCAAATACCTATGAAGAGAAAGAACAAAGAGAATCAAAGTGTGTGTTGGGCAGGGAAGCCTGGGTGATATAAATCGGTGAGCTAACCTGGCTTCAGTGGGAGAAGAGCCGACTGTCTGGGCGTATAGCTAAAAGAGGTTAAAGAGGGTGTGGAAGAATATGCATGAACTATTCTAAGTATCAAATGTGCAGCACTACGTATTTAACATTAGAACTAAGTAGATAGATGGTGAGTCAGAGAGTCTGAAGAACAAAACAAAACTGAAAGGTAATTAGTAGACAACGAAAAAAATGGGAAAATCAGGGCAGAGATAGGATTAAAGATAAAATAAATAGTGAAAATACATGTAGAGAGGGGAAAATATATGAAAAGTGATATAAGGAGGACTAAAGTTGTTTTCTAATAGGAGTAAGCTACTCAAGTAGGAGAGACCATCCCACCGTGCAGTTTCTCTTTCTAACAGTTATTTGTTCGTTGCAATCCTACAATTTTACCAGGGCTTTCTTTCTGTCTCATAATCATTCAATGTGTTATCTTTTAGGGTGTCTTTTATTTTTTAAAAAGAAAGTGCTTATGCATTGGTTGAAAATCCTATCCGAGTTATACATCCTGATCTACCAATTAAACACCTTCACTAGATTGTGCCCACTTAGGTTTCTTATATATCACAAGTCTGTCTGTTGGTTGCCCAGCCAGTGGTCATTATCCCATTCCTCCCAGCCAAGAGAAACATGATTTTGCAGTGGGCAGAGATTTTCTGATTTCAGTCAATGTAGGATCCTGAGTTAGCCCCAGAGAATGAGTCATGATTGGTCTAGGTCATTTCATAATAATTTCACTCCCTTCCATTCATTCCAGAAGTAGCATGTCAACCAGTTCTGGTCAATGAGACATCAAGGGAAACCTGGCATTTCCCTTCTAGCCTCAAAAGGAGCATACAACAGTGGATCGCTTCATGCTTGTGATACTGATGTAAAGACATAATGCCTGGGGATGTGGCAGCTACGTTGCAACAATTAGGCAACAAGTACCAAAGGATGGAGAGAGTCAGCCTCCTGGATGATCCCATTTTATAGTTGAGGCTATTTCAGCAACTGCCAGCTACCAGACATGTTACATGTGTAAGCCACTATTTAGCTGGATTTTCTGTTACTTGAACCCAAATACATTTAATCTCTCAGTCATATCTGGACTGGGCAATCAACCTATAACCTTCACTGTGTCTTTCAGGTCTTAAAAGAAAACACTTATTCAGTAGTTCAAGAAACTATTTAAATGAGCCATCTCCAACTAACATTTTAAAAATAATTTAACACATTCTCTTGTCACAGATCCAAACAGCTTAAGCATGACAAGATGTTCTACCTATTTTCATATGTTATCACCTTCTTCTGGGGATATAAAAAGGGATACACAAGAAAATTAAAATGTGAGTAAATTGCAGTAAAAACTAAAGTGTATGAATAAATACAGATATTTAAAAATAGCATTCCCATGTTGACTCCTGATTAATCATTTTAACTAAAATTTATTTAAGAATACATAAAGTCATAGCTTTTTGGAGAGCGAAAAGGCCATAAATACGCTTTTATTTTACCTTGGGAACCAAAGAGAGAGGAAAAATGACCTATCAGTAATTATTCAACTAGACAACAATAAATAGGACTAGAATATAATCCTTCTTTCAGGCCAAAGCTTTCCTGCTCTACCATACTGACTTCCAAAAGGAAACTTAGAAACACTGTCGTAATTATTGAAATCTGTCCACCAGAAAGCAATGGCCAGATGCGGGCTTTCCTGAAATCCACCTCTTGGTTATCTTCGTTCTTCCCTCGTTATTTCTCCCTTGTTCTCTTTCTTATGCATTGCACTGATATTTCCTTTTTTCTTTCTTTCTTATTTTCTCACAATTTCATTTGTTTCCTCTATTCTGATTACCTAAACTTTCCCTTCCCTCTTCTGATTACCCAATCTTTTACTTACTTCCTTTTACTCTTAGCTCCATTCTTCTACCAAATCCTAGCTTCTAGTCAACTTTCCACCCATCCATTTTCTCTTTTGAACATAAACTCAGGGAACTTTAGCAACTCGTTTACTTTCATTGGTTCTATTTTTCTTACCTGTTTTTTCTTTGACATAATCCATTTTCATTTTTATCCCTTCTCTTGCACATGCTTTTTAAAATACACACCTTAACTTTGTATTTATTATTTTATTCAATAGATCCTGCCATTTTCTAATGTTAGTAGAGCAGTAGTATTCATAATTACCTGGGCCTGGCATAATTACCTGGGCCAATGCCAGTGCATTTCGTAGTTGACCTGCAGACTTCTGCCAGCAGTGAAAAATAAAAACTATGCCAGTGCTGGTGGGAGAGTGGTGGACAAGATGCTAAAGATAAGCAAGCAAAATCCAAAGAGGTAAGAAAGCATTGAAGAAGAGACATAAAAGAGAAGAGAACATAAACAGCATTATACCCTACTATTTCAGAACCATATTATTTCACACACACAAACAGAAGAAAATGGTCAAGCTTCCGGGTTGTTAGGATTGACTCCTGGAAGGAGGCACAGGAAACCCCAAGTGAAAAACATCTGGCTTAATTTAAGAACCAAACCTGAAGAGGTCAGTGCTGGGGCTGAAAGAACCTGAGTTAAAGGTTAAAGATAAAAGACATTGGTCAAGGTCTCTTCAGTGTTTAATCAACCTGTGTTGCCAAACCAGAGGGCTCTTTTGTAGTGTCAGTCATCTACTCAGTTTGATAAGGAGAAGGACATTGGACAAACAACAGGGAGAAGGAGAATATTATTTTTGTGGGATTATCAGCTGACTGAACACCTAATTTACATTCTTTATTAGAAAGGTTCAATGATGCTAACTTTGGGATTATAGGTTTTGTTGTTTTGTGATTCTGTGGTAGAAATCTCTCTCTTTTGGAAATGGAAGCAATATATTTTGCTGCCACAATTTCCAGATTTCTACTCCACCATGAAATTTGTATACTTTATTAAAATGAACTTTACCTGGTCGTCAAAATACTCTCTTATAAAAAAGTTACTAAAATAATCAAAATTTTAAAATATTGCTTTAAAATAGAGTAACTTATACTCCATCTCTTGATTAATCAGGGAATAAGGACAACTATTTTGAATATTTTTTATGACTCTTCCCAGCCCGTGAATCTTTATCTGTGAGTGCTTTGTTTGTGGTGCATAGTTTACTTATGTATATGGAGTGTTTGAGGAGGGAAGACGTGAGAAGGAATGAAAATTAATCTCTGTTCGATAGCTAAACAAATAAATATGCAGCCATATTTCCATGGGCCACCCTTGGCTGGATCTAAAATTGAGGAATATGGGTTATGTGTTAGTTTTCTGGGAGTGTTATAACCAATTGCTATAAATTTGAAATCAAGGTGTTGACAGGATTGGTTCCTTCTGGAGGCTCTGAGGGAGAATCAGTCCCACGTTTCTCTCCTAGTTTCTGGTGGCTCCTGACAACCCTTGGCATCCTTGACTTGTAGTTGCAGCATTACAATCTCTTTCTTCATCTCCGCCTGTGTCCCCTCTGTGTCTAAATCTCCCTCTCCTTTCTCTTATAAAGACATTAATTATTGAAGTTAGCCACCCTCCACTAAATCCAGGATGATTTCATCTTAGAAACTTAATCAACTAACTACATCTGCAAGGACCTTCTTTCCAATTAAGGTCACATTCTGAGGTCCCCAATGTGCTTGAATTTGGGGTGGAGACTATACAAACCACTGCAGGCAATAACATTTTTTTTTTTTTTTAAATATGGCTCAGCACAGACTAACACATTTGCAAAAACTCTAATTCAACTATCTTTTTCAAATCCCACTAGTCCTGTTGCATGAAGCCTTACCAGAATGCCTCCAAAACTCATGAATGTCACAAACTGACACCCACACTGTGTCCTACAGACATCTCCCACATGAATGGTGGCCTCCTACTTATAATGCCACCCATGGTTCCATCATTGCGGCTTCTCTGCTCTGCTCTAATGGATGCCTTAGTGAAGAAGGTAAGGAGATATTCCATCCTCATGCCTTTCAGAACTTTTACAATTTGCACAAAACAGTGAGCCTTGTGTACTTGCACTTTAAGTTAATTAGAGCAGACCAAAACCGAACTAAAATTTCGGTCCTCACTCTGTATCTCCCCTGACCTCTGTGAGTTTCTTCCCTTTCCAGTGCATATTCTTCTAAGATTCTAAGGAGTGAACCCTGTATCCTGATTTCTACAGGTGGGGCTACAGGGAAGAAGCCAAAACACTCAGCACCCCCTCATCATTTCTTATCTCCCTCAGGCTCATTTTGTACTTACGTGTTTCCCTGAAAATAAGACCTAGCCGGACCATCAGCTCTAATGAGTCTTTTGGAGCAAAAATTAATACAAGAACCAATCTTATTTTAATATAATACCAGGTATAATATAATATAATACTGGGTCTTACATTAATTTTTGCTCCAAAAGACACATTAGGGCTGATAGTCCGGCTAGGAATTATTTTCAGGGAAATACCGTACTTAAAGACATTTTATTTGTTCTATGCTCTCTACTCTCTAGAAATGCCTGGATAGATACGCAAATTAGGCTGAAACCTTCCATAAAAACACAGAAACTTCTCTGTAAATTCGATTTCTACTTTCCCTCACTCTACAACAAAGAATATATACGAATGTGTCCCACTTGTTTATATCTAGGGAGTATCCAGTTACAAGGTGGTGAAAATAAGATGGGTATGAGAGACCTACTAGCTGGTTAGACTGAGTTCCATAGGCATTAATATATCAATCAGTGAGGTCTCTATGGGTCCAAAATTTCACCTTCAGTGTATGGAAAACAAATGTGATACATACAAAGAGTAGGGCAACACGTACCATCATGACATGGTCCTACACTAAAGAACACATTATATTCCTTACATTTTTAAGTTCTGAAATTGGGTTTTCAATTCTCTCCCTGGAGAACTAATTTACATTAACCAAATTGCAATGCATTGATAAGCCAAAATGCCAATTTATTAATTTACATAGGAAAATATAACTGCCAGGTGTACTATAATGCTCATTTTGACTAGTTGGAATAGTAACTTCCCATAGAAATGTTTGCTTGAGAAACAAAATCAAAATTAGAGGATATTTTGTGATTAGATTTAATGAAAGTTAAAAAAAAAACACCTGAATGATCTTAAGGCATACAGCAACTTCTCTACCTTGGGGTTACTTACACATGCCACATGGATCAAAATATTTCTCAGTTGCTCCAGAGTGGGCTAAAATAATACTGGAATATGTGCACTACCCAGCTATCAATTTTCAGTGATCTTTATTATTATACAAAAGTTTCTGTCACTAAAATTATAGTCAGTGTCAGAATTTTCAGAATTGTTATATACTTCCCTCCTTGGTTTTCAGTACGTTTTGAGATTCAGGTTTCCCTGATGGGAATTTAGGAAGGTACCGTTATCTTACCTGTGACATACTCATATGACTCATCTTAGTGTGACATTACAGTTTTAGGAAAAATATCTTTTCCAAAAGACTACATTCATTCATTTGTGTGAATTGTTGTTAGTTTAACAGGTGCACACTTGGAATGTGCAGTCCTGTGTCTTTATCACATTAGGTCTCAAAAAACACATGTAGACACAGTGATCTCTAGGGCACTTAATACCTAGAAGGGACATGGCTGAGGGGAATGTGCAAAAAACTACGATGCAGGATATCGGGGTTCTGGTCTCAGCTCTCTGCTTCAAGGCATCTGAGGTATAGTTAACTCATCCCTGTTTCGTCATATTTAAACATAGAGAACTGGGGTAGCTCATTTTGCAATCCCTCCGACTAGCACATAGTAGGTACTCATGCTGGTTAAGCTCTTTTAACTCGCAAATTTTTCCAAAATCTTGGTGAATTAAAGTCCAGATCGGTGAATGACATTTTACAAATTTGATTTTTCTTTCACAGTAGATTTTCATTTATTCATTCAGTGAATATTCATTGCAAACTGCCTACATGTCAGGCAAGGTCCCTGACCATAAAGAGATGATTGAAATTAATAATTTCAAGGTTTTCCTTCCTATTCTATATCCTTCTTTCCCCCACTCAACACTATATGTGCACATAGGACCTTCTTTTTATTCTGGTAATCTAATAATCTCTCTTTATAACCAACGCCCTTGCTACCTGTTTCCCTTTCCCATGATTGCCCCAAGATTTATTTCTCTCTGAGACTCATTAGTATTGAATTCTTTTTCTTCAAGCAGCCTGCCTACTGCTTTGCAATCCCAGTTCAGAAGTTCAGGAAAAGCAAATTCTAACAGGGAAGCAGGAGTCTGAGTGAGGGATCCCCGTGGCCTCCTTCACTTAATCCTGGACCGTGAATTGCTTACATCTGCCACACTGGAAGGTCATTCTGGCTTCTTTATCCTAGTGGTAGATTGCTCCAAGAACTCAGAGCAACTTCCAGATCTCCTCCATCTTACAGCCCCTTGCAAGTCGTCCACAGGGCGGCCGGGAAGGAATCCAGCCAAACATTCTGCAGCCACACATGTCTTCACTCATACCCCAGCCCCCGCAGCCTTCACAGGTCGCTGCCCTCACACGTACCTCCCCGGACCACCCACAGCGCCCTCCCTCCCCTGAGTCCTGGACATGCCTCCCCTGCTCTCTCGTCTCTCAGTGGTGTCCGAACATGTGCAATCAGTGCTCCACTTATTTCCACCAATGTCATGAGGAGGGAGATTTTAAAGAGAAATGTGATTGGAAAGGTCATAACACTTAAATTTGAGCAAGGACCAACCAACAAAGTGCAGAAGCAGCAGCAGCAACTCATACCATAATGAATGTGAGAACGAAGAGGAGAGAGGCACAGGAAACTACAAGGCAGCTGTCACTCTTGCAGGGCTGAGTGTTGGTTGTGAGTCTACCTGATGAGATAGCAGAATGTCTCCAGACTCACTAAGTGACTTCTTTGGTCACAATTCACCAAAACCCAAGAAAGCCAAAATCCCAGATCACTAAATTCCTGTGCTTAACAATTTTCTCTGATCCAAACAATTGGCCTACCCACACTTTAGACGCAGGATGAGAATCACTGACAAGTCTGGGGTACAGTTCAGGACTTGGTAATGTATCTACAGGAAGCCTAAGGTATCAGGCAAATATGGCCATAAGCTGACTGTCTCCAGTGACCACTTCGAGTTCCCCTCCCTTGCTCTGAAGCAGTATTTGTGGCCTGTCATGACCTATAGCTCTGTCTCAGGGGGGTAGGCACAATCAGTCTCCATCTCCTCCCCACAGAAGGTAAATCACAGCTATAGGAAAACATGCTTTTGTGTTGTTAGTGGTTTTTAAATATAACAATTGTTTCTCTGTGTGATTAGCTCCTGATCAGTAGAAAAATTTGATGTTTTAATTAAATTTATTGGGGTGACAATGGTTAGTAAAATTACATAGGTTTCAAGTGTACAATTCTGTAACACATCATCTATATATCAAATTGTATGCTTACCACCCAGAGTCAGTTCTCCTTTCATTTGGCAGGTGCCTTCACCTCTGCTAAGGGGCTCTTGGTGGTAGGATCGAGTAAACCGGTGTTTGACCACAGGAGCTCTGCAAGTGCCATTTTAGAAATCTGTCATAAAGAGATAATTGTGGGGAGGGGATAAAGATACATGTACAAGAGTATTTCTTGCAGCATTTTATATATTTGCAAAATTTGACAAATAACCCAATATCAATAGATCGATAAAATTGTTGTGCATACATATAAGACTCTAGGCAATTATTAAAAGTGTACATATCTTTATTCATTGAGAAAGTCCCCTGTGATTCACTGTTATATGCAAAAAAAAAGTCCAAAAACAACATGTATAATCCCGTTTATGAAAAGTTTATACTGACATACACCCCTCCCCTCCACACACACACACACACACACACACACACACACACAGAAAGATGTTAACCAAAAATTTGAACACTCCTCAAATCCCGAAAGTAGAATTTCAGGTGATTTCAAATTTTTTTATTTCTATTTTTCTACAGTAACACAAACAGATTTTTAGGATGGGCCGTGGTTGGGGGGGGAATAAAACTTAATTAGCTCTCTTGATTTTGAAGATAAGAAAAGGAAAGTGTATGGGCTTTCGAATCAGACAGAAGTGGGTTCAAACCCTGACTCTCACTTCCTAGTTATGTGGCCCTGGGCAAGTCTTTTAACTGTGCTGAGCCTCATACGCTTCATCTTTATAATTATTACCTAGCTACCACAAGTGTTGCTTCAGGACAATACAAGGGAGGGGCAGAAACTGTTTTGCAATACTATCCACTCTATCTTTCTATTAACTCCTTTTTCACACTGCAGTTCTTTCACTATTAGAACTGAATGAGAAAGGCTGAGGATTATCACCTCAGAAAAAAAGCGGACACAGAAGAAAGAAGTGAGAAAAATATAGTGGAATTAGCAGTCACATTTTTGTCTTTGAATTCTAAAGTAAATAATTAAAATTTTTAGAAGAGACAAAAGATTTGAAAACCAAAGTGTCATTTAAAAAGTTTCCTTTCATGCTTTTTTGTTTTCATATTGAAAGTATAACTCTTGAAATAAAATACCTTTAATTTTAAAAGAGTAGTTGATGTCTAACCACTATGCTGTACCCCTGAAATTAATATAAGATAATATTCAATGTTAAAGTAAAGTGTAAAAATATTAGAATATAAGAAAATTAAACAAAACAAAAATAAATGAGAGTAGTTGAACCTCAAACTTCCAAACAAATCTCTAAATAAATCAAGTTCAAGTACTTGTCACAAGATACAACACTTCATTCATTCAACAAATATTTCTTTTCCAGGCATTTTTCTAGGGGAATGTAGCAGTGAGAAAACAAACGAAAATTCTTCATCTTTAAAACTGACTTTTGGGCCAGCCCAGGGGCTCAGGCGGTTAGAGCTCCATGCTCCTAACTCTGAAGGCTGCCAGTTCGATTCCCACATGGGCCAGTGGGCACTCAACCACCAGGTTGCCAGTTCAACTCCTTGAGTCCTGCAAGGGATGGTGGGCTCCGCCCCCTGCAACTAAGATTGAACACGGCACCTTAGGCTGAGCTGCCACTGAGCTCCCGGATGGCTCAGTTCAATGAAGCGCATTCTCTCAACCACAAGGTTGCTGGTTCGGCTCCCACAAGGGATGGTGGGCTGTGCCCCCTGCAACTAGCAAGGGCAACTGGACCTGGAGCTGAGCTGCGCCCTCCACAACTAAGATTGAAAGGACAACAACTTGATTGGGAAAAAAGTCCTGGAAGTACACACTGTTCCCCAATAAAAAAGTCCTGTTCCCCTTCCCCAATAAAATCTTTAAAAAAAAACAAAAAAACAACTGACCTTGTAAAATAGGCAATGCGTTCGTATGATATGTACATTCATAAAGGAGGAGGTATAGAGTGGAGAAGATGTGAAGTAACTGGAACTAATGTAATGTTGATGGAACTAACATAATTCTGAAGGCTGGTAATCCAAGGCAATAAAGTTTCTGCCTGGCCTTTGGAGCCCTGAGCTACCTTATAAGGAGTCTGATAAGCCTAAAGCCACCAAGCTGGAGAAAACCCATGGAAAGGACACATAAAGATAAAGATACCCCAGGAAGCTCAGCTAGCTCCTGTCCCCTGCAGCTCTAGTCTTTCCAGCCCATGCACCAGAAATATGAGTGAAGATGTCTCAGAGATGACACCAGCTCTAGAAATCATGACTCCCTGATCAACGCATAAAAGACCCTGAGCCAGAACATCCCAACCATGCTTCTCAAATTCCTGACTCCAGAAACACCATGACATGTCTATTTATGTCCATTAACTATAAATGATGGTGGTTGTTTTGAGCCACTGAATTTTGGAGTGATACATCATACAAGGATAGAGAAACAGAACAATGACATTGGGTGAAAACAAAGAACAAATCCCAGAATAGTTCTTACTATAATATTTTCGTAATGCTCAAACATAAGTAAAACAAAACAATAAAATTTAATTTTAAAAATAATTTTAAAAAATACAATATTTTTTAGATTTGATATTAGTTCTGATTTTATTGCATTAGCATCAGAAAATAATTATACCATTTCTACTTTTCAAAATTCATTAAGGTTTTCTGTGTAGCATAATAAATGGTATTTGTGAATGTGACTTAAGTATTTGAATGTGTATTTGCTCTTTTCAAGATACAATACTTGCTATATAAATCTGTATATATATATATATATATATATATATATATATATATATATATATATATACACATATATATGTATATATATATCAGATCTAGTCTACTAATTATGATATCCAAGTCTTCTAGACTCTTCGTTTTGATCTGTGAGAAAGGGGAATAAAGCACTTGTACTGTTAGTGTGTTTCTGCCTAAATTTTAAGTTTTGAAATTTCTGCCCTATTACTATTTTGCTCTTGTTTTAGGGACAGCATGAATATTCACTGTGAATTATAAACCTTCTTAGTTTTATTTATTTAATGCTTACAGACCTGAAACCCACTATACATGATACTAAGATTATGACCCCTGCTTTCTTTGATGTTTGTTTGTTTTAAGGTTAACCATTCTTTTACTTACATCTTTTAAAATCAGAATGTTTTAGTATTCTCATATGTAGCTTAGGCATGGATTTTCTTTGAGATCAGCCTGAAATCTATGTCCTTTCATAGAAAATGAAATCTATTTATATCTATTTATAAGAGACATCTCAGTTCTGTCATTTATTTAGTCAGTTAATATTTATTAAATATCTTCTAGGTGAGGCATTATAGGGGCTGGAAATACAGAAGTGACAAAGATAGATAGATAGATTGATTGATTGATAGCCACCTCCTTCCTTCAGATTTCTGGTGCCTGGAATGGTGGCTCTATATAGCTAGCCAGCTAGCTATCATCTATCATCACTTCTGTATTTCCACTTCTGTAGTTTGCAGTCTAATGGGAGACAGAGAGAAACTAAATACAATATTATGTTTTCAGCTTGATAGGTTATTTATTTAAGCCCTTAATTCTATGGTCTATATTTTTTGTATCTATGTGTTTGTGCAGTTGTTCTATTACTTAGAAATCTTGTATTCCTGTACTAGTGGAACCTTTATAATCTTTATAACAATATAACATCCTTAGCTTTACATTTCTTTAGACAGTATCTGTTAACTTTCTATTATGAGCAATGATAAAATTAGCATGTTTCCTGTTTTCTCCCCCCTTCCTTATCTTTCTTTATTATCTTTTTAAATGATTAATAGTATCATTATATATGCTAATATTTATATTACTTGATCTGTCAACTTTGAATATCTCCTGATTCTCAACTATTACAGGTGAAGCAATCAGTAAACTTATTCTAACTCTTCTTTTTCCTCTTTCTCTCCAAATTTTCCTTAGTTATGTACTTTCTAAACTGTTCGGGCACATAATACATATATGTTTTGATACCACGTTCTCTCACATTTGGTTGATCTTTGCCCGTAGTTAAACAGATACAATGCTCCCTGCCAAGGCCTCAGCCAAAGTTTCTGAAGTTGTCTCCAGGAATTTCATCAAGAATTGTTCATCAGGACACTGTTCTCTGTGGTCCTATATGTTCAAAGCAGCTAGGACAGACTTTAGTCTTTGTATGTGAACAGTAGTTTGTCTGAATGTGTCATCTTTGGCTCATACTTTCCTTTACAAGTATTGTAAGAGTGTTCAAATTATTGGCAGTTTGGTGTATGCTCTTTATCTGCTGAGGAAATCTGCTGTCCTTTTACATACTTTTATTTCTTGGAGCATCTTTTCCTGATGCTGTAGAAGTCTGGAAGGCTACCCTGGGCGATCCTCCCAGAAGAACATTTCTCCTCCTGTACTAGCACACAGGTAGACTAATTTCTGCATCATGGCTGTTTAGCCCTACTTCTTCAAGTTATCTGAACCAAATGGATCTAGGGGGCCTACGCTACAGCCCTGCTCACCCCATTTCCTGACCCTTTTTTCCACGCAAGTGATGTAGTGTTTGCGCTTTAATGAGAGACCCTTATCTTCAGGAAGTGGCTCAATCTGAACTCTGGTATTCTCTGAGCTTCTTCTCTCCACCTCCTCTTACGACTTTTGGCCATATTTACATGATTTTAAAGCCAGTAGATTATAGTAAAATACATATATAATTTCATGAAAAATAAAGTTTGCAATGTTATTTTTTCCTTCCTTAGACTTTTGCCTTTTTCCTAGGAGAGTTGTGCAACGCTTTTCATGTCAAATATTTCAAAGCATTTTCTGTTTGCAAGAACCAGACTTAACAAAAAAAGACTTGTGGGTTCCAAAGATCCAGAGCTTGGTTCACTCAGAGCATAGATTTTGTACCATAAACTATATTGTAGAAAACCCTACATGACCATTACAGAGCAGTTTTCCTCAGCCCCAAGGAGATAAGGGAAGAATCAGATGGCTAGAATGACTTGATTTGGAGAAAACACAACTCGATTATACGAAGACCTCTGAGAAGTGCCTGGAATTGTCCTAATTTGGAATCTAAATTATGAACAATGATTGCAGCATAAACCCTATATTTAGGGGAGAGTCTCAGAGCAGAAAGGACTATGGCTTAGCTTTCCAAGATGCAACTTGGGAAGGTGAGTTTTAGAGCAAGTCTCCAACACAGAACCTGAAAAATGAGAAAGAAATGCTGAGGAAGTTGTCTATGCAAAAAGTTATCCATAGACATAGAAATGGTACAACCAAGAAAGAAGCAAGAATATGTAGAGTCTGAGACTAGAGGCCATGGAGGAAGCATAGGCATCAGTAACAGATTTAGGCCACTACAGCAGGGATCAGACAAATGAACTACACCTCCTTGGAGGCCAACAGGTTCCAAAGACTTCGCCTGAACCTAACACCCCTCCAGTGCCAGGATGACTCAAAAGCAACAGCATTCCCCCCAACACATTGTCCCAGCAGAGAAGGAAGGAGAGGAAAGGAATAGTCTACCAACTGAAGATTTAATTTGATTTGGCCACACGAAAATTGTACATGACGGAGTCACTTTGACTTGCTTAGATTATCTTTCTGCCATAGATTATCTTTCTGCCATCTTCAAAATGGAAGCTATAGAACTGAATTAATTTCTCTTATAGAGAAATAAACACTATTAGAATGTTGCACACGTAGGTTAGTGTCACAGAACAACAAGGAGGTCTGAGTAGGTGGGAAGCTGTGAGGGAGAAGGATGGGAGAAGCGATTTGGAGAGATGGCAGGTAGCCCTGACATAACTAACTGCTTTGGACGTCTTTGTACGGACTTTGCTTATAAAGAGTGGGAAGGGGCACTATTGTGAGGGTGTTAAGCCAAGGAGTGGTCAGAGCTGACATAAGTTTTAAGAAATGCCCTCTGGATAGTGTCCTGAGAAGTGTCTGTAAGGAGAGAAGACTGGAAGCAGTGGGTCAATGAAAGAGGCTTGAACAACAATTCAGGTGAAAAATGAAGGGTAGTAACAACGGAGACATTGAGAGAATATCAGATTCCGGATATAATTTGACAATAAAGTGAATAGAGCTTGCTGACTGACAACATGTGAACTATGAGAGAATGCGTCAAAGATGATACTACCGTGTTTCCCTGAAAATAAGACCTGGCCAGACCATCAGCTCAAATGTATCTTTTATTATAATATAATACAATATAATACCCTGTATTATATTGTATTATATTGTATTGTATTATATTATATTAATTATGTTGTGTTATATTATATTATATTACATTATATTATTATATATTATATTATAAAACCGTCTTATAGTAAAATAAGACCGGGTCTTATATTAATTTTTGCTCCAAAAGACGCATTAGAGCTGATGGTCCAGCTAGGTCTTATTTTCGGGGAAACACGGTACTAAAGTTCTTATCCAAACAGTGGGGGAAAAGAAGAAATTGCTATTTACCGAGGTAAAGGATACTACCAGGAATAGATTTAGGGTCAGGGTGAGTGTGGATAAGATCTGGAACGTAGCTGTAGAGTAAGCAGTAGAATATATAAAATTGGAGTTAAGGACACCTTAACATACACATTTGAGAATTATCATCATGTAAATGGCATTTAAGGCCATCAAGACTGGGTGAGATCACTAAGGGAGCGGGTGGAGATAGGAAGAGATCCAACAGTGAACATGGGTCCTCCACCATTGGAAAACATCAGGGGAAAAAAGAAAAGAAAGGATGAGAGAAGGTGGCATAGTGGAAGCAAGGGAAGAAAATGTTTCAAGGAGGAGAGGGTGTTAAATCATCTCTTTAAATATCAGTAAGTGTTGGTGTTAAACTCCATCTCTTGGCCTATCCGTGCCAAGTACTGCTGATAGGTCAAGGTGATGAAGACTGAGCACGTACCACTGGATTGAGACTTCACTGGATGTAACTATTGTTGACCTTCACAAATGCAGTTTTAGTAGAGTGGTGGGGATAAAAGTCTTATTGAATTGGTTTCAAGAGTGACTGAGAGAAGAGAAATTGCGTACAGAGAACAAAGTTGAACACTTCGTGGCAGGCTTTTGTTAACAGCAAAGAATAGAGAAATGGGGTAGGAGGTTGAGGAGACTGGGTGGTTAGGAAAATGATTTTAAAATTTATTTTCTAAGCCTGTGTGAATTGTAGCATGTTGTGTGCTGAAGGGAATGATTCTGTGAAGGAAAAACTGGTGGTGCAGAAGTGAGGAAACAACTACTGGAGCGGTAGACATGAGTGGGTGGGAAGATAAGGAATTTAAGGCTGAAAGTAGAGGAGCTGACTTTAGATAGGAGCCTGATGGTTTATCCATGATTCAGGAGGGAGGGTGGAGCTGGAAAAAGATGGGTAGCTGGGGTGTGAAACATAAATGGAAAACTTTACTCCTGAGGGCTGGCTTGTTTTCTCAGGGAAATAGGAAGAAAGGCTATCAGTTGAATGTAAGGATGGAAGACCAGGTATTGGCCTAGGAAATGTCCTAGGATTGTCTGGCAGTACTTACATGACAAAGGAGCATTTTGGAATTTGGGTTGCTTGGGAAAATATTTCCAGAATATTTACTAGTGTGTTTGAAAAACCAGGGTGATGAAATATTCAGGGCACCCACTGTGTACTATGTTGGCCCTGTTTTCTAGAGTCACAATGTCAGTTAACAGGTTAACAGCTACCACAGCATTGTGTTCAAAGAAAGACCTCTATCATTGTGCATCCAATTTTTTTCCAAATGTTTGAGAGCATAGAACAATTTGTGTAACATTACCTATTAGCATCTTCCAGAACCACGTTCCATGGACTACAGTTTGGAAAATCACGTCCACAAGTATAGCGTCACCAAAGGTGTTCTTTCATTCCTCAAGAGAGCTCTGCAGTCACCACTATGCCATCTACAAGGGGCAACGTGTGAACTAGATGCCAAACTTAGACTCTAGGTGAACAGTGAGGGAAGAGCTCATTTATTGTTCATTAACCATAACGGGGCTATAAAAAGCCTTCCATGACAATTCAATCTAAAGGAAAGAGCAATGTGCTGAGATCCAGGAACTCAAGCCTGGAACAGACAGGCGAGGTGATCTTGGCAAGTCTTCAGCACTTAAGGATCTAACTAAATGTTCATGAACACATTCCCTCCACCAGTTGTGTGGACAGAATACACAGTGATTAAGAGTACTTGTCTGAAGTCTGTCAACCTAAGAGCGAATCTCAGCTCCATCTCCTACTGGCTGTGTTACCTTGGAAACAAGTTAACGTCCATGGATCTCAGTTTTCTTCTTTGTAAAATAGAGAAGAAGCTATCACCTACCTCACTGGCTATTGTGAGGATTAAATGAAAAAAAAAACAAAAAAAAACAAGTCAAACACTTAGCACATTGATTTTTACGCGTACATTGTAACAAGAGAATGCAGTGACTGATAGAGAGCACTTTTCTAAATTAAAAGTCCTGTGAAATTGTAAAGGAGCATTAGTTCTTTATTAACAGGGTGGCAAAGGAAATGAAATTAAAAATGTTTTTGAACAAAAACATGTAACCCCGATAGATTTGGCTCTTCAAAGTAGGAAGCGAACCTATTGCTCTTTACCAATATCCCTCATCTGGTACACCCCCCCCCCCCAAGTATGTTGGTAATAGTCTATCTCAGAGGCTCATCAATCTGGTACTGCATTATTGCAGAAAGGAATGGCGTCTCTGCTGGGGCTAATAATAGTAATAAAATAATATTATTTTATATCTGTGACCTAGCATTTCCTTTACAAGCAGGTCTTACTCCTGATGGGAAAATAAAGGTTCCCATAGGGTTAACTGACTTAGAGAAGGTCAACAGCATGGCACAATCACTCTGCTCATAGAGCAGTGAGAAAGTCTGTATTTCTGACATATTTATAACTTGATGGTTAAGATGTTCACTTAATGTTCTTTTTTATTCAAAGGTCTCTGACCATTTAAACCTCTCTCCGTTTAACTTAGATGTGTTTTGCTAGCTATTAATGTCCTTTAAGTACCTGCTTTATGCACACTTTAAGATCTGGACCTACCAGTTTTCAAACAGTTCTACTTTGACAAAATTCCAAAATAATTACAGCAATTGTTTTTTAAAAACATGTCCAAGTTAAAAATAAAATATTTCTTTAGATTTGAAATTTCAAAGAATTAAGTTTGCTGGTTTGTTGTAAGAAGATAATTCTTAGACTTTGTGATGCTAAGAATAAGAAATACACTACATTTTGCATACAGGCTTAAAATGTGTTTGAGTATCTCTGCTATTAACCTTGGAACCTGATCCGAGACCAGACTCAGAAGTAGAAGCTAAAAACCTAAAGTCTAGAGTTTATTGCCAAATCCATAGAGAGTCGCCTATCTGCTTTCTAACTTTGATGCTTCTAAATAAAAAGACAAAATATTTCTTTGCTCCTTGATTACATGTTACTAAATAAAAGTGATATTTATAAGTATTGTTGGGGTTAAATTATACAAATATTTTTATTAGCAGATGATTGTAAGAGATACAGATCCCAAATGTAGATGTGCATGAATGGACACACGTCAACACACATGCACAAAAAAGATAGAATTACCCATGGTGTGCGTCTAGATTTTCGCAGCAGACCCAGCCATATGTTTCTTGTCTAGGCGGCTGCCCAGGGAACTCATGCATGTGGATAACAGTTCTACAGGCAAGAAGCCATATAAACAATGAGCATAACTCATAATGAAACAAAGAGGCATGCTAATAGCAAATTGTGTCATTATAGAACACTACTCAACCAAAGGTTTTTTAATGAGTAATTTTGATAAATGAATAAATATATTAATATAATCACCCCACTGTAAAAGTAATCAGATGTTTGATGGTGAAGGATCGCATAGCATTTTGCACTGTAAGATGAGAAAGTCACATCCTCTCCCTGACTTTTGTCTACACTTACCTTTATTGTAACCTCTCTAGAGTCAGCCAGGACAGTAGCAAGTACCATGCCTGGGAAACGGTGGTTAAATTCTATAAAATATTTTGTTTGTCATTGCAATAGGAAAGAACTGCTTCCAGCTTCAAAGAAAGAATGGCTTTTAAATTCTTTTTCTTTTTATATAATAAAAAGAATGTATACTTTCAGTTGGATGTGAGGTGGGTAGTTTAATAAAGCTATAGAATTTCATTCATATAAAAAAACATTTTTATATGTTAAAAGTAAGCCTATGTTTCACTTGATGTTTTGTCCTGAGAAAATATTGTCGCCTTGTTTAAGTCAATGAGAAAAATATTTAATAATTGATGAGAATTTGTGGAGTTGAAAATTGTAAACAAGACAGTATTTCAACACACCAGCTCTAAAATAACAAAACAGACTTCCTCTGTTGTAATTACTTACCCTTTCTATAGCACCTATCATCTTAATACTTAGGCATAACAATACGAGGCCTAATATGAGGATGAAAATATAATGATTCCATCTAATTTTTCTCTCTCAGTGAGTGAAAATACAGTGTTCATCTATACATTTATTCCCCTATGTTACACGGCTTAGTTCCTGAAATTAAATAATGCCTTATGTACTACAAGTACACAGTGATTGGTATGAAAGAAATATGAAGGTGTGACACTGCATTTTAATTTAAAATGAGTCAGTATTTTCTTTCAATACAAATATTATACACATAAGCAGATATACAGCAGGTCTTCAAGTAACATCGTTTCATTATAACATTGATGAGATGCTGTAGGAACTTGACTCTTGTGTCTATTAATTAGCCTATGGTAAAATTGGTTTCCTTATACATTGCCTCGCTTCCAGTCACAGAACCAATTGTCAATGTTAAGTGAGGACTTCCTGAAGTATCGACAGCTAATGGCCAAGAATTTGATTTTTCTTGTCCTGCTTTCATTCTCATTTTTGAAGAAATTGTCTCTCTAATCATGATCCTGTGATAACCATTTGAGTTTCTGAGGCCCATATTCATCTGCTGGGTCTGCTGAGGTTATCCAGCTCTTTCTCACCAATAGGAGGTATATAGAAATGATATATATCACAACAAGCAATGGCACATTGTGCAAAACCGTTATAATTGTAATTCTGAACATAAAGTGATATTAAAGCATCAGATGTCTCAGTGTCCTCAGCTATGCAAAGGGAATTGTGCTCATTCCCAAATAGTTATTGAGGGCCTGCTACTCAATGCCTACGTGATAGGCATTTTCCTACAAAATGGGCTGCAGCAGTGAACATCAGAGAAAAATCTTCTGTCTTTGTGGAAATCCTCCTCTAATGGAGATAGGCTGTAGAGGGGTAGACAATAAGCAACAACATAAAAAGCAAAATATATATTAGGTGGTGATAAGTACTATATAAAGATTAAATGGAAGGAGCATCAGGAGTGCTTGCGGGGTTTGCAACTTGCAATAGTTTCCTGAGACTCACCTGGAGGAAGTGAAAACAATAACCAGACTCATAGGATTCTCGTGAAGATTAAATGAATTCTGTGCAAAATGCTTTAAACAGTGTGGCATATAGTCAAGGGTTAATAAATGTCAGTTTATAAAAGAGGGAGTGACATTTAGGGTTGTTTTGAGAAAGGTTTTTGTTTGTTCTGCAGCGATTTTCCTTTATTAGCCATGGACATTTTTATCTAGAAGTGAGAATGGAACTGTATTTAAATTCCACATAAAAGATTCAAAAAGCTAATTTGTGAACTGGATGAAAATAAAGAACTGGAAGATCTAAGTCTTCATGGGTAAATTATCCACAATTTGTCCCTCTCTTAAAAATAGAGAGGATAATGATGAGGAGGAGGAAGAGAAGGAAAAGGGGGAGGGAAAGAGGGAGGGGGGAGAAAGGAAAGGAGGAAGAACGTTTCTGTAATAAGAGTCTATTTTAAGTATAAAATGGTGTTAAGTCATAGCTATAGTGTAATTTTAATTCTATATCTATTCTAACGTGAAAGATGGGTCAAAGTAGATGCATGCCAAATCTAGGGAAATACTAATCTTCACTAATTTAATTAACTGGGTTCAAACATTATTGAACTAACCTATAGGAATCTCATATATTTATTTTTCTTGACAAACATCTCTATTATTTTAGTAGGTGACTATATTTAGGTATTTTTAATAGCAAACAAACAGTAAGTTATTTGTATTAAATAAGCCAAACATTCTAGCTAATACAAGAGAAAGATAATTATAGGGTACCTACAATGTGCTAGGCAATTTGGAAGTTTCCTCCTTTCTTTCTTCCTTCCTTCCACCCTTCTTCCCTTCCTCCCTTCTTTCCTTATTTCTCTTTCCTTTCCTCCCTCCCTCCATCCCTCCCTCCTTTCCTCCCTTCCTCTTTCTTTCTTTTTTGGGGAGTTACTTTCATTTTCCATCAAAAAGTTTTGAGAACCTGTATGTTGGGTGCTGATTGAGATACTGGTGGGATAACTGAAAGTGGTTAGACACAATTCTTGCCAAGTCTCATAAAACTTACAGTCTTATAACAGAAGGTATATACAATCTCTTTAGCTCTTCACATCCTTGTAAAGAAGGTACCATCCCAGTTGTATAGAGAGGAAAACCAAAATGAAGAAAAATTTAGCAAGCTGTCAAAGGTCACTCACTCAAGTGTGGAACTTTCAGGTTCACAGGTGCAAGCGCTTACACTGCTGGCTCACTAATATTGGAATATAAAATGCAAACGCAGTTTTTGTTTACTATTCTGATTGTGGTTTGCTTATCTTTTAAAAATTAATGTTCACTTCTCAAAGACATGAAAATTGATGGAGTGGAAAGATGAGCCATAACCAGACTATGTAACTGAGGAAGCTAAATCAAGATTCACACTTTGCCTTGGGTTAAATCACCCATGCATTAATCTAAAACTTACTACATACAGTTTGTATACTTTAATGATTTTACCACATTGTGTGGAAAAGTACACGTTAAGAAACATCATAAAATCTGTGTGTTTTTTTTAGTTTATGAATTGATGTCCTTGCAATGATGGTGTCAATAAGTGTAAGCCTATGATATCTATCTATCTATCTATCTATCTATCTATCTATCTATCTATCTATCTATCTACAGATCTATCTATCTATATATATCTCTATCTATCTATATCTATATCTATATCTATATCTATATCTATATCTATATCTATATCTATATCTATATCTATATCTATATCTATATCATCTATCTATATATTTCTTTTTTTTTTTTAGCTGTCTGCCAGCAAGAATTCAATAAAGAGCCTCAGGAATGTAATGGTTTGCACTTTAAAATGAAAACATTATACAAAATTATATAGCAAAAAGGCAGACACTGTGAGTTGGCCGTCCCAAATTCCCTCTAAGCTGTCCTTCTCCATGGCCAGTTTGGTCTCCAGGAAATCATGTGATCCCGTTACGGCCAATGAGATATAAGTAGATGATATAGGTGTGGCTTAAGGAAACCTTTCTAAAAGGAATAGCCTTGGCTTCTACTTTTAGCTTTTTTCCTTCTTCCTACTGTGGAGGGGGGGAAACGTTACACTTTAAGGGGAGCAGAAAAAGAAAACAAACTTGGGCACCAGAGAGCAGCTGCACAGTCTTCATCTTTTGCTGCCTACTTTGGACTTGTTTCATTGTGGGGAGGGTGTACAAAAAAACAAGTATCTTAAGCACGCATTCTGTTGTTTGCAGATGAAAGCAAAACAATACTAATCAATACGGTGATCTTCCTTTTTCCCCTCCCTCCTTTCCGCTCCTCCTGTTTTCATTTCATGTTATTTTATTCTCAAGTTTCTGACTAGATTTTAATTATTTCTCTCTATTCTTCTTTATCACCTACCTAATTTGTTATTTTAGCTTCCAACATGGTAGAACTAATTACCTATTTAGATGACTTCCAAATTTATCAAAACTAAAAACAAGCTAGTATTCCTGAATTCCATACTTTTAAGACCCTTCTTTTCTCTTATTTACCAAGGCTTGAAATATGAAAACAAATTTTTTTTTCCTGTACCCCTTCCCCCCAATAATTTGTTGAATTTTAGAGTCTGAATTTGAATGTCTTTCACAGCTGTTCAAATGTTCATTTCCTATTGTAGTCAGACTCTTATCCTCTCAGCCAGGCTGTGGCAAGATCACTTTGACTCAGCCCAAACATCCTACCCACCAATGTCACATGTATATAGAGTTCTATCCATTCTTGTTTACCAATTTAAAGTCTTTTATTGCAAAGCACCACCCAGCCTTAGCAAGAACACAGGGAAAATGGCACTCTCATATTTGATGGTGTCACGGTAAACTGGTAAAATGCTTTTGAAAAATAATCGGGCAATATGTTTCTAGAACAGTAAAAACAAATTCATAATCTTTGTTTTAGTAACACAATTTAGGGGAAATTATCTAAAAGAAGTATTTTTTTAAAAGAAAGAAGCTAAGATGTTCACAATAATGTAAGTACACTTGTAAACATTTGGGAAAATCTCATGTGGGGATAATATATTAAGTAAATAATGGCAATTCATTATTAAGAACAAAATGCTTATGAAGATTTCATGTCAAGGTAAAAATATTAATAAAAAATTGCAATAAAATGATAAACCTCAAGTCAGAACGTAACTACCCCTGTAGGGACGGGATATGGATGCAATTGGGATGAACCCAGGGGAAGGCTTAGAGATTATTAGAAATACTATATTTCTTAAGCTAGGGAGAGTCCAAAGGCACAAACCTTAACATATACATGATGTATATTATTTTATATGCATATTTCATTAAAATTATTTCATTACATTATTAAAAAAATAAAAATCTTATCCATCTTTTGAAGAACATTTCAAGTACAATCTTCTCCACAAAGTCTTAATGTTTTCAGATATAATTTCATCCAGAATATTTTAATTGTACCTCATAGTATAGTTACTCGATAGTTTTATCTAAGCTCATCTTCATATAATACCCAGGTTTGTGCCTTGTATATAGTATGAAATTAAAGTGGTATTCTGTGAACTACACATACTTTAGTCAAATTAAATTATTTCCATAGGGGTATAACTTTCATTTGTAAAATTAAAAAAGGCAAAGATAGCTATAGTTCAAATTGGATGTTTTGATTTGTATACAGATTATCTCTATTATATTATAGTTCCAATATTTGCAATCTAAGAACTTGCAAATTACCATTTGAAAAAAATTTGCTATTTCTGGTATTGAAAAACTGAATTATTTAATACAATAAAATTCTAATTTTAAAAGAATAAAAAGTAGTATAATTGATTGAATCATTTTAAATGATTAAATATGATAGGGACCATGAAATTAGGTTGAAATGCTCCAAGTCTGATAGATTCTTATATGTAAAAACTTCTAATTTAAAAGAAAGTTACTTGAGGAATGTTGCCAGAATTAATGTTCAAAAGGTATTTGACACATTCAAGTTTTGCTTATTTTCAATATATGCACCCAAATAGAAGAAACAGGTTTTCTGCTATATTGTTTTAATGTACGTTATTCTAATTTTATATAATTTGTTTAACTATTCAACAAGAATTCATTAATCACCTACTATGTGCAAAATAGTGTGAGGGGAAAAAAAAGTAGGCTAAATAAATGGTTAAGGTGCAGCTCTTTTTCTCAAAGGGTTACCTGTGACAGGGGAGCCAATAATATTTAATGAAAGCAGAAAGGTGTTATGGAGTATGGTGCCAGGTGGGTACTAGACTTATTGGGGGGATCACTGCATAAGTTATAGAAATGTCTAAACACTATACTGAAACATATAATATTCAGTGTCAATTGTAATTGAAAATTAAAAAAAAAAGTTTTTTAAAGAATAAGTGAGAGAATTGACATTTGCTGGATGCTTACTTGGACCAATGTGAGATACAATGTATCTCACATTGGTGAGATACATTGTATCTCACATTGGTCCAAGTAAGCAATCAATAAATGTTATTTCTTCAGTGTAAGGGAGATATTATTTAAATAGGTGGAAAACATTGAAAATCAGAAAAAAAAGATGAAAAAACCAGCTGGCCAGTGACGAGGCACGTTTTCCATTATACTAAAAGAAGCTTCAAGAGGGGAAAGATGATTTTTAGGTGAGGAGATAGGATATGTATACGTGTGTGCGTGTTATGGAATCATTTTGGGAAGATCCCATAGGAGGAAATGGAGGAGGGCTATTAAGCAGAGTAAAGCCATCCAGGATGGATGGGGCATGGCAAGGTCCACACGGCTGGAAGGGGAAGTAGGAGATATGAAAACCTAAGTGAGGCCCTTAAATGTCATGGTATTGTATTGAAACTGATTTGTGCCACTTTGGGGTGTTAAATATAGGTATGCTATAATTAAGGTTTTGCTGTAGGAGAGGTGGAATAAATCGCAGGAGAGGCCAGAGGTTCAGAGCTGGGGGACGGGGAGGGGAGGTGGTAGTGGAGGCAGGAGGAGACTTGAATGAAAGTGACGATGCAGGAACTTGGAAAAGAAAAGACTCATCTTTGGATGTGATGAAGATATTTAAGCTAGAAGGACCAAAAACTGTATTGATTGCAACAAAAGTTATGAAATGTCATTTTCAGACATTTTACAGACAGCTCCTCATTCAAATCAAAATATGTTGTTTACCACATAATCACATAATATCACCAGCTGTTTGTGTTGTAGTAAGGCTTTTACATGCTTTTCTCATACGTAAACAGGAAAATTCCCCTTTGCTGAACATTATTGCTAAAATATGACACATGAAAAAAATAGGCATTGAAAACCTAATAGTACGTATTCACTTCTGGCCCTAGGAAAAATCAGAATTATATTTTTTAATTTATTTAAAGCTGTGGGAATCACTTTTATTTTCACTTCTAGTAAGATCTAATCTTTCAACACACATTAGAAAATGGACTCAATTTCCACATCCCCCCCGCCCCCCTCATTATATTAGTGTTAAACCAGCCATGCAATCTTTGGCATCACTAATCCAAAGGTGTAAGAACTTTAAATGTACACTGATATTGCAGAAAGTCTTTACCTTTGAGAAATCAGGGTGTGGTGCAGGTAATACTCTTAATACTGTAAAAGATTTTTCTACCTCTGACACTATTTTTCAAAAAGAGTATCACTACTGGTGAAATATACAGAGATCTGGCAAAAAGCTTTTGGATGGGTAACACTTAAAAGGCTAGTTGTAAAGTTTTGCTGTATCACTTAAATTGAATTAGATTATTATCTGCTTGGGGGTGTTTATATATGCTTTTATTTTTCTGGACAATATGTTAGGTAATAGAAATTCAGCACATGTGCCATGTGTAAGAAACTCAGAATACTAGCTTGTATCCTCTTGGCTAATTCATTATTTGGCTATTTGCAATAATAATGATATATTTTAAGTTAGGGAAACAGGTCATCATCTTTGACCCAAATCGTTTTGGTTTTAAACAGAATGGTAATATCATTTAGAATTGGATTCAACAGATACCTTTAACACATTATTTTACGCAGTCAGAATTACACATTCTTGGTAAAATAATTTTGCCATGTTTATATTTTCTGACTTTTTACATCCCTGCAAACAAAGTAGAGGAAACAGCACTAAACAAAGATAGGCACATATTTTTGCTAGGATACATGTACTTTTTCCCTACCTTCTCCCCTTCTGGTCACACCTTAGTTCTGTTTAAATTTAAGTTCCATACAGATAGATGTACATGAACTGAATTCGAGATGCACACACACACACAATTTTCTCCAGCACTCTAAGTCGCAATAATAGCCATGCCTTTCTTCTTTCATTGTTTTTGCTCTTCCACGCAGCGCCCCAGTTCACACAATGACGTGGTTCTTACTTTTAAATCTATCTTTCTTCTTACTCTTTTTCTGTATACCTGGGGAGTTGCCTTAACATTTCTTCTCCTTCTTCTTTTAATATGCAAGCAGTTTTTCCAACACTGAATTCCGTTCTTTTAACCACACTATTCAGGTACTAGATCTTAACCTTGACCTACCCCTTAATTTCCGTGTATTTCTCTGGAATGGATTCTTGTACTTGATGTTCTATTTTTGCCATAGGCAGGGAGTGCAATTTGGAAGGCTTTTCCACGTGAAGCATTTGCTATAGAATACATTTATGGCCAGTCTGCCACTCAGCTCTCTGAGAAAGAGCTGTTAGTACGAGAACTGCCACGATGACATAATTTCTTATAGCACGCTTCCACTCTTACAGTTAAACTCACTTCCGTCACTCCCTGCCTCTCCTAGAGGAAAACGTTAGTTTCTAGGAGAGGCAAGTGTTTCGTTTAAATATTGTGCATTTTTTGATATCCTACCGTTTTCAAACTTGTCTTTTCATGTTATTTCTATATAGATGTAGTAGAGCTTAAAGAGCTGTTTACCCTGCGCCCAGGATCAGTCCAGGGGGTGGGGTCCGGAGCTGTTTTCCACGGAAGAGAGAGATCTCCACCCTAGCGACCAACCCCTCACCCTCCAGGTTCCACTTTCCTTCAGAGCTCCAGATTCCCTTGCCGCACCCACGTCTTCTGATGTAGGCTTCCCTCGGCTTCTCGTGCCCGCTGCTTTCCTCGACTAAGGATACTTCGCTTAAGGAGTGGTCCACAATTTTCAACACTTTCACACTTATCTTATTTGTTCTTCGAAACACTAAGACCAGGTCAGATCCCCTTCTCTTAACCTGTTTTATTTCTAAGACACAGGCCCACTGAGTCACCCTGCCAGGAGTAGAAGTGGGCTGTGGATTCACCCTCCTGGCTGGACCACCTTTCCTGTCTTCCTCACATGAGGAATGTGGCCAGAGGTAGAGATCGCACCAGGCACCACACTGCCTTTGTTTTCATTAATTACGCGCATCGGGCCTTTAGAAGTGTTTGGAAAATGCCACACTACATGTAGACCACGGCTTTTCCTGGCTAGAATTCGTTCCTTCGCTCTCATTTCCTGTTTCTCGGCCTCTCCCTAGTTTCTCTTCCCATCCACTTCATGCCACATTACTGCAAATCTCTCTCTCACATAAACTTCCTCTTAGCGTCCTTCCTATTGCCAGGGCGGTTTCCCACGCGGGGCGGGCTCAGGGGCATCGTATAAGGGTGTCGAGCCCGCCTGGGAGCCCCAGCGCGCTCACCTAGGTTTGCAAGAAAGTGGCGCACGCAATCTCAATCGATGTCCGCTGCGCCTGGCCAGCCCACGCCCCCACCCCGCCTGTCCGCTTCCGCCCAGTCTCCTCTTCGCCCCCGCCGACCCCCGGTGCGGCCCTGACCCCTGGCCCTCCCGGCCGCCACGGGAACGGCCGGGCCGCGCCGGCTGCCTCTTCTCTGCTGCCCCAGAATCCCGCGGATCTGCTCCCCTGGGCGCGGAGGCGGGGCGGAAGGAGCTGCCGGTGCAGGCGTCAAGGACTCGGCTCCCGGCCGCCCTCCTCTCCGGGCTCCCTTCTGGGGCGCAGGGCGGGGTGCTGGACTCCCTTCCCCCCTTGCCTCCATAGTCCCCGCGGCCTCGGCAGGGGTCTGCAGCTCCTATTTCCCTCTCCTGCAAGTTCGCCTGCTTTCCTAAATAACTAGCTCGGGTGGGCGCCCCTACTCCCGGGGTTGCGTAGAGAGGCACGCGTCTCTGCCTCGCTCGCATTCATCCCTCCAAGGTGAAACGCTGCTAGGGAGGATGCCCCCGCCTCGCCCGCAACGCCCGTCGCTCCCAAACCCAAACAATGATTCCCCTTCCTCGCCCAGCCCTCCTTGCCAGTCGCACCCCCGCGCGCACCACCGCGGCGAAAGCGCCGTCCGCCCGGGCTGCCCCAGCCGGGACCTCATTGTTGCCCGGTGCGAGCGATGACTGACGCCCGGGGGCAGTCCCCGTGAGCGGCCTCGCCGCCAGTCCCGCAGCTTCGGCCGGCCGCACCAGTCAGCTCCGCCCACACCTTTCCAAGTTAGCTGGCGGGTGAGCCGCGGGGACGACTCCGGCGCCCGGCCCCCTCCCGCATGTCCCCACCCGGGCGGGAGCGGGAGGGGGGGCGAGAAGGCTCCGCGCTTTATTTGTCTCCGAATTCTCTTCCTAACGCTGCCTTGCACGGTCTGACACAAAAGAGGGGACTTTCTCGCGGCTCAGCGCGAGTCCTAGCTTGGCGAGTTGAAACCCGGGGGTCTCCCGCTGCGAGACCCCGCAGACCCCCTAGGCCGGCGGCTCCCAAGGCTTGGTGGCCATGTGTAGGTTATTTTGGGTGCCGCAGCAAGGTGGTGCAGGTGAAAGGGAAGCACGGCCGAGGCCGGAGGCCGGGAGGCGGGGGCAGGGGTGGGGCGGGGTGGGGCGGGGTGGAGGCTCCGCGGACCCACCCCCCAGCCCGGCGGCCCGGGCAGCTAGGCGAGGGCTTGGCAGTGGGTGTTGCCTTCTACCTCTGCGAGCGGGGAGGGGTTAGTTTCCCACAGGGGATTTCAACCATCACACTCAAAGCCCGCCTCCTAATCCTCGGGCGGAGCGGCTCGGGGGCCCCATTTTATGGCAATAAAGCGACTTAGCGCCTGCTGAGCGAGCCCCTCCCCGCCGCCGCCCCCGCCCTCGGCCCCACCCCGGGGCTCGCCCGCAGCGGCGGGGCTTTGTTTCTGGGGAGGAGAACCCGGAGCTCTTTTGTTTGGGGGGTTTGGTGTTTTCACCCCCCACCTCACCCCGCCCCACCCCACCCCCCTGTGCCTCTCCGGTTTCCTGAGCTGCGGGCTGCGAGGGAGGAGAAGCGGCGTCTTGCTACCCCCTCGGCTGGGCCCCGGGGTAATTCGATGCGGGCCTGGCGAGGCTCCCCACGCTAGACCGGGGCTCGCGTCTCGGCAGCCTCCACCCACCGGCCCACCCTACATTTAGCGCATCATGTGATCCGGGTAAGTCATTTGCAAGTACAACAGTTCCCTGGGTTGCCCCCCATTCATTTCCTGAGAACTGCAGAGAGCAGCTGAGAGGCTCTGCCTGTGCGTGTGCGAGTGTGCGTGTGAGTGAGCGCGGGTGACGCCGTGTGTGTGCGAGAGTGTGTGCGCGCGCGTGTGTGTGAGAGAGAAAGGGAGAGAGAGAGAGGGGGACTCTGTGAGGGAAAGAAAACAATTTCTCCTGCTCTGCAGCTTCTGTTCAGGTCTGTGCCGATTCCGTTTCTTATCAAAATAAACAACCCCCTCCTCTTTTTTTTTTTTTTTTTTTGCTGTCCCAAATCAGACCGTATTCTCTTAACATGTTTTATTTTCCTTCTGTCATCTGCTCAAGTTAAATCATTTTGGTTGGTCTGTGTTCTTAAAGGGGGAAAGTGTTGGGAAGCGGGAGGGGGCCGAGGGAGGGCGATGCTATTGCAAAGCAAGTATCGTCCGTCGGATTCGTGGAGAAGAAAGAAGGAGCCTCCCCCCCCCCCCATTATTTAAAAAAAGAACTTACCAAGTAACGTGAATTAAGCAAATGTTTTTCTACCCCTAATTGAATTGTTGGTTTCAGTGTTTGCCAGACAGTTGCCAAGGATGAGAAATAAAACACCAGGGCTGAATTGGGGGTGGGGGGTGGTTTGTGGAAATAGTTTGCCCCAGGAATAGAGCGAGAGTTCGGTGAATAGCTGCAGCACCGGGTCTATGCGAGCTGTGGGTGTGCGCTGGCGAGAGTGGAGTGGAAGGGGTTAAGGCGGAGATGACACTGCTGGCATGAATAGTGGTCCTGGTGCTACATTCATTATTGTCTCTGGTCGTAATGATGTGTAACTGTCACTTGCCACAGTGCCTTGTCCATGGAAGTAGCCAGAGGCTGCCCCGTGGCTGTTATTTTCAATTACTGGGGACCTGGCCAGAGTTGACAAGGGGCAACTTTGCGCGTCCACCCTGGCCGGGAAGCCCGCCTAGCCGGCCTGGGAGCTACTTCTTGCCTTAGGAGCTGGCTTCGAGGACTCGGACTTGACCTCTGCGACTAGAGTTGGTGTTCTCGTTAGATGTTCCCCTACGGGGAGAAGCAATCCTGCTTTTGTTCGGTAGAGAACTGCCTACTAGAACTTTGAAAACTTTTATCTTTGGGGAAAAGGGTGGGGTGCACTCAACAGTTCTGTTTCGAAGTGTGTTGGAGGCAAAGGCTTGGAAAAAGTACCAATTCCTTTGTTATATGCCCTGCAGCTTCCCAGCCCTCTTCACCCTGCGCTTTGAGTTTTGCATACTTTAATAGTAATAGCCTTAATTCAGCTGATAAAAGCTGACCGTGTTGAATTAAAGAGTATTAGTACAACGGAATGTGTAATCTGGATAAACAGTTTGTGTGGCTAATATTGTCAGATCTCTAATTTAACTGTACAGATGGTTTAAGTATGGTTCTATATGGATTGTTTTAAGCAATTCCACTGGCTAATAGAATTCTCGACGGAGCATTCGGATGTTTTATTTTGAATCAGCTTTAATATTGTCTCAGTTTCCCTATAACACCAGGGAGATGAGCAGCTCTATTTACATTTAGTGCTTGTGCATCTAGTTGCTTCGGTAGACATCTGCCAATCAAATATGCGTCATTGTGCAAACGTGTCTAGCCTCCTCCTTGCCCTTTTCTTACTGGAGGATAGAGTTGTTTAGATAAGTAAATACTTTGAAATAAATTTGGTGGCTTTTTACAGGCAGCAGCTTGTGGTGGGGATGGGAGTGGTCGCTTTGAAGAGTAGGTGTGTCTCTTAAGAAATGCTCTTTGCAATTGACATTTAATAAAAACAGTAATTCCACCCTCCCCAAGCCTCGTTGTGCTGTGTGCAGACCTCATTCAAATGTTTGCATTTTTCAAAACCACATAGAAATTGGTTATGATAAAGGGGTATACTTTTAGGCTAGACAATGTTGAACTGTAGAAGCTTAGTAGAAATTGGATGTTGGAAGACAAACATTTCAGTTGCATAAGTTATATATATCTTTATCCCTGCAACCTGGTCAATCTGAGACTACAAGGAGTATATTAAGCTTCTTTGAGTTGGGGAGATTGTAATTTGAGCATACAAGAATTGGCAGAAATTTGTAACGTATTTAGAAAAGGTTTATTCTATCTTCTAATCCATTACTCTTATGCAGTATACTCAAGCTGGTAAAATTTAGAATGTTTTCACATAAAATTTTCATAATTTATGAACTAAAACTCTAATTAATGTAGTTGTGTCCAGTAAACAAAACATTCCTGAGGGTGTTTCTGTTTATTTTTGAAGTGCCTCAGTTATTTATTGCTTAATAATACATATTTAACAGAAACTTGCATCAGCTAAACTTTATTTTGGAATGCTTTGTATTGCTGTTTATTGAATGAAAATTGTTGTGCTAATGAGCTCTTAGTATTTTTTTCTCCAGAAAGTTCCTTTTCTCAACAACTGAATGTCACTTGGGAGAAAACTGGTCCTGGTATAGCATTTGAGACCTTGACTTTAGCAACTCTTGGCTGGTGGTTGTTTACTACAGCTGCAGCCTCTGTGTGTACAGAAAGGGAAGGGGCTGCAAACACTGGTGTGCTCACTCTCTCCTGGCCAAGGGGAAAACAAATCAGGATGCTCCATGGTCATTCCTAAGAGCATGCATCAGGCATGTAATAGTGAGTGTTCTGGTCGATTAAAAATATGTATGTTCCTCGGGGATTACTTCCTGGCCTTCCGTGAAAGGTAAACATGGACTTCAACAGATGAAGAGTGAATTTTAGATGTGTCACGAAGTAGGCTGTTAACAACTTAATGAAATAATTTGGTCTGAAATATAGGGTTTGTTTTTGTTTTTGTTTTTTTTATCTGCAGAGACACGGAAGTCCTGAGTCCTGTAGGTCTATAGTGAGGGGATTGTGAACTCAAGCCAGTGTTGGTTAATCTAGTACTGAGTAACCTTATTAGTGAGGGGATATTGTTAAATGGTTGAATATATAAAGGTCCTGGACATTTTCACCACTGTACAAAATGGAAAATGTGGAATTTCATATTTATGCAAATTAACAGTAGAATACTCATTAAAATAGGGGTGTCAAATGGTTTCTTTTCTTTATATTGTGAAACAGTTTTAGAGTGTCACATTCGTAAATCTAGAAGTAGATGATTTGTGTATTAATGCAAAATAATTGTATTTTACAAAATTAGAAATGGAACCAACTCTTTTGGAAAAGTTACTTACTTTTTAGGTAAATACGTTTCCCAATTTTTACTTCCATGTTGATTAATGAACAAGAGCTGAAAATCCCAAAGTAGTTTCATTCAGAATGGACACCGTGGTTATCTTTATCTTTTAGAAAACAACTTTCATTTTTGTAAATAATTCCTAAAATAGATTTCAGTTGCTTACCTCTTATCATTTACGTTTTGAAAATACCCTATGCTATGAGTACAAAATATCTACATTTTTGCCCAATATGCATTTATTTTTGTTTTTCAAATTCATATTTATGTTTTTCAGCCTACAAGTTATACACAGCTTTCAGTCTTAAGTATGTACAAAATGTAAGGGTAAAAATATTAAAATTAAATCACTGGCAACACCCTATAACCACAGCCTTAACTCATCTGCCACAACCACCGCTCCCAAAATCAAAATGCAAGTAAACAGATGGGCCTTGCTCCGTGCCCAGAAGGTCAGCAGCCCTAGGCTCTGTGAAACCTGCTTGGTTTCTAGATCCCAGGCCTGTCCAGAGGACTGTGTGACTTCAGCTGGCCAGAATTCATTTTCAGGGCCCAGCCAGCCACACCCCATGTGATGTCAGCTTTTGAGTTTTGTGGTCAAGAACACATGCTGTGGATTAAATGGTTACTTTGTCTATATATTCTCAGTAATTATGTTACAAAAGGACTTTTTGGTTTTGGGTGTTTATTGTCATAAAAGTGGCTACTTGAGTAGTCATATTACTCCATAAAAATTTGTTTTGGTCTGGCAGTAGATTACAGGATAGTCACTCATAGAATTCTGCTCTGGTATGGTCTTTCTTCCTGTCTTTTTTTTTGCACTTCAAGTTTTTGCACTTCAAGTCGAACTTTTATTTTGTTACTAATTTCGTGGTGTGTATTTTAAAATATTTATTAGTGTACTAATTGGACTAGTCCAAACAATATTGCTCTTTAGGTACAGATGGACCAGCAGAAAGCCCTTGCTGCTGTATTGCTGCATTGAAGGTGAGAAGGAAAATAGTGCGAGAGCTTTGGGGTAGTTTACCTACCCACACCAGAGGCTATAGAAGCTGCCACTATTACTGGTTGCTGGCGTAGACACCCAGGAATTATGTTGCAAGTGCTACATTCACCATGCTTATCAGTATACAGTAGTACCCCCGATCTGCCGGGATATGTTCCAGTACCCCAGTGGATTCCTGAAACTGTGGATCCTTTGGAACACTATGTGTATGTAGTACGTGTTTGTTTTCCTATACATGCATGTCTTTTCACTTAAAGGGAAGCACTTTATGGCTTCTCTTTGGCATATCCAAATTACCAGCATCACTGCCCTTGTGCTTTGGGGCCATTATTAAAAAATAAGGGTTTCTTGACCACAAGTCCTGTGTTACTGTGACAGTGGATCCAATAACCCAGAAGCCTACTCAGTGACTAACAGGGGAGCCAGTACAGTGTGGATTCGCTAGACTAAGGGATGAGTCAGGTCCTGGGCGGGATTACGGAACTGGATTTCTTGAGATTTCATTATGTTATTCAGAACGGCGTGCAATTTAAAACATGAATTGTTTATTTCTGGGATTGTCCATGTAATGTTTTCAGATGGCGGATGACCTTCAGTACTGAAACTTTGGAAATCAGAACCTTTGGTAAAGGGAAACTACTGTGAGGGCTTTTCACAATAACTTGTAGCGTGATGTGTATGTACATACTATATACACACATATATTTACACACATATATTTACTGTTTATATATGTATTAATATATATGTATGTGTGCATCTATGCCTATTTAATGCTGATGTGTTTTTGTATTATTTATCTATATTGGTACGTACCCCCCACACCGTATACATTCTGACCAAAAATTAATAGTAAAAAGCCCCCCACACTTGTATAAAAAGGGGAAAAACACACAGACTCTTTTTTCACATTCGGTTTAGTAATACTATTCTTGCTTTATTTTTGAGATTAACAAGCAAACTCATAATAAAACATGGAAACAGCTCTGCCCCAAAGAAAACAAACCAATAAACCTAAATGGCAACCAAGATAGATTACTGTAAAAAGTGAAATAACTGTAAAGAAAACCAGCATACGTTTTATAATTAGGTGTCTGCGAAGACGGTGCATCCTGGGATCAGGACTGATTGAAGTGGCAGAAGTATCTGAGTTTGAGTTCGTACTCTTCTTGCTTACTAACTCGGGGTGGCCTTGGTCAAATTTCTTAACTTCTCCTAGTCAGTAAAATGGGAAGAATAATACGTAGTTTACAGGGCTGTGGTGGGGGTAAAATGAGATAATGTGGGTAAAAATCTCTTTGTAAAACTGTCAAGTGTTGGTGTGGCAACTGATTGGACAGGAAAACCCTCCCGCCCTACTCCCTACCCCCTGCCCTAAAAGGGATGAACTTTGCAACCTCTCAAAGTGAGCATATAAATTACACTTAACGGAGAAGGAGAAGGAATTTCCGAGTGTGGGTAGAAAACTTCTGCCTGTCAGAGGTCATGAATTCCATTCCTGTCTCACTAGAGATTTGCTCTATGACCTTGAGAAAGTCACTGTTAAGAAGTTTCTATGTGGCTGGTATAAAAGTTGCTATTAACATATAATGCAGGTGAAGTATCTGAGCTTTTCAAAATAAAAATACGTGAAAATACAGTTCCGGTGATCATTTACAGAAAATAAAGATCAACAATGATTATTGAGAGATTTATAAACCTCTAGGTTACTTCTTTAATGAGTCAAGTGAAACTTATATGAACTGGTCATTAAAAATGCCCTCAATTTTTTTTTTTTTATAGAATCTTTAAATTTGTGCTGTTGTACTACAATTTAGAACAGTCTATTGAACTGCGAATCCCTAGTTAAGACAAGATTCTGTTGATTAAGGTATGTCTCATTTGTGGCTTAGAGTCTATTGGTTAGACTCAAACATTGTTTGCAACACAACACATGCACAGTAAAGAAAAGCAGGTCATGGAGATATTAAATGGGTATTTGTAAATTTATTGAATACGTTTTATTTATATGTACACATTTTCTGTCATGTACAGTTCTCAGATTTCCCTAAAATCTGAGAAGATGAAGAACAATATTAATTTCATAATGTCTTCTGAGCCACGTTTTCTCCAGTTAAGAAACAAAAAATGTTTTTTTCACTCTAAAGAATCTTTAAACACTCGATTCTTGCAAGAGCAAAGAACAAATTCAAACCAGCTCATCAATATAATTCATTTTAGACTCTTTCATATCTTATATACACCTTGCCTAACTCTTCTTCGTGTTGCAACAATCACTGTAAACGTTTCTTTCCTTGCGACTTACTTATCATCGCTTGCTTTAAGACTATGCTAGATTCCAGTCTGTATCTATGGCCCCATAGCTCATGATATTCCTTCTGGTGTCAGTTGCTTCTTGACTTGCCTTGTTCCCTCCCAATAATGAGCCCCTTGAGAGCAGAAAATGAGTCTTATTATTATAGTTACTTTCCTGGCTTCCAACACAGTTCTTACTATAGTGACTGGTTATACAGTGCTAAAATACTTACTGAAAGAACAAATTCAGGAGTACAGTCCATGTGACAATCCTTTGAGTATCATGGTAATTTCCTACCTAAGTCTTTTCCTCTCTAGCTAGATATTTTCAACCTTCTTAGCCATTCCCCAATTCACTACAATTTCCTGAAAAGGTTTATCATCTTGCAAAATCAAACCTTGTAGTGGAGTCAAATAGTACTGGATCCGAAACCCCAAACTAGCCCTTTTTTAGCTGTCTAACTGGGCAAGTTAATTCTCCAAGCCTCAGTTTACTCATTGGTAATAAAAGAAAAACAAGAACAAATTAGGTCAACATTGCAGAATTATTCTGAGGATTCAAACTGTGGTAATACCTGTAAAGCATCCAGTATATAAAAATTTGCACATACTCAGTGCTTCGTATCTTATCCTGTTCCAGGATATTGATGCCTCCTTTAAAAGCAGTGCTTCAGAATGAATAGTAGCAAGCACATAAAATAGCTGCTCTTTATTGTACAGCTACTATAATACAGCAGTTAGGCACTGTGCTTTTCATGTGTTAGCTTACTGATATGTACTCTTTAGTAGACAGGTGTGTGTAGTTGACTTTCAAATAACTGAGACCCCTAACGTACCTTTAACACACTGAATTTTGACTTAGATTTTTTAGCTATTGTGTGATGGGTACTCTTCACCAAGTAACACGGCCCGCCTTGTGACTTTGCCACTTTTGAAAAAATATTTGAAAATTTTACTGCTTTTTGCCTTTCTATAACAAAATGAATAGAAGAAAAGGAAAATGAAAGTGCTACTTTTAGTTATGAGAAACAGTATATTATCTTGATTTACAATTGAAACAAAGAAATCATTCGGTATGTTGTGAAGTGGTGAATCTTTATTCAAAATGCTTAATGGAGTTAAGCTAGTAACTTGTAACTTGTAAAAAATAAGATTGCACAACATATAAAAATGCTGTACATCTGTTTTTAATGACTATTTAATAGATTGTGTGTAATTACAGATTTTATAATTTTTCTTCTGTCTCTGGGAATGGGTCTCCTTAAAAACGTAAATCTGGTCCCTTGACTTACACATATTTGAGTTTTGAATGAGTTTTCAGGAGTGCATTATGTGTGTGTATATATATATATATATACACATATATATATATATACACATATATATTTATATGTATATACACACACACACACATATACATATATATGTATATATAGAGAAAGACTCCCTCTATTAAATAGTATTTATTGCACACAAATATATGATATCATGGTTTCTAAGTTATAGATATAGAAACTTATGTTCACCTCAGTAATGCCATTATGGTTAATAGCCAGTGAGCTTTAAAGCAGAGGTTTAAATGCTGGAAAGCCTTTGAACTTTCAGCTGTGTTACTCTTACCTCCCTCCAGCTTTAAATAGTCTTATTATAGAGTGCAAAAAAAATGGGAATATTGTACAAATAAATATGTGCTTATAGGCTGTATTATTAATAGATTATATTGACATACTACAATTACTAGGATACATTGACTAGAGAGAGTATTTACTTCCGTACAGACACAGTTCTGTATTTCCTGATAGATGTATTATAGTAAATTATGTGACCTAATCCAAAGAATTTTAGAAGGCAGTTGCTACAGGTTGTTCCATAGTGGTAATAGTAGACCAGTATATTCTGGCCTGTGTGCATTGTGCTATTTAATAAAGCTGTTAAAGTCAGAGGCATAAGGAAAGTAATAGAAAACATTTATATAAAAATTTTGTGTATCCATTTGACTAATACTTATTTAGCTTCTACCACGCATCTGGAATCGTATACGAAAATGGGTAGGCCATCGTTATTAATAAGCTGAAAGTAGAGGAGGCAAGACTTATGTAGAAAATTGTAATACAAAGTAATTTGTGATAAATGGGCCAAGTGTTATAAGTTGCTACACAAAATGCATAGGAAAAAAAGTGCTTCTATACAAAAGACCAAAGGTTTCATGGTTGTAGTGGATATGTTGCAAAAATCCTTCCTGGAAAAAGTTTACTCTTTATGAAAAAGCAAAGTAAACCTTCAAGAGGAAGAAAGCAAATTAAAAAGATATTTTGGCAATTGTGGTGATTTCACGCCTCCTTTTCTGTTATCTTTTAGAGATGATGGCTTTATGGTGTTTTGGTAAACTATCATTTGCTATGTCACACAAAAATTTTCTTTTCCAAAAATAGATCCTGAGATGTACTTGGTCAGTAGAGCATGTAGTGTGTTACAAGTTTAGGGAAGGTTTCTTTGGGAAAAGTGAAAATAATAGTGATTGATTAATAAAGTTTTACAAATACGCTTTATGTGATGCTATCTACTGAAATTTTTTTTCGTATTGCTGAAGAGATTGGATGGATGATACTGTATTTATAAATGATGGGACTTTTACCCACCACCAAAATTCTTTGAATTATAAGAGGTTTTTGTTTGTTTGTTTGTTTGTTTGTTTGTTTTAATGGAAGAACAATGGAAGGAAAAACTTGAAAACTGATCAGTTTTACGGAGTCAATTGTAGTTTATCAGAGGTGTTGCTTGAAGGGATGTTTAGAAAGAAGCTGTACATTAATGTGGTTGGATATTTAAAGAATGACATCCTCTGGAATATGCATTAGCTTTTCTCCTTTATGTATATATAGGATACTTAAGCAACACAAAATATTTCAAAATATTTTATTTTGAGAGATTGTATAACAAGGAAGAAATGAACTCTTGGCAAGTCTATAAAGAACGTTGATGGAATTCTTATTGTGCACTGAGCACTCTATTGAGTGTATTGGGACTAGAACACGGCTCTAGGCTAAAGCAGTTGTGTTTTATTTATAAATAGCCTGGTAATTAAGACAGTTTAGAATACTTAAGTATGGGCTGGCAAAATATTATTGCTTATTGCTTGGTGGTTTACAGGGGGGATTTAGTTTCATCTTGACAATCCAGTAAGGTAGATTGGACATGTTACCATTTTATTGAGGATATTAAAATTGAGTGAAGGTGGCCAAGTCAAATCTAGAACCTTGATTTCCAACACCGGTGAACTAATTTTTTTCCCCATCTCATTCCTCTGTTCTCTTCCTAAAACGTTGGGTTTAGTTAGTCCGAATAAGCCAAAAATTTGAAAGTTCACATTGCACAAGAGAGGTGCCACCGTCTACTGTCTAGTTCATATTCAGTGAATATTGGATGAATTCTTATCTCTTTTCAAGTGCACTTCAAAAGGGCGTTTAACAAACCCCATGTATATCAGCCTGGAGATATCAACCTAATCAGTCCTAGAAGAGTGTATAATTAGAGCCATGTAATTTTTTTTCCTGTTTTAGGAAAATTAGGGAGATGTTTCATTTCTTACGGTGTTCCAGGGCTTGTGCTAGATGCTGAGAATAGAAAGGTAAATAAAACATGGGCTTTGTCTTAAGGTATAGGCAGATCACAGAAGAAGCACCACAGCTAAGCCCAAAGTAGGGCTATACTAGTGTATTCTGCTTTGGTTTATTTTCTTCATTTAGATCTTTATGTACCGAAACATAATGGCCTAGATATTTTTAGATTTATGTGTTAGTCTGTTTTAAGTACTCTTAATCTTATCAGAAAAGCTTTTTCCATGTAAGCATGCAATTTTCTAATTTTTTCTCTCTTTCAAAAATTGTATATTGCACATTTATTGTACTTGGAATATGTATGATACATTTTAAAGGCATAGTCTCTTTTACTGTTTATGACCAACTCAAAGCCAGGTATTTATATTTTCTTTTTGAAGATCTAACTGACTTGATTGAACGATTCATGATGGGGCAGCATCCCATCGAGCAACTAGAAGGGCAGTCTGATTTATGATATTTAAATGTGAATTTATTATTGTGCTTAGTTTTTCAAAGGAACTAAGGAAATAAACTTTGTTTTGCAGAAGCTCACTTATTGCATAATATTTGCAAATACATCTCTGGTAAATGTAGGTACACGTGCATGGAGAATTTAAACTTCCATTTTTTAGTGAACCCTTTTCTCTCTTTTTTACTTAGCTCCCATTCTTCCTCTAGCCAACAAGAGCATTCTATTCTCCCATAATCCATGTTATCAGAACTACTATGTATCCTTTTATAATTTTCTTCGTATCAGAAGTATTATTAACACACATGCATACAAGTTTTTTTTGAGACAACTGCTTACCAAAATGGGATTATTTTCTGGAAACTATTTTCAACGTTTTTTGTTTGTTTGTTTGTTTGTTTTTTTCATTCAATACTGCCTAAGGGAAATACTTCCACCCAGTTGCTGCAGCTCTAATCCATTTAAAAACAAACAAACAAAACTGTTGCATAGTATTTCAAAGTACAGTTATCTCATAGTCTAACCATTAACTTATTGATTGGTAATACTTTGTTTCCAGTTTTTGCCACTAAAACTGATAGTGTCATAAATGTTTTCATATCTATAGTCTGATGACCTATGAGATAAATTCCCAGGGTGGGATTACTGTTTCAAAATTTTGTCACATTGCTTTGAAAAATAAAAAGACTGTAATACTTCATGTCTTTACCAGCAATTTTAGGCAGTAACTCTTTCCCTGAAGCTCCATCAGCAATAGTTGACACTTTTCCAGTATGATTGTTGTGTGGTGGTACCTTATTGTTACTTTAAATTAGTATTTCCCATCTGATATCGACCTTGAACATCTCTTTTCCTATGTTTGTAGGTTAATTAGAATTGTTCTTCCAAGAACTGCTCTTGTCATATTCTTTGTCCATTTTTCTGCTAGATGGTTGTCCTTTTTTGGGAGTTCTTTATGTATTACAGCTATTAACTATTTTTTGACATCTCATTACAATATTTTTTTTCCAAAACTAAACTTTTATTTGTTATAGAAGTATCTTTTGATATTAGTATTTTAAATTTTTATATAATTGCTTCGTTCTCTTTGGTGTTTCTCTTTTCTTTAAGATTTTCTTCATTGATAAAAAAAGACATGTGATCTCCTACATTTAGATTTAATTTTTGTTTCCACTTTGGTCCTATCTTTGGTCCATTTGGAATTTTTAGTTATGTGTGGTATAAGAGAGGCGTCCACTTTTATTTACTTTCAGATACACAGCTAGTCCGTTATATCAGCACCATTTTTAAGGTAATATATCCTTTTCGCAGTAAATATAAATTCTACAATTGTCATAGCTTATATTCTCATATATTCTATGATGGTCCCAGATTTTTTTCTTTTTCAAATACTTTTCTTAGATATTTTTAGACATGTAACTAAAGTTCAAATTTAATGAATGTTCTATCCATCATCTCACCTTCCCTGGGCAAAAAAAAAAAGCACAAAAACCCTCTTGTGATTTTAATTGGAATTGCATTAAGTTATATATAATCTATGGACAATTAACATTTTAATGTTATTTTTAGTGTATTATACCATCCCAGTTTAGGTTTGTAGATATCTTTGTATTTGCTCATCTTATTTTTTATACCTCAAAAAGATTTTAATACTTTATTTGTAATGGTTGTTTCATCTTTAATTTAGTTCTAAGTACTTTACAGGTTTTTGGCTATCTTATATTTATTGAGCTAATATGATTTTTTTTTTTTTTTTAGTCCATTGACATAGTGAATTAATTGCATTGATTGATTTTTGAATGTCGTATCAGACTTCCATTGCTTGTATAAGTCTACTTGGTCTTAATGTATTATATATAGTTGTATTTGTTTCCTAATACTTTGTTAAGAAGTTTTTTTTGTGTGTGTTTTTTTTTAATCTATGTTCACAGAGACTAGGGGTATGTAATTTTTATTCTTGTAATGTCTTTATCTGATTTTACTTTCAGGGTATTCTTAGCTGGCTAAAGTGACATGGGAAATGTTATGTCCTCTTATGTTTTTTGGAATACTTCGTGTAGAATTGATATTATTTCTTCTTTAGTAGTATGAGAATTCACCAGAGAATACATCTATGTTTAGAGCCTTTTTTTTTCTTTCTTCTTTTTTTTTGTAGGAAAGTTTTAAACTGTAAATTCAGCTTATTTGATATACATAGGATTATTCAGATTCTATATTCAGTTTTGAATGAACCTTCGTAGTTTGTGTTTTTGAAGGAATTTGACTTTTTCATCTACATTATAAAATTTATTGGAATAAAGTTGTTCATATTCCCCTGTTCTTTTAATGTTTGTAGGATCTGAACTATAACTCTTTTTCTGATGTTGGTGATTTGTAACTTTTTCTGTTTTTTTTCTTGATTAGTGTGGTTAGAGGTTTATCAATTTTATTGACGTTTTGAATGAACCAGCTTTTGGTTTCCTTTATTTCTTTTCTCTTATGTCTATTGAGATAATATGATTTTACTTTTTTCTAATTCCTTGAATCCTGATCTTTATTATTATCTGTCTTCTGTTTGTTACAGGTTTAATTCATTCTTCTAGTTTCTTAAGATGGAAGCTTAGAAGATTGATTTGAAACATTTCTTATGTAAGGATGTAATTTTTACTGTAAATTTTACTTTGAGCACTGCTCTTTTTAAAAATATTTTCTAATCCATTGTGATTTCTTTGACCTTGGATTATTTAGAATTATGTTAATATTCAAATACTTGGGAATTTTGCATATGTATTTCTTATATTGGTTTCCAGTTTAATTCCATGGTTTTCATAGGATGTATGATTTTGATTGTTGAAAACATTGCTGAGATTTGTTTTATTGCTCAGGATATGGTCTATATTAGTGAATGTTAGGTATACAATTAAAAACACCATATTCTGCCATTGGTGGGTGGAGCCTGCTACAAATGTCAATTAGGACTATTTTCTATAAATGTCAGTTAGCCAAGTTGGTTAATAATGTTCTTCAAGTCATCTATATTGTTAAGTGATTATTTTGTCTCTTTATTCTGTCCGTTTTTGGGAGATGAGGGTTTAAGTGTTTAAATACAATTGTGAGTTAGTCTCTCTTTTCAGTTCTATCAGTTTTCACTTTATATATTTTGAAGTTCTGTTATTAGGTACATATTCTCTTAGGATTGTTATGTTTCCTTGACGAATCGACTCCTTTATCATCATGTTAATATCCTCCTTTTCCCCTTATAGACACATACGATTGGATGCTACTTTTTAAAATCCAATCTTATTGTCTCCAACTTTTTTATTTGGCATGCTTTGATTGTTTATATTAAATATTTTTATATGATTGCATTTCTAGCTACTAACTTGCTATTTGTTTTCTATTTGTCTCACGTATTCTTTGCTGTTATTTTCCTATTTCTTACCCTCTTTGGACTTGATTATTTTTCAGTATTTAATTTTATCTCCACTATTGGTTTCTTCATTATATCTCTTTGTTTTACATTTTTAGTGGTTACTCTAGGAATTACAATAGACATCATTAACTTTTTACAGTCTATCTTCAAATGATACTATGCCACTTCTTTTTGATGTCAGAATCTTAAAACAATGTAATGCTCCTTTCCCTCTCCCAATGTTTATGCTATTTTCCTAATACATTTTACTTACACGTGTTATAAACCATCCTTTTCCTAGTCACTGTTTTTGCTTTAAAGAGTCAATTACCTTTAATAGGGGTTACAAATCAGAAAAGACGTGTTTTTTGTATTTACTGATGTTTTCTCTAGTTCCAGAGTTCTTTATTTCTCTGTTCTAAATTTCTATCTAGTATCATATTACTTTTGCTTAAAGAAATTTCTTCAATATTTCCTGTAGTGCAGGTCTGCTGGCAGTGACTTTTCTCAACTTTTGCTTGTCTGAAAAAGTCTATTTGCCTTTGTTTCTGAAATACTTTGGCTGAGTTTTGAATTCTAGGTTGACAGTTTTCTCCCCATTTAAAGATGTTGCTGTATACTTTAGTTTACACAGTTTCTGAAGTGATGTCTTTTGGCATTCTGATCTTTGTTACTCCGTATGTACTGTTTCTCTTTTTCTCTAGCTACCTTCAGGATTTTTTCTTTAACCTTTGGTGTTCAGCAGATATGCAAAGGTGTTTTCACTTGTGATTATTCTGCTTGGGGTTCTCTAAGCCTCTTTGATCTTTACTGTTCTTCCCAATTTTTCATAAGTTTACATCCATTATCTTTTAAAATATTTCTTCTGCCTCCTTTCCTCCATCTGGACTATTTGGATAGGCACATTAGTCTGCTTGATATTGTCCCATAGGTTTTGGATACTCTGCAACCTGCCCCTCTCCATTACATTTTCAGTCTGAATACTGTCTATGGAGCTGTCTTCAGGTTTTTCTAATTCTCTGTATTGTGTCCAGTCTTTTATAAGCTCAATTAAAAATTCTTCAACTTTAATATAAAGTTATTTGTCTAGCATTTTCATATTACTTTTTAAAAATTTCCACCTCTGCTGAATTTTTGTTTATGTTATGTTGTCTGTTTTTCTTTAGCTTCTTTTAAATTTTAATCACAATTATTTTAAAGTCTCTATTTGATAGTTTCAACATCTCTGCCATCTTGGGGTCTGGTTATGTTGCTAGTTTGAGCCTTTGACAATAGGTAACTTCTTGCTTCGTTTTTGTGTCTTGTAATTATTGATCAACTGCATGACATTATATATAAAAGAACAGTAGAGACTGAGGTAGATAATTATTGTGCTAAGAAATGGACACCTCTTATTCTGCAAGGTGTTAGTGTCTGTGGAGGAGAGAGATGAATCAATATGGTTAGTAAATGTGCTGAGTTATTGATTTGTTGTTGCTGTTGAACTGTCACACCACTAGAGACTTCACATTTTTTTCCAGGAATGCATTGCTTTTACCTTGAGACTTCTGTGAGACTTGGAGTCCCACAAAGTTTTTCTTCTCAGTGTTCTTGCTTACCCTCAACTTGCACCCAGCCCTGAACTCCAGTGACACAAGGGACCTCCTTCTGTGCTTTTGCCTTTGTCCCAATCTGGGTGGACTTGTGGATGGGTGAGTGGGTGGGATCTTAATTCCCCTACATCAGCTGCTGTCTTAGGCAGATCTGGCGTACTTAAGCCTGAATTGAGAATTTGTCAGCAAGCCTCTCCCTTCTTCTCGTGTTAGCCAAATTCTGCTCTGCAGGCTTTTACTCCAGTGAGTTTCCTAGCAGTATGGCCAACCTCTTTTTTGTATCACTTCAGAATTCTGGGCCTGAGTGAGTTTCCTGCCTTGCCCCAGGAGCAGAGGCATTTTACCTAGTGTTCAGTGAAGGGTCAGGTGTGTGAGATTTTTCTCTCTCACCCAGCAGCTGCTATTATTTGAACCTGGGGAGAAGGGGAGGCAGAAGGTCTGTGTCTCCTGCTCCCTCTGCTCGCCTCCTCTCCTAGTAGCGGATACCTTCTCTTCCGCTTGCAGCAGTCCATCTTTGCCTGGATAAAGCAGGGGTATTTACTGTCCCTTGTCCCTGTGGTGGATGTCTTTTGCTTCATTTAATAGTAGAGTCTGGGAGGTTAGCTTACCCCTCCCTGCATGTCAGCATTTCCAAAGGGGGCTCTCTTTGGTTTCCTGTTCTGTTTCCAGTCTTTTGTCTTAGCACTTGGAGGAGTCTTGTGCAGAAGAGCAGGTGAGTGGCTGTGGAGTGTCCTCGCATCAGGAGCTTCCTCGGATACTGTGGTTTTATTAGCCTGCATTCAGCTTTTAAAAATTTGTTAAAATTTTAGTGTTTTTTTCTTTTTCTTTTTAATCTGCTTAAAAATTAAAACAAAAAAACAAAAAAACAATTATTGCGGTAAAAAACGCCTAACAAAAATTACTCTCTTAATTATTTTTAAACCTGCAGCTTCGTAATGTCAATTCTATTTACATTGTGTAACAGATTGCAAACTTTTTCATCTTGCAAGATTGAAACTAGACCCATTGAATGGCACCTCTCCATTTCCCCCTCCCCTGAGCCTCTGGCAACCACCATTCTGCTTTCTCTTTCTTTCTGCTTTCTCTTTCTTTCTGTTTTTTTTTTTTTTTTTAACAGGATTTTTTGTTGTTTTAAATTTTTTATTGGGGAATATTGGGGAGCAGTGTGTTTCTCCAGGACCCATTAGTTCTAAGTCATCAGCTCCAAGTCAAGTTGTTGTCCTTCAATTTAGCTGTGGAGGGCACAGTTCAGCTCCAAGTCCAGTCGTTGTTTTCAATCATTAGTTGCAAGGGGTGCAGCCCTCCATCCCATGCGGGAATTGAACCGGTAACCTTGTTAAGAGCTCGTGCTCTAACCAACTGAGCAATGCGGCTGCAACTGAGCCATCCGGCCACCCCCTCTGGCAACTCAGCTGCAGTAGCATCTTGTTGTTTTCAATCTAATTGTGGAGGGCACAAATCACTGGCCCATTTGGGATTCAAACCGGCAACTTTGTTGTTAAGAGCTTGCACTCTAACCAACTGAGCCATCCGGCTGCCCCTGCTTTCTCTTTCTTATCTGCTTTTATGACTCTTCACTCTTCTTCCATTATCATGGCCAAAGGCAATGTCCTATTTCTCTGTGAAGGGCCTTGTTACCCATTGGAACCTAGATTACCTAGTTGCCTTATGAATTAAACTCTTTAGTTTCAAAAAAATTATGATTTTATAGGGTATTCATCTTACATAAGTATTTTCTTTCTGTAGCTGTTTAAATGAGCTTAAATTGATTTCCTTTTCCTTTTTTTTGAAATACCAATTGAATTTTGTATTTTTTAAATCATCTACTGATAAGTCATCTTTTTTTCTACTTTAGGTGACTGTTATAAAGCATTGTATCAGAAGATTTGTTAATAATTTATTACTTTTAAGAAATTTTAAATTACAGTTGATATTCAATATTCAATATTACTTTATATATAATCCAGCCATTTCATCCCCCCCCCCCCCCCCACACACACACACCCTTGCCTGTGACAACTGCCAGTCTGGTATCTTTTATAACAGTGATCTCTGTATCTCCCCATTTGCTTTACAGGCTTTAAAATTTTTTAAGTTTCAAGTATACAGTGTAGGTTAGACATTTATATAATTTATGAAGTGATTCCCTTGGTTAGCCTGGTACCCACCTGGCACCATACATAGTTATGACAATATTACTGACTATATTCCCTATGTTGTACTTTACATCCCTGTGACTATTTTGTAACTATCTATTTGTACTTATTAATCCCTTCACCTTTTTTACTCTGCCCTCCAACCCCCGCTCCCATCTGGTAACTATGAGTTTGCACTGTATGTGTGAGTCTGTTTCTGTTCTTGTTGTTGTTGTTTAGATTCCACATATAAGTGAGATCACATCGTATTTGTCTTTCTGACTTCTTTCACTTAGCATAATACCCTCTAGGTCCATCCATACTGTCGCAGATGGTAAGATTTCATTTTTTATGGCTGAATAAAATTCCATTGTATATATGTACCACATCTTTATCCAGTTGTCTATTGATGGGCACTTAGGTTGCTTCCTTATCTTGGCTATTGTAAATAGTGCTACAGTGAACATAGAGGTGCATATATCTTTTTGAATTAGTGTTTTTGATAATTATTGTATAACTTTGCTTGATTCCATTTGATAAACGAATGATATTTAGGGAATAGACATCTGTAGTCACACGTAGGCTTGGTTTGTAATATTTTTCTTGGTGTTGAATCAGAGTTTTGTATAAACATTTGGATGGACACATAAATTAATTTAGAAAATATTCATGTCTTTTCATGAGCTTAATTGGAACTCTCCCTTAAAGGCTAATACTCAGATGTGAACCATCGGTCATGTTTTTTGTTGTCCTCCCCACCCCCAGCCCCAGTGGTATATGAATAAACTTTTTTTCCAATTTCTTGTCTGTATTTGTCCATTAAAGTTTTTAGCTTCTTTTTAGATCGAGTTTTGGCTGGGAAGTTGCCCGTTTCCTTTTTTAGAAAAATACTTTTCATTGAAACATAACGTTGTATTCGTTTTAGATTTGCAACATAATGATTTGATGTATATAGTGCAAAATGATTACCACAATAAGTTTAGGTAGCAACCATCATCACACAAAGTTAAAATTGTTTCTTTTCTTGTGGTGAGAACTATTAAGATTAACTCCCTTAGCAACTTTCATATATGTAATACATTATTGTAGTCACCATACATTAAATGCCCAGGAATTATAACGAAATTCTTACCTTTTTGCCACTTTCATCCATTTTGTCCACCCTCACATTCTTGCCTATGGCAACTGCCAATCTCGTATCTATAGCTATGATCTCTATATCTCCCCATTTGCTTTATTGGCTTTTAAATTTGTTGTCTCGGGATAGCATGTAGTATTCTCTAATACCGTAGTTACATTTCTACCATAACATAACACATATGCAACTTCTTTCTTATTCCTAATAATGTCTATTTTTTTATTCAGTTTTCTTAAATGTTCCACAAGTTGTCTTGCTATTTTATTTTTTTAGTAAAAAGGCTTTTGGATATTTTTATTACTTTTCCTCTGTTTTTTCCTTGTTTTCTTTAATGACTTTTGAGTCAAGGTTTTCTAGGACTATGTTATTAAATTTCTGAGTATTAATTACTTTAGGTCTTTAATTTTGTACTTACATTGCAATTATGATTTATATTCAGAAAGCATAATTTGTAAATCTAATTTTTAAATGACTGTGACTTTTTTATACCTAAGCATACGGTTTATTTTTACCATTGTTGTACAGATATTTGAATAAAGTATCTTCTCTGTTGAGGAATGTGATATTCTGTTCTTCATCTCTTAAACTGAGTTTATTGATTTGTTTTAAATTAAATTATTTTATGTTCTAACATATTTTCTGTTAAATTTGGTTAATTCAAAAAGTTGTGTATTCTGTATTCTAATCATATTTTGTATCTATTAAATTTTTAAAATTTATTTTTTATTTCAAAATTGCAAAATATAAGTAACAGATCTTTTTTTTTTACTTTATTTTTAAAATTTATTTATTTATTTATTTATTTTAAGTGTGTTTTTCCAGGACCCATCACCTCTAAGTCAAATAGTTGTTTCAGTCTAGCTGTGGAGGGTGCAGCTCACAGTGGCCCATGTGGGGTTCCAACCAGCAACCTTGTTAAGAACATTGCTCTCTAACCAACTGAGCTAACCGGAGGCCCCCAGTAACATAAAATGTACCATCTTAACTATTTTTCAATGTGTAGTTCAGTAGTGTTAAGTATATACACATTGTAGTGCCACAGATCTCCAGAACCTTTCCATCTTGTAAAACTGAAACTCCATTAAACTTGCCATTCCCTTCACCCCATGGCCTGGCAACCACCATGCTACTTTTCTGTGCTTTGAGATGAACTGTTTTAGACAACTCATATAAGTAGAATCATATATTGTTGCCTTTTTGTGTCTGGCTTATTTCACTTAGCATAATGTCCTCAAAGTTCAGCTATGTTGTAGCAGGTGTCAAGACTTGCTTCATTTTTTAATGCTGAATAATGTTACATTGTATCTACATACCACGTGAACATGGGTGTACAGATGTCTTTGGAATTTCTGCTTTAAATTCTTTTGAGTATGTAACAGAAAATAGAATTGCTGTGTATTGCAGTAATTCTGTATTTAATTTTTTGAGAAATTGCTATACTGTTCGGTACAGCACCTGCCCCATTTTGCATTCCCACCAGCAATGCTCAAGGGTTCCAGTTTCTCTACATACTGGCTAATTCTTATTATTTTGTGGATTAAAAAAAAAAAAAGTAGCCATTCTAATGAGTGTTGAAATATCATCTCGTGATTTTGATTTGCATTTTCCTATTTTCCTAATAATTAGTGATGTTGAGTATCTTTTCACGTGCTTATTAGTCATTTGTATATCTTCTTTGGAAAAATGTCTATTCAAGTCCTTGGCCGATTTATTTATTTTTTTTAAGTGGCATTTTGGTTGCTATTGTTGTAGTAGTTCTTTATATATTCTGGATATCAGATATGATTAGCAAATATTTTCTCCCATTCTGTGGAATGCCTTTTCACTCCGTTGACGGTGTCCTTTGATACACAAAATTTTTTAATTTTTCTTTAGTCCAGTTTACCTATTTTTTTCTTTTGTTACCTATGATTTTGGCATCATGGCCAATAAATTATTGCCAAATCCACTATCATGGAGCATTTTTCCTGTGTTTTGTTGTTTTATGTTTGTTTATTGTTTAGTTCATAATACTTCATGACTCTTTTTAAAGTTATTCTTTTTTGGATTGAATTTTTTTTTTAATTAAACTTGTTCTAGACTGATACTAATGTTGTCATTCCTATTTTTTCTTTTTGAGGAAGAGTTTGAAAGTACCTGGCTTTACTAATCCACTTATTCTGTCATTCACATTCCCTTTTTAATTTGTTTTAAGTTTGTTTTTTAATACATGTAGTTTTTTCAGTATCTAGTTTTTTTTTTATTACCTTTGTGTTATAATAGTCACATTTAACATAACAACTGTGCCTATTTTTTTATTATAATTTTTTTAGTCATTTCTTCTTCATAGTTTTCCTCACTTCTGTGAATTTTACCATATTGATATTTATTTTCTTTTATTTCCTGTGTGACTGTCACCAATTCGGAAGAGATAGTGCACTATGCCATTTGACTAATGGTCAATATTCCTTCCCCAGCATCATGTTTATAGCCATCATTAGCACATATAGTGCTGATATATGAGGAAGAAAAGCACAATGAAGACAATTTTGACAAAACAATGTGCAATGTACTACCATCACTAGAACATTTTAGTAACAAATATACAAATCTCTGATGTCTACAATATGAAGGGACCCCTTTCAGATGTAATGCCTTTGGTTGGATATAGCTTTCTGTGGTAAGAACAGGAAAAATAGATTTTTCACTATATCTTATAGTAAGGTCACTGCTATTTTTCATATATTCTCCTTTATGAGTTTTAATTTTCTTGGTGCTGTGGTGTGGTGGGTTACAAGGGATGTTTTATTCTAAGAATATGAGTCTGTGGATACATTGTACTGATAACACTAGAGGTTTCTTCTATATTAACAGGAGTTCATTGATCAATTAATAATACAAACCTGGGACAGAAAAATTAGCTGCAATTACAATTTAAAGAAGTTTTAAAATTCTTATCCAAATTTCTAACCCTGATTTGAAAATCAGCAATTTTTGATCTACATATGGTTAAACTATTTTCTGAAAAGTTTTGCTGTCAAATCTTTTTTTTTGGCTGTCAAATCTTAAACTGTTTACTGGGAATAATCACAGTCATGGAAATGAACTCACTCTCATTGAGTATTTATAATGGTGCATGGGATTGTGTTTAGATCCTGTCTTAGTTTGTTTGGGCTGCTGTAACAAAATGCCACAGACTGGGTGGCTTACACAACAAAAGTTTATTTTCTCACATTTCTGGAAACTAGAAGTTCCCAGATCAAGGTCCAGTAGGGTTGGTTCCTGGTGAGGTCTTCTTTCCTGGCCCGCAGATGGTTGCCTTTTTGCTGTGTCCTCCCTAACATGGCAGAGAGAGTGAGCAAGCTGCAGGGTCCCCTTCTTATAAGGGCAGAACATTGTTGGATTAGAGCATACCCTTATGACCTCCTTTCCTTTATTACTTCCTTAGGGGCCCTACCTCCAAATAGTCACATTGGGGGTTATGTCTCCAACACCGACATTTTGGGCGGGCACAGACATTTAGTCCATAGGAGATTCAAAGCATACATTCTTGAGAAATCAGCCTTTAATCCTTGATTAAATTTCCTATTAGAAATAGTTTGACTTTCTACCATTCAAGTAAAATTACACATGCTATTAAAGCATTCATGGCCATATATAAAGAATTTAAAGAGATGGAAACCTCTTCCAGATAAAGGCTTTGCAAAATTACTGTCTGAATCAAGAGTGTTGATTTATGAGTAAGGATATATATAACTCTGGGCTTTTTTTCCTAAGAGTAAAATTATCTCCAAAGATATGTTATTGGCTACTGTGTACAGCAATTCTTAGGGCTCAGCAAGAAAATGCTGTTTACACTTCTGGCTATGCCTCAGTGGATGCTTGTCAAACAGGACATTAACAAAGAAGGGAAGGAAATAAGGGCGCTACTTTTTTCCATTTTTCCTCTATTTTGAGGTTCATCTAGAGGATAAATTTATTTCATGTGGATATAAGGCAAGAAAAATGAACACATTTATGGAATGCACAATGCAGTGGGTTGTAGGGTGGCTCTCAAAAAGATATGTTCATGTCTGAATCTCTAGAATGTGATTATTACCATATTTGGAAAAAGGGTCATTGCAGATGTAATTAAGTAAAGGATCTTGAGATCATCCTGGATCACCTGGGTGGGACCTAAATCCAATGAAAGCAACATGAAGATGGAAAGATTGGAGTCTCCACTGCTGCGGAGTGACAGGCCAAGGAACACCACGATATGCTGGCAGCCCCCGAAGCGGGAAGAGGCAGGGAACGGAGTCTCTCCTCGAGCCTTATAAGGGAGGGGGCCCTGCTATCTCTTGAGTTTGGACTTCTGGTCTCCAGAACTGTGAGAGAGTAATTTGTGTTAGCCTCCAAGTTTGTAGTCCTTTGTTGGAGCAGCCACCGAAAACCATTGCCAGTCAGTGTGGGGAAGGCATTTTGCTAACTGCTAGGGATGCACAGCTGAGCAAGACAAGGTCTTTGCTGTCAGGAATTCAGATTTGGTTTTGAAAAGTAAACATAAAAATATTACAATAAATTGTGTAATAAAAGTTTGTAAAGAGTATTCTGAAAGCATTGAAAGATGCAGCTAACTTTGTGCATTTGGAGGGTTTGGAGGATTCACTGAGGAAGACACTTTTGATCTGAATTTGAATGAGGAGTAAGAGTACTGGAAGAAAGGGGCTGCAGGGTTAGAGTGAGGGGAAATGGGTGTGAAATTACACGTTCTGCTCCTTGAACTCCCACCTGTGATGTGAGCACCCCATCTAAGTCTCAGTATGTTCAAGTGTTAAGAGTAGAGCAGTTTTCTGAAGTCACATTGTCATCTTGAGGCTGTCATATCGCACACTCTAGTAGTCTGTCTCCATGGTAAATATAAAAGATATTTAAAAAAATTACCCTCTGCCCATGCTTCGTCACTTAGTCTGGCTCAGACCTGTGACAGTTTAGTGTGTAGTATGAAGTCAGTGGTCCACGTATGAGGCCACAGTTATAAAGAACTATTGATACTCTGTGATTGGGGGGTCAGCAGACTTTTGCATAAAGGGCCGGAAAGGGAATATTTTAGATTTTGCAGGCTTCATAAGGTGTGTGGGGATGTGTGTGCATGTGTGTGTGTATATATATATTTATATAGAGAGGGTGCCAAAAAAATGTATACACATTTTAAGAAAGGAAAACTATTAAAATTGTAACACTCAATATATACCAATAATAAAAGATGAATACAAGTCACGTTTGACTTCTGCAATTACAAGCGGTGCTCAAAGTGGTTACCATCACTGATTATGGCGAACTACTGCTTGAGCACATTGACAAAAGTATCTACTTGTATACATTTTTTGGCACCCTCAGTGTATATGTTTTCAAACACAGATACACACACACACACGCACACACACACACACACACACACACACAGTGCCAAAAACTTGTATACACATTTTAAGAAAGGAAATCTGTATTAAAATTGTAATACTCAATATATACTGAAACAAAAGATTAATACAAGTCATGTGTATACATTTTTTTTTTTGAACCCATGGTGTATATATATATATTTACAACCCTTTAAAATGTTTATATTTTACAACCCTGAAAAATGTAAAAGCTATCCTTGGAGAGCAGGCCTTATAAAAACAGGCCATGGGCTCTGTAGTGTGCTGACCCTATTCCGTAATATGATGATATGTTAAATTAGGGATCCCTCTTTCTTTTGAAAGAAGAGTTAAGTATTCTATTAAGAACAGATTAAATATGAATAACTTCATGACTTAAAATCTGAGCCAAGGTATTATTGATTAAAATATATGGCTTTCTAATCTTAAATACATATTGAACACATTTACAAATCACCAGAAAAGTGCTTAAGTTTTCTTTAACTTCTTTGCCTTTTTTATAAATGGAACTTAAAAAACATGTATTTCAAAAATCCAAAAAGAAATATGAAGCATGCCATCTTGATGATTTCTCTAATAATATCACTTTAAAAGACTACATTTTTAGGTTAGTAACTAATAACACTTTAAGAACACCATTCTTTTTTTGTTGGCACAGATGTTTCTTTATGCGAGATGTTGTATTGTACTTTTAAAGACATTGCAAAGAAAATTGTGTTCTTTAGGGTGAATGATTAATTGGACATTTCAGACCATCTTGTGAAAGAGCTTTACTATTAGATTGTCTTCGCTTCAATCATGGCTCCTGCAATGTCTCAAAGTGATTGTAGCTTTGGAAATTGTCAATAAATTGTTTTAGGATTATTTTCAATTTTCCTTATGTATGCTGGTATAGGTATCTCAAAGATGACTTACTTTTGGTTCCTTCAAAACAGTGACAAAGGAAGTATTACAAAAACTTTACACCGAACTTCAAATGAAAAGAATATTAAGGATATTTCAAAGGATGTCTTACCAATCAAACTTTCATATTATATAGTACAGTTTCCATGTGTTCTTTTTTCCCCCCACTGAATACATAGAGTTCAATTGAATCAATAAAATTTGCTAAGGCAAAAGGTAATTTTGCATACAAATTATATTTTAGAAGTCAATCTCAAATACAGAATTAGAATACTTAGTAGTTAGTCTTTTCTGCTTCATGTGGTACCTATATCCTATTTCTAGATACAAGCCCCTGAATTCTTTCACTAAGACTCACTCTCCTTATTGTAGCCACATCTCTCACTCCACTAACCTTTCAAAGGAAAATCCCAAGTCAGTTCAGTTTAATTCAGACCAACTGTGATATGGTTGGTGAAATCTGGCAAAAATAATTAGAAGCCTGTTTCTTCCAGGGCCAGTTTAGTTTCTTACCTCCACTACTTATTTGTAAAGTGGGAATAATATCTATTTAGCATTTGTGGAGAGGATTACAGAAGCTGTGTGCAAAGCATCATCACTGTGCTTGGCACAGAGGATGCCCAGTAGATCGCGGCAGGTGTTATTAGATACTGTTCCTACTCTCCCATGTAGAAATAAAGACAGAACACACTGAAGAACTTCTAAAGGTAAGGTGTGATAAGAACTGTAATCCTTGGAGTAGAGGGAATGTAATAGTAATTGCTTCTAGAGGTCCTCAGAATGCTGTGTAAGGGATGGCCTGTGAACCACACATTGTTGGGTGGGTTGCTTTTGAATGGGTGGAGGGAGAGGAAAGGGCTGTCCAGACACAGGAAGCAGCTTGAGCTCTGGGTGAGGCAGGAAGTGCTGGGTGTGTATAGGGCTGAGGTCCACTGTGGCAGCTTTAGCCCACAGAAATGCTTTCTTTGGAAATATACAATGCTTTCATAGATTTAAGCCAACAGAGAAACATGAGAGATTTCACTTAAAAAAAAAATCTGGATTTCCAATTATTTTTTAAAAATTTGCAGGTCTTATAATCATTGGTTGCAGCTTACCACCATTCCTTAATCTCACATTATTTTAACGACTACATTTTAGACATTTTAATAGAGTTTAGTTCAAATCTTACATTATATTTTTTTTAATGTCTTGTCTATTCTTCCCACTTTATTCTTCCATATGATTTTAATAATTATTTTATTTCCCTAGAAATATGGTATGTATTTACAGTTTATTCAAACCTTACTTTATGTTGTTGTTCAGTAAAATTTAGCAGCTTCCATGATTTGCGTTCTGTAGATATTTTACATTTGTAGTTGTAATTGTGAATGTCCCCTGTGACTCCTTTTCATTTTCTAATGAGTCATTGTTGGTGTATGTTCTTGTAGGAGACCTCCATTGGCTTGGGTTGATATTTTTTATCATATTAAAGAAGCATCCTTTCTTTTTCACTAGGAATTACAATTTAGAATAGATTTTGAAGTTTACTAAATGCTTTTGGGCATTTTAGGATTTTCCTCTTTGACATAGTGATGCTTTGGATCATAGTATGTTGCTTTTCAATAATAAATTAGTTTAATTTTTCAATATTTTACTGTGCTCTAGAATAATTCCTACGGCATCAGAATGAGCTTCTAAAAATTATTGTAAAATATATTATCTATTTTTTAAACATTGGGAAACTTTGTTTGTATCTATCTTTTTTTTAATACTCAATTGTTTTTCCCCCTGTACCTCACCAAATCTGTTCCGTCTGACTGATCCAGTCCCATTGTCTGCTTGTTTTAAATCAATATTGATATTCATGCTTCCCCCCCAAAATAATTTTGTGGATGCTTTCAAGTTCAGTAGCATACATTTAAACATAAAATATTTAAAAAATTTACATTTGGTGGTTAAAGCAATTCTTAATTTCATGATTTTTATACTTTATATATTTAAAAATAAACTAGTTTGATTTATTATTTAAAAATATCCGGTTAGTATTTTTTCTGTTTTTTTTTTGTTCCATATTCTAATTGGTTATTTCAAAGTGATTAGATTTTACATTTTGTTCCCTTTCTGTTAGAAAATCTGAAATATAATTTCTGCATTTTGGAATTTATTGAAAAATTATTTGTCATGTAGTATACGCAATTTATAAAACCATCCACATCTATGTAAAAACAAACTATTTATTCTTAGTATACAATTTGGTGTAAATGTGTTAACTTTTGCTTTTTGCTCTTAAAGAGTTCCGCTTAGCTTCTGAAAAAAAATGCGTGAATGAACAACAGAGTTTCTCAAAGAATTGTGGAGTAGTTGGAGTCAGTGGGAACTCTGGCCATTTGCTTTCCTACTGGTATTGAAGACGTTGATCTAGAGATTCTAAGAATACCAGAATGACCTAGAGGTGGATACATTCTTGTTATTGCCATTGCAGGGAACATAAGCATATATTCAAGGAGATGAGAGAGACGCTTTAAAATAGAAAGAGCCCTTTTATGAGCTTTACTGAATGTTAAGCGTCTGTGATACATTTAGTTTCTTAGATGAATAATGTCATAAGTGATGAAGTAAAGCATTGAAAAAAATGTGACCTAATAGTACATTGAAGATTTAGCTGGTATTTTTTATGGAATAAACATTAAAGGACCAAATTATACACTGTAGAAGCCTAAACTTTGTTATCAACACAAATTGTCTAACAAATCTCATGACTAAACATTTTTTGTCTTAACAGCTGCTTTCTCCTGAAACTTTGTAAAGTATGTGTTTCTTGACCATTGGTTGACTCCAGACTCTGAAGGCCCAGGTGTGGGCATTTCCACTTTAGTTTCTTCTCTTTGCTCCCCATCAGTCAGCTCATGCTTTGACCAAGCTCAGGTGCACCCATCCTTCAAGCACAGGGCAAGTCTTACTGGTTTAGCTTGGCTTTCCCTGATTTTTATTTTCTAATACGTGGTTTATTTCTCTATGTTGCTTTTCACTCTTTAAATTGATACAGATACCTAGAGACCTCACAATTATACGAGTGGAACATAAAATGATCTAAAAAGGGATGACTGAACATTCCTGGTTACTCTTTTTTTCCGTAGAGATAGTATTATCTTTAAGTTCAACTTCTTTCTCAATTTTACCTTAGTGATACCATGACCCCAAATTTTGATTGGAAAGTTTGGGAAAAAATTGTACAGGAACTTTACCCAGAATACGTGCTCTTAAAAACTGAATCTTGAATACACATGTCCCCCATAGAGGCATCTTGATACTTTTTTCCTTTGAGGTGTTTTGAATTGGAACTAAGTCCCTTGCCAAGACTTCCCTAGCATAGTACAGAAGAAGAATAAGAAAGCCTTTCTTAAATTGTTTGGCTTGGCTGTATTACATGGTCAGTGGAGGGATAGATTTGAGTTAGTGTCTTTACAGATACAGGAAAAATACGTAACAAGACATACTTGTGTTAGAGCAGATGTCTAATAATCATCTGTTTAGCATAAGACAATCATCTATTTTCTAGGCAGTCATGTTTTGTTGGGTATGCTTTAATTTATGGTCTTGATAACACAGTGACAAATGCAGAGTTCCTGTGAGCAGTTTTGCAAGTATGCATTGATTTCACCTCCAGAAAAAGTCATTGTTGCTTATCAATATGATGAACATTGTGAAAAAAAAATTATTTTTTGAAAAATTTTGAACATTTGAAAATTAAAAAAAACTGTTTGAAAATGTAGTGTTGAGTCAAACAAATGGCAATTCCATTATAAAGTATCCTAAATCAGTCGTACTTTTCTTGTGTTAGAAACCATTAATTTCTTTTTGTAGTGAAATGTGTTAATCATGATTTTACCAATTTTTAAAATCATAAATGAATATTTTATGTTAAATATTTGAACTCAATTTTAATGTCTAAGATGTCCAATTAAAAAAATGGATAAGCATCTGTTGAAATACCTGTATTATCAAAACAGTCTCAAATATCATAGATAGATGCATGTTTAAAGCTCTGCGAACATTTTCTATCTACAGGTAAAGCATAGATGACAGCTTTAATAGCTAGTAAGCATCAAATATGATTATGAAATATAATTGTGAGTGTCTGAGGACAGGGACAGTATTTTATAGACAGCCTTGAATTCCCTGTTCCTGTGGTCCAAACTATATAGAGTTAGGGGCCCAGTCAAGTGTGTAAAATTCAGTTATACCATTTCTTTTTCAGGCTGACAAACTGCGATCTCATAACTACCTTCATTTTATTACAATAAGAGGTGATGCCGAGAGCCTCAGTGTCTCAGGTTGAGTTTCTCTTCTTTTTCTCCCCTCTGACACTCTGTCCTTACACGTGATATGAAAGGCATTTTTTTCCCTTTCACTTCACAAAAGCTTTCTTTCTCTTCTCCTTTGGAAATAATTAGGCACAGAGCAGTTTTTATCCTTTTTTTTTTTCAGTGCTTGAGTATTGAATGATTTGAACAAGCACTTCATCTTTTCATGGAGAAGGTCCTCCTTCAGAAGCTCTGTTCCTTTAACATGTTCAGGTTGGAAGCCAAGTAATACTGTCTTCTCCACGTGTACCTTTGGTGAGAGAAGCCAGGAATTCAGTCTGCGCGTTCCATTCCAGATGAATTGATGAGTTTACTCTTTTACTAAAGACTCTTACCCTCTTGTCGCTACCTTTGCTTCCCCTTCCTTGCCTTCTAAGTAATTGGTGTCTTGCTTTGATAATAAGCCTAGAATATATCAAATTATTCCACTTTGTAGTCTATGATGCTTCTAATTAGATGATTCAAATATGATGACGATGTGATTTTATTGTTCTTAGCTTTGCTTCCCGTTTTCACTTCATTAATCAGATTGATATTTTAAAAAATTAAACAAGTAATCGGTGATAAAGTTATAATTAATCAGAGACAAAACTCAGTTCTGTTTGGGGGGTATAAAACTCATGTAGTTATATTTCTGGAAAATACTTGTATTTTAAAGATTCTGCTATGGCTACATAAGTCACTATTTCCTTGGATAGTATGTCTCCTGACTTTTCATATAGATCATCAACTTGCTTTAGAAATTTATGACTACAGCCAGCCAATAAGCCTTGTATTTATTTAGTAAAAGAACAGTTCTCTCTTAACCAGCACTGAAACAATCATTGACTTTGGCTGTACTTGGCCCTGGTGATGTACTGAATACAGTGGTGACACAACCCACTGTGAGCTGTGCAGCTTACGGTCTAAAAGAAAAGACAGACATCCAACAAATACTTCCAGAAATTAATTGAATTAATAAGAGTGAGTACAGGGCTACAGAGGAAAGGTACAGAGCACTACTGTGGAACCTGTACAGGGCATAAGGGGGAAACCACCTGCTTTAGTGATGTTTACTCATCAAGTTTCAATTATGAGAGCCCAGTCACTCCATCCATATTTTATCTCACAGCCACCACTGTCTGTTGGTTTCCTGTGGCCATTCTATTTTACATTGTAGTCTATTGCATCTTAAAATAAATCTAATGGATTTAGAAGTTGATAGATTTAAATAGTAACACTATATATGTTCTGAACTTATTTACTAAACTAGAAAAATGTTTTCTTGACAGAAAATTATTGACTTCTGAAATTGTATACTAGCTCTAGCTATATTTTCAGTCTGTGAGACTGGGAATGGTGGTGCCAAGAACAGAAATGAAAAAGTTGAGCAAAATGTAGGGCAGCTGGAGACCAATGCAGTTAAAACCGTGTCTGACTTAACCAAGAAAGTGGGGTCCTGGTCATTCACTGAAACCGTATGATATTGAGTAGCATTTAATTTTAATGATTTAGAGGACACACAAGTCAAGAAATTTTGGTACCTTATTCATCTTTAAGAATCTCAATTTATATGACTGTGCAGAAATGTCAGGCTGTAATGTTATGGTTGAATAAATGTTGGTTAACACAGAGCATGAGTTTAATTATTCACTAAATATCTCTACTTGTCCACAGAGGAAAAATGATGCAATACGCAAAACTGTCTAGAAACAAAATGTACAAATCATCGAAATAAAATACTGAAAATATGTGCATCTGTAATGACCTACAAGCCCAAAAAACACCTCATCTGGGAAATTTCCTTACCTGTATATGCTTCTCTATTTGTGTGTGTGTGTGTGTGTGTGTGTGTGTTTTAATAACAGGATAAAATAAATTTTACAACCTGGCTTTGGAAAGGTAATTATTCCACTGGGAAAATTGTTCTCATCGTTTTCATGTTAAACTCACGTTTTAGGATCTATTACAATGTCATGTTTTAGCTCGCTCTCCTACTTCTAACAAAGCTTCTGTCATTTGTCTCTAAATCATTATGTAAACTATTACACTCTGATCAAGTAGGTCTTGTGTTGTTATGATGAGTTATTTGTGTGATCATTGTGCTGTATTTGATATTATCAGAGTAGATCAAGCCTTTTGAAATTAGGCAGAATTAAATTATAGCTGATTAGTACATATTTATAGTGATTTTGAAATTCTTTCAAGGACAAGGAAATATTTCCTTAATTTTGATTGTTTTTCCCTCAAAAAGATCTACATAAAATCAAATACAAATAACACATTGTAACTTAGCTATACCCCTCTAACTGAAGATGTGGAGTTTGTTCTTAAAATTCTCTGTGGGGTCTACTTAAGCTATTCAGGAGATTGGTTAAGCTATTCAGGAGATTGTCACCTTGGTCGTGACTGCTCATAGCCAGAGAATCCCTGCTCCTGCTGCACTCTGCTATTTTAGAGATAGAGTTCCTCTGAAAGGCTTTTTCCATGCTGCACGGCTGATGATATTTCTTAGCACTTAGACTAACATCTTTGAAATCACAAATTTTTGAGATCAGTCATTGTTTGAATCTGACACCATGAGAAACTCTCCAGTGACTAGCTTAAAGGATACTCCTATTTAGTAATCTTAAAAAGGTTTAATTGAAAGTTTTTTCGACTGCCAGAATGAAATTGTAGTGTCCTAGAATTAGTTTGTTGGTAGAATTTTTAGAAATAAGAATTCAAAAAATTATTTACTTCAGAAATCATTTAAAATTTATAGAAAGTTGCATGAGCAGTGCAGTTATTCGCATTTCACCATGTTTGCTCTACTATACACTTCTTTCTCCCATTATCATTGGTATTTATTTTTTTAACTGAGTGTTCCCTTTACTTTTTTTTTTATAGTTGGTATACAATCTTACATTGGTTATGTTAGCTTCAGGTGTACAATATAGTGACTCAACATTTTTTATACCTTACAATGTGATCACCCCACTACTTCAAGTAATCATCTCTCACTGCGCAAACTTACCGCAATGTTATTGACTCCCCTTTCCCTTTTAACCCCTCTCACCATCCCCTCCCTTCTGGTATCATTGGTCTTTTAAATAAACATTTGAGAGCAAGCTTTAGGGATAATATCACATCTTTCCTAAATACTTGCATGTATATCTGCCCAAGAAAGAACACTCTGACCTAACCACCATACAATGAGTCCCGAGTCAGTAAGTCCACATTGATGTAACACAGCCATCTAGTCCACAGACCTCATTCAGATTTCATCAACTGTCCCATTGCTGTCTCTTCCCTTCTGGTCAGAAAACCATCCAGGACTGTACATTGCAGCCGGTGGACATGTGTGTTCACACTCCTCCAATCGGGAGCATTTCCTCAGCCATTCCTTGTGTCTCGTATCCTCAACAGTTGTATAGATACAGACTTTACGTTCTAGAAGTCGGATAATCCTGAGCCTGTGATGATGTTAATTTTGATCGTCTGGTCATGTTAGTGTCTGCCAGATTGCCCTTCCATCCAGGCGCCATTTCTCCCTCTGGAATTGATCAGTGCCGTCACGGGAGGTAATCTAAGATTGTACCAGTATCCTTTCCCTAGTCAGAGCTCCGTCCACCAGGCTTATTCTCTTCTGACTACTCTGCCTGAATCAGCCACCACAGTGATAGTTGCCAAATGGTGATTTTTATTTTCTGTCATTCCGTCTACTGGTCATCTACTTGATGGAAGAGCTTTTCCTCATTTTCCTATGTTTATGCATATTGTATCACAGATTCCTAGTTTATTCGATGAGTTACTATCCTTAATTATTTTCATGCTCATCTTGTCCCAGATTTGGCAAATAGGAGCCCCTTATAAGTAGCTCATCTGTCTTTTGAGCACTTCCTTAGTTTTTGATACATGAAGCAGCTCCAGGGTCATCTTGTACTGTCCTTGCTCCATCCTTGTGATAAGCTGTTACTTCCTCAGGTAACCCTTTTAGTGGAGGATGCCTGCTCAGTAGACGTTAGGAAATATATGTATGTATACATATACACACAAACTTTTTTATACACGTACACCCATGAACATGACATCTGTAGCTACCATGTTTCCCCGAAAATAAGACCTAGCCAGACAATCGGCTCTAATATGTCTTTTGGAGCAAAAATTAGTATAAGACCTTGTCTTATTTTACTATAAGACTGGGTCTTATACAATAATAATACAATATAATAATAATATAATATAGTAATAATATAACAATAATATAATATAAGACCGGGTCTTATATTAATTTTTGCTCCAAAAGACGTATTAGAGCTGATTGTCTGCCTAGGTCTTATTTTCTGGGAAACACGGTATGTCTGTGTGTGTGTGTGTGTGTGTGTGTGTGTGTGTGTGTGTGATTTAAAACTCTTGAGTTCATAATTATACTCCCATTCCAGTCCAACACTTCGGAGTTCTTTCTAGCTTTCACCCTCTTTGTATTTGAAAATACTGTTCCAGCAGTGAGAAGCCTGGCCCGTTAGCCTCATCGTATGTATGTATTTGCTCAGTCATTTAGCTTGTTTTCCTTGGCCTCGCTCTGTCTCATTGCCTGCTATCTTCTTCCCTCCTTCTTCCCCAGTGTCTTTGATCCCCAGTGCACAGCTGCCAACATGCATCTGTGCTGCTTCCTCTCCCCCTCAGCACCCAGGTGCTTGGTGCCAGTGGGCATGCTTACCTGCACGTGCCATCCTCCTTCCCCTCACAGCATTCCGTGTCCTCGGGAGCTGCTGGGCACAAAGTACAGTAATGTTTTATGATGATTGAATTTGGACCATTGACGCCTTTAGCACAGTTGTCAGAATGTTTGTGTGTGTGTTCAATTTTTCAGTGTAAATCCACACTTTTTTCTCCTGGGAGTGCTCAGTCTGTGCGAGGTGTCATGCTAGGTATACTGCAGAAGTGAGGCAGATGGGCACAGTCTCCACCAATGTGAAACTGAGAGGAGGCGATGGATCAGCTGAAGTACATAGGATGGATTTTACCAAGAGGGACGAATCAGTGGCATAGAAAAGCACTGGGAGTCAGCCTTCGTACCCAGGATTTTTTCCAAGTCAAGTTGTTCTCCTTTCAATCTTAGTTGTGGAGGGCGCAGCTCAGCTCCAGGTCCAGTTGCAGTTGTTAGTAGCAGGGGGCACAGCCCACCATCCCTCACGGGACTCGAGGAGTTGAACCGGCAACCTTGTGGCTGAGCGCCCACTGGCCCATGTGGGAATCGAACTGGCAGCCTTCGGAGTTAGGAGCCTGGAGCTTAGTATCTTCTTTGCCCTCTGAGATTTACTGACTATTTGGTATTTGTGGCGTGGGTGTACGTATGTGGCCAGGCTAAAGGAATAGCTCTGAGAGTTGCAGAATCTGAGTGTAAGACCAGCATTTTGCTTTGATGGTCTCACGTGGTCTTCCTCTCTATCTTGAGTGGTGGGTACTAGCGTAGGTTTCTGAGCAACGTAAGCTTTTTATTGTGAGGGGTTTAAGTGCTTATGGGGGTTGACATATGGCAAAAGGATTTCTCTAAAACCATTTATAGAATGATAATTAGGAATGTAGGTCCAGTAGTAAAAAATGAGTCATAAAAATATCCTTTCCTGACCTGCAGAAAGTAAGCACATGTTAATGAGACCTCACTCATTTGTATTGTAAAACCAAACATATATCATATATTACCACTGTATGTTCACATATATTATTTTCCATGTGAACTTGTTTGCTTCGTTGCTTAAATAGAAACCTTTGTTACGTTTTGGACATAATTGCTTGATAACTGTTCAGTGCTACATAAGGTACCTAGCAAAATATTTTCTGAAAAATGTTAAGCCTGTTATGAGGACTCCTTGCATAAAAATTCAGAAAAAAAAAGGGTTACCAATGTCTGTTTTTTATAATAGTGCGTTCCGATGATATTGACTAAATATTCAGGAAGTTGGCATTCCTGCCTTGTGGCAAAACCCATATATGAGGTTTGATACAGCTGCTCATTATTCAGTATACATATCTCTAGGTATTAGGCTTAAAGAGTCATGGAGGGGGGGGCGGATGGCTCAGTTGGTTAGAGTGCGAGCTCTCAACAACAAGGTTGCTGGTTCAATTCCCACATTGGATGGTGGGCTGCGCCCCCTGCAACTAAAGATTGAAAATGGTGACTGGACTTGGAGCTGAGCTGCGCCCTCCACAACTAGATTGAAGGACAACAACTTGACTTGGAGCTCATGGGCCCTGGAGAAACACCCTGTTCCCCAATATTCCCCAATAAAAAAATTAAGAAAAACCAAAGAAGACAAAACAAAAAAGAGTCATGGAAGCTTGAAGGACCTGTAGAAATCTGTCTTCTGTAGATGAAGGTACAGTGACTTGTATTAGGTTATAGAGCTTGAATGCAATAGGAATTCAGCTCTCAGAGCTCTAAGTCAGAATGTACACCTATGGTCTTAGTGCTTCTGGATTTGGTGGAGGTGGTAGTGGTAATAATAATAACAATAATTACAATAATAATTATTTGATTAGCCTACCAGTTTATAACACCACGCTTTTGCCAGGAGGTAAGTAATACTGATGGTTAGTAATTACCTGGACCATGTTTAGTACTTAATTAAATTGGGTGCAGTGTCCTCTCATCAATGTGTCATTTCGAGATTCTGAGTAGTGAGTTCAGCATAGCTATGTATGTAAACTGAAAATCCGAATTGCCTTTAGTATTATGGCTGAAATGATTACAATCTGGGAGCAGGATTTTTGGGATTCTCTGGGGAGGTGAACGGTACAGAGGGGAATTTAGAGCTGCAGTGTCTAAATACTATTTGAGAAGAGTAACTGTGGTTTATACAATTAGTTTAGCTGGTTGGTTGTTTACATTTCTTAGTTTCTTTATTTTTTATTATTTTTTATTTTTCATTTATATGTATTATAAAGGGGAGAGAATAGAAAATTGAATCCTGAATATTTGTGTGCTGGCCCAGTAGGTGTGTATGTATCAAAAGGAATATTTCAAAAAAATATTTGGAGGAGCAGTTTTTGGAGCTGGGGGAAAAATACTGAACTGAAAGCAGCAAAAGAACAAGCCAAACAAATGAAGAAACAAAAACTGATAGATATAGACAATAGTTTAGTGGTTACCAGTAGGTAAGGGGAAGAGGGCTCTAGAAGAGGGTAAATGGGGTCAAATATATGGTGATGGAAGAACTGACTCTGGGTGGTGAACACATAATGGGAGATGTAGATGATGTATTACGGAATTGTACACCTGAAATCTACATAAATTTACTAACAATTGTCACCCCAATAAACTTTAATGAAAAAAAAAATGAGTTGCTGTTTGAGATAAAAGCTGCTTTTCAGTTGCAGACATTTAAATCATAAAAGCACATGAATATATGTATAACATTTATATTTTAAAGTATGCTGTGTGGTTAAATTTTTGTGAAAATACTTAAAAATGTGTTAACCATCCCGCGATGTGGTGTCTGAGTCTTGTTAGGCAGTGAATCGAGCAGCATATGTAGCATGTGGGTCTTTGGGCCAGAGCTGTGATGCCCAACAAATTTCTGTGGTTTAATAACAGCTTTTAGAAATTTGAAACTGTTTAAACAGACTCTTTCGTCACATTTACAGCTCATCCATGTTGTGATTTGTGTCTCATTTTTACTCTTTTGTTAAAGAAAATCAAGGTTGTTGATTAAAAAATAGAGCAAGCTTAAGTATTTGCAGACCCAGCAAAGATGTACAATACATAGAATCACATTCTCTGAATTCAAATTTCGTTTGCAAATGTTTGTAGAAGTGACAGTCCACTTTACTTTCTGAAACTGCCATGTCCCAGCTAAATTCTCTAAGATGAGCTCAACAAAACACCTATATTTTATAGAAGTCATAAAGTCCTTGAGAAACTACCAGTCTCGTCATCTTAGCGCATGGCTCTTGGATACCCGTCGCAGAGAAGCTTGTTCTGACCTTGGTATTTCATAATCATTTTTTAACTGAATTCATATTACCACAACGTGAGCTAGGTGTTTTCCCTTTTTTGAATTAGAAACTGTGGTTCAGAGAACCGTGGCTAAGTAACTTAGCCAAGGAAAGAGATTTGGAATTTGAAGCCAGAAATGTCTGACCTGATGTTTCTAATAAATCCAGGTTTTTAACTTTTTTTTTTTGGTCTCACCTTTCACATAATGAATTAAGCTCAGTGCCACAAACTGTGAGGGGCATTTAACTGAACCAGCTCGGAAACCACTTTCCAGCTTTTTGGAACTCTGGGAAGGCTTTTTAGTCTATTTGTTCTTCCATCACACCCCAGGAGGAGGAGCAGGCTGAGAAAGTGATATTTTAGCTCCCTTTTCATTTCATTGTTGTATCAGTGATACTGGAAGGTAATTTTTTTTCTTTCTAATAAGCAGTAACCACATGTGTGAGCCAAGGATAAAAAGAAAATGACATTGGTAGAGTTTTCTTGCTGTAGATATAACCTACTTAGTTTCCTAGGAAACAGAAACATGATTTACAAATATTGATTTGAAAAAGCTTGAAGAAAATCCTAGGCCATTGTTTCTGCCTTTAAAATAGTTTCTCTGAAGAGATCAAGTTAAGTAATTGAATCTTTAATGATTGCATTTTATTTAGAATACATCTCGTATATTAGGTGATTCTGTGAAATTTGAGTTGAGGTTCATTATGATTGCAATAGTCGGTGCCTGCCTCATTTTCTATGCTAGGGAAATGGGGGGCCTTTTTTTCCTGTGGCTGGATGTGGTCTGGTCAGTCACCTTTTGATTTTCTGAGCTCTGTGCTGAATGCCAATGAAAGGGACAGTGGGTACAAAGAAAGGTAAACATAATTTAAGATGCAACTTAGTGTTTAGTTAGAATCATGAACTCTTGTAGTCCATTTTATGGACAACTTTTTTTTTTTTTTTTTTTTGGTATCTTTCAGTATCACCAGTTCAGATACAAATGTTCTAAGTTTTATAACTAATAAAGGAAGAGAACTTCCAGAAACAACCTCTGAGCACCTGTCAGCAAATTAACATAACTGCTAGGAAAGTGTGTGAAAGTTGAGCCCTTCAGACTAAAAGAGCTAGCTCATGACATGATGGTAGGTGGTAGGAATCTGGGGGAAAATGCCACCTTCCTCAAAGGATTCCACGAAGGTGTAAGAGATACAGGGTGTGTTTGTGTGTGGCACTGTGCGTCCTTGATGGTATCGCAACACCATGCTGAAACAACCCAACACACCCAGTGCATTTCTGGAATGAGATATGGGGCTTGGCAGAGGTCACTCCTCACTGACTGTCAGTGGTGTTTCAAAATGGTAACCCCAAGTCACTATGAATAGTTTAAGTTTTCAGTACATTCTGTGTAAGGAATTGCAAATATGTAATGCAATCTATAAACATGTCTTTTAAAAATTAGAGTTAGAAAGTGTGGCATTGAAAGCATTCACTGTAACCAAAGTTGAGCCATCTTGGAGGACTTATTCCTTAAGGATTCTAGATAATTGAGGTTTCACTGAAGACAGTTTTATTGTCATAAAAACGCCTGACATTTCTAATCTGAAATCCCATGTGGGGTTTTCAGTCACGTCTCAAGAAAGATGTGGATCTTCAAAAAGGGGAAATGAACCGATCTTTGTTCTACCTAGAGATTTAAAAAATAGGAACTTTACAGTCTATAAAATGTAGACTTGATTGATCAAATCTCAGAAATATAGAACTGAGATTTCCTGTGAAATCTGAAAGATTACATGTAAAATGACTGAAAGGAACTAATACTGCATGTAGTGAGTGGAATAATTGTAGAGCATATTGCTTGGTGTTTACTCTGAAAATATGTAGCTTCAAAAATGTTTTCAAAATGTAGCCAAATCAATAGAACAGTAGATCTAAAAACATTTCTGGTTGTGGGGGACAAAAAAAAATGATCAAGCCCCTCCTATGTGCCCGGCATTGTCCTCCTGGCCTAGTCCTTTCCCCTTGGAAATGCACAGTGCGGTGAGAGGAGACAACCCAGGTACATACAGGGAGGTAAGTGCAGAGGCTATGGGAGCCAGTCAGGTTCTCATCATTTCTTTTCCACGAAGGCGTGTACATATGCTTTTTAAAGCCAGGGGCAATAGTTTCCTAAATAGCTACGGGACATATATTTCATCGTTATTAATAATAAAACCACTGTCCTTTGCTTTCTCCAGCTGCCAAGGGATTAAAGTATAGATAATTTGAATGAACAAGATTTTAAACTTTTGCAGCTGTGTTTGCATGTATTTGTGTGTGTATGACAAATATCAATGAATATAGTGTATGTATTTAAAAAATTTAAAATTATATACATCAGAATCTATAAAACAGACTGATTTAAATTCTTGAGTACATATTTGTCTAACTTAAACATGGAATATCTCCTAGCTATTTTTTTTTTTTTTTCATTGTCTATCACTAATACAAGGTCGGACAATAAAGATTGCGAACTCATCCTAGAAAAAGTGCTACATATCTCATTGCTGAATATCTACGGTCACCTTCCAAGTACTCCCCTTGGGAAGCTATGCACCAATGCCAGCACCTAGTCTACCTTTCAAAGCAGTTTCGGAACTCTTTTTCTGGAATGGCCACCAGAGTTGTTGTATTACCCTTGATGTCCTGAATGTCATCCAAATGTCTTCCTTTGAATATTTCCTTTATCTTTGGGTAAAGAAAGAAGGAATTGGGGGCTAGATCAGGTGAGTAGGGAGGGTGTTCCAATACAGTTATTTGTTTACTGGCTAAAAACTCCCTCACAGACAGTGCTGTGTGAGCTGGTGCCTTGTCGTGATGCAAGAGCCATGAATTGTTGGCGAAAAGTTCAGGTCGTCTAACTTTTTCATGCAGCCTTTTCAGCACTTCCAAATAGTAAACTTCGTGAACTCTTTGTCCTGTTGGTACAAATTCGTAATGAAAAATCCCTCTGATATCAAATAAAGGTTAGCAACATCGTTGCAACAAGTTTGCGGACTTAATTGTCAGACTTCTTATATCTAGTGAGCTCTGAAATATTTGGGGAAACTAGTTCTTCCTTTAGGAAGTAATGACTTTCACACTTTTTAAATTAGTAACTTATGTTGAAATTGGAGTGTTTTAAATAGTGGTTGTTAAAACCAAAACAATGCTCATTTACATTAGTTTGCGTTTTTCTTTATTTTACTTCTGTAGAGAAATTGGCCTGACGCATAATGTATGGATTATAGTGCCTGTCACTGTCTATAATTTTTAGATTTAATTCTTGACTTTATTTTCTTTTTTGCATGTGATGGTATATTTTGGAAGACCGTAAAATTAAGTTACTCTAATTCCTTCAAGTTATTTACAGGCAAATAATAATGACTATATTATGGTTATTTATGATTTACAGAATTCTTTTCTGTTAAATGGAACTTCAGCTTTGTCCATAGCTATGACCTCTGTATTTTAATTTCTTAATTTTTTTTTATGCCATGTTATTTTGGACATTAATGTCAGCAAAGGCAACTAAAGGGACAATGGAATCTCCATGGGAACTGGCAGATGTTTCAGATTTGTGGAAGTGTCCATGTCAAATATGTTGATTAATAAATGGGAAGTAATTGTAAGAACTAAGAGACACTGGATATTATTTCTTCGTAGAGGTGATGGAGGAAAGAGGAAAGACCTGTGGATGAGGGATGAGCATGAGCATGGGAAAAGTGAGGAAAATAACTGAATGTTTCGTGTTAAAGAAATAGTAGGAAACAAAGTATATAACCCAGAGGTCACCTTTCATATCTAAGTTTTGAGTATACTGCCCCCAGTCTCCAAAAAATGAGTTAGTCTCCTAAAGATGTCCAAGGCGACTTTTTTTGTACCTCACTAGACAAAATGAAACAACCACCACGATCATATACCACTATACAGTTTAATCTTTCGCAGTCTCTTCACTTGGGCTGGTGGTGGTAGATTATGGCCCACTGCTTTGCACTCAGTGAGGGGTCTAGTGGAACTTTTTGAATGTGGCATCAACATGGTGAAAATATTGACGTGAAGAGCTTAATCTAAGTAGCACACAGATTGGATTTCATGGGGAGAAACTGGAGTCAAGGAGAGTAGATAGAAAGTAAATATTCATCTAGCCTAAAATAAGGAAATTTTACAATGCAAACAATAGGTAAAATTAATAGCATTTCATGAAGAGTAGTTTGACTCCTGAGGATACAAACATAGCGAAAGAGAAGAGAGAGAAAGGATTCTGAAGTTTTAGTACTGGGTGATTGGGAGAATGGTGATGCCATTCACATAAAGACACTGCAGGAAAGTTGATTTAGGGTTAGATTCAGGGCTCAGTAATGGTCATATTACATGCATGAGCTGACAGAGCTTCTGAGTGGATGTGTGCTCTTATCATTGGAATTATGGAACTGGAACACAGGTACAATCTTTGAGTTGGAAAGAGGTTTGAGCATGAAGTTCTGGGTGAAGCTTTGAGACATGACAGTGCACTAGGGGGGAATATATTTGTCTTTCTTCAAAAATTGCCATTGCAACACTTGCCTCCAAGATTCTATTTCCGCTCCACTTATCCACTAGCATTTCCTAACAATATGATGTCGTCAGTTAAGGTGTGTTTGATTATGAGTAAAGAAAATGAACTCAAACTGGCTTTAATAATAAAGGGAACTGTGGTTACCTGATAATAGAAAGTCCAGAGGTAGGTAGGCCTTCCGGATTGGTTTGGTTTAACATCTCAACAGTATCAAGGATGGATCCAGTTTCTTTCTGTCTCTGTGTCAGCTTCAACGGCAGTCTGGTTCCTCCTCAAGTGTCCAGGAGTGAGAGGGAAGGCATCTGGTTTTCCACATGGAGAGTGAGAAGAAGTTGGCTTCTGGCAGCTCTCTCAGAAGATGAGGAAGGTTCTTTCTCAAGTGCCACTCGTGACGAAGGCACTGTAATTCACCATGGCCACGAGATCTTTTTTCATTCATTCAGATATTCCTTCATTTCTTTCAATAATTTTTTGTGGTTTTCAGAGTTTAGATTTTGTACTTCTTTTGTTAAATTCTTAAGTATTTTGTTATTTGTGATACTATTCTAGATTTGTTTTTTTTAATTAAGGTATAATTGGCATATAACATTATATTAGTTTCAGAGGTAAAACTCACGATTTGATATTTGTATTGGGAAATGTTCACCACAGTAAGTCTGGTTAACATCTGTCACCATCCACAGTTACACATTTATTTTTTCTTGTGATGAGAACTTTTATGATTTACTCTCTTAGCAACTTTCGAATATGCAATATAGTATCACTAACTATAGGTAGAATTATTTTCTTAATTTTAGTTTTGGATTGTTCATTTAAGTACATAGAACACAGTTGATTTTTGTATATTGATCTTGCAATATCCTTGCTGAACTTGCTTATTCGTTCTAATTTTTAAAATGAATTCCTTAGGAATTTCTGGATAGAGGATCATGTCATCTGTGAACAGTTAGTTTTATTCTTCTTTTCCAATTTCAATGGCTTTTATTTCTTTTTCTTGCTTAATTGCCCTAGCTAGAACTTTCAGTACAATGTTGCAGAGAAATGAGAGCAGATGTTCTTGTCTTCTTTCTGATCTCAGGGGGAAAGCTCCTAGTCTTTCACCATTAAGTATGATTTAATTTGCTTTTTGGAGGGTAGATGTCCTGTATCATGTTAAAGAAGTTCCCTTTTATTCGTAGTTCGTTGAGTGTTTTTATTGTGAAAGTGGGTTGGATTTTGTCATGCTTTCACTGCATCTATTGATATGGTCCTGTGGGTTTTGTTTTTTAGTCTATTGATATGTTGTATTACATTAATTGATATTCAGAAGTTAAACCACCCTTGCATACCTGGGATAAATTCCACTTGGCCATGATATGTAATTATTTTTATATGTTCCCGTTTTTTGGTTCATAGGTATTTTGTTGAGGATTTTTGTATCCATATTCACAAGAGGTAATGGTCTGTTGTTTTCATGCGATGTCTTGGTTGCAAAGAATTCATTTTTAAATGCCTCGGTGTTTAGATAAATTGGAATTTTCAACATGTTATTGGTGACTAACGTAATATTTCTTAAAGGGCTTGCCTAAGTATACACTTATTAAACACAATGACATGACTTTATCATATTTCATAATATATAGTATATTAAGATTGTAAACCTATGTTTACAGTGTAATGACTATTGTATTCATGAATGTGGTGTTTTCTGCTCTCCACCTTTTTTTTTGGTGGGTTTCCTGACTGTGTGTGTGTGTGTGTGTATGTGTGTTGTTGTGTGTGTGTGTGCGTTTGTGTGTGTGTGTGTGTGTGTGTGTGGGTGTGTGTGTGTGTTTATAGGACTCATTTACTCCCATCATTTACCTGAAAAGCAATGAATATATTATGGTATGAATAAAGTGAAATGAATTTTATGGAGATTAAGCTTGGATTTGTTTTTAGGGTTTTAGCATTTATTTTAGATGATTGGAGCATGAGAATTTTACAAGTGATAATTGCGCAGTTCCATTAGAGGTAGTAGAATAATTTATTGCACGGATTTCTTATTTCTCAAGAGCTTGGAAAACAATGCAGTTATTTACAATCCAATCCAAAAAAATTAAAGCCTATTGTCTTGTAACATACCCATACGCGTACAATTGAAGTTTGTATATTTAATCATAATTTCTTCTGAGTGATTTTAATAGTCCAGAATGATTTCTCGTTTGTTATCTGGTCATCATCAAAGCCTTGTAAAAAATGGTAGAGTTAATATTATGATCTTAATTTGATAGACAAATTACTGTGGTCATTAAAATACCTTAAGTGGCATTAGAAATACAGTAACCTAGATGTTCAGAATCCCAGCCATATGGTCTTTCTTGTAAATCAAATTATGTCCATCAAAGTGTCGTCTAATGACCCTGTTTTGAGTTCTGAGAGGCCCTAGTCCTTTTCTTTTTTGTCCGTTTGTGTGCTAGAATAGAAAGTTAGCAGCAGGCAACATCGTCTCCAGCACAGTAGTTTCTGTGGTAGTGTAAATTGCGGTGATGGTATTTATCCCTAGCAGAATTTCCAAGCAGAGGGTTTGCTTAGTCGGAAGAGTTGCTTGGTCTCGGGGCCTGAGCTTACCATCTTTCAAGGAGTGTTTAGCAGACTCCTGACCCTTAGGATCTCACAAAGGTGAGAGCAGGAGCATACTTTCATCCCCAGTCTGTAGGATACCACTCCCTCCTCCGACCTCTCATCATTGTGAAGTTTCTAAGAATGAGCATGTATTGGTACCACTTCGCTGGGTCATGCCCTCATTAGTGTTCTCCTTGGGAAGAACACACCTGGCTGCGGGATCTGGTGGGTCCTTCTTTTCTGCTCCTTAACTCTCTGTGCATACCTTGGGCCTTTACTGGTAGCCCAGGTCTGGCTTCCTCTGGAGAGTGCTCCAAGAAACACCAATTAATTCTGTGTTAGTACCTTACACTTTGCAGAGATTCTCATTTGATGCTGATAACTGAAGAATTTATTATCTCTCATTGACAAATGAACCAAAAAACAAAACCCAAGGCTCGGAACTTGAACGATATGACTAGAAGCTGGCATGAATGGGGGCTAGAAACCTGACTTCTATCAGTTTATAAAGAGTTTGAGAACAGGTAGTAGGTTTTAGTCCCAGCACTTTGCACATACCTGGGTCCATAGTTGGAGCCCAGACATGTGTTGAATAAATGTTGAGCTCCTGCTCCATACCTTGTGGCTGCTCCCACCTCTGCTATTGTGAGATTGATATGCAGAAGATTCTAGACTCTCACAGGGACCCGGGATCTCTGTTCTTAGGGCCTAGGAGCACCAGCTGCTTTGAGAAGTGAGAAAATCCTACTGAGACTTTGTTTTGAAGCCATTCTGATATCTTGTCTTTGACCTGTGTGACTTCGGATGCAGGACCTGTGTCAGCATTCACATCATGTACACTTGCTGGTGGCCTAGCTTCTGGTCCATGTGCTTTTTAAAATTAATTAATTAATCAATTAATTAATTAACTTATTTATGTGTGTTTGTCCAGGACCCATCAGCTCCAAGTCAAATAGTTGTTTCAATCTAGTTGTGGAGGGCGCAGCTGACGGTGGCCCATGTGGGGATTGAACCGGCAACCTTTTTGTTAAGAACTTGCGCTCCAACCAACTGAGCTAACTGGCCGCTCCTGATTCATGTGCTTTTGATGGCAGAATTCATGTAGCTGCTGCTTTTTATCTGAACTTGTGTCTTAGGCCATGCTTTCTACTATTCAATAAGTTGTGTTTTCGATTTTAACTCCAAATGAAATTATTGCCAAACAATGTCATAGTTCTTCTCTAGCATCATCCGTTGACTGTAAATGTTCTAGACCATATATATTTTGGAAGATACAAGGAAAGAGGTATAATAGAGTTCCATCTTTAAAACAAAAATGCTAGCAGGTGATCATCAATCTCTCCCCATGCTTAAAATATCAGTGATTATTTTAAGCTAATAATTAAATAATTTAAATTTACATTTTTGAAAAAAAAGTTGGTTTTTAATATGTAAACCACATAAACATACATAAAATATGAAAAGCTTTAATATTTTTTCATGATTTTTAGTACGTAAAAATACAAGTATAAAGCAGGCTGAAAGTAAAATTTATCCTAAAAGTTTTGCCCTCGTTGAAAACAAACATTGCTTAAATTCTAGTTTTGGCAGGAACTGGCAATCCCTATTCCAATTTTTATACAGTAGTACCTGTTTTCAAACGTCTCTTTTGATGAACATTTTGGTTTACCAACGCTGTAAATTTTATGGATCTATGGTATCATTAGACAGTAAAACTCATGCTAAATCTGCAGTTTTACGGGTTGATTTTAAAGGTCTGCAATGGATGAATCCATTTTGCATTACTTTCTATGGGGAAACCGTGCCTCGGTTTTCGGACGTTTCAGAACTCTAACGGTCTTCCGGAACAGATTACGCTCGAAAACCAAGCTACCACTGTAGTTGGCTTTTTGCTTGGAAAATGCATGGTATTGTGTTATTTCTTAGTGTTCGTTCCACTGACAATTTACACCAGAGGTATCAGAAGTATGTGTTATAATTAATTAATTATAATTAATTATAGTTATAATTAATTATAATCCTGGGCCTAAGCCCAGCTGACTAACTCAGAACTTTTGAAGGCGGGGACCAGGAATTGGCCTTTTTACAAGCTTACCATTGATTGTGACGAACTCTAATGTAAAGCCCACTGGCAAGTAAATAGCAGCTAAGAATAAGAGTCACAAAGATTTTGGATTTAGTCCTTTCACCATTTAAGGAGGCTTTGATATTTGTATTTGGAAATAGGGATGGTGATAATGTTAGCTCGCTCAAAAAGGTATGCGGATTCAGTGTGTTATATATAATCTCATTAGTGCGGTGTCTGGTATACAGCAAGTGCTCAAGAAATGGTACTGGTAGCGGGGGCAGTCTTAGTGATGGCTTGTTGTTCCTACGATCGCACCCAAATGATATAATAGGTACTAGGACTCGTACTTTCCTCAAGACAGAGACGTGAGAGTGCCACCAGAAAAAGAACTCGAGAGCTGTGAAGTCAGTAGCAGACATTAGCAAACATTAGCCTGTTTTTATAAATAAAGTTTTATTGGTACACAGTTACCCCGTTTGTTTAACTGTTGTCTGACGCTGCTTTGGACTCTTTGGCCCACAAAGCTGAAAATACTTACTCCCTGGCCCTTGATGGGAAAAGTCTGCTGACTCCTGCTCTGTACCAGTGTGGAGATTTGGCACATTAATCCATGCTACAGAGGTAGTCAGGTGTTGGTAATAGAGTGCCGGTAGCAGTGGCCAGTTTCCCGCTCCCCACTCCAGTCCTCTTATCACTCTTGCTGCTGGGAGTCTTTAAGGAGGGCCAGCCCTACACTGGGCCTTTCTACTGCTGCCTTCTCACTCTGCCTAAAACTCAGTGACAGGGTCCTTTACCATGGTCGCATCTGGGGAGCCAGCTGGCTGAATGCTTTGGAGACTCTCAGGACTGCAATATTGAGTCCCCGCAAATAGTAACATGAGAAACGGAAACAGTATATAGAGAACATATAGACAGCCATGGTCATATGCCCTGGGGGGTTCCTTGCTGCCAAGTTTGAATTCACCTTGAATTCTGGAAACACGTTATCATTCATCTCTTATCACCTCCAAATTAAGAACCAAAAACAAGCCCAACTGTCAGATCAGAAAAAACAAAATTGACGTAAAAACCGTAGAAGGATCTTGTAAACATTCACCATCCAATTCTCTATACCTAAAACTCTAAATGGAGATAGAATTGTTGAAATTTGTGGTTACATTTCGCAAATTAAGGTCAACTCCTTGAACGGCTGTCAACAAGCTTTGTAGCATGCTCAAGCAGACAGGCAACAGTTACTTTATAACACTTTGATATTTTCTAACACTTTCAACAGGAGTATCTCATTGTTATATCTTTCTACACAAGGCTCTAACACTTGTCACGGGCTCTAGGAAGGAGCCTCTGAACTGTGGGTTTTATTTTCAGCCTTAACGTAATTTCATTACCCATGGGGCAAATGATGAGGTATCCCCATTTTTGCATATATTGTTGCATATATCTATGAAAACACAACAGACATCTGTTAGTCTTCAGTAAAAATGTTTGGAGAGAGCTCAATTAGAATGCTATTTTGTGTTCATGTGGGTTTGCTTGTCCGTGCTTCTCTCTGTATTTATTTCTTCTGAGGTGTTTTGTGTTTTTCTCTGCATGTGTCTCAGTCATCCTTCACTTGGTCCCTTAACTCCATTTTTACCCTAGTCTCGCTCCTTTACCTGTTGATGATATGTAGTGTACCCCTTGGGCCCAGTGTTTATACATTATAACTAGCACAGCATTTTAACATTTTTCTTAAAAACAAAACAAAACAAAAAAACCTTCCTGCAAAATAATAATTAAAAGTCTATGTTTTCTTTGATCAATGTTTTTATTAGCTCACTGACTCTCCAAGAAGGGGAAAAAAAATTCCCCGTCCCCTGTTTTCTTGGACTATTTGTGTGGCTGGCTCAGAGTGTCTTATTGTTTGATGGAGTGATAAAATTCCCCTGATGGTTCCTACTCCCTCTAAATTTGGAATACACCTACAGTATTCTTTTAGGCTTTATTGTTTCCTAAACCATCTATTTAAATACTGTCCTAAAGCATAAATGGAACACTGTTATTGTGACTAAGAATAATATGTGTAATGGAGCAGTAGATTAGATTTCATTACCATCGTCATAACCATGCAAAAGCCATCGTTCCCACAAAACACTCAATAAATTCTAATGATTATTAAATTTTGCCAGTACCATGGTAAATTTATAATGGTTACTTGTCGTGATTTGAAACTGAATTAATGAGAAGAACTTGACCTTTAAGTCCAATGAGGCCTTTCTCAAACACATATCTGAAGCAGAGGCAGAGGCAGAGGCATGAGCACAGTAGTCCAGGGGAAATCCATCGCTGGTCACTGAACAGAACACTATAGGCTAATGCGTGGTTTTGATACATCTACTGTAGAGTGAGGAGCTTTTAGAGTATTGTTTTATATTAGACATCTATGAACTTGAGAATGTTTGTGCCCTTTTATAGGAAATGTTTCATTTGACGCTCTTATTTCATTTTCTTTTTACTGTTTATCAGAAAAGCTTTATACTGTTTCCCCGAAAATAAGACCTAGCCGGACAATCAGCTCTAATGTGTCTTTTGGAGCAAAAATTAATATAAGATCCAGTATTACATTATATTATATTACATTGCATTAGATTACATTACATTATATTATAAGACCCAGTCTCATAATAAAATAAGACTGGGTCTTATAATTAATTTTTGCTCCAAAAGACGCATTAGAGCTGATTGTCCAGCTAGGTCCTATTTTTGGGGAAACATAGTATTTGTTTCATTGTCCTAGATTTTTATTGGATCATGAGACAACATCAAACTTACCAAGTGAATTGAATTTAAATTTTTTTAAATAATGAACTTCACATACTTATTCTATGGCATTAAAATAGATGGTTTTGCCATTTGAATCATTGTATTACACTTTATGATCCTGTGCTTATGTTCTGGCTTTTCCCGTCTACAATTCCCATCTGCCACTTCTTCCCCACTACATTCCCTCTTCTATTCCAACTCACAAAACCTCATTCGTAGTTCATATGCCATCTGCTCCAAGAAGCTGTCCTGCTTTCCAAAGTCAAAGTGAATAAATTGTTCTTTTTCACATTTTAATTTCTGAACTCTAGAGACATTTTGCCTGTACTTTTATTTCACCGTTATTTCATTAGTTTTCAATTTTAGGGTATGTATCAGACTGAACCATGTGAAATTACTGTTATTCAACTATTTTTGAGCTGCAGAACACGGCAAGTTCCTATGGTTGAACCTAATTCTTCAACATTAATTGCACAAACTTTTAAAAATAAAGTAATGGTCTGAGTTACTTAAAACACATCTTGGACTCAGATTTATTTGTCTCTCTATCCTGGAGCACTTACAGAGGTTTGTACATGACAGTTATATTCCAGAAATGTTTGCTGAAGTGAAATGAGTTGGACTGTTTAACTTACCATTACTTTTTATAAGACAGTTAATTGATGATCTAGAAATTATTCCTGTTCTGTGGGCCACACCCTTTTAAAACCAGGATACTTGAGTCCACTGTGCACTTTGGTGAACTTCCCCCAGCCATTTCAATATGGTTGTTAGGAAGCTAAACTTCTTGTCTCGAAGTCACTGTTCCTTATGTTTTAGTTCTATTTTGTGTTGTGTATTACGTGCCTTTGAGTTAGCGCAAGTGAGGTCTACAGTGTCCTGTCCTCAGAAGCCCTGCTCAGCTCCTGTAGTCTCCTGCCTGTTTCTTCTTTCATGGAGTCAGTCCATCTCGTATTTGCTGTTCCTCTTTTCCTGATGCTTTCTATATATTTTTCCCAACATTTTTATCTTTTCCAAAGAACCCTGCCTTTTCACGATGGACCATGAAGAACAGCTTCAATTTTGTCATTTTGGCCTCCAGTGATATTTCAGGCTTAATTAGCACTAGGACCCACTTGTTCCTCTTTCTGGCCGTCCGTGGTATCAGAAGAGCTCTCCCCTGACATCTTATTTCAAATGAATCAATTTTGTTTACACTGTATTGCCTTTGTTGAAACTTTTTTCTTTTTTTACTTTGCCTATACTTCTTATTTTGCTTTACTTAATGCAAAAATAGTACTTTTTTCTTTTCCTCCCTGCTTTTCTTTTCCTTTCTCAGAATTATTTTTACTAACTTAACTCTTGGCTGAAGGTCTGCTAGTGTCCCCCAGCCCCGGAACATGTTCCCCGGATTTCTTTGTTTAATCATGGGGAAAAAAAAAATCCTTCTTTTGAAGTTATATTCTGTGCTTGCTAAAGGTCCTGTTAAATCTTAGGAGATAAAAGTCGTACTGACAACCTTGGCTATTCCCTGTCCTTTGCCAGAAATAGCAAACTCGATACTCATCTTGTACAGAAATATGTGCATGTTCATCCTCATTTAAAACATCTTGTATTTGGTCATTCTTAGAAAAGTAGAAGTCTAAGTCAGCTCACAGTGTGAAATTGGGGGTGTGGGGGAGATGAGGTAGGGTTGGAGGGTGAAAAGTGTGGTGCTGAATGAATCAAGTGTGCTTTTTCTTTATTAACAGCTTCCTTAGTATAATTTCCCAAGACATTTTTTTTTTCAGCTCACTTAAATACTTTTTCCTAACGTGAAGACATTTTACATGAGAAAAGGTGATTTTGGAATTGGAGAGAAAGCTCAATCTGTGAATATATGGAAATATTTTACAGCAGCATATATGACTATGTTTTTGTTTTTGTGACTTTCTTTTCTCCGTGAATCAACAATTTTGCAATGTAATACTTTCAATTAGGTATAAACGCTGATTGGATCCTTTATAAGCTGTTTGGCCTGGAGAGACATTTTTCATTTTTAGGCAAACCCCTAAGGTTGAGGGTGCTAAACATGAGACTGTAGTTTATACAGTTGAATTGGTAGTTTTAATAATGAAGTAAGATGACCTGTTTTCTTGCAGGAGTGGAGGAGGGGAAAAAGTTATTGTAAGTCTTTGGAAAGATGATTTTTATGCCTGTAGCGATACAGTGTATGTGTTTCTGTTGTTCCAGTGAATAATTCCGGAAAACATACTAGCCCTTATTGAGCATGGATTTTAAACTCAGGGGTAGAGATCAGTGCATTCACAGTACCTAGAATTACCTTGCACATGACAAGTCCATAATTATTATCTGTTGAGTTGATAAATAAAATAGCTACAAGGTGCTTAATACGATATGATGAGCTCTGAGGAACACGGAAAAAGCATATATTAAACATAGTCCTTGGGGTTGTAAATTAGAAAATAGAGAACAAAAACCAATGCATATTAATAGAGAATGATTAGTGCTGAAATCCGTAGTAAGGTGCATTTTATGTAGTAAAGTACACTATTAATAAAAAAGGAGACATGAAGAGTGATAATGTCGTTTTCTAATTACTGAACTCCTACTTTGGACCATTTATTGTGCTAAGTGTTCTACGTACATTATCTCAGTGAATCTTCGTGACAAATTGTGATTATTGTCCCTGGGATTCCTCCGTGACATAATCAAGGTTCAGTATGTTAGTCAAGATCACCTGGTAGCTACGTGACAGTGCTGGGTTACAAAAACTATTCTGTCAGCTTCTTTTACTGCTTTGCTGTTTCATTGCTTTTCTAGTTTTCTAGAGCTGTCTGGACCAGGAGTGGCCCAGGATAGTAATGGGACCAGAGACCTATAGACCCAATAGGAAACTTGGAGCTCTTCCGAAACCGGAAGTGTAACACAGATACTGCTGTCCATGGATCTGGGTTCCATCCATTAGTACCGGTTTAGTGATGGGAAGAGGAAACATTGTAGAGTGACTTTAAGGGGCTATCTTCGTCTCTGCTCTCATCACTATTAATGTTTTCCAGTGATATTCTCAAGCTGATCAATTTCCATTATAGGAAGTATTTTACATACACCTAAAATACAGTGGTTAAAAACAAAATGAAGAGTTAAACATGCAGCCATCATGCTTGAATTACGTCAGTTTGGAAATTGATGTAATTGATAAATCTCTGCTATTTGAGATCCATCACTTGGGGAATTTTTTTTACAAATATTAGTATCATAGCCCAATATTCAGAAATTCTTAGTAGGTTTGTGACGGGGCTCAGGAAATCTTTTTATTTAGTTATTTACACATATATAGCCTTTTTCAAAAAGCATCTAACCATTTTTAAGCACACAGTCCAGTAGTGGATATTCACATTGTTGTGCAGCAGATCTCTAGAAGTTTCTCATCTTGTGAAACTGAAACTCCATACCCATAAAATAGCCCCTTGTTTCTCCCTCCTCCAACCCCTTACTAACCATTTTATTTTCTGTTTCCATGCATTTGCCATTTTAGATACTTTATGTAAATGAAGGCATGCAGTGTTTGCCTTTGTGTTATGGACTTATTTCATTTAGCATAATGTCTTCATCATGTTGTAGCATGTAATAGGATTTCCTTTTTGAAGGCTGAGTAATATTTCATGGCAAGTATATACCACATTTTGTTTACCTGTTCATCTATCATTGAACATTTGGGTTGCTTTCACCTCTCAGCTATTATGAATTGTGCTGCTATGAGCAAATATTTCTTTGAGACCCTGCGTTCAATTCTTTTAGTAGTAAGATCTCTGGATCATATGGTAGTTCTATTTTTAATATTTTGAGGAAATGCCATATAGATTTCTATAGCAGTTGCACCATTTTACATTCTTACTAACAGTGTACAGGGGTTCTAGTTTCTCCATATTCTTGCCAAAACTTGTTCATTTGTTTCTGTTTTTCTGATTTTTTTGGATTCTGGCCATCCCAATGGGTGTGAGATGTCAAAAAAATGTTTTTTAAAGCCCCACTTGTGACTCTGATGATAGACCAGATGTGTGAACCACTATCTCAGCAAATCCTGTGTGTTTCAGAGACTGCAACAGTGCCAGATTTAGGAATCGATAAGAAAATACAGAACTTTCTGGATAGTTCATTGAGAGAGGACTCAGTGTTTCTTCAAAGATAGAGGTTTCCAAGGAAAACCTACCTTATCAAATTAGCTAATTAGTTGCATTGAATTAAGTTCTTTCTAGCTTAAGATTTGTAGTTTTGTGATTCTGTTTTGCACGCTGTTTTTTCTTTTCCTGCGGAAATATTTATTATTATTTTTAATTGTGTGTGATGAAACACATGCAATTTACCATCTTAACGATTTTAAGTGTATAGTTTAGCGGCATTATGTGCATTCAGGTTTTCTAGAAACATCACCACCATCTATCTCCAGAACTTTTTTCCCTTTTGCAAACCTGAAACTTTATATTTATACCCATTACACAGTAATTCTCTATTCCCCCTCCTCTCAGCTCCTTGCAACTACCATTCTACCTCTGTCCATAAATTTGACAACTCTAGCTATCTCCTAAGTGAAATCACATAGTATTGGTGTGTATATAAAAGTGAAATCGTGTAATTTTATTTTGTTTTGTGACAGGCTTATTTCAAATAAAAAAATTGAAAACAGTTTATGCAACATTTTAAAAATGTTTATTAACATTTACTGAGTGCTCTTGGAATGGAATGCCATAGATCATTGAGTCTAGGATGCACATTCTCTCCCCCTCACATACTTTCTAACATCTCTGAAGGCAAGTTAGTGATGTGCCACAGTTTAATTGACAGAGTTTTGCACATGGAATAATGGTACATTTCATAATTGATGGGAACTTAGCTTTAGTGATGGTAGGGTAGGTGATTTCTGTAAGAGAAAATGATTACCTAGAAAATATTCATTTAGGGATGCCCTTCCAATTTCCAGACTGTAAATGTTTTAATTTAACTAAAGAACAGAAAAGCTATTTGGTATCATTAATCAGTACATCCGAATCATTACTCTGAATGATTATGCTTCATTTATTTTGTGTCAGAATGTTTTCCACACAATAATGGAGAATAAAAGTGCATCATTAATTACAGTCGAGCAGCTCACACATGTGTGGGTATATATATTTCCATATCATCACGCAGTGAAGGAAATTTAATATAAGAAAGAATCCTTACAAAAGAGCTGAGATTTAATTAAATAATAATATTAAATTCACAACCACTTATAATTGTGCCTTCTAACACTTTTACATAATGCTTGAAAAAGTTTAGAGAAACATTTCCGTATGCCTGTGTCTTCTGTTTCTAAATGGAAAGCATTTTTAACAATACAGTTTTTATCTTTGGGAGGTAACAGTTACATGCTTTGGAGGAAAAGTAACCATTTTTTTTTGAAATGGGATCAATTAATTTGCAGAGCTTCCCTGTGATGGTATTTCTGAGAATTACTGTAAAAAGTTACAATTCTATGCATGGAATTTTGGATTTGCTCCTTTATTATTGTAAGTGTGGACCCTTCCTGATAAGAACCACTGTGTCAGTCTGCTCTTCTAGTTATCAGAACTCCATGCCCCTCAGTAATGTTCCTTTTAGCTCTTTCCCTTTCCCCTGGCCAGCTGGACTCTTGTCAAAAAACCACAAAACAAACTAACAAAACCCACTTGCAGTATATAATTGCGATATAATAAAAACACACTGTATCTTCCTAAGTCCAAAAGGCAGATGAAGGGAGCCAGCCACCAGTTTGTTTCATCAAATGTGCTTATTTTTCAAAGTAAAGTACAGGACTTTATTTACAGTTCAATAACTTCTTAAAAAACAAAAATATGTTTCCCTTTTGTGGATGAGAAAATACAGATACAAGTTAAATTTAAGCTGTTTAAGTGATGTTACAGGGAAAAGTGGGTGGAGAACAAAATTTTAGAGATTCTTGGAGAAAGTCATAGGCTCTTTCTGAACTCTGTCCTCTCTCTTGTAACAAAGCCAAAATAATTTCAACACTATTTTTTTTCAAGCACCAAACCATTTTCAAATGGTTTCTTAAACATTACTTCAACTTATTCTTGCAGTGAATTTCTAATTTATAATTTTTATTGCTATTTTGAGTCATTTATTCAAGAATACTCACTTCACAAATGATGGGGTCAGATCTAGGATTCGGGATTTCTGATTCTTAGGCGCATTTCATTTTTACATCACACTTGGTGATTCACTCATAACTTAATCACATTTCATTCCCTGCTCCCCAATTATGATAGCTTTCATGTCAGTATTTTAACGTTATTTTTCAGTTTCACATTTTTGCTTCAGGCTGTGATTTTTAAAAAAGCTGTTGAAGCCAAAATTCTTTCAGTATGGAATGCACCCTTGATTTTATGAGACTCTGAAAAAGAAAATGAGATTTAACATTAAAAAATTTATGTTAATATTTTGTGGAATACCCATAGTCCCTGTACAATTATGGGGGGGAAAAACCCTCATATTTAATATAGTTTAAAAATCTACTTTTAAAAAATTGTTTATATATGTATATAAAACAGCTTTATCGAGATATAATTCACATACCATAAAATTCGTCTATTTAAAGTATGCAATTCAGTGGCTTATAGTACATTCACAGAATTGTGCAGCGATTACTACAATTTCAGAACATAAAACCTACTTTTAAAAGTAGAGGTATTCAAGGACATCCAGGTTGCTTTCAGTTTTTGGATGTTATGCATAGAGCTGCTTAAAAAAATGTATAGGTGATTATAACAAAATAACTAATCTTCAAATTAATGTCAGAATCAGGTGTTTGAAAACCATTAATTATACTGTAATTGTTTCCTAGCTATTTAGCGACATTTTATGCCAGTGTGTTCAGCTGGAAAATTTTACTAAATGTAACGGCACCCTTCCCCCCTTTTTCATTTTTTTTTGGTTATATCAATGTCTTAGTGTTTCTCCATTCCTGTATTTAAAAGGTTTTGATAAGGAAGGCGAAGTGGATGATGTTTGCTTAAACAAGTGAGTTTCATATATTATTGTAAGGGCCATAACCATACATATAGTTACTAAATGTAGGTTAGATTTCTATGTTAGCTTATCGAGTTCTCATGGATCCTAGGCAGAAAACTTATTTATTGAGCAGTGGTTCTCATTATCGATGCAGATCAGAATCACACAAGTATTTAAAAATACTAGTACCTTTCCCTGCTCCTTAGAGATTGTAATTTAATTGGCATGGGACCCAGGTGCCAGTAGCTAGCAAATACCTGCTCTGTAGAAGTCCTTAAAATATTCCCCCCCACACACACACACTTATTTAGTGCCTACTGTCTTTTCCAGTACTGCTTTATACCCTGAGGATATAAATAAAATTTGGAGTCCTTACATTTGAGTTGGCAAAAATGCATAATAAATATTTGTTGACTGGAATAGAATCGCAGCTGAGCCCTCTTGGCATACTGCTGTGCCTCCTTTGTAGCAATTATGCCTTTTTGATATCCAGGAACATTCCAAGCATTGTCTGTCACTTCCTCATTGTCTTCTTCCCCCCTTTATATTTAGGGACACCCCAAATCCAGCCCGGCTTAAGCTGGCAGGATCAGGTTGGTTCGCGCCAGTAACTTAGGTCCTTTCCTCCATGTATTACAAACTCACCTGAATCCCCCCAGCATCTGAGTTTTGGGTAAGCTCAGTGTTCAGTTACATGATACAGACAAGGGACACACTGACTGGCCAGTTGTAAGTCAGCGCAAGCTGTCCCAGGAGGCCTTGTACATACAGCGTAACCTGCAGGTCTCAGAACCCAGCCTTCTCAGCCCCATGGCACATTTTCTTTTCTGGAAGCAGGGAAGCAGGGAAGGAGGCGTGGTGTGATGCTGTTCCACTTTGTAAATTCTGCCTGGGGTGATCGTCTCTCCTGTGCTTCCCTGCAGTTGTTTGGATATTTCAGAGTTGACTTTACTTATTGGTGGTGGGGGGGAGGTGCTTTGAAGTAGCAAAATGTTAATGTGTCTGCCTGTGAGTGTGTGCATGTACACACACACACACACACACACACACACACACTTGAGTGAGAAAACAGTACTAGGAGAGGTAGTGTGTGTATATATATATATATATATATATATATATATATTATTTAGTATATATGTATATATGTGTATATATATATATTTTTTTCCTTAATCAGTGATATTTTAAAAATTTGGTTATTTTTAGCTTTTCCAGGTCCTCCGCATGAAGAAAATACCTGCTGAATAAGAATAAATGGGTTGTGTCCCTGGGTTTTGTATCTTGCTGTGATACTTTTAATGGAAATATAGAATGGAGGAAGAAAAAAAGACTGCAAAGTTTAATTAGACATTCCTTCTGGTTGAGTCTTTGATGCCACTATTGGCATTATTAAATTTATACATGCAATAATGAATATTATTAACTAGAATTTATGCAATAGTGAATAATATTAACTAGTCATAGCATGCCCCATTTTTTAGGAACATTTTAAGAAACACATTCTGCTTTTACTTCGTACATGGAGTAATTAAAGTTTAGCCATCAAGGTTCGTTCCTCATACTGCATTCTCCCCTTAGTTCTTGGACTATTCTTTTTTTTTTTTTAATTTTATTTGGGCCTTTGCCTTGCTTATTTCGTTTTGCAAATAATTTATCCTCTGGACATGTGTGTATTGGTGTATGCCTTTTAAAGGATTTGGTTTGGAAACTGTAAGTATACCAAATTCTGTGTGGCCACCATTAGAACAAAGCTTCCTAATTTCAGTGTCATTGAGTAAGCAGCTGGTGCAGCTGAATTCAAAGGAACGGGCATAGTTACTGATTGTTTTCTCTAAAAACAGCCTGAACAAAGCATTTCCTTAAGTAACATTGAGCAGGATTTAGAACTTCCTATGTCTCCAAAAATTCTTAGAAGGGTTGGTGGAAGTGCAAGGGTCAACATGACTGCATGTGATTCCTCGCCTTTCCCCCCAGTCCGCGGTGATTAACTTCATTGAAGAATCTGGTATTTTAAAATCATTAAATCATGATCAGAAACTCAAACAAACAAACAAACAAACAAAGACTAAGAAATAGCCAGTTATGTACGTGTTCGTATTAGCTATGTCTAGGCCATCGTTTGTAATGTCAGAGGAATGGATAATACAAATGCTGGTTAATATAAGAAAAAGAAAGTTCAAAAATTGTAGTAATTATGTGCTATTTTTACATGTTCATTTCTTATAACTAGTTAAGAAAGGTAATCTTTTGTACAAATTTCTATGTCTTCTATAATGATCTTGGAAATGGTAAACATCAGGAGTTGGCAAGAATTCATTTATGCATTTTTTCATAATCATGCTTTCATTATTTTTTATCACAATCATGCTTTCTACAGTTTTTCTTAAATTTTTTATTGGGATATAATTCATATATAGGTTATATTAGTTTCAGGTGTACATGATTAGATGTCTGTATATAATTATCGTGAAATGACCACCAGAAAAAAATATAGATAACATACATCACCACACAATTACAATTTCTTTTTCTCTGATGAGACCTTCTTAGCAATTTTCAAATATGCAATGCAGTATTATTAACTATAGTCACCATGCTGTACATTGCATACCCAGGACTTATTTTATAACTGAAAGTTTATACCTTTGACCACTTTCACTCATTTTACTTATCCCCATTCTCTGCCTAATTTTTCTTTTTAATGAGCATCTACCATACCAGACATTCTGTTAAGTGCTAACAGGACAGGAAAAATGCATGATGATCTATGCAAACAGTTAAGTAGTAGTACAGATGGAATATAATTTGAGAACGTAAGTGACATAGATCTGCTTCCTTATGTTTTATTTCCAGGTAAACTTGTAAATCCTGGTAAAATTTCTTTTGTGAGAGAACTTGAGGATTCATAAGGGGGTTTGAATACTCTCCATCCCTACATTCTGTAATCTAAGTTTCTATGAGAGATTGCCCAATTGTTCCAAGGGGAAGGACAATTTAGGAGATGCTGTGTTTTAGATTAAATTGTATTTTACTGTCTTCTGTTAATACAAGAAGAATTTCGCATTCTTTTTCATTGTTATGGATTTAAAATGATAAAAATCATCATACGTGGTCAGACCCAGGGCCATTCAAGAAGAGTCTTATTCCTGGCAGTGCCATGATGTGGTTATCCCTTGAACATCTTAATGGTTGTCCACTAATATCTGAAATTCTTTAAACTACTAGTTTCTAGACTAAAAAAATTTAGTCTCACAAATTAAGGAATTATTTTCACGAGTAGGTATATTACCAGCCATATAAAAAATTATTATTTACATTTTCTATATTTTATTTATATTTCTCTCAGGTTTTAATGAGATATACCTGAGTGTTCTGCCAGGATTAGATGGATAAATTGTGTTATAAAAATCCATGGCAATTATGATTCCATAGATTATTTGGCTTATGTTTCTAGACCAAAACACAATTATTATTTTTATATCACCTTCCGTCATTGTCGTGACCATTAAATTATAAGTAGGTAGCAACTTGAGCATACATTGTTTAGTAGGGTCTGGTGGTTAAGGCTATGAAGAGCATCAGAGCTCTGTAAAGGTATTGTGTGTGTTTTTCCCAGTTCTATTTGGTTAATGTTTCTATTTTTATGTGTGTTAAGAGAGTATTTGCGAGTTATCTTCCCTGAGTTGTTCAGTGACTTTTGGGCCCATTTCCTAAGTTCATGAATAACTTGCCACCCGTGATTCTATAAACATATAAACTGACACTTGTTTTGCGTCATGAAATGAGTTACCCTTTACTTATCCATAGGGAAATTTTAGAGACCCAGTCTGGGAGTCTCAGGAGATCCCTTGCCCACAGGGGGAGTTTAGAACTTTATTATTTCTCATTCCTTCTACCTGAACAGTCAATTCTCATTCTCACAGATTAATGTCTGTGTCACCAGACAGCAGATGCCTGTAAGTCAAGATCTTAATTTCTCACTTGACCAATTTGTGAACCGATCACTGCCTAGTTCTGTCCCCCCTCTTTCCTTCTCATTCTGAGGGAGATGAGTTCCTTTGGATTGGTGCTGTCCTGACACTGGTCCCCCTAGACTTTGGTTCCTCCTGGTTTTACTGAGGTTAGTGCTCTCACCGTGTCTCCCATGCCAGTTTTCATCTCACTGACTCCTCTTCAGCTTATGAAAATCTCTAAAGTTGTATCTTCTTAAGAACTGCTTCTAGGAAATACCTGTACTTTTTCTTTTCTTTCAATTGAACGAGAGCTTCTTAAAATAGTTCATTTCCATGTCTTCACCTTCCATTCACATTCCAACTGAAAGCACTTGAATTTATGCACCTGCTACCATGCTCAGTCTTCTTTTACTAGTGGTCTCTTAACTGCTAAATACTAATGCTTTCATAAGGTCTTATTTGACCTTGCTTTTACATTTGACGTGGTTGATTACTTGCTTCTTTAATTTCCTTCTCTTGGCTCCCATGTCATTCCCATGTTCCTGCATATTCCTGTTACTTCTCTGTCCAATGTATAGGTTTCTTTCTTTCTTCCCGCCCACCCCCTTAAGTTGGTATTTGGAAGTTTCATCATTCTTCCTTCTTTCTATATTCGTTTTCCCTTAGTGTACCCATTTCTTTCTGCATCTTCAGATTCTACCCATGTCGTAATGAATCCTAAATCGCCATGTTCATCTTCTAGTTTCTAGATCTAGAATGCCAACTTTCTATTAAATATCTCCTTCTGGGTTTATAATAGCATTTCAAACTCAACATGTCCACAACTATGTTCTTTATATATTCCTTTGAAAGGCTTTCATTTCCTATTTTTATCAATGAATCTTTGACCAACAAGTGCTGAATCCCTAAACCTGGGAGTCATCCTTGACTCCACGTTGTCTCTCACCCCTTATATCTGTCATCAGTCCCCTGTCCAGCTGATTTTGCCTACGCAGTATTCTTCTATTATTGGAGTTTTTCAGTCGACCATTTTCATAATCTCATAACTGGTCTCTTTACTTCCTGTATTACTTCCATTTTATAAACTGGAAAGATGATATGCTGAATACAAGTATGACTGTGTCATTCTTTTGTTTAAAATATAATGATTTCTTTTAATTTATGGTCTAAAACTCAACTGTGTCCCTTGGGGTGTGGCTTCCACCCGACCTTTCCATTTTCTCCACAGTTTGGGAACGTTTGGTATCTGGGACGTGTGGCGCTTGTTGGTGCCGCCCTACTTTTGCACATGTGCTCAGGTCACCTGAACTCATTCTTCAGGTCTCACCTAAAGTCTCGCTAACAGCGCCAACTCAGCCTGCTGCTCTCCAGACCAAGTTAGTTTTCAACATTTACTTTTATTTACTTATGATGCTTAGTATAATGGAGAGCAAGTATTTGTTAGCATATCTATCTACTCCATTAGATTTTGACTTTTTGGAGAGCTAAACCCTTCTTTTTCTTTGCATTCACAGTCCCTGTTATAGTATAATACCTGGCAGGTAGTAGGCCTAGTAATAAATACAGTGGAGCCTTCTCAACAAAAGAAATAAGAATCAATAATTGGTCAGTTAATAAAAAAAAAATCGTTAAAGTAGAATAATTTTAAAATGATGTATATGTATCTCAAATAATTTATTCAAATATAAAACTTATAAATATACATTTTTGGGCAAATCTTTAATATAAAGCCAAGATTTTTTCCTCCAGTATGGGTCCACAGATGAGGTTCAATGTTTTCTTTCTTAACCAAATCACACCCGTAATGGATTGTCTATTATTTCCAATTGTTTTCTTTAAACTTCAAAGGGGAGCAATAACTTAGAAACAGTTTTGAAGATACTTGTGTTTTATTTTTCCCATTGTTGTACGATTATGATGTCCATACCATATTCAGTGGCAGTTTTTAAAAAGTACTGTTTTATTATGGAGTAATCTTTGAAAAATTTCAAAGTATTCAACTTATTTTTCATAGGAACAATTATTATTGTGCTTCTTTTCATATTCCTATTTCATTTCTTTGTAATATATCGTTTAATGAAATCACATTATTATAATGAATATCACCGCATAAAGAGGTTTAGGATCAATACTATTCTTACTATGGTACAAATATGGCTCAGCTGATAGCAGCAGAAGGACTCAGTCTGCTTAGGAAGGAGCTTCCTTGCTGGGAACACCCCAGGTGCATCAGTCAGTATGATTTACAAAGGGAATGGAGATCATTGGTTAATCTGGACAGTGGTTAAGTGGAAGTTGGTTAAAAGCACTCTACTGTGTTTGTCAGATTGATGCTAAAAGGATGGTTATCTCTGTTACTTGGCATTTTGGTAAATAAAAATGCTTACTACGATCTTGTCTTCTTTCCTGTGCATTCTCTCCTCGACATCATTTATAAAAATGGTAAATAAAACCACTTTGAGCACTGTCTCCTGAAGTCCTCACACTTATATCCTTGATTCTCCATCATTTGTCTACTGCTTTAGCATGGCGAAATGTAATCTTTAAAACTGGTCTTTGGTGTGTTCCAGTCTAGTGATTGCTATCAAGTAGAGTGAGTGCTCAACCATATTCTACCATTAATTCCTGTTTGTTTTTGTTAACCTCAATATGTTGTTTTCTTCAATATTGGAAAGGCCTTCATTTTGGATAATTCTGTGGTTGGCCTCCCAGTTAGCAACTCCTGTATAGTGGCTGGTTTTAGCTAGATTTTCCATGTAAGCCAACAACTTGCAAATTCCACCTCAAGGCTTTTATTCTGTGATAATGGCAGCCAGGTTTTTGTCACATCTTGTTTAATAATTAGGTTTAGAATCTCCCTTAAATTCATCACGGTTTGATTTAGTTCCTGCAACCTATCTGTTTCAGAAGATAACGTAGTATTTGCAATATTCTTAATGTTTTTCCTAATAAAGACCAAGGAAATAGTTATTCAGTTTTTCTCTCTCCACTCTTCCCTCTCATGTTAAGTGCATGCTTTGCAGAAAATTTACTGTATTTCCAGAGGTTTTATCTTTTTAAGCAATATTTTTTATTAGCCTTGGAGCACTTTGCAAGGTTACTCTCTAATTCTTTCTCGGCAGGCCTGATTATTAGCTTGTACTTGACCTGCTGATCTTTGAGTGTTTTCCTATATTCCTTGGTAGGGCTCTCATTCCAGTTTTTGAAAAGCAGTTAGCTATTTATTTTCCCCTCCTACCCCTAAGCCTCTGCCCAGGGACTGATGATTTTGATCCTTGGCAGATGTTTATCTTGGGCAATGGATAAGGTCTTTAAAATGGTCTTCAAAGGACCTAGGGTTTATTTTCTTAAAACTGCATGTTTCCTTTTCAGGAATAAAGCCCCATTTTTAAGAGTTGATTAGTGGCTTCTTATAGCCTCTACCAGAGCTGGAGTGATGGCGCTATCTATTTCAGCAGGACTCTTTCCCAGTGGGCAGCTGTCTTTGATTTTTCAGTGTTCTGTGAAGCTCTCCTGCCTGACACTAAGAGGTGTATTCACATTGCAGGGCCGTTGTTCCTGGTAATGGCGTTATTTCAGTATCTTAACAAAAACTATGAGGCTGTTGTTTGAACAGATCTTAAAAGCAGTACCTTGGGGCCGGCCCGGTGGCTCAGGTGGTTAGAGCTCCATGCTCCTAACGCCGAAGGCTGCTGGTTCGAATCCCACATGGGCCAGTGGGCTCTCAATCACAAGGTTGCCAGTTCAATTCCTCGAGTCCCACAAGGGACGGTGGGCAGCGCCCGCTGCAACTAAGATTGAACACGGCACCTTGAGCTGAGCTGCCACTGAGCTCCCGCATGGCTCAGTTGGTTGGAATGCGTCCTCTCAACCACAAGGTTGCCGGTTCGACTCCCGCAGGGATGGTGCCCCCTGCAACTTAGACTGAAAGGACAACTTGAAGCTGAACCGCACCCTACACAACTAAGATTGAAAGGACAACAACTTGACTTGGGAAAAACAAAAAAGTCCTGGAAGTACGCACTCTTCCCCAATAAAGTCCTGTTCCCTTTCCCCTATAAAATCTTTAAAAAAAAAAAAAAAAGCAGTACGTCATAGTTGTACTATATAGGCTCTTTCAATATAATATCTAGATGAGCTGGGAATGGCGATATTTCATAATAAAGGGAAATTATTTGTGGAAAAAGGAAAGCATACTAGATTATTAGAGCAAGTAGCTTAGGAAAACAAATGTTCAAAAGAGTCACCATCTGCTTCAGTGGACTGAGAATAATGATACAGTCTGAAACCCACACACTCAGGCATTTCTTCTTCATGGTCTCATCTTCTCTGTCACCTCTAGTTCACAGGCCGTACTAGACTGTGGATGTGAATGGACCATATCATGCACGACAATCCACAGTTTCTGTTTATGCATCTCCCTAGGACTTCCAGTCTCCTTCACTGTCTCCCCTAATCCTTTTATGTCTGCATCTCCAGGACATCTGTATACTGGTGAATCATTGCATCAGCTTGTTACCACGAAGAGTCTCCTCCATTTCAGTCTCTTGCTTGCTCATATCCCCTCTTCATAAAAACTCCTGAGAGGGCCTAATCATTGCTAATTCTCACTCCTAATTTAGGAGTTAGATCTAGTAAAAAAAACTCTGGGAAGACCCTAATTTCGCATCTCTAGCAGAGGGGAGAATGTTCCTTTAGGTCACATGGTAGCTCGGGTCTCAAGCCATGTTGCTTATTTACTTTCTCCATGTCACTCCTAGTCTGCTTTATGGGTTGAGAAACTGGGGATTTGTCCTGAGGAAAGACAACTTACTCTTTGTCCCTGGTTGCTGTGCACGTCCACTCCCTTACCCCATATTGTGGAAAACAGTATGACACAGTACTAATGTCTTCATTCTCAAACCAAGAAGCAAAAGTCTTCATGCAACTAGGTATCTAAGGGATTACCGCATGTCCATGTTACTGTGTACACCTAGATATGTCTCATTCCATTTCAAGTCCTTAGGGTCCAGATATCCTATTACTATGTAATATAAATTAAAATAATTTTGAGATAGTTACATGAGTATTTCAAATTTGAATTTCTCACTTTGAAAAATATATGTTTTAAATGCAAACAAGATTTACTGTTATAAATTTAGTGAGTATGTTTATATGCCAATATGTAGTATATGCATATAAATCAGATATGCAGTAGGATAAAGTGTGTGCATGTGATGCACATGAGGATGACATACATAAGTAAGTTGTGTGTATGAATCAAGCAGTAGTATGACGCACATATGTGCATGAAGTTCGGACAATTAAGTTGGCGAACTTTCTTCCGTGCACTAACACAGTGGAGGTGTATATACGGTATGTGTGTATGTATGTGTATAAATCAAACACAAAGTAGTTTATGTGTATGAATCAGGTAGAGTAATATAATCTACATATGCGTGTATGTGCGTGTGTGAGTCCAACACAGTAGTATAATGTGTTTGTCAGCCAGACACAGAGTACTTTGGAGTGTGTGTGTGTGTGTGTGTGAGTGAGAGAGAGAGAGAGAACCAGAGGCAGGTAAGTGTGATGTGTACGTGTACAGATGTATGTGTTTATATGTGAGTCTGACTCCGAGTATAATTGGAAAAACACTGTATAAATAAAACTTAGGTTGATTCCGAAATGATAACACCTACGTGACTTTGCATAAACACCACCTTTCTAGGCACCATTAGTAAACTGTGAAATTTTTACTAGATCTTACTAAGCTTCTTTACGTTCTGAATTTGATGGTTAGTGAAGTCATCATCACAAACTACTTAGCCTGTTCCGTCACTGTGTGAATTATTATATCTGCAGTAGCATTCACAGTTGACCTTTAAGTGTTCAGAATCTCCATTGTGTCTTTGTTTATTAGCCTCTGCAGGAGACAGACATGATAACTCTAATTTTATGGTTATTTTTCTGAACTATACCCAAACTGGCGCTGATTTTTATAATTAAGGGAATCTATTACTTCCTTGGCTATACTATCAAAACCAAATTTCCTCAGTCAGTAGATTGACATAAAGAAAAAATTGCAGCAATCTATGTCTCATCTTATTAAGGATACGTGGCTACATGATACCTAACTAAAAATGATTGAGTAAAATTTTTGTAGGCAGTACATAGCTAATACTTACCACAGGCTAGATACTTAGCAAGTACTTGTAGAATGAGCAAATTGTATAATAAAAGGCATTTAAAAATAATTTACTGTCAAATACGTGCCCGTCTGTTCTCTGAAGATTGCTTGGTGATGTTTTGGTTGGGACTGGTAGACAGAAGTGGTTTCCCACCATCATGGTGGCAAGATGGCCGTGCTGCTTAGATGCTGTTTGTAACTGTGACAGATACGGAGAGGAAGTGAGGGGTGATAGGAATAAAATGTTAGTGCTTTTCTTGCTTTCGGGAACAGTGATTGCACCCTTTTGAGAGGAACCGTCTTAAACCAGTGACCCAAATTATTTCATTAGCCCTATGTCCATAGAATCATATGGGAGCTTTTTTCCTGGGCATAAATCTTGTGTCCATAGGGTACTGAAGCAGTTAATCTAAATGCTCTCTTTTGGAATCCTAGTGCAGTGCGGACATAGCACTGAGTTATGATACTGAAACGTCAGAAGGCCCTCCTTTTCTCATACAATATTCTCTTACTAACTAGCATGTGGTAACTGTAAAAGGAAGTGAAAAAATTCTGTAAGGGAAAATTATGCACATTGAAAGAAAATTTGGTAATCCAATACAGAATTTAACACCTTTTTTATTGCGTGAATGCCTTACACTTGAAATTTTCTTTTCTTTCTTTTTCCCCCCAAAATTCATTTGAGCATTAATCACTGAAGCTCGCTGTGATGACAAAAAATGCCTTGCCAGGCCCTCTGTCATCTTAGGCTGATTAGGTGCAGTGGTGATTAATTCTTTGTTTGATACCTTATTTCCACCTTGTGGAAAAGGAGTAAACATGAGAAATACGACTTTAAAAAATCTGGCTGATTATCAGTTATCACAAATATTCATCAGGAAGATATTTGGCTCTAAAATGAATGAAATGAAAATGTACTATATAAGACTGGTTTACCTAGCAGTTTTTATGTCCTTGAATTTAGCATAAACAATACTAATATATGTTTTGGGTGCTTGGTATTGGCGATAGCTTATCTCTTTTCAGGGCCCTCCTTATAGCGTTTTGAAACATTTTTGCATTAGATCTGTGCTGAATCTAACCTCAGACAGGAGACTTCTTCCAGAGGAAGAAATGAAACTAAATATTCATACCAGGGGGTGGTGGGGAAAGGAACAAATAAAAAATGTCTTCCCCTCAGGAGCAGACTGCATGAGAGTTCTGCCAACTGGCCTGTTTGTGAGAACTAGTGAAGTCATCAGGCCAGAGCTATTTTAATACACTGGCATGGAGCTCCAAGGCAGCTGGAGGTGCTGCACAGAGGAAGCTCTCAGAGAGGTTTTCAGAAGCAGAAAATTTCTCTGCTGACTGACAGCATCACCATTTCACTCCGGCTGGGACTCTGACAACTCCTGGAAGCATGAGGACTTGTGTAATGGCTCAGGCAGGAGGGTGAAGAGGATTTCTATCCTTTACAGGTTATGTGAAATGATGTCTCAATATCACGATGCCAAGACTGTCCAGCAGAATAAGTTGCCATGAGTAAGGAAAATGGTCGTGGTGGCAAGCTAGAAATGAAATCTTTTGTTTAGAGAACAAGACAGATTTTTTTCTTTTGCTCTAAAAGGTCAGAAATGCAAAGGCTGCCCTTTTGCTGATACAATCCTGTAGACTGTGAGCAATGTAAAGGAAATGGGACATACGTGATATGTAATTTATCAGCATATTGAAAACCATGTTGAGCAGTAAATTAGAACAGCCCCAAAGTGGGAGAAAATACTGTTCTATTGAATGTTTTAAACACTTAAGAGAAAGATCTATCACTTGCACATTTTTTCTGTAATCTGAAATTAATTTTAATTTTCTGATTATGAACACTGCCTTGTGGGCTCGTGTTGCTAAAGATCCTTCAGAAAAGCATAAATGAATATTTGATAAGAGAATCATATACCGGATGCTGTTTTAACCACTTCCGAAACGATCTAAAAGTGTACACAGAGCTTCATCCCTTTAGAGACTTAGAAAAAGTCCAGACACATCACCCAAATTGAGATAAATTTAGAGATAATGAGATACCAAGTTTTGAGCATAGTTAGTTAACTCTTTTTCAGCTTCACTGATGCAGTATTTTAAATTCAAAAAGCAAGAGGTATTCTCCGCTAAGTAGCTTCCTATTACAGGGAGTGAATCAAAGCAGACACTAGCATGAGTGCACCCAGGGGTCATGAGTATGAAAGCTGCCACGATTCAACCCTGGTTGAGCAATGGGAAGCCAGAGACAGGAAGCTGTCTTGTTTATTAGAAGTAGGGTAACCACAGTCTCAGACAACTGAGGAAGATTCTGCTGGCACTTTCGTTCTGAATAGCAAGCCCTAGTGGGAAAAAAAAGCCAAAGTACTTGGCATAGGTGTTTATATATATATTACCATGTTTCTCTGAAAATAAGACCTGTCCGGACCATTAAGACCTGGTCTTATGTTAATTTTTGCCCTAAAAGACGCAGTAAAGCTGATGGTCCTGCTAGGTCTTATTTGTGGGGAAACAGTACTAAGTTTTATAGTGCTCTTGTTTACTTCTTAAAATTTTTAGTTAAAAAGTTATAACCCTTAATGTTTCTTATTCGGTAACAGTTAAAAGTTTTACAAAAAGTCTCATATAAAGTCAAGACAGGAAAGAGTGTACAGCCTTGATTTTACAGTACTGAAGGAATTCAAAATAATATAACTTTAACTTAGTTGAGAGTGTCCTTCAAACTACTGCAAAAGACATTTATTCAGAGATTTCCACCATGTTTCAGAAGAAAAAAGATCAGAATCACCTTGGGATTACTGGGAAGGTCAGGGCGGGGTTGCAGAGTAATTTTTTTGTACTATTTGATAGAATTTGGGCCATCATTTGGAACATTTTCAACTACAGATGTAGAAACTGAGACCCAAAAGTGTCTTTCCTACCTGAAGTCTCACAATCTGGGATGCATTATGGAAATTAGATAAATGAGTCTTAGTGAGAATTACTGTATGTTCAATAATTGACTTGCCATTTTGGGGGGGGGGAATTAAGAAAAACTGAACTATGCTTAGATAAAAACTTTTCTGGACATAAATTATTCACCCTCTGATACTTAAAAGGTACTTGAGGATCATGAAATTTGGTTTAATTTTAAAAAGTTGTGCTTGAAATCTAACTCCTGTCTTCTTGCTGTGGGACCTTGGACGAGTTACTGAACATATTTGGGCCTAAATTTTCTCATTTGTAAGATGAATTTAATAAGAGAACCGACTTAAAAAGATTGTTGTGACATTTTGAAAGAATAGATCTGAAATGCCTAGTATAGTGCCAGGTATATATATAGAGAGAGAGCAAAATAAATGTGGACTGTTGCTATAATGACTAATAATGTTATTTTCTTGTACAATACCTCCAAGCCCTCATTGGAAAGATCAATTTTCATTTGTGTCGAAGTATTGGACTATTCAAGGTAACAGAGGGGCGAGGTCCAGATTTAGCCCTCTGACTTCACCCCTTTATACTAGAAATAATTTTTCTTCTGTTGGGCTGCTAAATGCTCTATCAGGAATATAGTTCAAGAAGTTAGAACTGGTGCATAGAGGCCAATGAACATTTCACAGAAAGTAGTAGATAGTTCGAGTAACAATGTCAACTTCACAGTAGCAGGTTTCATTCATGGTCATTTTATACAGAGGGTGCCAAAAATATGTATACACATTTTAAGAAAGGAAAAAACTATTAAAATTGTTATACTCAATATATACCAATAACAAAAGATGAATACAAGTCACGTTTGACTTCTGCAGTTACAAGAGGTGCTCAAAGTATTTACCATCAGCGTCCAGACACTTCTGATTACGGCGAACTACGGCTTGAGCAACGTTGACCACAGTGTCCACTTTATACATTTTTTTGGCACCGCCAGTATATTAAGATCTCTGTCTTCTGCTTCTCACTCTTGGCTGTGTGTGGGTATGCAGTTTTATATGTTACTTTCACATATATTATTTAAATGATGATAAAATTATGAGATAAAATTCTTTACACCTATTTTACAGATAAGGAAACTAAGGCTCCAAGAAACCTATCAAAAATTACATAGTTAAAAAGTATTCGAATGAACTCTATTTCACTTTTTGTTTTTCGTCTCCCTGTGTCTCCATAGCTCTCTTCCTCGATTCTTCCGTCCTTATACATTCTTGGCCACCTTCATTTTCATCCTTCAACTTTGTCTTTTCCCTTATGTTACCATTCCCATATTTCCCCCTCGTTTCCCTTGTGTATAACACCAATAACTTTTAAGAAGTTGTTGTCTCTAATAATGTTTTATTTTTTTACACCAATTTTAAAGTCAGATACATCTTCTTTTAAACATGTTGAATTAAGTTGCAAGTTGGGGCCAGTGATTCAGTTCGCCTCCTGTGAGTGTTCGTGACTAGCTATAGGAAAAGTAATTTGTTATTCTTGTGTAAGATATGGAGGTGACTCATTGATATATATCATGAAAATTATCTTTTTTCATTGCCGGACATTTCAACTTACACTTACAGAGTGCTCTGGTTTTAAAAGTCATCACAGTAGTCGCCGTTGCGATAACTTTAATTCTGTCTTTTCAGAGTACAAAACCTGCTGCACCCTGGTCTTTGGGGGTCCACTGAAATTAGTTAGACCCTTTGCAGAAGTAATGGGAGGAGGCCCGAGTTCCCTCCTGTCCTGGGGATGACGTGGAGGTTGTGGGCAGCTGCCCCTCAGCCCTGCTTCTTTCTGTCTCACCTCTCAGACGGGCTGTTCTGTTGTACTTTGTACCTACCCACACACGCACGTGGCCCCTTTCACTTGCTTGTTTCTTTTTGTCACAAAGACCAGGTGGAGTTGGCTTTATGAAGATAAGGAAAGCTGAAAAGTTAGACGTTCAGAAACAGCGACAGCTTGAAATTGAATACTAGACCGTGTTTTAAAAATGTCTTCATCAGGATCCAACAACCTGGGCTTGGCCACCCATCATGGTCTGTGACTCTCTCTCTCTCATTAGTGGCTCCCAGCAACTTTAGAAAATAATTTTGGGCTCTTTGTTATGCAGAGCACTGCGACTTTCTCTGGTTCTCATGACCATACCCAGTTTTGGATCTCCTGTTACTCAACTCAAGACTCATTAATATTTTCTCAGTCCGTCTTCTCCTTTCCTCTTCTCTACTAGGCCCCACAATGGAGAGGGAAGTATGCAGGTTTGTTTTTCCACTGAGAAGAATTTCACTCCCTTCCTCCCCCCTCCCATAGAAGGCAGACATGGCTTCTAAATATTTTCCACTCCTCTTTTACATGTAGAATTAAAGCCAAAACACATTATGGTAATCTTAGCTGTTTGGTTGAGTAGATTTTGGATGAGTTGGAGTTTACTGTAACTTTAAGATAACATTTTTCAGTTTGACAGTCTAGTCGGGTAACACAGTTTTCATTTTCATAGATTTTTCTGAGCCTATTTGTAGACCAAAGCGTGGCAAATACTTGAATAAGTTTCACTTCTCTGTGTAGGAAACTCTTCATGTTAAATAGGATTCTTATACAGTCAAAGGGATATAATTTTACACCTAGTGCCATGTAAGTTGGATTTCTTATTCATCACACACCATATGCAGTGTTATTAATCTTTACTGTATGTAGAATGACAAGTGAGCAGTAAAAGCAGGGCTTTACAAACTACCAACAAACATGCAGGAAAAAAAATCCCCTAACAGATGCTTCAGAAAGAAGTGACAGTCAGTGAAATTTGGGTTCCATGTATGTTGCATAACTGATGTGCTAGTCTGTATGCTCAATATGGTCCTCGGTCTTCACTTCAAATCACCTTATGGGCTCCATTCTTTTCTCCTTATCTCTCTCCACTTCCTCTTCCTTCCTCCCACGTACCTGTACCTCCCTCACCTCCTAAATCCTATTTAAAACGTCTTCTCTGGGTGGCCGCCGCTTGACTCCTCTTCCTTTTCGCTCTCCGGACAGATGCTGCATTTGTCGGTCTCTGTGTCCGAAACATGCCATTCTTCCCCTGAACTGGGATGAGGATAGTCCTTGAAGGGGTTTGGTACCGCTCATGCTTTTTGTTCCCGTTTCCTTGGCCTTTCTTGCCCTTCTGTACAATCCACTGTTGTTCGCCGCGTCGTTTTGGCTCTGGTTATCTGTGCCTGCGCAGCCATTTGCAACGATTCGTTCCTGGACCTTATGATGTATCCGTTTATCCGGCCCTGGGCTTCGTGCTTTGTATCCATTGCTTATTGGCCACCTGCTCTAACTAACTGTGTGTCGTGTAAATTGATGCTGTTGTTTTTCTTCTGTCACCATTGCTTATCCATACCCTCTATGTGAAATACAAACCTTCTGTGGACACATCTTGACTATTTCACGGGCTGAGCCATGGTGAGCTCTGCCTGCAGAGAATTAAGGCCAGCCCAAATGCAGGCAGGCCTGGCTGTATCACCGTGGGAATTAAGTTAAAGGTACTGGATTGTGCCTACAGTTTGTGTCCATAGCCTGGTGATGAGCATCGTATGTGCACAGGACACAATACAGAGACCAGACTTACTGAGACAAGCTTTGTTGCTTTCTGTTGCCTCTTGTAAAGAACCAAGAAAATACAATTTACGAGTATCCTCGTATACTTGGATGACAAAGTAAATACCTTGTGTTTGTTTCTGTTATCGTGGCTCATCGGCACAGCATCGTTTGTTTCCTTATAATGAATTGTTCTGTAGCAGGGTTTTGTGTTTTAAAGATATTTAACTGAGTGGAATGATCTGAGTAGTAGAAGTCTGACCTTCCAACTTACTTGATGCTAAGACTACGAGGCATTTTGGTGAGAGAGTAAAGGGCAGAATTTGACTTACTAAAATTTCAAGTTAACTGTCTTTTGATAGTTTTCCTTAACATGATTTTTCTGATGCTTTCAAAAATTGTCTAATGTCAATAGGTGGTATCCTGGGACTTGAGAAGTTTTATTCAGTGTTACATATCCTACTACATGCTCTCGAGCGAGCAATTTAACTTCTCCTTGTCTTAATTTCCCTGCTCATAGATGGTAATTATTGTAATTCTCCCTCACTTTCTTCCTGGGGATGTCATGATGCTCTACTGTGATGTTTGGGACTAAATGTCATGTGTAAATACAAAGTACAATATAATAATGGAAGTTTATTATTCAAATATCCAATCTTTGCTCATTAATTTAAAATTAGGAGAGATGTGCACTGAAGACATGTAAGCTTCTGAGTCATTTCTCTTAATAACATCAGAGACGTAGTCCTTTTGCTTTTATTTTTGGAAAATGAGGCATGGGCACTTCTATCAGGAATGGAAAGTACATTGTCCAGTGAATGAAAGCCCAATGTTAATGGAGTCAGTGAAGTATATAGGCATACTAACATGTTAAGTCCACCACAAATTACATGGACAGGGAGGCAGCGCAGCGTGACAGTGGCCCAGGCAGGGGTGCCTGGGTTCTGACCTTGAAGCTGCCTCTCATTAGCTGTGTGCTCCTGGGTAAGTCAGGAGAGATTTTCTCATTTGTAAAATGTGTTGTTTGAACTTGCTAACCCCAAAGTTCCAGTGTGTCCTGTCATCTTAAAACCAAGTGTCCCTTTCTCTGTCCTTCCTTGCCAGCCTCACTGGTCAGTGTCAGGTCTTGGGCTTGGCCCGCTGCCAGGGAGCTGCTGCAGACCTCAGTGAGCCGACCTTCTGTGGGACATAGGTCGCTGAGGAAAAACTCCAGCTCCTAAGCACAGGACCCTTAGTGGGTTTTGTAGTATTCTGTATGGTATGTAAACTACTTCTGACCAAAGCATCTAGAAGTGTAAATGATGAGTCTTTGAGTCAGTCGCTTTGACTTCTCTTTGTGAGCAGCCCTGGCTGTTTTGACTAGCCTGGTAGTTGTCAGTCTTTGGAGTTAGGGGTGGACTTTATATGTTTTGTTTTTAACCTCTTTTGGTCTAAGAATGTTGATACTGTGAGTTGTTTGAAATACCTGTTAGAGATATTCTGGAGCCGTTTCAAATTTAACATACCTTGATCATGTTTTATGTGATGGAATATATGGAAAAGTTAGCCGGGATTGGGATTTTATAAAACAAAATTATGACTCAAAATTACTTTTCTTACTTATAACGAATAAACAAGCCTTTACATGTTCCTAGCCATAGTCTGTACTCACTAGTCCCACACAATGAATTCGTCTTCAGTTTTGCAATGAATGTGAGTCTCTGAGTCCCACTTCACTCTTCTTTGTGACCAATAGGCAGACGTTTAGGCTCCCTCGCAGCAATGTCCTGACAGAATTTTAAGCGATATTTCTAGCACATTTTCTAGTCCAGAGAGATTCATGGGATAATTTAAGCTTCCAGCCATTCAGTCTACACTTGTTGAACATCTGCTGTGTCTGAAGTCCAGTACAGGTATGTAACTTGCCCTGTTGTAAAGCAGTGTTCAGGTGGTTATGGCAGCTGATGGACGCAGTAAGTAGAAGGGTGCACAACTCCCAACTCTCTCTGCTTAGGTTTGCATTTCTTCCCACTGCTTACTTAACATGTGACTTTGGGTAACCTTTTAACTTCTCTATACTTCAGTTTCATACTGGGAATGTGAACCTTACCTCATAGGGTACTGAGAACATTAAATGAATTAATACATGGGAAGGACTTAGTGCAATGTTTGACACATGATAGTCCTTATTGCTTATTATTATTACTAGTAGTAGCAGCAGCAGTAGCATTTATAGTGGTAGATGGTATTTCTTGCCATCATGATTTTTATATTAAATGGGAAATTGAGACATCTATCTGTTACAAGGAATGTGTATTAAGCATAAATAAAATATGTTTCGAATGGCCAGTTTCTCACCATAAATGGAAATGAAGTTTTTTCTCTGTAAGTATTATATTCAATTTAGTTAGCTTATATAATAGTTTACTCTGATACATAATCCATCCTTAACATTTTTGGTATTTCACTTTATTATAACAAGTATCTGAAGATGCTCATTAGAAGCATATGGCCAAAAAAAACCCTAGATATTAGAATTTTCTGATTGATACAATGGCTTTCTCCTATCTAGGTGTAAGTTAGTATACACATGCTTTCTTAAAGATTGCTGCTGTGGCTGTGGTGGAGGTAATGTATAAGGTAGCCAGGGACGACAGTAAAGATTTTAGAGCTAAAGCAAGATTGTTGATTGGCAGAGATCATGAGGGAAGGCCTAGCAGCAAGAGAGTGGAGTATTTCAGAAGCTTATGAGCCACAAATGAGCATTTATATGCAAGGGAGAGAAAGCCAGTTGCCCTCCAACTTTTCTTCTCAGCTGTGGTAATGGGAGAAAAGGAAAGACACCAGGAGGGGTGACCGACCTTATGTAGGGGAGATTACTTTGGATTCTGCTTGATTCTTTCGTGGCTGTGATATGCTGTCCAAGTGGCATTGACTTAAAACTTAGGGAACTGCCTTAGAAGCTTGCTTTGGGGGAAGAATTCTCTCTTTTTTTTTTTTCCAAGTCAAGTTGTTGTCCTTTTAATCTTAGTTGTGGAGGGTTCTGTTCAGCTTCAAGTTGTTCTTTCAGTCTTAGTTGTGGAAGGCGCAGCTCAGCTCCAGGTCCAGTTGCCGTTGCTAGTTGCAGGGGGCGCAGCCCACCATCCCTTGCGGGAGTCTTGAGACCTGTGCAATGTGATCTGTAGACAGTAGGATGTGATGTTGGGCAGGGCAGATAATCTGCTTCCTTTTGGCCATTAACTTGATTCTCAGTTTGATAAATGGACTCATTGTTATTTCCTTTCTGTGGACTGTCAGAAAACTTATTTTCAGTCGAAGTAGTCTTCTCGAGTGTGGGACTAATAGAAAACTTTAAAAAAGTTTACAACAATGAATTTAAAAATGTAATTTCAGAATTACCTAATGACCAGCAGGTGGGCCAGCCAGGAGACTTTGTCTCTCTGGCACCATTAGCCTAGAAAGACCTACACAACATGTACCATGTTTCTGATGCCAAATTGGGGCTGCTTTGCATTTCGACTGTTTTCCAGTTTCTGGGCTTAAAAAAACCTGACATTCATAGAATTGTTTAATCCTCATCACTTTAAGAAGTTATTGTATCTTCCCTTTTTTATACGTAGGGAAACTGAGGCATAGAAAGGTAAAATAATTTATTTTAGGTCGTATACCTCGCAGATTTGGGAGCCAGACAAGAATCCTTGTTTTGTGATTCCAAATCCTCTTTTTGTCTTTACTTGATCCCAGTTCTGTCTCTGTCTCTTTTGGGGAGTTGGGTTTCGGTGATGGGTGGCGATGCTGTTTTGATCCTCTGATACAGACCTTGGAGTTTGTCATTTCACTCATTTCACTTCTTGATCTTCAGTCCCCACTTCCACTCCTCTTCCTATTGTCACACCCTCCTTACCACCAGCCAAGCACACTTTCCAATGTGCCTGAAATATGTTTCTGGATGTGCAGGAGTCCGAGCAGCATTGTCGGTGGTATTTGTAAGTATGCGTGGTTAATGTTCAGGAATGGTTCTATGCTGTAAAACTCTTTCCTTTTTCTTACAGCTTTCGCCCATCACTGTGTGTTTCTAAGTTATATCGATGTTCCTGTTAGTTCTCACTTCTGCATAGTATTTCATAATGTTCACCTGCTGTATCTTGCCTTTCCATTCCCTACTGTGTATCTCCAAAGTCTTCAACTCCCAGTACTACATTATTGCCTTAAACATTTCCAAGCGTGTGTCCTTAAGAAGAGTGGAGTTGCCTGATCATGTAGGACACAGACATACTTCATTTCGCTAATTACTGCCATGTTTTTGTTTTTATGTTTTCCAGAATGGCTGTACAAGTATAAACATCCACCAGCTGTGTGTAGAATTTTCCCTTTTCCCAAATCACTGACCAAACTTGGTATTATTCTCCTTTCTAATTTTCATCAATTCTGATGGGTATAAAGTAATATTTTGTTATTTTGATGTGTATTTCCTTAATTTCTAGTGAGTTTTAACTTCTTTCACTCTTTCTCATTATCACATATCCTTTGCCTTTATAGAAAGTCAAGACCTTCTATTAACTCTTGTTTTAGTTGTTGAAACATCATTCTAACTGGCACCTCTGCCTCTCACTCCCACCCCTCCTGCCTCCATTGCCTGATTAATCCTCCTAAAATTGTCACATGGGTCCTCTGCTCAAAGTCTCTAATGGCTTCATATCGTGTCTGGTATAAAGAAATCTCTACCTGTGTGAGTTGCCCCCCTCCCCGCCCCCCCAATGCGGTTTGTCTCACCATATGCCTTGGTCTCGGCCCCCACAGCTTCCCATGGCCCGGTACACACTGTGAGTTCTCACTGTGCGTTGCTCCTCATGGAGTATCTTCCTGCTTGTTTCAGAAAGCCTCCTTTTAGTTTTGATGTTCATCAAAATTTTGTATGCACGTAGTTCTAAGAGTCAAGTCAACCAACAGAGTTTGTTAAGAAAAAGCAGCAATTCTTTGCTTGTTGTCCACCTCCTATTTTTCCATTCTCTGAGAAACTACTCTGAACTGTTTTACCTGATTCTTTTGATGTTTTTAAACTTTGTATCTCTAAATGACTTTTTTACATTGCTTTTCCGTTTGTTTTATTTCCTTATCTGTGGACTGCCCAGTATGTAACATGAGGATTTAGCTCTTTAACTCCACCCCGCCAAACACACAGCTTTCCTCTCTCTCCAATGTGGTTACACCACCTTTGGTTAGATTTATATTGTTTATAAAATTACACCTATGGAGATACTACTTTTTATTACAGATGTGCTGTGTGCAATGATTACTTTTCCTTTCCTGTGAATTTTTTTCTGATTTTTATTTGTTTTTATGGTTGAGTTTTGAACATTTTTATCACTGCTTCAACCCTCAAATTGTCTAATTCTCTCTATGCGTTCAGATTCCTGAGGTGTTCTGGCAGATCCTGCTTCTTGGAGCCTTCGGCCCTTGTACGCAGCTCTAGTCACCATAACTGTCCTTCCCTCTTTTTGCGTCCTCTGTCTCCTTATCTCTTGGTTCCTCCTCTTTTGTTTTTTCCCTTTGCTGTGTATATCCTCCCACCTGAGGGAGGGAGGTTGGAGGACAGGTATTTTTTTTTTTGACATCTAGCATGTTTCGAATATCTTTATAGTTTGATAGTGTAGTTGGGTCTGGAATTCAGGATTGGAAGTAATTTTCCTTTGGGATTTAGAAGGCATCCCTCCACTCGTTTCCATTTGGATGACATAGTGATTGCCAATTCTTTTGTTATGATATTCCTCCCCCCCCACTCTTGTGTTTTCTCTCTCTCTGAAATCTCATAGAAGTATCTTCTTGTTCTAAGTGTTCTGAATTTTTCAGTGATGTGCCTTTGTGTGGTCTGTTTTTATCAAGTTTTGCAGCTATTCAGCTGGCCCTATCATTCCGTAAATTTATATCTTTGTTCTGGGAATATATACATATATATAATTTCCCTAATACAGAAATCTCTTGTTATCCAAATGAACTCATTTACTGAGTTCAGATAGCAAGCAACCAGATGGAGACATATCAGAGGATCCAGGGACACTGTTTCTTGCAAAGCTTACTACCTCAAATTCATTTTCATCATCTATTTAGTTCTTGAGTTTCAAGAAGGAGAGTTTGAGGAGCAAGAGGGTTCTTGTTTTGTTGATGCTGTCCTCATCTCCGTTTTCCCTAGTGTCCTATTTCCCCAAATCATGGGCTGGAACTCCAGTTTTCTTATTATTTTGCTCTTGTTTTCTGTCTTTGTTCTACTTTCTAAAATATTGTGTCATAATCTTCCCATCCTTTTATTATTTACTGTTTTTGCTATCATATTTTTAGTTTCTAAAAATACTTTTTGTTGTTTTTATTCTTACAGTAATCCTTTTTTTAATGATGCCTTTTACTTTTTTTTTTCTTTTTTGAATGTGCTAATATTCTTTGTAATCTCTGTTGGAGCACTAAACAGCTTCCTGGATGCTCTGAGTTGGTTTCTGGGCTTCTCAGCTCAGTCACTTGTCTGGGCTACTGTTTGTTCAGCCCTCGATGGCAGGAAATATCTTTAGGCATGGTTCTAGGGCTAATTAGGTACTCCAGAAAGACCTTATGGATATCTGCCTATTGGTCCAGGCCAGGCAACAATTTGTAACCTGAATGAGAAGAAACTGGGACATCTCACCACTCTTTTCCCTCCCTCCCTCTGTTCTCTTCCTCCCTCCATTCCCAGTATCATTCCCTCACCCACTCCATGTCACTGGTCTCTCAGCAGAGGCCCCAGGTTTCATTCTAGCCAGAGAAGAAACCACTGGTTTAGGATTGTGGAGGGTAGTCATCTGCCTTAAGGTAGGGTATCTGGAAATCTAATTATTTCTTACAGGGATTGCCAACCAATATCCCTTGTTGTAGCTAAATATGACCCCCATTTCTAGAGTTATGTGGAACTGACAGCTTCCCAGATTCCCGGAAGTTTTTTTTGTTTTGTTTTGTTTTTGGTTTTTGATAAGTCATATTGCTTCTCAATTTTCCTTACAATTGGCTTAGCCTCATTCAGCTTTCTAGGCTCTGCTAAATTATTTACCTTCCATCTGTTATTTACCTTTCCAATTTTTTGTCTTGTGATTGGCTCATCTCACATTCTATGCCTAAAAAAAATATCTATTACCTTTCATTTTATTTGAATTAGGGAGAGAGTGAAAGTCAAGGTCGATGAAAGGTCTGTTCTCTCTCTCTACATAAAAGTCATGTTGTTGTTGGCCATTTGAGTTTCTCTACTGTCAATCACTTATATGTTTTACTAGGCTTTTTTTTCAATTATTGAGTTTCTTATCTTTTTCTAGAATTTCCTTATATAGGCTAGATTTTAATTCCTTGTTGAATTTATATCCTTATGTTAACAACTTTGGGCTACATGATCAAGGTCTACTCTCAAAATTTTAACTTTCTGAAATGTGAAATTAGATGTTAATATTTCTGGATGTGTGTGTTATTGTTGTACGGGATTCCCAAAAACGTAAGTGCTACAATGTCCTAATGCCTTAAAGTTTCTCTCCTTTTATTACAAAATTACAGTCACTGAAAGAACACCTGTTATGTAGTACATGATTTGTATACATTGTCTTGGCTAGAAATTATAGAAACCCGGCTGTGGCAGAGGCTGATTGTCCCACAGTATTTGTTTTTTTCTTCTTCTATGGTATTAGAATTTTGACTTATGCACATGGCTGCCCACGAAAAAAAGGTGACATTTTTTAGCCTTTAGCTATGGCTAAGTCAGTTCCAGCTGATGAGATATATGGTGTAGCATCTTCCGAGAACACACCTTTAAAGTTACCTAGTGCTTTACCTTTGCCCCACATCTTTATCCCTTCTTCATTTCTGTTGTGTGGAATATGGATGCAACGGCTAGAGGTCTAGCTGCCATAGGAAAACCAATAAGATGGGGTCAAACTCGAGGAATGCTGGTGCTGTGAGCTGGAATGTGATGGGTCCTGTACAAGCTGGGGAAGCAGAACTGCCATAACCAGCCCTTGACTGCCTGACTTTGCACTCTGAACACTAGAGATAGAAACTGCAGTCATGTCTAAGCCACTGTCCTGTTACATCTGCTGACGCTTGCAGCTAAACCCGATCCTAACTGGTATACCAACTCAAATTTGGCTTCATAAAAGACAGGTTTATGGTTTATTGACTTATGGAATGGGTTCATCCAAGAGGTGACGTTGTTCTTAAGTACGGCCCCATGCAGCAGTTTAAATCACGCCATTAATACTCGGGTTCTTTATTCACTTTAAAGCTTTGTTGTTTCTGCTTGCTTTATTCTTAGCCTATTAAAATGGGGCAACAGCATGGCTGCTGGTCATCTCTATCATAAAGACATTTTGTATTCTCAGAGAAAGAATGAATACTTTTTCTGATGACTTAAAAGTTGCCCTCGTCACCCATTTTCCAAACCAATCATGGTGACCACTGGGGAAGGGTCAGATGGGTTAGGTCAAGGTCATAGGCCCACTCCTGGGCTGGCGGGAAGGGACATTCTTACCAAACACATGGACTGAGCAGAATGCCTGTGGGATGAAGAAGGGCTGGTTGTGAGAAGATGCTGGAGAGATAAATATTAATATATGTCTAGTTGCAATATATACAATTAAGCTTTACCTTGCTGTGTTTTTAAAACAAATATGTAATGTTAATTTCTTGCTTTTTCAGTTTTTCAGTAATTCTTTCCAAAGAGAGCAATGAATGTTAAAATGAATAATTTATAGGAGAACCAATGACAATAGAGAGACAAAAAATAAAATTAGTACCTAAAATGGTATGCTGTGTTTCCCCGAAAGTAAGACCTAGCCAGACAGTCAGCTCAAATGCGTCTCTTGGAGCAAAAATTAATATGACTCGGTATTATATTATATTATATAAGACCCGATCTTATATTATAGTAATATAAAACCGGGTTTTATATTAATTTTTGCTCCAAAAGACGTATTAAAGTTGATTGTCTGGCTAGGTCTTATTTTCGGGGAAACATGGTAGTAAGGAATTACAAAGTATTCTTTGCCTATATAGTACACAATAGTAAGATGATCAGATGAAAATCTGTGGGGAAAAAAACACACCACATAATGTTTCTAAATAGAGGTCATTCTATTAGCAGTAATTAAGTATTCCTTATTACCATTCCTTTGCAGATTGGGGACTGATAGGTTTTTCTGTCATTGATATTTTTGGGAGGTGGTTTATTTTCCTGGGCACTCTGATGAGTCATTTATCTAAGGGCAAAATGTAAGGGGGTTTTTATTAATGTTCTGACTGGGGAAATTATTCATTGATTGACCACATATTTTTGTTGTTTTTTTGTTTTTGTAGTTTTTTGTTTTGTTTTTGTAGGTTTGCCAAAAAGGCATAGAAATGAAACATGATTTGCAAAAGAATATTGTATATTATTGATGACAATAAGAATAGGTGCACAATTTTTTATAAGATTGTCAGTAAACGTAACTTTAGGAGTGTTTAATGTATTTAATGCTGTTCTACTTTCTTGTTTCAACCTTAATAGCAATTGGTGTGAGGATCTGCCTAATTTATAACTAGATCCATTGCCCAGTGATTACAATTTTCATCTTTATTGAAAACATAAATATTGCCTTGAATTGAGAAATGCAAACATTTATCAAAGAACTCTTCCTAGGTGAAAAATTTAAACCCTCTATGTTTTTTTACAGTATATATTACCTCTGTCCCTTTCTCATTAAGTAATCAATGCTCTTTAGAAATGGGAGCTTGGTAGCTTTTACTGGTTATTATGGTTGAGGACCAAAATACTTGTATAATTCAAATTTACTGTATTTTAGTAAATTATCAAGAAACACTGACATCATTATGAAAGCAGATTGTGTGTACATGCACATATGTGTGTGTGCGTGCACACACATACACATTAATTTCCATTTTTCCACTGGGGCCTGTTTTGTGTTTGTAGGCAAGTTGGAATGACTTTTGTAGTTGTCTCAGTTTCATCGCTCCTGTGTTATCACAGAAAGAATCGCCCTCAATCTCGCTACTATGAAGTATCTTTTCTTTGTCCTTCCTTACATCCTTATTTAGTCATCACTAAACATATTCTGTTCTTTTGAAACATTTGAGTGCATTAATATTTTATGTTTGAAATGGTTTAATCTGTCAAAAGATGAGGGTCTTAATTTTTTTCCTTCTGGCCATTGGAAGGATAATTAGAAAAGCTTGAACAGCGCTAGACCCTTATTTCAAGTTTACAGACTTAATGAAAAAAATAATATTTCACAGAGGGGATCTCAGTTTAACCTTGTGGAGAGGTTTTTCAGTCTATTAGTCAGACTCTATTTATCATGCATGGAATCTTATTTACCTTTATGTATGTTTTTTTTGTTTTTTGTTTTTTGTAATTGTATTTGGATAATCTTGAGAAAGATCCTGACTAATCTCACTGCTTCTTGAATCTCTGATTCTTGTTTTACTCTATTTCTTCCTAATTTGCTTTGTCTCCTGGGATTTCTAGGTAGCAGAAAGTCTTCCTACCCATACAGATCATTGTGCTGTCTCAGTTTTAATTTGTGCCTCAGTTAACACTTTTTTCATATTCATTTAAATGCTTTATGAGTTCCTGTTCTCTGAAGCATAGATCTTATCTGTTTGATTGAATGACACATTGCAAATATTTAATGTTACATATTTATGAGGACCTGCTGAATTATTTTATTACCCTATTGGACGTACTTATCAAGTCTTAATTGATGTTAAGACTCAGCAATCCATTAAGTCTTTCAGTCAATTCAAACTCAGACTGTAACTGGGATTTTCATAGCCCTAACTGCGACAGTGTTGAACACAGCAGAATCAAAACAGAGCTGTTCTGGCTTTGCTGCTGTTTAGATGTCTTTGGGAACCTCTCACCTTTTGATGTTACAGTGAAAACATGGAATAGTGCCTGGCAGGGGGAGATGTTCCCAGGTCAGATCTGTTTTCAGGATTGAGTCCTCATGCTGCTAATTGCACTTGAGGTCTTATCTATTAAGAATTAGTAGATAATCTCATTCTAAATACTTAATTAAGTTAGGAAGAAACCATATACATTACAGAAAACAGTACTGCTAAACACTTATATAGCACTTATTTAGTGGATACATGTTTTATAGGAAGGAGGTATTATACAGTGTCATAATCCTTATTGTGTGGTAGAGGAAGTTAAGGTGTACAGAATTTATATACCTTGCATCCATGCACACAGTTACAATTGTGGAGGCAAGACTGGACCAAGACATTCTGACTTAAAGGACTGCTGTAAAAACTTTACTGTCCTGCCCTGAGGGCCTTCCTTTTGGTTCTGTGTGTGTGTGTGTATGTATGCATGTATGTGTATACATGTATGTGTGTCTGCGTAAGTGTTAAGTCAGCGATATGGGAAAATTTCATTGCTGTATCTTTGATTTTGTTTTCTATTTTCATGCAATTGACCTGTGGATGTTGGTAATTTTGATAATGAGTTTTAGAAAATAACAGTTACGCACTCCGTTGAAATATTAAAGTTTCTGTCCTCCTACTTACCAAAATTTTAGCCCCGTTGACACCATTCTTGTTGTATTTGAGAATATCAGTATTTTAACATGAATGTTCGTCAGTTCCATTTGATAAGTATTTATTAATTATCTCCTGTGTATAGTGTCCCATCTGAGGTATAGTACTCACAAAAAGGACAAATAAGACACATCCTTGAACTGAGTGGGACGGCGCAAGTCTTATCCTTCTGTAAGTACTTCCATAGTAAAGACTTACGTGAATACACTGTAAGGCATATGAATGGCCCAAGATATTGTAGGGGTTTAGAGATGTTACATAAGTAGGACATAATTTATTTGAGGAAGTTGTTTTAGAGCTAAGTTGTGAAGATGGGATTTCTGTTAGATTTTTGAGGTGAAAGGAACGATGCGAGTGAGTGAGCAAAGGTGCTAAGGAGGCAAGTTGTGCACAGTAGCTGAGTGTGGGTAAGATGTGTGCATGGTGGGGAATCATTTTCAGATGTGATTTGGGGTTATAGTGTGAATTCTATTTAATACCTAGACAATTGTGGCAGTGCGAATGGAAAAGAAGGTCTCCATTTAAGAGTCATTCTCAGAACCCATAGGACTTAGCAGCTAATAGCATGGGAAGAGTCTGGGTGGAGGAGGAGGGGTCAAGGATGATATCCTGCTCCTAACTCAAGGAGCCTTTGGAGAGGTACCGGATGTTGTGGATGGAAACCAGAAGAGCTGGCTTTCATTCTAGCCTCCTTTGCTGAGACAAGGCTTCTCGTGGTACTCAGTACAGACATTTTTGAGTATCTCAGCTATTGAAAACCTGGGTTGTACTATAATACTGTATATGTGGTGTGTGTTTAAGGAGTGGAGACCACTCCCCAGAGGAATTGTGGACAAAATGCCTATTAAGTATGATAGCTTTGTTATGTAGTACATGCATTGTGTCTAAAATGAGGTATTCTAAGCGCCTCTTATTCAGTCTTTTTATTTATTTTTTTGTTATTCAGTCTTAAGTGGTTCGAAAATAAGGGAGAGGAGTTGTAGGCACCGTGGCACTGAGTTTATAGTACTGAAGTCCATTTCATTCTTGAAAGTGTTCTCGGCTTAATGAAGGCTCCCGAGGTCTCTGGAATTCTGTGTCCCAGTCCAGGGCTGCGGGTGTTCAGCGCGTCCACCCAGGTGTCAATTATTTTGCGGAAATGGTGGGTGGTCTGTATTGCACAGTCCTGTATTCCGTACACAGGTGTCATGGAACACACCTTTCTCTCTTCCTTGTAGATACTCTCTGTGATGGCATGAATCCTGTCTGCTTTGGATGACTGTTGAATTTTTAATACTTGGCACTACGCCTGGTACATGGCAGACTCCAAGAAATGGAAGTGAAGTGATGATGAGTTGTTCCCACAGCCTGTGACAGATTAACTTTTCAGAGACATGATATTCTAATGGCTGTTTATTAGGGAAAATTTGAATTAAGGAACTTGTATGTCTGATTTACCATTTATATATTTTAATATGTGATATCTGTAGTTGGAATTCTTTGTCGACCAGAATGTTTAACATCATACCCAATTTTTTACATCTGTCACCTGATGAGGTGTGCCCCCCACCCCCGCAAGGAAAAGTTTTTTTATTGGCCTTTTATATTTATGAATATATTTTAGATCAACTTACAAAATTCCACAAAACAAATAGATAGATAACCTTTGGATTCCTATTGGGATTGCATTGAATCAATATGACATTTTTTGGAGTTAAATGACATCTTTAAAATTAAAAACATTTTCAATTTCATAACTTGCTGTCTGTAGTCATTTATTTAGAGCTGTCTCTTGATAATTTTTTTAGGCCAATTATATTTTATTTAACAAGAAAACAAAAATTCCGTAAGAGTAAATCATATTAATTTTGCTGAACATCCCCCTTTTCTAGTTTTATTGAAATATAATTGACATATATCACTGTAGAAGTTTCAAGTGTACAGCATGATGGTTTGACTTACCTATATTGTGAAATGATAACTGCTAAAAGTTTAGTTAGCATTCAGCATCTCATATAAGTACAATAAAAAGAGCAAAAAAAGAAAAGAAAAAATGTTTTTTCCTTGTGATGAGAACTCTTAGGATTTACTCTCCTGAGTGGTTTATGAGCAGGCCACAGTACATTCTTTGCACATTGAAAACTGTAAGGCATTATTTTACATTGAATCTGGGGCCAATAGGTTACCTGTGAAGGTTTGGGGCCTGACAGGGTGGTGCTGTGTAAATCAGCGGTTTTGTGGAGTCAGCGTCAGCGTCAGCGTCGCCACTTTTGCCTGATTCTAGTGATCATCTAAGCTGAGGCTGAAGATGTACGTAGAATTTCCATCTTTATCTTAATTGTATTACATTTTGAAACATAATGCTAATCATTTATTTTGTATTTTATCATTTCCAGAAGCATATTTTTGTAATACATCTTTAATAAGACCAAAGCACAGTAATGGCATTATTTCTTTTTCTTTTTTTTTTTTTTTTTACAGAATTATGTTTTCCGGTGCAGCATTTTCCAGACACAATAGTAGAAATATGCAGGAATCCGAAGATCTCATTAAGCCAATTTTGGAGAGATACTGATAAATTAAAATTAAAGTATTGTGATATTATTAATTGGAACTTAAGCATAATCAAGGAGAAAATATTTGTTAAATAAAAGATCATATTATTATAAAATGAAATTGTTACTTTTACAAAATTTTTCCAGGAAAGTACAACACATGCAAAGTGAATCTATAGCTGTATTTTGAAAAATAGTAACTTCTATTCCAGGTTACTGTTCTTTTGTTAGTTTTGGATCTTTAAATTCTAATAGTGCAGACTATTTCCCCCCTCTGGGAGGTTATCATCCCTTAGTTTTACATGTTTTAGAGAAAGCTGTAAATGTACCTTCAGTAGTTTTAATAGCATTTCCAAGACATACCTCAAAAAATAATTCAAAAGAAACTGAGTTTTTTTATGTAAAACACTGTGATCCTCTTTCTTGACAGAAGTCAGCTTATGTCAACTGAACATTTCTTTGCCCTTAAATTAGAAATATCTTCAGCAAAACCTCTCCGGGGTTGAGATTTTTAAGGATGTAAACTTTGGGGTTGACATGACCATATTATATTAGTCATACATAATCATTGATTTTGTGGATGGAATGGTGATTAGAAATCAACTTCATGTAAAGTTAGCGTGACAGGGAACAACGCAGACCATCGTTCTCCGTCTTCTCCACATAAAGTCCGAATTTACCTTCTCTTCCCTCCACAGACTGCTTTTGCGGTGGGCGACTAGACTGTGGCTTCCTCAGGATCAAAGACTGAATCATTTTATGTCCCAGCATGCAGAGCAATGCCAGGCAGTACTATGAGCTTTATGTATGTGTAGAAAACAGTGTCTACAGCTGGCAGGTTTTCTTTTTGAAACATATATTTTTAAATAATTACAGATTCATAGGAAATCTACCCTCCACACCCCCAAATACAGGGAGGTCTTGTATCCCTGTATCCCTTCACCCTGTTTCCCCCAGTGGTGAACGTCCTTTTTTTTTTAAACATCTTCCATGACTGTAGTACACGGTCAAAACCAAGGCATTGGAACAGTCTGCAGAGCTTCTTCAGATTTCACTACTGTTACATGCACTCATTTGTGTGTGCTTGTGTGTCTGGTTCTGTGCAGTTTTGTCATATGTGTAGATTCATGTAACCACTACCAGCGTCAAGGTGTGGAGTGGTCCCATCCATCCCCACAAGGCTTCCCTGGGCCTCCTCAACAGGTTTTTAATAGTGATGACGTAGTGCTTTGCATTTACTTATGCATTAACCATGGCTTGTAAATAAATTATGTTGCTGTTGAAGAAAAGAGATAGCATTCCTATTTCTCAGTCTATAGGTCATCCCTCACCCATGACCAGTTTACCCATTTTCTGTTTTAAAGAAACGTTATCTTAAAGGGGATTTCCGTGAAGTTATAAATTGGCAACATTATCATAATGGGAGTCCACTCTCATTAATTGGAACTTTCAGACCACACGATATATTCATCTTATCCAGAAAATGTATGAGGTTGCAAGACGTAAATAGAATGCTAAAAATGGAGACCCACATTGTTCAACATTGACTGGTGCAGCTGAGAAAATTGTCTTAAGAGTAAAAAAATGGATATGCAATCTCATGTGCGATGAATTGGTGTGTCGAGTGGGTTTTAATTGGTGTGAGTACGGCTGTCTTGTGTGTAATTGAGTCTGTGTAGATGGATGCATGCAGCAGGCTTAGGCTGTTTAAATGTGTGACTGTGGATGTGTGAAAGGGAATCCGTCACTTAGGGTGAATACAGCAGGCTGGGTGGAAGAGATAGCCACCGTGTTTATACAAGCAAGGAGGAAACTTTTGGTATAGAGGGGGAAAAAAGCAGGTGCCTATACAAGTGTTTCCTTTAGGACATGGTATGGAGTTTTAAGAACAAACATCTTTACTCTTTATCACAAAGGTAAAAATAGACAGCATGGCAGAGTTGACACTTGGGCTATAAATTCATCAATACAAGACCTGTCAGGGCGTGGAATAGAAGGTATCTTGTCTCCCTCTTCCCTCACCTACTTCTCCTTTCCCATTTTATGCTGTAAGATAAAGTAATGGAAGTTTCTTGGGAATTTCATCATTGGGAGTGAAAGGACCTTCTCCTGCTGATACTGCTTCTCAGTTTTCTTCCTTCCTTGCCTCCTCTTGCCCCCACCCTGGAGCTCCTGCTGTGCCGAAGCCAGCAGGAAAAAAACCTGTTTTGTAAAGAAAAGCCTCCAGGGGACACTCCCCAGGCCTTGGGATAGAAAAATATTGCCACCTCCTCAGTTTTTTTAAAAACCTCCAGCCTATCTCGAGAACACTGTGTCCCCGTTGGGCGTGTTCATGTGTGTACTTTGAGCGGATCTGGGAACCTGCAGGTGGGCGCGGGGACACCGCGTCTGGGCTAGAGTCAGGCAAGGCCTTTAAAAATAGCTTGTTTTTCATTTTTTGGAACATTGCCTCCCTGCTCCAGTTCATTAGCAGTCAATTTTTAATTCGTACATTAGGCACTGTGGGAAGTTGCAAAAGGCTTTCATCTTTGAAGAAGTAACCATTCAGAGGATTTATCTACAAGGTGGGGAAAGCGATTTACCAGTAATTAAAAATAATAGGCCCTGGAATATTTAAGGACTGAGAATACACTGTTAACATGATAAAAGTGGTCTGAATGCGGCCTATGACGACGTAAAGCACATGCATTTTGAATTGGTTCGTAAGAAGTTGAGGAATTTTGGGCATTGAAAAAGGAATCATTCAGAGAGGCAGGAGGTGGGCATTCAGCTGTGTGTTGGGGTGGCCCTGGATTTGGGGTGGGGGCAGGTGTCCTAGGTTCAAGTCCTAACACTTACTCGATTTGTTAATTCAGGTTGATTCCTTCCCTGAGTATAAAATCCTGGTCCTACAGTGAACTTGTGAATACTAAATAAAATATTTATTTAAAAAAGCTGTATGAACTGCAAAACTCTATACAGATTTGAGTTAAGGCTGTTTGATTACCAGTCTTAGAAATCAAATGTTTTTTATTTCTTTTGTGTACAATTGAAAACTGAAGAGCACCTGAAAGGGTGCTGATTATTTATTTTTAAGAGAATGAAATGATACAGGAATAACACAATTCAGATCACTTTAGGATGAAATATGTATTCACATTTTAACCCATCAGAAATACATTTTTTAAATGATTCTGATCCTCTTCAGCTTTTCTAACAATGTGTGAGGGAAAGGTCGATTACTTCCAAAAAAAGAACTATTTACTAGCTTTTTGTTTGGCTTCAATCTGACTTTATTTATTCAAAGAAAAACAAACAAATGCAAGCAAACAAACAAAAAGCTATCCCAGGACCTTCCCTCCCTCCTTGGAGCGCCTATTTGTAAGTCAGCTACTGCATTGAGGATCAAAAATTGTCATTGTCTCTGCCATGGGTCCAGGAATCAAATGAATATAAATAAATATATCACTTCCACCTGAGATCTGCTATAGAATACAGGGGAAAATCCTGAGTGCTTTCTAACAGGGACCTCATGAGGCCATTTTCCCTGAAGAAGTAATATTTGAGTACAGATGTGAAGTAAGCTGTGGGATAAAGTGGCCTGGAAAGCACAGCAGAGGTATATAGATTGGGATAAAAATTAATTGCTAAAAATATCAAGCCCGTGTATGTGATGTGCCTTTTTATACTATTCTACTCTGGAAGCTTAGATAAAGCCTCTTCTATATTACCCTTAATACAGTGGTTTGCCTAGGAATTATGCTCTGTTCAACCTGAGATATTTTCAAAAGTAATACTCGAAGATTTCAAATACATCTCCCTAATGCTTTGCTTCATAAAAACTGAATCAGAGTAATATACCAAAGATACTAAAATAAGATTTAGACGAATACTTTCATCAATCTGTATGGAGAAGAAATTTCTAAAGAGTGACACCAGATCCAGAAATCATAAATTGGAAATAGATTGACATGCTTGACTGAAAAATTAAATACATCCCTATAATAAAAATTGTGTAAATTTGAACACCAAACCATAAGCTGGAAAAAACCCCCCAAACTATTTGCAATGTATGACAGTGAAAATGTAATATTTTTAAGGAAGAGACCTCTAAATCAGAAAAGAAGGCTGCTGCCTCCGCAGTAAAGATGTGAAAAGATTTGAAGAATGATTTCACAAAAGAAGACAAAGCCAGTAGAGTGATGACTTCATGTTTCATCTCCCTGGTAGTGCAGGAAGTACAAAGTAGAATCAGGTTTTCTGCTTTCAGATTGGGTAAGATTAAAAAGTTGGCCATACCAAATGCTGGGGAGGCTATGGTACATATGCATACTATATAAGCACGGAGGAAGCATGTGTAACCTTGTACTTTTCTGTGAAAGACTGTATCAACATTTGAAATGGAAGTACCCTTTGGGTCAGACATTTTACTTCTAGAAATGTATTCCAAAAATGTAATTATGAATATGTAAAAAGATTTGGTGACAGTTATGTACAACAGAATATTGTTATTAAATATTGTGAAGCGATCAAAATGCCCAGCAAAAATAATACTAGTTGAATAAATATGGTATGTTGATATAAGGAACACTAGGCTTTACTTAAAAACAAAATATTCTGAATTTATTGTTAGGGACGTTTGTCTATGAGCTATTTCCAACTGAAGGAAGCAGATTACAAAATGGCATTTATGTCAAGGATAGATAGTAACATTGAAAATTTGCTTTATGTTAGAGACTTTTGCTACGTTCTTCACATTGATTATTTCGTTTAATGATCACAATATTCCTTAGAGTAACTATGATTAGCCCCATTTTGCAGATTAGTAAACAAAATTACCAGGAGGCACATAGCTCCAGGTCACACCAGTAGGAAGTGTGGAGCCAGGCAGGATTTAGTGAGCAGCTTTTAGAAATGTGTTCTTGTGTAGGCATATATGAAAGGGCATAGGCCAAGTATCGTAATGATGCTTATATTTACTATTTTGCTACTAGTATTTCCAGTGATTTTAATTTTTCTGTTATACTTTTAGACATTATCTGAGGGTTTTGGAGTACGTATGTGATACTTTTCTAATTAGAAAAAAACTATTTTTATATGTTTATATTAAACAATAAAGAGTGATTTTTAGAAGGGCGGATAGCACTAGTTTTAATTTATATGCAGTGTGTGTCAAGTTTAACTTCAAGAAGTGAAGAAAAATTTATGAATGATTAGCATGTATAGTTGAGATTTTTGATAATACCCACAAGGTTACATATTAGGAATCAGTAAATAATGTTTTCTGAGGTACGTTTGAGGGAAGATACCAAAAAATGAGTTTAAAGAATAAAAACAATTGAACATTAAACACACATATCAGTTTAAAATGTAAATACTTCTTTTGAAAATTAAAAAAAAGTCCATATCAAGGCAATTTTATTTTTATCAATAAGCCATTAAGTAGTTACTGAATTCCAAGAATTTTGAGGAATAAAGAAGAATGTAAACTGCAAAATTAACAATCTAGTTGTGGAAACAAAACTTAAGAAATAGGTAGTCCATACTTGAGATAGTATATGTAATCAGGTGGTAAATTGTAAACTTCAGAAGAAAACATAGTAAGTATTGTAAACTACAGAAGAAAATAATAGAATTAGGTCTGAGTCATGAGGGTAGGGTTATATATGAGATGGATAAGGTTGAATAATACTCATGTGTTATCGGGATGGTATGTGGAGAAAGTAAGCATTGAGTTGACACGGAACCCTGTGTAGGTCGTGGCTAGCAAGTGGCAGAAGTAAGAATAAGCAGAATGGGAGCCGACAATTTAGTACTGGTCATTCAGGAGCAGTGAGAGTTAAGGTGAGATTTTAGAGAGCTTCCATAGTGAAGCATTTCTATAGAAAATGATGCAGATAAATTAAAAAAAAATTTTTTTCCAAGGCCTTCTATGAAGGTTAGTTATATTTGTTTTCCAAAAGTTTCTCTGCAGTTTTACAGAATATTAAGAAAAGTCCTGTAATCAAGAGTCTGATCACTGCAGTGTACACCTGAAGCTGAATAATAATGAATGTCAACTATAATTTAATATATATATATATATATATATGTATATATATATATATATGTGTGTGTATATATATATACACACACACACATACATATATATATATACACGGGATGGGGAGTACAGCTTAGGGCATGTAGTGAATGGTATTGTAACAGCTATATACGATGTCAGAGGGGTAGTAGTTTGGGGGAGGAGTGTTATCACTTTGTGAGGGGTGTAAATGTCTAACTATTAACATTGTTTTGTACACCTGAAACTAAAAAAAGAAAAAAAAGGAGTCTATGCTTAACAGATTCTGAAAGTATCTGTTATACATCATAGCATTTTATTTTCAATTTTCAAATTGTATTTTGATAACATATTAAGAGTATTCAGTGGATTTTATGTGAAAAATAATGAAGCTGATCAGTCTGATTGGGGCTCTGCACACTTGTGAACAGAGTTCTTAATTAAGAAATTCTGGTTTGGATGAGGCTTTGGACATCATTTCGTTTGACTTTCCACCTCAGTAAAAAGGTTTCTTCTGTAATGATTCCCAAAGGGGATCATTCCTAACTACTTGCCTAAAAATATTATGAATAAAAAGATGAAATTGCATCACTTAGTCCAATATTTAAAGTACCCTATTTTTATCTGTTGAAATATATATGAATAACTGAATGAAAATGTAAAGCACACACTTGTTTTGTAGAAGATTTGTACTTGCTGGGAGTGGATCATGTGGAATAGTGAATTACCAGTTAATTAATTTAATCTTTGAAATGCTTTAAAAAAAAGCTTTCTAATCTTGTATTACAGCATTGTAGAACATATTTAAATCCCTTAATCTGGCAAATTAAATATTGTTTTCGTCAGTGACCGTATCCATATTTTAGTTCACTTTGTTAAATAACCTAAATGTCACTTGATCTTTGGTGTGACTATAAAAAAATACATAAAATATTAAGTAATATGTTTATATTCTACTGATATTAACCATTTTGTTATTTTATTCTTTTATAATGTACTCTTTATAGGAGAAAGAAAGTTATCTGTGACTTCACAGGTAGCATATTAAGGGTGTGTGTGTGTGTATAGAAAGTCATAAATTTTGATTTGGTAAAAGATAACATCTCTTTCATAGTAATGATTTAAATCAAGTTGATTATTTTTATTAGTAATGAACACTTTTGTGCCTTACACAAAAATGAGATTATCAGTAACATACACATCCTCAAAATAAAAGAGACTTATGACGATAATTTCTCATAAAAGTAGAATTAAGGTTAATCCATTTCTCTGTATCTGAGATTCTCCCTTATCAAACTGGATTGTGTACTCTACTTGATACTTAATATACAGTGTATTGTTGCTACAATTGGTCATTTAGAACAAAGCAGAAGACACCATGTCTGTATTTCTTGAATGTAAATTTAATGCATGAGCCATTCAAACAACAGAAATTACAGGAATGAAATTTAAATCACATGCAATATCAAGTACAATAGCATTGCTAGATTGATTGGGTAAATATGGAGAATTAGTTAAGGAAGCTGTAATGGAGAAACCAAGCAAGAATTTTGAAAGAGCATAAAGGTGGGGATTGGTGGACGAAGGAGGGTTTCCATCTAGAAGGAATGGTGAATTGTTGGAGCCTATGAACCCATCAAGACCGGGACTGTTTTCTTAATCTTTGTAGTTCCAGGATATGTAGCATAATCCCTTTTATATATTGGTACTCAGTTGTTTTCTTCCTTTTCCTTCTCCTCTACCTTCTCCTCCTTTTTATTAAATATAGTGCCTTTCGTATATTAAAAAGGGTAGAAAGTAGATTTGAACAATTTACAGTGTAGTGTAGTGGTTCAAAATTCAGATTGGAATTGGAGAGATTGTAGTTGAGTCCTACCTTAATCACTTGATTTCATCTCTGTGATATTAGGCAAGATCTTTACCTGCACGTTACAATTTCCTCTTTTGTAAAGTGGTACAGCAAGAGAACCTATATCCAAACTTGTGATTTTTATGAGATAAATCCTGCAAACTCTTCAACACTGTGTTAGTTTAAATGTTACCCTTCGATAAAAAAGACACGGTGCTATGGAAGAATGCTACTTTTGTGGTTTTCATTAACATATAAATGTATTCTTTATGGTCTGCCATAAGCTTCTAAGATGTGATGATAAGTGACTTGAATATTATCTGTAGAATACAGCTATTTTCTCTTTTAGTTATATTGACTGGAAGTGGGCCAGAGTCAGAGAGGGTAAGCAAATGACAGTCAAGCTTTGCTCTGGAACAGTGGAGCTGTTTAGATTTTTTTGGCTTTTCCTCAAGTAGATATTTAAAAGTTTGTTAAGGCCCATCTTAAGATAGGGTGACATATCCTCTGCTTGTGAAGGGAATTGGTATTTCACTGGACTGGAGGTTGATACAGGAAAAGATACGATCTGATTCAGGTAGGAGAACAGACAAGTAGTAACATAGGAGAGAAATCACATGGTGCTGGACAGAGCGCTGTCCACTCCTCCTAGCTCTTCTCCGGTGGCTTCTTTTCTGACTCGTATGCTTTATCCAAGAGGTTGCTCTTCCATCGTCATTGGACTCTATTGTTGGTAACCTTCTCTTCTGCTTCCTGTTTGACGGTAAGCCCTCTACCATACTGGATAAAGCAAAGCCTGCCCCGCTCTTCCACTTCTCAGCCCTGGCTCTGCTTCATTCTAGTCCCTGAATTGACTCTCTCGGCAGGTATGGCAGGTATTCTGTTATGCTTGGCCCTCTATTTACTCAGGTAATTCAAGACAAATAATCACTTAAAGCATTTGAAGTGTAATATAAGAAGATATACTGTGGAGTTCTACGGAGAAAATTCACATTTATTTATAATGAAATACAGAATTTCATATAACGTAGACCCATTTGTAGGTGAATTTTAGGTTCTACCTGCAGCAGCCACTCTTTCCTTCCCACACTTCTCTTCCCACTGCTTTTCACTTGGCCCTGGTTCTGCACTTCACCATGGTCTAGAGGTAAGATTTGATAAGCAATGCTCTTAGGAGATTATGTTACAGAACTTAACTGATAGGGAACCAAACATTTTATTTAGGAAAGGAGTTAACTGCTCAGGAGATGGTTAGAATGCAAGACTCTTCCTAGGGCCCGAGACTTACCCGATATGTAGAGGAAGACATGCTTAGAAAAACAAGCGAGAACAAATGATAAAAGTGATACTGGGTGCCCTAGATGCCCAAACCTATAAATACACTTTCCGAAATACTGTAAACCAAAATTAATTTTTGACTGTTAATAAGGAATTAGAAGCATTTATTTGAGCAAAAGAAGCTGCAGCGCAGGAGACAGAGATTCGTAGCAATTTAAATTGTATTCCACTGAGACAAAGAGGAGGCCGCCTTTTACAGCCAAAATTCCCGTCTGGGTTCTCAATTAGATTCATTTTATGTAAATGAGGTATCCAAATTGTGTAGTTCTGATTGGATGGGTCAGGTCTCAGTCCACTGGTGGAAAGACAAACCAGGATTTTCCATCAGTGGCTGACTGAGGTGGCGCAAACAAGTGGAGCATAGTGCGCGAAGCCAGGAGTTCAGTCTGAAGTTCTTCCAGGGATACAGTATACTTAAAGGGTGCCTATTGGCAAATGGCCGCTAGGCTTTCATTTATAAAATTTGGGCCCTCAGTTGACCATAGAGGAGGAGGGTCCATCTCAGCAGATAGATTCCTTCTCGGGGTTCACAAAATGAGTCTTTCTTTTCGGGTCCGCAATACTTACCTTAGAAATCACAAGTGACTTAGACATCAAAGAAAAAAGTGAAAGCATATCTGATCCAGTACATTCTGGCCAATTGGTCCTAGCTAAGTCTGACCTAAAGAGTAAAATGATCACGAAACATGCCTATATATGATCTTAAAGAAAAAATATTTATTTAGTTAGAAACATTTAATAGGAACCATATGTTGAAAATAGATGACCAATCATGATGAATTTTCTTGTCATATAGTTGAATTGTTCCATTTTCACAACAGATAGAAACAGCTGAGGAAAAGAAATCTAGTGGGATTATATTAAAAGATATAAATAAAAGTGCTGGTTTTGTATGGTTTATAAATGTTTAATTTTTAGTCTTTGGAGAAGGTATGCAGTACAGGGTCAGAGCTTGGTTTGAGTCCTAGTTCCCCCTTTTATTATTGATTGGATGTTCTCCATATAACCTTGGACAAGTTGCTTCCGACTTGAGCTTCAGTTTGCTCATCTATAAAATGCAGTTACTGAAATTGTCCAGTTGATAGTGTTGTACTGACTGTGAAATGATAACTATGTAAAACATCTGGCAAGGTGTCTGGAAATTAGTACTCAATGAACGTTAACTATTTTTTAAATTTATTTTAAAATTATAGTTGACATACAATGTTATATTAATTTTAGGAGTACAACATAGTGATTATACATTTATATACCTTATAAAGTGATCACCACGGTAATTATAGTACCTGTCTGTCACCATAATTACTATTTGACTATATTTCCTATGATGTACCTTATATCCCTGTGATTTATTCTATAACTGGCAGTTTATATTTCTTAGTCCCCCTTATATTTCTTTTTTGCCTATTTCCCACCCCCCTAGTGTTAACTATTAATAATAGTGACAATTGCAAACTCTCATATGTCATATATTATTGCTGGTTATGTCTCTAGACTATTATAATTGGTCATGTAATATACGTCCATTTAAAAAAAAAGTTAAAAAATGCTCTTCCTTATTTTTCTCTTATGATGTAAGGGAAATACATAATGATGTGATGCTCCTTTTTCTCTTTTTACAATTACTCGTTGTAGTTTTTTGCAGCACCTAGCAAAATGCTTTTTAAAATCCTGTTAACATAAAGACTTAATTGAACATTTTAAATCTTGAAGTACTTTCCATATAAAAGCCGTGTTTATTGTATTATTTGTCATACTAATACAAATTCTATGAGTGACCGTATTAATCTTTATAGTCTTTTGAAATCTATAGTCTTTTGAAATTTATAGCTATTTGAAATCTATTTATTAATATTTTAAAGTAATGTTAGGAAACATACTTACAAAATATATGGTGTATCTTGTTTTTTTAAAAAAGCATTATGAGAGCAGTAATGCAGATTTAGATAGGAAATACCCCTTACTCAAACTGCCACACCACATTTATACAACAAATGTTTTCATGTATTTTCTTAATTCTTCTTTTATCTGAAGGTCATTTTTACTTAGTATTGTTCTTTTCCCCATATTTCTTAGATATAGTTTATAATGCCAGCATAATAGTCCATTACACAGTTTTTCCATAATTAAATTGGCCATTTCCTTGTGAATTGTTTCTAGTTTTAGGGTTACAAATGGTGTTTCAATGAGCTTTTTATACTTACAGTTTTTTTTTCTTCTCTTTTCCTCCCTAGAATTAATTCAGGAATGTTATTACTGGGTTAAAGACTATCAACTATTTTGACTCTTGAAACAGAAGTGCCTTTCAGATGGGTTCTAGTAGTTGGTATTGCCACAGGCAATGTTTGAGTAAGGTCATTTTTATCACTTTCTAGCAATGGATATAATAGGCATTTGTTTTAAATTGGCTAAGTTAATTGATACTAAGTGATATATCACCTTTTGTTAGTTCTTTATGAGGGACTGAAATGAACTTGTTGATATATATTTAGATTCTGATTGAAGTAGACTGTCATGTCTTGTAATTTTCTGGGATTAGTTGTACAATTATTAACATAATAAAATATACATTGTTAGAAGTAATTTAAAGAAAAACTCCTTAATGCAACTTGTTGACTTTTTGTATGATGAATTTGTATGCTCACAGTTGAAACTACTTATAGGAAAATTTTAACGTCTCAGAACTTAAAAAAATAACCTTTAAAAAGTATTTCCGGCTTATAGATTCAATTACAGATTATTTGACTTAATGTAACATTTGCATTAAACTCATTTCTATCTGAAGCCCTAGTCACTAAATGTAGAATTGGAAACCACTGTTTTGGTTTTACAGGCATTTAAAAATAGCCTTAGGGGATCTTTATCTTGAGTTTACTATTAAGGCAAAACTATACAAAATCTCCTTAACTTGCTCTCTCTTACCTAATTTTTAGGGCAGATCTTAGTAAATATTTAATGACACCCCTCCCCTCCCAAGGCAAAACAGGCATGTAGGATGAATAGACATAAATGGGTATTGGAATTTCCTTGCAATGTATAATTAGATGAAAAAAAAAGGAACGTGTGGTATCTAAAGAGACAAAAATGAGAAGAATGAGATTAGGGAGAAACACGTGGAAGTAGGGACAGGCACATACATTGAATTTTTATTGCCTTCAAATTTCTTCACAATTTCCTCTGTAAATTGTAACATAGGTTATACTTTACGTTTATTGATACACAGTTACTTTGTATTTTAGGTCAAATTAGTTCTGTATGTTTTTCCCTTTGCTCTCTCTTTTTTTTTTCTTTATTCTGTTTTATTTTAAGCAAAGCACCATCTGACTTGCTGATTCTTTCTGTCCTGCTGTTGATGTAGCCCCAGTCCTTCAGCTTCTCCGTGTGAATTTGCACTTCAGTGGCACCATTTCCTGTCAGAAACCAGTCAGGCCCCCTGACATTTCTAGGTGGCAGTTCACACAGGAAAGGACCTGAAAAGTTTCAGGGCCACATGACTTCCTCATGGGACGAGCTGATCAACTTAGTGCGTTGATGGGTCCCTTTTTCCCTTACCTTTTGGCCTTCCAGGGCTACAAGATTAGACTTATTAGAAAATTTAAAAATTGATGTAACCATATATTCCAGCACAAATTGCAGAAGATGAGAATTCATATATGGGTTCACCTGAAGTGAAATCAAGGTGAATGATAGTGACATTTGATACCAAGTCAGGTGATTTATTTTTTTTATTGTAGTAAAATATACGTAACATAAAATTTACCATTTTAACCATTTTTTAAAACATTTATCTGACAAATTTGTAGCTTTTCACACTGTGCAAAGTGCTTTTCTAAATAATGGAAATTCAAAGATGAATAGAACCTGATTCTTCTCAAACAGCAAAAAGTAGAGTTAAATCCTTATGTTTCCATATAACTGTATCTAACTTTGAAATCAGTGCATCATATGTAAGTTACAAAGATGAACACTGCCCCTTCCTTATTTTATGAATAGTAGAACCTCTACATACCACTTTATTTTTATTTTTTAATTGTGAAATATACAAGACATAAAATTGACTTTTTAGCCAATTTTAAATGTTTAATTTAAGGTAATTTTTATTCACGGTATAATTTAAGCCTCAAGGGGAATTATATAAAGTTTTAGTAGAGAAGGATAAAGCTAAAAAGAAGTTGATCTGCCAATCTTTCACGTTGTTTTGGAATTAAAATAACTGATTTTCTTTCCTCTGTCACCTTTCTCCAGTTTTTACAGATGTATTTTGGTAGTTGAACTATTGCCAAGTTTTTTTAAACCTGTTTTTTTCTCTAACATACAGATTTTTAAAAAAATCTCAAGGCCTTAAAGCAAAGATAATGTTTTCATGGGTTGTATTTGCATTCCAATCATCTATAATAATTTTATAATAAAAATATGAAATTGAAAATTGTGGCTACATTTTAGTTGGCATAGATTATGATTATGAATAAAGTCAAGGTTTGAGTAAAGATAGTGAAATTTCAGCTGTTTAACTAGAAAAGTCTTAGCAAGTCTAAATGATTTAAGGAAGTACCGTTTTTATTTTTCCAAATAATGTTTTCTTTCTATTACAGGGACGCTAGAGGAGTGATTATTTATATATGGCAGTAATCAAATTAGATGCCTGATATATCTCCTTGGTCTCTTCATTTACAGTCATTTAATTACTCATCAGGTCAGTCTAATTCATTACATTTTGCTTTATTGATTGATAATCTACATTATTTTGTATTTATGATAATGATACTTGTTTACAAAAGGGCAGAGCATAAACTTGGCATTCTGAATTCCCTGTGTATCCTTCGTGCTCAATATATGTAAATTATTACTATGGGCTAGATAGGCCTATGACAATGAGGTACCAGAACCTTTGCATCTACTGAGACTACTCACTGATTTCATTTTTAATTATGAAGAACAAAATGTCCAACATGTATATCTTACACGTGTCACTTACTAATGTTCATAACCAATTACTAGCACAGTTAAGAACCCTCAGAATCACTTTGAGGACAACAGTAAATAGGGTGTCAAGTGTATTTGAACAGTTCATCTGAGAGGATTAGCAACAGAAATTTCTCAGAAAACCAAAAGTAATTGGGAAGTAATGATGTTTGCATAAAGACACTTCCTTTTGCCATCTTAGATTTTTTTTTTTTTTTTAAGAAGTATGGTTTAATCCTACTCCAGTTATTAAACTGCTTTAAGCTTCTTTCCAAATATCACAGCAAAATTGAAGGATTTATTTCCTTACCTGTACTTTAAAACACTGCTGTGAAACCAAGTAAGGCAAGCAATATACAGCCCCCTTGTGTTTTCAGTTTATCTGCATTTGTACATGATGTCTAAGGCTATCTTCAATTCCCAAGGGAGTCTGCATCCTTTAAACTCTATTATATATAAATTGTTACCTGAAAGGGTTTGTAAAAGATCAAAGTAAATATCAGCCTAGAAAATAGAAGAGATTGCTTCCTCTCTGAGCTGTGTTGCAAAGGGAGATTTCTTCTGCCTATGTTGAGATCTTAATGTAGTTAGGGGAACAGTGAGTTATTAAAGTTTGAAAAGTATCGAGGAGGTGCATGCTGCTTTCTGTAGTCACAAATATTTGAACTCGATTGAAACCAAAGTAATTTAATCAGTAAAAATCTACTTGATTACTTGGAGTTTCTCCTAATTGTCTATGTTTTAGATAGTTTTTTTTCTTTCTTTTTCCTTCCTTAATGCAGTTTCATTCATAAAAACAAAATTTGGCTACAATAAATGATTCTGTCCGGCTCCCTTAAAATAGTTTTTAAATGAACAACACTGACTTTTTTTATCTTGCCTGTTATTTTATTGGTTACATAAGGCAAAAGAAAATGAAATAGAGGCCAAAATTACTTTGTACCTATGGAATTATGACTTTGGTCAAAAAGTTTTTGTAATACATATATTCATTATGTGTTCTCTTTTTCTGTCTCTTGGCTGTGATCAATAATGCTGCTATTACCATGGGGCTTTTAGAGCATCCCAAAGAAGTTTTCGAGCATGACAAAATGATCCATATATTCTTTTATTTGGTTCTTAGGAACAAAACTTCTGTGCTAACTATAGCTTGTGAAGTCAATTAAATAGCCAAACTATTTGATGGATAACTAATGTGCTGAATGATGGAGCAGTTATTATTTCATGAGTATTCGTTAGAATGTAAACTTAGAATTTACCATATTTTCCCTGAAATATGTGCTCGTTAGAGGTGGTTGATTCTACAGAGCACATTTCCTCTATAAGGCACGCCTAAGTCGAGTCTGATTCTCCTGCTGCAACCCTGTATGTGACAATGTAGCTGTTGGGAATGGCTTGAGTTTCCATATGAATTTTTAGGAGCATTGCTGTAACTCTGACAGCAGAAATATGGATCTAAAAGGTATAATAAGCCATAGGCAACTTGATATTTCAGAGGCTGGAAGCTGGAATAGAGGTTTAGTTGCACTGTTGGTGACAAATGGTGAAGGCTTAGAGTCTCTTTCCAGGTTATCTTTTAGGGACACTCTTAATAGTGACTCTGTTTCACATACCCCTTCATTTTCTTTGAGGTCCCCAGGAACTTGGCTGTTCTACTACTTGTTCACAGTCAACACCTGGTTCATCTGACCACAGTTGCTGTTTTTCTCTCCTCTTTCCAGCTGTACTGGATTGAATGGTGTCCCCCTAAAATTCCTATCCTTCTTGGAACCTCAGAATATGACCTTATTTGGAAATAGGGTTGTTGCAGATGTAATTGGTTAAGATGAGGTCGTACTGAAGAAGGGTGGGTCCTTAATCCAGAATGACTGGTGTCCTTTTAAGAAGAGAGACCCAGTGATGAGACATAGGGAGAGCAGCATGTAATGATGGAAGTCATGTGTCTTCGAGCCGAAGAAGGCCAAGGATTGCTAGCAACACTAGAAAGTAAGAAGGCATGAAACAGTTTCTCCCCGGCAGCCTTTAGAGAGAGCACAGCCCTCCCAACACTTGATCTTGGACTTCTACACTCCAGAACTATGAGAGAATAAGTATCTGTTCTAAACCACCTACCGTATTTTGCCATGTATAATGTGCTCCCATGTATACTGGGTGCCCACGTTTTTGGCCTATACTTTCAGGGGAAAAAAATCTTTCATTTTAATTTTTGATTCAAATTTTTATTTGTTTATATTTAGGTACTTGTTTTTTATATTATAAAGGAATTTTAGCGTGTATTACGATGCGGAATTAGTACTACCCATGTATAATGCACATCCTTATGTTTCCCTCACAAATTTGGGCAAAAAGAGCGTGCATTATACACAGCAAAATGCAGTAGTTTGTTGTACTTTGTTGCAGCAGCCTTAGGAAACTCACACACATGCAAGTAAACAGAAAAGAACAGTCCTGAGCTTCTTTACTGCAAGTCTATTCTTTTTTTTTTTTTTAAATTTTATTTTATTAAATTTATTGGGGTGACAATTGTTAGTAAAATTACACAGATTTCAGGTGTACAATTCTGTATGCAAGTCTATTCTTGAGGTAAGCATTTTAGTAATTTTTAGGTTCCCTAAGGGTTAATACTACTAGAAATGCTATAAAAGTGGAATACAAAGTAGGGAAAGTTATAATAGTTACAGAACTCCCAAACTTAACCTGTGGATCTATAGTTGAAAAGCATTAGTTTCAACCATTGCTTTAGTTTAGTAACTTGTGGGAAAGCCTTTCTATTCTAGGGCCCTACCACCTCCCCCTTCTCCGTCTCTAATTTAATTGGTTTAGGGTGGGGCCTGGGTGTTGTATGTTTAAAAGCTTCCCAAGGGAACCTGGCAATACTACGAAGTTAGGGCTGGGAATCACTGGTATAAATTTAGCAAGGGGTAAGAACCCGGGGGTGGTTCTCAGCCCTGGCCACACACTGGAATCACCTGGGTGACTAAAAACATCCTGGTGCTTAAGTGTGGGCTCCAGAGGTTCTGTTGTCATTGGTTGGGAGTTCAGATGTCTCAGAGGGAGTTTTAAAATCTCCAAGGGAATTCTAATGTGCAGCCAAAGTTGAGAGATATTGATCTAAAGGTGTTTATATTCCAATGCATAGCTGGGATACTTACATTTTTAAACTTTTTGAAGTTTTTTTTTTTTTTTTTTGGTATGTAGGTATGTAATGGATAGATTTAGATTAATAGTAGGTTCAGCAAGACAAAATAGTAGCCTTCCTTTTTCACAGTATAAGGCTTTCCTGGACATCTTTGGAAAAGGGAACCAATGGTTTATGTGTGTGTTGGGTGGATTGAAGTGGTGAGTGGGCAATAGTGGCTGCATCTGGGGGGGTTGGTGGGTTTTTCAGATTTATCCCTTTCCCTCCTTTGTTACCATTGCCTTTTCTGCTGTTGGAAAACCTGTCTCGGGCCCACAGTAAGGAGACGAGACTGAAAGTGTAAAGTGGAAGTATAGAAGATGAATAGATTCTGCAGTGAGAAGGAGCAGAACAGGAAAATGCTACCCAGAGGAAGTGGGGAAGCAAAGAGGTGCTGTGGTGGCTGGAGGCTGTTTAAGCCTGAGTGTGGGGACTGTCCAATGAGTCTGTGCAGAGGGGACTTCCATTTGTATGTCGCTGAAGCTATTTGCAATTACTTAGGGAATCACTTTCCTTTGCACATCGAAATACTTTGCAGTGAGCCTCACCATTGTATTGTGTGATGATGGTCTCATTCCTCCAGGTCTTGCGATGCACCTTTTTCTATGTAGACTCGGTGTTTGGGTTGTGCCTTTAGGGCTGCTGACTGAGAGAGAGGTTGTTTTTAATACCTCTGATGTGCCTAGTGTCTTATTTCTGGTATCCCATTGTTGCCGTTTCCTGCTTAGTAACAGTGCATTTAAATGATGGAAGAAGACAGAAAAATATCAGGTGTCATGCATGTTTGTTTCATGTGCAGGGCTTCGTATGCATGCCGCTGTATTGAGTTCATTTTGTATTGGTTTCCCTGTCAAGTTTGCATGTTTGCTAGCCTCCTGTTGTGACCCTAACTACCTTTTCTGTTTTGTTTTGTTTCTGAACTCCACAACTGATCTGGCGACTACTGTTCAACCTCTGAAGCCTGTGGTCTGGCTAGCGCTGCCTTTGATAGACCTTATTATTGGTGAAGTTCTCGGGGATGGTTTTCTGTGATGTATGCTTGATTGCTAATTCTTGAAAGTAATGATAGTCATAACGATCTGCGCTTCTTGTATGTCTACGAAGCACTCTTGCATTATTGTATTTAATTTTCATATGACTCCTCTGAGGGAGATGATAGCACTTCCATTTTACTGGTAGGACACTGACACTGAGCCTTGTAATTTAGATCTAACCAGTGGCATACTGGTAAATGGCTGTCTGAACAAAAAGCCCTGACTTGTTGCATTTGCTGATTTCCTTGACGTACATGCACTGACTGTAATGGATTTCAAGCTACAAAAGTGTAGTTACAGGGTTGTGTAGAGATGTACACAGTCAACTCCTACATGCCTGTAATAGTCAGTTCCAACCCTGCTCTGTATCTTACACCAAAGCTGATGTTTCTATTGTATTTCCCTCCCTTCCTGCCCCCCTCCCACCTGTCCTCCCCTCCTCTCTTCCTCCCTGCTTATCCCAGGCATTCACTTAACAGAATCTCCTGTATCGAGATCTCAAGTGCATCCTGTCCTGCTTGTAGCCTCTTCTATTGAAAGTTTCTTGGAGACATGGAATTATCAACTGTCAACTTCCATGATCCTTATTGCCTTAAACTGAAGTATATTTAATAGAATAGGATTTATTATATTAAGTCATCTCTTTTTATTCTTGATAAGAAAAGTGACGCTATCAAGTCAAAATGTCTGATCAATCCAGATGTGAGTAGCAATTTTATGAACTTACTAGTAACAAATCAAACTGATTTTACTCATGACACCAACTGTTCTTTTTGAGTGACTTTACATTGCTTTTTTTCTTTCGCCTCTTTTTCTCTGTGTATCCTTTACCTGAAATCACCTTTTCTCCAAGATAGGATTTATTGGATACAATTATGTAGTAGCTGACTTGAAAGGGTTCAGATCTTGATGGTAATGAAAAATCAAAGTCGTCAGTCATCTTTCTCCACAATTGCAAAGGAAGTGGCCGGCATTAAAATCTTTTTTTCATTCCGTATTTTGATGGGAGAGTCTAAACACTTGTTTGATCTCCTGCTCTTTCTCTATTTCCACCTGATTATAAATCTCAGAAAGCACGGGTCTTAAGAGGTTTCATTAATCCTGTTTCTAACTATAACACTGACTTCCTTAAAAATTGGAGTGTATTCTAAATCATTGCATTTTGTCAAGTGTCCTCGCCATGCTAAGAATTGGAGTGTGAGGCAGTAGGCATCTGTTCAGTACCGTTGCCATCTTCGTGGGACTGGCCCTGTAGTAATGAGGGTGCCCATCTTTTTTCCTCAGCAGAGTGGTGATAGGCTGACTGGGAGTAGAGATTGCCTGCATCCATTCCTGGCGTGGACTGCCAGCCTTCCCTGTGTTTCTGTGTATCGCAGTTGCTTTCTTTAGTCCAGGAGTACTGCATCATTTAAAAAAGTGGGAAATAAAATTTCTGACATTGCTTCTTGAAGTATGTATACACTAAAAGATATTTTGGCGAATAGAAATGTGAGGATTGTAGAATCTCCTGTACAATCAAATTCCATGTAAGAATGACCTCATTGTAAAGGCAGGCTGCATTTTTCTTTCCCAGCATGTCAGACCCCTTTAAGACATGGCCATAGGCCCTGGGATTTCCCACTCAACAGAATGTCATTTTATGTTGGATCCCCAAAGAGGATGGGATTGTTGAGATGTTATGACTGCCTGACAGTTACATTTAACATGCAGGCCTTGATACTGAGCCAGGAGAGCAGATGAGCACAGGAACCATAGATGGAGTTTATGTCACTATTACAGAGGGAGCTGAAAGAAAACACCAGAGAGGTTCCGAGTGGTTTGCAGTCTGGACAATTTCATTTTGCTTTTGTTGACGAAATAGTTAAAGGAGCAGATTTTTTATCTTCTTAAAATATTAAAATTGGAAGCATTTTTTCCATAAGAAAAAGACATTTCCCAGAGAAGAAGAAATGTTATTTCTCAGTCTAATGCTGAGAAGCGTTGCAGCTCTTATCGATGTTTCCTACTTTTATTTAAACATATAGATCTTTAATTGCAAAGGACTTGTAAGTTAAAAATACCTATTATGAGTAAGTTTCTTGATGGAGAAATCTAATTTTCAACATGAACACCATAAATGGAAACTGCTTGCTCTCTGTGATAGTTCTATAATAATTGTACTGATTTACGATGGATATATTTGTTATCCAAAAAAAGTTACAATGAAATGGAATTCAATTCAATTATTGTATAGCTAAAAATTTCTTTTCAGTTTGAAATCTTCACATGGAGAGTTAATAGAATGGGAATAGAAATATATACACTTTTATTTGTAATTTCTATTAGATGAATAAAGCATGTTTGACATTGGTTGGTTGTTTTCATCAGTAAAAAACAAAAACATGATGTGCCTTTTCAACGTAATAGGTCTTGCTGAATCATTTATGACAAGACTAAGATGCTGCCTAAATATTCGAATGTTATGGAGTTAAACATAATTTCCAATAAAACAGAAATGGCATATCTGTAAAAACTACATTTATGAACGGTTTGTACAGTGACCCATTCCCAAAGGTGATTTTGCCTCGTTGAAATTATAGTGTGGATTTATTTTGCATACCTTTTCAGCAGTGGTGAGCTCCCCCATGGGGCATTTCTGCATCTTAAGTCACTTTTGCTGGAGATAATTAGCCATGTATTATGCATAAGAAAGCAGAATAACTGGAGGGAGGGAGGGAGAGGAGAAGTATGGGAGATCCTGAAAAATTTCTCATGAGCAAGGGTTTGAAAATGAAGAATTCATGGTGTAGCAACATTATTACCAATTTAAAATTGGTAAACTGCCCTTGCAGTTTCACTTATTGAAGATGGTTGTTGCCTTGATACTTTTTTTAATTGAAAAAAAGTAGCAGACAACGATGATAAGGACTTCTAAAGGGTTTCTCATGGCCCTGGTTGTCCCAACCCTCCTTTCTCACATTCTCCTATGACAGTGTTCTGGAAGGTAACACATAGCTGACAGGCACCTCTGAGTAATTCGGTGCCCCCTGTACCCTCCCCATCTGTAGCAGTCAGCAGTGACCCTTGGTGACAGCTCTGGGACTGTGTGCTCTGATGTTTCACCCTCTTTGCTTCTCTGAGGGTGGACAGTCTGGTATGCCAGGCCCCTGCTTTTCCATGTCTTCACTGCTCCTTGGCTAATTATTTCCAAATCAGACCATTTGTTTGAGATGTATGTGTAAGTATAAAAGTAAATACGTGTGCGTATCATTGATATCGCTGTAGGCATTTGGCAGCTTATCTAAGGAAAACTGCTTTCCTTTTTTACTTCTATTTCTATTAATGAAATGATAATAAACTCATTTCTGCTCTTCCATCATTTTTTATGACAATGCTAAACCTGTGTGTATATAGTCTATATTTAGCAAATAGATTAAAATAGAATTTCCCAATAAAGAGAACAGTTAGAAATACAATCAAATGAGTTCTCAAATAAAAGCAAGTGACTAGTCATGTTCAGAGGATTTCAGACTTCCTGTAGTTCTATGAATCATCTATGTTGACTTTTTGTTGTTGCTTTTTTTAGTTTGTGGGCATTTATGTATTCACTTATTTTTAGTTCACGTTTTCACCAGAATACAGTTCACTTGCAGAAAAATGCACATATTACAAATGTACAAATGGATGAACTCCCACAAAGTGAATGTATACGCTCAATGTTTAAGTCATAAAACATTACCAACAGCCACTCACACAAGTGTCAACTGCTATCTCATCTCCATCACCACAGATGACTGCCTGTGCCTGAACACCACAGGGGTACAATACGACCCCTTGTCTGGTTTTTGTCACTCAACATTATGTTTTTGAGATTCAATCATGTTCTTTTTTATTGCTGTATAATATTCTACTGTATGAATGTGTCAAAAAGCTTCCACAGATTTCTTTATCCATTTTACTGTTGATGGATGTTTCTCATATTTAGCTGCTATGAATATTCTTGTAAATGCCTTTTGGGGCATATGTACAAATTTCTGTGTAGCATATTTCTAGAAGTAGAATTGCTGAATCTTAAGGAATATATTTTCATGTTAGAAGATACTGCCAAACAGTTTTCTTAAGTGACTGTACCAATTTAGACGTTTATCAACATTACATGAAAATTGCACATGCCCCATTTTTCGTTATTTCCATATTTTTTTGCTCTCTATTTTTGCCTTTCTGATGGCTGTGTATTGGTGTCTCCTTTAATTCACATTTTTCTAATGACTAGTGTTGATGTATATCTTTCATATGTTAGTCGCCATTTGACCATCTTTTGGGAGGAACTTGTCAAGGTATTTTGGTCCATTAAAAAAAAACACTTTTTCCTTTTTTCGTTTTTTCCTTGTTTGTTCATTTATAAAATTGGACCATATCCTAAGTCCAGTATTTCACCTGGTGAGGAAGTGAGACTCATGGAAAAGTGTCTCAGTTAGAAATATGTGTTTGTTTGTTTAACAAATGTTTATCAAACATCTCATGTTCTATATCTTTATAGTGGTAAAAAGACAGTGTCTGCCTTAAAGCGTTGTAGTCTAGTGGGATATTAAACAAGTAAAAAGACCCCAAGAAGACTTGGTATTGAGTGCTTTGATAATTAGTGTCCAGAAGAGAGCCCAGTGAAAAAGCATAAGCAAGGGTGAATAATAGTTTTAAGAAAAGACTTTCCATAAAACAAGAAAAGGAGCCAAAACTTAGATGAAAAGTTGGTGTTAGCCAGATGAAAATGAGTATGGGGAATAGTGTTTTAGGTAGAGGAAACAAAATCATGTTTGTGAGATAGCGATGCTTATGGGGCAAAAGGGTGGGTTTGCCTGTATATGGAGGGCTGGTGGTGGTGGTTTAAAAAGTCTTAAAGTACTCATTCATTTATTTAATGTGCCAAAACCCATGTAAATCACAAGGACATGAGGGTGGGTAAAGTTAACAACAGCAATGATAATAATAACTAATATTTATGGAGTGTTTCTGGTGTGCCGGGCACTGCTAAACACTTTACTTGCATTATTTCACTTAATTCCTATCTCCATCCTATGATGTAGGCACTGTTACTGCTGTTTTATATTTGAGAAAACTGGGTCCTAGAGAAGCTAAGTAGCTTCATTCAGCCCTAGAATGCCCCTGTGTCCACTGAAAATATAATGTATTTGGAACTTCAACTACTACCCAAAGAATTACATGTAAAATTGTAATTGCATTGAGGGTTACAGTAGCCTTAAGTTAGACATGGGTCTGTATATCGTAACAGTAAGAGTTGTAAGATACCAGAATAGATGATAAGAATGAACATTTTCTAACATTGTTTTAAATTATAGGTATATAATAAAATAGTATGTATACTATACTAATACGATCTATAAACTGTTATATATAAAAATACTTCCATCCCCTTGTGAAAATGAAAAGGCAATAAACTATAGTAGCTAAGAGCACAGAGTCTGGTGTCAAAATGCTTGGGTTTGATTCCTGACTCTACCATTTATCATTTAAATACCCATGGCAAACTCTTAACCTCTCTGCCTCACTTGGAAAAACATTGTCTTAAATCCCTATTATGTTCATTTCAAAATTTGGTGGTCCCGGGAGGAAAACCTGTAAAAAAAAAGCTTTTGGTCTTTTTCCTGAAAGTTTCAACATGCTGAATGAACACCAACAAAAAAATCATTTGCATACTGAGACCTTGTAAAGTACATTACTTTTGGGCCTGCAGAAAATTTTTGGATTGAATTTAAGGCACTGAAAATAGGTAATAATTGAAATGTCAGCAACTATAATTTTAACAATTCTAGTTGATGCTACTGGAATATTAAATATACCTGTTAAATACATTTTTTTTCTTTTCAGTATATAAATTTTAATATACATCCCATATCTCTCCAGCCATATTTTCTATATCAAGTCCCCTGTGGCAATTTTATCTTTGAATACAAACTCTTCTTGTTCAATATTTGAGTAGTGATAATGGGTTTTATTCTATAAATAACATCCTTAGTACCCTAAACTACAGCCGGAATAACTTCATCATTTGCAAGAATTACAGTGCTTTATATTCAAAAGAGCAATTTTAATGTTTTATTCATTGCCAGTAAACAAATGCAGAACACATGAAGAAAACTGTTTATTGGCCTAGAATGGGCAAATATATTGTTGTGTTAGCGGGGTGCCCTCTACCCACGGGGCTGGCAGGCCTTTACTCCTGAAATGCAGTGTTCCAGGGGCCTTCTAGAACAATGCAAATTGTATTTAAATTAGCAATCTAAGCAGGTCTGAGCTGATGAGCAATTCAAACTATGGAAGGATACTTGGCAATCTTATTTTATTCAGAGCTAGTTTTAAGAGTTACTTGTCCCCTCCAAGGGTTGCCCAATAGCTTACTTCTCAAACTTTTCCTTAGAAAAGGAAACTAATCCAGGTGTGTGGTCGACAATAGCCTGCTGCGTGCAGCAAATCTATTCTGACCCTCTTATTTTACTTAACATCTGTGATTTTTTTTGAACTGTATTCATAACATACTGTTTTTTTAAATACAAATTCTCAAAAAATAATCTGCACGTAAAATTGATGCTTCGTAAGAAGCACCATGTTTTATCATACGCGTTTATGTTCCTCCTGGTACACCATTCATTGAAAGGCCCAGGTAAATCTGGGGTCTCTCTAGTTTGTAATTTCCTTGTCCTCCTAGATATTTTGCATCTGAAGGCCAGAACAGTACAGCACATATTTGAATCGGCTGATGTGTGGACAGTAGTTTTGTTTTGGTTCTTGTTGTCAGTACAGCGGTACAGCTAATATTTTAAAAATTAGCAGATTCCATCAGTGGGTACTGACTTCATTTCACTTGAATATAGCTACAGGGCATCTGTTGTCAGAAGCTGAGTTGCACTGGCCCTTGGCAGAGGGCGTTCCTTGTCCCTGCTGTTTCCAGCCTTATTTTGGCTGGCTGCACGCCTCTGTTTCAGCCTCCCGGCTCCTGTTAGCATTTAGATTTGTAGCTCCCTAAATTAATGAGCCCAGAGCTCCCCATTTGATGTACTGTGGGTAGGTTATATGTATGCTGTGATAGGACTGATTTCCTCAGACCCTGGAGGGTGAGGTGATAAAGGTTGGGAAGCACTGAGTTAGCCTTTTGGTAACTTCATGCGTGGCCCCGCACTTCCAGGGTGCCTCAGGGTTATGGGTTCCAGGAATCCTTTGCCTCTCTTGTGTTTATGTCAGTTCTTGTGGAGAACTGTCCTCTCGTAAAGGCCATCTGCAGACTCAGAAGAATCAAATCCACATGCTCTTTAACCAGGTGGATCCTCTGTCTGATGTCCAAGGTTTTAATTTGTCAGCGAAGCAGTGTCTGTTGGGCATAGCCCTGCTTCTGTTGCCTGATAGGGATGGATCCAGACTGGCAACATTCTCGCTCATAAAGTGCGTCTGACGAGCCCAGCAGGAAAGAGGTGTTGGTGGAAATCACGTGATTGAAAACATTTTCTTTGCGTGTAACTCCATGAAAACAATGGGGGCTAGTATAATTTATAATGTGTGGTTGTTTTTTAAGTGCTGTTAAATGTTTACAAAAGAGCTGCAAAATTCCATAAATGTACAATGAATTCCTTCACCGCTTTTGTACAATATGAAAATTATAAACTCTGTTAATGAAATTTAGTTATTCAGAAGAATGCCTGAAGAGCAACATACAAGGAGCAACAGTAAGACACAGAATAGATGAAAATGTTATTGTCAGTAGGTTTGACATTTTGAAATTTATGAGGATTGTTTGGCTTGAGTTTCCAAGCGGTGCTGTAACATAACATACTAGCTGTGTTCAATTTAATGATGTATATTTTGTCCAATGCATTTCCCATCAGCAGGAGTGGATATGGATGCAGAATAGGCTACATTTTATTTTATCAATTTATGTACAGCTATGCTTCAGGACATAACAGTGAACGTTAGGTTACATTTCTGGTCCTCCGGGAATCTTTTAGTTTTAATAGACTATGAGGATTATGGAAACCCTTTGACATTGAGTTCAGGCATGGCTGTGCATGAGTGACTGTGCTTTTTGGAAGACACACACAACATTTTTGAGCTCACTTTGCAAAGTTTTCAAAGATGGATAATCTGGTGAGATAAAAATCAGGAACCAGCATACACCAAATTCAATCTTTACAACTATCACTCTCTAAGGAGGTAAAGAATGTGCTCAATTAGCAGTACATGTTGTGATGCATTTACATCCAGATGCATTAAATGCTAGATTAAACAAGAAAATTATCTTCTGGGAGTTTAGTGGACAAAGTAGACATGTCATTAAATTCTATATAAAATACAATGAGAAGCTAAGAAAATTCCCATTCTGGTGTACAAGGCTTTGAAGTGTGGGACCTTGAGCAGTACTGCTTACTACAAATACAATACAAGCAGTTTAAGTCATTTTAGAGTTGCTCATTGCCATGTTAGAAAGAAATAGGTGAAATTAAATTTAGTAATATATTTTATGTAATCCGATATAGCCACAGTAGTACCAAATCAACATGTAATCAATGTAAAATGATAAATATTCAAATTACCTTTTTTGATAAAAGGTCTTCCAGATCTGGTGGGTATTCCACACTTGCAGAATGACTGAATGTGGACCAGCCACATTTCAAATGCTCAGTAGATGCGTGACTGGTGGACTGATAGCACTGCTTGGCTTTTAGTCTCTTCAGTACAGTGAGCAGAGATTTTATATGGTGTGAATTTATTCTTTCATGGCAGTTTTGTTTTAGGGTGCTGAAATCCGTGCTTTCTGAAACTTAGTGTCCTCCTTCCTGTTTAGCAACACTAAGGATTTAGTTGGAAAGAGGAGGAAGGAGGGTAAATACTTGTTGACTCAGTGAATGAGTGATTAACGTTCATAGTAAAAGATCAAAGTGTGGATTTCCCCATAATTAAGGGAATAAGACCGATGATATTAATGAGGCAATAAAGGAGAGAGTGTAGCAGTTGAGAGCCAAAGTCTGACTAATTCTGGAATAGATGTAATATTAAGTAATTAAGTTTTTAAAAATAAAGCCAAATAATCACCATAAACAGGAATTCTGGATGATGGATTTTCAGCATGATCGTAATTTACATCTGTGGGTTTTAATTTATATGGATCATATTACTATGAAAAATTATAAACTCATCTTCTGTTGCTCCTCTTTCTCTATAAAAGGAGAGTATGACATGTATGTATGTATGTTTTCTGGAAATCTGTTTGCCTTTAGTAACTCTTTCTCTTAAATTAGAATGATTTAATAATGTAGGCTACTCACAGAGGTTCATGTGGTTTTTTTTTTCTGATCTTCTTTGGGCTCTGGCAGATTCTATGGCCTACTAATATTGCTTAGTTCTGTGTTTTAAAAACCAAAGTAGTATTTATCGATATCAATAAGAAAAATAATAATTTAATAATAGCTAGTATTTGTATCAAATGGCTTCTGCAAATTTTATTTCTTAGATTCTCCAGACACAGCAAACATGCTGCAAGGTAGGCATTATTTTAGCCATTTCTGTGGATGTTGAAAAACTGAATTTTAGAGAGATTGGGACTAGGCCATGGCTCTGTAATTTGGAAATAGAAAAGCTGAGATTTGAATTCAGCGCTGGAGGATGCTAAATCTCATTTAGTATTCTGGAGCTAATAAGGTAATTTTAAGGAAACATACTCGTAAGTGCCTCTCATGAAGTTTGCAGTTTGTGGTCTTACAAAAATGGGAGAGCTACTTTCCAGTACCTTCTGAGGCTCCTGAGACTTCTAGGGTGTCTGTGGGAGTGTTCTTGCATCTCTGGGAAAACCTACATTAAAAACAAAATCACTGGCAAATAAGAACTCTACTCCACTTTGTTTAATTTAAACCCCTCGGTCTACAGAACATACATGGAGAAATGCTACCCAGACGGTGGCTGTCGCAAGACTTAGACCGGCAGTGGCTCCCGGTCAGAACTGTGAACGAGGACACCAGTCTCTTCCGTGGCTGCTTGGATCCACAAAGTGAATGCTGCTGTGGCAGTTTGTGCCTTTTCAGTGCGTGGTGGCACTCCTGAAGTCTGGCCACATCTGTAACTAGACGTTTGCTCAGGCATAGCGCTTCCCTCAAGCTCACGCTCGGAAGCTTCCAGTGAGAGGCACTGTGTATGGCATGAAGAAAACAGAATGGACTTTGAAATCAGAGTGTGTTCACATCCCGGCTGTGCAATTCCGCAGCCATCACACTCTTATTTCTTCCCTTGTAACGTGGAGGTTAATAGCTCCTCTCCCCAGTGAGGATTACCTGAGATCATGCGTGTAAAGTACCTGCCACATTGCTTGGCACGTACCTGATTTATGGATTGTATTTTTCCTGCTGGGATAGTATTATAAATAATATACTCCTTTAAATGATACAAGACGAAGTAATAGATGCATTTCTGAGCATTTGGCGTAGCTGTGGTACAACTGTAGGGAAGGAAATTGTTGACAGTCACAGATAAACTCTGTTACAATGCCGTGCTTTATGGAACTGTGCTTAGAAGGGAAATCCTCCCTGCTTACCCTCAGAATTCTCCAGGGCCACCCCCAGGATTGTTCAGCTACTGGTGTGTCCACAGGCTGAGCTTTAGAAATAGTGAAAATATTTCACTCCGTTGTCCCCTTTTTATCTCCTAAGCATTTCTCTTCATGCCATATAGTAGAGATATGTGGCGTGCTAAGTTACAATTGACACATTAGTTATCCATTTTATACCTACCCTGAGCAGATTAGGGGCCACTGGGAATGAGAAGTTTGGGTAAATTTCGTGAGTTCAGCAATTCAGAGTTAGAACGCAAACTCGGTTAATGTATTCTAGTGCATAGTGTATGCCTGGCAACCCTATGCATTTTTAAAACATAGGATTCATAGGACCCACAATATTGTAAATGGAAAGAGACTTGAAGATCTTTCAAACCCCTTAATTTCATAGGTGAAGAAGCTGAGGCCCAGATAGGTTAGTTAATTTACCAGTTGGCACATAACAGTTAATGGCAGTATTGCAGTAATAAAGGAAGAATGACCATATTGCTTTCTCCATCTATTTCGACACGAGTCTCACCAAGCAAATAGTGTTTTATGGTGAGCTACAAGAATTCGGCATATTGTTAAGGACAATAGAAACTCCAAACAAAACGCATCATATAATTTGCTTGCATTAAAAACTGCTGCCAGGTATAAAGGGTTATTCCAGAGAGTTGGAAGACTAGATGCCTGTCAAGTTGCTTGCCCTCCTGTGACCAAGAGGGGTTCATATAGCCACCTCTTGATACTGGATTGGTCCATGGGTGATAGCTAACTTTGAAGTGATGCATGCATATCCTGGACACCACCCTACGATTTGGATAATCTGTGTTTCTATGTCTGTAAAATGAGAGGAATAACACTACATCCCTCACAAGGTTTTGAGGACCGTACAAGTAGGGTAGTTAGTAGTTGAAACAGTCCCTAGCACTCGTAAGTCTGTGTTTGCTGATGCTTTAACCAGTCACTCCTCCTCTCCTGCTATTACTGAGAATTGACACCACCCTACTCAGAGAACAGTTTGAATTCAGTTCTTTGGCCAGCAGCTTTCGCTTGCTGCATCTCCCAAGATGTATTTAGTCACCTTCAGGAATAAATTTAGGGAATTTAAGGGACTGTACTTTTAAAATCGTATGTTTTTTGAATGACATTATATTTAAATTAAAATGTAAAAATACATTCCCCATACAAATTGGGGAAGTACATGTGAGCGTAACCTGCTTACTTCCAGTGATTATGTGATAGTTATTTGACTTTTGAACACGTCTTAAAAATTAGAATAGAGATTAATCCATGTATTATTTATAAGACTAATCCTGATTTTAGTATTTTAGTTTTATGTATGTCTCCAAGTAGGTTTTTAAGCCTGCAGTTGGCAAATTTTTGTTTTGAGATTATTTTTCAAAATGCTTTTGATATGTGTTGGCTGCTACACTATTATTTTTCAAAATCATTTGAATATTCTAGAGTATTTATAAAAAGATAAACTTATATAATTTACATACGCTTCAGGAATTTCTCTCTAGTCATATTTTCCACCACTGTTTGGCTGTGTGTGTGTGTGTGTGTGTGTGTGTGTGTGTGTGTGTACATGTGCACGTGTACTACTGTCTGTGGGTGTATTTTCATTGATTTATGTTTGAACAATAAATATTTTAAAATATGTGGTCTGTGAGGGTCAGAGATGTCACAAATAATCTTAAATGATGAAATGTGGCACAGTTCATGAGAAAGGTCTTTCAAAGTCACGTTTTCATAGAATTAGCTTTTTTAAATCGTATTTTAAATTATCTGATGCTCATTGTGTGTGTGTACACTTGTTCTTAGTAAATTTTTCATATTTGTGTACACTGTATGCACATATGTATTTACATATGTGATTGTATGAATGTTTAGTCAGATTTAAATGTCCTAATTCCTAATACATCCCTTTTCCCTGAAATGTCTTCTGTTCCCCACTTGTCAAGACTCAGCTTTGTTTCACTTCCTCTGTGAGACCTGTATGGGTTCCTTAAACGCCCATTATACTTGGCTCTTTCACCAGAATTCCTATGATTAATTAAGGGTGTCAGCCTGATATAGGTTAGAGATTATATACTTTGATCACAGTTATTTTCATTGTAAAATGTGGGCATTAATATTAGGTCATTGAAATGGCTAATCTTTGTACACAAATTTATTAAATATATGTAAAAGCACCTAGTCAGTGTTAAACATGGTAAACATTCAATAGATGGTGCTATTATTGTTGTACTTATTTTACTAATTTATATTTGTCTCACTTATGTTGTCTGTGGGCTTCTTTAAATCAGGTACTGTGGCATACGATTTTTAAGGTCCTCACTTCCTGGCATGTAGGCGATTCATGGATGAATTAATAGCAGCATATAGGTACCATGTAATAAATTCACTATTGTAAATCAGTGGGCCTTCATCACCTCGCAATTGCTTGGATTATATTTCACTGGACCTCCAATTTTGGTATTTTTCAGTTTCTAAAGGAGTCTTTTTCTTCCCTTATAAACAAGAACTAACCTAATATATCATTTGTCATTCTCAACAAATAGTATTTTGTTTTTCTGGTATTATTTAGTAATGGGAGAAGCATATGGTTATGTAATCCATTTGACAGTCTACTAATTTGCTCATCACTGAGAAATACTAATTGATTATGTATTTGTTATGATGGCTACGTAGCTATGCATTGTGGACCAGATTACGAGCTATATAGGACAATGATTATGATGTCTGAATGCACAAACTGGATTGATGAGTTCAGCTGGTCAAAACTATTGTTCAGTAAGGCTCTCAGCAGCCCATAAGATATTCATTAAAAACATCAAATAAATCCTCTTGTTTCTGTATCACTATGTCAAAATGTCAGTAAAACAAATCTGTTTGGTTCTTTGATCCGTCTTTCATATTGTATTTTAAAATCTTCCCGTGATAAAACTGCTTTGGGTTCAAATGTTAGAAGAGGTTGAACATAAAAGTATCCTAAAAATACATCATCTGGTATTTTCTAATAATTTTTAAATATTTTAAGAATGCAAATTTCATTTAAATGTCATCCATAATTGTGTGCCATTTGTTTTTCTACTCAGGTTTTACAGTTTAACGGAATGTTTTGCCAACATTTTAATAAATATTTGTTTTATTTCACAGGAATTAATTCAAAACTGGATAGGAGCAGCATATTTTAATCAACTATTGTTGTAATGGACCAGAAAATAAATTTACTTCCTAAGCAAACTGTTTACTGTGCATTTCAATGGGATTTATCTTGCTTAGCATTGGCAAGCTAAACACAGAAGGCAACAACAATTAATAGGAAAGCCAAATATGTATACTGCATACTAAATAAGGCAACATATTTTTGTTGAATATGTCATAGATCTTTCGTATATAAAATTCATTACCCAATAATGTATACCTTAGCTGTGTTCAGATAGCACCCATTGAAGTGAAGTAATAAATTATTAAGCTGTGTGAATTATGCATTTTTAATTGGTGCCAAATATGTGTTTATCATGATTTTATTGTCAGTTGTTTTCAAAATTTTAAGTTTGCTTTTCTGTATATAAATCCTACAACCACATTATACTTACATAAAAGTGCTAAGGCATGAACTGGAGGTTAAAACATAGCTGGGCGCTCTTGTTATTTCTTCTCTCCTTCCAGCCTCTTAAAAAAATCCAAAGACTTGAACATTTTTAGCATGCTGGTTTCAAACACGTCGAGAGGATTAAGAGAAGGATGTCAGGGTTCTTATGGGAATACAAACGTGTGTGTGGCCAAGTTACTTTTGGCAGAATGTAGTTACATATGAAGTAGTTGTACGTGTAAGTACAGATTGCATATGCTCATATTTGTGTTGCAATCTAAATCACATAAATTAGACATATGAAGACAGAACTTAATCATCTTGTTAGTCCTTTGCAATACAAATCAGATTTTTGACTATGCAGTCCCAATAAAATGGCAATTACACTTGAATATGAGCATAACATAAATTACTTTTCAAACCATTATATTGAACACAGTGTATGTAAATAAATGCTTAACTCATTTGCTGTGGTTACTTTCTTTTAAAGGTTTATTTGTTCTCTGTCTGCATAGAATAATGGAGTGTAATGTAAGCTGAAAACAGATTAAAAGAGTAATTTCCATGTCAGTGTGCTTTTGCTTTACCTCCTCCCTCTGAAAATGGGCTGTATATTTAGTGAATTCTATTCTTAAATGATTTCTCAAGCTTCCAGGCAAACCTTTCTCCAAATGAGGCTTTAACTCTTAAAGGTTGCTCTTTCTATATTATCCTTTGCTTTTTTTTTTTTTTTTTTACTAGTGAGCATTTCTTGGGTGAAAGCATATTTTCAGGGGGACATGAAACTGGAAATAGGGAAAAACAATTTAATGAGACTTTTCAATGGATTATACATAAGTAACAGAATTCCAAGGGGATTGTTATTGTATTTAGATTATTAATGACCTTTGAATTCCCTTCTTCCTGTTTCTATTGGCTATCTCATCATTGAATTCTCTTAATGGAAGAATTATTGACACTATGCTGTGGGACTCTAGGGTGGAGATGCCATGTCTCTATTCTTAGGACCTTGTGATAAACAGGGATAATGGTTGAAGGTGGTTCTGAGGAAGTGTAATGTGGGCTAGCGTGGGTCATTGCCTGTTCCTAGTTCTCAGCAAAGTTTAAGTGGAAAGAGGAGTCTGGGCACTTGATGTAAATGTCTATAAATCAGTGTGTGTGTGTTTAATTTGTAAATGATATACATGTATGGAGTAAGGATGAGACTGATATTTGTTGAGTATGTGCCAGATAGTTTGGTATGCGCATTGTATCCATTATGCTTTTCAATATTCCTAGGCTACCCCCTGCCCCTCCCCGAAGAGGTTGTATTATACCAGTTTAATAACGGAGGAAAGGGGTGGCATGTAAAGTTAAACAGGTTGCCCCCAAGTCACCTTACCCGTTGTTAAAACCAGCGTTCACTCTGTCTGGTGTTCACACGTGGATCTTTTCCATGCCAGCACATGGCCTTTTCCTGTGGGGTGGAAAGTGTCATTCATTCATGTGAGACCATGAAATTCTGGGTATAGAAGTGTTCTTGATGTTTCTTTATTGTCACCTGGATTGCCTGACGAGTCAGAGTAGGGAGGTGGAAATGTGTGCCTGGTTTTTTGTCTCAAGGAAAGGACGTAATGCTAGAAAGTAGGTGTGTAATTATTAAACATGTCCAGAGAATACTCTGCACTGAAGTTTCTTGTGCTTTTCTTTTTTAAAAAATTCATCAGATCTTTGCTATGATGGTCTTCAGTTAATAAATGTAATGAAAATTGGATTACTTATTATGAGAAAAATGCTTTCTCTATGGATTCTACCCACCAGAACTGAAGTGATGTCTAGTAAAAGTTTGAACATTCTTAAGTGAGATACATGGAAGAATTATCACTCTTAATCTTTAATCATGAATCATGAAAATTATGTGTATTTCATATGTAGATGTTACTTAGAGTATAGACCCACCTGTACCCCAAAACAGAAAATAACTATTCTTTCCTATTTATTGTGAGAGGCATTCTCTAAAATCAGATATTTTTATAGACATGATTTGCTAACTACCCATAGCCTATACTAAAAAAGTATGTGAACACTAGTTTACTTCACTACAGAGAACGATATGTGTGCCATGGAATCCATATCTTTTCTCAGCAGTAAGATGTCTCATGCTGTACAAGTTCAGAAGAGATACAGTAGTGTCACCTGTCACCTAGCAACAAGCTTACTGCTTTGTGTTTTTTACATTTTAAGTCAAAATACATATGAAAATGTCGTACTTAGATTTGCATTTATCTCCAGAAATATTTAGCTTAACCTTCAAATGTTTTTAATTCCTAAGATAACTCACCACGACAGATAAAACAAGTAACTTTAAATGAAAAAAATAAAAAAGGCAACATATATATTAGAAACCTTGATACAGGGTAAGGCCAACCTGGATCTGTTATATCTCAGACTTAAGTGCCTGTTGAGTTCCCTAATCGGCTTTAAAACTTATGGTAACTGACTTGTATACATAAACCTTTATTACTTGACTTTTAAAAAAATCAAAAATCAGTACCTGAAAACAGAAGATCATAACTAATGAAGCAGTGATTTGTAAAGTTGAATCTAGAAGACAGAATTCCAAATGGGATTGCTGTATCAGCACCAGAATTCAATTTATTTGAAACAGAGCAATTAAATTATGTTTGTGGGGAGAGTGGAATAACCTGACTAGTCAGGTATCTGTAAACATCTTTAAAACGTGTTTCTCCATCTCTATTTAAAGATACATAAAGGAGTTCTCAGAGGAACTAACAACGAGTGTACTTACGGGTCCCGGAGTATGGAGGATGTGTTGAACACTAACCTTTAAAGATTGAGAACATAATAGATCATTTACGATGAGATGAGGAGCCAGCATCCTGTGACTACGGGTAATATAATGCCTGTACTCTGGGGTAATTATTCTGAAGTAACTCCTCATTCATTAAGGAGGGGAGCATCCACTTTCATTCTGGCCAAGGTCATTTCTGTTGTCTAGGGAACTCTCTTGAAATTCTAAAGGATGCAGGCTGACCATGTGTGGAAATTTTAGCGGAGAAAACAAGAGTTTGAAAGTGAAGAATTCAGAAAGTCATTCTCTATTGTTTGTAGCTATTTAAGAGAAGTAGGTGTAACTAGAATTTCTACAGACTGTCCACTAAAGCATGAATATTTACCAGCAGTTCTAGCAATAATGGTTTTGTTTAAAAGTAAATCTATATAATTCTTTCCAAAATGTAATAACTTATGCCTGTTCTTATTTTTTATCTTTTTTCATATTGAAATAAATGACCAACCCTTTGCTTTCCTTCACTTGACAATTGAGAATCATTTTTGAAGCTGGGAAAGGAAAGACTAAAGCCATTTGTAATGAGTTTTTGATGAGGGCGGTGACCTTTAAAACTTCTGTGCTTTGAGAGATTTACTGAATAATTTCACAAACGCATTTGGCAGAGCTAAGTAATCATTTAATTAGGAAATTGATGAGATATTAACTGGTATTGGAAATGTGCCTTTTTCCTATTTTATATCATGGCTTGGTTTTGATGGGGATCTGGGGGAACAACACCAGGGACCTCTTAGCCTGAATAAAATGAGAAGTTCTTCTGTTCTATCTTGTGGTCTTAATTTAGGCAAATATATATTTTTTTCCTATTTAATATCTGGGCTATTTATGGAAGAGTGGTTATTCTTACATGTATGAAAGTCCAGATTGCTGTATAAACATTGCTTCAACTAGGGTAGTGGGGTAGATAACAATAGGTATTATTATTTTACCTGCTTCAATGGCGAAAGAAATTGGGCCTCAGGTTGATTGAGTTGCGTAAGGTTACACAGCCAGTGGATGGCAGAAGTGAGACTAGGGCAGGTCTTGTCAACTCTATGTCTTCATTTGCTGTCATTTGTGGTACTTAAAGTTTAGGGGTGTAAGATGGGAGCTGCAGAGCCAGAGGTGATCTTGAGCACACTCTTTGAGGAAAACAATAGTGCGCATTGTACCCGGCTTTCCCCAGGTTTAAAACATGCAGAGGTAGACATTTAAGTTGTAGATGGTGCAAAGATAAACCATGAAGAGCTGTGCTCTAAGATTTGGGCCTAAGGGGATTTTTAAGGACCCTGACATCATCTGACTTGTACCTTGGGTATGAAATTGACCTCTGATCATCACTGTCAAATGGATCTTAAAATAGTTCATGTGCTCAACTGACAGAACTGCTTCTGGAACAAATGATATCATTAGGTTACTTTGTAAATCACACAGTGCTGAAAATGGGTGGTATTGTGTTATGTATAGTTCATGTAATGTTTATTTCAGTCTGCAGATTAATCGTACCTAAAAGATAAATTATGTAATTAAGGCCCTAGTTACTTGGGTAAGAAATGCCCACATAATTGATACAAAGACGAGTTTTCTTTATTTGGTTTTTCTTTCATTTCTCATTATTATCTTCACTCATTCAGCAAACATTTATTGATCTCCTAAAATTTGCTATGTTTTGTATTGGGAAACAGATGGGAATGGCACTGTGTTTGCCCATGTTTCTTCTTCTGGTGGGAATATAAGTTGGTATAGCCTGTTTACAAAGCGCTTTGGTGACATATTTTGACTGCCTGAAAAAAATCCATGTTAGTTTGATCCACTAATTATATTTGTATAATTATTTTCTAAGGAAATAAATAATGGAGCAGATTAGCGCAGCTAAGTACAGTAGTTAGGACGAGGCTGCCTAGCTGGGGTGAGTGCTGGTGAAAGTCTACACTAGGCCCGAGTCACCTGTCCCCACTTCCTGATTAGCCTGTCTGGAGAGGGTGTCCTTTTTAGTTGCACACAAGTGTCATCCAGGCTAGCAGAGGCCCTGATGTATACAAGAAGATACTCATGGTATATTAAAATATGAGAGAGAAAAAAATCACAACCACATTTTGAGATATTAGGAACCAGAAAGTAAGATTAAAGCCAGTTTTGAAGTACTGGATATGTCGTGCTATGAAGTTGGAACTGATTGGTTTAGATATATTTTGAAGACTAGAGAGGACAAAATATGTTTGATAAGAACATGGTATATTAAATGACTTTTTAATTCTTTTTAAGGGATTCCGTATTATGGCTTCATAACGTAAAGTGGAAGAATGATACTCTGAATTTCAAGAGACTATTTCTAGTCTTCTGCTATAGTATAATATTAAAATAATGCATTTATTTTATATTGCCTTTTAGTAGCATTTCTAGTAGTAGTAAAAGGTGTAGTATATACGAGTATTAGGAGATTACTTTGAGATGAGAAAGAGACAAGAGAAGAGGAGAAAGGAAGAGGAGGGAAGAAGAGGGGAGGAAGGAGAGAGAAAAAGACAGAGAGATTTAAAACTGGAATAAAATTAAAGTCCGGTTTCCCTGCAGGCCAAGCCCATGGAACTTATGAATTCTGCTACATTTCCTTTAAGGCTTTATGAGTTAGTGAGCTTTTTTTTTCTTTTTCTTTTTTTTTTTCTTCTTTAAATGTATGGAAACACATGCAAAAGGAAACCTTCCCCAATGCTGCAGTACAGACATTGGCACAGAATATCTGAGGACTCCAAGGCGTGTCCCCTTTTGAGTATAATTCCAATGGAAAAAAAGTCAACTGTGCTTAATAAGCTGGCTTACGTGAATGCCAAAGAAAATTTGCTTCATGAAATGGAAATTCTGAAGCAAGTTACATAATGCTGAGAGAAAATAAATAGGAGAACTTTTAAGATACATCCAAAGGGGGCAAATGGTCTATTGTAATCAGAACTCACCAATCCAGCAATATTTATTTAATTATATTTGGTAAGATCCAAATGGTCCTGGGGATTTGGGAACTTTCAGAAACCATATAAATATTTACTTGTTTAATTTTTAAGAAGCGACATGTGTTAACTTAGATCAGTTTTTAAAAATTCCTTGGGTATTGATTGACCAACATGGAGCCACCAAAAGGTACTCATGTTACGTATTCTGCACATTTGTGTCGTGTCAACTGTAAAGAGAAAAAAATCATTTCCGCTGGAAAACAGCATTATTTCAAAAATCTCTTAGTTGTTAAGAATGATGGAGCCAGGTGCTTCAGTTGGGGTATTTAGGAGTTCTCTTTCATATATTAAATTTACTTTTAATCTGCTTTCTCCTCGGGCTTCTCTCTCTATTGCATCCCCCATCTTTTTTCCCCTCCTTCTCTCCCTGATCTTTGTCCAGGTTTTCGTTACCTGGTGCCCACGATCTGTCTCAGTGTCATAGCTGCTGTTTCTGCCTCTCTCACCTCATTTCTCCGTTTTGCCCTTTTCATGTCTGCTAAAGAGCAAGCAAAAAACAAACAAGGAAAGAAAAAATATTCGCCAGCTATTATTTCTATGTTGCTCCACTAATCAAGGACTTTAAAGAATTGCAGACTTAAGATTCCTGCCCCCCCCCCACCTCCCAATGAAATGATATTAATGAACATGTGGAACCTTTTCTCATTATTTGTTTCTGTGTGCTTTTCTTGTAGAATCAATGTGACTCTGGAAACAAATGGCTGAATGAATAATCCATATGAAGAGGAAAACAATAAAGGTTGGTTTGTCAAATTGTATAATTGAAGTAAAAATTCTATTTTAAATCTGACTTTCGGGCAGGTGTTCTCACTTGAGCACTTTCTTATCTGAATATGAGATGTAGGTCTATACTTAGACACACGCAGCTATCTGTAAAGTGTAATTTTTATTTTCAATCCCTTAAATTTATGAGGAGGCAGACTGTTTTTGTGCAAGTTTAGCTGTCAATTTCCACAACTTATTTTAAGAATCAACTTTCAGATGAATATTAAAAAGCGGTAAACCACTTGATACAACTGATCACAGGGACAAAAAAGAAAGCCTGATTTTGTTTAGTACACATCAGTCCCTACAAGCATAATTCTCATACCTGCACCATATGGTGTATGATTGCTCTCAAATGCCGTCTTCTTTGCACCTGCAGTCTTGGTTTTCCTCACAAAGGTAAGATGATTATGAAAGACTTTTAACTTTGGTATCTGACAGACAAGTACCAGTATGAACTACAGGAGGAAAAAAAATCTGTGAACATCAACAATAATCAAATGCTGGGTATCCCTGTATTTGTTGTAGTTATTTGCACTTTTCTTGTACTGTATACTGATAATATAAAAATCAACGGTGATACTAAGGAAACTACAATATGTTAAACCAACTCCATTTCATAATGTTTTTGTTTTGTTTTACACTGAACAGGTCTGGTACACATGTGCCTCGTAACTCTTCATATAACTGCACAACACATAAAATTTCATATTTCCTTTTCCCCAGTTACTCCCGCTACTTTCAAATAAATGTATAGTCATGCCATATCTTTTTCTGCCCGTCTACTTTCACAGTTACTTGCAAATGATTTTCCAGGGTATATCTTTAACTTAACACTGCCTTCCTCCTTCCTCCTCATTGCTAAAATTGCTCCTTTCTATACATATTAGTATCTGGAAAATTTTCAGACCTCTAGAAGGAATATTGATTCAGAGATGATACAAAGGAGACTAATGGGTGTATCAGTTATGTGCTTTTTCATGACTTCAGTGTTGCCTGTGTGAGTGCATTTACTTCGTGAGAATTAATTATGTACTTATTTGTATGTAGATAAGTGGTATGCTAGGGAACTGTCTCTGGGGACTGGGGTACAGAGGCCTGATCTGTAGTTTTTGTTAATTCCCATGGTGTAAACACTCCCACTATGGCTGCCTTCAAAGGTTTAACTAACTCACAAGATTCCTTAAAATTTAACATTTGGCACACATGAGTGGGGTTGAGCTAGTGCTAGCACACCACTGATAGTATAATTTCATTTATAAAGTAAAGTTAAACAATTTTGTGTACTCCTTCAGACAACTGGGGCAGAGGTAGTAAATTGACGTTTCCCTGGCTCATCCCTAAGGAAACATGGAAACCTTCTTCACTCATTACCATGCAGAATGTATTTATCCCTTTCCTTATGTATGATGTTGATATTGTATTGCTTTGCTTTTGTTCAATTGTTATTAAATTTTTATGTTTGAATGGATTAGTGTTAGCTTTGTAAGCTTATACACTTTGACAATGTCTTTGTTCTATAACTAATTGTATGATAACTGAAGATGTTGGCCAGGAGAATCATTGTGTTACTACTTTCCCTGAGGATAAACTCGTAAAATATTATTGTGATTGGCCATCATATATTGTATGTAATTCTCACTAAATAATTGTGCTTCATATCTTATAACTCATAAGTTCCTAAGTCTTTGCAAAGGAAAGAGCAGTGAGTATTTCACTGAATGTGTTTGTCCCAGTGAATTATTTTTTCTATTGATGTTTTTCATATTTTTGATCAATATTTTCAGTTATATATGCCTTTCAACAGAGAATAAATTCGGTACTTGTTTTTAAGCCTACTTGAGTCAGGTGCTGTTAGTTTTAACAAAGTCTGATTGTGAGAGAAAATTGCAGAGTTTGAAAATTGATCTTTTCTAAATATTTTAAATATATTGACAAGGTCAGTATTAAGATGAAGTTTTAAGACTGTCAGCAGTGGATGCAACATTGCCACTGTCTACAGAATTGAAAAGGGATTTGACTGTGGCTCTTAAAACTGTTTTGTGCATTTCCAGTGGTAATACACTCTTGCCAAGAGTAATAGAATGCCATAATGTGCCTTTCTGCTTAGTTTCTAAAATTTAAACACCTTAGCAGCATTTGTAAAATTTCTTTTGTGGCCATACCAAGAGTCTTACTTCCAGGAGCAGTTTTCATCTGCCCTTTCCTTAAAAAAACAAAACAAAAAACACATACACACACAAACTCTCTCTCTCTCTCTGTCTCTCTCTCTGTCTCTCTCTCTCTCTCTCTCTCTATATATATATATATATACACATACATATACATATATATACACACACATATATACATACATATACACACATACATATACATATATATACACACATATATACATATATATGTATATATATATTTGCATTAAGTTCTTTCCTTTACTCAATTTTAAAGTTTTTTTCTTTTACTCAGTTACATTGCACTTGATTTTGTCCTTTTACCACTTGCCAGTAGAAAGCATGGAATAAATTCCTTAAATTTCTCAGCCATTCATTATTTTCTGCTCACAAGTATCTGCATAAAATCCATCTATATGCTCTTTAAGGCTGATTTCAGCAGTTGGTGTCATTGTGAATGAGGTGGCTGGTTTGTGGACTTGGCTCCACAACCTGGCTTTGCTCTACTTATTTTCCAGCCTTTGCCATATGTTTGCCAAGTGCTTCTCAGATGCTACTTTAGAGCAAGTGTCAGAAACATACCTATACATATACATTAGTCTGTGAAAACTTTTGCTCTGTGATGACTGTCGATGCGCAGCTGCTTATACCATCCAGCATAACACTGGGTGACTTCTACTTCTTGTGTTTGGAATCTAAGAGGACAATAGCAAACCTTTCTGAGAAAGCTTTAATTCCCTACTAAAAAAAAAAAATGTGTTTCATTGTGATGGACATATATACAAGTATGTATGTAGTGTGGTTACTTTTAATTTCCTTTCCATGAAGTTCCAAGCCGTCTTCCTTCACACAGGATAGAAAGATTGTAAAAGCAGCCATCCAGCTTTTCTTTCATTTTGAACTAAGTAGCCATAGTGGCTCAGAAAGCCCCACTGGCGTTAAGGAAACGTCGGCACTGGGCCGCTGCTGTAGGTTTATGCAGAGTATGAGTAGCTTCCTGGGCATTAAACATGGAATCAAAAACAGACAAGTCTTGGCTCTGCAGTTCTCTATGATTTTAGACCAGTGACTTCCTTCTGAATTCTACTTTTGTCAATTGCAAAGTGAAACTAATAACACCTGTCCTACCTATTTCAAGAGTTGTGATGGGAATGAAAGAGAATACAACATAACTGAATACAGTTTGAAGTTGTAGGATTATAGTATTGATACTATTATTTTTCTAGCATAAAACAGAAATTCACAACTTTGTTGTATGACTTTACATCATTAAGTCTAACATTTTCGGAACTGGATGCGCCCTCAAAGGTCACATACTGGAACATGCACCTGGAGTGTGGCTGCCTCCTGTGAGTTGTTTGGGTCCTCGGCATCCTGTTGAGTACTTCTTGGAATTTCCTCCTGCATGTGGCCTATCCCAGGCCACATTCACCCTATTTCCAGGCGTATTGAATTATATGACAAATTCTTCCTTCTATTGAGCCAAATCGATAGAGTTGATAATGATAGAAATTAGTAGATATGTCACATATTTATTAAAATATCATCCAGAATTAGGTCACTCTTCTGTCAAGTCGGGGCACCTTTGGGTGTGTCATTTCTCTTATCTGGGAAGTAAGAACAAAATGGCATAAAGGGATTTGAGAAAGATTACGCAATTATTGAAGTGGGATAATGGGTTTATTATTTGAAAAGGTGGTGTATTGCTAATTTTAAACACATTAAACCATTCCAAGCCCCATCACCTCACCACCTCACACCTATTAACATTCGTTGAACATAATTTGCAGCATCTCTGTATGCATATGTACAAGTAAATAGAGATGGTTTTACAAAAATAGGATCATATTTATGCTTTGTGTTTCTAATGAAGTTATTTTTTTACTTCTCTTCCAAAATAATGGAACAAATAGAAACTGAATTTAAACTGAACGAATTTATTAATTTCAAATTAATGTCCTTTCACCAAAGTGATGCTATTACTGAAGAGTTAAGGAAAAGAAAAATGACTTGACTGAATTTAAATTTAAACAGCATCTTTTGACTTTTTCCTAAGTAAGTGGGAAAATTCATGATATTTTCTGACTTTTCTCTCTTCTTGTTGTAGTACCTTTTTCAAAGTAAGGTTATTACCCTTTATTTCTGATGGTTAATCATAATTATCAAAGTCATTTCATCTTAATTCTTATTTTTTCTCAAATACAAACATTGCTTTACTGTCATTTGGTGTTGCTGTGAAGGCTGAAGCAAATTGGTGTTTCATTTGTTCTTGTTTTGTGTTTTGGTCTGATGTCCGTAGACTATTTTTAGTAAGCTAGAAGTTCAGTAACTTGATTGATTTTTGTCTTGGTTTTTATCATGCTGTATTGATTTTTCTTGGATCCTGCCATTAAACTCTGAGAAGTAGCATCTGTTTTTATGTCTTCAGATTTTAAAATTATAATTAAAGTATATTTTCTCTTTGTTTTGTTCTCTTCTTTAGTAATGCTGAAAATACATATAGTATTTCTCCTTGGTTTTCCATTAGTGTTTCTCCTGTGGTCTTCACCTTTAACTTTGTAATTGCACTTCCTGTGCTTTCCCATTAAACATTTTTTCTTATTGTGTTTTCAATCAAATTTTTTATTGTTCAGTTCCTGAAGTGGCTCTGTAGTATTTTGTAGCTCTGTCAGCTTATTTTCATCTGTTTCATTTATCTTGTATTAAATTGTTTGAATCCTGTACTTCTTCCTTGAACATTGTTATTTAAAGAAAGACTCTTTCTTTTTTTTTTTTTTTTGAGTTTATGAAGTGTTATTTGCCTAGATTCTTTATTTGATTTTCTGAGTAATTTCTCCGGTGATGTTTGTTCTTCACTGGCCTTTTGCTGTTTACATTTTTCCCTCGTTTTTTATATTTGCTGCTTTCATGCACCTTTCCCTTGGGGCCTCTCTGATTATTACCCATCTTTTTTTTTTTTTTTTTTAATTGGGGAATATTGGGGGACAGTGTGTTTCCCCAGGGCCCATCAGCTCCAAGTCATTTTCAGTCCTTCAATCTAGTTGTGGAGGGCTCTGCTCAGCCCCAAGTCCAGTCGCCATTTTCAGTCTTTAGTTGTAGGGGGCGCAGCCCACCATCCCATGCGGGAAGTGAATCGGCAACCTTGTTGAGAGCTCCCGCTCTAACCCACTGAGCCATCCGCCCGCCCCTCCGGAAGCCGCTGTCTTCAGTCTAGTTGTGGAGGGCGCAGCTCATTCTCCCATGTGGGAATCGAACCAGCAACCATGTTGTGCAGCGCTCGTGCTCTAACCATCTGAGCCATCTGGCTGCCCAGATTATTACCCATTTTTAAATGAGGCCAGTAGTTGGCAGTATTGCAGGTAGTATTATGGGCAGGAACCCAGACAGTTTGGGTGTGAGCTAGATGAGTCCCAGTCTTTGACCTGAGTTTATTTCAATCCTCTCTAAATAAAGGTGTCCTTTACCGAGTCTTCCCTCTATTTCCATCGCACAGCAAAGCCTCTTGAGACAAAGACTCCTGTCTGCCTTCCTTCTGCCACTACCAGAAGGCCCCCTTGACGCCAACACTAAACTCTGAAAGTGCTGTGTCTGTGTATTTGCTCTTTCAGCACCACTCGCTCTGCTTTTTTTTTTTTTTTTAACTGGCTAGACCTTTCATAATTGTGATTTTTACTTGTAGGAAATTCTATGTCTTGATCAAGATCTGAGGAGGTGTGTGTCCATTCCCAGTGGCCTCTCAGATTTCACAGTCTTTGACAGGTACGCCTTGATTGGCAATCTGAGTTTCTGACTGTTTTTACTTTCATTAAAGATGGAGTTTTTCCCCCTGTTTTTTCTCAATTCACTGTAAAAGTTTCCAGGGAGTTTTAAAGGAAGGATATAAAAATGCCTTGATGTTGCTATTTTTAAATAAATAATATTTTAGACACATTTCAGTGACCCGTGGAAAGAGTATTTAAATAAGAGCTTGGCTCTGTACTCAGGCCTCCTGGGTTTCAATCCTGGCTCTGCGAGGGCTTCACCTGGATTCTGTCTTTCCTTGTCATGTCTGTGATGCGGGGACAATGATGATGATGATAATGTCTACTCCATAAAGTTGTTGCGAAGGTTAAATGAGAAAAAAGAAAGCTAAAGCATTTGTTTATTGCCTGGCAGTTTCTAAGTGCTCATTACAATGGCCATTTTCATTATTTCAAGCTCTGTTAATTGTGTTTAGAATATAGTCAGTTTGGCTTTAGGAAATTTTTCTGCTCAGGCCAATATTTTTATATTTCTTCCTTTGACTAAAGATATGCTGAGATGTACTAGCATGCCTGGGGATACCAGGTGTCCTATTTAATATATCAGCTCTGGTTTTAGGGTCTGACTGAGGACTTCCAAATTGTCACTCTATAAGGAATAGCTACATCTGGCTTTCTCTCAGAGGAAATAAAATCCTTGAAGACATTGGCTATGCTGTGGTAGTTGGTACACATATTATTTGGTTTTCTCACAGAATGTTGACAACTTCTATTGTATTAGGGTTCTTTAGAGACACAGAACCAATAGAAGATTTTATCTATATATCATCTATCTATCTATCTATCTATCTAGATATCTAGATATCTGTCTATATATCTATATCTATCTGTATCTGTCTGTCTATATATACCTAGCTCTCTAATCTATATGAATATGTGATTTATTACAAGGAATTTGTTCATGTGATTATGGAGATTTAGAAGTCCCATGATAGGCCGGCCGTCTGCAAGCTTGTGACTCAGGAAATCCAGTGGTATAATCCCAAAGGCCTGAGACCCAGGGGAACCATTGCAATGGGGTAAATCCAAGTCCAAGGACAGGAGAAGGCTGATATCCAAGCTTAAGCAGTCAAGAAGGGACTGAATTCTCTCTCTTCCTCTATTTTATGTCTTATTCAGGCTCTCAACAGATTGGATGAGGCCCACCCACAATCTTCTTTACTGAGTCCGCTGATTCAAATGCTAATCTCATCCAGAAACACCCTCACAACACCCCAGAAATAATGTTTAATGTGAGCACCCTGTGGCCCAATCAAGCTGACACATAAAGTTAACCATCACATCTATCCTGTACTGTGATTAAACCCAGCAGTCATATATTTAGCATTTATTATTTGTTAGACACTGGGCTACAAAGACAAATCATATTTAGACTCTGCCCTCATATCTTCATCATTTCAGGGACAGGCAAATAACTTACTACGATTTGATGTGATTAGTGTTACAATATATTTAATAAAACCTGGGGAGTTTGTTGGGCCATGGATGGCTTTACGTATGAAGTGACGTTGACCTGGGCCTTGCACGGCAGTATCACAGTGACTGGAAGAAATGGGAACAACCAAAAAAAGGTGGAATCTTTTGTTTAAAAAAAATTTCTTCATAAATGGAAAAGTCATGTTTTGTCTCCTTTGGACACAGAGGTTCCCTGCACAATTTCTTCTTGGAGTTAAGGGTAAATGCGATATCTTTAAATATTTCAGCTAGAATCTATTGAGGCTCATGTGTCCAAATAATTTTCTTTCATCTTCCCTGTCTTTCCCCTCCCCCTATCTCTCTCTCTCTCTCTCTCTCTCTCTCTCTCTCTCTCTCTCTCTCTCTCTTCCTCTCTCTCTGTCACTGGTTCATGCGCTCTCAAGCTCTCACTCTCTTTTTTGCTCACACATTTTCATTCTCCGGCCACTTGATTATAGTAGTTCATCAGCTAAGTTTTGTGTTATCTATTTAGAGTGCATTGTCAAAGTAGTTTATATAATATATATTTTACCAGAAGATACCGAGGGATCATAAAAATGAGCATCTCCTAAACATAACCATTTTAGTTAATATTTTGATTTAATGAGAACATTAAAGCAACATAGTAATTGATTATTAAAGCATTTATTAAAGTATAATATCTATCTGGTTAATTTTATGTATCAATTCGGTACATGAAAAAAATAATAGTAACCTCCTTCGCCTCTCCTAAGCTATGTTAGGTGAGAATTGTTTTCTTACTGTTCTCCAAAGAGACTTTTATTTAATAAGATTATGAATAATTGTTGACAATAATGAGTTCAGTTCTTTATCTTTTACATGATTTAGTCCTTCACTGTACCTTATAGCCTAATGGAAGTCAGACTCACAAATATTCCAATTTAAAGTCCAATTTAATTGATTATTGATAGTCAACATGCTTTGTGTTCCTAGAACTAGTTAGGCGCCAAATTCTGTACCAGTTAGAGAAACAGAACCATGGAAATGGTATAGAATATGGGATTTATGATCAGGATGTGGCCTCATTCAGCTGTAGGAGCTAGTCTAAGCAAGTTGCTTCTGTATATTTGGTACTAGGCCTGAAGTCATCAGGGCAGGCAGGCAGGAAGGAGGAGGGGGAAGTGAAGGAGAGCAAGGAAAAACCAGAATCGGGATGCACTGGCGTCCACACAGATTTCTCACTGCCTATAGGCCTCCGATCTTGGGGATGCTGGGAAGCTGGCGCCCTTCACTGAGTCAAACACATCATGGCCTGAGAATCCCATACTGATGGAGAGCCTCTGGGAGATGCAGGTGCTGTGGGCCGATGTGCCCCAGCAAGGTGAGCCAGCACATCAGTGACAATGCGTGTGAGCTACACTTGCGTCTGGAGCCCTGCAGTTGACCTTCTGAGTGTGAAATGAACATGACTGCTGCTGCACTTCTGCCTTCTGAATCTTACCAAAATGTCTCTTATAACCCAGGAACGGTGGAACTATGTAGGGAAGACAGTGCTGGGACATGCAGATCGAGCTCAGTTAAGTTGTGACAGTTAATATCCACTGAGTCCCACGTTGCCTATCCCTGCTCACGCACAGGTCTCCCCCATCCTTCCCGCCACTTGACCGTGGTAGATCATGTACCTTTTTTGAGGCTTGCATGCTTTCCTTGATCCTGCTTTTCCTATCTGAGGACCTGAAGCGCTGCTGCTGGGGACCAACCTTGCAATGGAGATGGTGGCCCATGCAGAGAAAGCTCATCTGCACTGGGACGTTAGCTGCCTGGACTCACTGTCTCTGAGCTCTGCTCATCTCTTGAGAAACTGCAGGATCATGTGTCCTCATGTGGTGCTTGACTCAGTTGTTGGTGTCAGTAGTGACCAAGATCACTCTGCTCCCTGGATTTTGTGCACCTTAATTCCTAGACCGATAAGGCTCAGGCCAGGGCCATGTAGCTGCAGGGAGCTGCTGTTGAGAGCACAGGAAAGACAAAACGTGGCATGAGAACAAGGGGATTCTGATTTGATGCATGGCGGAAGTTGTCTTGACATCAGGGGCTTATCCAGGTAGTAGAGTTTGGAGCAAAGTCCTGAGAGTTTGTATTCAGAACATGAATAAATAATACCAGGTACAGCAGAAGGTTAGAGGTGAGGCTGACAGGAAGTACCGGGAGGACGGCCTCTAGAAGACAGCTAACAAGGAGGCAGGTATTAATTCCAACTGGGCTCGTGAACCAGGAGGCACTAATGCAGGAGGGGAGGACAGGTGGGTGGTTCGAGGGCAAAGGGCAGCACCAGTGGAAGCATGCTGCCCCAAGAGGCAGAGCCACAGGGCTGGAATGGCACGTGGCCCTTTATCTCTTATGCCAAGTCTGCTGTCTTGGTGAACTTTCCTTGCGGTCTGTGTTGAGCCATGCATGGTACGGGACTAGGAGTTTCTATACAACAGAACTTCCTGGAACAAAGATAAAGGGTGTACTTGGTGAGGTGAGTGAAGGTAGACAGGGAGAGGGTACTGGCTTCTCACTGGACTCAGGGAGAAAATTTAAAAAGGAAAGCTTTTGAAAACAACCTATTTTAAATTCCCAGAATTGCATCCATAACCCCAAGATGGATGTGATTTTAATTTCTGGTTTAGAGTAAATTCAGAAGTAGAATTCTAATCAGATAAAGAACAATTAGGTTGCTAAAAAACCATCAGTTACTGCTAGACTATACCAGTTTATACATTTATACTGTGTGTGTGTGTGTGTGTGAGAGAGAGAGATTAAAAGATACATTTTCTAGTTTATGGGTAAATGCTTACTCGATTTTTACCAGGATCATGTGAATTAAGACACTTTACCTGGTTAATTTGCTTTGTAGACTCAGTTTTTTCAAGTGGTGACTACTCATGGGGGTATGTTTCTAAACTATAGATACAAAGGACAGAAAATGCTGTTTGAAGAATTTATCATAGTTAGTCTTGTAAACTCCTCTCTCCATAATGTACTCGTTCTAAAAAGGAGAAAGTGGTAGAAATAGATGGGAGTCTGGCTGCTGGGCCAGATTTGTTATTTCCACCTATGATAGCTTTTATCAGTCTCTAAACTACTGAGGGACCTGCCTAAGGTTGCACAGCCATAACAGAACTGCATGCATCTATTCTCTGTTTTGTAACATTTATTTGTACTTCATTTCTAAAAATGCTATTCAGAGTAGAAGGCCCCAGTAGAGAAATTATTGTGGAGATGGTACTTGTGAAAATACCTGTGTGGGGGGAGGGGAGACTGAGTTCTTACAGGTAGAGCAAAATTTATTTTTTAAAGCAATTTAATGATAGATTTACGTTTATAATTTCTGGTTCTATACTAGGACCGAACTGCATATTCAATGCTTACTTGTCTAAGTAGATAATGATTGCAGCCGCAACTTACCTTTCAACTCCACCCATAGAGTTTGAAGGAAGGTTCAGATGTCAAATATGCACAGGTGGACTTGGCCTGTAATTTGGTAGTTCACAGCTGACTGCTGGCCAGCGTGGTGCAAATTATCAAGGGGAGGCAAAGAGAGAAAAGGCCAAGAGAGCTCTGTGTGGCAACTAAGACTGAGAATTGACTCATCTTCCCCAGTGCTAATCAATTATACAAGAGATGCTTACTTTTTGTTCTGCCAGAAACAATATATGTTGTTGTAATGTAAGAATTTAATTATGGTGGGGAAGTCTCTAATGCTTTTTGAATGAGAAATGGAACCTCAAGCATACTTTGCCTGTAACTATGCAACCGAGACACTGCTAAAGCCCCTGCTTTAGAAACTGCTGGTGACAACAGTTTACTTTCTCCACATTGAAATGTGCTGGCAGGGTGAGAGGGGAACCTGAGTGGGAGCAGTGGGTTAGCTAATTGTCATTCTTTTTATGTCGGCTAGGCCTCGTTCAGGAGTTCAGGATGCAAAGTCTGTGCTGCAAGGTAATGCTATTGTTGGCATCAAGAGTAGCTTCTTTCTAGATATTATTATCAAGTAATGCTGAAAATTTCAAACATTTGCCTTAGAAATGTAGAAATTTGGAGTTGGTTGGCGCTAGAAGAATTATCTCATTCAACTGGATAATGGAAATAGGAGGGAAAAGATCAATAAAAATGAAGCTATTTGCTCACAGTTACACTCGCAGACTGGCAGATTTGGGAGAAAGAAAGGCATAGAGGGAATATGGTTACTTGTTCGAGGTGTGATCAAACAGTACTATGAATGTTTAAATAAATATTTACTACAGTAAAAGACACATTGCCATTAATCCCCCTCAAAACACTCCCCCTCACTTCTAACACATGTATCCCATCGTTCTTACCACTTTCTGAAGCAGTTCTGGAAGTCCTCTTTTCTGAGTGTCTTTCGTTGTGCTGTTGTGGCTGCCTCAATATTCTGAATCATTTTGACTTTGGGGAAGAGCCAGAAGTCACACAGTGCCAAACCCTGTGAATAAGGTGGATGAGGACACACCGTAATGATATTCTATGACAGAAATTGCTGATACAAAAAGCCATATGTGACATGGAGCATTGTCTTGATTGAGGATGATTTACAGCACACTTTAAAATACACTTTCTTTCAACCATAGCTCACACCTGACTGACTGCACTGAACAAGTTAAAACTTGTCACACACTGTTACTAAGGTTCGTTGCACCACTTCCCCTATTGAAGATCCCTGCCTTTCCGTTGGATGGCACTTGGCAGCAGCATTCACCCTATGTTTTGATCACCGTGGAAAGGCTCCGTGTCACAGATCGCTTCTGGTACACAATTTCTGTCAAATGAAAACATACAGTGTGTCCTCATCCACCTTATTCACCGGGTCTGGCACCATGTGACTTCTGGCCCTTCCCCAAAGTCTAAATGACCATGAAAGGTAAACATTTTGAATCGAATCAAGACATTGAGGCAGCTATGACAGCACAACTAAAGATATTTATGATAGAGGACTTCCAGAACTGCTTCAGAAAGTGGCAAGAATGATGGGATAAGTGTGTTGAAGGTAAGGGGGTGTATTTTGAAGGGGATTAATGGCAATGTGTCTTTTACTGTAATAATATATATATTTTTTAATTTAAACATGCACCACAGTTTTAGATCACACCTATAATTCACAGATTTTAAGATCTGGTGTAAGCAAGTATGTTTAACTTCTTCCTGTTTCTGAATTTAAAGCAAAAGTTACCTGATAGATATCTTTTTAATGAATGTTTGAATAAACAGATAGATGGAGTATGAATGAGAACAAAAGAAAGAGAATAAGAGGAAGTAAAAACAGACCTCGGTTACTTCCTTCTTTGGAAAAAAGTGTTAAAGAGCATGATAATGTGTGATGGAAGGAAGGAAAGAGGAGATCCTGAAAAATTGATAAATGGATCACACAAAACCTGAAGCACTGAAAATTTCTTTTATTAAGTTTCACTTTTCCAGTAAGTAGTAGTGAAAGAAAAGTTCTGCTTTACAGGCGTTGACTCTGTGGACAGTGGAAAGGGAAGGGTTTTCCTAAAGAGCTACCCTACACAGCTATCCTGAGGACGTGCTAAAAATGTTCTTAGACTGTGGTTAAATATAACAACAAATATGAAGAAAGTACTTTCCTATACTAATATTTATGATTATTGTACACATTTATGATAGCCCCACAATTTTATATTGGGGCATCTAGCAACACGGCTTTTTTTTTTTTTTAATGAGTAATGTACTTTGGCTTGGTAAATTGAGTATTCTGAGGATTTCCCCTTTACTCTCCTTTTATGCTTTAGTAATGCAAATCAAGTTTTGATTCTTGTGTTAAAATAATTGCTTGTGTTGTGTAATGACTCTATAGTCTTAATAAAGCAAATCCTAGCCAACTAAGTCATTTTTTACAAAATCAGTAATTTTGAAAATTCTTTTTTAATCAATTAAAAGAATTGTTTCCTAGTTGAAAAAGTAGGGATAGACGCTTTCTTGAATTTATTAACTATCTGATAGATATGAGAGAATATATGTACTGAATATGTAAGTTATAAGACATAATAACAAAGAGAAACCTAACTTGTCAGAAACCTGACCGTTGAGTCCGCGAACTTGTTTTTAATGATGTTGCTAACCTTTTTTGATATCAGAGGGATTATTCGTTATGAATTTGTACCAACTGGACAAGAAATTAACCGAGTTTACTATTTGGAAGTGCTGAAAAGGCTGTGTGAAAAAGTTAGAGTTAGATGACCTGAACTTTTTGCCAACAATTCATGGCTCTTGCATCACGACAAGGCCCCAGCTCCCACGGCACTGTCTGTGAGGCAACTTTTAGCCAGGAAACAAATAACTGTATTGAAACACCATCCCTACTCACCTGATATGGTCCCCAATGACTTCTTTCTTTACCCGAAGATAAAGGAAATATTGAAAGAAAGACATTTTGATGACATTCAGGACATGAAGGGTAATATGACAACAGCTCTGATGGCCATTCCAGAAAAGGAGTTCCAAAATAGCTTAGAAGGGTGGACTGGGCGCTGGCATCAGTGCATAGCTTCCCAAGGGAAGTACTTCAAAGGTGACTGTAGTGATATTCAGCAATGAGGTACGTAACACTTTTTCTAGGATGGGTTCGCGAACTTAATTGTCAGACATTCGTAGACTTTTTCCAGTGACCTTAAAGACCCCTTTTAGTCCCATATATGAATATTACAATCTCCTTGCTTTTTATAATGCTTTTCATCATGAATAAGTACATGTTTATGAGCTGTATATTGTTTCCTTTTGCTTGTTTTAGGACATATGAGTGGTGCCGTACTATTTATGTTTTTTTGTGATTTGCTTATTCGAAGTTTTATTTTTGATGTTCACCACACTGATGCATGCAGGTGAGATTATTTATTTCCACAGCTGAATAGAATTCTATTAAATGACTATACTATAATTTATTCATCCTCCAGCAATAGACGTGTCTGTTCTTTCTAGCTTTTTGCAGTTTTGAATAATGCTTCCATGGACAGTCATTTAAATGTGTCCTCGAGCACAAGTAGAAGAGTTTCTCCGGAGTGTTTACCTAAGAATAGAATCTCTGGATTGTAGTGTGTGCATATTTTCAACCATACTAGATCACAGCTAATTATTTTCCCATATCAACACTTTAATTGCACTGTTTAATAGTTCCATTTCTTCATATCCTTACCAACTGTTGGTGTCTGCTGATAGTTAAAGTTTTGTCAGTCAGGTGTATTAAATAGAGTCTTCTTGTGGCCTTAATTTCACTTTCCTTTTACTGATTGATTATGTGTTTACTGGTTATTTGAGTTTCTTCTTCTGTGGAATTCCTGTTCAAGTCTTTTGCCTTTTTTCTCATTGAATGGTGGTCTTCTCCCCAACCCCCCAAGGGATGGATATTCAGGATTGATTAAATGTGTTGAAAATATTTTCTCCAAGTTTATGGACTTTCATTTTACTTTATATTGCTTTAATTTTTAATTTTGTTGAATGTATACTCAATGGTTAGTGCTTTTTCTATCCAGTTTGTCATGATAATGTTTCATGCCCTACTGAATTCTGTTTGTAATATTTTATATTGGATATTTACATCTACTTTCGTAAGTGAGATTGATCTGGACTTTTCTTATAATATTCTGTCTGGGTTTGGTATCAGTATTAGAATCTTTCTATTCTTTGAAAGCATGTGAATAAATCGAAAAATCTACTCCTTACATATTTGGTAGAACTCATGTAAAACTATCTGAGCCTAGTTTTTGCTTTGTGGGTAAAATTTGAACTTGAAATTTAGTTCCTTTAATGGTAATAAACAACTTACCAAAACTGACTGAAGAAGAAATGGAAAATCTAAATAGTCTCATTTCTATAAATGTGTCTATTTATTGTCCGTTTTCAAATTTATTGGCATAAACATTGTATTAGTTTTCTAGCGCTAGCATCACAAAGTAATCACAAACTGGGTGACTTAAACAACAGTTTATTTTCTTACATTCTGGAGGCTGGAAGTCCTAGACAAGGTGTTGATAGAGTTGATTTCTTCTGTGGCCTTTTTCCTTGGCCTATAGATGGCCGCCTTCTCCTTTTGCCTTAATATGGTCTTTCTCCGTGTACTTCAGTGTTTTAATCTCTTGTTATTATTATATAAAGACATCAATCATTAGATTAGGGCCTACTGATTTTACCTTTTGCTTCAATAACCTCTTTAAGGCTCCATCTCTAAGTATAGTCACATTCTGAGGTACTGGGACTTCAACATAAGAATTTTGAGGGGACACAATTGAGCCCATAACAAGGATGTTGACAGTTGTCTCTTGATTATGTTTTTAATTTTATATTATGTACTTTTGCCTCCCTTTTCCTTTCTATAGGAAATTAACAATTGTGAAAGAGAATGATCCAAGAAAAAGGAATAATACAAACAGTTGCAGAGAGGGAGAAAAGAAGAGTTTATCTTTAGCTTTTTAATTAAATGAGTAATTTAATTTCTGACAGGGCAGAAAGGTCAGTGGGGGGCATTCTACCAAATATTTATACATTATAATATTAGAATATGTACAGTTCAAGATATTTGATATGCTGTAATAACTTTTAAAAATATATTTTATTAACCATAAAGCCACAGTTAACAGTTTGTTGGTATTTTCTTTATTTTGTGTGTGGTTTCTCCTTGATATTATATTATTATTATTATTATTTATTTTTTTAATTGGGGAATATTGGGGAACAGTGTGTTTCTCCAGGGCCCATCAGCTCCAAGTCGTTGTCCTTCAGTCTCGTTGTGGAGGGCGCAGCTCAGCTTAAAGTCCAGTCACCGTTTTCAATTTTTAGTTGCAGGGGTTGCAGCCCACCATCCTGTGCGGGAATTGAACCAGCGACCTTGTTGTTGAGAGCTCGTGCTATAACCAACTGAGCCATCCAGCCACCCCTCTCCTTGATATTACTAATTGAATACTCTTTAGAGATGCTTTTGAATATCTGTTTCTTTTTTAAAAGAAATACTTCAAATTGTATTTGAGGAAATTTATTAACACTGAATTATTTCTTCAGATTTCACTCAAAGTAAGTAAGAATGTATCAATTATTAAATTCTAGTGTTTAGAGGGGAGAAAAGGTGGTGAAGTGATGAAAGGTAATTTTAGACATGCTACATACTGTGTTTACATTGCCAGGTCTCAGATATTAACACAAATTTGAGGGTGAATATATGAGAGAAACATTTTTATGTAGAAAGTCCCAAACTTTCTGTGTATTTATTAGGATAAAGGGTCTTGTAGAGTTATAAGGTTACTTTTATATTACATACTAGATATGATATTGATTGGAATTTTAGGTTTTTAGATGAAAATACTTGTTTTATTAATGAAATAATTAATTAAAAAAATAAGCATACAAGGATAATGTTACAATTGAAAATCCAGTTCTTAAATTTCAAGATTTCCTTTTAATGAATTATTGAGCAATTAGCAAATTTATCTGCTGGGTAGAACTCTCTACCTGGTCCTTTGGAAAAGCAGGAAACTTGTAGTGTGTCCTGAAAGTTTATCAACTAGCCAAGCAGCAAAAGATGTAAATCTGTTTAATGTTCATCAATTAAATCTGTTGTTCATCCTGGTTCTTTTCCATGACTCTTTCGTTCTGAGTTATTTTTTTTATCTCTTGATCCACTAGATTTCATTGTCAAGTGATTTTAAGAAAATATCGTATGTCCTGCATTCCCTAAGATATTTTATGTTTGAGCATATTAATCAGCTACTTTTATACTCTAAGGTCAGGTTGATTTAATAAAATAATTGGATCACCTTTTTCCTCAGAACTCTGTGGAAATTTAGTGCCACAGTACTTCTGCAATTGAATGTTTCTAGGACCAGTGAGGCTAATCTGATCCTCCCATTCCCCCTTCCTCATTGTAAGTGAATTGCTTTTTCCTGCCGGAACACCTGCAGAATTTTTTTTATCTTCAAGTTCAATGACTTAAGGATACAACTTATTTTGGATCATTCTGTATCAATTTTTTTTCTGCAACACTGCTACTTCAATTTGTTCTTTCCTCACTTTAGGGAAAATTCGTACTATTATTACTTGAAATATTTTTCTAGTCAGTTTTTTTTTTTCTCTAGAGGATCAGGAATTTTCAGTTTGTTTTTCATGCCTCTTCTCTTTTATCCATTAAAAATATGTATTCTTCTTTCTCCTCTCTTTAACTGTAATAAAATTAAGCCATTTTTCTACATCAGTAATGCAGTTTTTAGCCATATCTTCTCTCATTTTTAGCCATGTCTCCTCCTCATTCCCTTGCTGTTTTTATTTTTATTTATTAGTACTGACTTGATATATATATATATATTTTTAAGATTTTATTAGGGAAGGGGAACAGGACTTTATTGGGGAACAGTGTGTACTTCCAGGCCTTTTTTTCCAAGTCAAGTTGTTGTCCTTTCAATCTTAGTTGTGGAGGGTGCTGTTCAGCTTCAAGTTGTTGTCCTGTCAGTCTTAGTTGTGGAGGGCGCAGCTCAGCTCCAGGTCCAGTTGCCATTTTCTAGTTGCAGGGGCACAGCCCACCATCCCTTGTGGGAGTCGAACCTGCAACCTTGTGGTTGAGAGGACGCGCTCCAACCACTGAGCCAGCCATCTGGGAGCTCAGTGGCAGCTCAGCTCAAGGTGCCGTGTTCAATCTTAGTTGCAGGGAGTGGAGCCCATCATCCCTTGCAGGAGTCGAGGAATTGAACCAGCAACCTTGTGGTTGAGAGCTCACTGGCCCATGTGGGAATCGAACCGGCAGCCTTCGGAGTTAGGAACATGGAGCTCTAACCGCCTGAGCCACCGGACCGGCCTCTTGATATATTTTTTGATCTTTGGTATGTTTTGATGGCTCTGCAACATCTTTTTAATTTCTGTTATTTTATCTTTGAGTCCCTGTTCACTGATAATCACTTTATTTATTTATTTATTTTTTAAATCCACCTATTGTAAAACTTTCTGTTTTAGGTTGTGTTTCCTTTGGAAATAAGTGCTCTTTTCCCTCCTTTGCACACTTGTTTCCTTTTATATCTCGCTTGTATTCTTTCTTCCTTTTTATCCTATCACATGTTTACATTTCATTCATTTCTTCTTGTCGAGTAGATATTCTCTTTGTTAGGATATACTCTTGATTAATCATTTTTCCCGTTTTTCATACTGTAGTCGAGACCTATTTTCCCTTAGGTGCTACATTTTGAGAACAAATTTTTGCCTCTTCCACTTTGCTGTAATTCAAGGTGAGGAGTTAAATGGAGCTTTTTCAGAGGAAATAGAGGAGGGAAAGAGCTTGGCTGGGTTATGTACAAGCTGTGTCACATGTCCTGTGCCTTCCCGCCCCATTTTGACCATGCATAGACAATGATGTCTTTTCAAAGGGGCACTCAGGTATAAAATGTCCTTACAAAGGCATGCAAACTATTTCTGTACCTTCCAGCTAAGTGACGTGATGCTACATGGAGCTTTGTGGTGTTTTGTTTCATACTATGGCTTCCCTCTTTACACATATAATCCCTGGGCATTTTTTTTTAATTAAAAAACTGAAAATTTCTCCATAGGGTAATTATTTTAAGTATTTAAAATAATTTAAGTATTTAAGATTACTTTGGGGCCAGTATAAGCATCTTCAGTGTTAAATTACATGGTCATTTTACAGTTTCTTGAGCAGAAAATGTTTAGAAATAGTAAATGGGTTTTACGTTTCTCCTTTTTGTATATTACTGTTACACCATTTTCTGTTGCCAATGTAGAAACAACTTAATTATAAAGTGCATATTATTTAAAATTATTCTTTCATTAGGCATCCCGATTTTGTGTCAGTTTTGGTGTTTCAATTTAAAATGAGCTAGTATTTATAAAATAGGTACATGAGCTGCATGAAATTATTGGGTGCATTACCTTGTAAAATCATATTCTACTTCACTGCTTCACTGTGTTTATCTCAAGGAAGAGGAATGATTCTTTTTTCGTTGTTTGTTTTTTTGGTTCTGACATAAATCCAGTTCTCACACGGGCAAAACATGCACAGTCTTCAGTGTGCTTCTGGTGATTCATTAAGTCTTTTAGAGTGCAGAGGGCAGCAGTGGGTCACGCGAGGGCAGGATTTGAGCCTGGAGCCTGTCACCTCCTATTGATCTACCAGTTATTTGTTTCATTTATGTTTGAAGTTGCTCCACTGTAGCTGTGATTACTGTGAATTCCATCTGAGACCTACAAGATGATAAAAATAAATTGAAATTTATAAAGTTTACAAAAAAAACCCCAAAATCAGCCTTCACAGCCAGTTTATTATGCTTATGTTTAAATGCAATTGGTGTTAGAGTCACTTCAATTGAGAGAGCCCTTAAGGAAGTTATTTGTCATATGTTTTAAAGATTGACTGTCTGTGACTGAGGAACTGCCATGCTGTTCTAAATGATTATTGTGAATCAATCATATCAACATTTTATTGATTGGATTAATTATAAAGAGTCAAACTTTATAGACTATTTTAAAGACCATGTTTCTTCAATGGAACATTCACAGTGAAAATGTATCAGGATAATTGAGGAAGTTTCATTTATTGTTAGTGTTTTTTTAATCCTCATGAATCAAAACTCACAATGTTAGAAGAGTCTTAAAATTCTCATGCAAAAACTGTTGTTTTTAACAGGTGGTCATGATTTTACATACTTGTGCATATTGTTTTTTTCTCTTTTTGTCAAAGTAAAGTATTCTAGAATTTTAAGGTTTTCTTTGGCATAACTTGACATTTCTTTTCTTGAGAGTCTTTATGTACCATTCAATTTGATTTAATACATATTTATTGATTATATAACACCAAAAGTATGATTGATTGGGCTAGTGTCTTTGTGCAGTCAGTTAATTTGTGAGTGGAAGACAAACCAGCCAACAACCAAAAACTTTTAAAACTCCTCTTTTTGTTTCCTTTGAGTGATTTGATCAATTAAGGTAAAAAAAAAAATCTATTCCTAGTTCATATGTCCACCATGAATGTAGTATTTTAATTGCCATCAGTACTTATAAACAGAATCTACTGGATAATTGGTGGTGATGAAACCCATCGAACAAGAAGTTTCCTTTTTTTGAGCCCCATGAGAAACATTCACCATGCATTTCTTAATCCAGGGCCTTAAAGGAATCAGTTTCATAGTTTATAGTTTAGTAACTTCCCCTATCTTGGAGAATATTGTCATGGAAGTGGAACCAAACCACAAAAGGGTGATGTAGCCCAGACAAATTATATATATATATTAATTACATAATTAATATATATATATATATTACATCGTTGCCTAAAAACAGGGGTCAGTAGATCTCCCAGTCTCTTATAGTATTATTGCTCCTGCATTAGAGGTTGGAAGCTTGTCAGAGGCTCTGTCTGGCACTTGGTCCCAGAGTTTATTTTCTTAAGGAAGTTCGCAAATTTGGATTGCCTTATGTTTCTCCCCAAATTAATAACCTCAATATAAAACTTTTAAATGTGGTTGTGTTTGATTGCTTATTAGAAGTCTCTGGCAAGTGAGGCATTTAATTTATAATGCTTAACTTCTTGATTCCTTGCTTGATTACATCTTTTTTGTTTTTTTGGCATCTGTTCTTATTGATATATTACATATTTTTAAAAATAGCCCAGTTTTTTATCCCTTGCCAAGTTCTGATAACTTTATCATTTTGTGGTATTTATGTTTATAATTTTTTAACATTTGCAATTAGTATAAATTTAACTTTGAAAACCACTAACAACTCTTTTGTTTTTCAAGGATGCCCTCCCACAGATGATATTAACATTTTTTTTGCAGTTTATGCAATTTTGTTTAAAAAACATTCCCCACCCTTCTGCTACTTCCAGCCCTTGATTTAACCCACTGAAAATGGGTACTTTGACAGCATCTGCACTGGGAAATGCTTTCCAAATAAAACATTTGTTAGAACACACAAACGATTTATTTGGGTACATCTAAGAGCCTAAATATTTGATTCAGCTGCCAGTATGTGCTTTATTGGCTAATGTTTCTACAGTGTTTCTACATTTGTATAGGCTAGCGGCCAAGTTGTCCGCCAGTCTGGTACCTCTTGGGGAGTGGAAGTGGGTGTGTATATGGGGTGTTGGTAGCACTACAGTGTTCCTGTGTGTAACCAGTTGGCATATGTCAGAACTGGCAGATGTTGACCCCACCAACCCGGAAGCATATACATACTAACAAGCTTCCTCAGTCTGTCCAAAGTAATTGAGGAAACCTACTCAGATCCCCCGTGACATTTATCCAGGGAAATCAGTTCATAGTGCAACTTATTCAATCATGTTGGACCTAAAGTGTCAAGACACTTAGTACATTTAGATCTAATACGTCATTATTGTGCGAAGATATATTATGGTAAAAATACTACATGTGTAGTGCTTTATTGTTTATGAAGAGCATTGTCATGTTTTTTCTCATTTGATCAATCAAAAAAATACTTATGAGGTAGATGGTGTTATATCTATTTGTGAGATAAGTAATAAGTCAGACAAGTTGGAAGTGTTGACACTGTGGGATTAAATCCTCATTAGCAGATCCACCACCTATGTCCTTTCACTGTGCCACCCAGGAAATAAGGCATGGCCAATCGAAGATGGACTGACTTTGTGTAATACAAAATTGTGACTTGGTGTAATACAAAATACCAAATTAAGGACCCAAGAACTCTGCTTGTACCACCAACATCAGGGGGTCCATCAGCAACAAGCATTTGTTGATCCTAACTATGTATTATGGGATTTTTAAAGTTTTGATCAGATGTGCTCTGAAACTATAAGTCTCTACATAATCAGAACAAACAATGGATAAGCGACGATGCACGTTATCTAAGACAGACATAAATAATATGTTTTCTTTCTGTGTGGATACTGCATTAAAGGAAGAAGATTTGATGGTAGCCTTATGAAGAAGATTTTGAGAATGGCTGATTACTAGTTAACAGATCACTGGGAAGGCTTCTGTTGCACGTATGCACTAGTGCTTTCTACACATGTGCTTGGTGCCAAGCAGTGTGCTGGGGACTGGGGATACAAAGGTAATTGATACATAAGGTTCAATCCCGAGGAGGAATTTGCAGTCTAGAAGAAACCCCTGAACACAGTAGAGGAAATGACTCAGTTTGGTACATGTTACGGACTTACTTGTGTCTCCCCAAAACTAACATGTTGAAGCCCTCACCCCCTGGATCATGGTTCTTGCAGGTTGGGCCTTTAGGTGGTAATTAGGTCATGAGGGTGGAACCCCCATGCTGAGATTGCTGCCCTTGGAAGAAGAGATGTGAGAGAGCTCCGTCTCTCCATGTGAGGACACAGCAAGAAGATGGCAATTTGCAAGTGGAAAAGCGAGGCCTTACCAAGGACCAAATAAACCAGCAGCTTGATTTTAGACTTCTTATCCCCCCAAACTATGAGAAACTAATTTCTGTGGTTGAAGCCACCCAGTCTATGATATTTGGTTTTAGCAGCCTGCGCTGACTAATGCAGGAATGATAGAGGAATCTTCACAGACTGTATTTGAACAAGGTCTTAAAGGATGAGTAGGAGTTCTGTCACCAAATAAGGAGGACAGGGTATTCCCCCCAAGATAAACTAAAGGTGGGCATGCCCTGATGTGTGAAAGGGAACGTAAACCAACTCCAGTGGTTGTGCACCGATGGAGGGATTGGAGGAGAGTTTAGAAGCTAAACTCGGGCCTGTTTGTCAGAAGTCCTCTCGAATGTGGGATTCAATATATCCCACATTGCACATACACCCAGTCCAATGGTTTTAACCCTTTTTTCTGCTTCTGTATCTTCATCTGTTCAATTTAGTCAGTGTAAATTTTCATTAGTTATAGTAGTTGTCTCCAACATGCTGTAGAATCTCTGAGAAGATAGGTTTTTGCATTCTGATCCTTCATGAATTTGGATCCATATTTCTTGGCCACTCCTTTTCCTTCTCTCCCATCTAACACACACACACGCACACACACACACACACACACACACACACACGCACACGAGTCCTAACTTAGCAGCAGCCCAATATTTCCCTGGGATTAGTATCCTCCAGCTCCAATATGGCAGAAAAAATTGAGAATAGCTGCCATAAACAATGGGAAGACTTAAAATATAAGTGTACATATAAATATGGAAATATAATACCATCAACCTATATGTTTATAGAAATATAATTTGTTGCTGATAGAAGGAAATATTTTATGGAACTGTGTAATTCATTGGTGATGCTGATATAGACTAGAAGGGAAATTGTTGGCAGCTGGGAAATCATTTAGGGCCTATTTAATAATCAGTGAAAACATGATGACCTGAATTAAGACTGTAACAGTAGAGATAGTAAGCATGGATGGTGTGGAGAGAGATTTTAGAGCTGGCATCAATATAACTTTGTAACTGGTCAGGAAGGGAATGTCTAGATTCCTCATTGGTGCACAATGATGCCATTAATATGAGTAGAGAATAATGGAGAAGAAAAGAAAGTAGATTTTTTGAAAGTATGAGGTAGGCAGAGAAATAAGTGAGATGAGGAGGCTTTATAAACTTAGACATTTTTTAACTTATGGGAAGTAGAAGTAGAGGTTACCATGCGGAATAGGGATCTGTAACTCAGGAGACAGATGGGACCTGGACATGGATTATCTGTATAGGAATGGAATTATGGCAGTGAACATAACTTGGATTTCTCAGGGAAGAATGTGAAAAAGCGGAATAAATGTAGACTGAGGTATGGGTTTTATAGGCTTCTGAAGTTGATACTAAATGTGTAATAGATGGAAATCACGTGTTAAGGACTCCAGAAAAATAAAGGATGAATAAATTCCATTCTCTTAAGGAGTTGACAGAAATACTCTTTACATTTTGCCAAGTATTTTCACAAAACCATCTTTTAGAAAATGTCTTAAGTAAGTTTCTCATCTAAACAAATGTTTAATAAGGCAAAGAAAATCTCAAAATTAGAGTGCTCATTTTGCAGTCAGTTTACTGACAGTCATAGATGATGACATATACAGATTCTACTCTTGGATGGCCTGAAGTAGAGCTGTATCAAATAATTATTTGCATTGAAAATATTAGGTAAAATAGAAGCATACAGAAATCTATTGACATATCACTAATAGGGTCTTATTTACCTAGAAACCATAGCTACCTGAGACCCCACCAACTACTACTTGGTATTATACAGGTAAGGCCTCTGAGAAGACAGCTAGATGCCACAAGGTATGTTCAGTTCATTTACATGAGAGTATATTGCATGCTTAAGTATCTATATTTCCATACAAGTTTAGCTGGTTTATTAAAAAAAAGAAAATACACAATAGACGAGAAGCAGTAAATTTGAATTAAGCATTTTACCAAAGAAGAGAACCTTAAAAGAGTTTCTAGTTGAATCTCCTCATCTTAGATGTTAAGAGATGTTAAGTGACATATCCAAGGTCATTTAGCTAGAATAGTAACTTAAATCAACTTGACTCTTCGTCCAATATTCCTTCTTTTCCACCATAGGGCAGAAGGAGCATCTATAAAAAGAACATGACAATACTGGGAAGTAAAAGCCTGACAGACTATAAAATGCAGATAACAAAAACTCAAGAAGCACAACGTTGGGTCATTTAGTACATTCACACTTCAGTGGGCCCTGAAGTTATCTCTATATAGTATTGCATAATCATTGAGGCTCATAATTATTGGTCTGTGTCATCAAGAAAACATTACCTTATGTCCCTAACCTTTTTATTTAAATATATCAGGGATATTTCCATCCAAGTGGTTAATAGTTTTTCTTTTGAATTTGAAGTTAAAAGAGATAAATCCTCACCCATCCAGAAAACTAAATTCTTCAGAACACAATATTCCAAGAATGCTGTAATAAGGGAGGCTGATAGAGGAAAGAAGAGACAGACCTGTCTTGTGACTTGCTCACTCTTTCATTAAAATGGTGCGACTTCGATGTTTGGTGCAGAGAATAATGTACCTTAAATGTTGCCTGACCTTTACCACCGAAGGTCTCATACATGTTTACAGGAAGGAGGGATCTGTGTCCAATACATTCTTACAAAGTTGATGGCTTAAGGCTCATTCTTGGTGTCAGACATGAGAGCTTCCAAAGCAGATTGTTTTGTTGTTGTCGTTGTTGTTTTCTTTTTTAAATCACTTGTCTTTGTCTTAGAACCCTGTCCTTTAAACACACACATTATTCACCTCATTCTTCTTTGAATACCACCAGACCGGAGTTTTGTTTTGTGACTGGGTAGTCCAGCCTTGACTGATTCCTTCATTTTGCTATAGCTTCTGCACTGATTCAAGCTCATTTTCTCAGTTTGGTGACTGGCATGACTCTATTTTAACCTGTCATCTTGGTTCAACCTATTTTTGTCAACTTCTCCACCGTCTGTGCCTTTCACTAGGCCAGGAAACTGATTCCCAAGTAAAAAATGAATTTAATTGTGGACTTAGAAAATGTTGCATTTGTATTCGTAAGGTGTTATCAAAAAACAATTCATTTTTGGTTTTTCTAAAGCCAAGGATCTTGTCAGAATTGAGCATTTTTATTTGTGTTTAACTGTGTATGTTACTTGCCATTGAGTTGGCTCCCATTCGTATAGACCCTGTGAATGTGTGACGTCCAAAATGTCATGTTGTCTATAGCCCTGCTCGGCTTCTGTAGACTCCTGCCTGTGGCTTCTTTCATGGAGTCAATCCATCTCGTATTTGGACTCCCTCTTTTGCTGCTGCTCTGTTTTTCCCAGCGTTGTTGCCTTTTCCAAAGAACCCTACCTTCTCATGATGTACCTGAAGTAGCACATCTTTAGTTTTGTCTTTTTTTTGCCTCCAGTGATGTCTAAGGCTTAATTTGCCCTAGGACCCACTTGTTCATCTTTCTGGCGGTCCAGGGTATCCTGAGAGCTCTCCTCCAACACTATATTTCAAATAATTCAATTTTCTTCTTATCAGCCTTCTTCACTCCCCAGCTTTCCCATTCATACACAGTCATTGGGACTATGAGGGTGTGGATGATCTAGGCCTTGGTCTCTAATGGCATATCTTGGCCCTTGATGATTTTTCCTAATTCTTCCATTGGTACCCTTTAACCATATCCTGGTATTTATTTTGTTTACTACAACACACACATATAAAACTCACTGGTAAACATGCGTAAGATTTTAGATAAGTGCCATCATTTTCTTTCTCTCACTTTGGGATGAAATTAGCCACTTTAAGTGGCCGAAATTAGAATTTTTTTATTATGGTGGAAAAGTCAGATAGAAGTTCTTTGTGCATTGCAGAATATTAACTACCATTCCACTGTATTTCCTTAGTAAAGTGCTGGTCATTGGGTTTCAGTGTTGGGCGTAAGACCTTAGGGGTTACTTTCTCTTGAATAAGGTAAGGGATTGCCGAGGATCAGGGGAAATGTAGGGAACTGACTACTTTGTGTGTCACTCAGTGAAAATTGTATTTTGGCTCAATCCTTTTGCACATGGAGCTACAAGGGGCCATAAAGGTTAGGACTGCATTCAAGCTGTCCTCAAATCAGAGCTGGCTACCCTTTTCTTACAAATCTCCAAGGAAAAAAGATTCCATGACCTCGGTTAACTGCACATTTGAGAACTCCATAATCACACTTGTAAGGACTTCTTCCTAAAGCCCATTCCTAATCCTTCCTTTTTCAGTTAGTTTTTTTCCTCTGGCATTATTATTTTTTTTACTTTTACTGTTTTTTTCTTTCCCCTTCTGGTTTCTCTATCAAAACAATACATTCTCATTATCTAGTCATTAGAGAAATATCAGAACACATGAAAAGAAGTCACAGACAAGAACAGTAAATTTACCATAATTTTAATTACACCTGGAATAATGAGGTAACTTTTTACACACCATTTGTATTTTGATTTTAAGAATATGTAGTACAAACCTGTGTATGTTGGTGGGTATATTTCTATATCTTTTGAAGTGACCCTATGTAGTATTTAATTTTATGACTGTGATAATTTATTTAACCACTATCCTATTTTTGAACATTTAGCATGCTTCCAAGATTTAGTAATTACAAACAGTAGAGAAATAAATATCCTTTTGCACATCCTTAATTATTACCTTAGGATAAATTCTAAGAGTTGGAATTGCTAGAGCCAAAGGGATGTGCATTTTATGGCTTTTAATATTTTCTGCCAAATTGCTCCACAGTTTACAGCCCCACGCGTTGGAGTATGAGAGTGGCCTGCTCTTAATTAATTTATATTGCAGCTACATCACAAGACCTTGGAAAAGATAGCTCACTGGCATGAGATGGTCACTTCCTAGCTTTAAGAATATAATAGGGGCTTAATTAACCATCATCCTTTTCCTCCATCGAAATTCTTGTCACCTCATGCCTTTTGTTTAGACTGGGAAATTGTAATATATTTATGCTCTTTTGAAAAGGAGAGATGAATGGTGGAAAAGGGAGCAGGAGTTTTGGAGCATTGTGTAACTGCATATGTGAATGTTCTTTTTTATTTCCTACCCTAGAGACACTGAATCAGCTTCCGTAATATTCTTTGTGGCTCATGTGCAGTAGGATCATAAACATCCGTGTAGACATGAATGGATGACAACTAGTTTTCCCGTCTATCCCATCCTGGTCTGCAAACCTGATCAGTCTCTCTCTGTATAGGAGTATATACAGAGGTAATTAGAGGCTAGACGCCCTGTAGATGTTAGTTAGAAAAATCAGGCTAGTACGTTTTCAAAATTTTGTGGAAGAATGAAGAAATGGGCCATCAAAAATAAGTTGTGCTTTTCACATACAATATTTCCTATGGAGACTTGATGAAAATAGGTTCTTCCCCCGAAGAGTCTTTCCTCTGAAGTAAATCATGTGAGAAATGTATTGTCTTAGGAAAATGTACTCTTAATGGTGGCAGCCTTTATTGATTAAAGTATAAAGATATTGATGGCGCGTTGATTCACAGCACTGCTTTTTGTTGTTGTTTGTGTTGTGTGTAACCCAGCCATGGCGAGTATTTGATCCTGAGGCAAAGCCTTTTAGCTGGTATGGTATCACATCACAGTGGTCCCCACGAATGAGTTACCGGTGTGCCTGAGGTAGCCATCACTTGAGCCTTTGGGACTCTGCCAAGGCCATCCTTGGCTGATTACCGCACTGTGCAGGGGAACCATCGCCTCTTCTCTGTGTTCCATAATGTAACAGCAGTTGGGAAGCCCTGCATATATATCTGTTAGGGCCTTTGGCTTCCTTAGAATACTGTACGCAAGGTTTAGATCTCCCTTCATGTGTCTGAGCATCCAGACTCATGAGGTCTATAGATTACTCTGATACCATTTTGAGAGAATTGAAAGATCCAAAAAGTCCTGAGGTGTACACTAGACCTAGAGTTACCTAAGATTCTCATAGAGTGGTTCTGAAATTCCAGGGTAGTTTTGTTATCTTCGGGGCCCTTTTCCCTGGAGAAAACACTAGCTAGGCTTGAGTTTGCACTACTGTGTTCTGTTGAAGTGGACCATTAACAGTGGGAGATGCAAGATAATGAGTCATGCATAAGAACTGTGAAGGAACTTGCTATTGCATTGTCTTGCTTATTAATATTTGTGTTTCCTTGCAGACTCTGTATGTCTCTGCATCCTTGGCTGTGAAAAAGTACTGGATACGTACGTTTCCTCTTAAAAATTATACCACAGCACAGATCACTTCCTCATTGTCTAAGTTTTGGATGGAAGATTCTGAGTGGTATAAAATTAGACATTAGATACTTCTAACAATAATTTAGGAAGGGGCTATGTATCAGTCTATCAGCTCTTTCCAGTTAGTTTCCCTATTTGTTGGGCCATGATCGGCACCTCAGATGCCTTTACTGCTTAGGGTCCCCTTCGTAATCACAGAATGCTGTGTTTTTCTCCCATCTGTCATTGAGGGGTGGAATCCTTTGTGCCAGTTCTCCTGGATGTTTGCACTTACCAACCAGGGAACCAGATTTTAGCATCAGAGTTGTACGTAGTTTCTTATTCAGAAACTAATGGCTTGAAGAAACGTAAATGTATGATGCTGTATTGAGTGATTACATTTAAATAACTTAGCATTTCTATATTCCTTCTCTTTGACAGCTTATTTTCTGTCAAAATATTAAAATTTGCCCAATCAACTACCCTGTTTCCCCAAAAATAAGACCTAGCCGGACAATCAGCTCTAATGCGTCTTTTGGAGCAAAAATTAATATAAGACCTGGTCTTATATAAGACCCAGTATAGTATTATATTATATTGTACTATATTATATAAGACCTGTTATTATATTATATTATATTATATTATATTATATTATATTATATTATATTATATTATATTATATTATATTATATTATATTATATAGACAAGTCTTATAGTAAAATAAGACCAGGTCTTATATTAATTTTTGCTCCAAAAGACTCATTAGAGCTGTTGGATGGCTAGGTCTTATTTTCAAGGAAACACGGTATTGTAAAATGAAAAGTTTGTCTATTGATGTGATTGCACCATTCCAAGTACTAAATCATCACAAGACTTTTCCATATAGGGAAATGGAATTATTTTGTTGAACACATTTTAACTTAAAAGGATGATTGGTAGAAAGAAACATTGTAAAAACATTGTCAAATGTCTTATTTGTTAGGAGAAGTAGTAAGACTTAATGGCTTAAAACTATTTTTTTTAAGGTTTGTATAATGCATTCTAAAATTGGAAACAGATTGAGAGATTAAGATTAGTCAAGGCAGAGTGCTGTCTTAAAACCTACAATCATTTTTTCCCACAAGACATTTTTCACAGCCATGCAAATCAATGGTGTGTATATATACACACACGTAACAGATATAACTGACATACAATCACACACCCATATGTATCTATATCCTTCTGAAATCTTCTGGCATAAAAATGACTATTTTATTGCTTTATTTAATTGTATTTCAGTGTTATCTTTAATAAATACACTGTGTGATAAATTTCTTCAAGAGAAAAATGATTAAATGTAGAATGACATATTTGCCCATTTGGTCTAGTGTTTAGATTATTAGCAGTTCCTTTCTATTGTTCTTGACAAAATGTTTATAATTAACGTACGATGATAGAATCACATTTGAATCACTGTTAAATATGCTTAAGTAATATAAAATAGTGTGGGAGATTTGTCTGTTTTTTCAAACTTTGTGGATAGCACCTTGCTTTTGGTAGTTTTAGAGACTTGACAACAGTAGTTGCTTTTAGGAATTAGTATTTTTGTATATGTCTAAGTATTTCTGATACCCTCTGATTTATAAAGTAAGAAATGCATTATTGAATTGGCCATTTATTTTTTAGCTGGGTTTTTGAGATCAGTCTAAAGAATATATTCTTTTTTATTAAAAAAAGTGGAATTTGTGATTAACCTGACAGCATAGATTTTTTTTTTAAATGAATAAACTTTATTTTTCGATGCAAAACAGAATTGAGCAGAAGTGTGGAGAGTTCCATCCTATGCACAACCTCCCCAACTGTCCACATCCCACACCACAGTGGTACATTTGTTACAATCGATGAACCTACATTGACACGTCAGTATCACCCGAAGTCCACAGTTTATATCAGGGTTCACTTTCGGTGTTGTACATTCTGTGGGTTTGGACAAATGTATGATGACACCCACCCACCATCGTAGTATCTTACAGAACCAGTGTCACTGCCGTAAAAATCCTTTATGCTCTCTGCCTGTTTATCCTTCACTCCCCCTTAACCTCTAGCAACCACTTATCTTTTTACTGTCTTCGGAGTTTTAATCTTTTCTGAAATGTCATACAGTTGAAATCATGCGCTATGTAGCCTTTTCAGGTAGGCTTCTTTCACTTAATGATATACATTTAAGTTTCCTGCATTCTTTTCATGGCTTGTTAGCTTATTTCCTTTAGCACTGATTAATATTCCATTGCCTGGATGTGCCACATTTTACTTATTTATGCATCTGCTGAGGGATATCATGGTTGCTTTCAAGTTTTGGCAATTATGAATAATACTGCTATACAGATCCATGTGTAGGTTTTTGTATGGATATAAATTTTCAGTTCATTTGGATAAATTCTAAGGAGTGTGATTACTGATTCCTATAGTAAGAGTATGTTTAGTTTAGTAAGAAATTGCTGAACTATTTATCTTTCAAAGTGGCTATATCATTTTGCCTTCCAACCAGTAATATCCTAGAGTTCTTCTTGCTCCACTTTCCTGCCAGAATTTGGTGTTGTCAATGTTTTGGATTCTGGCCATTCTAATAGCTGTGTGGTGGTATCTCATTGTTTTGATATGCAGTTCTCTAATGACATGAGATATTGAACATCTTTTCATACACTTACTTGCCATCTGTATATTTTCTTTGGTGAGATGTCTGTCTTGTAAAGTATTTGGCCCATTTTAATCAGGTCGGTTGTTTTCTTATTATTGAGATTTAAGGACTTTTTGTATATTTTGGGTAATGGTCCTATATTACATGTGGGTTTTTGCAAATACTGTCCAACCATCTATGGCTTCTCTTCCCATTCTCTTGAATGCGACTTAATGAAGCCAGCTTATGAATTACTTCTTTCAGGGTTGTGCCTTTGGTGTTGTATCTATAAAGATATCTCCATGTCCAAGGTTGTCTAGGTTTTCTCCTAAATTTCTCCTGACTTTTAGTTATACATTTTGCATTTAAATCTGCGATCTACTTTGAGTTAATTTTTGTGAAGGGTATAAGGCCTGTCTAGATTCATTTATTTGCTTGTTCCAGTACTGTTTGTTGAAAAGGTTGTCTTTGCTCCATTATAATGTGTTTTAAAATTCACATTCAGTTATTCATTGCTGCTATATAGGAAAGTGAGTGACTTTTATACATTAACCTTGTATTTTGCAACCTTGTGATAATTATTCATATATTCCAGGAGTTTTTTTAGTTGATTCTTTTGGATTTTCTACATAGACGATCATGTCATTTGCGAAAAAAGACAGTTACATTGATTCCTTTCCAATCTGTATACCTTTTACTTCCTTTTGCTATCTTAGTGCATTAGCTGGGACTTGCAGTATGATGTTGGAAAGCAGTGGTGAAAACTGACATTCTTTCCTTGTTCCTGATCTTAGTGGAAAACTTTGGATTCTTACCAATAAGTATGATGTTAGCTGTAGGTCTTTTGTACATGTTTATATCAGACAGTGTTCTCCAGAGAAATAGAACCTGTGTGTGTGTGTGTGTGTGTGTGTGTGTGTGTGTGTATACACTTCTTCTGTGGAGTTTTTTGTTTTGTTTTTTTTAACTCTCGGGCTTGTCTACTCTGAGCCTCCAGTAATTCCCCCATTACAATTTGGGTTTTTCTACTCTAGCGCTGGTTCCCACAGAGGTTTTTGTTTGAGATTTTTTTTTTTACTTTGGCAAGTTGTGGTTCTCTGCATCCTCTTGTCTTTTCTCTCCAATTTCTGAGGCAGCAGTTTGCCCGTGACCTCACCCGTCTGATGGATCTAACAGAAGTTGTGATTTTTGTTTATTCAGCTTTTTACTTGTTGTTATGATGGATTAGCGACTTTAAGCTTCTTACACGGTGGACCAGAAATTGAAAATCCCTAAGGATATCTTTAGTTCTTCCAAAAATGCATTGTTGAGAATCCACTTCTTTTCCTTAAAACTCTCTAGGAATTTTCCTGAGTAACAATTCCGGTATTGTTATGTAATCAGATAACGTGGCCTTAATAGTTAACGCCCCAGGGAAGTGGCAGATACGCTGCAAAGGTCTGTGGTTATTATAAGATAGTATATTTTGTTTAAGTGTCTGACAAGTATAAATCTTTTTTCTTCCTTTACTTTTCCAGATAAGAACAGAAAAGACTGATTTTCCACAAGACTAAAATCTTTTAAAATACACTCACTGGCTGCTCTTTGTATCAAAAAAAGAAAAAAAAGTATTTGGCCCATAGTTTTCTTTTTCAGGGTGCTAAGTTCTTTACACATGGTAATAGTATAATGTGTCCATTTTTCTGTTGTTGTGGAATAGCCTCGAACTTAAAAAAGATGATAGCATTTGCATATTAGAGAGCAGTATGTCATAGATACCTGCCTCATGAAGATATTTGCAAACATCAGTTGATAGCGCACTTGAAGCAATATAAGATTCTATGCATCAATTACAAATATAAGTTAGACAATAAGTTCCTTTTAATTTCACCTACATTTTTTAGAGTAGTAGTATAATTAAATTGTAACTATGACGTGAATATGCATGCAACTCTGTATGTGTGCGTGCCCTCTCCTGGTGAGGGAATTGGTGTGACCCTTTTACACTTTATGAAAGTTATTATGGATAAAAACTTACTTCTTTGATTTCTCTCACTGTTTTTCTCTTGGGTCCGCTGTTTTTTTCTGACCTGAAATTTTGAACACCCAAGTATTTCTTTTAATTACACAGGTAATATATGAAATTTGTAAAAAGTGAGAAAATTTGCCAAAGCAAAAATGAAAACTATCACATCCTTTTAGCTTTTTCTGTCTCTCTTCTCTAGTCCCTCCTTCTTCCCTCCCTCTCTCTCCTCTTTTCCCATTTTTCCCCACTTGCCCTCTCTCTCTCTCTGCTCCTGCCTGCCTCGCTCTTCCTTTCTCTCTCCGTCTCTCCCTATGTTATTAGCATTGTTTTTAAAGGTATGGAAACATATTCTTCTCTTGCTTCTTTTTTCACTTAACTATGATTATTCATTTACTTAATGACAGAGAGCTACATATCACAAATTTAATGAATAAATATTATTCAGTGGTTTGTATGATCCATTCAACCACTTCTCTATTGTTTGGCATTTAATTTCATTCCTTTTTTTTTTTTTTTTTTTAATACTGTAAGCAGGGCAGTATTACACACACATTTAAGTATACTTGTATGCTTGTTCAGTCATTTTTTTAGACTAGCATTTACTGTTAACTTCATTATTTTTATTAGGAGACTAGTAGGCCTTGATGTTTTTCCTTCATTTGTTTATCTCCAGCTCTTTTCACAGTTTAGTAGGCTGTAAGTAAATGATGAAAGAAAAAAATTGCATTTTGCAGTATTTGAGGAGGTTGTTCCCGCAGGTTTATACATTCAAAAAGTCGTGATGGTCCACAGAGTCCTGGTCTTTAGGAGTAAACCATGTACAAAGGAGCAAGATAAACTGTACCATGCTTTGCCCTTTTGAAAGCTAGTGGCAATGTCTTTAGTTTTAAAGATAGTGTTTATCTGATATTGTGTTGAAAAATAATGCTCCTAAAATAAATCTCTATATTCAGTTTAAATGACCATGCATGCTAATTATATAATATGTAAATATATCCCATGATATTATAATAATATATGTATATAGTATATACCCATGTACATATATATGGTCACATATATAATATGTGACCATATATATAATACTTTAACTTTTTTTTTTTTTTTAAGTTTTATTGGGGAATATTGGGGAACAGTGTGTTTCTCCAGGGCCCATCAGCTCCAAGTCGTTGTCCTTCAATCTAGTGTTGTGGAGGACGCAGCTCAGCTCGAAGTCCAGTGGCAGTTTTCAATCTTAATTGCAGGGGGCGGAGCCCACCATTCCATGGGGGAATTGAACTGGCAACCTTGGTGTTGAGAGTTCACGCTGTAACCAACTGAGCCATCCGGCCTTCCACTGGCAGCTCAGTGGCAGCTCATTGCCTTCAATCTACTTGTGAAGGGCGCAGCTCACTGGCCCATGTGGGAATCGAACCAGCAACCCTGTTGTTCAGAGCTCGCGCCCTAACCAACTAAGCCATCCAGCCTTCCTTTAACTTCTTTATAAAACACTTTACTCCTTATATGGTAGTAGACTTAATTTAGGATTTTTCCTTTAAGACTCTTCTGGCTTAAAATGCAGTCACATTTTCTAAGGCTTCCTTATGACCTTAAATTTTATCTGGCATCAAAGATCAGGGAGGTTTTCCTTCTGACTGGTTAAGGTTAAGTTAGTTAAGTCTTAGACTTGGTTAGGGTAACCGTGTTCCTCTGTCCCAAGATGTCTGGCAGCAGAGTAGAAGAAGAATGGTAACAGGACTATCATTTACGGGACAAAGACTTATGGGAATGAGAGGAAACACTGGCTGTGATTGGCTAAGGATTCCGGTAACACATGAGTTAGCAAAGGAAAGGTTTCTTTCTGGCCTGAGAAGCAGGGTTGATGACGATGTCATTCCTTGAGGGACAATTCCTGAAGCAGAGCAAGGTTTTCTTGTTTCTTTTTTTTTTCAGGGGGTGTGGAGGTCAGAGATACTGAATTTGGGTTGGATTTGTAAATGGTTCCAGGCCCCTGGAATGTTTACTTAGAGATGTCAGCCAGTCAGTCGGAATGTATTTCTGGGTCTTAAGAGAAAGATCAGGGCTGAAAATACAAAGTTGGGTCCCAGCAATTAGTTGTTGCAGTCTGGCTGGCTGATGATATCACCAGCCTGTTTTTCAGTGGAGACACAACTGAGGTTGTGGATAGGGCATTCGTTCATTTTATGGGACTGACTCCTTCACTGAGGACTTTTGGCATCCCTGGCCCCTGGGCACTAAAGGCCCATTGGAGTCCTCCAATTTTATGACATTCAAAACTTCCTCTAAATTCCCTGAAAGATTGAGGAGAGGCTGGAGGAAAGATCATGATACCAATATAGGTTGAAGTCTACTGAAATGATAGCATAGAACAACTTTGTCCAATAGACACGGGATGAAATCCCTATGTGTAGTGTTAAATTTTCTAGTAGACACATTAAAAATTAAGAAAACAATAACATTATCTTTAATAACATTTTATTTAACCAAGTATAATCAAAATATTATTTCAACATGAATCAATTAAAATTTAATGGGATGTTCTACATTCTCTTTTTCATATTAAGTCTTCAAAATCCACTGTATATTTTACATAGAAAGTAGATCTAAATTTGGACCAGTCACATTTCAGCCGCTTGATAGCTGCATGCAGCTGGTGGTTACCCAGACATCTTATAGGTAGAGAATATGCATCTGCTAATGGAAGAGAATTTGTGGTTTGCCTTTCCAGAAAGCAGGTTCTCTCATCTTCTAAAATCATTTCCTTCTTTATTCCTATGAATTGGTAGTCAGATGTTCTAGAGACCTACTATACCTCACATCTTTTAATTTATTATTATCTCTTTTTTGGTGAGAAAGCACTCTACTCTTCTTTATCAAGGACATTGCTGTGATTTAATGTACATGACCTGTGGTGATTTAAATTTGTTCTTCTGCACATTGCAACCAGATGGAACTGACTCGTGCAGTTCCACAAAGATGTGTTGTTACCACAAGCATGTGTTGAACTTTATGTTACTTAAAAGATAACTCTCCTAAGAAAATTAATGCAATATAGATAGGTTTGTATTTCAGTTCATATTGTGAAATACTTGTTCTTAACAGAGGAGTCAATCCTGGTTTCTATGAAGAAAAACAAAGTATAAAATGTCATCCCACAAGTCTGATGTAGAGCCAAGAATGAAAACTCTGTCCTCTTGTTTCTTGTTGAAAGTTAAGTCACCATATCCATTTGGGTAATTACAGTTTCATTCTTTGGGGATTTTTGAGGCTAACTTGGTAGATTCTCACTGGCCATGTCTAAGAATGGGTCTGTACATCTCCCCTGAGTTGTTATATTAACACTGAAATCCTCACAATTTTTTTTTTTTTTTCAGGCCCTATAGCTTGAACTAATGAGCAAATTCACAGTTCCTTTCTGGAATCTTTGCACTTGTGGGAGAATTTGGATATGCAGAAAGGGGAGAAGGAATTCACACAAAATAATAAACTCATCTCGTGAAATGTTGCGAATTTCCCAGAAGATGTATTCTAAAGAAAACTACAAATAATCTTTACGTCGGGTCTTATTTTCTTTTGATATTGAGGTAGTGTTTATAACATAGGGCAATATAATTAAACATAAAACGAAGATTCTTTCCTAATGAGTGGATTGTATCAGTCATTTTAAAATGGGCACCTTCCTTTTCCCCTTCTTCCCCCTCCCCCTTGACATTTGACAATTTCTGGAGGCATTTTTGATAGTTACAAATGTGGAGATGAGGGAGTGCTACTGAGATACCGTGGTAGAAGGCAGGGGTGCTACAGAACATCATACAATGCACTAGACAGCCCCCATAACAAAGAATTATCTGGTCTAAATGTCCATATTGCAGATGTGGAAAAGCCTGATCTAAAAGAATATCTCAGTTATAGCAATGAACTTCCTATAAACAAGGAGTATTGACTCTCTCCGTGGGCAACGTTTCTTTTGGCCATATTCAGTATCAAGTAGCAGAAAAAGGTAATCGAAACTTCCTGGGTACAACAAGTAATACAGGTTCAAAATTATACTGTTTTTATTTTTATGGTGTAGATTTATTAGGAGACTGGCAGGAAGTAACGGAGCCTGCGTAAATGCTGTGCGGTTATGTAGTCCATTAATAAAAAAGTATAATCCAGATCTGCTAAATGAACTTTGTTTCTTTTCTGACATTCATTTTGTGACACTTTCGAATTTGAGAAGGAACCATAAAAGGGGAAAAAAATAGCCCTGGATTTAACTGATTTGCACACACACCTTTAGAAATTCTAAGATGGGATAAAAATGGTTGCTAAACGAGGAAATGTAGAGATGAGTGAAGGACGTTCAGAATTACAGCAGCATGGATAAAGGCATAGTGCTTTTATCCATGATACTGGCTTCATATTTGCCTAAATACAAGCAATTTTTTTAACTTTTAGCCTCTTGGATTTATTTTGTTTCCTGTGTAGTTCTTCTATTTTCATCAAATAATTTTACAAGTTTTCTGCAGTTCAAATTACAGGCCACTCTGTAGGTATCTTCTTCAGTAACATATATGTTCAATAAGTTGAGTAATAAATAGCTTTCATTAAAACAGTGTATTTCTGGGCATTCATGTGAAGGGGAACCCTAAGTAAGTAAAGTCATTTTATCACTGAATCTTTATCATTTCTTTGCTAGGAAGGGCTATCAGACATTTCATGATTGTGTCTAGTAGTCAGAGAATAATAAATGTCCTCCTTACGATGTCTGTGGAGACGCAAGTTGTGTCCCTGTGTAATTAGTGTGCATGCTTACAGTTTCAAACAGATAAAATAGTTCATTTTCACCATTCATTATGAGAAATATGTATTAATTTTGTAGATCAATCTTCCATCATCTGCCATTTTTTAAGCAAACATCTGCCATTTCCATTCTAGTTATATAATAGGTCATATAGAGAATCTTAACACATAAAACTAAGTAGATTTTGCAAAGTCAAACAAAAATCAAATTAGGACATCCAGTCTTAAAAATAAGTTTGGGAACAGTTGATGACATAGTATTACCATTACTACTAATTTAAATTATTTAATATTAACTATGAACATGAAAGCACTTTATATGCATTATCTCATTGAATCCTTAAAACAGTTCTATGAAGTAGAAAGTTTTCTGCATTTTACACATAAGAAAACTAAACCCATAGAAGGTTATACACCAAGTGGGTTGTGGAATCTAACCTAGGAAGTCCGTTTATTGGGCCCATATTCTGGGCAATATTCTAACTTAAACATCTATACGATTATGAAAGTGTATTAAAAAGGCGTAGACATGGAAGATAGAATGCCTTAATAAAGGTAAAAGATAAAGCAGTCAGAAGTCTTGGAGATGGTATTGGGATAAAATAAAAGTACGTACGTAATAGCACTGCCAATAAAAATGTCAAATTAGTATAGGATTTGGATGATACATGAAAATTAATTGTTATGACCAAAGACATCATTTGAGGAAATCTGGAAAAGTCACAGATAGAGGTGGATATACTTGTAAACCGACAGATTACATTTTGGGTTGAGCCTGTGCATTTTGTCAGTGGGCAGCCAACTAGGAATGTCTTTCTCCACTGCATTCCCAGGATACAGAGTGTTGGGGGGAAAGTTAGAGGAAACCCACAGTCATTTTGAGATGTGCCTGACATGGGTGGCCAGACAATTGTTGATAGAATCTTTTAATTGCAATTATTTTTGTTACAACTTTTGACAACATTAAAAACACATAATGCTTTTGTATGCTTTGACAATACTTCTTGGATGAAATAAACTATAAAGTTCATTTTTTCCTTCCTTTACTGTTTCGAAACATACATTAAAAGCCAATACCATGCCTAGGGTTAACAAGGAATATAATATTATATTTTGTACAAAATCTTAACTAAATATTCAAAGTATAAAATGAGAAGAGAGTGAGTATAGATTCTTGGAGAAAAAGACAAAACCAATTTACCTATTTAGCAGTATACACCTTTTTCTGGCCATGGAGGAGAATCTTAACGTCAATCTTTCTCTGTTTTGTTTTCATTAGAATATGTGTAATTAAAAAAAAAATTAACTTGGATTTTTATTTCTCCTCAAAATTCTTTTACTCATTCCCAACTCTTCGGTACTGTTTCTTCAGTCTGTGCAGGAGACAAACATTCAACAGCCCATGTTTTAATAAGATAATCCATGTTGGATTTGATAAGGAGCCACTTGACATCATTATAGACCAAGAAAGGTGGAAATATAGGTCAATAGTCATTTCCTTGTTTCCTACAGAAAATAAATGACTTAATACATGATAGTAATCTTTCTTCTCTCTAGGCACAGAGGACCAGTGATGTTATTTCATTATGTATTCCATTCAGTGTTCTGGATGTGTTTTTTTTATTACTATTCACATGATTTTCATAAAGGGAAATGGCCAATGAATATGTTAATGTATAAGAACCTTAAACTTGTACTTTGGCAAATATCTATTCAATTTTTTTGTTAAGTTTTGATAACCATGAAAGTTTGCAAAACATAAACTCTGGAGACCATATTAGTCAAAGTAGAGTTAATTCTTGTCTTGAATATGTAGCTACTAAAATGACTTGTTTATATATTTTTTCCCTCTATTTCAACCAAACTTGCATGTTTTCTGAATTGTCTTATATATCTATGATAGGATTTGAACATCCTCAGCTTAAGAGAAATCTTCCTCTGTATGTAACAGATCCTGAATAAGCAAATACAGAGGGTGCCAAAAAACTGTATACACATTTTAAGAAAGGAAAAAACTGTGTTAATTGTAATACTCAATATATACCAATAACAAAAGATGAATACAAGTCATGTTTGACTTCTGCAATTACAAGAGGTGCTCAAAGTGTTTACCGTCAGCATCAGACAATTCTGATTATGAAGAATTACTGCTTGAGCATAGATAATATCTCTTAAAATGTGTATACATTTTTTTGGCACCTGCGGTATATACTGAAATTATACAATATACCCAAATATTCCTGTATTTTAGAGTGTGGTAGATCTGCTAACGGATAATGGAGGAATATATGACATGGTTGGCTTTTTCTCCTGGGCTTCGTGCCTCAACCTTCATATACAATCTGGAAAAATCAATGCCATCCTTGACACTTCCTCCTCCTTGTATACCATCAAAGCCTGTTCATTCTTCCTTGAATATTTTTCCTCCTCTTTATTCCCACTGCTACCGCCTTAGGTCAAGCCCTTACCACCTTCCCCTGTGATATTGTGGTGGTCTATGAACTGGTTGCACTCCGTTCTGCATCAAATCCCCTATGTTTATAAGCCATCTTCCAAATTAATTCTGCTGCTGTCTTTCTAGTAAACACAAAGCTTAAACACGTTATGCTTTTGCTTCATAAGCCTTCAGCACTCCCCATTGCTGCCTGTTGGGTAAAACTCAAACTCGTTTCTTCCTCATTTACCTCAAGGTGCCTTGTGGCAGGGAGCCTTTCTCTCTTGTTCCCTTGTACCCCTAACAGCTAGCACATAGCAGGCATTAAAGAAATCTTTGTGAATGAATAAATGAATTACTATAACATATAAGGCCCTTTGCTACCTAACCCCAAGTTACCTATCTGGTGTCACCTGCAGTTTCTTCAATGAACACTATGCACCAAATCCTTTATTATTCTTCACAAATATGGGGGATTTCATAGCCCTAAGACTGTATGTATGCTCTTTCCATCTGTCTGTCAATAACCATCAGTCACCTAAGTCAGACCCTGGAGAAGGAATTGATTATATATCTGTCAGTATTTCTTCTGTTTATCAACCCAATAAATGTTTCCTGAGCACATACTGCTACATGTTGGATGCTATTATTATTTGGGAATAAGGATACTGCTACCGTGTTTCTCCGAAAATAAGACCTAACCAGAAAATAAACCCTAGCATGATTTTTCAGGATGACGTCCCCTGAACACAAGCCGTAATGCGTCTTTTGGAGCAAACCTTAATATAAGACCCAGTCTTATTTTTGGGGAAAAACGGTATGAACAAAAAGACAAAGTCATGGCCCTCCTGGAACTATCATTCTAATGTAATAGCAAATAGAGAATTTGTCAGGTAGTGATGAATACAAAGGTGGAACAGAATATACAGAGGCCTAGCGGAGAGAGCATGGTTGAGTTGCAGCCTGAGCAGAATGGTAGCAAGGGGGGGTCGGCTAACTGGTTCAAGGCACATTGGATAAATGGTTAGAGGTACCCGCTGCAGGGGAAGGTAAGGATTCCAGAAGGACTGTGACGCTATTTCCCTTCAGTGTATCTGTACTCGATGTGCTTTGCCTTGCCGCTCCCACTTCAGCCCTGGCTCCCAGCATTTTGTTATATCAGGAGTTTGGGGCACACTAGCCCACGTGGCTTGGACAGTTCTGGGCTCATACAGCTTTGCAGCTAAAGTCACAGTATCCAGGTCATTATAGAAAATAGTTAGTAGTCCCAGAGTTAGATTACCTAGTGTTTTCATAACCTTGGGCAGATTACTTAATCTCTGTGAACCTGAATTTTCTTGTCTAAAATGGAGATAGTTTTTTTAAAAAAGGTTTTGGGAGGACAGAATGACTAGAATGAAACTCTGTACAACTTTCTTTTGTCCACTGATATATCCTAAATACCTAGATAGTACCTGGTACTCAGTAAAATATGTCTTTAATAAATCAGTGACTGAGCAAATGAATGACGTAATGAATGTAAAGCCCATGAAATGATACCTGGTACATAAGTGCTCAGTAAATCGTAGGTATTATAGTTGTTAATGTTATTTTTTTAAATTATGAGACCCCGTGATCCCATTGTGGTTGTGTTGCAAGTGTAACTGTCTGTGTATGGGGCCCGTGTACTGCCTTGGCCCTTCTGTCCAGGCACGTGGTGCCTGGTTGCCATACGGAGGTGTGTGTGCCCACAGAAGGAGGCCTAGGGTGTGTGGTAGCGTCCTGATTCTGTCTCCTTCTGTCCTCCAGCTCTGGTCTCTCCGGGGGCTAGGCTCTCAGAATTAGTTTCTGCTACTCCTATTTCGTGGAGGGAATCTTATTTCTGGCTTCCTTTTCAGAATTGAACTCACTTCTCTCATATATATATACATTTAAGAGATATAATCGACATACATTATTACCGTGTTTCCCTGAAAATAAGACCTTGCTGGATAATCAGCTCTAATGCGTCTTTTGGAGCAAAAATTCATATAAGACCCAGCCTTATTGTATGTTAGTTTCAAGTGTATAACGTAAGGATTAGATGTTTGTATGTAGTTAAATGATAACCATAACAGGTCTAGTTATCATCTGTCATCCATCACTGGTCATACATAGTTACAGATTTTTTTTTTTCTTGGGATGAGAACTTTTAATATCCATTCTCTTAACAATCTTGAAATATAAATTACAGTGTTATTAACTATACTCACCGTGCTGTATATTACCTCCCCATGACTTATTTTATAACTGGAAGTTTGGCTTTTTGACCACCTTCGCTCACTACCCACACACACATACAGCCCCCCCCCCTCCCCGGCACCCACCTATCTGTTCTCTCTATCTGTGAGCTCAGTTTTTGTTTGTTTGTGTTTTAAGATTCCACTTATAAGTGAGATCATACGGTATTTGTCTTTCTCTGTCTGACTTAACTTCACTTAGCATAATATCCTTTAGGTCCAACCTCGTTTTTGCAAATAGCAAGATTTCCTTCTTTGTTTATGGCTGAGTTATTCTCTTATCTTTACACGACACCGAGGATCACTTGTGAGCCCTTCCTGATACGCCAATATCTGCCCCTACGTGTTAGAACTCTCCCTGGAATGTTAATACTGCCCAGTTGAACTGAACTTTTGCCTTTCCTCTTTAGGGTTTGGTTGGTGGTAGGTTGGCACTTCTCGGGCCATATTTTTTTCTCGTTTTTGACCTGGTTTCTGTTCTCCAGCCCCTGGCTTGCGCCCATTGTCTCGAATGTGCCTCATGGTTCATGAATACGGCGCAGATAGACTGAGATGGTTGTGGCATAGCAGAGACCCTCACTGTTCCATGTTCATGGAAAGATTTGGCCAACTCACAACCCCCAAGTATGTGCAGCTCTTCAGAATATGAATGACAAAAATAATTTTTTTACAGTTTGTGTTAATGCTAGGGTGGAAGGCATTATTCAGAAGGTCAGATCATATTTCTAAAATATTAACATGAACTATACATGGTAGTGATAATTTAGAACTTTACCAACATAGGAAATAAAATGATTTTTGCTATCAGGAGAATATAATTACTGCATTGCACTCACAGTTTTACTAGTCTTTATGAGAGATAATTCCATGTGTCAGTGTGCGATATTTATGGAAGGGTTGTGTTTTTGAGACTGAAGACAAATATTTCAGAATTAGGTATATATTGATCATTGAAACCACTGAAGGGAATTTAAGTTGAGAGTCCCAATAGTTTGGCTCTTAGTTCTGCCAATAAAATGTGGTCATTGATGTGATATCCACTTTCCCATCCTGTAAAGTAATGAAAGATGAAAGACTGGGTTAGAATAGCAAAGTGTATAATTGAGCTGATGTTTGTTTTGTACCATTTTAGGTACTTTGATTATGCATATACCCTCTACAAAATGACTAATCAGTTCGAGGATATATGAGCTTAGGAAAATATACTTTCACACTTTCACTAAATCTGTAAGTGATTGTAAATTATGTGTGACGTCCAAATATGTCTTTATTGAGTATAAAATGTAGAAGGTGAAGTTCCTATATCATCGAAGTGTATGAAACTCTTGTGAAAATATTGAAAGAGCCACCAAGGATATGAATATTTTCAAAACACTAGGTAGCAGATGAGATTACCATAGATTTTTCTGGATGTTGACACCTGGATGGTCTGACATGCTAAATTAATTATGAGATATTTCCAGGATAGGAATGTATAATAATATCATACCAAAGAAATTTGTTGAAAGCTTGATTTAAAGAAAAAAAAAAAAGTGTGAAATAGCTTTGAAACCAGGGGCTTATTTGACTCCGTATTATAACCCAAAATGTTGATTCTCATCTTGTGACCTTGGACAGTTTAACCTCCTTATGTCTCACATGCTTCGTCTTCAGATAATACAGCTTTGACCTCTTGGGTTGCTGTAAGCACAGAATCTGGTTCATAGTAAATATACAAATGGTAGGTGTTATGTTTGTTACTAAGAATAATAAAATAATCACTGTTTCATGCTACTATGTGATTTGTTGAATAGCGATAGATCACTGAAACGATTGGCTGAGTATAATTCCAATCTGTTAGGTTTGTTTATCCTTACCTATAAAGAGCAAAAAGAATTCACTGATTCTCTTGCATTTCAGCACAAGTTTTGGGGTTGGGGTAAAACAGTTATGTTTTCTCAAAAAAAAAACAAACGACCTATTAGTTGGTTGGACTGGTATATCTGTGGTAAAGACTTGAAACAAATTGCTATTATTGTTTTTATTGTTGTTGTTAAGGTAGAGGTGACTCAAGAAAGGGGAGAGGAGTTGACTTTTCTAAGAAGCAGCTTTTTTTTTTTTTTTAAGGAGGGCGCACCTCACAGTGGCCCATGTGGGGATCAAACCAGCAACCTTGGTGTTATCAGCACCACGCTCTAACCAACTGAGCTAACCGGCCACCCCTCTAAGAAGCATTTTTTAAGCAAAAGCCTAATTTCCTTGTAATCTGATTAATTTGCTTTTTCAATAGGAAAATGTACTCCAAAGATAATACTTTTAACCATTTAGCATGCTGGCATTATAAACCTTTACGAATATTCTGTGAAAGTTCTTAATCAACTTGGTGCAATGAATCCTGAATTGCTGCTCATATGTCCCTTGCATTACTGACGCGGGTATGAATGGAGACAATTGATATTTCTCATCCCTTGTAACTGAACATGAAGATTTAAGGTGGATATATAATTAAATGATCATGTCCTGTACCTCGAGACATCAAAACACCAGTAGATATTTTTGGCTTATGAAGGAAAATCTTATTTAAAATTAGGTCTATTGAATATTGACTAGGTGGCTCTTTATTACCCAATTGTGCAAACTGGATGACTGACTCCCAGTCAGGAGGAGGGAGAGGAAAAGACCTGCATTAAGGGAGTAGGAGGGCAGATTGTAGTGGTTGACCTGGAAAGTCATCCCTGCCTGTTCTGTTTTTACGAGATATGGTCATTGAGCATCAGTCCCTTTCTTCCTGTATATTCTATTCAAAATATTTTGATCTGGTAAGATCAATAACGGTTGTGTTTTTATAGCTTTTGACTAGGAGAGTTACAGTTGTGTTGCCAAATCTTATTGGGCAAATAGGAATATCCAGAGTACCATTTTCATTCAATTCACATGTAATTGGTCACTAGCCAACTAATAAATCTGATGTGAATATGTGCTTTAATTGGTAACATTTACTCATAAAAAAAATAGCATGGGTGTATACGTGTGTATACCTGTGTATTTGAATATATGCACACATATGAATTATATAGGGTTGTATAATATCAAAATGTTTGTTACAACATAAATATACAAAGAGTACCATGTCACTACAGTTGATGACTGTGTAATTTTATTTACCTCTTGGGAATCAATTGAGCTTTTGATTCCATAGCAAATGTGTTTTGATTAAGATCGTGGCAAGATATGTTTGACAGCAATTTGAACTTATTAGAGTTTATTACATATTTAAAGTCTACAGTCAACTGAGATTGTATGTATCTGATTTTAGTTTAGAGAGATAAATCTATCAATATTTTGTTCCAAGCACTGTATCCTCACTGCTGTACAATTACCATGCACTCTATAAAAACCAAGTGCCTTCCTGGATGCTCTGGAATATGTTGTGATGCTCAGTGCTTATGTTTATGCTAAACAGGGTTAGAATGATGAATGCAGAGATTAATATGCTTTATACATATTTACGATACGACTTTCAGGCATATGTACAGATTGAATCTGCACTTGTTGAAAGAATTTAATAGTTAAGGATTGGTTGTTTAGCTGTGAATATTGTTATTTATGGTATTTATTATGGTTGTGGCTTTGGATGATCAGGAAAAGAAATATTTCCAGGGAAAACTTAATTTCTTAAACAATTTTTGAAAATATGGTTTATTTTTTCACGTTCACAAGAAACTAATATGTACATCCTGTTTTTAATCATGTAGAATTATTCGAGAACAACAGTTAAAAGAAAACCATCATGAAAATGCAGTGATATTGAAATGTGCTCAATGGAACATGGACTCAGTTAGGTTTTCATGATGTATCAGTTTTTAACCTCAAAGACTGTGGTTAGCTTGCATTTTTTTAAATTAGTAAGTTTATCAGAGCCAGTGAGGAAAATGGTTAAAGTGTATCAGTTGTAAATTGGTACAAAGCACTAAAAGGGACATTAGCCTCTAATCAGATTCTAACAGTTCATTAAACCTGCCTTTCCAGAATCGCTCTTTGTCTTTTTCCCTCCTTTGCAAGGCATCTTCTTCCCTTTTCGTCTGAACAAGACCTCCTCTGGGTAGGAAGCAATATCAACTCATTCTTCATTGTCTACCAACCAAACAGCCTACAGGATGCTTTGTTAAGGGAGATTCTGGGCTGCTGTGAAAAGCAGGGCAGTTGAGGGCTGGTTGCTGCAGGAAGGTTTTCCTGAGACTAGATGGTGGCAAGCCAAGCTCACTGCTTCTAACTGCAGAAGCAAGTGACACATTAGGATTTGAGATGCATGCCTGATGTGTAAACTCACCAGCCTCCATGAAAGGATTCTAAGCTTGGAACAAATTAACTGAGCTCGTCAGTAATGCCACAATTCCTTCAGCTCTAAGCTATCTATTAGGATACAATATCCCTAAAAAATATAGACAAGTTAAAAGCAAAAATTTGAAAAATAAATGTACTCTGAAATTTTAATAGTATTTTACGTTTCTAAGAAAAAAAAACATGACATTAATTTGTATTCTTTTTATTACCTGATAGACTAGGTAGCATGGAATTTTTAAGTGCTCATTAGTTAACTCTAGAGTAAATTTGCTTTTTCTTCTTGTTGATTTTTCCAAGCAAATATTTGTGATAAGAGGCCCTCTAAATTTTATTTATTAAAGTATTATTCTTAAACAAAAAGAGGAGTTAAGAAATAGAAATAATTAGAGCTTCCTTATACTGCACTCTGTTAGTATTATTTGGTGATAAAAACGTTTAGTTTGTGATTTTTTTGAAGTGGAAGTTGTTTTTATTTAACGGTTTATTTTGTAGAAAAGCAACTACTGTATGAAAGGCGGAAATCCTGAAGGTTTAGAAATGATATCAAACTTTGTCACCACGTGGGCAAAATATTTAGAAACAAATCTTCTTTGGATAAGACCACTTTAGTGTCGTATGGTTACTCTATAAGTGAGCCAAAGAACCATTCTAAAAGCTCAGTCAAATTTAGTCATTTCAGTTTCTCAGTTTTGTCAGTAGATGAGGGTAAGGTTGGCATTCTAAACGTGTTTTAAAACATGAGCTTGATTTTAGCCTTAAGCAAACACTGATATGTGGCTTTCTGACTCCCTTCATAGGTTATTGACTTCAGAAAGTCCCTAAAGCAGTGAAAATTAGTAGAAAATAACCTTGGCTTAATCTTTTTATAAATGTAGTTTGAAATTATATTAAGCCACCATAGAAATAAGGTTTTCCTTTCAAGAGATGTCTAATTGAGCCAAACATATACTAGAACAAACAAAAAAATTGTTATTTATTCTTTGGTTGTGACTTCAGTTTAATAATTTACCCTTAATCCAAGATTTATGTTAGTTGTTTTTAAATATTTGGGGTTGATATGTAAGAATTTTCATTTGATCAGAATTACCATGATACCAAAATTCAGTGTGTCTAGAATTATATTATCTTGACTTTTAAATATTTAGACTTTGACAATAATATGTGAGTCTATAAATCATTTTTATCTATTTTTCTCCTTTATGGATTTCTGTATGCAGTACAACCTCCAGAACTAAGGAAGAGAGAAACGTGCTTTATATTTCCTTACACTCTTGGAAAAGTGTGATGAATTATTCCAGCCCCATATAAATTAATGTAAGGTTTCCTTACTCCAGTTTATTACAGTTTGACCTCCAACCCTGAGGTCAGAGATTCAGACTGATTAATTCAACTTCTTCGTCGTTATTTCAAATGAAAGTTCAAAATGAGGAGATAATTGGTTACGCTGATATTCTCAATTAATTGTACTTCATTGTTAAAAAATTAGGTTAGCAGTACTAAATGTACTACAATGAAGGAAGACTGTACCAGATGTCCTCTTTGGAATGCTTTAAAGCTGAACTTCCCTCTGTCTCTTTTTTATTCTCAGAATTTCAACACCTTTGAGAACAGAATGTTAATGCTTAATGGGATGCCGGCAGTTAGAGTCAAAACAGAGCTTTTGGAATCTGAACAAGAGGTAAGCAGAAGTTTCTGAGATGCCCCACCCCCCTTCTCTTTATGATACTGGCAATCATTTCCAGAGCATCCTGATGTTGGCAGAACAGATTTTCTCTCGAGTAAAAATCATCTGAGACTCTGGTTGATTTCTCACTCATTTGCAACCTCAAATATTACTAACTTGGAAAAGATCACTTTCTGAAATTAGGAAGGTACAGTAACTTTATAAGAACCATATGACTATTTAAATTGGTGCATGTTTTGAAAAGCGAATAAAAATCCAAAGCAAAGAGGAAGTATTAAAAACAAAAGAGGAATATAACCTCAATGTCAGAATAGCTTTGTTCTTTCTTAGGAAATCACAGAGCCCAGATATGGGAATGACACTCTTTGTTGGGTGGATTTCTCTGCTGACATTTGTATTTCTCCTTTTTCACTCCATAAGGAGAGGGGACAGTTGATGAACTTGAGGTCAGTGAGTCTGAAAAGCACACATACAAGCGAAAGAAAGCTTATTTAACAGTGTATAGGCAAATTGACCAAATAATTTATGGTTAGAAAATAAAAGGGCTTATGAGCACAGCTAGATCTTTTTTGAAAAAGATGATGGCGATTTTATAATTGTTAACATTTACAGCTTCACTAGTTGAAATCATCATAAGGGTAGTGTGATTGCTTGCAGCATTAGCTGACCATGTTTTGTAGTTAAGAAAACAAGCATTGCTAGTGTAGCTGAGTGCACACTGCCTACCTATCTTATTAAACCACCACCGTGGTGGCAATACAGATGAACGAAAAAAGGACATACATACCTAACCTTAATCTTATTAGTGTATGTCTTATTTAAAAAAAAAAAATCAAAACTAAACAGCGCTATTTTGTCATTGAACCATCAAAAGAAAATTTAAGTAAAATGTACTTACTGTTATAAAAATCAGTGTGCGTGCATTCATCTGGGATCTCATTCAAAGGGTTAGGAGACTGTTGTACCAAAAAAGATTTCTAATGAGGACATTCAAAGGCATGGATCTGGATGGTAGCTTGTAGAGGGTTTCTCCAATAACTTCCTCATTCCTGAGCAATGTGTCACAGGGTGTGTGTCATCGCAATATATATTTCTCCTCTTCAGTACAAGCCTGTGTCTGAAACAGACCTTGTAGAGGATATCATTGTAGAGGATATCATTTTACCTTTATGTTCAGTGTTGATTGTCATAGCTCTGAAATGAACTTTGTGGACTGTGTCAATCCGTAAAACAACTCTACAGTTGTCTACATGATGTGCTGACTCACTCGCATAGATTCACCCCAAGACTTAAGCGATAGAGCATCATGGAGAAAAGACTATGTAGCAGTTATTAACATTATTTGTTCAGTGTAGATAAACCTTAAGAGAAAGTTATGTTTTCACCTTGATTTTCTAGCCTGACTCATCAAGTTAAACTCGATATCCTCCAAACTCAGTAGTTCTTACCTTTTTTTTGTTTGTTTGTTTAACATAACCAAGGACTTGTTTTATTGCTTTGGAGTGCTGCTGTTTTTTGTTTGTTTGTTTAAACCTAAACTCACTAGTATCAGTTTAATGGAATAATACATTCTGCACAACCCATGTTTACTTTTAACAAATGATACAGACCATAACATCTCATTCAGAGAGGATAACCTTTGTTTTCCACTGCTGATGGAAAAGTGAAAAAGCATGGTATATTTCACAATGCCTTTTAATTTCACAATACATGTGTTTTTCGACTTGAATATCTGTAAGTATACTCAAGTCATGCATGTTGAAGGAAGGTGAAAAAGCACAGACAAGTCAGAAAATATGTCTGGGCCAGTAGTCAAAGTCAGGAAAATGTATTGTCACCAGGCCTGGGAATTTTTAATGATATCTAAATACTTTTTTCTCCTTTGCCATCATTTTTCAGTTTTAAGATAAGGTTTGTATGAAACATTTAGGTGCACAAAAAACAAATGCCAATATTCCCAGGGGTTTTACAGGGTGAATAAGAACCTCATGTCACATTATTTATAGATAGTGTTTTTCTGTCCTCAAATAGGGATATGAAAAATTGCGGGTTCATACTTAATACCTGTTTCTACTTAATGCCTGTTTCTACGTAATGCCTGATCATTAAAATCAATCTCTCTCCTTGTGAATGGAGCTGATGTTGGTATTTTAACCCTAATTTAGATTGTATATGTTGGAGAGAAGTAGGAACTTGATTTCATTCTTTTTCTTAGTTTTCTGTGTACTTCTTAAATATATGACAGACATATCTCATTCTGTTTTACTGTAAAACTTCAAGAGAAGCAGCCGGCAGTGTTTCATGAAATGTATTATGGCAGCTACTTACACAATACAATAGTTTGTATTTATTTGTAATTCTTTAAATCAACTCTTCTTTAAAATTGGAGATAAAATCTATAATTTTAGTGAAGCTCATTCAATCACTTTACTAGAGTTTTTCATTGGAGATAATGGGATGGGTGACATACTATATAATTTCAGAATCGCAGAACTACTTTCAGATAAAGAGTGCTAGAATTCTGAAGATATTTTCAATTCAACTTTACAGGACTCTTTCCTCATTTACTATTACGGCTGTTGGAAGTTTGATTTGTCATAAGAAAATGTAAACATAGCGGTGAAATTAAAAATCACATGGAAGATCGTTGGCTTTTGAAAAAGATGAGACATGTTAGTTAAATGAACAAAAAGTTAGAGAAATGCATCTGTGCGTCACAATAATGAATGAGCAGGCCGGCAATTTGCTATACTCTGTTATCACTCTGTAAACCCTAGTTTTGACACTGTTCATAAGACACAGACTTTAACCTCCGGTCTTTAGGGGAAGAAGAATTGGTCTCCCTTTCTGGCTACCGCAGCATTGTAAAGATACCCGTGTGCTACTTGACACGGGCCTCATGCTTCAGCGCACCGCGAAGGCGTATGTTTGTTCCCTCCTTCTTACTATAAATAGTCCCTTAGGTTTTGGGCTGTCAGCAGGCCGCTACGTGCCCCCCACCCCACCCCTCCAGGGAATGCAGGACCTGATGAGTATTTTTCAGAGCTTAAAGAAAGACTATGAAACAGGCCTAGGTTAGCCACTCTGTGTATATGGTCATGTTTCTTCAATCAGATTATAAATGCTTAAAAGGCAAGAACTATTGCTTAGATTTTTTTCTAGTAGTTCTTGGCACATGGTAAGTGCTCAGTAAGTACTTGGTTCATTCAACTTGTCCAGGAATTATAATTGGCTTGGTGAAAAATATGGACCCAGTCAATGGCTAGTTATAAACCTGCTCTGTCTGTCTCATAGGGTTGTTGTGAACATAAAAATTGGAAGCGCTGGGAATAACCGTTCTCATTGGAGGCAGAGGTCTGGTCTTCATCTTGTACCCATGTGACCTGGATAGATATGGTGGCATATTGACACCAACTCTGTGTGCCTTCCTTGTGTGTGGCATTCTCTGATTCGTGCACTCATAATTTTGTGATATCTAAATAGACTGTTACTGCAGCCACCTGGAATGTGACTTCAGTTTTCTTCAGGCTTATCAGGAGTACAGCACACGCTGCTCAGCAGTCCATGGGAAGGGCATGAGCTCTTGTGATATACTTCAGGGGCACAGCAAGGAGGATGGTGATGGCTTTGTCTGTGACCTTTGGTGCTTGTGTCCTGCAGTTACAAGAGCTTCCCTGATGCTGTCAGCCTTTCGGTGTTCTAACATGTTATTAAGCAAAGGACTAACGCAGGTAGAAGAGCACTGGAACTATTATACCCAGAGATGAGTCAGTATGCCGAGAAAGGATACTGCCTCAAAGACGGGAAATGGGATTTTATTCCTGGCCCTGCAGCTTCCCAGAGGCTTTGGGAGGTTACTTCGTATCTCCAGGCCTTTAGGTCCTCACCTGTACAGTGGGGATGTTGGAGATGCGGTCTTCCCAAGTTCAGTCTGACATTCTAATGGGCAAGGAATGAGAGAAAGCATTTTTGATTACAAGTTTAATAATCCTGCTACAATAAGCTACCTGTGTGTGGAAGTAGAAATGCATAGACATTAAAGAGAGACAGACCTGAGTTCAAATGCTTGCTCAGCCAGGTGCCAGCAGTGTGTGTCACATTTGGTCTCCATCTGCTTATTTCTCCTCACTTAAAAGTGAAATGAACTACCCAGCCTCACAAGAGCTTTCGGCATATGGTGGGTGCTGAATAAATATTCTCCTTATGAAGAAAAATGGATGAAAATGGCCCCATTGCTTCAGTTTCTATTGCTGCAATTTTCATAAGGTATTTGGTAGAGATTTTAACATCGATGTTAATTTATGATTCTAAAAGTAGACTTACGGTAAATCTCAAAATGGAACCCTTATTTATTATTTGAATTTTTTTTTTTAAGATCTTTTTTTTTTTTTTTTTTTTTTAATTGGGGAAGGAGAACAGGACTTTATTGGGGAACAGTGTGTACTTCCAGGATTTTTTTTATTTTCCAAGTCAAGTTGTTGTCCTTTCAATCTTAGTTCAGCTTCAAGTTGTTGTCCTTTCAGTCTTAGTTGTGGAGGGCACAGCTCAGCTCCAGGTCCAGTTGTCGTTGCTAGTTGCAGGGGGCGCAGCCCACCATCCCTTGTGGGAGTTGAACCGGCAACCTTGTGATTGAGAGGACGCGCTCCGACCAACTGAGCCATCTGGGAGCTCAGCGGCAGCTCAGTTCAAGCTGCCATGTTCAATCTTTAGTTGCAGGGGGTGCTGCCCATCATACCCTGCGGGACTCGAGGAATTGAACTGGCAACTTTGTGGTTTAGAGCCCACTGGCCCATGTGGGAATCGAACTGGCAGCCTTCGGAGTTAGGAGCATGGAGCTCTAACCGCCTGAGCCACTGGGCCGGCCCATTATTTGAATTTTTATTTAAGCACATCTGAGGAAATGTTTCAAATTCTGATTAGATTTTATCTTGTGAAAAATAATGAAGCCAGAGATCAATTACTAAATTAACATAAAAATGACATATTTTCGTGTGATGCTGGTTATTTGGCCACAATTTTTTAGAGTTCTGAGTTTATACACTTTGAGGATACTTCTTGATGTATTTACAAATGAAATGATTAAATGTCTTGGATTTGTTGCAAATTAAAATGGAGGAAAGAATGAATGGGTATAGAAATAAGATTTGTCATGATTCCATCATTATCGAAGCTGGGTGATGGGTACCAGACAACTTGTTTAACTCTTCTGCCTAATTTTGTATATGTTTGAAATTCTTTAAAGTAACATATTTTTAAAAAGAAGAAAAGTGCTCTCTAAATAAAAGTATAAAAAAAATACATAGGCACAGAGGTGTCCGAGGGAGACAGGAAAGAAACACTCCTCACTTAATCACCCTCACTGTTTGTTTTCTAAGGCATCTGCCATAGGGAAGGTGCTGACCTGAGTCCATTCACCAACGACAATAGTGGTGAAGCCCTTGCTTACTTCATCTCTCTGTTCTCTTGTAGAGTCAGGTGCTCTTCTGATCCTTGGGCTGGTGAATAGAGACGTGGTAATAAGTTGGCAGAGAGAGAGAGAGAGAGATGGAGTGAGATGTGGTGTTTTGCTAATTTAAAGTGCTCCATACAGTCAGTAATTAATTGCATGGTCAAAGACCCCTCTGTGTTCATTGGAGAGCCCAACGTCTCTTTCCCACAGCCATGTAGCTGCGAAGGGTATAGGTATGGGTAGCAGACAGGTATAGGTTCAAGTGTGTTCTCCATGGCTTCCTAGCAGAAAATACCAGTCCTGGTCAGACCAGAGATACCTCTGAGCTCCCTAACTTTAGAGGTCGGGCAAAAGAGCATAGTGGTTTTTTCCTGAAGGGAGCATGTAGGAACTTTTGCAAACCATTCTACAGGACATTCGGAACAAGGCATAAGTCATAAGTCATTGAGGACATTTCTGTATCACAAAGAACTGATGAGCATCAATCAGTAAGCCAATTCTGTTGTAACTTCCTTAAGAGCAGAGCTGTGCTGTATGTTTCTCGTTATTCTTCATTATCCCCGCACAAGGAGTTTCTAGATCGGCAGGGCTCAATAAATAGTGATTGATTCAGATGCTGTTTATTGGGAGAGCCAGTTGTAGAATTTGATTTTGAGACAGGTGCTGTTTTGGAAACGGCCAATTCTTAGGCTTAATAAAGAAATAGACAGGTGTAAGTTTTGTAGCTGAATGTAGACACGTGCTATAGAATGCTTATTTAAGACAGGCAGTTAATTATAAATTAGCAGCTTTGGGCGGGGTGGGGTGGGAGGGAAGGGAACCCAACTACAAACCTAACTTTTTCTGTTCCTCCGTGAACCACTACGTTTAATTTAACAAAGATTTAATATACCTCTGTGTAAAAGCGTTGTTACTTTAATGACTTTATCAGAAGAGAGGAAAGGCATTGTAAAAATGCCGCTTGAATTACCCTTTAACAGAACCTCATTATTACCTCCCCTACTGTGGAACAGGAGTCAACGTAGCCAGTAAATTGGTAGAATTATCTTAGACATACAAATTTGCTTATCATTTAATATTCTCTGATGACCCACTGTTTGAGATGTTTTGATCTGTAGTGAAGTCACTACATGGCTTCAAAGAAAAACATTTGCAGAATCTGTGTCATTGCTAATATGAGAAGACCATTTTTTTAAAAGCAGAAGAAAATATATCTGCACTTGCAAATCTTATGTTTTATGGAAGAGATGTCCTCCACTGAAGAAACAGAGTTAGACTGATTTTAATAATGTCAGAATGGCCAATAAATGTATTAATAGAAAGAATTGAAAATCAATGAGCTGTGATAGTAATTACAGATAGTACCCAAGGGAAATATAGCAGGCAGACAAATCCTCTCCCTAGGGGCCTGCCCTGGGCAAAGCTATGAAGTCGATAATTCTGCCCTCCTTCTTTCCCATTAGTAATGCACTTTCTTCTTCAACTTCATTCTCCTCCACCCACAATTCAGACACCCGACCTCTATGCTGTAATGGTTCACTGTACCAAGAGATGACCAGTTTTAACTGCAGTCTCATTAACTGAGTAGAATGTAAAATGCTATTCTTTCCAAGAGTTACGTATTTGCATTTTTAAAGGGTCAGTGCTTTGTAAAAAGGAACGCTGCTTAAAAAAATTTCATGCCCTTAATAATTTGGGAATTTTGATTTGGGGGAAATTAACCATTCTAGAATATTTCAGCTTATGCGTGATCATGTTCTTCATTTACTAGTCTTTGCAGCAGAATAAAAAAAAAAAAAAAATAGACCATGAAGTAGGCATGTATTTCTCTCTATCAAGATGTGTTTTCTTGTGCTAATATTTGCATACTGATTCACAGTTTATAAAATACCTCAGAAATACATCTTATTTAACCCTTAGAGGACTTTTGCTTTTGGCCACAAGGGATTAACTGCTATGGGAATTGACCTCCCATCATAAACAACTAGAAAACCGGACAAATTATATGGAGTGTTTTTTACATATTGGACAAAACAGTTAATGACTGATCCTTGGGAGCAGGGCAGAAGAGGCGGTGAGTTCTGTGGTGGCCTCAGCCTGCTGCCTGGGGGCAAAGCAGGGAGAAAGAAGCCAAACTGGGCCTAGCAGTTACACTGAGTTAAGCAGGCAGGGATTGGAATTTGGAGAGGTTAAGGCAACTAATTTTTAAGGGAACTGTAACAAAGAGAAATGAGTTGTACAAAGAAAGGTCTCTGGAGAACGTTAGAGTGGTCTCCTTAAGGGTTTCCTGAGTAATGATCTGCCTGTATTTGGAGGAAGGCAAGGAAAGGACAAGAAATCCAATAGGCTGAACAATCCTTAGAGCGCCCATAAAGTTCACACAAACCGTAATGGAGAGACCTCTTTATATGTGGGGCATTTGGTAGAGATCTCAGAAGGATCAGAGCTTAGTAATGGGGCTGAATTAGTCTCAATAGTCTGGTCTGACCCTAGCCAGGACAGACCTGGGGAGCAAGACGTGAAAGGATCCAACTGATCAGCAAGTTACTTAATTGTGCCAGAACCAAATCCAACACTCCAAGGGAGACAAGATCTTGCCCTCAGTAACGTAAAAGTCACAGTTTCTGGCATTTGATGAAAATTGATCAACTTGATCAGATACAGAGAAAAAAGACTGAGAAAATAAACAGAGCCTCAGCTACCTATGGAATAATGTCCAGTTGCCTAATTACATGTACAGTTGGACTCTCAGGAGGTGTCAGAAAAACTTTTTGAAGAAGTAATGGCTAGACATTATCCAAATGTGCAAAACTATAAATCCGCAACTCCAAGATGTTCATTCATTGAGCCCCAAGCAGAAGAAACCACACCAAAGCTTATAATAATCAATTGATGACAACAATGGAAAGTAGCCTTAAAAACAGTGGGAGGGGAAGGGGGCAATATACCTGACATACAGAAATCAGACTTGGTATCAAGACACCTTCAGGACAGAAGAACTTTCTTAGGTAGAAGAAAAGGGTCACTAGATACAAATTTGCATCTACACAGGAAGTGAGGAGCACTCAAAATGATAAATATCTAGGCAAATATAAAAGATTTTAAGAATCATTTTTATTAAAGGAAAAAATAATAACTTACATTATGGAGTTTATAACGTATATTGAATGAAATGAGTAACAACAGTAAAATATCAGAGAATGGATGACATATACTGTTGTATGTAGGAAGTGGTATGGTTTTATTTGAAGGTAGACTGTGTTAAATTAAAGGTATATAATGTAAATTCTAGAGCAACCACACACACACACACACACACACACACACACCCCCCCCCCACACACACACACACACAACCAACCAAGTATAGTTAATCAGTGGTGGAGAGAAACTGGAAACATTTTTAAAATGGTCAGTTTTTATCTAAAGGAAGGCAGGAAGAGAGGAAAAATGAACAAAGAACAGATAGGAGAAATAGAAAACATAGCAAGATGGTACATTCAAACACAATATGTTGATAATTATGTGAAATGCAAGTAGTTTAAGCACTCCATGTAGAAGACAGATTGGAAATAAAAACAAGACCCAACTATATGCTATCTGTAAGAAACTCCCTTTAAAGATAAAGATACAGATAGGTTAAAAGTAAAAGGATAGAATCAAGAGGAGTCAAAATCATGAAACAGAAAATACGGTGATTGTTGAGGGTTGGATGGAGGGGGAAATGTGGAGTTCTTTCTTTGATGCAGGTAAGAGTTTGACTTTTGCAAGATGAAACAGTTCTAGAGACCTGTTGCACACCCAACAATGTGGATATAGTTAACACTACTCAACTGCACATATAAAATGGTTGAGGGGAAATTTTATATTATGTGTTCATTACCATAGTTTAAAAAACAAACAAACAAACAAACAGAACACTGATGATTTGTAACTATACAGGAGAGCTAGTACTGGTTGCTAAGCTGAGTGGCTAAAGGAGGACATTAGCGGAAATTGCTTCAGATGGTTCACATGGGAAGTAACTTCTTAAAAACCTACTTGTTATAGCAGCAACCATGTGTCAGTAGACAACCCTATTTTTACTTACAATGGACACTTTGATGAATGTTGGCTTTGCCAACACCCTTCTGACTTTGGAGCAAGAAGTTTTGTATGAAAGGTGAAATTATTTGTGTTTAGTCATCCGAATCCTGTTGATTGCCTATGCCCAAGGCCTGTCCGTATCCAGATCAGAAACTGGAATTCTTATGTCTGATTACATTATTATTACAAAAAATTTTAAATAAGAAACATCTACGAAGAAGAAAATAAAAGGATCATATTACCTTGAAAAGCTTTTAAATAGTTTAGAATATTTTCTTCCAGGAACATAATAAATCTGTAATAAACATTTTTTAAGCAGACAAACAAAGTAAACAGATAGAAACAGATGAATCATGTATACACAAAAGAACAACAAAAACAAAATTGTGGTACCTATATTAATATTAGACAAAATAGATTTCAGAAAAAGGAATATAACCAGAGATAAAATGGAATATTTTCTAGTGGTATGGGGGACGGTCCATTCATTAAGAGGACATAACAGCCCTAAATGCTTTTGTACCTTAGTATACCCTTGATAAGTGTAATATTATCCCCATCAGTAAATAAAATTGCAGAGATATTGTGTGTCCAAGATCGCACGACCAGTAAGTAACAAGAACAGAACTGGAGTCCATTTTGAATCAAAATCTTCTCTTTATTGCAACAGTGATTGTCGCTCAATTTTGATAGTTATGGTAACTAGTGATCACATTGGAAATCATCTGGTATCAAATAATTCCCACTACAGTTTTAATGTTTAAGAGGGATGTAACCAGATCTTATGAAAAGTTTTAGTTCAGAACTCCAATAAATGCAGATTAACCTCCAGAGGTCCAGGGCTCATTGCCCACATTAGCCTGCAGTGAGTGTGAACTCTTGGAATCTCTCTTTTATCTTAATTACATAGGACTTAAAAAAATATCCTACTACATAAGGTATGTTTGGTTAAAGTAATGTTTTTAATTATTTAACGATAGGTAAAACTGCAAAAATATTTCCTGGTTGTGACATGGGCAGATTTTTATTTTACTGTATGTCTATCAATTTCAGAAATCGACAAATTGAGCATAGCTGACAACCACATTCTAGATTCACCTTCTAGAAAACTGTTTCTCTGTCATAGTATTTTGAGAACACAGAATTACATAAATATGTAACAACGTAAAGGTGTTAGCAGTTGCTGTTTTTTACTGCTTGGCTATGTCAGAGTCATCACAGAGAAAAATGTATACTTTGCTACCAAGGCACATTCAACGTGCTGGCAAGTTTGATCAGTGTAACGTCTTGCTGAGTAGTCGTGTTTGTGGCCTGTCAAAAAATGAATCTGTCTCTGATCCACTGGTCAGTCCTTTGTCTTTTCTTTAAGAAATATTGTCAGAAGATTTTCTTAGTAAAGAAATATGTGCTTCTCAGCAATTGTAAGTGAACAGTGATGTTCAGATGACTCATAGTTCCCATGATCAATTCTGTTTCCAACTCTCAAACGTCAATTTCATTGCTAGGTTCTTGTCATAACTAATTATATATTTTTCAATAAAGCCATGAGGATGACGATTGAAATTATTCAATCCTAAAGCCTGTACGTGCTAAATATGGCAATCTTATTCTTTAAATAAGATAAAGAATGTACTTTCCTAAGGGTTTTTTTCTTCTAACCCAAGTTATATACTTTTTATTTTTAACTTGAAAGCAATTAATGGAACTGTGGGTTTAAAACCTCCAAACTCCCTTGGCTAAGTCGCTATAACAAAGTAATAGAACAAGTCTCCTGGGTCATTTCAAGTTGTGTTACGAATTTCATAGAAAGATGAGTATTCAGACAATTTTAAAATGGATCATCAGTATATTGTTTTATTTTCAAAAAGGTAAAGAGGTAAAGTATTTGAGGTGAAGTATTTTCTATGAACAATACAGTGGTACTAAACTAGGATATAAACTGCCATTTAACAAATGCCGGAAATATCCTAGGAGAAGCCATCATAGGAAATCATTGATTGTTACAGATATTGAAGAATCATTTTCATTATCATTTTTCCTGAAAAATATTGATTGAAATAATGTTGTCTATTCGTTAGACTGAATCTGATTTGGTTAATCTAGCCTTGCATTTTCTTGTTGGAAACGTACTTTTGGCTTCTTCAGAGTTTGTAGTCTGAAGAAAAATGATGGCAACAGGATGACTTTGCGTCTGTGTGTATCCCTTGTGTAATTCAGAGGACTTTATTGTGTGTTCCCGTTTCATGCTTGCATAAATTCAATGAGGAAATGGAACAGAATTTGTGGTAACCATTTTTCACATGAGAAATTGGAAACAAGAATACAATCACTTGTCTAAATCCTAGAGATAATAAGTGGCAGTTGTGAGACTATAACCCAGAGCTTCCAGCACTAAGCCTTTAGCTAAAGGGTTTAACTGCCTACTTATTTCAAGTGCCAGTATGTATACAGTTTAGGATTTTCAGTAGAGCTGTGGACAGAAAAGATTCCCAAAAGTCACTTTGGATTTAAGTGGTATATGTTCATGTTGTTACCAGGAAATGCTGGCCGGATGATATAGATAGAGATGGAACTGAGTCTTGATGTAAGAGTTTAGAGCACAAATATAGAGAAGATACGAAGAGAAGGACTTTCCTGGGTAGGTGGATATAGTGTGGAAAAATATTGCTGGGAATAGGCCTTATTCTTGTATAGACTACCATCAGTGAGCAGATTTTTTTCAGAGTAAAGGAGGTTATAATTCAACCTTTTGTTTGGACAACAGAACTGTATTACTTGTAATGTAAAGAATGCTGGCCTAGTACTGATCTTTGGGGAGAGGGGGGCGCGATCCATAGTGTTCTGGGACTCTCCTCACTCTTAGCTGACATACGGGTTTCTCGCTCTCCCTTCCTCACCTTCTCATTTGTGCTATTCCCCACTTCTTACTGCGGCACTGAATTTTCAGACCTGTTCAGCTGTTCCAGAATTCATTTAGATAAATTTAGAATTACTGATATTTGTTAATATAAAAGATGTGCTATAGTTAAATGGTTAGACATTTGAGTTTCATGCTTCACACCCTTTCAAATTCTCTGTGCCGTTTCATTTATCTAATAGGATCTCATTGTATTTCTGTGTAACACTATGGGAATAATCCGGGGGGTTACTTTGGGCCCATTATTTTTATGGACCCACAGAGTTATTTGAGGGCTGTTCTGTCATATTCTCACTTAGTCTTAAAGTGGTGTGTAATTCTAGAGACTTCCCATTTTACTGAAATCGTACAATAGAAATGCAGCGAATTTAGCCTGATTCTGCAAAGCTACAATTACTTGGGTAATTCAAGAAGAGAAACCACATGTGCTTAAAACGGAACCATTTATTCTGTCTTTCATGAGTTAGAATGCTTTAGTCTGATTAGTTTTTTAAAATAAGTTATTCTTCTACAACACCTTTATAGTTCCCAGTTATTTATTCAGTCAGTCATTTAAAAACAAACAAACAAAAAAACCTGAGGGGGTGGAACATTGAACAAATATACATGGGAGAACCCCAAAATACGAAACTTTATGTGTGTAAATCAAGTTTTAGGATATTACACTTTGTTATGTACTGATGTTCTTTATGATTTTAAGTGTTGGCCATGCTGTACCTGAGTGCCACTGTGTATCTGTGAATATCCTTTGCGTGCTTCAGAGCTTTCTTGTGCATTATAATCTTATGTTTGTATCAATTCGATGAGTAGGTGGACTAGAACAGGTCCTGCAGTCATTTCTCATACAGGAAAACTGAGAAATGAAGTTTTTACGTAAGTGTGACATGGTTTGATAATTGCGTCTGAGGGGTGGCCAGGGAATGCAGATGTTCTAGCGTTACCCCAATGGTCAGATGGTGAGCCCCATTGAACTGGTGAGACGATATGTCCATCTCAGGACTAGGAAACCTGGGGCATGGAAAGCAGCATTTTTCAAAGTGTCGTCTACTGACCATGGCTGCAAAATCTCTTGGGTTCATACCCCAGTCCTGCCAAATCAGAATCTCTGGGAATAGGAGAAAACAAGTTGAGTATTCAGCAAATTTTCCAGGTCATTCTCATGCCGACAGCAGTTAGGAGAACCGCTGATCCAGAGTGAGTAATACAGGCTCTGGTGCATTAGGCTTTTTGCGACTGTGACTTCTAAGGTGCCACCATCTAAATCACAGAATCTCCTTTCTGCGATGGAGTGATGAAAGGCTGCACGTGGCTGTTTGACGCTCTGGGAAAGCCCTGGCTGATGCGCCAGGCCTGTTAGAAGAGCCAGTGGGCACTGCAGTCTGGAGACAACTAAGGGATTTTCAGGACCCGCAATTGATTGGTAGATGCATGGAAGTTCTGATGGCACGAATAATTCCTTTAAAAACTCAGAGTTGTGTGGAAATTGCGTAAGTATAGTGAGTGTGACACTGATAGTACTGGGCCTGCTTTGCTCCAGGAGTCTTTGAATTCCTGTGGAGCCCAGTGAGTTCCCATTGTCAGGTGTAGAATTGTATTTTCAGGTTCTAAGCCAATTACCACTGAATCATGAGAAATGTACTTAACTCTGTCTTTGAACAAGTAGTGCTCATTTTAGTCATTGACATTTTATTTTACCTCTTCCCTACTAAGAGAGTAAATGACTCATTTGGAAGTTAAAAAACACTTGAACTGTTTAAAATATTGATGTTGTAAGTGCCATAACTTAGAAGAGGCAGCATGTAAATTGGCATTTAAATGTCGTCTCCAAAGATTCCACAGCTTTTGTACAGAATGAGACTTGCTATCTGAATGGAACTGCGATGTTGGATCCTAGTTCACTGTGGAAAGCCTCGCAGCAGAGCTGCAGTGGCCAGTGAGCGCCACATAAAGCCACCCTGCGGAGAGGGGACTTGGGGTTAATATTCACTCTGTGCTCTTCTGGCCCATCAGAGCCTAGCACGTGATTGTTCTAGGGTCATTTTTTCTAATTACTCATCTAAAGAGGTGTCTCTCTCTCTCTCCATACACACACACACACACACACACACACATTTTTTAAAAAATTTGAACCAGAGTCTTTTGGGGTGAGCTGAAGCCTTGCGCAATATCTATAACAACACATAATAAGTTCTCAACAAATGTTTATTTCTTTTTAAAAAATGTATTCAGCCTGACTAGAAATCTGAGATTCTATGTTTATGTTCCTATGACGCGGTGTCAAGGTATTGCTACGTAGAATCCTAATTCTGTCACCTCTCACATGGATGGGACGAAGAGTCTGCTTTTCTACTGGCTGTAAGAAAAGACGGATTGTGTCTCCCTATCCTAAACAAAACAAAATAAATGGACGAATTTTATAAAATCTTACGAAACCCATATCACACTATTCTCTGTCATTTTCCCTTTCATATTCCAAAATCCAGCCTCTCATTTCTCTTTGGCAGTAGAACTTCTCTGCATGTGTCAGTCCTTAGCAATCAAAGACGAGTACATGTAAAAGTTGATTGTTAATGTAAGAATCAAGACAAATACTCCAGTGTCTAATTTTTTTAGGTGACATTTTATTTTTTTAATGGAAAAGACATTGTCTCGTGTGTGTGTGTGTGTGGGAGAGAGAGAGAGAGAGATCTAGCTAAAATAAAGGAGAATAATATTTATTTAAATATTTATATAATCGTGGTTTAAAAAAAGTATGCTTCTGTCTGAACTACTGAGAAAATGATAGTTTTCACTTAAGTTTTCTAAAATAGATATAATAATAATAATAGCTTAATTCTCTATTTTGCTTTATATATATGAATGTGTATATATGTATGTGTATATATATACACATATGTATATATATACACATTCATATATATATACATATATACATATACATGCCTATATATATACATATATACATATATGTATATACATGCCTTTATATATATGTATATGTGTGTGTGTATATATATATATATATATATATGCCTTACAAGTGACTTTTTGTTTAGCCCCAGTAGAAGAACCCTAATTTGCGACTACTCTTTGGAACTATGGGATAACTGGTGAATTGTTTATCTTGTTATCAAAACAGCAACAATCATGTATCATTTCTATCACTGGTATTAAATCTGGCTGAAATCATATAGAGGTGAGATGAGTACTGCTGTTGCCCGGATTTTTAAGGAAAATTAGAATCATTGAGAAAACCTGCCGAACCCTTCATTAATCAAATATGTCAAAACTTCTTTTTACAGTAGGGCTAGCTGCTGGATTTTGCTGGTCTTTCCTATAGATACAGAAATGTTAACCTCATCTTCAGTCCTATAGTGTGCTTGAAATACACAAATGATCTATTTATGACACCAGGAGAAGATCTGTAGTATTTCCAACATACACAATTAAAGGGTGAAAGAGAAAAAAGGGCAAACACAACTTTGATTCCCAATTCATATGTTAAATATTTACGGCTAAGATTGTCAAGAATCAATTAATTTTCGGGATAATACAGAATATGAAAGTTTTGCTCCTTAGAAGGTTATCAGTATAAATGGAAAACAATTCAGTTGAACCTAGGCAGTAAATTCATTCACTTAAATGGGAACTAGGTACCAAAAAACAACTTCATAGTAGTAGAAATTCCTCAGATTCTTTGCACTTCTCAAAGCAAATGATTTTTCTATCGAAAAAAAAAAAAGCACAAGATTTTATGCAGTTGAAAACATAATGCTAATTGTTGGTCCTGCAGACACATAATAGGAAGTCCATAGATTCTGAACATCCTCTTTTTCTTTATAACTTCTAAGTGTGATAATAAAGGTTTAATATTACTTTTGATTCTTAATGAATCAAGAGGATACTTCCATCGTCCTAAGAGTAGGATATAGAGAACAACTGAAATAACTTTGAAAGACATGGTATCCAGAAAGCTTACAGCTTTAGTTTTCAGTATGTCTGTTATTTAGTCTCTAGGGGAAGTACTTTTAAAATATATGAATTACTTTAAAACTATCGAGCTAAAAAAACTTGGGTTTATGTTAGGAGATAGTATAGAGTTGACAGGGCAGGTGAGACCTGTGTTTATTAACAGATATTTGTTGTAGTCTTTTAACATATATGATTACATTTGATTCTGACAACATTTTCAGTTGAAGAGATTCTCAGAGTGTATAATTGTCCATCTGACATCAAAACTTAGGAGTATTCTTCCCATTATATACAAATAATGAAAAAACATTATCTTCCGATAACATATTTTCTGATAGACATATGAGATTGGAAAACATATTAATGTGTAAGTATTCATGGCTGCTCCTTGGCTTCTTTTTTGTTGTAGGCCTTTGTTATACAGAATCTGAATAACATGAGAAACATGACTTTTGAGGGTGGTGGCGAGAGTAGAAGTGAAAAAGCAGGAAAACGAGCATGCTTTGCTTTACTCTGAAAAGGGCAGAGAACTGTTGCTGAGTGAGAGAATAACTGATTTGGAAAGAGTGTGCAGGGATGGGGGTGGGGGGAGACTGAGTATAAGAGTCAAAAAATGCTTTGACAAGTTTGGATAGAGAGTTAAAAAGGTTTGGTGGGCAGGGAGGGATAGATCTGCAAAGTTGTTCAGATTTTGAAAATGGGGAAAAAGACATCTTAGAAGTTTGTATATTATAATCACGTTTAATTATTTTTTATTTCTGACACTTGACTAAATATCTAATTTATTTATTGAATACTAGACTGGAATTTCCTTGAATAACACATTGCTTTGCCTAGACCATAAGGCAGCTCACCTGCACTTAGATTATAAAGTATTTTTAAAAACAAATGTGCACACGTGTGCACACAAACTCACACACCCTACCAATACACATATACATATATGTAGTCATACATATGTAAATGTATGTTATATTTTTATATATTAATATATATAAATTATACAAACAGCAAACAAAATATATGTGAATATTTGCATATATGTAGATTGATTAATTTATGCAGAAGTATTGTTTATATATACATAAATAAGATATGTATAAAATAATCTTTGCACAAACACCAAATACTATTCACGTTACTGACAGTGCAAAATTGTTTAGAAGAGGCTTTTCAAACTACTTTACATTTTTTTCTGAATTTGAAGGGGAAACAGCAGAACCCCTGAAAGGAGATAGGGTGTATGCTGACAGTGGAATCTCTGGTAACTGCTGCTGCTAGCTGAACTTACTTTCTTGCCATATATTGAGGAAATGGAAGGGAGAAAGCTTTGTAAGAGCTAAGGGATTAATAGCAGTCAGCTTGGATGTTTCTCACATAAGGGTTTAGAATGAAGCTTGTTGGAGGACAATCTTGGTGAACCAGAGCACACGTCATGTGAGGAATGAAACCATTTGCTTTTCAACATTGCAAATCTTTGGGGAATTATTTTGCTTTTCATGGTGTATTGATTACAATACCCAAAATTTTGGATGCATTCAAATGCATCAAAATGTTAAGGATTAATTCACGACAGTATGGTGTATTGTATTAATGATTTATTAGAAATTGAGGTTGAGTAAAATGCAGCAATAAAATAAACTGGATCATTTGACCCATTAGGGCAAACTGCATAATAATGTAGCCAGTTTTAATTTGCTGAGGGAATTTAGGCATTGTTTGTTTTTAAAGGTTCATTTAGTTTCCTAGCTGTTCTAGATTTAGGATTTGGAGGGAGACAGGTTTCTTCCCTATATCATGGTAAGCAGGGTCAAGGGAAAAATCCAGGTTGCCTCTGTTCTGTCTAGAGAAATCATGCGTAGTATTGTCAGTGTCAGGTCTTGCTACAGCAATCAAAACTCTGTCATGGAGTCAGAACATTTTCTGGGGTATTGATCCTATTTGTGGGTAACCGTTCTAGAAATTTTCGTGATTATTTTTGGGTTGCTCCATAGTTATGAGCTTTCTGCATTCTAATTCTTGAAGGAACAGCAAAACGTAATTTATCTGTGAGTCCTCTGTCAATTTTGTGGTTTTTCTAAGAGTGATCCTTTGGCATCTTGGGGCCTCCTTCAGCCTGGGCTGTACTCCTGGGTTAGTTACAAGGACTTCTGTTGGCTCTTAGAAGCTCGGGGAAGACATAAGTTACTGCCAACAATTTGATCACAGGGCACCCATTCAGCTTACGGCATTTGGCAGGTGTTCTCCAGAATCTGATTGGTTTTCAGAATAGTCAAATCAACCTTCTATTCAGAGGTAATGGCATGTTTCAGATCTTCGGGACTTTGGCAACAAAACTCAAAACAGAGGAATTAAGAGTAAATCAAGCAGCATTAGAGAGACTAATAGAAGTAGGGTTTAGAGCCCATCAGTGGAAAACCTCAGTAGCAATTAGGGTTCCCTTAACAATTCTGAGGTTCTGGCAGGAGAAACCCAGTGTCTAGCCAAACCAGGATCAGGCAGTAGGAAGTAAGCCCTTGTTGGATAATTCTGTTATTGGCGGTCTTCCTTTTTTCTGGTTTTGATTGTTAAGTAGCTCTCTAAGTGTTGTCTTTGTATCGGGTAAAGAGCTTGAATCCAAATGAGCTTGAATCATACGTAGTTAACATCACAGAGTTTGTACGATTCTTTTTGAGTTTATTTCTTTAATTATCAGTTATTAAAATGTACCTAAAATCATCCTGTGTAAGAACTCTTGTGCAGCACTGAAGGATGAAGTGAGAAATGTGCCCTAAGTTCATAGGCATTTATGTAGTTCATCTACATCACAGAGTGGAGAATTGAATTTTTCTAGGAGCAATTTAAGACAGAGAGCAGTAGAAATATTTGTAGACTGAATAGAGTTGGAATTCCAAGATGTAAACATATTGCCCTGGAAACAAAGATTTGAGTGGGAGTAAGAAGACGTAAGAAAAGTTGCCAAGTGAAGTGTATGTGGCAAAAATGAAAGAAGGAAACTAAGTTTTAAGTTGAAGCCACTTACAGTTGTGTTTACCAATTTAATATTCACTTTTGTACTGCTCCTTTGGTTATTTTCACTCATGTCTATGAGCAAAAAATGTATGCATATATATATATTTTTTGCTAGACTAAGCACTTAAAGATTAACTGCCCTTTAACTAGACTAAGCTTTTGAACTAGCTTAGACCCTTAAAGACTTAAGGTCAGTTATGAGAAATGATATATTCATTTGACACTGTGCCTTCACAATGGAAAAGCTCAGCACATGTTGGTCAATTAATATTTTTCATTCAATTTCATTTAAAAAATGTTTTCTGTTATAAAATAGTACCGGGGATGTGAAGTACAGCATAGGGACTACAGTCAATAATATTGTAGGGCAGCTATGTATGGTGTCAGATGGGTATTAGACTTATCGGGTGATCATTTCGTAAGTTATATAAAGGTCTAGTTACTATGTTGTACACCTGAAACCAGTATAATATTGTATGTCAACTGTAACTGAAAAATAAAAAATATATATATTATTAAATTTTTAAAATAAATAGAAGCTTTAAAGTATTTTAAAAAATGCTTTTTGAGTACTTATGTGCAAGGCATTGTCCTACAGGGCTGCAGGGACACCAACTGCATGATACGTAATCTCTGATCTGAAGAGTTTACACGCAGAAGCAGAATGAAATTGCAGCAGGAAGAATAATGTTAGCTAATGTGCATTTATTCCTTGCTTGCTAGAGTTAGCATTTTACATACATTATTTCATTTAATTCTGGCAAACCTAGGGGTTTGGTATTATTATTCTCTTCTTTCTTAAAGAAACTCAGTGTCAAGAAAAATACGGCAATCATTGTGTTAACTGAAAGTAAATGACAGTTTATCTTAGAGTCTGGTAAAAACCAAAAGCTAGGCTCTTAAATGTACCTCTGTGTTGCTATCATATATGTATGTGACGAGCCGTATGGACAAGTACAAAAAAATAAAAATGGGTATTTAAAAATAACATAAGCTTTCTGAGCATTAGACGATCTGAAAAAGCTCCAAAGTAGTGACAACTGTAATAGACCTTGAAAGGGTTAGTATCGGCATGAGAGGAATCATTCTAAGCAGAGGGAATAGCACCAGGAAAAGTGTCAAGATTTATTAATATAATCAGCATCTATCTCCGAGTTAAGAATGCTATGTACTGACTATTTTAATAGCACTTATGAAATAATCATTTTTCTAACATATAAAGTGGGCACTAAGAAAATGGAGTATTTTCCTAAGGTAGAGCCAAACAGACACTCTGTAGGCAACACTTGTGGACCTTGAATTGTATGTTTTTGGTGATGCTCATTCAAATTTGGATAGTAGTTAGTTACAGAGTTTCATTTAAAGACAGAACCATTGTTTGATTTAGTTGGGTGCAATAACGTCTCATGGACTACCAGTGTACATGTTCCTACCCCCAGAGTGATTGCTGGCAACATTTGATTGCTTTGAAAATGTGTATTTTACCTGTTAATGGGGGTAGGTGAAGTTCAACAATTAAAAACAATTGCACCATCAGAATTTCTCAAAGCCAGTCCTTGCACCTGCCGCCTAAAATACTAATAGATGCACACATCCTGATTCCTCATCTCCCATTTTTTGTTAAATATTAATACTTTAATTTATATGACCACAGTCTGTCACTGAAGTTTCTGCTTCTTCACCCCACACATCAAAGATAAATTTTGGTACTTCAGGCTTGATTTACAAGGTAGCTTACACATTCTGGTTAATTCATCATAACACTTCTTAGACAGTTCTTATTTAAATATTGTGATTGCTATTTTATAGGCAAAGACTAGGAGGGAAAGGAATTGACAATTTACATTGTCTGTATAAAGCATTATACCTTGTATACTATGTTCAACATAATGACATTAATTTTATTTTGATATTTTACTTTGATCGGTTCTGGGATGTTGAAGAATAGATGCTTTCAGAGGAGATAATCTGTTGCGACTCTTCTGCTATGCCAGGTAGAGACATTTCCTAGATGTTGGACAACTCTGGTCCTTGTGGCCTATGCCAGTTCTGGACTTCAATAAATCTGTAGTTTAATAAGTTGTTATTTCTGTGAATAACTATATAATATTTTAGCCATTATGATAAATTATTAACTTTAAAGCCTTTTTGTGTGTGTAAGTCACAGATCTTCCCCAAACTGGAATGCTGTTTATTTATGTTTCTTAATTATGGCACCCAGATCACTCCAAAGACCTTCTAAAAATCTATACAAATCAAGAACAAATAAAACCATAATCCCCCTTACTTTACGCATAACTGGAAGATAAAGAACGCTACAAACTTCATATTACCTGTAAGTAGAATGGCAAACACCAATTTCCAGAGAAGATATTTATAATAAGTTCCCTATCAAGACTTGGTGGAGAGATGGGATTTTGGAAAAAATTATACCAAAAAGAGAAGATGTATCTGGGCTGATATCACCCCCCAAGAGAGAAAATCAATTCTAAATTCAAAAATACTGAAAAGGAAGCTTGAATAGATCAGAGTACTGATTACAGGGTAAGGCTTTAAATGTGTGTGTGAGCCTTGCAAGTATGTAGTCTTAGAATGGCCATACATCCGAAGAGAAAGGATGGGAGGCTAAATGAGGCCCCTAAAGATACCCATGTCCAAATCCTTGGAAACTGAATGTTACCTTGTTATTTGCAAAGGGACTTTTGATGTGATTACATTAATGATCTTGAGATGGGGATATTGTCCTGGATTATCGGGGTGGCCCCTCAGTGAAATCATAAGTGGTTTTTTAGGGAGATGGCAGGATGGGATTTGACCATAGAAGAGAAGATAATGTGAGGATGGAACAGAGGTTGGAGTGATGCGGCCACAAGCCTAGGAAATCCAGCAGCCACCAGAAGCTTGAAGAGACTCAGAAAAGATTCTTACCTAAAGCGTCCCCAGAAAGAACCAGCTCTTCTGACACCTTGATTTTAGGTATAAAAGGTTTATTTGGGGTTTCTTTCTGAACTATAAGATAATACATTTCTGTTATTTTTAAGCCATGAGATTTGTTCTGGGGTTAAAAAGGAAACTAATACAGAAGGTAAAACGGGAAATTTGCATTTGAGAACTCTCTGATGAAAGCATAAAGAAGCAAGAGGGGAAATTTTGGATCGTGAAAGACATGAAAAGACCAAAAAATAAAAGGAAAACACATAGCCTCTTTGCCCATCACCCTCCTACAAACCATTCATTAAAGAAATTACATTTCTGAGACACTTAACAGAAGAGAGCACTCCTAATCTAAATATTGTGCTAACTACTCCAAACCAATGTTCTTGTTCACAAAATACCATGGTAAGCAGTCTTCAGAACGATTCTAAGAAGCAAACAAATGAGAATCGAAATCTGTCAGCTAATGAAAATTCCCCTCAAAACACCAATCACAAAGCAAAACAAAACTGTAATACAGTATAAACGAAATTAAACACTCCCAAGCTATTTATTTGGAGCTATAGAGGGGGAAACCCTTTAAGTCAAAATTTAAATTTAAAAACAGAATTGGATTAAAAACAGGAAGAAGTGAATCACAAATGAATTGAACTTAGGAAGGAAATGGAAATTTGGGTAAAATCATAAGCAGTAAATACTAAATTAACAGGTGCTGTAGGTGGAGGGGATTAGAAGGAAAACTTAATAAGGGTCATTGAGGAAATACAGGCAAATAACTAGGAGAATGAAAATGAGATAAAGAAAAAGGTAAAATTGGTCTCACAGAAAGTTGTTGAAATACAAAGCAGGCAGAGAAGATCCAACTGATGGATAATTGGAATCCCTGAAGAAGAAAAAACAGAACTAATATTGAAAATTATAAACCATAATATTTTCTTGAATTAAAAGAAGACCTGAAGTATATATTGGAAAGGTACATGTCTAAGTATTTAGGAAAATTGACAAAGAATCATCAATTCCTACATATTCCCTTGTAAAACTAGTGAACTTTAAAGAAAATATCCTTATGATCGATAGTAGGGATTGGCAAATTACATTTAATGGCTTTATTTTATATAGCTTGGAAGATAAGCATATTTTTAATATATTTTTTAAAGCATTATAAAATGAAGAGAAATATGTAGCAGAGAGCGTATGTGGCCCATGATGATCTAAAAATATTTGCTACCTCTCCCCTCACAGAAAATTTTGCCAACCCTCTGGCCAGGTGGTATATATATATATACCGTGTTTCCCCGAAAATAAGACCTAACTGGACAATCAGCTCTAACGCATCTTTTGGAGCAAAAATAAATATAAGACCCAGTCTTACATAAGACACATACATAATTCAAGACCCAGTCTTATGTATATATGTCAAATAACACATAAGGACAAGGTAATTAAGCTGGCATCAGACATCTGTAAAGGGATGTGCCAAAGAAGCAATAATTCAAGAAACTCGTGGAAAAGAAGTATAAACCAAGAATTTTATATCTAAGCTCTTCATCAAGTACAGAAAAGCAGTTCTAAACATGCAAGAACTCAAGGACTTCAGCACTCACTGAGTCTTGCTTGATATCAAGCGAATGAGTTTTGGCAACCAAGAGAAGATGAGAAAATTTTTGCAAAATGATATGATGGTGAACATTTGATAAATTTACTTGTAGATCTAAGCCATTAAAAAAAAAAGGGTTCATGAGTATAAAAATAGCATGTAAATATTCTGACAACATTTAAAGAAAGCATTAAATTTGAACATGGAATCTAGGTTAGATACAATTATTGCATCACGTTTAACTTAGAGATTTTGATAGTGGTTATATGAGAATGCGTAGTTGTTCTTAGTGTATTAAGTATACTTAGTGTATGCTGAAGTATTAAGAATAAAGAGGCGTGTATCTAAAATTTACTCTGAAATGTTCAGGAAAAAAATGAGTATGTTTTATACACACATACATAATTGTGTGTGTATGCAGATTCCTTTAGATAGATATAAATAGACAAAGAGATGGATGAGTTAGCAAATGGCTTTAACCCTGTACAAATGCAAGAAAAAAAGGATAACAATTTGAAATCCAGGTTACAATTTTTATGTGAGTTTAAAAATTATTTCAAAGCAAAAGATACCCAAAAATGACTTAGAAGAGGTCAGGAGCGAATGTGCTATGATAACTCTGAATAATGTCTCCTGCATTTCTTCCCCTTAAAGAACGACCATGATGATAGAGGTTCTTTACAGTGATTTCTTCCAAGCTTGTTTCAGTTTTCAAGACTCATGCTTATTGTCAAAGGGCAGCCAGAGAATTTCACCTTTTTGATACTTATACCTTTTTAGATACTCATTTGTTATTGAAGAAAAAAAATGTATTTGCTCATTCAATGTAAATATTTGAGTGCCCACTACGTGCACTGTTCTAAGCGCAGTGGAAGTAGAAGTTGGTGGAAATGTCTCCTTTCAGTGCAACTCCTAGGGCTGGAACATACCCCACAGCCCTCTGGTGATGAGGGTCTACACTGGGCTTACGGGCCCTGAGGACAAGTGGATTGAGCTTCTTGTGCCTGCTGGACTCATGGCAGAATAATCCGCATGAGGACAGTGGTCTGTTTGAGGTGCAAGCCAGGTGTTTGCGCTGGTGGACCTAAGAAAACCATCAGGGCCAGGGTACAAGAGGAAGGCCTCCACTGGGAATCAGGAGCAGGTAGCAGAAATGAGTCAGAATGGGCGTTAAGTAGGTCAAAGGAAAGTGGATTAGGGGGTAGGCTGTGGAAGCAAAGGTGCCCTTTATTGGTGTTGGCAGAAGCAAGCCAGTCAGCTTAAGACTCAAGGCTGGGCTGGCGAGGGACCAGCAAAGATGAAAAATAAATTCATTTAATTCATAGATACGCAGTGTAAATGGTTTCTTACAAAACCCTTGATAGTGCTCCCTCTTTTACACTTACTTTTTTACTTTTAACAAGAAAAATGTTTATAAAACTGCTCAAAATGCAATTAAAAGTTTGCCTTTCGATGTTTAGAAATCTGGCATATGCTGCTTATATTGCACGGTTTTAAAAGTGCTGCAGTTAAAACAATGACAGATGAAAATATATTGTAGGAAACATTCATTTATACATAAAAGTGCTTCATTTCATATATTTACTTGTAGATCTAAGCCTGAAAAAAGATGGGTACATGAGTAGAAGAATAGTAGGTAAATATGCTGGCAAAGTTGAAAGGAAGCAATAAATTAAATTTGAACATGGACTGTAAATTAGGTACAATTATTGCATCACTTTTAATTTACTGATTTTGATAATTAGGTTATTAATACATATAATCAGATAATTAATAAAATATAAAATTTTAAAAAGTTTTATTTTAAATGTATGAAAAATGTTTTTTGTTGTTTTTTCATAAGTTCAAATCTGCTATTTTTGGTCATTTTCAACATCAGTGTTTTCTTTCATTTGCTGACCCATCCAGTCCAGTCCTGCCTTTTTTGTTCTGTAGGAGCCACAGAGGGCTGAGAATTCTCTCATGGTCATTTAAACTGGTGAAAGGAAAAGGTTCTCTTTTTCATGGTGAGACCCACAGAATGGTTCTCCTGCTGGCCTCCCAGCTGACCACCAGGACAGACAGTCAAGCTCAAAGGAATGCAGACCCTGATTTGCAGGTGATGATTAAAATTATGGCAACCATGAGCAACAGCCCAGTTTTCCTGTAGCTCAGCTGTGGCTCTCAAGTGTTGCTGCAGCTAGTTTTTCCTAGAATTATAGCTAAGGATTTTCTCAAAGGAAGGAAGCCCTAAAATTATGCTTTCTAGATTCTAAATTCATGATTAATTGATGCATAGGAGCAGCAAAGAGGAGATCCTATGAAGAAGAAAGAAAAGTGCATGAAAATGCAAGATAGGAGTTCAACCATGCAACACATACTGCGAACCTAGTATTAAGTTTGGTCCTTGGAGTAAAGGATGAGAAATACTCAGTGCTCTGTAAGAGCGTACAGTGTGGTGGGGAAGACAGATGTGGGTTAGAGAAGTGAATGTTATGTTCGTGGAAAACAGAAGTCTGGCCTGCGAAGGACAGACATTAGAGAAGCATTCTTGGAGAGGGTAACTCATGAGGTTTGAATAAGTTAATGAAGTGAAGAAGTGGGGCAAGGCCCTTGAAGGGAGAGAATCTTACGAGTGAAGAGGAGGAAGCACAAAGCTGCATGCTGTGAGTGAGGGCAGCATTGTAGGTTGGCATTGTAGGAAGAAGGCAAAACAGGGAAAAAGAGATCAAAGACTCAGTTAAGGAAGAAATGGGGTGTGTTATTATATCTATTTGTTTCCTAGGCTTGCATTAACAGACTACCACAAATTTTGCATCTTAAAACAACAGAAATTTATTCACTCACGGTGCTGGAGTCCAGAAGTCCAAAACTAAAGTGTTGGAGGGTCCATGCTTCCCCAAAACCTGCACAGGACAATCCTCCTTGGACTCTTTTAGCTTCTGGTGTTAGCCAGGGATGCTAGGTGTTCCGTAGTTTGTGAGATGCATCAATCCAACCTCTGTCTCTGTCTCCTTTTGTTTTTTTTTTGTCTCTACGTCTCCTCTCTTCTTGTAAGGACATTGGTCCTACTGGATCAAGGGCCCACTCTACCCCAGTATGACTTCTTCTTAACTAGTGGCATCTATAACGACCCTATTTCCGAATAAGGTCACAATCAGAGGTGCTGGGAAATGGGTTGAGGTACTTAAACATATTATATCATTTTGTGGGACACAGTTCAACCCCAAACAGTATTCATAGTGGACTGTTTAAATTTATATTTTCTCCTGGGAGTTGCTTGAAGGAAGGCCACTTAGTGGGAACCAATACTTGTGGGCTGATAAACCATGGTGATTTCTTTTAATGATATATGGAAGAAAAACGGCAAATTTCGATTTAATGAACTTAGGAAAAGAACACTAAACATTAATAGTTCCACTAGCCCTCATTAATTAAACAATTGGTAGCATTTTTCTGAGAAGCTATTTTAGAAACTACCTTTTGGGAGTTATTGTGAAGGAGCAGTAAGTAGTTAGGCCTTCAGAAGATGCTTGCTTGGAGGGGAAAAATACCCTGGATACATCCTACCCTAGGTCCTTGTGCCTTACAGAAGCATAAAAAAGTAACAGAAACATTGGAACAAACCGTAGGACCTCTGACGTACAAAACAGAGTTTTATTTAAAAGGTTATATTTGCTTTGAAATACAGTCATAGAATGAAAGCACAAAGATGCAGTGTACATTTATTTCTATGGTTCAAAGCATAGGGAATGCAAGTTTTGATATAATGTTTGTATTGTTTCTCATTATCTGAATATTTTTCTTGCTTCTGTAATTCCTGATATAGTATTTATTACATCCTAGCTACATTTTTTTTTTAAATCTGTAATTCTTCAATTAGAGTAAGTGAATGAATATCCTCCATTTTGTAGAAATCCGCCACGTGTGCACTTTTCCAGGAACACTTCTGTGGACTTAAAACCACTCTTCTGAAGTGTTTCTCTGTTGCTGACTGTAGGAATGTGTTTGGTTGTTAATCTGCTGGGTGTGTGGTCAGCATGGAGGCCTTGAGTTGTATCTTCAAAGATTAGTCAGCAGTTTCACTAAATTTATATTATTAGACTGGGGTCATTACTTCCTTCGTATCATCTTATATTGACCTTAGGATCAAAAGCTGAAATAGCTTCCTAATGTAACTTTTTTCATTTTAATAAGCCAAGAGGTTAATTTTTTTCTTATGTGTCATCATACCTTATCATCTTTTCTCTTATTTACTACTATGATGGATTTTTTTCTTTTTTTGACTCAAGGGTTTTAATTCATTGCTGTATAGTTTAATATTCTCATTAGCTAAAAATTTTGTGGCTGAGATACAAGTTCTCTTAACTCAAGTACCTGAACAATCTGTAGCTTTAGTTTACTAAATAATGTTACGTTTGTGTTTTGATTACAAAATTTTGCCCAAGGTATTTAGGTATTTGTCTGTTAGAACACCTGAGGACTAAAAAGAAGATTAAATTTGTTTTTAATTCCAGCAAATGTTTTACTTTTTAATATAGGCAAATAGGTGGATGCTAAAAACTACAGAATGTTACAGTTGTTGTCAGTCACCCCCCAATTAATGAATTGATTAATTTCTCTCTCTCTCTCTCTCTCTCTCTCTCTCTCTCTCTCTCTCTCTCTCTTTTTCTTTCTTTTGAGAACAATACTAGATTGTGTTCATGTGGAGTGAACATGAATATTTCCTAAAAACAAAGCATGCTCAGAAGCTGAGCAGGGTGAAGGAGACCTAGTACAACTGAAGAATGAGATACCTTGCAATTTTATACCAGCCATCCACCTAACTTGCCGTAACCTCTGTGAGCTCCTGCTTACCCATTTATAAATGGGGCTAATAATGTCTATTCTCCCCACATTGCTCAGCCATTGGATGCATCCAAAGGAATAAAGTTTGAAATTTTATAATTTAAAACTTTATAAACTACAAAGAACTGTGCTGATATACAAAATAATCGAATTGAGAAGATTCTTGGAACAATAGATCAAGAAAACACCAAAGACTTTTTCATTTCAGCAAGTCATTGAAGAAAATAATAACGTTTCCTTTAAGGCTTTTAGATAAGATGGGAAAATGTGGACTGAATGAGAGTAACACCAAGTAAATTCATAAGCTGTTAATCATCAATATTAAAAGATTTTTTTTTTTTTTTTTAACAGAAGTAAGTCATGTTTGGGACAGAATGGATGCTCACTGCATGTAGATTGATGACAAAGGGTTGGATGGATATTGCAACTCTTAGAATTTCTTGACTTTGTGCTGGAAATACTACATTTGTCCTATTAGTACAACACACTTTGAGAAAATGGAATCTCTTCTGATATAAGTGGTCAGGATGGTGTGGGACTTCAAAATTATTCCATATAAACATAACTGAGATAATAAAGAGTATTTAGTCCATAGAGGAATGAAAATATGAGGAGACTCAACAGATTTTCAGTTTTTTGAAAGATTATGTAATTATCTATATTATATGTAATTCAGAAGGCACGATGGTATTAGTACAAATTTTGGAAGATATAGGAAGGCAAAATTGATATGTATGAGGAAGCATGAACTTAGTAAAAGAATTGTTTGAAAAATGATGTCCTGTTTCTGACAAATGCTTTGTACTCTATCACTGGTATTGTGGGAGCTGAGTCTAGTTGAATATGTTGCACAAATTTTATTTGGGAATCCTTAGTCTGAGACGATCAAAGGTCATCTTTTAATTTTACCTTGGAAAGATTTTGTAATTCCATAAAAGATCTCCTAGATAAGTCCTGAGTCTACTGATCAAGTACTTATTATTGGTTCATTTTCCCTTGCTCTGTGAGCTCTACTGGATAAGAGTAAACTGTGTATAATCTTACACTCTGGTCGTAGCCACAGTGCTCCCACAACTTAAACAACTATTCCTCGTGTTGCCATTCATTCATTTGTTCACTCAGTAATTATTTTATGTTTCTACCATGTCCCTATCACTGTTTTAGAGAGTAGGGGTAACACAGTGACATAAACATAGTCCCAAGTTTCATTTCTTGGAGAGTGAGGGAGACAGTATAGAGATCAACAACTAAACACACACACGAGGTCAGGCAATTAGGTTTGCGAACTCATCCTAGAAAAAGTGCTACATACCTCATACTGAATATCACTATAGTCACCTTCAAAGTACTCCCCTTGGGAAGCTATGCACTGACCCCAGTGCCTAGTCCACTCTTCAAAGCAATTGTGGAACTCTTTTTCTGGAATGGCCATCAGAGATGTCATCGTATTACCTTTGATGTCCTGAATGTCATCAAAATGTCTTCCTTTCAATATTTCCTTTATATTCAGGTAAAGAAAGAAGTGATTGGGGGCCAGATCAAGTGAGTAGAGAGGGTGTTCCAATACAGTTATTTGTTTACTGGCTAAAAACTCTCTGACAAACAGTGCTGTGTGAGCTGATGCATTGTCATGATGCAAGAGCCGTGAATGGTTGGCAAAAAGTCAGATCGTCTAACTTTTTCACGCAGCCTTTTCAGCACTTCCAAATAGTAAACTTGGTTAACTGTTGGTACAGATTCATAATGAATACTCCCTGTGATACCAAGAAAGCTTAGCAACATCATTTTGACTCTTGATTTGGACTGATGGAACTTTTCTGTTGTGGAGAATTGTCTGACTTCCACTGTGCATTTCGACACTTTGTTTCAGGGTTGTACTGGTACACCCGTGTTTCATCACCAGTAATAACATGGCCCAAAACATCATCTTGCCTCTCCAACAGGTCTTGGCAAACTTGACTCTCCTTTACTTTTGTTCGTTGGTGAGCTCCTTTGGGACATTATTTGCACACGCCTTTCTCATGTCAAGATTTTCAGTTAAGATTTTCCTGTTTCTCTATCGATGTTTACTTGGTGTGCTATGCTTCTCACAGTCAGCCGATGATTCTGATGTGCAATTTGATGGATTTTTGCAATGTTTTCATCAGTTCTGCTCGTTACTGGCCCCCCTGGCCTCTTCATTAGTGACGTGTTCTCTCCCCTCATAAAAACGTTTAATCTATTTGTACACTGCCATTTTCTTCATGGCATTATCCCCATCAACTTGGACTAACATGTCCCTGATTTCACTTCCATTCTTGCCAAGTTTAACAAGAAACTTAATGTTTGTTCATTGCTCTAATTCAAGCGCAGACATTCTCGTGACGGCACACAAACACATGCAATGCCACTCAGGAAGACACCACCACATGATGACACGAACACAGCTGTGAGACACTGATACACCAAGGTTATAAAACCTTACCGAGCTGTTTGTACAGTGCTACCAATGTAAGTGCACAGTGGCAAGTTCATGAACTTAATTGTCAGACCTCGTATGAGGAAGAGAGAAACACTATTTTCAAATACTTAGCAGACAGAAATACTCTTAAAAACAATGAAGGAAGTATTATAATAACAGAGGTTATCACATAGTGTAATTGATAGAGGAAATTAATTTCAAACTGGCAAGGCCCATGCAGGATTTAAATTGTATCATTGAAAATGTTAGGACAAGTTAAGTGCTTGATTAATTATTGATGCTCTGGGGTGTTCATATCTCTAACATCGCTTCGTACTAGACAATCAAGTTAATGCTGTGATGCTGTTGTCTCCTCATTGAATTAGTAGTGGGAGTGAGAGCTTGGAAAGTGCTTCAAGGATATGGATGAATCATTAGTACCCTGACTGTCAGGTGAAGCAGGCAGAAGTCCTCTCAAGCCCCGATACAGATTTGCAGGATTTTAACAGATTAAGGTAAAGCAGGTTATAGTCACTTATCACCAACTTTCTGAGAAAGCAAGCCATTTGTAGTGAGAGTTTGCCAAAATACTTCAACTGAACACTTAAGGAGTGCAGATACTGAAGTTATCAATTATATAAATTAGAATAGCTGTGTATACATATTTAAAGAAATGAAAGTGACAAGTAACAAAAGACTATTGTGAATGACCAGGAAGGTCTGGAAAAGATCCAAATGGAACCTCTAAAAATGGCAAACATTGTTGAAATAAAAAATGGCATAGAGAGGTTAAGGAAGCAGATAAATCAGAGCTAAAGAGAGAATTGGTGGATTGGAAATATATAAGAATTACTCAGAAAGCAATATCGAGAGAAAGGTAATAGAAATACAATTTTTTGAAAAGTGCGAGGTTGAATAGAAATATCTTCTCGGACTTCCCAAAATAGGAAACAGTAGAGAGAATGGAGGAGAGTCAATAGTTGGACACATTTTGGAACTGGTAAAACATATGAATTTAAAGATTTTGTTTATATAAAATATCCCAGGTAGGATAAACAAATATGACTATGGCAGTATTTGTAAGGTAAATCTATTTTAGTTTTCTCTTTTTGGAGGATTTGGGGACTAAAACCTGGAGTTGGTGAAATCAGCCAAGATTTTGGTTACCATAATTATGGTATAAGAAAATGGCTTAAATTAATGATCTAATATAATGGTGAAGAGATGATCAGTACACATTTTGAATTAAAATCCAATGTGATAAATGGATAAGCTATTGTGAGGGTGAAGGAAAAATCAATTCAAACTGACTTTTATTCTGGATTTAAAGACTAGAACATAGGAATTAGGAAAAGCTGGGAAGTTGGAATGAAATCATTCTGGGGAAAAGGTGTTTGGGTTTAGATAAGGTTAATTAAGTGTGGGGGTATGATGACATTGAAATGAAACTTTTGTGAAAAGAAACTATCCTTATGAGCATTTAAAATTTTTTCTTATGTTTTATCTGAAGAAAAATATATAACACAACCACGAAGTTCTGTTTTATTATATATCCAAAGTTAAACATATAAAGATCAGTCTAAGTATAGTATTTCAGCGTGTTCCCTACTTGTATGTATGTATTACAATGATATAATGAAAAGAGAACAATACAAGTTCAGGTACTAAGTTAACTGGGAGTGTAATCTCTGGAATTAGAACTTTCTTGTTAACATAAATTAACAATGACAAAAGTATAGGAACTAAAGATGGTAGAAATTCTTGGACGTGGGCAAACATGTTGATTTGACCCTAATTATGTATTTCTAAAGATATTGTACTTTTACCTACCCAGATTACTGATTTAGCAATGGAATGATTAACCATGATGATAAAATATTTTAACAGAGCCTCATGAAAATTAAAAAAGGTTAGTGCTGCCCCAGATTTCAACTAGGCAGAAAAGACCAAAAGCCTTTTACTCACAAGTAAAATAATAATTTGCAAGTCAAAGGTGACTGAATAACAGAAGAGTAATGGTAAACTGCAGGTTAAATATGAGTAATAAATGGATTCCTTCTAAAGGGAGAAAAAAATCTTAAATACCTCTAAAATCATGTGATTTCTTGGTTTATGATATTGCATTAAATATGAATATATTAAAAACAGGCTTAAAAGCCTTGTGTAATAGGTCTCACATAGCCATTCAAACAAAACAGATATGCAAATTAAATAGAATCAACATTTCAGAAATCTACAAAAATCAAATTAATAGCAATCTGTGATGGATGATGATTTTTTGCTGAGTGTAAATTGCTGTTAACACAAATGGCTACTGATTGCTAAAGCATAGGTTTTTGAGTCTGACAATTCTGGTCTCCTGTGTATTCTTGCTACATTTTTCAATTTGAACTACTGGGAAACCATTGTTATGGCTCCCAGCGCTGTCATTGGGCCTATGCTTGACTTGCAGGCATCACTGTTAACTCTGCCTCCATTCCTTTCCCACTGAATTAGCCCTGGAAGTTAAAGTTGTATCTTAACGTCTTGCTAGTACAATAGTAAACACAGATACAATCTCAGGCACTGAAACCACATGACAGACCTATAATAAAATGATACAGAATAGTTATATTAATTTTTAAGGTCATCACTGAAATGAAATGACACAGTTTTCTTAGAGATAGCTGAGATTTCTAACATTATGTCTTTTGGCCTGTTTGGACCCAAATTTTACATTGAGCTAATGGGATCAAAATTAAACAAACTGAGTAATTAAAAAAAAAAAATACACATGAAAAGCTACCTTTTTATCTGTTAGTGAAGTTGATAAAGTTAAATAACACATTATTCTGTCTTCTATGAAAATTGCATTTGATGTATCTTGAGTGATGCAAGGAAACAAAGAACTTCAACGATTTGGGGGAAATGAATGTTACATAAATCAGCCTGCACCTCCCAGAAAACAAATGTGCTACATTTGTGCTAGGAGGAACTGTAGGGAGGTGGGTTTTATGAATGACCCTTAATAGCTATAATTAATATGTAGAACCTTACACATAACTGGCGTTGTTTTCTGAGGTCTGTAGTTGAGATTATTTTGATTGCTTATTTTTGATCTATTGAATCTGTTTTTCTAGCCTTGTCTGTGCCTTTACCTACAGTCCAGGGATTTGCTTGAAGGTTGTTGGTTGCCTATGTTGTAATTGTCGTTTAAAAAGATCTGGTTAGGGTCATCCTTGATGTGGACCACTTTCTTATATTCACCAGTGTATCTTTAGCTTGAATTAGTTATAGACTGAGCCCAACATCAGTAGATTTTGATACTTCTGAGGCATTAACTTTTCCACACACTCAATTATTAAAATTCAGATGTTCCACCTATTTGAGAATTGTATGGCTTGGTATGTGGATAGTGAAACTTACAAATAATTACAGAGTCCTGTGCTTGAATTTGACTTTAGGTACAAGCCCTATTATTCTTCATACTAACATGAAAATCTTAGAAAGATGGCCAGGTTTTTGCTCTTTGAATATATTTTCAAATATTAAGTCAAACTTATCAATCCCTTCTATTTTCTGTACTGCTCTACTCACAGGTTTATCATGTATTTGTGGAATGCCACAATTAATAAGACTTCAGACTCTGTGGTGAGTTTCAGCATTTATTGCCTATCTCTTGATGTGGAGCTCACTTCATCACTGTCTCAGCATGTTCTGGCACACACAAAGGCCACACACAGACAGCAGCTCTTTTTTAAAAACGGTATTGCTTTAAAAATTGATGTACCAATTAGACCTCAGCCAAGTGAGAAGATATCATTTTAAAGATCATGTTACTTAAAACCTCTTGTTAGCACACATGAACAAATATAATGCCTTGATTTGTGGGCCGTTTTTGTTTGAAAAAAATTACAAAAATAATTCTTCAGTGGCACATACAGAGGAACTGATCTGAAGAAAGCAGCTGTATCCTACTAGGATAAACTAATGAAGACTATACAGGTAGATGCCTTAGCGATTCTCTAAAAGAAATGGCATTGAAAAAAAAAAGACCAAACTCAGGGTCGTATTTCTGGACAGCACTTATTTTTAGATTTGTTCTTGCATTAGACTTTCACCAATCTGAATTATATCATCATCCTATTGAAAGTAACATAGAACTATAGAAAGTAACATCCTATAGAAAGTAACATAGTCCATAGGTGGACTGGATCTTTATTACTTATATGAATAAAATTATTTTTGAGAATAACATTAAAAGGATAGAAAGAAGAAATCATTAATATTTTTGATTCAACAGTGAATTACTACCATGTGCTGAGAAAGTTTCTTCATTGTTTGTTTAAAGACCATTTTTTAGTGTAACGGGCTATTAAGCTAAATAAAGTAGCACCAAAAGTGAATGACGTCCTGGAAAGCACACAAGCTATTGAGTTAGAATTATTTTTACTTCCCATCAGCACTGTGATCATGTCTGTGAACTTGGGCAAGTCGTTTAATCTTCCTGAGCTTTGTTATCCGCTTCTGTGACAATGGAAAGGTACTCAATTTCCACCTCCTGGTGTGGTCATGTTTTAGAAATAATTGAGAGAACGTATGTCACAGGGCTTATTACAATGCCTGGAAATCTTGAATTAAACAAATTAAGCATGTAAAGTATCTAAGAAGCACAATGTATATTTTAAAGAAGTTGAGCATTAAAAAAATTTTATCCCCCTTTCCACCCCCACTGCTTCTGAATCTCTTACCCTTCTAACACTCTTCTCCATTCCTTCCCTTCTTACCTGCTCCCTGGCATACCACACGCATTTTAGATAATAAAATCCAAGTAATTACATTTTTATTATTTTACTTTTAAAGTTATCCTTTGTGTTTAATTAGGATTTTATGTTTAAATGGCCTCAAAAATAAGCACATTAAAATAAAAGCATTATAGATGACTAAATTCTATTTTATACTTTTGGTCCCAAATGATATGCTATGAATTTCCACTAAAATATTTATAGATCTGTAAAATGAATTTGTATTTTTTAGCCATTAGTATGCCTCAGGGAAGATTATTTAATTCTCTTAAAAACAACCTCTAAAATAATTATGAAAAACAGTACTCCAGCTTCTTCATTCCTGATTAATGATTCTTAAAATCTTTTTCATGTCTGAATTGACATGATGAGATTTATTTTCCTGTTTCAAAACTATGGATGATACCTTTACTTTAGGAAGTCACTGACCCCAGAGTTTGGAATGAAGAAAAGGGACATGGAGAATTCTTTGCTGATCTTTATTGCTTTGCTGCATTAGGAAAGTTTTCATTTGAGCCAAGGGAGTGAGAACCCATTAGTCAGGGGCTGCTGTCACTGAGAAGATTTGTGTTCTCCAATTTTGGAGAAGGTTGTAGAACCAAGGAACCACATATCATTTATAACCATCAGGACAGGGTGAGTTATTCCATAATTTGGGTTAATGCATCACCCCAACTCAGCCCAAAACATACATACACACACAAACACCCTTAATAGCAGGTTAATGTGAAGGTAATGTTTCATGCTGAGGACATGGTGGCCTGAAGATATTTCTATGGAAACAGTAAGGCCCCTGCAGATATCTGTCTTCTTAAGTTGATGCTGTTTATTAGAGAGGCTCCTATTCCACAGGCTGTAATTATCATTAGGTGGAGAAAGGTTGTTGAATGTGGGTGGACCACTTAGCTGAAGCTTTCTGACTGATTTGTTTAGCACAGCTTTGAAATAAATTTCAGAGGAATATTAAGAACCTGAGATCATTGTGCTACTTGTCTCCGTAGGTGAAGCCACAGCTAATTATAGGATGTTCGCTGAGTGCAGAAGAAGTTTTTGAACAGACAACATAAACAACACAAAAGCACAATGAAGAGTGAGCCGTCTATGTTAAAACGATTTTAGTGTGTATACATTTAGACTGTTTAGAGAAGTCCATTATTTCTTTTAGGGGAAAAGGCTTCAGTCAAAACGGACTTTGAATTAATCAAGTTGTCATCGGCGTGTTTTTCCAGGGCTAACTAACAGTCTGTGATTCGGCATGTGTCTTCTGTTTTTACAACTAGGACTCAGACTTCCAAGATTTTTCTTGGTTCTTGGCATAAAATTTAAAGCAGATGGGCCAACAAAAATTTCACTCTGATTAGGATGTGTGTGGTGTTTTGTATGTCTGAATTCATAGTCAAGGACAGTACATTTACTAAACCGATAAATGTTCTTACTGAAGGAAAAATGTTTAGAGATTTGACTAATTTGGCAGCACCCTTGAATTTCCTTCACTGTTTTTTTTTTTAAAAAACTGAGATTTCAATTGTAGTGTTGCAAAAACCAATGTCTTACTTTACATGATTAGTTTTTCTTTGAAGTTAGAAATGTGTATCATCATTAGTTCATGTACTTAGTGAGATTTTTTTATGACGAATAATGTAGGTGCAGAAAACCTTATTTGAAAACCATGTACTCATCCTATTAAGATACAGAACCCTGAATTGAATGAATGACGTTTAAAATTATGCAATAATGCATCGATTGAAAAAATGTATTAAAAGGTTTAGGATGTGTTTTTACGTTTTGTAAACACCTATTTTGGTAGTTATTGTGACCAGCAATTAACAAAACTTACTGAAAAGACAGGTGGTTAGGAACAAAATGATTTTGTCTATTGAGTATGATGGACTAGCTTAGATAAATTTGTCTTTAATATGTGGAGGTATAATTAGGTGCTGACTTTGGCAAATCGTTGTCTCACTTGGATAGTTTTATTTTCATGTATGTGTGAACTCCTTCTGATGATTAGATCTCTAATGAGTTTATGGAGCAATCTGAATTTGGGGAAGAATAAACGTGAATTTATTTTATATTTTTTCCTGAGTCAACTAGATTCCCATTCCTATGCTTTAATTGACAACTGATCTCAATTTTGTTTTCTATTAGTTATCAGTGATTTTTGATTATATAAAGAAAAAAAGCTTTCAGTTCATTTTCATACTTCAGCTCCAACTTTAGCTCCTCTTTTGCAAATGGCTCAAAGGAGGGAAGTAAATTTTGCTTTTTTTACTTTACTTTCATATTGCCCACTGTGGAATGTGTTGCAGAGATGGGAGAGGGGGACAGTGGTGACCTCTGGGTTATATTCTACCCCCCTTTTTTAATAGGTGTGAGAATGGCAGGGAGGCTGGGAGAGAGGCAGTAATGAGAGATACCCTACAGTTTGATCTGGCTTGGTATAGTTCTTTGCTGCTGGTGGCCTCACTGATGCATTGTTCTCCGTATCAGTGATGTTCAGTTTTATTCCACCTTCTCAAAGGACGTCCTAAAGCAGGGCAGCCATGTTTCCTTCCAGTCTGCCAATGGTCCATTCCTCCAGCCCCCGCTCTGGGCAGAGTGCCCCTGGCTGGTGGTCTCCTGGGCATCATCTCCATTGTGTATCCCCTGATGTGACACTAGCATGACCTTTTCCACCCCGCCCCCTTCAACTGTAGCTTATTCTGTTAGCACACCTGGGGGCTTCTATCTGCTACAGTTGCCATGCATGGCTGGATAAATCTTTTGAGGTACAAGCCCAGCTTCCTTCTGCAATGTCCCTTAATTAAAGAGCCTCTCACATATTGTAATATCAAAAGGTAAAATGAAGGTTATACACTCATGCCTCTACCTTTTGTTTCCTGTCGGTCTCTCTTTCTTTTTTTTCATGATTGGGTAGGTAGGAAGATAATCAATGAGTGTATTGCCTAAGTACATGTGTGGTCAAGGTTTGAGATATAAAATGTCCTCTTCTTGCAAGTATTGCCATATTTATGATCAAGTCTGTTGCTCTCCATCCCATATACCTTCCCTCTCTTCTCCCTACTCCAGCAACCCAAGCAGAGGACACATGACTCTATGATTCTCTGCTTTTCTCCCCAGTACTTTTCTTAAGGACTTAAGAAATGGGCCAGACTTGGATTATGGTTATGAGAGCAGAGCTTTTTCAGCCACATTTAAGGAAGCCCTGATGGAATTGTCTGATGCCATTTATTTATGACTCTCTTTAACTAGAAAGTGATTGATCTCTGTCTTCAGCTTTGGGGTAGTGGACAAATTAAGTACAATAACAAGCGTCCTACAAGTATCCTGTAATAAGGTTTTCTTTAAGAAAGAAAGAGGAAGGGAGGGAAAAACATGTATTGCTGCCCTTTGTATCTGAAAATTATTTACCTGTTGCTCACCTTTTAACATTAGGTTAATTTACTCTTCAAACATTTTTTAGGAGTGTATTGTGTGCCAAGCACATACCATAGAAAAGGGGAGCAAGGTTTTTAGTAAGAGGGGAAAAATAAATGCTTTAACAGGAAGTATACATTAATGAGAGCTTCTTAACCCAGATTTTGGAGGTCAAGTCTACTAGCGTAAGTAAAGTCTGAGTAGATGACTAAAGGAGAAGTAGGAGGTAGGCAGGTGACATGAGCAAAGGAGAAGAATATTCCCTTGCAGTGATAACCATCTATAAAAGGGCCTAGAATGAAGAGAGAACATGGAATCTTAAAGAACTGAAGGTCCAGAATATCCAGAGCTCACAGGGCAAATAGTGGCTCATAGAAGTGGTCTTATATGATACTAGAGAAAGAAATAGAAACTAGATCATTAGAAGAGTTTGAAAATGACCCTAAGAGAATTAGAGAACTAATGAAACATTTTAAGTAGGGGCATGGCATAATGAGATTTGTATTTTAGAATGATACCTGGTATGTTTGGAGATAATAGATTATAGAGGGCAAGGGGAAAGTAGGGAGATCAGTTAAACAGCGATTGCAGTAATCCACATGGGAAATGATGGTGACCTAGGATAGGTTACTGTAGCTGGTGTGAATTGAAATAGACAAATTAGGGAGCAGGTTGGGGTGTGAAGTAGTCAACATGTGAAGACCAGTGGCATGCAGGGGTTGAAGGGGAGAGGAGAGGGAGGAGTCAAAAATGAGGCACAAATTTCTGTCCTGGAATGCCATGTAATTTGCTATTGGTCTTTACTGGGATAGAGAACCCTGGAGGGGGGAAGACCTGATTAGGATGCAGAAGATGATGGATTTAGTTTTATATGAGTGGGGCAGCTGAAGTGCCCAAGGGCCATAAATGTAGAGAGATCAAGGAGATATTGGAACTATCTGGAGATTACCTGGCCTTCAAAGGCAGGTTATGCTTAGAAAGCTGAATTCACTACCAAAGCTGATGCTCATTCAAAATAAGAATAAGGGGACACTGCTCTCTCTGACATGTTGCAGTGTTTCGGTTTGCAAAGTCAACCTTCACTTGAGGCAGTTCCCTCCCACTCCCCTGAAAAGGATTTATTAAATGTTTTCAATATGCTATAAATTTGGTATTCCATCCTTCCAACATAACTAAGACACTTTAAAGTAATTTTTGTCATGGGACATAAATTTAGAGCCTAAGTTCGAGTGTACATAAATGTGGTTACCATATCAAAGATAGACATACAAGATCTCAAAGTAAGCATTAGTCTTGTAGACTGGTTGCCTTTTGAGACTAGACATGAAAAATGACAAAAGCCTTTGCCCAGGAAAACAACTTTTTGTGTTGTGAGTACGGAATTTTTAGCATGATAAAACACAGAAATAATAAAGCGAAAGTCTTCACTATTACAAATACTGCAATCTGTCATTCTCTTAGAGGGAACCGACTGTTAGCCATTGAATTACAACAAGGGAAAGCGTGAGTCCATCATTTAGTCTCCATATATATGGATTTAATGAATCTCTCTGAACAAGAAGACATTTTAGGTTTTAAGGGAAAGAACAAAATGTAAAGATAATTTCTAATTCTAAAGAAGGGAGCCTAGATTTAGAAAAAAAAATTATTACATATTAAAATGCTTCAAGGAAGAAGTGAATTAGGTGGAGATGGGAACTCACATAAGGTCTAGCTTATACTGCTCTAATGCTTTTTATATGAACTACTCCTTCATAGATTAAGCTGAGTATGCCATCCTTGAATTGTCAGCTTTTTATAATGCCTCGGTCACAGACTTGGAAGCTCCTCGGCTCTGGAGCAGGTTCAGCATTCATAGTCAGCATATTGCTTGGCATGTAGTAGACGTTCAGTAAGGATTCATTTCCTTACCACACATTTGCATTGCTTTTGAGAAAAAAGTAATCTCAATGTGACAAGTTGATTTCATCAGAAACTGTTTGACATCCAGAGATTTAAAATCAGTTAATTGGGAACTACTTGTTCAATATAACCTGCTCTCTGAGTTATAATGAACATAAAGGCGGCAGCATGACTTGCCTTACTGCCAATAGTTTTGTTATTACCTTCTTTGTTTAAATATAACATATGCTTGGGACGTGATTCCTCAAAACTCAATGTCTGTTGTAGCCACCTTGTATTTTTCCCATTTATAGAATCCTATGGGAATTTATCATTGACTTATTCACTATGATCAAACTTCTGATCCAGGGCAGCAAGATTTTAACCTAATATCAAACTATCTTATTGTCTATTTTCCTCCATTCCAGTTAGGCCGGTCTTTTCTGGGTCCCTGCCATTCATTTCTCCCTGCTGTATCCCTGACTTTCCTCCTGTACCCTAGGTACTGCCATCCACTCTGACACACAGCGCATATTAGTTTGGTGCAAAAGTAATTGCAGTTTAAAAGTTTGAAAATAATCACAAAAACCGCAATTACTTTTGCACCAACCTAATAATTCACTCAGTAACCTTTGTCTTCGATGTCAGCATTCCTAACCAACCACTATGAAGATATTAGGATGGCTGGCAAAAATTAAAGCACCTGATTTCCTTTCCTGATGTTTCAGGACTTAAATATAATTTCATATGGGAAAAATTCCATTACTCAAACTAAATGGACAAGAGAAAAATTGTGGTATGTGAAAAATATTACAGGTTGGCTGACAGAGATCTTGGCCTAAGACTACTAGGCACATCTGCATAGCACTGGAAAAATTACTTAGCTCTCTGGGTTAGGTGATTTCATTTTTGTTTTCAATGTATAATGAGACGGAAAGTGTTCTAAGTTCATTAGCAATTCTAGGATCTATAAAAATAAATTCCTTTGTGACACAGAAGTAACCTTGGCTGTCTAGAATCTGGAAGCTAAATAAAAACGAGGGTTTGGCAGTAAAGCAGCAGCTTTGCCTTACCCAGCAATGATGAAACTAGCGAAGAAATGTTGAAGAACCACAGATACAGCTCGAACTGTGGTTGTGTGGTTTGTAAACAGGGAAATAGCCACAAAGAAAGAACAAAATGCTTCTGTTGGCTGCCTTTATTACAATGCCAAGACATTTTGGATATAAGCCAAGAAATGTAGGACGATTAAGAGGAAAAGGAGATAAAAGAATGAATAAAAAGGAAATCCATTGTTAAATAAAACTATTACTCTGTAATCCTCTCAATAAATTCTGATGTTTGATAGAATTTAACAGCCAATCTTTATAAAAATACTAAAAAAATAGAACTTATTTAATATTGGAATAGGTATGTCTTCTAACCAATAGTTAACAGTATATTTCATGGAACCACCCAAGCGAGTGTTAAAATCAGAAAATTAACCTGTTAACACAATTATAAATATTATTGTTTTATAAAATCTACTCTTGTGTACATGGAACACAAAGAAAAAGACCAGCACTAGATAAACTTAGATTAAAATGTTATTGTTTCAAGAGAATCTGATTGAAAACCTCAAATTAGAGAAAAATGTGGTCTAGTTAGACTTAAAGGACTTCAGTTTAGTAAAGGTGCTAAAGTAATTAGCATATCTGTGCTTCATTAATAACTAAATTAAATATATAATGGCATTCGTGGTGGCAAATTCTTATGAACTGCCTAAAGATAAATTTTAAAAGAATAAAAAAGTAGATGCCATTGGGCGGTCAAGAGTCTCTTAGATCCCTGTGGGTTCTAAAGACTGTACTGTCTACTTGTTCTTTATGTGATGTAATTTCAGTGCCAGTGTGAATGGCCATGTATATGCACAGGTGTGTACTGTGTGTGCACGTGTGTGTGTCTGTGTGTGTGTGTGTGGTTTGATGACATATAGAAAGTAAAAACGGTTTTATAGATTTTGAGAAGTTTAAGTGTTAATAAATCATTGTTAAAGTCTCATGAGCTCTTTACATTCTCTTGCAAACTCTGTATCCAAATTCCCTGGCCCGTAGGCTTTGCAGGAAGTTCAGCCAATGTGGGGTATTGGTAAACGACTATGAACGTTTAAGGAGCTGAGAAGCTGTGGCTCTTCTCTCTATCTGTATCGCTATTGCCATCTCCATCTCTATCTCAGTTTCTTACTTGGGTGGCACTTTTCTGCAGTGGACTGACTCTCATTACCCAGCTCTTGGGGCAGCCCCTAGTGTGGTTCTAGCTCCCTTCGGATGGAGCCAGCCCTGGATTCTTATGACATCCCCTTTGTCCATCGTCTTTCCAATCCTAGGCATGAGAGTGGCTGTTCGGCTTTCTGCTGTTGCTAATCTGGGTTACTTCACTCTTCTCTATTTGGCGGCTCAGCTGTGTTGTCACCTGTATTAAATTTCCTGTTTAAATACTCAGGATGGCACCTGTTTCTTTACTGGGCCCTGATTTAGAGAAGCACAATCGTGTGTTTTTCTTTCTTTAGAAACAACACATAGAACAATATATGGCACATAGTAAGCACTCAATATTGTTGATTGAATGCATTCTAAAACAAAGAAGCTGAGGGAAATTTAACTGGTCAAATTATTTTCAGATATTCAGTCAACTAAAGCTAATGAAAAGATCTACACCATACACATAATTAATTTAGATCACATGGTTGTGTTTATTTAGTCATTAGAAAAGAGATTGGAAGCTGCCTCTCTCTCTGACCCAGTGTTAATTGGAAGAGTAGTGCGGGGGTGGGGGGTGGGGGGGACAGGGATCACAGATTTTTTTGAAGAGTGCCTTTAAGGTAAGATGTTAGGAGTCAACTTTGGGGCTGATAAGCAGTCAGCAAATGGTTGATTTCAGTTATCCTTTTATTTATTTATTTTTCATTTTAACAAAAGCAATATTTTCTGTAATAAGAAAAATCCAAAGAAGGTTAGTCGTAGCTTCACCCCACTCACCTCCATCCCCACAAATGTAACCAAGGTAGATGATGCATTGTAACTGCACAGTGGTCTGCATATATTTAAAATATGCAGATTGCATCTTGCAACATATACTGATTTGCAACTTCTTTTTTCACTAAAGAGATTAACTTAGACTTCTCTCTCTAGCAATCCACAACTCTATGCCATTTATTTCAGGAGCTGCATAGTACTCTATTGTGTGGATATAGCCTAGTTTATTTCAGGTTCCTTATTGATGGGCATTGAGTTTTGGCAATGACATCTGTCCTAGCAGATGGCTACTTTAAATAAAATAAGAAGAGTTTAACTGTTTTGTGAGGTTTTTTTTGGCCATAGTTTCATAATGTTCCTATTTTATATAAATATCTCATCTGTAAGAGTAGATAAAAATCTTAGTGGCTGTGAAATTTCTACAGCTTTCAAATATACCTGAATGTATATGGGTGTACATTTGATTCTGGCACCTCTAAAAATCTTCACTAAAAGTGTTTTTCAAAATCAGTTTTTATTACTTGAGAGCAGGAGTACTATTCTATTGCTGTAAGGAGTTAGAGTTCAGGATGAACTGTTTTTTCATCCAGGAAGATCACTGTTTTTTAATCATTTTATTTTCTTTGCTTTCCATTGTTGTCCCATTATTTTCATAGGTTATTCCAGAGTAATGTTTAGATTATGAAATAGTTCAGAAGAGATTTCTGATGATGAAGAATTTGTAGATTTCAAATAAGGCTTTTGTAAAATACCCCAATCTAAAATCTTTGAATTCATAAGTTGTAATGCAGGGTCTCAGCTCCCGCTCCCCGCACAAGAACACAGGACATGGTGAGGCCAAAAAGGAACACAAACGGAGCCATAAGAAGGGGAGTCAGACCACTATATTCTCGAGGGCGGCTGGTCGAGACACAAAAGCAAACATCTGCCAGTACCCCAACGAGCGGTCTTCCTGCACCCCAGTCTCTCCGGCAGCCGGGCGAGACCCAGGAAGTAGAATCCACATGATCCGCAATCCACCATCCACACTTGCTAACCCCACTTGCTAGCCGCAATCTACTTGCTAACCACTTCTCTGCTAACCAGCCAACCTAGCCTGCCCCTTAGTGTAGCCACGGCAGTTACATTAGTGGCTAATGTCTAACTGGTAACAGCTGAGGGCCACCCAGCCACAGCAGGTGGCCATCTGATTATAGCTGATGGCCATCTAATAACCGAGCTAGCACCTTTCCACGTGAGGCTGAAAGCCTGGAAACTGCTCTTTGGGACTCTGTCCCCACGTAAGTTAACACCATTAAAACTACAAACTGGGTCAAAGGGAAATTCCTGCCACAGAGTCGCTTCTTGTAGTAACACAGAAATAACATTGTGAATGAATGCTATTGAGAAATCATCCATACATGTCAGTAATGAGGAAATCATGTTCTCAGAAGTTTGGTGACTTCTTGGTAAAGTATTTGGCTTTCGATTCAATAGTTTAATTCAATAATTCGATATGTTAACATTTATTGGAAAATAATATTAACATTGCTTAGGAGTTGGTACGTGATTACTCTGCCTTACTCATAAGATAGTGATAAATTATCTAAAAATGAAAGCAATCAAAAGAAACTTTTTTAGAAATAAATGTAGGGAACTATAGAGTTTACCAATTTCTGTTGTCTTCATCATCTACTTGCGCAATGGCAACTATATCTTCAGAAGATAAAAGCTGACGTACATAAGTAGACCCTATCCAGGAAAAGATTATAATACCTTCATTTTGGTGAGGAAATGCCTAATTGTCTTAGAAATGTCTTCTTCCAAAACCTGCTTTGACTATAATTATTTTGAAAGTGTACTTGTCCAGAGCTCATCGTTCCCCAAGGTTCTTGAAAACTGTATTTCTGAACCTTCATTTCATTTTTAAGTTTCATTTTTAAGGCAGAGGTAATTCAGTTACTGTGTATATTAATATAAAAAAATTATTGAAGAAGTGACCTTTATTTGTCCCAATTTTAATGTATTTAGCTGTTCAGACGAGAGAGATGGTTCTCATTCTAGGTCAATCTAGACAAGTGGGATTTTTATCCTTATATAGCAACATTGTGAGACGCAATCGGCATTTTCTGAAATACATATTTTAAGTAACATTTGATTTTTAATAGAAAAATGTAAATTTTTGACCAAAGTTTATTCTTACGGTCTTTCCTAACTTACCATACCCATGAAAATGTGTTTGAATATATGTGTCTCTTCTAAAAAAGTAGAATGCCCTAGGACAATGTTTTCTGCTGTCAGCTTCCTACTAGAAGTATTTTTGTTTTAGTCCTTTTACTTTTTAGCCTTATTCATGTGAAAATAAGTGTTGGAATAGCCTACGAAAATGCATTATGTATTTTGATGTTTCAGCCAAAATGTTTCAATGTAAATTCTTTGATATATTTGCTGGGTTTTTGAGCCCTTTCAAAAACAATGTGTATTTTTTTCTTTATTCCCATCTTCAACATTTACATTGTCTTTAAAAATATAAAATTACTTTGAATTCTTTCTTTAAGACAGACCATTGAATTGTACGTGGTTAAAATCTATTAAAGTAAGTGCCGATGACTTTTTTTAAAACTTTCACTAGAAAATTAAAAACTTCGGTCGTCATTGTTTGAAGTCAAAAACAACCCCACTTACAAGTATGTAAAATGAATTTTTTATAATAACACTTAGTGGGATGAAAAGGGTTAATTTTCCCTTATGGGAAAGTCCTGATATCACATGAAATATTTTCTTATTTTTATGAAAAAAGAATATTTGGAGTTATTAGTCAGAAAGTTTAAGCAAACCCATAGAAACTTTATAAGATTAACTTCTCCTTGTTTGGTAGAAAGAGGCATTTTTGGTGATAATTTGTGAATTACAGCCCAACGTGAGGCTTGTGAAATCTAGGATCCTTGATACTTATATGAGGCAGAAGATAAAGAATACAGTTTAGGGGATGGGAATGTATCAAAGGAAATTTGTCATTATTGATGTGATAATAAACGACAAATACAAATAAGATTAGATTCTGTCCTTCTATGGCATTTTTAAAGACAATGTCTTTGTGTGTTCTCTGCTTCAAGTACACTGAAGGTCAAGATATGTCTGATAAATCAACTTATATCATAATGGTATTCTTAATTTAGTCCCGTAAACCATGACTTAGAGGAAATCTTGTAAAACGTAGGCCTAGAAATTCACTGCTGTAATTACTTTACTTTTGTTCTTTTTGAATCCCCTCACAACCTATTGTTTGAAAAAGTGTGGTTATATTTCATTCATAATATCTTGCTATATTCTAAATAAAAGTAGAAGCCCAGTGACATTTTTGCTTATATATTTTTTAAATATTATTTTGTTCTTGACCCAGCTTTTCTAGACTTTTTTTTATTGTATTAATGCTTTCGTTTACACTGTCCTTGCTGATACTTTTTAAATATATAAAATGCCTCAGAAACTTAATGATATTCTTGGTTTCTCTTGGATGAAAGATAGTCTTTCAAAATAACTTTTAAATGTGTGTGTGTATTTTTTTAACAAGAGAAAAATGAACAAGTTTATTAACATGTATACCTTACTATACGTGGGAGATACCTAGAATAAATGAATAAACTCCTTGATTTTTAAATTTAAATCACCATCTTCATTGGGTTTTCTAAAGGCATATTTAGCAATGGTTATTAATAGTTATTAAAATCATAGTACTTCGTTATTGAGAAAAACAAAGAATAGTTACTTGTATTCTAAATTTATATGGTGGGAAATTAAAAGAAAGTTAACCTGTCAGATTTACAGTTTGTTGATGTGTGTAGTGTAAATAGTAGCTCCCACATTGTAGACATTAAGAGGCATTATGTTACCTGTCTGCCTACCCAGGTCTGCAAAGACATTACTATCACTGCTCCTTTGTGTAGTTTGAACTTTAGACCCTTAAGGCCATAAGTCACTGTAAAGGAAATATATAGAGAGATAAAATAGAAATTTGCCTCTAATATATATATTTGTGTGTATGTACACACACACATGTAAATAGATAATTATATAGACATGTAATTTATACATACACATATACATATGTGTGTATGTGTATATATTTATATGTATATATATTTATATGTATACACCTACAGTGTTTCCCCAAAAATAAGACCTAGCCGGACCATCAGATCTAATGCGTCTTTTGGAATAAAAATTAATATAAGACCCGGTCTTATTTTACTATAATATAAGACTGGGTGTAATGTAATGTAGTAAGACCGGGTCTTATATTAGTTTTTGCTCCAAAAGATGCCTTAGAGCTGATGGTCCAGCTAGGTCTTATTTTCAGGGAAACTAGATATATGTACCTATGTATACATAATATATATATATATATATATATATATATATATATATATATATATACACACACACACACACACACACACACACATATATATATATCTGTATATATACCTATATATACATACAATATATATATGAGTATATATATTTTTGTCTGCGTATCTTGTGGTATTCTGTTCCTCTGCCCAACCCTCCAACTTCCTTCCAAAAGTAAGAGACAGGTGCATACTTTCATTTGCATTCTACTAGAAACTAAAATGAAGGAAGACTCATGATATGAAAAGAGTCTGGCAAATCTGAATAAATCAGTCTAGATCTAAAATGATCTATAAAAGCCCATTAACTTACATGAGCAATGTGGTTACTATCCTGCAGGAGATTTATATGAACACAATTCTAGAATTTTGAGTGATTCTTTTTTTCAGTTGTTGACCGTATTTTCTAAGTGACTTTTCCATAAGTAGGGGAACCTCAATAGTTAAGCTTTTTGTAGGTAAAAGAAGAGCTTTTTGTAGGTAAAGCATGACAAACAGTAGCAAATAATCAAGTTTTGAGTACTCACAAGTCCCCTGAAATCTGATGAGATTTCTAACTTTTCAAATGACATTTCATTCTTGTAAGAAAGGTTCATAAAGCATACAAACATCTATTTTCTGTAGAATGGTTGTTTCTTTCTTGACAATTCCAATAAGATGTGCATATCTTATTTCCATTCTCTCTCTCTCTGTCTCTCTCGGACAATTACTTACCATTTTGCTTTTAAGAAATTGAAGCACATAACCTTCTCTTTTTAACTATCATAGATGAAAGTCAAAGAAAATCCTTTCTTCCTACTACTAAGAGTTTTCATGAAACAGCGAACTTAGTATTCATGCTAAGTTCTTCATTGCTTTGAATAGCAGCAAGATCTGCTTTTCCCACCGAAAGCCTTCTTAGTTGAAAAACAGTCTTAATGAGTTAACAAAACTATTCTAATAAAAATATTTAAAAAGATAACCTAATGTTATTTTAGTCTAAATAATTTTTATTTACAAATTATAGTTTTTATGAGATATTTAAATATAATGATCAATAATCAGTTTTTCTCTTATTATAAATAAAATATTCACAAAAGGCTATCATATTATTATGCATTTAGTTCATTTCATACAATCCTTTACTTTAGTTTGCCCAGAAAAGCTGTTTCAGAATTTATGTTTTAATGGGAATAAAACTTGGTTAACCTCAAATGAATGTTTATTTGGAGCTTACAAAAATTATCACGGTCATTTAGATGAATAGGAGTTGTTATTTTTTTAAAAAAACAACAATGTGAACAAAATGAAACTTTTTGAAAGTGAAGATACCTTTTATTACTTCACTATCTTTAATCTTTTTACATTATGGTGTTTATGGATTGTTTCAGACAGTATGTCTAGATTAGACTATCTAGTTAAAATTGGGCAGTTATACTTCCTCAGTAGTACATAATGTCACCAGTTTCTATTTGTGAAGATATTTGGTGTTTCTGATGATAATTAACTGTGTGAGTGTATGTGACCAGAGCTAGTGAGTGGTTTTGATCTGACTTTATACACTAACAAGAAGTATGCTTTGTAGCTTTTTTGTTTGTTTGTTTGTTTGCTTTTTAACACTTTGGCATTTTGAAGTATCCAATAGATTTGTTTCTCTGTCTTGTGACTTAGCTATTGCCTTTACACAAAAAGAGCCCTTGCTGTGTGACATATTACTACTAGTTAATTTTGTCATTCGGTTACTACTGAGCACAGATTTTCCTGATCACAGAGCACAGATTTCATACTTAGTTAAAGGATGTCCTGGAAGATAACTGAAGAGAATTGGAAAGATGCTATGTTCTTCATGCTAGTGTATAAAACTGTTTGGCTTATCTACTTATCTAGTAAGAATGGCAAACCTCCCATGTCCGGAATATCAGTGGCATATTGTGGGTAAACGGCATCTGGAGGATAGAATGTGAAAGACTTTGGTCTTTGTAGCACTTCCATAGATTGGGGCTTGGTGACTTTTGTCCCTTTCTGGAACTGACCTTTGTAATGTCCCTGCAAAACCACCACAACCACCGTCCATTGAAAGATTTGGTTCCTTAGTATTCCTTCCTTATCTCGGTAGGGAGCGCCAACCTTCATTGAGTTTCTTAAGCGAAAATCAAAGGAGTTATCTTTGATGTCTTTCATTGTTTCACCCTCCACAGCAAATTCATAACTTCTAAATGTGCCTTCTATCTGAATTCATCTCCACCTCCTTAATTCTTCATACAAACTGTACTACATTAGACGTGTTTCTCTCATTTCCATTCTCACACCCTTCAGCCCATTCTCCATATAGTAGGCTTTTCTTCCAATCTTAGAACCTTTCAGCATCTTTCCATTTCCCTTAGAATAAAGGGTATTTTTTATTCATAACTAGACCCTTGCTTGTTCTCCTCCTTAGACTTCTCTTTTCCCATCTGCACAGCTTGCTCCTCCCTCCCTTACTTCAAGTCTTGATTCAAATGGTCACTGTCAATAAACCCTCTACTACAACCTATTTAAAAGTACTGCTGCTTCATTGGATGAAGAGTTGCTGTGGATGAGTGGTGACGAGAGCAAATGTGGATGCAAGAAGACACGTTTGGAGATTTCTGTAGTAGCCGAGCCTAGATGGTAGGGATTATGTAGGAGTAGGTTTGTGATATTAGAGATAAAGTAATGTAAACCAATTTGTGATTGTTTGGAGGTTTAGTTAAACATTCTCTATTATGGATTGGATTTGGGGACCAATAAAAAAGAGACGAATGAAGGATAACCCCCTTAGTCTGTTTTTGAGCTTCTAGGCAGAGATTGATGCCATGACAGGAGGAAGGCTCAGGAGAGATGGAGATTGGTTTTTGCAGAGGAGAGAAATTAAGAGTGTTGCTCTGCATTTGTTCCATTTGAATACTAAGTGAAGGTTTCAAATACACCATTGGCGATGGCAACTTGTATTTGGAGATGGAGGTTTCACCGTGATTGCCATCTTGACATAAGATTACTGAAGAGAGTGTAGATAGAGTGGAGTGTGCAGGTCAGTACTGAGAATGTGAGCACAATATGTGAGCCAGAAAGGAAGACTAAAAAGATTGCTGGGGACAGAGGCAGAAAACCAGCAAGGGGTGGTACCCCAGAGGTCAAGAGAAGCAGGTACATAATGAAGTGATTGTTCAGCGGTGCTGAATGTTACTGGAACATCAAAGGCGATGAAAATAAAGAAGTAAACAATGGATGAGCAGCAAGGAGATCATTGGTACTTTTGTTAAGAGAATTCTCAGTGGCCATTATTATGTCCATTAGTCCCCCGTGGCTATTTAAATATACATTAGTTAAAATTAAATAAAATTTAAAAATTCCTCAGTCACGCTGTTATATTTCATGTTTATAATAGCCGTATGGGGCTCGTGGCTGCCATATTGGACGGTGCTGGTGCCGAGCATTTCTAACACCGCAGAGAGTGCTTTGGTGAGTGCTATTCCAGAAGGCAAATGCAGCTCTGAGTGGCCACGTCCTCTAGGGCGGTGTGTGGCCAGAAGAACGCCAGAACAGAGCCCTTGAAGGCACTGGGTCCCAAGTCCCTGATCTAAACGGGATACTTCCTGGTAGAGCAGTGAAGATGGAAGCAAGATGAAAGTGTGATCGCATAGTTTGGAAGAGTTGAGGAAGTGGAGACAGTCTATAGACCATTGTGGTTCTAAAGACAATGAAAGTGATTATCACAGGTCTTATTTTTTGTTGACTGTAAGTGTTAAACTGTTAGGGGCATTGGCATCTATGGGAGCGTAAGGACACTGGTGGACATGATTATTGTAAGGGCTGGCATTGCCTGGGAAATTTTTATTCAGTAGGTGTAGCCTGAAGATGAAGAAGATTGAGATCCATCGGGAGGAGGTATTGATGTACCCTTCACCCTGGGGAAGAGAAATGTATAGGTACCATTGTATTTTAGACATATCAACACATTTAATCCTCTGAACAACTTTAGATGAGTAGGTATTCTTAATATCCTCATTTTCCAGATGAGGAATGGGTTGTGTGTTATTTTGAGAAGTGAGATTGGTGGGTAAACAGGTTTGGTTCTGGAGACCTTTGAAAACCAAGTAGGGGAGTCACAGTTTTATCATAGTGCACAGAAAAGACTATTATTTTTTAATGGTATTAATTTAAATGAAGGTGCTCCAAAAAGGCTGGTGCTCTTTCCAGTAGCTTGTATCTGTCATGAAGTTGGCTGCCACTCTGTTTTAGCAGAGTTTGTCCTTTAAAGTAGAGTAGCCACTCGATGTGGAACAGGAACGTGGTTTATGTCACACATCTGTCATGCCCTAAATTTAACATTTCTAACAAAAAAATAACGCTTTGTTAAAATATGAGTTAATTATTTTATCAGCTGTCTGTTAGAGGCAAATGCCCTACCTTCTGTCACATTGTGTCTTATAATTAAGTTTATTATGTACATGCCTGTTTTTCACACTAGGTTGTAAGCTCCTTGAGGTAAAGTTGGATTTATGTTTGCTTTATCCTGGAGTGCCCTATCAAAGCTTTTCAAAGAATTAGGTATTCAATAGACACAGTTACACTGAGTTGCTTTAACTAAGTGTTATTACTGGTGAGTCAGTTTCAGGCCATCAGTATCCTCAATCTACTTTACTTTTGTGCTTGATCTTATGGCACCCTTTCTTGTCACATCTCCAATTTACAAAAGAAGAAGGAAGGGAGGGAGGTAAGGAAGGGAGGAAGGAAAGAGGGAAGGAAGCAGCAAAGGATGAAAGGAAATAATTTCTAACTATATTACAATGTAGTCTTCCGACTGAATGTCATCCTGTTTATGTAAGGCCAGTTACCAATTTGGCAAGGACATTTAAATTTATCTGTCTTTTAGAGTACTATGTCACACATTTCAGGGTTATATGATGAGAATTGGTGCTTTATTTTTTCTATCAAGGAGAAACTTTTGAGACTTTAATAGAATCACTCATTTTTTTCCCATGCAAATAACTGTTTTAGTTTAAATGAATTTACTGCTGTTCTCATTAAAGTTGGTTATAAATAAAAGGATGTGTAATGAGGCATAATCTTTTATTTAATAGCTAACAACAAACTTCAGAATGTATGAAGAACAGGAGGCAATATAATGTTGGTATTAGCCATGGTAATTATTTGGAGAGGATGTTCTTAATTTAGCAGTCATCCTCACAATTACTGGATTAATAAATTTTGTATTCAGGGGTGACTGTTTTTATTTCACAGAAGACGGTTTACAAAAATACTAATGTAACGACAGAATGGAAAGAAAAATAAAGCATGAATATGACTCTTGACATAAAAATTGGTTGCCTGAGCATGAGATAGTTCCCTAAACCAATCAATACTTGATGCTGATATTTGTCTTCCATAATTTGCTTTATAATATGTGAATGATAAACTCTGTTAATGCACATTAATTTGAACTACTTCTGGTTGGAAATATTTGCAGATCTTTTAAATGATTATAAGACAAAATATCAAAACATTAGAGGCATTGGTTTTGGCTCTAATGGTTCAAATACTGTAATTTTTGTTTATATTAATTCTTAGCAGTAAAATAAGGGCTGATGGAACACAATTACTTAAGTATCCTTTTGTCAGTAAAACAAAAATTCATAAAGTTAAGTTTTGCACTTGATTCATGACGTTTTGCTAGGACTAGGACCAGATTTCTAAAGTTACTAGTAAATTTGAATTAGAAAGCCAATATGGAGAATTATTTTGTTTGTCAGTATAATTTAGGCCTTGTGAACAGTGGGTACTTTTTAGCTTTGTCTATACATGACATAGATAAACAACACGGTTTGCTTTAAAAAAAAATAACAGAAGGTAAAGCATCATGATGTGCAAAAAGTAATGCCTACCTAATGTATATGAAAGAGACAAAGTTTATATGTTGGCAAAACTGAAAAAGACAATAATTCTACACAAAAGATTAGAAAATGAAATATACTTGACCTTACCAAACTATAATTATATCTCTGTATTATCCTATTTTTTATATTAAATAATTTATTTTCTTAGATTTATGAATTAGGAGAACTTTTACTAGATTTTTAAATTATATTTTATATGAATAAGTTGGTTAAAATTTTTTTACTTCTCTCATGTTAAAGACAGAAATATACCTTGCCAAGTAGATGAAAGCAATTATTTTACTACCTTTAGGAAGTTTCTGAGAAAAAATATTATTTTAAGTATTTTTATCTTCTGTAGAAAATAACACATAATGATTTTTGTATGGATGCCAAAATATAGACATAAAAACTAAATCTGTGGTTGCAAATAGTGATTTATAAATCTGAGTTATAAAAATAGAATAGTTTGCCCTAATTTATCTTTGATTTCCAAAACTGTGTACACTTAATTTTTGTTTAATTTTCACTTCACAGGGACTCCTGAAATTTGACTTTTGTTATCTGTAAAAAGCATGTTCAGGAAGTATAAGTAGGTACATAAAAGAGTTCTAATCTATTTTAATAGTTTTAGATATCAGACTTGCTTAAAATTGGGTGCATGTTTTATTTTTTTAACATAATAATGTAACGTCTGTTTGCTAATAACATCAAGTCTATTCTTTTTAAAAGGAGAAAGTCTTTATAGATTATTTTTCTTTAAACAGGTCAAGATGTAGTTTTCCATTTCATGTCATAAATAGTTCAGTTAATTGTACTAGGCTTCTAATTAAAGAAAAACACCCATATAGAACACAGTCAAGAATCTGGAATTTAGAAAAATTATCTTTGGAAAAGCATCCCTGTTCATGCACCTGTGAAAGAAAAATCCCATAGGTCCTTAGAAGCCGATGTATTCTAATTTTAGACACCAATTTTACCACACGTTTGTTCTGTGTTCCAGCTCTAAAAGTAGTTTTGAAGCAGCAAATTAGGAAGGGAATGGGTGAGTCATGGCTAGAGGCATCTGGAAGCAGCTGGAAGTGACAAGAACCTTCATCATAAGTTGGAAGCAATTTCTTATAAAGACCAAAGACACTACAGGTGCATTTTATAGGAATAATCCTTTATAAACTTTTACCCTAAACTTACGGCATGTAAACAATTTACCATGTTGACTTGTAGGCTGAGGCAGTGAACTAAATTTGAATTTCCTTGTGACTCATTTAACTCTCTCTTAGTCAGTGTCTAATGCCAACTGTGCAGGTTGACAAGTTTAATATTTGTTCATTTGGAAAGAAATGGAATGTCCACAAAACATTTCCTTTTCTTAGCTGTCTGATATTTCATTGGGGTGGCAAGGATATAAATAATTCCCATCCTGAGAGCTATGTATGAAGTTCTAGGTATGCATGAATTGATGTGGACCTGAGAGGAGGACTCTTTGTGCACACCGGACAGTGAGGAGCATTTTGTTACAGAGATGGCCTGAGCTGAGTCTTTAAAGGAGGAACAGGCTTAGCCCTGCAGAGGCTGTGGAGAACCGTGCTCCAGGCAGGATTGGCACAAGTAGTCATTGAGAACTGAAGGGACAGGGTTTGATAACCCCAAGTCAAGGAGCTTCTGGTGAAGTGGGTTAGAGAAGGACTCAGCAATTTTTTTCTGTAAAGGGCCAAATAGTAAACATTTTATCCTGTACCAGCCTTGTGGACCATGTGGTCTGATGTGATGGCTCCACTCTGCTGTTGTCCTGCAAAATGCAGCCACGGACAATATGTAAATGAGAGGGGGGGGGGCGGCTGTGTTCCATGCCTACAATTTATACAACTTGCCATGTTGGATTTGGCCTTGGAGGCTTCAGCTTGCTAGACCCCTGGTGTAGAGGTTGTGTTAGCACCATGACCATCGACTGCTTTAAATAATTTTCTTCTTGCTTTTGTTAGTATCTTCGTAGGATTGGTCTGAATGGCATGATATAGACAGAATTCTGGAAAACTTGTATATATCTCCTCTTTAAAACATTTTCTGTCTGTGTTCTAACTATTGTAGTTTTGTGTGCTTTAATACCAGATATTTGCTTTTTCTTATGGAGATTTTAACATTTATTAGCATGGAGTTATAGAATAGTAATTGTCTACAATGTCTCAGTACGTTCATATCTTTTGTTCTGTTTTCTTTTGTTTCCCAAGTGTGGTTCACATTCAAAGTGTCCTAGTAGAAGAACAGCAGAAAAAAACATGATTACCCCAAGGTCATAGAGGTAGGCTTTATGAAGCAGTAACGTTTCAGCTCGTTCTTCGAGTAGAATTTTGCCAAGCAGTGAAAAAAAAGAAATGACATTTTGAGCATAAAGAATAGCATCAGCAGAATAAAAGCATGTGACTGCAATGCAGTATTCACTGAACATCAAGTAGTCTAGAACATCAGGAAACCTGGAGATCTGTCCTCTTTTAACGTGCCTTAACTGACATTCTCAATTGTTTGGATTCATTTTGCAGCCGACGGAAAGTTCTTGCTCTTCTACAGAGTCCATTATCCCCGTCACAGCCCAACTGATCTTTTTAAACATAAATCAGATCATATCACACCCCTATTCAAAGACTTTCCTTCTTACAAACTACAATAACAAATCCTTGACGCTTCCTAAAAGATTGGATGTGACCTGGCTCCTTACTCCTTTGTCTGAACTCGTTTTCTTCCATATTTCCTGTCCCCGCTCCGCTGGCCTCCTTGGGATTTCTCAAGTATACCCAGCACACTGCCTCTTCGTGGCGCTCACAGTTACTCTGGAGCACTGTTCATGAGGAGAAGTCCCTTCTTTTTTCCAGGTTTCAGATCCAGTCACACTTTACCAGGCAAGCCTGCTATGAACATCCCATTTAAGTAGAAGCTGCTTCTATGACACTTTCTCGCCCCGATCCTACCTTACTTTTTCTTGCTACAAAAGCTCTCTCTTAGAAAGTTAAATCTGATGCCACTGTAGAAGTTGGACTGTAAAATAGTTGAGGACCATGGGTCAAAAGAGATAATGAGAACTCTGGCTGAAGAATCAGAAGTATATATAGCACAGAACAAATTCGGGATAATTCAGGCCAGAGATATTTAAAAATAATTAGTAGAACTTTTGAACCTTCTTTACATGTTTCAGTATTTTTCATTCCTCTTGTAATTTTGCCTACTTAGGACAGCTCCCATAGCATGTCCAAATGAGGATTGTCTATTTTATATAAGAAACATCAAGTTTCTAAGGTTAAATTTTATATCTATCTGGCCCCTGTAGGACAATGAAAAAAGATTTTTCCCTTTTATAAGCCTTTGTATAATTTTATATGGTTATCCATATAGAACATAATTAAATATAGAGGTTGTGGAGTAGGTAATTTAATTAAATACACATTGAGTTTATGCTTTTCCAAAACCAAGTATAAAGTCCGTGTAACTCTTTACGATTGATGAAGAGTCTAAGATTCATGAGAGATAGCCATTAACACTTTTTCAGATTTGAAGGACAAGAAAAATGCCAGTGGGATTATTACTGTTTTATCCTGAAGTCCTTTATGACAGTTAAAATACGAAAAGTAGCAATTAGACTACACATAATAAGGATTTATTAGCTAGATAAACATCTGTTTGAGGGGAAAATACTCCAGATCCAGGAAAGGATATACCAAACAACTATTTTATATCAAGAAAACAGTTACACGTGCCCTCAGAGACCCCTGACTCCTTCTGGGGCCCAGTGTGAGATGTGAGAGTTCCTCGATGAAGTTCAGGATGAAATGAATAGACACAGGACTATTTGTAATCATTTCTGGTTGAGAGCTTAGCAATTTTCTTTTTTAAATCTTTATGTCTATCCATATATCAAATAATGAACCACTATAGGGAAATGTTTGGAGGAGAATACTTCAGCAACACATCACTGAATATGAAGTAGTTAGTAGTTTCTTTTCCAATTTTTTTTTGCCTGAATTACATAATTATGCCTAAAGAAAACTACCCTGGTCATTTTAATGTTGTGTGCATGGGTTACTTTGATAGCTTGTCTTGCTCTATCAGGCAGGCGAGACTTAGTATGCTGGGTCAACTGGATTTTATAATTGGCATGTACTTTATTCAAAATATGAGAAATAGCATTATGGGTAATTTTAATACTATGTTTCCCCGAAAATAAAACCTAGCCAGACAATGAACTCTAATACGTCTTTTGGAGCAAAAATTAATATAAGACCTGGTCTTATATTGTATTATACATAAGACCAGGTCTTATAGTAAAATAAGACAGGGTCAGGTCTTACATTAAATTTTGCTCCAAAAGACAATATAGACAATTTAGAGGTGATTGTCTGGCTGATTTTGGGGGAAACACAGTACCAGTACACACGCGAGCACGCGCGCGCGCACACACACACACACACACACACCCCTAAAACACCTTAAATCACCTTAGCGCTAGGGCTGAATGAGATCAAGAACCAAGTGGAATTCTTAAAAAATAAAAAAACATAATCAACTCAATGGATAAACTATACTGTTAAAACTAAAAAAAAAGACAGAGATTAAAAAAGTCAGAAAAATAGCAAGGAAAAGACATCACTTTACAAAGAAAACACCAATAGACTGACATAAAACTTCTCAGTTTCAACAATGGCAGCTAAAAGGCAACGGGATAATATTTTCAAAATGCTAAGAGAAAATGTCAACATAAAGTTATGTAGTCACTCACTACAATTCTTTGAAATATCTTCTAACAATATGGGAAAACAAGGACATTTTCAAGTGAACCAACCAAGGAACTAAAATAAAGGAAATGCTAAAGTATTCAACTAAACAATTCAGACAAATTAACACTTGAGGGAGAAATAGAATGATTCCAAAAGGATGATCTGAAATGTAAACAGGAATGGTGACCGAAGGAATTGGTAAACATTTCATAAATGTATCCACACATATTTTCTTCTTAAGTACTACTACTAATATATGATATGTAGGACTTGTATAAAATGATACAACTGCAATGTTGAATGATAATAACATTTAAGATTGGAGAGGATATTGGGAGTTTCCTGATGTCCTTATATTATTCATCTATGACACTGTTAATTATGCTTGTTAAAAATTCAAGAATATCTACTGAAAGAATAGAAGTACAGTATATAATTTTCAAAACTAGTAAAATGGGGGAAAATGTATATGACAACATGCAAACAAAAAGTATAAGCAATTCTCTGTATTTTTTCTGTATTTTTTCAAAATCCAAAATGAGAACAAATAAAAAAGTAAGACATATACAAAGCAAAAAGTAAGATGACAAAAATAAAGGCAAATATCACTAATCATAGTAATTGTAAATGAATGGGTGGGTATGAGTGAATTCTGGATGGTCCCCAATATTTCCTGTCTGCCTCACCCTAGAGGTGCATGCCCAGTATCGTCCCTACAACTGTGAATTTGGTGGATTTGATTGCTGTGATTAGGTTATGTTGTATGGCATAACTGACTTTGAGAAAGGGAGATTATAGACATACACCTGTTCTAATCACATGCATCTTTTCAGAGCAGAGGTTTCCAGGCTGATCTTAGAAACGGAAGTCAGAGAGATGCTGCATTGACAGCACCTTTGAGCAGCCTCTAAGCTAAGAGCAGTGCCACCTGAAAGCTAGCAAGACAGTGGGAACCTCAGTCCCCCTGCCACAAGGAAAGGAATTCTGCCAATAACCTACAGGAGAGTGGAAGTGAATCTTTGCTAGTCAAACCTCCAGGTGAGGACTCAGCTAGCTGAAACCTTGATTTTATCCTGAGACCCTGAGCAGAGCACCTAGCTAAACGGTGCTAGATTCCTGACTCACAAAAACTGTTTTAGTAAATTTGTATTGTTTTAAGCCACTGAGTTTGGAGTAATGTGTTCTGTAGCAATAGAAAACTAATAATAATGGACTAAACACAAAAACCAAAAGACATAGTTTGTTAACTTGGATTTAAAAGAGTAATTAATAGACATACCTAAACATAAAACCGAAGTTTGAAAGTACCAGAATGATGACAGGTTTACTATGGAAATACATCCATTTTATTTCAGGTCATTCAAAATTGCAAAAGTGTACCAAAAAATACTAAATAAAAGCTAGCTTTGTCATATTTCTGAAAATTCTTATCACACAGACCATGTTTTCTGACCACTGCATTTAATTAGAAGTCAATAACATAAAAAAAAAAATGCAATTTGAAATTTAACATGTTTGTAACTCATGACTCAAACAAGAAATCATACAGCAGTTGAAAAATTATTTAGATTTGTACAATAATTTCATTGTATAATAATAATGAAAATACTATATATCAAAATATGTAGTGTGCTGTAAAACTGGTATTTATAACTTTAAAAGGGAATAAATGCATACATAGAAAAGAATATAAGCTAATCATGGGTGTTCATTTTGTTATGTTTTATTCAAATTCAAATGTTTAATTTAAATAAATATGTATCATGCTTACCTACATTGTATTCCTTCCTTCGCATATTTCAAATATTACAAAAGTAAATCTGGTCACATTCTTTTTTTTTTTTTTTTTTTTACATTGAGTGGTCAATAATCTAAGTTGGCAGTAATTACTAAGTTCTCTTCAAATAAGTATTCTTCTGTAGATGATACATGAAAAATTAAGATGACCAATGTTGTTGAGACCAAAAGTAAACAGTACTCAAATCATTCTTAATCGTGTTTTTATTTTATATCTCATCATTGACATTCCTAATTAAAATGTGGTATTTAGCAGTGGCTCTAGATACTTAAACTTGCTGAGGACAAAGTGCTATGGTTCTTAAAATTTCCCTTTAGTTAATATCTAATCCAAAAGATATTTTTGCAAAGCCTTACTTAAAAGAAAGCGATCGCTGAAAACTTTAGAACTAACATTTGATACTAAGGAAAACCATATAATTATTAAGTTGTGCTAGTCAGTTGTCTCACGTTTCTTAGCTCCAGTGACTTGAACTGGTAACATTTAATGGTTTCCCTTCAGGTAGGCCGTCTGTCGAGTTGGTGTGTGGTATATAATTGGATGTGCCTGTCTGCTTTCCAAGCCTGTACGAATACTTTTTTCGCTTTGGTGTCAAGTCAGTGCTCAGTGCTAAAGAAAATAAAAGTCCATTATTGAGAGGATTATAATTCAGAATAGACTGACATTGCTGCAGTTACATTTTTTTAAATCACTGATTTTATCAGTACTGAATTTTATTGTAAAAAGGGAATCATGTCATTTATTTTATGACTATATGGATTCTAGTAGATTGACTAATTGATTTATAATCTGTTCTAATTTACTATTGTGCATAATTGCTTAAATTTATTGAACAGGCATAAAATGTTTCACAGGGGATGTCTCCCCCCTTTTCTCTTTTGATAATCTAAATGATTTACCTTTATATAACTGCCTATTTCCCCCATTAAAAGCAATATATCTAGTGTCCATAAAGTAATCCCAAGGTCAAGTAGTGAGACAATTCATAAATACCTTCTCTGAAATCGCCACTGTGTGAGCGAAGCTCATTAATAAAAATTCAGAAGTGCTACTTCCTTAATAAGTAGTCCACAGCGCAGGAGGCTACGCTTGACCTCGTCGGAATTCTCCCCCATGAACAGTTCTCGACCTTGCCTTTTCCACTGTCATGGTAGCCTTTGGTTCCTTGACTTGCTTTTTTTAAGCAAGTTCACTTGTATTAATTTTCATTTTTAATGAATTATTTGCTTCAATGCCTTTTTTTGAGTGGTGCCATATGTTTACTATTCACATTATAAATTCTCAGCGCCTTCTTAATTTAGAACAGTATAGTAGGGCTTTTGAATACATCATCCATGTGAATTATTTTTAGATATTTAAAAAATATTACTGGTGTTTCGTAACCCTATATTTTCTTTCCACTGAAAACAGTGTATTCGTTTTTTTTTCATTTCACATGTTTACACTTGGGGCAGAAATAGAACACAATCAGGTTCATGTATTATTATTATTACTATTATTATTATCATTATCATTATTTTAAGTTACATAGTTCACTGGAAAATTCAGGCTGAGCAAGGGTTTATATGGTTTGCAAAAAAATCCACAAAAACAAATATGGACATAGGGAAAGAATAATAAAATAGGGTTTTAGTAACTCATTTCCCAGTTCTTCAATTACAAAATATAATTTTGGTCAGAGTCTTACTGTTTAAGCTGTGTTTTATGTATATATGGTGCATATTATTTTTTGAACAGTGAAAGCACAGCCACCACACCAAAACTAAAGCAAAAATTTTTTTGACAACTAGGATTTTGAGAATTGTCATCTGTGTAAAATTAGGTAGTAATAAAATGATAGAAATCTCAGACTATATTTAATAAAGCTTTGTCAGGAATCCTCTCTTCTCAGTATTTGACAGATGATTCTCTTTACTCATTTCATGTTTAGGCTTATTCTCCCTTTTGTTTATTTTTGGAGGTTGAATCTACTAAAGTGATTTCTCTGACTACTTATTGAATTACTTAACAGGGAAGCAAACATAGATGAGAACAAAACAGGTCGAACTGATCATCAATTAGATTGTTTTAACAAGCCATTATCAAATGGCCAATGTTAATAAAATCACTCATTTACATCAGTTGCTGGATCCATTAGAATGTTCTATGGCAAAATTATGTCATTAGTTGTTCATGTTTGATTTATAATATGAGTCAATTTATATTTGTTATTACATACACATTGTGTGCATACACATGCACACACACACACACACAAATTTGACAATGAAAATTCTTCTTTAGGCTTAAAACCGTAAAAATATGTTCGTTGCGGTGGTCAATTCAGTCACCAAAGAAGATAACCAAGAGAGAAATAAGCAAATAGGATAGAAATGCACAAACCAGCACCAGCCTCATTTCATTTATTAGTTCAACAAACATTCCAGAGATTGGGGGTATTGCAGTGAAGGAAGTAAGAATCTCCACTGTCATGAAGTTTCATTCATTTCTTCTGTCTCTGACTGTCTGGGTTCCCACATGGAAACCCAAGCCTTAGGACATCCAGTCCTAAAGGCTTTACTATGTTTTCTGGAGTGTTTCAAAAATGTATCACACAACACCTAACTTCCTTCTTTTCCTCACTGCACTTACCACTCCCGTACCCACTTAGGAGGCCGTCTTCGCCAAGTGAGGAATGGAAACTATTTAACAGCAGGCAGAACAATGACTGATCAGTCCGAAAGGATTCTGGCCATAAAGAACCAGACTGCACCAATCAAGAGCTCGTGGTCCAGTAATGGCCACGCTTCTTAGGTGCTCCCAGATTTACTCCCCTCCCTTCTCAGTAGAGTCTCACCCCATTCCCTGTTCTGTCTCGGACAGTGATCCAGGTTCATGCCAGAGTCTAATCTCATCTCCCCACTCCCTGTTCTAGCATGTGGTCACCAGCCCCTGACCCTGTTCTCAGGTTAGGCTCTGAGCAGTCTTGGTAATTCATAAAGGCACTAACTGTCTCCCAACACTTGCCAGTACAGAATACTGAACATAACTCATAGTTTGATTTTTTTCATTTCTATTTTTGCGTTCATTTTTGTCATTCATATTGAAAGGGATTTGAAAACCTAAATGAGAAACCTTGGCCACTAAATCAATTTATACAGGACGTAAGTGGTGCTGACATATAGGTGTGTGGATTAAATTTTGAAATATATCTGCTATGTGAAAGGCCAGACATAATTGAAAATCCAGACTAAAAATTCTCATCATTCACCACAAATAGGACGTGTCAGAATCACTTCCCTTTCTAGAGGGCGCAGGACCTAAGTATGTAGTCTGCCATGCTTAGGGAAATACCTTACAAGAAACAGAAGTTTCTCTAGGAAACCTTGCTTTGACTCATGCCTTAATGTAATGACATGAACTTTTCCTCAGTCCCTTTGAAAATCGGACCCTACAAAAAAAACTCACCTTCCTCAAATGGAGGATGTATTTTTTTTTTTTCAACTGATATAACTAGTCTTTTCAGGCAGATGGAGCAATGAAAAATATAGAGTCATTGTCTCATTTATTCATTTGGCCAATATTTATCGACTTGAGTCCCACATGGCGAGGAGCTCACAATATTCTGAGAGAGATACACAGACAGATAAAGTTAGTATAGTATGGCAAGTGGAAAAATTGGGTGGACTCAATGTATAATGAGATTCCAGAAGAAGTGCCTCATTGGCCTAGAGTGAGTATCAATCAGAGAAAGCTCCCTGGAAGAGGGAATGTCTGAACTGTACCATAAAGATGCATAGAAGTTAGGAAAACAGTTGAGGATGGAGAATAGTCATTGGGAGAGAATAGTGTACCTCTGTTCAGAAGAAACAGACTGTGTAAGGGTCCCATAACTGTCAAGAATGTAAGGAAGCTGCATGCAGTTTGAGACTGGGAGAAGGAAGGGTGTGAAAGGCAGGCCTGGGAGATTGGAACTCTGTTTCTGTTGTGTTAAAGAACCTAGAACGCATATGCGGTGGTGGGTAAACAGCATTTTGCCCCTCCCCTTTACATTTCTTATCTGTATTCATACTAGCTCTTATCCAGTCTTCTAACCATTATGGCAAAGTATAATACAGGAAACAGTAACCACTCTAAGAATTTGCGTGCAATTTCAAGCAGATAGGAGCTTAATACAGAGAATTAGATTTTTACGTAATCTATTGAAGAGAGGGCTGGAAGTCGGGCTTGCATTTCTCCCGTTGATTTCAGAACACACCATCATAACTGAAGCAGAGATTGGGAAGCTGCTGCAATTTCCATTACTGCTGTTGACACAAGGGCCTCTCACACAAATGGGCATCTCGACCCTGCAGTGTTGAATATTGCTGCTGCCAGGCACACCGGCAAGACGATGACCTCCATCTCACTTCTCACTTCTAACACTTGCATGAGGGCATCTCCCTGACAAAATCTAGAACTTTAACATAAGAAAGTTTCATGTTCCAGCTTTTTGTTTCATGGGGATGTAAGTAAGCAGTAGCAATAGATGATGAGCAACAAATAATCACATCTAGTACAATATTTTACTTTGTACTTATTTATATATTGTGTAAACTGCTAAATAAGATTATTTTCCCATCCCCTAAAGAAACTACCTTTAGTATGAAGATCACCAGAAATAATTTTTTTAAAAGATATCAACATGGGAGTGAAAAGAAGTGCGGAGAATAGGACGAGTCTGGCTGGGATAGAGAGAGAGGGACACAAGGAACATTTGTAGGACAAAGTGTTAGAAAGATTTAGAGGGAAATCTTTATTGTAGCTAATTTTGGATTGTTCTCGGTGATCATTCCTTTACATAAGTTTCCATTCTAACCTGTTTTTCTCTACTTAAATCTCATCAGAGCTCTGAAGATTCTGGCATTATGGATATCATAAAGCTGAATGACCACTTAGGCGTGAGGGCAGAGTATCACTTTAAGAATGTATTTAAGACCACCATACACACACACACACACACACACACACACACACACACCTCATACCCTCTAGCAGTTACCTGTAAGGACTTTTCAAGAATATCTTTTCTCTCTATTAGACTAAAGAGCAAGCTATGGATTAGAAAAGTGATAACTATAGAATGGAACCAAATTTGTGTTGACATGTGTTTTACATTATTGCAAAAAACCAATGAGATAATGCATACGTTGTTTAAGTCGTGTAACTAATATATTATTACAGTATAGTGTTAGGGCATCTGGTGTATCTCTCTGACTTACTCTAGTTAGTTATTTATTTTTTGCCAGATGGAACAGGAAGCAATGAGGTGAAGCTGATGGTGATGCTCTGACTAGGTTCTGAATAAGAAGGAAGAAGAGCGTGGTGATGTCAAAATTATGGCAGCTTGGGGAGGAAGGAAGTTTGTATTGAAGTTTGTAAATGTAAGAAAAGAGGTGCTAGACACAGTGGTAGAGGGGTGAACTTGTAAAAACTGACTTTTTATAGTGCTGCAAACAGCAAAATTTACTCTTTGGCAAAATAAATGAGAGTTTCTGTGAGTGATCCAACCAAGTAATTGTGCATCATACAAATGAACCAAAAATGAGAAAGATATCCAAAAGGAGTGAGTGTGGCTCTACTACGAGCTTTTAATTTTGAATTACAGAAGGTAGCCAGGGACAAAGAAAAGATACAACTGTTAATACTTATTCCATCAAAGCATAGTCATAGCCCTCTAACTTTTAGAAAGGGAGAGAGACCAGTTTTTTCTTAAGAGGAAATTGAAGTCTTCAGTGGAAAAGAAATTTTTAAGAGATCATTTGATTTGTCACTAAATCCATTCCTTCATTTAAAGATTTAATGAGCGCCTATAACAACAAGGTACCTGGAATGATGTTAAATGCTGAATACAGTACATATATGTATAGTGATACATTTTACCTATGTGATTGTAGAAAAATCTATGAGAAATTGGTCAGATATTTCTTGTATATTTCTCAAGCTCCTAGAAAAGATGAATTGCTGCATTTGTTGGAATTTACAATGTACTATTATGTGAATAGTTTAGGTTGGTGCTTAGAAAGAATATTAATGTCATAACAACTTTAATGCATTTCCTAAGAAAAAGTCATGTCAAACATATCTTTCACGTGTTTGGAATTGGAAATCCAGTGGCACCAATATAGTTTGACTTGATTTCAGCAAGGCGTTTCTATTTTTCTTATAATTGTTTTTGATGAACAGAAGCAGAAAAATTACTGTGAATAACAGTAGATGTAAGTAACAATTTTAGTCTTCAGACAATTCACACACAGTGTTGTTTAGTGGATTAATGTTGACTTGCAGAAACTTCTAAACTAAGAACTTGGCTCTTTCATTCACTTTTTAAAATAAGTTTCATTTTTAAAAATTTGATATATGTAACATACACAGAAAAGTAAACAAATTATAAGTGTGCCGTTTGTGAAATTTTCACAAATTATAAAGGTGCTGAGCACAGACATGTAGCTACCACCCAGATTAAAACAAAAAAACCCAGGAATTTTATATGTCCCGTTCATGTCTCTATCACAGTTGCTGTCTAATTTGAAGAATAATCATTATCCTTATTTGTAAAACTGTAGTTTAGTTTTGTCGGTTCTTGAATTTTGTCAGGTTTTGATGACAAGAATGCCAACCTTATAAAAACATAATATGTTCCTTCTTTTTTAATTCTCTGGAAGATTTTTTTATAAGTTTTGGGTTTTTAATTTGAAATAATTAATTTGTTAAGAAAATCTTGGCCTAGAGTTGTTTTTTGGTTTTTTTTTTATCAGAAGTTTAAACAATTTCAGAAATAGGTATAGGACCCATCAGATTTTCCATATTTTCTTGTATTATTTTTGGTAAATTATACTTAATAAACTATTTTATCAGCATTTTTACATTTGTTAGCATAAATCTTTTGATAATGTTCTCTTTTTATGTCTTTAATATCTGTAGGCTTAAATCCCTGTTTCTCAATCCTGATATTGGTAATGAATGTTTTTTCGTTCTTTCTCTCTTTCTCTCGTTTTTCTTTATTAGTTTTGCTACGAGTTTATTAGTTTATTCAAAATAACAAGTTTGGGGTTTTTGTTGAGGTTCTCTGTTTTGTGTTTGTTTTTTATTCAATTAGTTCTGCTTCATTATTTTCTTATCCTTTATTTGGATTAATTTGGTTTTCTTTTTCTAACTTCTTTAGATAAATGTTTAGATAATTAACTATCAATCTTTTTTTCTGATATATGTTTTAAGAGCATGAATTTTTATCTAATCACACCTTTAGCTATATCCCACAGATTTCACATATCATATTTTTATTCTTATTTGATTCAAAGTATTTTCTAATTTTTGTTGTACTTAAGTTTTTCACCCATGGGTTGACTTCAAGGTATACTGCTTTATTTCAAAGTATTTACGAATTTTCTAGTTATCTTTTTGTAGTTGATACCTAGCCTGATTCTATTGTGGTTAGAGAACATATGCTGAATTATTTTAACTCTTTGGATTTGTTAAGACTTAACTTTATAGCTCACCTTATGGTCAAATTCTGATAAATAGTTCATGAATACTTGAAAAACAGTGTTTATTGGGCAGATATCAGGTATATTGGTCCAAATAGGTAAATTAAAGTAAGTTTATTACTTGTGGGATTTTTTCCCCATTTTATATACCCCTACTCACTTTTTGTCTCCTTGTCTATCAGTTACTGAGAATGATACACTAAAATATCACACTATATTTATGGATTTTCTGTTGCTTATTTTAGTTCTTTGTTTTTGCTTTTTAAGGCTATATTTGAGCTGTATTCAGATTGATAATTTTATATATATCCCTATTAGAGAGGTCATTTTGTCAAAATGAAATATCCTTCTTATGTCATAGTAATTTTTCTAGCTTACCATCTATTTTTTCTGGTATTCATTCCTATAGCTATTGCAGCCTTCCAGCCTTCTTTTGCTTAGTATTTGACTGTTTTGTTGTTTTTATTTTTTCAGTTTCAACTTTTATATTCTTATATTCATTATTTGCCATTTTTAAGTTGTTAAAAAACTGAAACTATAAAAAGATGTGAAAACCATAAAAAATAGACTACTTAATTCCAGAATGTAGTATATTTTACATTTAAATATAATATCTTTATGTTTTTATTTATTCACTTTGTTCTGTTTTATTACTCTTTCCTGCTTTTTCCGTATTAATAAATTTTATTTTGTCTATTTTCCCCTTTATTAATAAGTATTTTTGCTTTTTAGTATAAATATTATTTTTAACAGCTTCTTCTAGAGATTGCATTGCCCCTTTGGCTATTACTATTCACCATAGATTAGCACTTTTGCTTGTAATTAGACAATGTAAAGATTTGGGGGCATTTTAACTCTATCCCTCCCTTTGTCCTTATTTTGCCTTGATTTTTGATAGAAAAGTATCAAAATTTTCCGTAATTTTATACTTTTCTTACAGCAATTTAAAAATACCCTTCCATTGTCTTCTGGCTTTCATCATTTTGTTGAAAAGTAATTCTTCGGTTAAGCAGTAACTCCTCTGAGGTCATTCTTTCACTGAGTGCTTGTGAGTAGTTTTCTTTGAATTTATATTGCTTGAGATCCATAGAGATTCTTGAATTTACAACTTAGTATCTTTCATCAGATTACAAAATTCTTGGGAATTATATTTTTTAATGTTACTTTTGCCCTATTCCCTTTTCTCTTTCTCTCCTCATGCACATAAGACCCATCTCATATGTTTTAATGCTTTTTAAAGTATCTTAATTATACTCCACCCCTCCATTCCAGACCTTATTCTTACTAGTTTCTACTAACTCATCTTTCAGTTTGTGAATCTTTTCTTCTGCTGTGTCTATTCTGCTGTCACAAGTATCAACTTTTCAGTGTCTCTTAGCTGTATTTGAAAGTCCATGTTTTATGATTCTAAAAATTCTGAATCACTAGTAAGTTTGTTTTTATTGTCTATTTCTCTTCTTTTAGTTTTAAATAATTTGGTATGGTCTCTTGGAATACTTTTTAATATTTAAATGAATGCAAGACAGTGTGATTATCCCTCAAAAAATAATTAGATGAGTGCAAAAGTAATTATGGTTTAAAGGGTTAAAAATAATTGGAAAAATCACAATTACTTTTGCACCCACCTAATACTGTAGAATAGTAGTGCAGTATAGTTCCTCTCATTGTGTTTGTTTCTTTCTTGGATCTTGGACCTTCAAGTCTTTGTTGCTTCAGTTGCTCTCCAGTTTCTTAAAGTTGCACTTTTTAAAAGTTGAATCCAGTTTTGTTTTTTTTATGGTTCCTAGCAGGAGAGTTAATCTCTACACACTACTCTTCTTTAGCCAAAGTGAAACTTAGCCCCTTTTCTACATTTTATCTCTTCTAAATTGTCTAGATTATTTTCCATCTCATCACTTTGGACCCTACCCAGGAAGCCCCTCATTAAATACCGTTGCAATTTAATTCATGTTTTGAAGCAGTGGTGAAAAGCGTGTACAGTCCACTTGTGAGATATGATCTATAGAGCTGTTCATACATTACTTTTTTTATCCTAACATGAAGCAGAAAGTTATGTAACAATTCACCTATCAAGTTGACCTTATTTGCTCTATTTACAGTTCCCTCCCCTTTTTTGCCTTCATTCTCTATTTTTTAAAGCATTATTACGTAATAGTACATATGTCTTTCATCATACCTTTCCTGTCATGGTTGTCCCTATACATGTTCTTGGATAATTGAAGCTTTTAAACCAGTTCATTTTTAACTTCTCCTTAATTTTAGATTGAATTTAAAACTATTGCTCTCAGCTAACCTTATTCGTAGTTGCCAACATTAAGTCTTCTTCAAAATCTTTATTCTTATGATCTTTCTTTATATACCTCTTTCATTGCACATATATTTTTATCGTTCCTCTGTGAATTTCTCATGTCAGATATTCCAGAAAATTTAGTACGGTCTGAATGATGAACTTTGTGTTGATTGATGTTCCTGTTGAACAGAATTTTCAACAAATGCTGCCTTGGCAGTCAGACTAACTTCAAAACTCCTTTATAATTCAGTACCTTCTGATTGGATATATTGTATTTATAGAAATCACTGGAATAATGTTTTCCTTTACTCATAATAAGAATATTCATGTGTCAGTGAATGGTATAAACCCTTTCCTTTAATCTTTTACAAATATACATCAAAATTGTATCTTTCTACTTCATCTTAGAGAATATTTACAACCTGGTATAATTTCTGTATATTTGTGGGAAGATGTATACTGTGTTTCCCCAAAAATAAGACTTAGCCGGACAATCAGCTCTAATGTGACTTTTGGAGCAAAAATTAATATAAGACCCGGTCTTATTTTGCCATAATATAAGACCGGATCTTATAATGTAATATAGTATGGTATAATATAATATATCATATCATATATCATATCATATCATACCAGGTCTTATATTAATTTTTGTTCCAAAAGACACATTAGAGCTGATTGTCCGGCTAGGTCTTATTTTTGGGGAAACACGGTAGTAGTAACCATTGATTTTTTCCCTAGGAACCCAGACCCTTTTCCTATCATATTTCTTGTGTTCTTTCTCATCTACTGACCACTGAAAGCATAAAAAAAATTAATACCTTGTTAAAACTAAAATCTAATAATTTAATCCACTTTACCAGTAAAATACAGGTCTGAAAAAAGCCCTGATTGAAATACAAGATGAAAGGAATAATGCCATCTATGTGTCATCTTTCTACAAATCAAGATATTTGCTGTATGCTTTTAAAATTAAGGAGTAATTATTTAAACTTTAATCACTGTTTAGAATTGCACTGACAAGAAATTATCCAGGATCATTTTATGCAAAGCAAGAAGACTTTATTTCTCAATTATCTTACCCTATAATTCTGTGAGACTTAGTATAGTATTAATGAAAAACTATAGAAGTGATATTAATAATATCATTTTATTTAATCCAGTTTCCGAGTCTCTTACCTGCAATTCTAAAATCTTTAAAAATTCTGAAAAATTAACATGAAAAAAACTCATCTTGAATTCAAACCTGGCTGCATTATGTGCAGATATTTATGGTCTTTATTTGTTAACAGTGTCAGTGCACATTTGTACTACTACAGAAATATTAATGTGTCTGACTATGCAGTTCCACTGCAGTCCTTCTTGGTAGTATGTTATTGCCTACCTAAGATCCTTAAAATTTTGAATTCCAAAATATATATGGCCCCAGGGGGTTAAAAGAAGAAATCATGCATCTCTAGTATTTTCCAGTTAGTTTTGATAGTTATATCACACATATGTCCAACTGCCTTCTGCTGTACCAGATTGTGAACAGATTTTAACATTTGACCCAACAATGTGTGTAATTTATTGAATAATCAAAGGCTGTGTCATTTTATGGAAGCTAAATTGATAAAACTATCTGATATAGTAATCTGTAGTTTGAGCTAGCACTAGAATAAAATAGATAAAAAAAGATAATAGCTACAACAAAAAAAGTGACAACCAAAACTAACTGAGTACTTTGTGTCAGGCCGTGTGATTCAATCATTTGATCTTCAGAACTCCCTTCAAGTGTAGGTACTAATATTAGCACCATTTTATAAGTGAAGAACTGAAGTGTAGAAAAATAAGCAACTTGCCTGTGGTCGCTGAACTAGGCCAGAGTCAGGGCATAAACCTAAGTCTGTTACTCTCCCATAGCCCATCCCTTCACAACTCCGCTATAGTGTTGTAGTATATCCTTTAAATTAATGATATAAGGCATTTAATACATATGAAATGTAGTTTCACAATCAACTCTTGATTGTCTTCCTGCCGATTATCTTCAGGAAAAATTGCTAATAGCAAATCAACTTTCTTTTGTCATCTAGCAAGTATCTGGGATCCTCCCTTCTGCTGTCACTTGGCTTGTGCTCAAGAAATACAAATGAATTTTAATATGAACCTGAGAAAAAGAATATAATTATGGCAATAAATCTGCTGGAATCATATAATGAATTTAAAACCCAACATAAATGCTTTTTGGATTATCTGTCATTTGGGATTACTTATACTGCGATCCCTTGTTAAGACTGCAGATAATTGAATGTTGGCTATTTTTACTGCAACTGAAAATATTGACGTTAAGAAGAAAATGGACCATGTAAATGTGTGTTTGCTTATTTATTTAATAATTATTTGAGGGCTCAGCACAGAAATCATTTAAAGCCAAAGAATGAAGATTAACTTTATCTCCTGAGAATCAAAATTCTATTACTTGGATCAAAAAAAGTGATTAATGTGCCTGATTCTATTCTTTTTTCTTATTTACTCAATAAATCATTGAATAATATACAGTTGTTTCTTAGAGATATTATAGGGAAAAACTAATAATGGAAAATAATTGCTAATATATGTTTGTGAACTTCATGAAAGCTTTTACTTAACCTTTTTGACCCTTCTTTATTAAATATTATAGTCTTTCAATTGCATGAAATAAAAGGGAAATTAAAAAATTTTTTTCAATTGCACTTACCATACAATATTGTCAGGTGTACAACACAGTGATCAGACATTTATATAACTTACAAGGTGATCACCCTGGTAAATCTAGTACCCCTCTGACACCATACAGTCATTACAATATTATTGACTATATTCTTTATGTTATACTTCACATTTCCATGATGTGATTATAGTGATTTCAGTTTTTGCTGATCTACTATAGGCATATATTATACAATGAGTTTTGGGAGTCAGTATGTATTACAGTTAAGGCCATGGGTTTTGTAGACACAACACTAAAAATTGTCGCTTGATATTGCCCCTTACACCTGTAGAGCCATTGGCACATTTCTTCACCTAAGTCTCTGCTTTCTATCTGTAAAATATGATTAATAATAGTTTCCTATTTGGGGATGTTGTAAGGATGTTGTAAGGATAATGCATGTACACATTTCCGTAAGTGTTAAATACGCATCTACATGCCTTTATACCATTTAATGTGTGAAGGTCATTTAGGTTTGATGCCTAGATTTAACTGGCAGTAGTCATCATCTGGGCTGATATCCAGAATCTTTACTGGAAAGGCAGATGCTTAATGGAGTTGGGAATCATCCACTGCACTGTGACTTAAGCTCTCTTACCCAAACCTAACCCGCCTTGACTCATAAAAAAACAACTATATCTGCACTCTTCTATTCATGCACTTAAGCATGGGATGAAAACTAACAAAATGAAGGCATATGAACATACACACAACTGCATAAATAGATCATAAACATCTCAAGTTCATTTTTGTGCATATCCTCACTATCCACATTCCCATAATTTTTCAGTGTACTATAGGCTAAGAAATCACAAAGTATACGTGCTCACTAGCATTCCTACCGATACCTAAACCATACCACATAACCACAGAGATGCACATACTAGTGTTTGCACTGTATAGATACAGTCATATATAGAAGGAGTGAAAAGGAAAGAATGAGAGGAAAACAAAAGACCCTAAATTTTTTTAAAAGATGAAAAGAACAGGATGGTAGAGGAAAAGAGTTGGGAGGAAAGGGATGATAGCTTAGTGCCGGGTTTCTCAGCCTAGGCACTATTGATCTTTTGTTTTGTTGTGGAGACTGTCCTGTTACCCTTGCCCTGAGTTGTGATAATCAGATATGTCAGATGTGTAGAAGAAATTGGAGGCCATGGAATGGAGGTGGGCAAAAGTTCTAGTCAAATAGGGTTAGCATAAAGGAGATGAGAACAATAAGCAAATAGGATATGAGGAGACAGGAAAGTAGAATAAAGTACACAAAAAGCATGCAGTAGAGTTTGAAAGGAAGGAGGAGGAAAATCAGGACACTGATACACGGAGTCTCCACATAGAAGGGAGTAGAGAGCATTTTTTATTTGTCACTGTGGAATGGAAAATTAACAGGGATCAGACACATACATCTATCATTGTATCTAATTATAAGATTTGTAATCTCCCTTCCATGTATTATTTCCTGAGTGACAGGAAACATACATACAGAATCATGAGTAACTTTGGGAAATTTGGTAGACATTAAGGCTAAATTTTGGAACCAGAGAGAATATTATCTTTTAACTTTCTTGTACTGAGGTGCACTTAGAAGTTCTGTCCATTTTTCTATTTATTAAAAAAAAAAGTAAAACACTTCAAATTAACAAATGTACAAAAATGACTCATGTTAGGTTTTAGGCTCGTTGGAAGCATTCCATCATCCATTCTTTTAAAAATTATCTTGTAATATATTGAAACTAGTCACTCAAAGTTTTGTAGGGAGAGAAATGTTTTAAATGGCAATTAATAAATTAAACTTTTTTAATGAAGGAAGGAGCTGATAGAAACTTTCACTGCTAATGTTAATATATGTCATAATTAAGTTAAGAAATACATTTATTGTTTGTTAAGTTTCAGCATGGAGTAATTTCATAAATTTATTCAATTTGAGAGTTAATAAGGACTTTAGGGAGCAATTGGAGCTTTACTAATGAGCTTTAATTAAGTGCTTACTTTGTACCAGGAACTATGATGTAGATGCTGGGTTCCCAGCCTCGTGAGAGAAAGACACCCAATCTCAGAGCGCTTTGGAAGCACAGTAGAGGAATCTAATTCAAGACAGGTGGCATTTGTTAAGACTGGAGTTGATAACTGATACTTGACTGAAAAGGTATTATCGAAGTACTTTTTAATTAGAAATTAAAGAACTGGTCATACAAAATAGAACCTAAACTAGAGCTCAGGGAAATGCCTTTTTACAAAGCCACATTGCCTCTCACTTCTTGTTCCATTCACAAAAGTTATACATTATTGCGCTACTTTTATCAAGGAATATCCATCATTGGTCAAAAATAAAATAATGTGTATATATATATATATATATATATATATATATATATATATTTTATTTCTGAGTGTTTGGCTTAAAAGAAAAGGAAGAAAATAAATATATGGTGAGCTGATTTTTCTACTTAGATTTCTAATTGTACTGCGTACAAATCTAATTAGGCTTTTAGTTTCTCCATTTTATTCTCCCCTCTTTTCATGTTTCTTTCAAATGTGTGTCACATATAGCGTGGCCAGGGCGCAAAATGTAAATGCTATTCCTAAAATAAGAATGATTTTTCTAGTTGCTGTTGTCCAAAGCTTAATGTGTAAACAACAGGAACTAAATAGAAATACATTATAACATGGATCACTGCTATCCGCCTCATGCCATTTAATTTATGTGCAGGGTGCATTGGGAGAGTGAGTTGGTGCCTACCAGACACCTATCCAAGCAGTGGTCATTTTTACACCCTCTTCTGTTGGATGTTGCAAAATATTAATTGCACATGAACTACGTGAAAAAAAATTATTTTTCATTTAGAAACACAAGTTCTCTCTCCCCCCTCTTCCATGGCTGACGAGTGCAATATGAGGGAATAAGTTCAGTCTTAAGAGTTACTCTTAGGTTTAGATTACAGATCTACCTTACATTGTATGTACTCTTGGATGATTCTTTCAACTTCTGTGGGACTATATTTCTTTGTTTATGAAATGGGAGGAGAAAATTCTACCAGATAAATGTTTATTGTTCCTCCATTTTCAATAATCATTATTTAATTATTTATTATTGTAAGGTGTCTGTAATACTTATCTGAATGTTTACGTGATTTGTATGTACACTCTGAAGTTGATTTAAAAAGCACAGTTTTCTTTCCTCAAATTCATTTGTAATGCCTGGCATTTTTTTATAGCTCAGGGTTAAGTCATTCCCCATTGCTTATGCATTTCGTGTTTTTTGAATGCAGTTCACTAAAAAAAGGATGAAACATTAAATCTCAGAGGCGGGGAAAGGGGAAGAGTTAACATCTATCAGGGCATGGATTGAAATCTTTTTCCGGCATCCTCAGATTTATTACTGTGTACTGCTGATCATATAGTAATGTTCACTAAGGACTTACTATTTAAGTGAAAGCTTTTCATCAAAAGTATAAAACGCTTTGTAGTTCCCAAGTATTGGTATATAATTGCTTACATTAGTTTCTCAACTATGAAAACATTTGCCCAGTAAACTCTAATGCTTGGGATTTCAAAAGGAATCCATAGTTTTAATCTACTGGAAGACCTGGAATTGCATACCTTCAGTTATCAATTATACTTAGCTCTTTTCTTTAATTCCAAGTTATATATACATAAATTCCTATAGCATAATGCACACACACCACAAGTCTAAAACTGGTGGTAGAAACACCTGTGATAAATTGAGCTTTTAATAGTATTGTTATTTTCTTCTATTAACATATGGTTCATTAGAATGTAAGGACAGGAAAGCCATATTAAAAATTATAAATGACTGTATCTTATAAAGATATTTTTCCTTAAAATAGACTTTAAGGAAAATTAAAAAATGCTACTCATACTTTTGTCTGAAAATATAACACATTTCTTTTTATTTTAAAAGTAGCACAGATACACTGTAGAAAATATGGAAAACTTAGGGAAAAGGTAAAAAAGGGAATATCGATCACCCACAAATTCACCAAATGGAGAAACCATTATTAATATTCAGGAGTAGTTTTTCTGGCTTTTATTTTTTTCTTATTTTCATATCTAAATACAACATTTTGGGGAGGACAAACTTAAGTTCATTCTTTATGTGCAGTTTTATATACTAACATTTGTAACTTAACATTATTTAGATAGTATTTTCCCATGCTGTTGATTATTGTTTCTCAAACTTGGTTGATCATTGAATCGCATGGCATGTTTTTTAAAGTGTTGGTGCCTGTGCCATGTTCCAGCCCCACTGAATCTCGGGCCTCTGTACCTTTAAGGTATTCTCTAGATGATTCCAGTTCATGGCTACATTTAAAACCATTGTTCGATACTTTTTTCTGTGTTTATACTCACTTTTTTGTTTCTAATTTTTATTACTAAAATAAGGCAAAGTTAAATATTTGTGTACACATCTTTGTCACAAAGTGCCAAATTTCCGTATATGTCCCAATGGAAATCCCTGCATTAAATTATGCCCTAGTTTCCCGGGAGGAAAGTTTTGTAACCAACTTGAATATATAAGCTTGTAGACAATTTAACTTTAATAGTTATAAAATTTTAACATATTAAATTAGTTACAAAACAAATTCAAAATCCCATTTTATAGAAAATATATGTTATAAAATATTGAATTTTTCCAGACTCTCAAATGGTATTGTGTTATTTACTTCAGTATCTTTACATGCAACTTCAATGTCAGCGTCTGTGTCCTCACCAGAACCTGTTAGATGACTCTTTAAGTCATCTAACAGTTTTCAGGAACACATCATCTCAATTCTTGTCTGATTTGCTTGAGATACAGCACTGTTTAAATCAATGATAATGTTGCCCTTGGGATTTTTTTTTTTCCCCAAAGCCACCTAAAGTACTTATTTGCATGATTTTAAGATGAGATATATATATCTCTTAGGAAAATTATATGTAACAGCCATCTTTTGAAAGCTTCTTCACATTGCCAACACTTGAAATTTTGCAATATATACAAATAGTGAATCAATATGTTGTACACCTGAAGCGAATATAATGTTATTTGTCAATTATATCTCCATAGAAATTTGGTTAAATAACTAAATAGCCCAGTGTGAGATCAGGGGTTTTTTTTGTTTGTTTTTTTAATCTCTGAAATTAGATGTATTCCACTACTGTGAGATAGCATTATAAAAACAATTCTTAATGGTGAACATTTTGTGAAATCAAAAGCAAGTTTCATCAGGTAGCAGAGCAAATTAATCTGTTTGAGAATGGTAAATATTATTGCAATTTTAAGATATATTAGCAGCACAGAATATTTGCCTCAGGCACTGGAGTGAGACTATGAACTAGGGTGAAGATTTAAATAAACTTTTTAGTCCCTAAAAGACTATAAGGCATGGTTTCCTCTTATGTATAGTGAAACTTTAATTAATATTTTAAATTTGTCACTGAATGATAATAATAATAATTTAAAACCAAAAGAACAAAAAGTTCTAATCGTGAGGTAGGAAAAATAATCCTGTAACAGTTATCTCTCTCTTTTTTTTAGATTTACAAATGTTGTGAAATAGTTTTGGATTATTACTTTTACAAAGAATGGTAAACATAATTGTATCTCATCACTTGCATTAATACTGCATTTAATTTATTTTTTTCAAATAATTAGTGGGCTTTAGTTTTTAGTACAAATTTAGATTTACAGAATAATTTGGCAGATTGTACCTAAGAATTCCATGTAGTCATCCTAACGCTGCACTTTCCCATATAATTAAAGGTTTGCATTAGTGTAGCACATTTGTTACATTTAATGAATTAATGAACCTATATGTACACTCTTAAGTTTACATTAAGGTTCATTCTTTGTGTTGTACAGTTCTGTGTGTTTTGACAAATGCATAGTGACATGTGAACATCATTGCAATAACATACAGAAGAGTTTCCCCGCCGTGAAAACCCACTGTGCTTCACTTACTCAACCTTCCTTCCTTTCCCCCAAGCCCCTGGCAACTACTGATCTTTTTACTGCCTCTATAGTTTTGCCTTTTCCAAAATGTCATATAGTTGGAAACAACATTTATTTTTAGGACATCTATGTATGCTTCGTGAGGTTCAGTTTGATAGCATTGTAAGAAAATACGAACAAAAACTAGCTCCCTGGGCTTCCTTCTTGATGTTTGCTTTAGTGACACTGCTTCTTTACCTCATTTGCTCAGGTGAGTAGGATTTAAGTGGTTTACTCTCTTGTCCACAATGGTATCGAGCAGCTATGATTGAGTCTTCACCCATTATATGGTATAACAAAATATTATTTATTTGCTAAATATTTGTAATTTACATATATAACATTATGTTCATGTCCAGACATGTTTGTCAGTCTTTTCATTGCTTAGGAATGTCTGCTAGTAATTTTAAAAATCTGTAAACAGAATCCACTCTATCCTTCCCCACCGTATAGGAGAATCCTTCTCCCCTCATTCTACCCCACACACCTGCCAAACCAGAGTTTCAGATTTACAGTCAATTAGTAACATAGATTCTGATTGTTTTAGGTAGATACTATGATTCATGAAACTCCTGGGAAATACATAGGTCATGGAAAAATCTAATAACTAGAAAATAAGTAAAATTTGAGATAACTTTTTGTGTGTGTATTGAGCCCTTTTTAAAGGTTAGCATTTCAGTTCACTTGTGAAAGCATAAAAACATAAATGTAATAGCACAGAGTCCATTATATTATGCCTATGTTCTGAATTTTCTCAAAGAATTGATCATTTCTTAAACTAACACTTGAGAGATTAATATAAAGCAGTTGAATTACATATTCATTCAAATTTCTCCCCGTTACATGTAGTAGATAACTCAGTCAGTACTTTTGAAACCAAGTTCCAGATTGTCAATGTAAGATATTTCTACTTGTTTCCTTTTATTCTTTCATCTATGCTTTTAAAAGAACTACAAATCTCATTCATTAGTATACTCGGCTTTCATTTTTTTCTTGGTCAGTTTTATAAATTCACATTTATGTGACATTTGTTTTTAAGAGTTTGCCCTTGAACATGGAGAGTAAAGAATAAAAATCACTGAGCTGAAAACAAGGTAAATGATGACCATGAGGGCCCATGCAAGATGAATCTTGAAAAATAGGCTTTCCTTTTTATTAAAATAAAACAATAGAGTGGAAAGTGAAGTGCAGGCTCTATTCACAAATGGATTTTCGGTGACTTTTACCCTTAGAGCTAAGATGGCCAGAGTTGGAGGTTGCTTGCTTTAAGCCTGGCGCTCATAGCTTTATAATTTCATTAACTAATGAGGGAATGGAAGGCATGAAAACTACGGCAGGTACCTCCTGCACTTCATGTAAAAAAAGGAATTCATCTCTTTGATTACAATGTGCTTGCATTTAAAATAATGCCATGTAATTTAAATACTGAAGTGATCAAAAGATACAGAATCATAGATTATTTCCTTTTTACATGAAGTGCAATAAGTTTCTTTCAGCACCTCCCATAAAAAAAATGTACATATTCAATTAATCATCAAGTCAGACAGTGAAACTTAACATAATTTTCTACTGAGACACACAGAAAAAGTAAATAACGCTCTGCTGTTTCATCCCGTGATAGGACAAAGAATGGCCAACATCCCATAACAGTTATTTTAATATATTTATGTATTCTTGCCATAATGGATACAAATTGAACTATGGATTCATATAGCTTATTTATATTATGGAATTAAGAAATCAGACCATTCAATTAAAATGTATTACATCAACTGTTACATGATCATCCCGTAGGCCAATCTATTTAAAGTACGGAAAAGAATTAGTTTCATGTGACTGTCTTCTATATTTTAAGAGAAAATGTGTTCGTTTAAAATCATATGTAGACCCTAAAAATGCTCATAGTATCCCAACTTGTTCAACCACTTTTGCAATATACTTGTACATCTGTTTGGTTGCTTAGCAAACACTGTACCTCTACAGTGACTGAATTACGCAATCCTGCATCAGAATATATCTTAGGCTGAGTTCAGTGAGTTAAGTCACTTCTGAGAGTTATAGTAATAGATTAGGTTGTTTTTAATTTTTAGACTAAAAGGGCAAACTCAGTCGCTTCCCTCCCACATTTCTCAGTATTACTTAAAAGCACTTAATACCCTTAATTCAATCTTTACTACCCTTAATTCACTCTTTACAACAATTATATGAGTTTGGAATTAATATTACTCTTTTATAGGTGGAGAAACTCAGACCTAGAGAGTTTTAATGATGATACCAAGATTACACGGCAAATAGGTGACAGGGTAGGTCATGAATTAAAGGCTTTTGTGTCCACATCAAATTTTCTTTCTATAATAACCACACAACAGGCTATAAAGCAGAGTTTATTGTAATAGTTAAGCCAGGAGATATATAATGTTAGGCAAGTCACTTTACAATCTTCTGAAAACTGCCATGAGGTTATTTCTCAAAAAATGTATAAATATAAAACTAAACCAATTTATAAAGTTAAAGCCAATTTATTTTAATGCTTGCTGGATAGATGAATGGATGAATGCATAGATAGTGGGGGACTTCCTGTCTGTGGGTGAGTGTGTACGTGGGTGCACACAGACTACTTAAAAATCCTTGGTGCCATTAGAGTCAAAACAAACAGCTTATAAATCTTGGCTAACATTTAACAGAATATTATCCAAATGCCCCACAACCATGACTACACATGAGAATCTCTGGAGGGCTTTCCAAAGATAAGGTGGTGTTCAGAAATTGTTTTTTCTTTTTTTTAAGATTCCCATGTTATAAAAATATATGACCAGCGTTAAAAATGCTTTCCCCCCCCCAACTGATGGTAATGGTTAACTGTAGGAAACACATCTAATATTCTGGGTCCTAACATACAGCAGGTTTTAGATTCATTTTTACATTCATTCAACAAATTTCCAAAAGGTGAAGTTACATTTTAAAATGTTTATTCAGGAAAGTGATTATCTGATTAGAAAAGCTCACATGTTATCCCTAGATCACAGAGGAATATGTTCAGTACAGTATTATATATAAAATATTTTATTTATATTTCAATAAAATTGGCTTTAAGACTTTTGAAGAAAGTGATAATATGTGGCAAAATAATCTTGTTTATATTTATCTTTAGGTTTTCACATACAAGGTTTTTATGAAGTTTGTGGTTACATTTACCTTGTACTTTTGTGTGTATGCAATTATTTCTTAAGACATTTTATTTAAAAAGTTACTTGTGGATCCTTTCAAGTGATATTATATAATATTTTGGAAAATGAAATTATTCTCATTCTCTTTGACAAAAATCCAGTGTTTCCTTACAATCTCCGTGTCTTCAGAGGAGTATTGTTTCTTTAGATAATATCAAATTTAGTGTTTGTCCATCTCTTCCACACTAGAGATATCAGCAAAAAGTCAGCTAATGTCACTATTCCCAGGCAAAAGTAATGGGCTTGATGGGCTTTTAAAAACAAACAAATATCAGAAACTACAGAACCAAGACAACAGAAACAACAGAAACGCTTAGTTGGCACTGCTATGAGTGTCCATAAGTGTTCTATCAAGAATTGAGTAGTTAGTAACCAAGAGTAAAATTTTAGTATGGAATCCTTTATTTGTTCTTCTGTTTCTCTACCTCATTGCACTTAAAACTTAAAACTTTTCCTCATTTTTGGTCTGTTTAGGTCCCTACTCCTTAGTTTCCTAATAACATACCCGTATCTTCTCTCACTTTCTCAAATACACCTAGTTCTTTTATATAATTTTTAACTGCTCTCAGTTCTTCTATTTTGGTGTTTTCTCTTGGTTTCTGTCAGCTCTCGTTCTCTTGGTTGCCTCCTGCTTCCCATCACCTCACTATAGCTACACATCCATGGATTCAAACCTCAGAACCAGTGCATTTCAATGTTCCACTTTCTGAAAGTAAAGAAGCGAATTCCTAATGCTGATTTCAGGATCAAGGCTTTCTGGTCTCTTTTTCCTAAAAGGAGGAGCAAGAGTCTGCCATAGCTGATGTGAAACCGTACTTCAGCAATATTGCTGGCTTTACATGTATGTATGTGCTGCTTGAAACTGGATTTATGGATGACTCTACCTGCCACATTAGTAGAAACAATTAGTATGGGCTGTGAGGTTATGATGCTATGTTAACACTGTAAACAGATGAATGGTCCACTTTAACACTGTAAAAAGATGAATTATCCTCTTTATATTGATGAGGCATTATTTTTGGACATACTGGCTAATTTCAACTGCTGCATGTGAAAAAGGAACCAGCGTGTAGCTCTGTAATGTTTATGCTTATATATTTATGCATAATGCATCGAGTGTTCCAGATACAGTATTCTGTCCAAAGGTTTGGTTTATCCTTCCTAGTTTTATGAGTATTTTCTATTTTTTGATGTGAGCTCATGCAAAAGCTATATAGTTCTCAAGTGTTTGAAAGCACCTAAGGGCTATTAATATTTGATCGTCATAGCTTTCTAGTATATACAACAGAATTATAAGAGAAACATTCTTCTGTTGCTGTAAAAGAGCTTACAAAATAAATAATTTTCTTAATAAGGAATTAAGCAGATACCTACAAAAGGTAGACTCCTGCTTGTAATCTAGCAAAGTCTAAGCAGATTGCAAAACTCAGTGAGGCTTGATATCTCAGAAGCCATCTCTATATAAATAAGCTCCATATTTATCACCTCCTGTATTGTCATAATCTACTAAAGTAGTCTTTTGTTTATATTATAAAATGTTTCTATAATGATGAATTACATCTCAGCCCTTGGTTTGTTAACCCATGTAGAAAGCTTGTTTTTAGTAGATAGGAGGAGAAAAATTGGGTGTATAAGTAGTTATTATTTTCAAAATTAGGATTTTGAATATGTCTAATACAGTAAAAAGAGAGAAATTAATTAAGACTATATTTGAAGTCAGAAGTGCTTAATTACATATTTTATAATTTTAATGATAAACCAGTTGGGATATTTTATGAAAGCAGCCTTTCATAAAATAACAAAGAATTTCTGTATGAGTATAACATACTAATAAGAAACAGCTTACATTGTTGTATAAAGAAATTAGATGATAATGCTGGGGACCAATTGAAATACTGTTCTAGTGAGAAGACTGGCTAATGCTAACAGTTTTTTATAAAAGTAGTTCATTTTATGGTGCTTGTTTTTTCTTTTGTTTCTTAATGTCTGAGAAGCTTAAAAACTTCTTAGTTTCAGCACATAAAATGAAATCTTGTTACTTAGAATTTCATGCAGTAGATATTTTGGATAATTCATTTTTATGTTTTCTAATTCATATCTTTTTGTGGATCAGTAATCATGTTAACTTAGAAGCATAAAAAATAACAACAACAATAAAACATCAACCCATATCCCTTTTTAGTTGATCTGGTACCATTTTTTACTTATTTTCTTTCTCTTCTCATTGTTGCAGAATAAAATTCCCTTACACTAATGCCTATTGTATGTTTTGAATGGAGCTATAATTTATATTCTATAAAGAAAGATTTTTAGGAACATGTTTTGTTCATTTAAGTGTACGCTCAAGTTTTGGGGGAGAATAGCAAACCAAAATCTTTTATTAAACAAAGAATGAAATGTACCAATTTAATATTATTTTAGGCATTGTTGTTCTTCTACCATAATGAGGCTGAAAAAATGTTTCTGGTTTTCACACAATAGAACAGTAATGTCTGTGTTAGCCTGGTCAAATTAGATAAAACCAAAATGATCTGTTACAGTCTAATTCTCTCTGTTGAGGCTAGGCTGACACATGCTAATACAACTTGTAAGCCTACTTCAGAAGTAGGCATCCAATAAATACTTGTTGAATTTGAGTAAATATAATAAATTATATTCATGCCCAATAATTAAATGCTGAGCCCATTAACCTTGGGGTCATTATTATTATCCTTATTATTATTGTTATTATCATTATTATTAAATTTTGTTTATTGAAACTTAAAAGAATGAAAATGAACTTGGACAAACTTATTATTATTGGCTTAAATGAAACAAAACAGACAACGTAAATTTCCAGAATAAGTTTTTTCTAAAATTATTTTCTAAAAGGTACATTATAGTAGTTCTTTATATGATTTTGAGAAAAATGTTGGCATCACTAAGAGTTAAGTTATGGTCCAATTACTAGAAATTATTTGTATTAAATAATGTGGTAATTGGGTGTGGGAGGTTGGAGAACTTTGTGCCCTGTTTTAATGCTCATGAGAATGGTATGGTAGCTCTTGCATCAAATATGAAAGTTTTCCTAATATTGTTGCTAGGTAATATTATGCATCCAGATTATGATAGTTGAGTAAGGGTTTGATTATGAAGTTGTTGAATTCTGTAGCTGGAAAGGATATTCAAGGTTATCTAATCAAATTTTTCATTAGTTTATAACTGAAGAAAATGAGACTCACAAATGCAGGATGGGTCAAACCAACAAAATGAATGTTTTTAATTAAATAGGTTGTATTTATACAATTTTAAGTAGATAATCCTTTGCATATTGAGCTTGTCTTTTAGAAGATGTTATGTAAAAATTGCTCATCATTTTTAGGTTCCTGTGGCCTCTTTTCTCCTCCCTAGAGTACTTACATCACTGGATTTTAACAAAATTGTGCCTCTCTCTCCCAATAAGATGAAAATGTCTTTATGGCAGAGGTCTTGTTTTACTGTTTTGTACTTTTATACTCTCAGCTTTAATCATGATGACTGTCACAGAGCAATCCTTTAAATATTTGGGGAATGAATGAATGTCCTTTAGCAATAAGAGAAAAATTAATACACATTCCAGTAATAAATCTTTTCATCTATTAAATTGTGTGATTAACAAAGATAAATATGTGTTCCATTTTTCTCCCCGCAGTCTCCAAACGTCCACAACTACCCCGATATGGAAGCTGTTCCCCTGTTGCTAAATAATGTGAAAGGGGAACCTCCGGAGGACTCCTTACCTGTAGATCACTTCCAAACGCAAACTGAGCCAGTGGACTTGTCAATCAACAAAGCTAGGACATCCCCCACAGCTGTTTCATCCCTCCCAGTTTCCATGACAGCATCTGCCTCCTCACCTTCTTCAACTTCAACCTCTTCTTCGTCTTCTAGCCGTCCAGCCTCATCCCCAACTGTTATAACATCAGTATCTTCAGCCTCATCTTCGTCAACAGTATTAACTCCAGGGCCCCTGGTTGCCTCTGCGTCTGGTGTGGGAGGCCAGCAGTTTTTGCACATTATCCATCCTGTACCGCCTTCAAGCCCCATGAATTTACAGTCGAACAAACTGAGTCACGTTCACCGCATCCCTGTGGTGGTACAGTCGGTGCCTGTTGTCTACACAGCCGTGCGGTCACCCGGAAACGTGAACAACACTATTGTAGTGCCGCTTTTGGAGGATGGGAGAAGTCATGGCAAAGGTAAGGGACATGAGCAAAGCCTTGATTCATTTCAGCACTGGAGGTAACTCTTCTTTTCTTCAGTGAGTGGGCCCTAAATGGTATGCAAATACAGTACATCCAAACAAGTTCAAGGCAGAAGACAGAACCACCAGTTGATCAGCCATTGACTAAAGCATAGTTTAGTGGGAACTAATCTCATATTTATTTAGGTATATCATCAGTATTGCTTAATCTATATTTTTATGTATCAAGTCATTTTATGTCAGAATTCAAATACCTAAATTTGCAAAAAAAAAAAGTGTTTACCTTCAAATACCCAGATGGGAAGAGCAATCTATAGCTAGCATAATGTTAGATATAAATGCATACGTCCCATTTTGAATTTTTAAAAAGTAAATCAGTATGTTTCTTCTTGCAGTTGTTCAGAATGGAACTTATTTGGATGACAGTAATACCAAAATGCCATGAAATTGTAATGTTTGGAATCTGCTCATTCCCTGTTGAGTAACTTGTGAATTAAGTTACCATTAAAATAATTTTAAAGTTAGTTGTTTGGCTACAAAAATATCATGTAGCTTGAATTCTTATTTTCATAAGTCTAAGTTATCATTTTAAATAATAGGATGGTTCAGTATGATGGAAATAGTTCAACACAATATTAATATTTCCTTCCAGAGTTTAGAAGGCAGGAAGATACTTTGCTACATGACTGCATTTAATAATGCTCAGTTAATTAATTGTATATGAGAGTTTGCAGCTAACTATGAACTTATTGATCTACTTCCAAGTTCTTTTTTGTTTCCAATTTTCACTAGAAGGAACTTGTAATAGCATTATGTTGTTGTTGTTTCCTTCTCTTCCGGGGAATCTAAAAAATAAGCCACCCTTCAGTAGAAATGTAAAATGCCCATGATCATTGATTCATTCCCTTTTAAACTGAATACACATGTGTGTATTTTGTCTTCAGAACCTAGAAATGATGATGGATTAAGACTTTATGTTGTATTACTTTTTGCTTTGAATACTGCATTACTACTAAGGCCCATAATTAATATAGGATTGGTGACTACATCAAACACTGCTTTCTCATAAAATGCTGGTAAAACATGGTTGTTTTGGTTCTTGTATAAGGTAGGTATCAATGCATAGGAGTAACATTCGGTTGTGAACATAGAGAAATTTTTGCAAACATACACTACAAAACTGTGCATTCATCTTTGGCAAGTTATTGTTTATGAGTACTGCTGTTAGTTTCTTCATGGCACGTGAAACAAATTTCACCTTCCCAGTTTGCCACGTGGAAAACCTCATGACTCAAACCAATCAGAGATTTTAAACTGCAATGTTGAGATGCAGATACTCTGTGCTTACATGTCAGTTTCTCTCTATCGTGCTATATGGTCAACAGCCAAGAACTAGTGCAACCACCCTCTTCATGAACAGGCAGAAGAAAAAGAAGGAGTAGGGAGCCTTTTCATGGATTTTACTTGTGCTAAACCCTATTTGATATCACTAATACTTCTGATCCAAATGAGCTAGTAGATTTGAATAATAACTGAAAGATACCTCAGGTCTTTATTTTCTTTTATAGTTATAGATGTTTTTATTATCTTTTTCAGAGTTAGGAATTAACAATTAGCAAAAATATGACCTTGAATATTGTATTATTTCATTAATATACATGTGTATATGTGCATACCATAGAACCCAATCTTTGTGCAAAACCACTTAAGGGAAATACTGCTTTTATTACGCAGTCCATTGATAAGGATTTTAACATTATTCATGTCATTTTTTTTTTTTTTTTTTACAATTTTGATGCACTAATGAAGGAAAAAAGAGATATCTCTTTTACTTGCTGGTATCATTTTTATGGGAGAGATTATTTTTATTTAAATTGTATAATATATAAAGTATATTGCCCAAATTTTATTTTCTGGGAACTATCTTTGCAGAAGAACTTTGTTAAAACTCAGCCTGTAATTTGTTCTCTACATGAGTATATTTGTTAGTTATATACAGTGTTTTTCACTCAATAGCTTTCTCATATCCAGAATAAACATTTATATAGTCATAAACACACTGGATTATGATGTGGACGTTAGGAGCATGAGATTTGGGATCAAGAATGTATGAGTTAGAATTCTAGTTCTGTCACAGCTTCGGAATGGGGAAGTTATTTAATCTCACTAATCTTCATTTTCTTCAATGATAAAATGGGATTAAAAACATCTGTCTTTGAAGATCACTTGGAAGATTAAGTAAGAGTTTATGTGTAAATATCTAGCATTGGTCAGCTACCCATAAATGTTTTCAATTCTTCATCATTATTATCTGCCCCCAAACTATGTGAAGCATTAATGTTCAGAAATTTTTTCAATCTTGTAAAAACAGAAAGTTGGAGGGGGAAAAAAACCACATTGACTTGAAAAAGGAAAAACTGACCCCAAGAAATTAGTATAGAAATACCTCTCAAAGTTATTACTACACAAGTTATAAGGGATGAGAGTTTAGTATTGTCTGCAGACATCCCATATTTTCTATTTTTATTAGTTTATATTAAGTTTTTATAACCACCATATTCTATAAGTATCGCTATAGCATTTTATACCTTTTTTTATTGTTTACCTGATTAATTAGATGATGGTAAAAGTGTCTAGTGGAGGAGGCCTGCCTCCCTCACAGAATGAATACGGGAAAGAGCATTCACTCATTCTTCAAGTCTTTATTTTGCACATATGTAGCTAGGCAGTAGGCCAGCAATGAAATAGCTGAGTGATAAAGGGAGCCCCTGTTTCCATTCCCACTTAGCACTTGTATATCTGGTATGGATGAGCAGAAGAAAATACAATAGGAGAGTTGGATTTTCAAAATGCTAGTAATAAAAATAGTAGCCCATATAAATGTAGATGATTGTACTGGCTAATTACTTTTAAAGTTGGTATAACATATCTGGTCTCTGGTAGAGAAACAGATTGCCGTATGTCACATTACACAAAGGACCATGAATGTACTCATCCATGTCTAAGATAAAGTGTCATATGAATTGAATCATTTGTCCATTTAAGTACTTTCTGAGCATCCATCATGTATCAGGCATTTTATTGGCACCAGGGATACAGTGGTAAACAAAACAGATGCTGTTTCTATCTGATGCTTATAGTCTATTGGGATATATCAACTTAAGTTAAGCAAAAGAATGATATAATCAACTGGTAATTGTAACACAGAGTTGAATTAAAACATAGACAAGTCATGAATTTGCCCAGGGCAGAGAATTTAATTATAATTGCAGAGAGAGAAAGTTGTATTTGAGAAAAAAGTGTCATGTGTGGTTGGAAGAAATGTTTTTACTGTGATGCTGAAAGGGAGTAGTTAGGGTTTGGGGATGATGTAGGGTAAAACTTCCCTATGGCTATGACTAACAAAAGGATGTGAAATGAGGATAGACCCTCAGTCCATCCAAATATTTAAAGAATATTGGTGTAAAGGAATGGCAAGTTGTTAGCTAACCCAGGGCACCACCATATCTCAGTTGGGCCTTGAATGTAATATATAATATGAAAAATGGCATGATGTTTTGGAAGGTACAGTAAGCAAGCACCATTTCCACTAGAGCTGTGAGAGGGAGGATGTCAGAGAAGGTCTCCGGAGGAAGACAGTTTTCTGTTCGATACCAAAAGGGCAAAGTAGCAGATGGTACCCCCCAAAGTAATAGTTCCGGGAGATAGAAGGCTCTTGTGTAAAAGCAACAACCAATAGACTAGTCTGGCCCGATTTGTTATTACGTTACCTGAGACATGTTATTTATAAACAAGACTCTAAAAGAATTATTTTTACCTTGCAAATGAATTTCAGTCCAGCCTAGATAAGTTTTTAGTAAATTTCCCAGGATATTTTCATTAATTTTTACAGCAACTTAACAGCAGAAAGCATAGAGGGTCTTAAATCGTACGCAAAGTTCTTGGTTTGTTAGTGCCTTAATGAAAGACTAGGAGTGTTTAGGATTCCCCTTTCTCCCTCCCTCTCTTCTTCTCTTCTTTCCTATCTGCTTGTGAGGTAAGAAGAAGATTGTTAAAGACAACACAAGTGAAGAGAGTCTTTCAAGGAGGGAGCCATTGATTGTATCAAAAGCTGCTATGGGCTAAATAAAATGACTGAGAATTGAGCATTTGGTGATGGTAGAGTTCATTGGTGATACTTAACAGTGTGTTAGTGGAGTGGTGGGGCAAAGTGCCGACTGAAGTGAGTTTGTGTTCAGATAGGAGGTGAAAGAGGGGAGGCTAAAGTGTAGACAGCTCTTTGGAGTAGTTTTCCTGGAGGAAAGAATTGTAGAGAAATGGAATGGTAGCTGTGGAGGCATTTAAGCTCTCAAGGGAGAGATCTTAACACGTTGCGTACGGATCACGAGAATCTTCGTTTTTTTCTGAGCCATGCGTTAGGGACGGATAACGAGAATTCTCGTTTTTACTGTTGACTCTTTTTACTTTGCACATTTTGTTGAATTATTTGTGTTTCGTTAATAACAAAGGAAGCTGCTTTCTGCAGTATCACACCAGGAGGGATTACTAACATCATAGGTGAGTAAATCCTAAAAAAATTCCATAGAAAAATAATAAATGACATAGAAGCATTTACGCTTTAAAGAGAAGAGTGCATTTTAAAGTATTTTCTTTTAAAAACCTGCCGGAACAGAGGGGTATGAGGGATTTAAACCCTGCCTTACGCAGCGTGTTAAAAGAGGGAGTAGCATATTTGTATTTCGTCAAGAATCAGCCATTAGATCGTTGAAAATGGGTACTTCTAGAGAGGGAAGAATTGTAGAAGCAAAGTCCTTAATTGCATGTTAGTTACTTACATTTACTGTGGAAGTAATTTGCATCTTGCAGTAATTAACCCAAGTTCTAAAGTCAATTTATTAGATTGAAAAAAAAATTAGGAAAAAAAAAAAAAGATACATAATGAAAAATGAAAGAAAATGCAAAAACAGAAGATACTGATCTAGGATTGATCATGAAAAGCAAACAAATAAAAGTTCAGTAAAATTTGAGTTCCATTGAGAATTATAAAAACGATTAGAATTAACATAAATGTAAGAACAAACAGTTCTCATTCATCACCTAGTGAAATGTACAGAATTCATTCACAATGAAAGATTAACCCCAAGTAATTTGTGTTTGTCATTTGAAGATACTTTTTACATTTGGGTATTAATAGATATTAACATTTTAGAAATCCAGAATACTTAAAGGCAGTACCATAACCAGTCTGTGAAAATGCAACTAAAGAGCTAAAAAAAGAAAGAAAGAAAAAAGGAAGCTGGAGGAACAGGTCACATCACTTTGATTCCAGGAATATGGCTTGAGCAAGGGTGTTACTGATCAGTGGTTTTGGAACAGTCAGAACTGAAAGCCTGGTGCAGCCAGGTGGGTAGTTCACTGTTGTCCAATTATCTTCCCTGGTAACTATCCCGTTCTTCTTTATTAGTTTATGTAGCTGGTCTGTTATTTCTCCCCTTTTCTCCATTATTGTCTCCCCCTTAGCTACCCAAACCTGTCACGTGACTGTCATAAACTAGATTGCCTAGAGGGAAGAACTAACTCAGCTCCAGTTTCCTGTGCAGCCACATTTTCTTTTATGAAAAGGCAATCCCAGCAGCCCCGTCTACCAGAATTTTACAAAATATTTATTGCACTAAGACTTTTTATTATAATGGTGTCGTATTTGAAAAATAACTATTATGGGCCATAAGTGACTTAAAACTTCTATGTGATTAGGTCCTTGAGTATAAATTACTTTTTTCCCCCAAAATATCTGGCAAGAGCATGTTGATACTGCTGTTCAGAAACCAACTCCATTTGAGCATGTAATTTCTTCGGCCATCTCCTTTAAAAGAGTGTTGTTGTTGTTGTTTCTCATTATATTTAGATGAAGTGAAGAATACTCCAAAAATATAACTTATTTTCATAACTCACTCGGGAGTTTCAAAGGGTTGTGGCCATGGGCAAATTTGAAATACACTCCATTTTATACCTACAGGCTGTTGCTTTTCTCAGCAGCCTACAGGAAGAAGCCATAAGTATATTTTTAGTCCTGTGCCATTTATATTTGTGAAAGGAAATATGGTCATCACAGTGATTGCTGCACAGCTTGTTGGAGGTTATGACTGTTGAATGCACCTGTAGTTTTGCTCCCATAAACTTCCCATTTCAGGGCCTCTTTGTGTCACCAATTTTCTCCTGTTGTTAGTGTTCCCACTTGATGTTAATGATGTCTTCTTTCAGATCACAGTTCATTTTGTCACAGACTCACTTCTTCTGTCTACCTTACACATGACTGTCCTCTTTTAGTTCCGTTCGGTGGAATCCTGGTGTCGTCTGTCCATAGGACCAGAATAGTCTGGGGCAACTGACCTATGCTTATGAGTTCGGTTATCTTTGCTTCTTGAGTGATTGAAGTATCACAGCTTCCTTTGGTAAATTTATTCTTCAACTTATGCGTCAGGATGATAGCTACTATATAGAGATTCATATTTTAATTCTGAATTTTATCAGCAAACCATCTAGTTATGTTCTTTAATTTTTCTAATGTTGCTTATAGGGAAGGGGGACTGGAGAGCTGTTGACCTTTGGTTTAATATTCTTAAATACAGACTTTAACAGGACTTGAGTGTTTCACTTCTATCATTGTAAAACAAAGGTAGGAACTTGTTAAATAGTGAGAAAGGCAGTCAGTCAATATTTATGAACATCTGAATTTTAAGTAGGAGTTCAGAAAAATCTTATTTTATATAGACACATTGGTCATTTTTTGTTTGTTTTTACCTGATTTTCAACACTGAGTAGAAACTTAACTGTATTTGTTTCACTTCTGGGCACGCACAACACTTTACATAGCGTCAGCCCACCAAAAAACTGGCTTTTTATGTTCTTGTTTATTTGAAATACCTACAATCTGTTGACTCCTCTGCTTTATCTGGCATAGACTGGGATTGTTCTAAGGTTTGATAATAACAGGCTCATAGAGGAGAGAGAAATTGTATTTTCGTAAGAGAATTAGCAGAAAGATGAAAACTAGGTAAGCTCCTTGGAAACTATAAAATGTCAAGGAGTGAGTTTAATTGGCTTTTCCCCACAGAGTTACATGGTAAATAAAAGTACAAAGGCAAAAAAGAAAAGTATGAACACTAGAGGTGATCCACCTAGGAGAGTGATGATACTTCATTCACAGGTAGATATTACTTAAGGAAGTGAAGATACAGACAAGAGACAAATCCATTTATAAGGTAAAGTAGCTAAAGCAAGAGGTTAACAAAATGGACTTTGTGTTCACTGTGTTATGAAGTGACACCTAGCACACTATTTCATTTGTTAGGACAAGTTTCTCCTATAATAAAAACATCTAATTTATGTTTAAATAGTAACTAATATAATATTAACTAAATATTAAATAATAACTCATAGTAACTAATATACGTAACTAATATAATATTCCAATGTACTCGCTACATTCGTTTTCACCACCACTCCTGAAAATTTTGTTGCCTTTGTATTTTCATTTCTTAGGAATAAATTTTTTTCTCTTCTAAAATAATATTCTGCTTAAATGTAAAGCCTCCAATTTCAAACAGTAAAGGTGCTATTATGCTACAAGGAAATGCTTATTTTACATATTAGATTACAGTATTTATTTATAGGATGATTTTGAGCATATGTGGACAAATACATTCATTGCAAGAAACCTTGCAGGATTGGAGCTATACCGGGGGTGCCATGAAAAATGTATACACGTGACTGTATTCATCTTTTGTTATCAGTATATATTGAGTATTGCAGTTTTAATAGTTTTTTCCTTTCTTAAAATGTGCATACATTTTTGGGGACACCCTGTGTGTGTGTGTGTGTGTGTGTGTGTGTGTGTGTGTGTGTGTGTGTGCGTGCGTGTGTGTGTGTATGACAAATGGGTATTTTACCCAATAACTCTTAATCCCTGGAAGGAACAAATGAAAAAAGGGAAGATGAAAGAAAATCTAAGAGGGGAACTTGGTCTTAGAATCATTTGCCAGCACTGTTTTTACTGGCTTTTTAAGTATTTACAACTCTCTGGCTATTGTTTCTGTTCCCTATTTTTCTTTCTTATTCCCTTAAAAATAATTATTTTTCTGTTCTAAACCGTTACTATTTTCTCAGTCTTTCTCTCTGCCTATTTTCCATTGTTAATGGACAATTTGATTAGCTGATATTCTGCTTTGTGTTCTATAAAGAAGAACAAGTTGGTATTTGCCTATCCAATAAATAAAAGAACAGGTACTAATTTACAGAGTAATAATCACATACTCTGTTTTTCCTCCAGCCATGTTTATGGGGGGAAATGCTCCTTTGATCATGGGCCAGTTGTATGTGTTTTTCATGACCAGGTGGCTTCACCATTTTTTTTCTTCAGTTCATTAGTTCATTGATTCAACAAATGTTTTACGGCTGATTACATGGCCTGGAACGTGCACTGTGAGCTATGCTGAATTTTAAAATAGCTCCTCTTAAAAACCAGCTCTAGTTTACAATATACTAAAACAATATTGTTTACATTGTGGGTCATTTTTCTGTTGATTAATTTTGAAATCAATTAATAGCTTATCATCAGCAGTTTTAAAGATATTAAATAGAATGAAATAGAAATACAAAATATCTGATAGTGTCACCCAAATAAGTATTTTATCAGAAAACTTTTGTTCAGCAACCTATTTACATATGCAAATATGGTTGTGTGCGTGTGTGTGCCCACGTGCTTGTGTGTGCATTGAGTCATACTGAAATATATATTTGCTACTGTGGTTCCTGTACAAAAAGTTTGAAAGAGACTCAGTTTGAAAGAAACTAAGAGACTGGAGTTCTCTCACTTTTAACTCAGCCCCTTTCCTTTTCCCTTCTTTCTTCACCTTCTTTTCAAAGTAACCTCCACTTTCTTTATTCTGCCCTTTCACCTGCCATCTTCCCTCCATTTCCCTATGTCCTTCTTCCTCCCAGTTGTTCTTCTCTATCTCCCTCCACCTTTTACCATTCTATCTTTTCCTGAATTTTGATTCTTCTCTCTCCTCTGTATCTAACCAAGTCACCTATCCCAGTACTGATGTATTATGGAACTAAGTGATCTGTATTGAAAATTACAGTCTTTGTACTGCCATCTAGTGGTAGAATTTTAAAACAAGGTGAACTGAGTCAGAAGGAAGAACACTGTAATCCAGTTAATTCTGATTGCTCCCAGATTTTCCCAGTTAGTTTAGGGTTGTCAGGGAGTGCAAAGAATATGCCCTTTTTAAGTTAAGTTTGAACCTGAATTTGAAACCTAACTGATCTACTGTGTTTTAGAGCTCTAATATATGAAATATTAAAAAAAAGAAAAAAGAAAAATACACACAACTATTTAACTTGGGCCAGAAAGAAAAAGCATCAATTACTTCTACCTACTTGTCTCACTTCCCATCTTGCACATTTGTGATTTCTGTTTAGTAGAAATAAAATGCTATTTTCTGTGTCTCTGTGCTGACTTTGTTTTGTTTTGTTTTTGTAATTATTGATTATGTTTGTTGGATAAATTGAAGCATATATATATGCCAACTTGTGAGCTATTAACAATAATAGAAAACATAAAAGAAAATGGAAGGCTTATGTCTTGGTACAGCAAGAACTCAGGAAAACAGAAAATAGGAGAATTTGATGAAACTGAGATAACTAGGAATAACCCTTGGAGAATTCATCAGAAAACTGCCTTCTCAATAGTGGAGGCCTGAAGAGAAGTTCAGTAGAAACAGAGTAGAATTAGAAAGATAATCCCATGGTATATGGATTTTTCCATTTCCTGGGGAGAGAAAGACCTAGCAGGATTTGGGTGACCTACAATAAGAATAAGCAGCTCTGTTGACCAAAACTGTGGTTGCTTAGATCACATGGTATATATGTATATTGTTACGAATCCTCACTCCTAGGATAAATTTGGTTAGTGTCTCCCCAAATCCATCTAAGCCTCATTAGCTACTGTTTCCTCAACGCATTGCATTGTGCTGACACTAGTAAATGCTTAATAAGTTATTTATTGAATGAAGAGATGACTGAACAAAGAATTAATTAACATACAGTGTTTTGTATGAGATGTCTGGGAATGCTGTGGCCGGTGATGGTCTCTAGTCCTAAACCCTAGGCATTAAAGAGACCTTCCCTCATGTAGAGAAGTAGAAGAAGCAACAACATATGATAAAATGGTAACTAGCAGAGCTCCTCTCATCCTCACAGTTGGGCTTCTATCACTACTGCCCCCTCCTCCCCTTCAATTTGTTGCCATTCCTCCAAATAGATCTCCTGGCCCAGCCACCATTTCCATGGATTTTCACGATGACAACTCTACCTTTATCATGTAGTTTCCTTTTCCTAGAAGACCTTTTCTTTCTTTGGCAAAAGACTTTGTTCAAATGTCTTCTTTTCTAGAAAGGTAAACACCAAGTTGTAAACCAACTTATTTCGTATATATGAATATATATATATATATATATATATATATATATATATATATATATATACACACACACATATGTATATATTATTTTATGTGATATATATACATATATAATTTATTTGACTCAATATATTTGACTCAAATCTATTATATGTAATATATAATAATATTGTAATGCTATCTATATCATTGCCTTACTGCCTTTTCCAGGGTCTGGCTCACAATAAACAGTAAGTGTTTGCAGAATGGATGAATATCATTCCAGAAGCTGTTACTATTTTATGTCAATGGGCCATCAATAATTCCCTGGTGTTTTTGAGTATATTGTTTCTAACGTTTCCCAAGTTTATTTCATAGCACTTAATGTTAAAGAATATTTGGTAGTGCATTACAGATGCTTGATATGATTTAGGTTTTAATAGTTTCTAGAGTTAAACCCCTGTGGGTGAAAAATACTCTTATGGCTTCCAAATGGTCTTAATGAAAAGATATTGATGTATGAAAATTATAGTCGGTTCCTATTTATTCTTTTAGTGTCAGATAAAATATTGTACCTGTCAAACTGGATAAATAATGGCTTTGATTGGATTCAGGCAATTAATAGAATTTTCTAGGTTTCTTACATAATAGTAATGCCAAGTTCATTTCCCAGTCAGGGTGAAACAAATTATACTTCCTACGCCAGTGCGGTTAACTGCGTCAGCATCATAGTACCATAAAATCTCAATAAAATCTGAAAACTGTGGAGTATGGATAATCCCACTATAAATTGTAATAAAAATTACCCCTCCAGACTCTATATTCTCTCCATTAAGTTCATAGACACTGTCTCTTTGTACATAAAGTTTTATGAAATAAATCGACCGGTTCTCCTGTCCTTTACCAGATAGCAAGCTGTTTTGATTTAAAAGCTGATAACGGTACCATCAGTTTTTGGTGTTTGCAATGCATTTTAAGAACATAAATTTCATCTAATGAACCTTAAGTAGAAAGAAACTGCTACTTTTATTTGCACTATGCAGTGAATACCTCTTTGTGAGGAAGAATAAATGACATATTTACTGTGGTGGGCCCATTTGTTGCAGCCATAAAACAATGATTTGGTTTCCTTCCACAGATCTCTAATCTTAAAGGTATATTACACAGACCCAAGCACAAATCTAAAACAGCTTTGTCTGAACTGTTTCACATCTTCTGTGTTTAGAAAGAATTGTCGATTTGGTGATTGCATTTTTGTCTCTTGTGTGCTGAAGCCAAGAGCTCCCTAATCAGCCCCCGTGTGGCCTTTGTCAGAGGTGGGGTTTTAAATCCATCCTCTATAAACACAGAGCCCTTTAAAACAGAGGAAACCTTCTGGAGATCTAGGTTGTAAATCCCTAAAGAATATGAATCAGACTCTGGAGGAAGTCATATGTTAATAATGAAGGTAGAGTATGTGTCATTTGAGGTGAAAGTTAAAGAAGCTTAAGGCTTTGCTACTCAGAGCAGGAAATATTCCAGACCAGGAAAAGGGTGAACGGTGAGGGCAGAGAATGAAGGGTACATAAAGAATGAAGAATAGTGTAGTTTTACTGAATTGTAGGCTGTAATGCACTCGCACTCACACACACACAGACACACACACACACACACACACACACCACAAAGGATATAAAACGTACTGCATGCATGATACACACTATGAATTACTTGGAGGAGAGGTTCTGAGATCCTCCTTTGAAAGTCTTTTAACTCTTAGTTGACATATGTTTCTTACATTTTTTGCGAATATGATTTTCCAGCTGTGTATAGAGAGAAAATAGTGAATAAAAATGGCCAAGGAAAAATAAATGAGAGGAATAGTTCTCAATTTTCATTTTTATTACTCAGGTCTCCTAAAATGATTTCTCAATAGATTTTTTTCATGTATTCCCAATAGCCACAAAAAAGTTGTAGCATTTCATGTTCTGTAGTTACCCTTCGTAAAAGAAAATAGATCTACTGATGGTTGATACCCCCTGAGATTCTCATATGCCAACTTCCTGGCCAAATTAGGAAACTCCCTGTATCTGTAGGTGCAGTGAGGGCAAAAAGTGGCAGCCAGCAAAGGAGGTCTCAAAATTATTATTAAATAAGAATTTGAAAAATCACAGTGAGTTCTTTGGGGATTGGAATAAGTCGGTTTACACAGTCTTTAGTCCTTGGAGATTATTACAGCATAATGATTGCTTTTGAAATCACAACCATTAGTTATGAAAGAAAGGGTAAAATATGGTCAGTCTGTTTGAGGTAAGCAACAAAGTATGTAATCAATCTTATAAAGATATGTGTTAAAAATCATTTAAATAATTAACCTTTATTAGATGCCTATCTGTTCTTCATGCTTTATATACGTTATCTTTAAGTCTTACCTAACTAGTGTATAGTTATTACTGCCTGTCTTTCACAGATAAGAAACGGTGACTCATGTAACGTCCTCTACTTCTTATTAGCGGTACAGCCTTGAATAAAATAAAAACTTTTTAATACTCTAAAACCAGTGTGTGTGAGTGTGAGTGTGTGTGTGTGTGTGTGTGTGTGTGTGTGTGAATTGCATGAAATAATTCCATGTTGCTAAATATTGGCATTGTGGTACCATATGTATTTCCATTTCTCCAGCATCTTGCAGCATTAAAAGCAACAGCCTCAAGCTGTAGGTTAACATTTCTAGGTGTGGGGAAATTTTGTCAAAGTGTGGTTCAGTGAGATTCAGAGATCGACAAATGGGTCATTTTTAGGCATAGCTGACCCCTGCCTGGAGCTGTCTTGAGCAGGGAACTGGCTGAACAGACATATACAACATATATAGCAGACATGCCTGTTCAGTCTTGCCTCATTCCAGTGATGATTATTTTCTGAAAAACATAAAGGGAAACCACAGTGTAAAAATACAGCCAGCATTTATTATTACTGCTATAATTATATTTATTTTTCTTAGATTAATGAGTTCAATAAAATTCTGAGCATTAGCCAATAGCTAATAATCATTATAACATTGCAGTTTTAGAATCATCCTAGCTAAACAGATGTTCTGAAATGCCTTCTTCAAAATTGGAAAATAAATTCCATAAAATGTGTGTTTTGTTACAGAGAATACCTTCATAGTAAAACCTGACATTTCCCAGTTTTGTTTCCGTTTCTCTTTAGAGTATTACATAGTATGTTTTCTATGGTTTTGTACTTCTCTTACTGTTTTATTGAATTTATCAAAGAGTAAAATACCTTGTATGCTGTTTAAAATGGATTGGTATCATGATCTGTGTTAGCAAGAATTTTCCGATACATTCTCAAGGTCATAGTTATAATGGCACATAATCCACGTATCCCATGTATTATCTAACAAATGAGTACTGGCTGGTGATGGACTGATTAGTGGCATTGTTGTGCCCAGTGGTGTAATCTACACTAATCAAGGTAGTATCATCTCCAGTTATGTGTTTTCTTATCTCATTATCTAGGACAATTATTAAGAGGCCCGTTTCTTTGCAACTAGGACAATTATTAAGAGGCCCGTTTCTTTCCTGGCTTAGCTAACAGTGATCATTTTTTGACTTATTGGAGGAAAGTGTTAATTGCATTATCGATGTAGAAATGAAGAAGGAAATGTAATTTTAAAAAAGATACAGAGTCCTAGGACTATGAAAGAGCATAGTGCATCGTGGAAGATAGCAGATTTTACAGATAGATAGGGTGGTGGTGTTGAAATGAAGTGTTTATAAGAAATGGAATTGAGGCTCCAGGAGTATTCATGGACCTGGTTATCAGAGGCCTTGTATGCCCAGCTACTAAGGAGTCTGTATTTGCTGAATGCTACAGAGAGACACAGAAAGCTTGAAAGTAGGGGAGGAGTAACATGGTAACGTGCAAATCTGTGGGTGAAGGTCCCAATAGAGTGAAAATAAAGGAAGGGAGAAAAGTTCGGAGGCTGTTTTGGGAGGCCAGGTGAGAATTCCTACAGGCCTGTGCAGCGGCCGTATGAATGGAAATTTGATAGACAGAACTTAATACCAAAATGAATGTCAAAGATGAAAGGAAAAAAATAAATGTAAGATAGTTCTTGCTTGGGCAACTGAAACATGTTGAGAAAGTTCAGTGGAAGAATATATAAATTGAAAGGTCGTATTGAGAGTTTTACCCAGAAAACAATGCAAAATAAAAAAGTTGACAAAAACATGAAAGATAAATTGAGACATCAATTGAAGCTTTCTAAAATGTATGTAAAAGGACTTCTGTAAAATAAGAATAGATAGAATGAAATATTCAGGGAAATGTCTGGGAATTTTGGAAAATTAAGGGAAGTCATGAATCTAAAAGTATAAAAAAATAAGTAAAAATAAATCCACATCAAGACACATAGCAGTGAAATTGTCAAGCATGATTCATAAAGAAAATCTTAAAAGCTTATCTACAAAATAATTAAAGAATGACAGACTATCAGCAACAACAGATACCAGAAAGCAATAGTCTGTGCAAAGGGCTGAGGGTTCCTAGAATTCTGTTCTCAGCCAAAGTAAATTCAATTGAAGTAAACTTTTTAAAAATTTCAGATGTACGTTTACTAAGAGCTTGCCACACTCTCGCAAATTTTATGAAAGAACTGAAGGGTATACTTTTGAAAAAAGTTAAAGAACCCAAAAGGAAAAGTAAGCTTAGAGCTTGTTTTAAAAATACACATAAATATCTATATAAGGAGATAAATTTTAATTAACTCTTGACAGTAAAACATGAACCAAAATTCTAGACTATAATGAAAGAGAACATGGGGAAGGTGGGGATATTCACTGGGTAGTTACAGCATGCTATATTCTCCATGTTTGGGAGGAGAGTAGATACCCAAAATGACTTTAGAAAAAATTTTAAATCTGGCAATATTAAGTCTTATAACGATATGGGGAAATGGGCGTGTTCATACATTAGTGGGAGTGTTCATTGATTCCACGGCTTTGGAGAGCAATTTGGCAATATCTAATAAAACTAACAATATGCATATCTCATAATTACATTACCAGGTATGGACTATGAGGAAATGTACAGCAACTTTTGTAGCAGTGGATATTATGAACAAGTTAATTTCCCATCACTATGATAATAGATAAATAATGGTGGTCCATTTACAAAGTGAAATACTATACAACAACTAAAGTGAAAGCGTATAAATAAATCTCAAATGTAATGTTAAGTGAAAATAACCACATCATGGAATATGCTATCATTAAATACAGTTTTCAAAAGAACAAAATTGTATTAGGGGTTGTTCATTGACATACATGTAGTTAAAGCATAAAAACTTGCATAGGAAGGATATATACCAGGAAACTATGGAAGAGAGAAACAAAATAGGAAAAAAAATTACAAAGAACCAATGTTTTTTGTGATATTTTACTTTTTTTAATGATCTGCAGGACGTACTGCAAATGTTAAGGTTATTTTAATCTTTTGGGAGAATAAATAGGTGGTCATTATAATATATATGTTTTGAATTTCTGAAAATGACTTGACATAAAAGAAAAGCTGTAAGTAATTTAACTCAATTTTACAAGCAAGTTTATGAGAGAGCAAATACTGGCTCATTTGTTAAATAGCTCTTCATATTTCCTCTTCTACCTCTCGGTAGTTGTGAGAAACAGTGAGAAGAAACCACTTTCAGGATTTGGGATAGTTGAAGGAGAAAAAGGAATAGCAATACTGACTTGTTTGATTGCTAGTGTAAATGTGGTGAACACATAGGAAGAAGTTCTTTATTAGCATATGAACATGCGTGGATTGTAATGAGCCATCGGGCCTCTCAGATCTCAGCATGACCTCAGGGATAACCAGTGCTTAGTGCTGAGGTGACTTGCCAGCTTTGGTTAAGGAAATCAGGTGTTCAGAATGCATATTGGTAGCACACTACAAAATTCAGAAATTATCCAAGCGTAAATGTTATAGGGTTTTACCAATAAAAATTTTCTTTGTCTTTGTTATTGTATTCAAAGAAAACACTGTCAAACTTTTGTGTTTGTTTAACACCTAAACATACTGACCTCAACCACTGTGCAGACTACCAGACTTTTGCCTAGGAAAGCCCAAGACCCCACCCTCCATTATAGCCCTATCTTCTCCGCACAGAACCAGGATGGGCTTTCATGAAGAAGTTAGTAGTGTAAACCCAGTTTAAAGTTAGGAAAGCAAAGGAGTGGTGTGTGCCTTCTATATTCTCTCCCAATATAGCATATGTTATAGCTGTGCTCAAAATACTTGTTTCACTTGGCCTGTCTTCTAGGCAGAATTACTTGGATCTTGTTGGTCAGGAGTCGTTCCTGAAGACAGCGCCACCTGCCTGTATGGGCCCCTTCCCTAACCACATCTGAGGCTCAGGCAGGGGTCTAAGTGAATGAGCCCCAAAGTAGTGGTCATACCTGAAGCCAGAGGAACTCATAACTCCATTTCCAGATGGTATGGATCTCACCAGTTTTCTGAGAGACTAAATAATTTATCATCTCCAGATGGGGTTTTTAGCAAATTATCAGAATAATGTCCCCATAAAAAACAAACCAAATATACAGAGAATATAGGCTTCTTATGGATTGATGGAAACTAATGGAATCGTCTTTTCTTATAAAAGCATACCACTCATAAAATTGATACGGGAAACACCAACACCTTTCATCCAGTTTTACAGAGCAAATTTTTCTCTGAACCCATAAACACATACACAGCCTTCCATCTAAATTGAAACAGAGGAAAACATAGCAATACTGAAATTTTTGGCCCAAAGGTATTTTGAATTAGCTGTCCACGCAAGGATGGGACGATGCTAAGCAGAGCACTGGCAAGAGTCAGCACCACTTGTGCCCTCATAAAGACAAATGGCATTCTAGGATTTTAACCCCGTAGACCCTGGCATTCACAGGTACACCACCTAAGATTTCTGCTTTTCCCAAGTGTCCCAGGAGTATGTATGTAGTAATATATTTTGCTAACTTACCAGTTAGAGTCACTTGAACACACAGGGAGTCAGTTTATGAGTGAGCCTCCCCAACTGCAGCGCTCATCGCAGTGGTGCTTCGTGCTTTCTGCTTGAGGCCCACACAGTAACTCTTGTGAATTGTTGGAGGGAAAGGCATGTGTGCTTGTGTGTGACTAAATCAAATGAGAAAGAAAGCTTTCATACATTTTTTTAAAATGTGATGTGAGGATATGCACGAGAAATACACAACTCTGCATGGAAATATGGGATGTGGAACGAGTGTGCCCATTCCTGAAGCCAAAGGAAGAGAGTTTTAAGAAAAGGCCGGACGTGAAAATGAAGAGAGACCCAACAGTTGTGTAAGCCATAGAGAAATCCAGTGGCACTTAGAAGTAATTCACAAATGTGAGGATTTTTGATGGTCTTGGGACATAGCTTGAAGAATTCCAAGGGTCTACTGTATGTCTAAGAGGACAAATTAAATCATGATTTCATATTAGGACTTACTTTTAGTCTAGCAGGTTTATGTACAAATGAGGCACGGAGAGCAAAACAATTTGAAGACGGGTAGAGGGCAACAGCAACGTTGAGTGTGAATGTGCCACGGTAGTTCCTGATGCCAGTTTTTAAAAACCTCTTTTTACTTTAAACTAGCAAAGAACCTTTCCACGGCAAGTCACTTACATGTCATCTCACTGTACATAGCATAGTTGAGATAGAAGCAAAATTGTGAAGTCCAAGGGAAATGTTCTGCCCTTCCTTTATCTAAAGCCCAAAGAGTGTGGTTCAGTAGTACTTAAAATTATTATGGCAGATCTCAGTCTGTTTCTTGAAAGATTCGATTCTACCCAGTCCACAAACCAGAAAACACAGGTAGAGCAAAAGAACTAAGTGAACCAAGTGAAATCAAAAGTGAATAGAAAGACCATAGATTAATGCCTAAAATAATCTTCTCTATGCTTTAAGATGAAAATGCATTTGGTGATCTCATCATTCCCCATGTATACTCACCACAAAAACACTTTATTATTAAAGTATTTTAAAATTATCTCTGCCTAAGTGGGTTCGGTTTTGAATAAATCAGTTGGAGCAGGTTGGCTAGGGTTTTGAGCAGTTGTAACAAATCGACCAAATGGGCAGGTAACAGGAAATGGTGGTATACTGATACATCAGGTCTACTAGAGTTCAGAGCTCTTGGCGGACTCTGGAGAGTTATATGAGGTTACCAAGCGTGATAGAAAAGCTCAGTTATTAATGGAAACTTTCATGAACTCCTTTTAATCACAAAAGCCTTTTGTGCTCTAAGACATACTTCCAGTTAACACAAGACAATTGTAAATCTTACTCATTTTCCTTTTACAAATAAGAAAAGTAGTTTTAGTTTTGGTTCTTTAGGAAAATGAAACCCTAGGAGCTGTTGTCATAATCTCAACACACATTAATTTTTAATATATTTTAAATGATTGAATTCTTTTGTAGTTTCCAGCATCAACTCATATTATAGAAATAATAGGTTTGTTGCAGCATTTAAAATATTTTGCTGAAAGGAAAGAAAAGGTTGTTAATGTAATTTAGCTGAAAAGCAAATAAAATTTATGAACATTTTAATTCCCATGTCATCCCATGGCCTATTTAAACCAAAAATGTAATTATCAAAGACTACACAGTAATAGAAATTTAATAATTGTGACTTTTCCCCCACAAGTGTTAACATTAGAATAAAAGCCAGAATGCAATTTTTAAAATAAAATGTGAAGCAGACATTTTTATCGTATATTGCAAAATATTTTGCCAACTGGGAACCACTGATCATTTTAAGTAGGGACCTGCATTTATTACCATCATCTTCATCAATAACTATTACATTTTACTGTGTACAAGGGAGTATAATTGATATGGTCTCTGCCCTCAAGGAGTAGTCAGAATAATAAGGGACGTAAAAATAAGTAAATGTTTAAGTATAATTCAAAATGGAAAGTGCAAGAGTGCCCTAAAATATGTAAGTACAAAATGTGTGTGTGTGTGTGTGTGTGTGTGTGTGTGTGTGTGTTTTAAAGAAGGGATTACATTGATTTAGAAAATGAAACGAAGGTTCAGGAAGAAGGTATCATTCTATAGGAAGGGTTGTTTTTCGTTGGCTGAATTGCAGGTGGAAGGGAGTAGCCAGATACTGCTGAATTAAAGGGCTTTGGGGATAAGACACATAAGTTCCTAATGAAAAATGAATTGTGGAATGGTTGGGGAGGGCTATTGAACCTTATTTGTTAGATGGTCGGAAAAATTCAAGGTTTTCCAATAAGAAATGTTTTGTGGAAAGTCCTGCATTCATTCAGTTACTAGAGAAATATATGTGGGACAAATGGATATAGCAGTACTTCGAAGAAGTTCATTAAAAAGCAGTATGAAAGGAACGGAAGGGGGGTCTAGAAAAATTGTGGGGTAAAAACAGTAACAGTTAACTGCTGATTTAATAAGGGGGACATATGAAATGAATGAGAATTATGAACATGGGTGACCACGAGAATGATGGGACTATGAGTTGAGACTTGAAAGAATAGGACTTGAGTTTGAAATGACTTTTGGACATTCGGGACATTAGCATCAGAAGGTCCCTGGCATTGAGAGGAGGGGTTAGAGGTGGGAACGTGAATTTGGTATTCATCTTCTCTGAGGTAGTAACTGAAATTGTAAAATTGTGATATTTTATGGAATTTCTAAGAAGCTCAGCAATCGAGGCAGAACGAAGGGAGTAGATAGTGGAACCTGAAGGGAAAACTAACACTTTGGTGTATGCAGAGAGAGGAAAAGAAGAGGAAGGTCAAAGGGAGAAGGGAGCGGGGGAGAGCAAGAGAGACCCAAGAGAATTAAATATTAGGTTGGTGCAAAAGTAATTGTGGTTTAAAAGGTTAAAAATAATTGCAAAAACCATAATTACTTTTGCACCAACCTAGTAATAGTATACAACAGAGTCTGAAACTACTTTCTCTAAAAGACTAAAAGGTGTTGTATGGCAAGCCCTATAGTTTCTATGACAACTACTCAACTCTGCCATTGTAGCACTAAAACTAGAGAGAAAATAAATGAGCATGGTCGAGTGAAACCTTATTTACACTAACAGGCGGCAAGACAAGCACGCTTAAGTGGGCCCATCCCTGAAACGAGAGACACAGCCCACAGTCTTGAAGGTTGTAGAGAGGTCCAATGGCATTGTAACTGAGAAGTGGACCTTGCACTAGGGAATTATAAAAACATTATGAGGTTATTTTTTAATGTAATAGGGGTAGAAGCCATTATACTATCAAGTGTGCCAATAGGAATTGGGAAAAAATGAATAAATTGCATATCATATGTACACAGTAGCAACATCCAGAATTTGCATAAGTGATTGGGTTTTGAAGTCTTCATTTGGGGTTATGTCAGTCACAGTTGGGGTTATGTCAGTCACAGTTGCTGCTGTGTAGACGCATACAGTTTCAGTAGCAGTAACAAAAGTACAGAAAGTAAGAAACACAGCATAATGGAAGAAGCATCAGTAAGCAGAGTGGGACCCTGGAGAGCTGGTCGTAATCTTGGAGTTTACCATACTTTGAGTCAAGCTTTATTTACTTATGAATTTTTCTCTCATCATGTATTTGATGTGCCAGAAAAATCAGGCATGTATGTGACCAACTGATATTCTGAAACCAAATGAGATCAGAACATCAGTTGTACAAATATGTTATGAAGACCGTGCTTCATCACCCTTCAGGTGATAAAGTCTGGAGTTGTAATTGATTGCTCTCTGTGCAGCTTGCTTGAGGTGACCAAAAGGCAAAGCTAGTGCAGTTTTTACGGAGTATTCGTATTACTGTCACTGATGATTCTCATGCACGTATCTCCAGCTGGATCTTCGCCTGTGCTCCCGGCTCATATAGCCAGGGTGATCCGTATCGAATGACATCATTCCTATCATGTCATTCTTCTGCTCAGTGCCCTCCAATGGCTTCCCTTCTCCCCCAGCACAAAACTCAAAATCCTTACATGGCCCCCAAAGCCTTCCGTGCTCTGCACACCCTCCTCTTCCTGCTCATCCACGTTTCTTGCCCTTTCTCAGCTCCAGTTATACTCTCCTTGCAGGACCTCAAACACATAAAACTCGCCCCACCTCAGAGACTTTGTACCTATTGTTTGCTCTGCCTGGAATGCCACCCCTGACAAAAAAATAAATAAATAAAAAATAAAAACAAACCCACATCAGCGAGCCTCCCTCAACTCTTTCAGGGGCCTGCCCACAGCTAATCGTGTCTCTCTAGCCCCTACCCACTTCCTTGCTTTATTTTTCTCCATATACCTGACAGAGTATGTGTTTTTCATATTTTTTTGTTATCTGTCTCCCACTAGTGTGAAAGCAGGAATGTTTATCTGCCTTGTTCGCTGCTCTCTCCCCAGCACCTAGAAGTGCTGGGTACTTCATAGATGCCCAATAAATATCTGCTGACTGAATATATAAATGAATGTTTGCACCAAGGGGAGTAGCGGTTTTATGTATTATCCAATATGTATTCTCTAGTGATATTTTCCGTTTAGCTATATTTAAAAAGAAAACTGCCTAATTTGAATTAATCCAGGAAAGGTGAGGGATTTACAGAGAGTATTAGCTCAGGACTTCATATAAGGGATCGTTGAAGAAGCACTAAATTTACTGTCAGAGTGAAATAGAATGGTGATTGACTGCTAAGCGCCAGGCAGGTACTAAATGCTTTGCATATATTATCCCATTTACTTCTCACAGCGGCATTGGCCAGGGAAGAAACTGAGGATGAGTGGTGGGAAATCAGTTGCCCAAGGTCAGATGGTTGCCAGTGACAGAGCCAGAAGTCACATCCATATCTCTGAAGCCAGAGCCGTGTTTCAGTCCTAGAGAAACACTGTGATTCTCCTCTTGGGAGCAATTCCTGCATTGAATGAGTTGGAGGAGGCCTCTTCTACTCTGTGATGCCGTGATGCTATGAATTCGCCCCCTGTGCATGATTCCCCCCATACATTCATTTTCCCTTTTACCTTCTCCGTTTTCTACTGCCCTTCTTTCTCGCAGAAAGCAGTGGCCCTCCTGGAAGCCAGCGTTTCTCTAACTGGGCCATGCTTCAGCCTTGGCAAAGCAAACAATGCGGGCATCTGCAGGTAGCAGGCAGCCTGTCAGTGGCTGGAAGAGGGAACAAAAGGCTGGCAGCACTGCAGCCGCAGCCCTCTGGGCTCCTCACCCCACCCATCTGTACTCGCCCATCTCCCCTCCAGCCCTGATGGGTGGAGATGGGGGGATTGCATAATTCCCTGTGTGATTCATTCTGGGTAGGAGATGTTAGTCTGTAAGTTTCAATGTACAAGGTGTGATCAAGAAATATGGCGAATGTTTAAAAAAAAATTTATTACAGTAAAAGATACATTGCCATCAATCTCTCTCAAAATACCCCCCCTCGCTTCGAACACATTATCCCATCGTTCTTGCCACTTTCTGAAGCAGTTCTGGAAGTCCTCTTTCATGAGTGTCTTTAGTTGCGCTGTCATGGCTGCATTGATGTCCTGAATCGATTCAAAATGTTTACCTTTCATGGTCATTTTGAGTTTGTGGAAGAACCAGAAGTCACACGGTGCCAGATCCAGTTAATAGGTGGATGAGGACACACCATAATGCTTTTATGTGACAGAAATTGCCGTACCAGAAGCGATGTGTGACATGGAGCATTGTCATAATGGAGGATGAAGTAGACACTCACGAAAGAGGACTTCCAGAACTGCTTCAGAAAGTGGCAAGAATGATGGAATATGTGTGTTCGAAACAAGGGGGGAGTGTATTGAAAGAGATTAATGTCAGTGTGTCTTTTACTGTAATAATTTTTTTTCCTTTAATCATTCACCGCATTGTTTGATCACACCTTGTATGTTCATCGATTGTTATATTGTACACATTTAATATGGTGACTTCTGGAAAAACTTCTTTTCCTTTAAGAATAGCTAAATAGGCCAGTTTATTTCGAAGGAAGTGAAAAGAGTGTTTAATCTCTTGACAGAACGTAGGGGGAGGTGGGGGAGGTGAGAATGCACACTGATGCCACTGTGTCTGTCATTCCACTGTTACATGGAAGGAACAGTAAAGTTTAAATGTCTCATGTGAGTTGAAGAGAGGGAAACATGAAGTATAGCTTTGGGTCACCACATATCTGTGAGGATCCATCCATATGAGCCTCCCGTCACCTATGAGCTTGGGTAGAAAAGCGTTGTTCACCTGAGCAGTAATGCCAATCGGTGGTCCCTTCCAGCAAGAAGCCTGCCTGAGGCACCCTCAGCGATCCAAGGAGATGTTTCTAAAGCTCATGTACCTGTAAATGCATTTGGCATACTTTGGATTGAGAAGGGAATCATGTCGAATATAATATGTGGCTTTTATTTTCCTTCTTATATTAATAGCCCACTTAAATGTGTGCTACTAAGTCCCACCTGCCTCTTAGGAGGAAAACAAAGAGGAACTTGATAGGCTGACTGAAACTGTAGCAGCAGTTTGTCCACGTCACTGCCTGGAAAACTCTGGAAGGAGCTGGGAGAAAAACATGGTGCATTGATTCTGTGTTGCTGCATAACAAATCATCCCCAAATTTAGCAGATTAAAATATTTTTTAAAGATATTTATTAAAATATAGCAACATTCAATATTGTATTAGTTCCAGGTGTATACCGTAGTTATTCAACATTTATATACCTAAAGAAGTAATCACCGTGATAAGTTCAGCAACCATCTGACACCGTACTGTGTTATCACAATACTATTGACTATATTTCCCATGCTGTACATTACATCCCCATGACTTACTTGTTTTATACCTGGAAATTTAACCCTCTTATTCCTTTTCACCTCCCCCCCTCTTTTTTTTTTTTTTTTTTACTTTTTCAATTACAGTTGATAGTCAGTACTTTTTTATATTAATTTCAGGTTACAGCATAGTGGTTAGACATTTGTAAAATTCAAGAATTATCCCCCTGACTAGTCTAGTACCTACCTGGCACTATACGTAGTTATTACCATATTATTGACTATACGTATTCCCTATGTTTTACTTTACATCCCCATGACTATTTTATAACTATCAATTTGTAATTCTGAATGCCTTTACCTTTTTCACCCTGCCCCCAACCCGCCTCCCATCAATCACCCCAATAAATCTAGTACCTTTCTGTCACCACACATAGTTATTACAATATTATTGACTATATTCCTTATGTTATACCCTACATCCCCATGACATACTTTGTAACAATCAATTTGTACTTCTTAATCGCTTCCCCTTTTCACACACACCTCCTCTCCCCCAACTCCCCTCCTGTCTGGAAACCAACATAATGTTCTCTGTATCTATGAGTTTGTTTCTGTTCTGTTTGTTTATTTTTTTTCTTTAGATTCCACATATAAGCAAAATCACATTGCATCTGTCTGCCTTACTCCTCTCCGCACAGTACCCTCCAGATCCATACATACTGTTACAGATGGCAAGAATCCATTCCCTTCCATGGCCAAGTAATATTCCATTGTATGTATGCACCACCTCCTCTTTATCCATTTATCCCTTGATGGACACCCAGGTTGCCTCCACATCTTGGCCATTGTAAACAATACTGCAATGAACATATGGATGTACGTGTCCCCTCAAAGTAGAGCTTTGGGTTTCTTTGGATAAATACCCAGAAGTGGGATTACTGGGTTTTTCTTTGTCTCTTATTGTAGCTTTCATTTTAAAGTTTATTTTGTCTGGTAAGAGTATTGCTACGCCAGCCTTTTTTTCACCCATTTTCATTTTCATGAAATAGCTTTTTCCATCCCTTTACTTTCAGTCTGTGTGTGTCTTTCAATTTGTAGTGAGTCTCTTGTAGGCACCATATGTAATGGTCTTGTTTTCTTATCTATTCAGTCACTCTGTCTTTTGATTGAAGCATTTAATCCATTTACATTGAAAATAATTGTTATTGGTGTGTAGTTTAGCATATTTTTTATCTTTTTTTTTTGCATCCTAAGGAAGTCCCTCTAAGATTTCTTATAATTCTGGTTTGGTGTTGATGAACTCCATTAGCTTTTTCTTGTCTGGGAAGCTCTTTATCTGTCCTTCAATTCCAAAAGATAGCTTTGCCGGGTAGAGTAATGTTGGTTTTACGAGGTCAATTAAGTTCGCGAGCTCATCCTAGAAAAAGTGCTACATACCTCATTGCTGAATATCACTACAGTCACCTTCAAAGTACTCCCCTTTGGAAGCTATGCACTGATGCCAGCGCCTACTCCACCCTTCAAAGTGCTTTTGGAACTCTTTTTCTGGATGGCCGTCAGAGTTGTCATCGTGTTACCCTTGATGTCCTGAATGTCATCAAAATGTCTTCCTTTCAATATTTCCTTTATCTTCGGGTAAAGAAAGAAGTGATTGGGGGCCAGATCAAGTAAGTAGGGAGGGTGTTCCAATACAGTTATTTGTTTTCTGGCTAAAAACTCTCTCACAAACAGTGCCATGTGAGCTGGTGCATTGTCGTGATGCAAGAGCCATGAATTGTTGGCAAAAAGTTCAGGTCGTTTATCTTTTTTACACAGCCTTTTCAGCACTTCCAAATAGTAAACTTGGTTAATTGTTTGTCCAGTTGGTACAAATTCATAATGATTAATCCCTCTGATACCAGAAAATGTTAGCAACAACGTTGCAGCAAGTTCTCAAACTTAATTGTCAAACTTCATAGGTCCTTGCTTTTCATCACTTTGAATATTTCCTGCCAATTCTTTCTGGGCCTGCGAAGTTTATGTTGAGAAGTCAGCTGATAGTCTTATGGGAGCTCTCTTGTAGGTACCGTGTTTCCCCGAAAAGAAGACCTAGACAGACAGTCAGCTGTAATGCGTCTTTTGGAGCAAGTATTAATATAATACCTGGTCTTATACTATATTATGTTATATAAGACCCAGTATTATAGTACAGTAAAATAAGACCGGGTCTTATGTTAATTTTTGATCCAAAAGACGCATTAGAGCTGATTGTTCGGCTAGGTCCTATTTTGGGGGGAACATGGTAACTAACTGCTTTTCTCTTGTTGCTTTTAAGATTCTTTCTTTGTCTTTAACCTTTGGCATTTTAATTATTTTGTGTCTGCATGTGGTCCTCTTTGGGTTCATCTTGTTTGGGACTGTCTGCACTTCCTAGGTTTGCATATTTATTTCCTTTGCCAGGTTAGGGAATTTTTCTGTCATTATTTTATTCAAATAGGTTGTTCCCAGATGTGGCTGGGTGACGCTCTAGCTTAGTCAGAGGCTAGCCACCATGTGTACCAGCCCCAGGGCCTCCTGGCAGGAGACTTGCTACAGGCTAAGTTCAGCTGCAGCCTGTATCCTTCCAGGGCAACCTGACATGAGCTACAAAGCAATCTGCAGATGGCTGCCACCCGCACAGAGCTTGAAAGGTACCTAGAGAGGCCAAGGCACATCGAACCAAGGCAGCTCCTGCTAGTGCCAGGCTTAGGACTGCTCAGCCAGAGGTACGAGATGCATTGAAGCCAGATGCTGCTTTTTTGGGTTTTGTGAATATTTAAGAAATGTTAGGAAATTCCACAGTATTAGCTAAGACAAGCCGTTTATACTGAAAAGCCACTGGAAGCCATTTGGGTGTGCTGACAAGTTGGGTGGGGTGGGGTGGGGTGTCAGGGAATCAGGGCAAAGGAATGGTGTTAGCCAGGTTGATGGAGACTCAGACATGATGGCCGCCTGTGTCTGCCCACTGTAAAGTGGGGAGGGCTCAACAAAGAAACAGTGTCTTCCACCAGCTCCTCCATCCAGGAGAAAGCCACCCCTCAAGCCCTCGTCCTGAAGCAAAACAATTCAGTTCCTCCCCATATGTCCCTGGTGCCTTTCGAGTTGCTGCCCCAGTGCTGGATCTCAGACTGAGTGAGTCCATCAGTGAGTGAGTCCATGTGTGGGCCCTTTAAGAGGATAACCTGGGATTGTAGCTGCCCTGGCCTCACTCAACTACGATCTCCACTGGTTTTCACAGCCAGAAGTTATGGGGACTTCACTTACTTGCACCAAAACCCTGGGCTGGTAAGGCTGGTGTGGGGCTGGGACCCCTCACTCTTCTGGGGTGGGGGTGGGGGTAGGGGTGGTTTCTGTGTAGCAGAGTTTTCCCTCCCAGTTGTCAATGGTCACATGTGGGTGTGGGAACAACCCATTTCACATCCTGCCTTGCCTACCAGTCTCAAGGTGGCTTCTTCTTCTGTATTTCTTTAGTTGTAGGGCTTCGTTTCAGCTAGACTTCAGGCTATTCTCATTGATGGTTGTTCTGTAGTTTAGTTGTAATTTTTATGTGGTCATGAGAGGAAGTAAGCATGGTGTTTACTTACTCCGCCATCTTGACCGGATCTCTAATAGATTAAAATATTTGCTCAGCATTCTATAAATCAAAAATTTGGAATGGGTTTAGCCAGGGAGATCTCATGCTGGTCTGTCATGCTAGTCACTCATGGCTATAGTCATCTGGTGGCTGGAATATGACCGGTCAGTCTAGAAAAGGATCACTTACATCAGCTGGGGTTAGCTGTTAGCTGAGCAGCATGTCTCTTAGGCTTTCCTGGCGTCTTCACATGGTGGCTGGGTTCCCAGAACATCCAGAGACATTATTTATCGGGGTGATCTTTACAGTAACAGTGTATCATAGATGGGTATTTAAAAGTCAGAGTAAATAGGTTCAACTTCAGGTATTGGAGTTTTTCATTTATCTTCCCAGGGATTTTGTCACATGGAATGCAGCTCACGCAGTGTTCTACAATATCTCCAACTCAGAGGAATGGCACCTCCACCAGCAAAACTGTCTGATCCCTTTTTCATTTAAGTGGAACAAAATCTCAAATGTAAATTATCTTCATATGCTTGTATGTCATCTGCGGCTCCCTTATTTAGGGAGGTAGATATGGTTTTGGTTCTGCTGCCGAAGTCACTTTTCTGTTTTCTCTGAATGGGCACTCCAGAGAATGGGCGCTTCCTAAATGAGCTCAAAAACTTAAAGACTAATGGAGGTTAACTAGGGTAATTGTCCCTATTCCACATTTAATAGAAGAGTGGAATTATGCAGGTATATAGATAAGCTAATCATCTGACCTAATCAGCAATGCAGATTTTTAAAAGCCTTTCTAATTACTTCCTCAGCTTGGCTGAAAGTATGGGTAAGAAGAGTTTCTCAGCATGTTGGTAGCAGATGTATTTCATAATATTGACTGAAAATATTGGAAAGAAATCCTCAATTATAATGTTCCTGAAAAGTACATCAAAAAAGATACCATATTTAACATATTTTAAACTTTCTTTGAGATATAAACATAACATAATCTAGATGATCAACACTCTCACGCCAATAATTTGGAGTCTTTCGAACAGCTAGACTTTAACTTTCGGAGTCAGATTGCATATTGGTTAACTGCCCATATCTTCCTTGAGGTGCATTACTTACCTATGAGAGCGCTAGCTGTGGACAAAACAGGACCACCAGAATACTCCCTTTTCTTTAGCTATTTGTGAATTTGGTATCTTGGCAAAAGAGTCTTCGTGCATGATGTTTCAACAACTTTAAATGTTAAATTGTTGACATTTACAGGCATATGTAACACCACACAATATGTGATTTGGAAGCCTAGCTAGATCTGTTACTCATTTTCTTGGCTGAATTTGAGTAGTTATGAATGATTGTTAAATGCATCATTCTATAGCAGGATTGCCCAAAAGAAACTATGAATTCCTGGTGGAAATGCCTATATCATCCCCATGTCATGTGCTACATGGAGGGCTGGTGGTTCTTCTTTACCTTCTGTGAGCTGCTCAATATCTTCCCCATACATTCTGTTTAATATAAGTTAGTCCAAGCCAGTTTCTGTTCAGAGACATGGTGGTTTCCGTACATTTGGAATGACTGAATGCTTAAGTAGCTTTCTATGAGCAGATGGTTGTGGAACTGGTGCCTTTCTTCTCCAACATCCCTCTTCTGGGAAGTCTTCTCTAGAGGTCATGTACCATGTGTGGTACAAACAGAACATCCAAAAATTCTTTAATGAGTATCACTGCATAATTTCTGGCATTTCAGGAAGCGAATGCTGTATTTGAGAAATTGGTTTATTTGAGGGCTGAGTCACATGACAATGGATTGTTTTATTTTATTTGAGGGCCAGAAAATATGGGTAATCCAATATATGGTTTAATTTCTTTGCTAGTGCTGGAAACTAAAACATAATTATGCAATCGAAAGTTACAAGATGTAATACTTTTCTATACCCAAACTCTTAAATCTCTAGATCAGAGTATCTCAACCTGGCACTAGTGACATTTTAGACTGGTTAATTTTTGTCATGGGAAACTGACTGTCCTGTGTATTGTAGGATGTTTAGGAGTATCATTGGCTTCTGATGCCAGTAACATCTCTCTCCCTGCAAGGTGTGACAAATCAGAATGTCTCCAACATTGCCAAATGTCTCTTGGGGGGCAAAGTTGCCCTGTTTGAGGACCATTGATTTAGGTTATTTGAGTTGTTTTCTCTTTAAACAACTATTAGCAAGCCCTTTCATTGTTTGTAGTACATTTTAATATGTATGGCAGATACACTAATGCATTAGATTCAACAGATACAAGTTCCTCCCTGACCAAGTTTAGTTACAAATATGTTGAAACTTTCTAGATATACTTTTTCTACCCATATTATAAATGTGATGTAGGATCATAAGAAGTTCTCTCTGTGGGTAAGAAAAATGGTGAAATACCAGCATTTCCCTGAAGTTCTACCTAATGCATGATGCACAGTAAGAAAAAAAAAAAATTGTAAATGTACCCGGATATCATTGTAACCATGATTTTAAGTGATTTTGCTTTCTTTTGCAAGCAGTGGTTCTTTTAGAAATGTTATGTAGCAGGTTTGAGGAGCAGTGATCTGGTTGGAACTGCCTGGAGTGGAAGTCATGCATTTTAACAATGCTATTGTGCAGCGAGTAGAATACTTTTAATTTAGAAGCCACGTGTAGTTTGTGCTTGCGGTGAGGGCTGATGGAAATCCTAGGCAGTGGTCTAAAGCTACTCACAGAGAGAAGGAGGTGGAAATGAAATGTAACTTTAAAAAATATACATTAACATATGAAGTGCTGACTGTAATTTTCATTTGAAAGGATCTGATTGTCTGGGGACCAAGGAGCAGATCATTAGGCTCTTTCTTGCTTTGGCCAAGTTTACAGTGGGAGGAGGATCATATCTGGAAATGCCTTTTATGAAAAATGAAATCAGGATGGAGACGGAGAGTATTTTTTAGCACATATAATCACATAATTAAAAATGCCACTACTTCTGTCATTTTTCTACACTCAGATTTCCACTTAACAGCAATAATGAACTACACGATAATCATTCACTGAAATATGGAAAATACCTAAAACCTTGAGTCTTGTGAACCTTGTTCTTCTTAATCTTATTATGAGGGCTGTAAACAAGAGCAATAAAATGGCCAGGATTCTGGCAGCAGGACCAACGAGAAGCCAGACTGCCCCACAGTAACTCAGGGGCTACATGACCTAATCAGCTTCTGACCACTCGGGAGTAGGTAATATCATGGATTTTAGAGTTTCTACTCTGTATTCATGTCCTGAAACTATTGAGAGTTGAGGGAGGTTTTGTAAATCAGATGAAGAGGAGGAAAGAGTCAGTGAGTGCTCAGTACATAAAATACGTCACTTTCACTGATCCCTGGGATTTCTGGACAATTCCATGTATGTGATAGACACAGAGGAGACCTTCCATGCTTGCTATTGGTCCAGGACAAGGTTAACTGTCTGCACACTAATTTTAATTCATATATATGCCTTTTTTTCCCAGCACAAATGGACCCCCGAGGCCTATCTCCCAGACAAAGTAAAAGTGACAGTGATGATGATGACCTGCCAAATGTGACCTTAGATAGCGTTAATGAAACTGGATCTACGGCCCTTTCCATAGCCAGAGCAGTACAAGAGTAAGTATCACATTCTCAGGATGAACTAAGAATTGCCAAGGTGTTCAATGGATAATGGAAACAGCAGCATCTCCTGTTCCCCAGATATGTCATTCTAGCCCTGAACTGGCACACATGTCAGCATCTTTCCATTCAGCCGTATGTTCTTTGGGAGGAGAGTAGGAGAAAGCCTGGAGTGTTTTACATAGCTGAAAATTTGTGTTCTGTTAGAAATAAGACGTCTGTGCATCTTTTCTAATACTTCCTGCCCCTTCTCCTGAACTCTGAAAAAAAAAAATTGTTCTTTTTGAATGTCACTATCCAATTATCATCATCGTCATTATTATTCATATACAACAGTCAAAAGAAATAAAACATAGCACGTGTTATTATCTTGTTTTTATAGGAAATGTGCAGAATAGGTTATTTGAAATTTCAAGTTAGAAGATAATTTGTTGAAAAATCAGGATCGTGTAATTTTTGAGAGGATCTTTTCTCTCTTTTTCTGGACGATAGGTTTAGAGCTCAGCCTTTGTTTATTGAAAACAGCTGTTTTTCTGTCGTTGTCAGTTCTGTATTTAGCATTGAACCGATGGCTGGTCCATCTATATTTTTTCTCCAGAACAATTTTTAATCACATAATCTTGAAGAAGAGGAAGATTTAAATAGTCACTGTTATTGCTGACACACATGTTAATTAACAGTTTATTCAAAATGATCTTGGTTACTTCCTATATATTTCTTTTCTCCAAATATTGAATTAAGTACCTACTCTGTTCCATGCATTAAGCCTTGAAATAAAAAAAAATAGTATAGCTTTTTAAAATTTAAAGCATATATATATATATATATATATATATATGTATATATATATGCGTGTGTGTATAAAATGAGCAACATATCTCTATGTAATATGTATTATATATTGATGTTACATATGTATGTATATACACACAAATATATGTGATATATTAGAGGAAACCAGGATATAGTGGATCTAAAATGAAATTTGGGATCAGATCTGGCTTCAAACTTATATTCAAGTTCTTAATAGCTGTTTGACTTTTGGCAAGTTATTTAACTTTGGCAAGTTATTCTTCATCTGTAGTAAGAAAATCAGAATACTTAGTTGTTGTGAAGGTATGATACAGTAACAAGGTATTACAAGCAAGTCACGAAGTTTGAGCATATAGACTTTAATTAATGGTGGAAATAGTATTATAATTAGTGGGAGAGGTAAGAGTGATAGTGTGGAGTATATGACAACTAGGAAGTACAAGTGTTGGGAGTTTCATTGTTCATTGTACAAATGAAGATACTGAGGGTCATGGAAGTTAAATGACTTGTCCAAAGTCATATAATAAAGGATAACAAGACAAAGTCGGGGACTTCTCAATCCAAAAACCGATTTTTTTCTGAGAATGCCTCTAATATCTTTTTCCAATAATATTCTTCCACTTGAATAGTTTATAAAAACATTTTTTCAGATTTGTTCAATTCACTGGTTGTAGTAACTTAGTTTTTCTAAAGCAATTGTTAACTTGAACCAGGACAGGCATTGAATCAAAGGGATTGCTGAAATCATATTTAAAGCGGTGGCATGCCAAGTCACCTCATCACTCGTTCAGTGACCAGCACTGTGAGCCTGGATTTGTGGGAGCTGAATTTTAAGGTCAAGGATTCCATGTTCCCGTGTAAAATCAGACTAAACAAATACAAGTTTTAATACTGAGATGAATAATGAGTTTCATAGACATTTCAATCACATTGTTTTTCTGCAGATTTTACATATATATACATATGTAAAAAAAATATATATATATAGAGAGATATATATATATATAGAGAGAGAGAGAGAGAGACTTTAGAGATATGTGCGTGTTTCTTTTAAATAAAGCTTTCAAGTTTGGAACTGTGATTACTAAAATCTAAATTATACTCACTCCATTTGGGGCTTATATAGCAAGTAATGGTCTTCACTTCTTAAACATAACCACGTTTGTTTCGTGCTTTTAATATTATGTGCTTATACTGTAATATATATTAATGTGAAACTTTTAATAACAACCTGAGAAACTGGAGCCTTCATTTTCAACATAACCTCCTTAATTTGCTTTGTGAAAACATTTTCAAGCCACAGTATTTTTGTATAACTGTGCATATGCCTGCCTTTGTTACTGTTACAAAAGTTGCATGTGTACCTAGGGAAATGCCAGATTCATTATTCATGTAAGTGTTTTCATTAAACGATTAGTAAAGAATACTGAGCTGTCACCTGGGAAGCCCTAGCATGCCAGGACCCATCAATAGTTAATTAACCATCATTCAAGACGGAGTATATGTGTGTGAACACTGGAGAGTGCAAAGATACTATTAGATGAAGCAAAAAGAATGTTTTGCAGAGACCTCTTAAATATAGGTGTATTTCAAAACTTACAGTAATATGTTGAGAAAAATTTTATGCTGGGACAAGTAAATATATAATCCTTGTTAGAGAATTAGAAAATAAAAACTGTGCCCAAGTTTACCCGAAGTAACTTTCAATGTATACAATTGTGAACATGTCTTTCTGCTCTTCTGCTATTTAACGCATATCTCTGTTTCATTATTAATTTCTCTTCCCTCTTTTTCTGTTTGCCTTTGGATCTTGATGCCTTGTCTGAACTCCTAAGTTGTCAAACAAACAAACAAAAAAATTGAATAATAAAAGGATAAAACATCAGCTTGGTATGGTCAAGATGAGAGGATTTTGAAAGACATCTATTTTTTGCCTTTGCAGAACTTTTCTAAGAGAATTAGGTTGAGAAGAATGTTTGCAGGTAAAGAAAGAAGTGATGAAATCAAAAGTTTATGTACAGAAGTAGCATCTTTTAAAAGACCTGGGCAACCAGTTTACTTTTGTCTTTTCAATTAATGACGAAAAGAGCCATAGTTTAGGGAGAGTTCAAAGGCTAGCCTCTTATTTCATTGGCCCCTAGTGGAGTGTCAAGAGAAGGGGGGAGATGAGAAAGGAGGGTGTTAAGGAAGCTTGACACTAGAATGGTGTGACGCTGCCTTGTCCTAGACCAGCCCTTAGCACTAGATGCTAATCCACAGGCTAAATATCTCCAGCTGAAGCTCTCCTTCCCCATTCAGGTTCGTAGTCTTGCCTCGTGCAATAATCAGTATAGTCTGGATTTTTAAAATGGTGCTTACTTTATTGACATTGTTATAGTTGTATAGCATAAAACTTGATATGCTAATAAATGTTTTCTAAATGTCTGATACGTATTTTACTGGTTTTTAAAATGAACTTTTATTAAATCTTCCATTTAAGAAATGTTTCCTTTGATTTAAAATGGCAGAAGTTGTTAGTCAAAATTGCATCCCCTGCCCCCCCCACCCCCCCCCGCCAATAGTCACATATTCCTACCTTTACATAAAAAGAACATTGCTTGGTGGCTAGAGCAGCTAGATCACTCAATTTATATACACTTATATAATGAGGCTGCTGATCTGTGCTAGGGCTGATCATTTCAAGCGTTTTACTTTTCATTTGATTTCCCATTTATCAGCTCAGCATCAATGAATTCAGATAAATTGGAAGAACTGGCCACAGAGGGTAGAGCCCAGGCAGGCTTTACCTTTTTCTTATTTCCATTGTGCAGAGGGTGCCAAAACAATGTATACACATTTTAAGAAAGGAAAAAACAGTATTAAAATTGTAATATTCAAAATGCACCGATAACAAAAGATGAATACAAGTCATGTGTATACATGTTTTTGGTACCCCCGGTATAGACATGTCTGAGTCAGACACCATATATTCAGTAATTCTGAAAAAGCCAACTTTCAGCAATTTGTAGGACATGTTTTCTCTTAGTCTGTGTTTTTGTTTGTTTTTTCCCATGCTTGATGGTAAAATAGGGTCATTACGCTTAACAACTTGACAAACATAATTATGAAATAAATGTTTGGGGGAAAAAAGAGGTCCAGGCACATGATTAGAGCAAATTATTATAATTAACTCTAACTCTAGGCAAAACAATGATATTTTTCACATAGGTAAAGTCTGGCTTTGTTAGCCGGAGCCTCTCATTTCTGTACCTCTTTTTCTTGTTTCTAATTTGAAACATTTGCAATCCTCATTTGTTGGTGTGAGTAGACTAATCAATTTCCTTCAAGTTAAAGTGTAAATGAATCACAATATATGAGAGACAGCCCTCCTCAGAGAATTTCTATTTAACCAGGAACAAGCCTTAAACTAAAAGAATATGGATCTAGATATTATACAGTAGTTTCCAGAAGAGTGAAGTGGGAAAGGGGGAAGGGGCGGGGGGAGAAAGCAGAGGAGGATGTTGAGGATGTGTACCTGTGTTTCTCAGTGTCAGTCCTTTCAGAATTGGTGAGGGCACATTCGTGTTTAACTCACACCATGTCTGAGGAGTCTATCCTCTGATTTTGATGATAACTCTCAGAGGGGAACAACAGCAACGTAAATTAGTAGTGTTAGTCACTTTTTGTTGTGAGTAGCATCGCTGATATTTGCATCTGTTAAAAGGATATCTAAATGGTTCATAGTCATTACATTTAAGCTAATTGAAACACGGCACTGTCATCTTCCCTGTTTTTATTACAGTTGACCCTTGAATAACACAGGTTTGAACTACTGAGGTTTCGCTTGTACATCAATTTCTTTCAATAAATACTATAAATGTATTTTGTCTTCCTTATGATTTTCTTCATAACTTTTTTCTACCTTAATTTATTGTAGGAATATAGTTTATACACATACGAAACGTGGTAATTGACTATGTTATCGGTAAGGCTTCTGGTCAACAGTAGGCTATTAGTAGTTAAGTTTTGGGGGAATCAAAATTTACACATGGATTTTCGAGTACACAGGAATCAGCGCCTCTAACCCCCACACTGTTAAAGGGTCACCTGTATATTGCTCTCGCACAGTGTCTCTCTTAAAGAAAAACAATTTGTGAATTTCTGGAAAATAGAGAATTTTACCTTTAGAATATTTTCACACTTAAATACTCTTTGAAAGCACAGATATGGTAGCAATTTGATATACTGTTGCTTTCTTCAAACCTTGTTGCTAGTTCAGTTATTGTGGTTCTTATTTTAGAAAATTGCATTGAATGGTCAGAGAAGGTCAGAAATCTTGGGGGTGGGGGGATTCCTTCCTTTTTCTTGTTCTAAACTTCTTAACCACCACTCTGTTTCTCTCAATTTCCTTATGTATGACTGTGTTCATGTCTTTTAAATTACAGTGGAGAACAGTACTAGAGATAAGGAAAGACAAAAGAACTGTTACTCAGAGCCTACTTCGGGGCAGATTCTATGAAAACCCATGTAGTCTTCATTTAATTTGCCCTATGATCCAGTTTTTATCCAACAGATAAGGAAACAGAGGCTCGGGTTTACTCTGTCTCCAGAGATCCTACAGCTAGTAATTAGCAGAGCTCATATTCAATTCCAAGTTTGTCACTCTGTAAACCCATATTACCTTATGAAGACAGCTTCTGCTTTTGTTCTGTGGCTTTAATATTTCTAAACTGTAAATATCTAAAACAAGCAAAGCTTTTTGAATCTTGAAAAGTCAGGATACAACTATTATGAAATAATTTCAGATTTTTTTTTATCATTAAGCTCATTGTTGCTTTAAATATAATCTGATTTAAGAGCATTCTATCAAATGCTTTCTCAGAAATTGCTTTAAAAAGGCATTTCACTTCTATAAACCACAGCAGATTGTTCTGACATTTTAAATATAAGCCTTATTTTAAATTTAAAGAAACATCAAAAATAAACATTTTTACAAATTACATCAAGCACTTTAAACATAATTTGGGAATGTTAAACAATTCTTAATTCAAAACAATGACTTTCATAGAATAAACCCTAGTGGAGGCCAATATGAAGTTACCTAAATCTAGTATTTTATATACGCTTAACCATTATTAATCCTTTCTAAAATTCACTGAATATGATTCAACTTTAAAAGGTTAAGCAAGTCTTCTATGTAATACCTCAGATAACTTTTTCAAATACAAAACATTTATACCAGCAGGGAAATTATAAAAATGTATGTAAATTACACCGAAGGGCTTGATTAAAAGGCTATCTATTTACAGACCCATGCAGTTCACCCTAGAAAGCACTCATGGACACAAAAACACTTAATTGAATATAGATGCAATTCTTCTACAATTTCATAGCAAACTAAACTGCAGGTTTATATTGAAATGTGAGGAAATAAAACACAAATATAATAGAGTGTTCGTTCTTCTTATCAACTTCACTGTTACTATTATTTCATTAAAAGCAATTATTGCCAGAGAAAATGTGTTTTCAAGTATGTTTCTGTATAAACATACACACTGACTTTCCCAAAGCCAAAAAATGAACATGCCTTTTAGAATCGCTCTGTCAGTCTTTAAAAGTTTGCTGAAGGGTTGAAATGGTACTGTTGTCATCTTATTTTGTATCCCTTGACCGAAAGATCTGAGAGTATTTGGGTCATGTCTCTTCCCTCATCTGCTGATTAGAATAAACCTATCTGAGTTGATTGTGCCCAGAGCTCAATATGTCAAGTGATTTCAGCTTTTGTTCTTAAATCCTTCCCAGATTCTTATCTCATTTAAAAAAAGCTGTATCTTTTAAGCCTAACAAGTTTGGGACACCTTCAAATTCCCACTTCATGTCTTACCAGAGAAACATCTTTGATTCAGACCTTTAGATGGAGGTCCAGCGCTCTCATAGTGACTCATGGCTGATATGGGAGATACCGATGAGTAAATCTAAGAGCTTCACTCTCTTGCCACGGGCCTTAAGCTCATTTAGGTTGCTCTTCTTTTGAAGGAAGTCAGAAAAGGCTGCTGATTACTGTGAATGAACACAGATAAAGCCTAAAGTGTATGCTTAGCCTTCATCAGCCCAACAGTCTTCCAAGCCAAAAGATAAAAATTAAAAATTATTATTACTGAATAACTCAGACCCTGGGTATCAATAGCAAGTTGGGGACTATACACCCATGCACAGTCCCTTTTATCTGCTTGATGGGCAGTGTTGGTCTCTTTTTAAATTAAAAAAAGTATAATCAAGTTTGGCGTATAATTTGAGATTATGTTTTTAAAAAATTAGTAATTTCTAAGGTAACTCATCATTTTAAATATAATTGTCTTTTCCTGTGGTCATACAGTATACTGTAAACTGATTACAAGTATGTATTTGGTTTCAATTGCTTGACATTTTTCCATGTGCTGTCTTCATGTACCTTTTTTCTTGCTATATGTTCTACCTATAATTACATTGCACACTTGTGTACACATTTAATTTTCATACATATGTATGTATTCTTAATGGGTGTAACTAGTGAGTACAGGTAGTCATTTCTCATACATTTTTGATGTGTGTTGACATAGATGTTCAGTGATAAGGTTGAAATATTAATGTTTTGCCTCAAGTTCCCAGAACTATTCATCACTATTTCATTTATTAATATAGTCAGAGAGCGTACACATGATAAAAATCCATACTGTAATGTAGTTGAAATTAACTCAATTCACCAGGTCTTCTTATTATTCCTCATGAGTTATAGCCATTGTACCATAATTTTCCTTTACTTTATAGCACTTTACCACACACTTGAATCTCAATAAATACATTTACTTACATGCACCAAATGGAAGTAAACAAAATTGAAGGATACATTTTCTTGGAGGACCTGCTGCTATATAGAAAAATCTGATATAGAGAGAAAAAAATAGCTTGGATAAGAGTGAATCTTATCAGGCTGGTGTTTTGCCATCTGCTTTCACGATCACATAGATGAGGGTAACCACCTAGTTGAACTCTAATATATCAGGCATCGTGGCTTATCCTAAAAATTAAATCCCAAACCATGTGCAGTTAGTATAGTAAAAATGCCAGTACATTTTAAGGCTATTTCTGATTAATTTGTAAAACTATTAGTGTAAAGGAAAAAAATCCAAACCTTAAATTATAAAATAAAATTAATTCTGCCACATTTTAGTTTTAAAATTATCCGATATAACATTAAATATTATTTCTACTTATAGGAAAGCACATTTAATATATAAAAAGTGAACCTTTAACTTAATTTTAAAGTAATTATATATTCTTGCTAAAATGATCATTTTATCAATCTAATTTTTTAAATAGTTTTAGGGTACAAAACAACATGATTAGACATTAAACACCCCTCCTGTCCCCAAGTGATAACGCCACCAAGTCTACTACCCATCTGACATCGGACATGGCTATTACAATACCATTGACTATATTCCCTATGCTGTACTCAACATCCCGTGAATGAAGACACACACACACACACACACACACACACATATTTAATTATAGTTGACACTCAATATTATTTTGTATTAGTTTCAGGTGTACAGTGCAGTGGTTATGCATTTATATAATCTATGAAGTGGTCCCCCCAATAAGTCCAGTAACCATCTGACACCCTACATAGTCTTTACATTATTGATTATAGTCCCCATACTGTATTTCACATCTTCGTGACTATTCTGTGACGACCAATTTGTACTTTCTAATCTCTTCACCTTTCTTACTCATTCCCCAGCCCCCCTTCCATCAGTTTGTTCTCTGTATCTATGAGTCTGTTTCTGTTTTGTTCGTTCGTTTATTCTGTTCTTTAGATTCCACATATAAGTGAGATCGTATGGTATTTGTCTTTCTTAGTCTGACCTATTCCCTTCAGCTTAATACCCTCTAGGTCCATCCATATTGTTACAAATGGTAAGATTTCATCTTTTCTTATGGCAGAGTATCAATCTAATTCTTAATATTAGACTGAGTCAAATAATATTTCTAGGTAGAATTAGATATCTTTTTAAATAATTTAAATAAAAACAATTCTATCTACCTACCTACCTACCGACCGACCTGTCTACCTATCTGCCTATCCTTCTAAATATTGGTTAGTGTTACTTTTGGCTGCAAACTACAATAAACCTTACTGGAGACCCCAAACGTAGAACAATTTTTCCGATATAACAGGAAGTCTGACATCAGCAGGGCACGCTGCTGGAGGTGCTCAGAATGTTCTTAGGGTTTCTTTTCTGTTTCTGATTTGTTGTCTTTCACTTGTGGCTTTCTCCCCACTAGTTATATGAATTCTGTTGCATCTTTAAGTATCCTGCCCTTATTCCAGTCAGAAGGGAAAGAGCAAAAGCAGAACAAACCAACCACCTACCAGACGAACATACCAGCCAACCATATCACTTTTAAAAAGCTGTCCCAGGAACCCCACTCCGTGACATCAGCTTATATGTTATTCCCCAAATCTTATTGCCCCAAATTGGTTTACATGGTCCCAATGATTGCAGTATGGCTAAAGAAAAGAAAAATTTTGGACAGGGACTGAGTCAGTTAACCAATAATGTCTGCCACCAAGGTTAAAGTTTAATTTATTACCTAAACACACACACATATGTTATATGTTAGTTATATATGTGTGTGTGTATATACATATATATGTATATATATACACACACATATATACATATGTATATATATATATATAGTTCACATATATAATCAGTCATCTATTGCCACTATAATGCTGTAATAGATAGCCCTTCCAAAACTCAGTGGCATACCATCATAAAACACTTCTCTTCCATGCATCAGCTGGTCAGCTGGGGCAGGTCTACAGGTTGTTGGGGCAGTATTGTTCATGTCTCTCATTTTTCTAAACCCAACAGACAACCCAGGGCATGTATTTCTCATGGCAATGGCTGGAGCACAGAAAGGTAAGCCCAATTTGTACAAACACATTTTAGGCCTTTGTTTGTATCACTCAACTGCCAACATCCCATTGGCCAAAGCAAGTCATATGACCAAGCCCAGCATCGGTGGGGAAGGGAGATATAGTCCTCCCTTGGAGATGAGGAGCTTAGGAGAGTGATGACTAATATACTGTTTTGGAAAAGAAAGGCTGTTGTTTGTAGAAGCAATTGAAATTAACTAATTTACCTGTTTTTAAAATCTAATTTCCTAAGTTTTAGCAAATTTTAGTCATGTTCTCTTATAACATTCCTAGATGGTTCTGATGAATCTCTTAAGTTCTTCTCCCTAGATTCACTTGACGTATTTTTTTCAAATCGATAATAACTAACACATTAATTGTGTCTTCATATTTGAATTTCATAGTGCAAATCCTCATCTCCAGGGTTATACTCTCAGAAATGTTTTATTTCACCAAATGTTTTTGTATTTCTAAAATACAGAGCTTGACAAGAGGCCAATTCCAGCTAAATAAGCAAAATCTTTGAAATATGGCTATATTTAGGCTCTAAATTCAAATTAACATTGATTAACCTCTTATGGTGCACAAAAAGATCAAAAAAAATATCAGCTATTGTGCTTTCCCCACCTGATTTCTGAAATTACATAGCTGTGGGCTGCAATATTGACAAAATACAAATAAAACATAAAATCAAAGCTATTACATGGATAATTGAAAATAGAATCTTTGAGCTAAAATTCCATGATCTTTTAACAGAAAGTGTTTTGGTCTTGAATTCTGCATCCAGTCTCCATTTTATTTGTATACATAAGAACTATTACAAATGAGAGAAAACATGGGATTGATTCTTATAGTCTCCATTTCCTAATGCAAATATAAAACTTACTTTAAATTGCACATTTAGAGAAACTTTTCTAATATATGATAGGAAAATGCAACGAATATTGATTAGAAAAAAATAAATGACATTTTTAATCAAGAGATTAAAATATCTTCCTGCCGTCTTGTATTGTGTAGATTAGATTATGGGGTTAAAATATTAATTTTCACTACAGCTTTTTTATGATGCTTATTATCCAAGTAAATTCAGCGACCAGTAAAGGTTTTACAATGTGAGAATATCCAGCAAAATTAGAAATTGTTCAAGAAAACAAACAGTTATTGATTTAAAAGCATATAATCTCTCTACATACTAAAAGCAACCTTTTTTTTTTTTTAATGTATTTGTAGCTTTAGCTTTTTACTTTTACATTTTTTTCACCCAAGTTTCCAGGTTGACAGCTACCTTGAAGCAAATGTGGGGCTTCATAAATCTTGCCACGTATATCTTTTGAAAGATCAAGATTATACTGATGTTTTCAAAGGGATTGCGTGGTAAATTATTAGTCATAAAAATGAGTAACAGGTTGGTCATGTGCCTAAAAAATCAGGAAGAATCTATCGGAAGTTGTTGAAGTAGTTCAGACATGAGCAACTCTGGGCTTCAGCCAGGGCTCTAGTGGTGGCTTTTGAATAAGTATCAGTAACAATAACCCTATGTGTTGTATTAAAAATGTAGAGCATTGTAATTATAAATTTATTTTTTGTGTATCTGGCAATGTTCCTTTTCGTAGTCATGATTGAAACATAGTGATGATTTGTCAGATGAGAAAAATAAGACTCAGGAGAGTTAAGTGACTTAGCTGGTATCATTAGAACTAACGAGTAATGATGTTAATGGTGCCCAATCAGATGTAATTTTCCACATGTTAAAAGTGCTCTTTCCTGCATTTTGTCTTGAAGGATTTGTGATTTATATTTTAAAGGAATAATTGATAGTTTTAGTGATAACCAGACTCTAAAGGATAAAAAGGAGGAAGAAGGAATGGCCATGCCTCAAAAGTAAAGGATGTAATTGAGAGGAGTGGGTGGAAGAGTTTGACCTAAGGACGAAAGAGCCAGATGGGGCGGTCCTGATTTTACTTGGAGATCTAGAACTGGAACTGATTAGAGAGGACTGGAAATACAGAAATGGAGTCATTGGCATAAGAACAATTATTGGACTATTGATTTTTTTGAGGTATGATTTACATATAATAAAATACTCTTTTTTTAAGAGTGCAGTTCAAAGGGTTTAACAATTGTATATCCTCATGTAACTGCTACCCCAATCAAGATACAGGACATTTCTATTGCCCAGAAAGTTGCCTTGTACACAAGCCCCCTATACCCCAATGAATTCACTGCCTCCTCCCAACCCACATACAATCACTTTCTGGTATCTGTCACCAGGGATTAGTTCTAGCCTTTCACTTAGGGAATCGTACACTATGTACTCTTTTGTTTCAATCTTCTTTCTCTCAACATAATACATTTGAGATTCTTGCATGTTGTGGCATTGCTAAGTAGTAGTTCATGTATGGATGTAACATTATTTATCCATTCACTTCTTGGTGAACATTTGTGTTGTTTCTTGTTGGGGCTGTTATCATAAGACTGTAGGAACATGCACGTGCAACTCTGCCTTGGGCATGTTTTCCTTTCTCTTAGGTACATGCCTAGTAGAGGAATTGCTGGGTCAACGGTAGATGTGTGTTTATTTTTACAGGAAACTACCAAGCAGTTTTTCAAGTAGCTGCATCCTTTTACATTCCCAACAGCAATGTACAGGAGTTGCAGTCGCTCTGCATCTCCAACTACCTTTGGTGTCCATAGTCTTTCTTAAAAGGCATTCTGTTGATTGTTTAATCTTTAAAATAGGATCTATTCAGTTCTGCACAGCAAAGAACACGATGCCAGGGACCCACTTTTGAAGACAGACCTGCAATGAGGAGGCAGGTGAAGAAAGAACAGTTAATAGGAGGGCCAGAGGGGCTACGAGATGCCTCAAGAAGATAGGGAGGAGTGATTTGTCAGTCAGCTCCTTTCCCTCTGAAGTTCCAGGAGAGTGAAAAATGAAGTCTGCTCACTTTAGCAAAAAATGAACTAAAGACAATACAGATTTAGTGGAGTTGTTAAAAGGACATATAAGCCTAGATGCAGCAAGTTAATGGGAAGGAATCATGAGTGCTGAAGAAGTAGCAGTCTGTGATTTTGCAGAAGCAAATGTAGAAATGTGGTTGTGAGGGAGAGGAGAAAAATAAGATGACACCAGAATAGTTATGGTCATTTGTATAGATTGGAGATCTGTCTACCCAGAGGGAAAGAACGTTTGAGACAGTTATTCAAATAATTGTGTTTGGAAAACAATTTAATTGCATGTCTGTGTGTGTGTGTGTGTGTGTGTGTGTGTGTGTGTACACATTATATATAATAAACTTGTTTAATAATTATGTGGACAGATCAGTGTAGGTAGCAATTATGAATATTTATCCATTCAAAATAAAATAATTAAAGGTCTAGTGTATGCCAGAGCCATTTTTATCTTCTCTCCGTTTTCGTTGTTGTTACATGTTTGTCTTCTTATCCACATGAACTTTGAAATTCTCCTTCTTTCTTTTGATCTCTTAACTTCAAACATAAATAAGGACTTGTAAACTTGGAACCGAGTATGTAGGTTGGGTCTTGGTTCATTCCAGTGAGAAAATACAGGACTTTCTATTAGTAGCCCTTTCATTTTCTAGCTCTATAATATTTTATAACTCTCTAATCTTCCCATCTCTTATCGATTAGAGACACGAGAGTCTCTTAAGTACTTTCCAGACTGCTGTGCCTGTACGGTGCCCAGGAACTAGAGCGTTACTTCTTTGAATTTCATAGAACTAAGGTCATAAAATCAAAGTTGCAGATAAACCTTACTGATTCATCCAGATACTCCTACCAAATCACTTTGAGTGACGCCCTTGTTCTACACAATGACATGACAAACATCAGAAGAGAATTCCTTCATCCTTATACTTCATTCATTCAGCGCTTATTGAACGTTTGCTATATGTAAGACACCATACTACACTTTGGGGACGAGACAAATAGAGAATGTCATCTTTAACATGCCAAGAATGATTTCATTTTCTGTCCACTATGAGATCTAGGATATTTGTATTCAAAGAAGATCTCTAGTGAATGAAAGTTTACCATTGCAGTAATTTGTGTTATTGCTCACATTTATTGAGCATTGAACATATGCCAGAAAGTCACCAGTCATCATGGGAGACCTGCCTGGCTCAGACAAAACCATCTTTATCATGGGGGCAAAAAAGATTCAAGATGGTCTCAAATGTCTTTCCAGTTTAGGAGTGCGGGGAAGCATCAACACTTTCTTTTTATCAAATCTGATGCTTGTAAAACCCAGACTTTGTTGATTTTGAGAATAAAGAAAAAGAACAGAGCTTTAACTGGAAGACAGAGATGTATATTGTGCGGTGCAGAGCACAGATAAATTAGATAGATAAATTATCTATTAGGTTAGTAATAAATTAGATTACTTAAGTGTATCTAATAAATTTGTTAACCTAGTGTTTCGTACTTTTGTGGGCTAGTTATAAAATAGGTAAACCCTGCATAGAACAGGTTAATCCAAACATTCCTTCATGATCCTTGCACTCTACATACATAAAATATCCTTTGAAGATGAATATGGGGAATTGAAGGTGGTACAAAAGTCAGAATGAAAAGGGTTAAAGTTTTGAAATTACTTCATCAGGAACAAAAGGGGAACTTAACGCTATTTTCAAAGTTATGTTTAAATAAATTGAACATTATTGTACAATAGGGTTTTACTGTTTGAACTGGGACAAATGTAAAGAAGGAGGATTCCACATAATAATGTTGTGTATTTTCTTTACTAAAATATACAGAGGTCTTACAACCATGTATTTGCAATTTTTTAAAGGCTTTTCCAATATATGACAATTTTTAAAGGTGAATGGAGGCTCTGGTTCTGCTCCACCACTGTCAAGCAGTGGACCTAGAGTGTGCTGCGTAACGTCTGTGGACATTTCTTTCTTCCAAGCAGAAGGCAAGGGGTTTGGACTAAATGACCCCTGAGGTCCTATTCAGGTCTACAATGTACTAAGCCAATGATTTATTAACATACTAGAGTCCAAGCCTTCCTCAGCATCTGGGAACCATCCAGTATTTTTTGCCATTTATCATGAGGTTCCAAGTTGGTGTTTCTTCTCTATTATGATGCACGATAATGATGTCTAGAATGATAGCTTCACCTTAAGTAGGAGAGCATGTATATTGTGGTTTAGCACAGTTTGTTCCACATTTATATATTCTTTTATAATTCAATTTAGGTAATCAAGCAAGTGTTTGGAATTTGGGGCTTTACAAATCTGTCAAATATGATTTAATTTAATGGTAATGAATAATTTATAAGAGATACAATAGAAAGCATCAAGAACTTTACATGTGAAAAATATTCATCATGACGACAATGGTTGTTAAGGAAAAAGAGTCCTAATCCAGGTAATTAATTCAAGTCTAGGCTCCAAGCTTGTTAATTCTGTGTTTCCCCGAAAATAAGACCCAGCCGGACAACCAGCTCTAATGTATCTTTTGGAGCAAAAATTAATGTAAGATCCGGCCTTATATTATATTGTATTATATTACATCACATTACATTACATTACATTACATTAGACCGGGTCTTATATTAATTTTTGCTCCAAAAGACGCATTAGAGCTGGTTGTCCGGCTAGGTCTTATTTTCAGGGAAACACGGTTGTTATTGTGGACTAACAAAAGGAGTTTGTCAACGATAAACTCTGAGAACAGGAGATAGCATCTGGTGTCAGAAAAGTTGCTTTTAATAATCATTTTCAAGATGACACCTATGGAATCCTAGGTTTTAAATGTTTAGGGTTCATTTTAATGAATTTTAGTTTTTAAGTTGTAGTAACACAATCACATATAAGGGAGTTGCCTTCCAACATTTTACAAACTGGGAGCCTATAAGTATGTTACTTTGTACCACCAGATTATCTTATTTGGGGGGCGACTCACAAAACGGATCTCCCATCTCTGTTCATATGTTTAAAATTCCTGTAAACGTAATTCTCGAGGTGGTGAACGCAAGAACTTGGCAGAGTGCCTATAACGTAGTAAGACCTCCGTAAATGTTAGATGTTGCTGCTTCCTGTTATCACTGTTTCTATATATAAAAGTTGTCACTTTGCCCTAGTTCTTTTCAAATTCATGTCTACAGATGTCCACTCGCATAAAATTGCACAGCTGAGCACATGACTAGAGCACACGTGCCAGACTCAATTAAACGTCAGGCCAAGTCAGGCACATGTGTTCAGCATGTGCCCTCACCGTGGTCGAGCAGTCACTTGTATAATAACAAGTGAATGTTTACCATGTGTGCCCAAGGTGATGTATTTGAAATCGCCGTGGTCCTTATTTTCTAACTTTAATAATAATAGTAATAAACAATATATACTTTCATTAGAAATTTTTATTAATTATCTTTGAAACAAAAATGTACATTGCTCCATTTCAGGCTTCTGGGCCGTTGTTTTCTTATTAAGGGAGGACACATATGTACGTGGGTACCTTATTAAGGGAAGACACATGTACGTGGGCACAGCAGAATACATTCATGTGACCTTCATAAAGATCAAGATATAGAATATTTTGAATACCTCACATGGGTCCTTATTCCCTTCCACATAGTAATAATCTAGATTATTATAGTACTTGTCCCCTCAGAGATAATCTAAATTATTCTAATGGGAGAAGATTCTAAGATCACAAGATGGCCTGTCAAATTCTCTGACCATCTATAACTAGGAATTTCAGTGGCTGTAGATTCTTTTATACTCACTAATTGAAACAAATATAAGATAATTTGGATGCTGCCATTGCTGTTACAAAAACTGTCCAATTTTAGTATTTATCAAAATACATCATTGTTCTTTTCATATTCACTTCATGATAATTATTAAGGATTTTCATTCATAATATAAATTTTTTATAACTAAATATCGCTTTTATCTTTTTTATATTTTGGGATTCTGTGTACAATTTTCTTGTTAAAAGGCTTCTAGAACTAGCAATTTTCATCTAAGAAATGCATACACATTCGTGTGTTAGGATTCACTGGTTTGCTGGAGTCAGTTGAGAGGAAAGAGTGTAGTTGCAGCTGACTGGCTGGAAATGTCATTTAATCTGCTGTCGGTGCCATAGCCATAGTGAGTGACCTTCCAAACTGGGGTTTCTTTATGTGTCATTGCCTGTGTCTGTGTGACTATGTATATGAACATGGGGAGAAAAGCAGTTGGAAGCAGCTGATTTAGGTCAGTGGCTTGCTGTGTTTAGTGCATTCTACCAACCAAGATAGCAACTTGTGGGGAAAAACTTTTGAGACTACTCCAGCATGATGCCCGTGAACTAGATTCCTGTTTTCACAATTGTATTCTCTGGTCCACAAGGATCATAATTCCAGAACAATAGCCAGGACATTTTGATCTGACGACAGAATTGAATATTTCTGATTCCCTTTCCCATTTCAAAAGAAATTTCAGGATAATTTATATAAACGTGCGTAGTATTGTGTAATTAAAAAAATAACCAGACAAACAAATCAAGTTACAGGAAAAGTAATGCAAGAACAGTTAGCTAAAGCTAAGGAACTGTTAATACGTCGATGTGCAAAGCATGAGGTTCTGCATAATAAAAGGAGGCAAGATGCTAGTGGCGTGTCCGTATGTACGTAAAGGTCACTTGGAAGAGGCTTTAGGACAGTAGCCATAAAATATTGCCCTAAAAGGACAACGATTGTTTTGGACCTGACAGCTTATTTGAAATGACAGTTAATGTGGCAGGGGAAAAAAATGTCAATTCAATGTGGAAGTATGAAAAATTGCATTGAAATTATACTACAATGTCACTTATTTGTATAAACATAGTTTCAACTGCATCATTAGATAATAGTGTAAAAATAAATTGTAACTTTTACTGCATGTGAATAGACATGAATATACACTTGCATTAATTAAATCTAATAAAAATTTCTATTCCCTGGCTTTATGAAAAATGTAACTTACACATATCTATTCACTCTGATTATCATATTCTGTTTGTGTCCATTTAATTTTCAGATAACTTGAAGAAAATAAAGTGAAATTGGGCTGTGTTAGAGATTTTGAGAGCAAAGAAAATGAATTCTTTTGAGATTTATTTCTCATGATTTTGACATGCGGAATGTATGTTCCAAGAGGTAGTTCCCCTTTTTCATCAAAAATGTCAAGCTCAGAATAGAAAATTTTTCTTCCACACAATGTGTTATTTTTCTTTCCTGGAAGAGTGAATATGATTTAGTGGAAGCTCAGGAACTGGGTGTCCTTACTCTGAATTTTAATTCCATCTTTATGTTCTGCTGGCTCTGTTTGCAAGTCGTCCAGCCTCAGTACTTACATCTGTAAAATGGAGGTAAGAGTTCCTCACCTATTTAAGACTATGATGGAGGAAACAGCAGAATTAGCTGCAGAGTTCTGCTTCTTTGGAAGACTGTTCCTACACTGTGCTGTGGCCGTCCATGAAAATTCCCTAAGGGTGCTTTCTTTGTAGTACTTGACCGCTGGGACCGTGACCAACACTATGTGCAGTGGAGAGAATGCAGTTACAATCATATGTATCTCTATTACGTGGTTCTGAGTCCCGCCACCCTAGAGAGTATTGGCTATTATTGCTGCAAAATTGTGTCAGGAGGGGTCACTTCCCAAAATACTTGATAATTGGAAGGATTAACTTCCACTCTAATCACAAAATGGTGCCATTAAAAAAAAGAAGAAATTAAAAATACACTTATGTCATAACAAATGTATTGGCCAGAGCAGACACATATGGGTTTCTGACTTAGATTTTAAAACCTTAAATTATAATAAGAAGAGTAAGCTTTACTGTTTGGTCTACTATTTTAATGGAAAGGACTACATGTATTATAGAAAAGATAGAACAATTCAACAAAATGTAAGGATTACCTATGAAAATCAGAAACAAAGACATTTAAGACCTATTTTTATAAGCAACTGTGGATTGCTGAAGTGTTTTTAGTTTATAAAATGTTGTTTGAAAGCTAAGTACCATTATATAAACAGTGAGTAGGAAGGAGGGAAAGGAAAAAATGTGTGCTGAGCAGTGATTGAGAGCCGGACAAACCACATGCCACATTTCCCTTTATCTGCTCAACTACATAAGGTAGTGTGAATATTCCTGCTTCAGGTCAGTTCTTAGTCCCTGTGTGGCCAGAATCTCACTCTCTGACCCTGGGCAAGTCATGTAGTGTTATCCTCAGTCAGGTTTTGGGTGAGGTGGGCATGGACCAGGTGGTCTATAGAATGCTTTCTGGCTCCGAATTCTGTCAGGGTAGTTGAAAAAGAAATACGTTTAGAATCAATGCTCCTTTCTGTCTGACTAGCGCAATTGAGACACCCAACAAGTCCCAGAACCGCTTAGGGTACTCATTTACAGAATGCAAATACAGTAAAGTCTTTCCGTTCTGCTACAGGATTTCTGTGAGGATGGAACGAGATAACATTTGTGAAGGTGTTCTGTGCACTCTCAGTACTTCCCAAATGTACAGTATCACATGATCCAGCAGTCACAGCCTTACTGAAACACCAATGGTTGAAAATATTTGTAGAAAAACAAAGGCATGCAAACCTTCCCTTTATAGGTTGCGATGTATGCAACCCTTTTGTGTTATCAAGAGTTTTTATGCTCTGAGCTCACCATAGTAACACGAAACTCATTCTCAGTCGCTTTGACTTTTATTAATGACTCAACCTGTTCTTATTCAAAGAAAATGGAGTCTTAATAGCTTTCAGAAATAGCAACAAGCTATTTTGAAATGCACACAAAGTGTGAAATTTTTGTTAGCAGGAACTCAGCAGTTTGCTGAGTCTATATATATAGTTATCGACTGTGAAGGCATGAGCACTAGTCAGTTTTCACTAGGCTATGACTTCGCGTAATTAGCAGAATGTGTAGGTGCCCGTTTCACACTTTATAAGAGCAATTAATTGCAGAGAATTTCCATTTGTCTTGCTGGTTACTTAATTTGAAATTTAATATATAAAGTTAAAACAAAAATCAGAAAGATACGAAAGCAATTTCATGGGACAAAATCTTTTTAAACAGAACTAGAAAGCTGGCATGTAGATGAAGGGAACATGATGTGTGTTTGTTACAAGAGCACAAAAGTGGTTTACACGGACCCAGGGCAGACCTGGCCTTTATAGAAATGCTCTAAGCAGTTACTGGGAAACCTCCCTGTGGTCCATTGTAACCACCCATTGCAGAAGTTAAATCCCGAAGGAAGCAATAGAAATATGATTTTTTCCTTTCTTTTTATTTAATAGAAAGCTTATTCTATTTTTCTGGGCCTGGGGAAAAAAGTTAATAAACAGAAATGATTTAAATCAGGCATTTCTTGTCAAAACTAAAAATGTTGGTGTCATTTTTAAAAATGTAGTTGGGATTCCAAGTAAATTCAGTAGTGTTCTGTGAGCTTGTTAACTGACCATGGTTTGGAATTAGCATACATATGCATATTGAAATAGAACATGATAGCCAATGTGAAAAATGTGTGTGTCAGGCGTGTGTGTGGCTTGCAAAGCAAAGCATATTAAAGTTCATGAAGATGTTAAGTTTTTATAAAAGATAATAGGAAGAACAGAATGGCATAATTTCAAGTTAACATTTTGCAAATATATTTCCAAATTGCATACGTGTGGATAAATTCTTGGTCAAGGTAAAAAAACAAAACAAAAAACAGGATCTATACATACAGACACTCATGAGGCTACACTGGCACTCCACAGTAATTCACATAAGCCAAATAGAAATACTCTATTTTTGAAGCCCTTGAACCCTTATATTGGTCATGCTGTTACCTGAAAAATCCATTATTTAATCCGTCCATGATTTGCTTCGCATGGTGTGAATGAATCAAACCCGAGCTGGCGTGTGCATAGCATACTGATACACACGTGAGAGGAAGGGAATTTCAAGGTCCCGGCTCTTCAGCACTGCTCAGCATACAGAATACAGTAAATCAGTCCAGCTGACTGACTTGTTCGGCCCTGCCCAGATTGATGATGCTTTTGTAAGCACAACCACAATTAAGAGACGGATTGGCAAATGAGAGCCCCTGACAATACAGCACCTTTACTATAAACGTTCTTTATTTTTTTCACTTTTTAAAAAAGATTTATATTAAAATATAGCTAACATACAACATCATATTAGTTTCAGGTATACACGATAGTTATTGAGTCGCATGCCAGCCACTCATCTGATATTAAATCAACACCCAATTTGTGCACGTATAGACTCAAAACTTAAAAAGAAATTAAAGTCACCTTGCAACCACTGGTTCACACTTTCTAATCAGCAGATAATTTGTGTAGTTGGTTTAACATTTAATTTCCAAAATACTGGTTATCCTGGGATTCTTACAGAATGGAGTCTACTACAGCTATAATGATTTGAGTTTGTCTTGCTATTTAACAGGATATTGCAATACTCTGGTTACTTTTTATTAAAAAATTAAGCTTTTACATTTCTTCATGAGGAATAGCCCTAGTTATGTACAAATTGAGAGCTGGCAGTTTTGTGACAGCCTTGATTGTAGTCTCTTAGCATTTAGCCTGTCCCCAATACCCGGAGACATAGACTCATCTTACTAGTTATTTCCTTTGCTTAGGAGGAAAATGAGACACAGAGACATGGTGGCAGCCCTAAGCAGACATCTCCACTGCAACAAGGGAACTCTAGTAGGCCAGGGCAGATCACCATCATAGCTAAGACTTCTCTAGAGCATGCTGTGCTCCAGGCATTATTCTGAATAAGAGGAAGTACGAGGTCGGACAATTATGTTCATGAACTCATCCAACTATATACCTCATTGCTGAATATCACTACGGTCACCTTCAAAGTACTCCCCTTGGGAAGCTATACACAGACACCCTTCAAAGCAATTTTGGAACTTTTTCTGGAATGGCCATCAGAGCGGTCATCGTATTACCCTTGATGTCTTGAATATCATCAAAATGCTTTCCTTCCGATATTTCCTTTATCTTCGGGTAAAGAAAGAAGTCATTGGGGGTCATATCAGGTGAGTAGGGAGGGTGTTCCAATACAGTTATTTGTTTTCTGGCTAAAAACTCCCTCACAAACAGTGTTATGTGAGCTGGTGCATTGTTGTGATGCAAGAGCCATGAAAGTTGGCGAAAAGTTCAGGTCGTCTAACGTTTTCACACAGCCTTTTCAGCACTTCCAAATAGTAAACTTGGTTAACTGTGTGTCCAGTTGGTACAAATTCATAATAATCCTTCTGATATCAAAAAATTTAGCAACACTGTTGCAACAAGTTCACGAAGTTAATTGTCCGACCTTGTAAGTACCCCACTATAAAGATGGGGAAACTGAGGCATAGAGATGAGTTATCTTATACCACCCAAGTCACAACCAGTAAGGGGGAGAACCGGTAGTGGTTGAACCCGCGTAGCCTGGTGCGCAGTCTGTGCTCTTAAACAGGCGCTCTTCAGCCCATCTGTGACATTGTTGCGATGTTTGAACTCTCTCATCTGGAGAGCCCTTCAGGGTGGGTACGGTATTTTATGTGTTTATACATCGAGCCTGGCACACAAACTAAGAAATGGTTTCGATTCATTAATTATTATTTTCAAATATCAAATTTGCATTTGATCACTTGTACAACTACTGAATCATGTTGCTTTTATCCTCATCTCCAGGGCAGGAATGGCAAGAGTGGAAACATAAATTGGTCGTATGTTAACTTTATCATTTTTTTAAATCATGGCATTTCTATTTTACTGTTCGGTAATATGCAGTTTTTAGGCCTGTACTTTGTGTGTTGTTGTTTAATGCACTTATGGATTTTTTATTATCTTTATTTTTCAATTATAGTTGACATTCAGAGTTATTTCATATTAGTTTCAGGAGTATAGCATAGTGGTTAGATATTTAAGTAATTTACAAAGTGATCCCCCAATTAGTCTGCTGCCCACCTGGCATGATACATAGTCATTAACATATTACTGACCGTATTCCCTGTGCTGTACCTTACATCCCATGACTATTTTGTGACTACCAGTTTGTACTTCTTAAGCCCTTCTTCTTCGTCACCCTGTCCTCCAAACCCCCTCCCATCTGGCAACCATCAGGTTGTTATCTGAATCAATGAGTCTGCTTCTGTTTTGTTCATTTATTTTGTTCTTTACATTCCACACATAAGTGAGATCATATGGTATTTTCTTTGTTGTCTGACTTACTTCACTCAGCATAATACCCTCTAGGTCCATCCATGCTGTCTCCATGTATCGATTTTTTTATTCTGTTTTTACCTATGTTGATTCTTCTTATTTCTGCAGATATCTCTGGGACTCTGTCTTTCTTTTGTTCAAAGCAAAAATAATGCTAAATAATAAGGATGGATTTGTGGGCAATTTCCAGACCTAGCCTATTTTGCATAACATCTGTATTTAATCAGGGACTACAAATTTAAGCAAACTGCTCTAATCATATTTTGTAAATTTAGTTTGTCTTGATTGTTTCAAACAGTATCAGTATTGGTAGATTTCCATGTGGGTTAATTCTATTTTATGGCCATTCATCCTTCCACATTTTTCAATAATGATGATTGAGGGAAAATAGTCCCAACAAAAAATTTGCAGAATTTTTTGAAAATAGTAGTTTACAGAATTGTACACCTGAAATCTATGTAATTTTACTAACAATTGTCACCCCAATAAATTTAATAAAATTAAATTAAAAAGAAAATAGTAATTTACCTACTTCAAAAATCATAACCTCACTTGTTGACAGTGGTGTTACGGACATTATTCTTGTGTTTGGCCAGAGCACGTGAGGAATATGAGTACTATGAAAGCCCACTATAAAATTATTTGGATAATATATTGTATGGTTGTTTTTCTGAGCAACAACCAGTTCTCCAACCCTCTGACACCAGTGGGTCCAGCAATCCACATTCAGTTCTGATGCTAACTACCCAGTTAGATAGACTCCACAGATGAAGGGCCCAGTCCAATAGGACTGCCCCACTGTGGATGTCAGCCAGACAACCCACAGCTCTGCCTGGCCAACTACAAATACGAGGATTCCCATGACCCCTCTTAAGTTCAATAATTTGCTGGAATGACTCAGAACTAGAGCAGTGCTTGACTTATGATTACCAGTTTATTATAAAGGATGCAACTCAAGAAAAGCCAAATGGAAGAGATGCACGGAGCGAGGTATGGGGGATAGTCATGCAGAGCTTCCGTGCCTTCTCTGGAGATACCATCCTCCCAACATGTCAGTGTGTTCACCAACTCAGTAGCTGTTTGAATCCCATCGTTCGGGGAGTTTTATGGAAGTTTCATTGCACAGGCATGAAATCACTGGCCATTGGTCTTTGAATTCCATCTCCAGCCACTCTCCCCTGCGTAGGAGTGAGGCCGAAAGTTCAAACCCTCTAACCATGGGCTTGTCTTTCTAGAGACCAGCCCTCATGGTAAAGCTATCTAGCCCCACCCTCACCATGGGTCACCTCAGTAGCATAAACTCAGATGTAGTCAAAAGGGGTTTGTTATTTTGCTGTCACTTAGGAAAGAAAGTCCAAGAGTCTTAGGAGCTCTGTGTCAGGAACACAGGGCAAAGGCCAAATATATATATTTTTATTATACTGTATATATGCAGACTAATATTGTATTATAAGCAATATTTTGATACATAAATTAGGTTCTCACTTAAAGAGCTCAGAATACTTCAAGACTACTTTTACACATAATTCTCAATTGCAAGCAACATCCTTTAGCAAATGTGAAATTATAAGTAACTAAATTTTGCTGAATATTCTACTACTCTAGCTAATTTCCATTGAACATTTTTTTTTAAGTAGATTTACTTCTTTGTTCATAAAATAAACAGAGTGGGGCTTTTTTTAAGAATGTGGCATGAGAGTCTGTCAGGACTTGAATTTCAAGTCTGGTGTGTGACCTTGGGCTAGGTATGTATCAGCCTCTGTAAGCTACCTCTTCTCATTTACAAAGTAGAAATGATGATACTTATCTCATAGGTCTTAGCACAGTACAAAGTTCAGAGTAAGCTGTCACTTTTAAGAAAATACTTGTGCATATGTAGGGGTTGAGTGTCACAGAACATCATGCTTTCTTGGCTTCTCGAGGATTTACTCAATTTTCCCTTCTCAAACATTTTAAGCTGTCTTTTTAGTTGCATGTTCCACCTAACATACAGAATTAGAGCTTCCATTTTCTTGAGAAAAAAAGAAAAACCAAATGACCTTTGTCTGGAATTCCAGGTACGTATTTCTCTTCTTTTGTGAAAAAGTTTCTGAAACAGATGTTGTTTTCCAACATTCTTTTATCCTCACTTTGAAGCATTAACACTCTACAGCCCTTCTGTAGCTTGACCAAAAACCTGTTCCTATTATGATTACTCGTCGACCCATCTAATGGTTCTTTTTCACTGCCCTCCCTTTTAGACAATTTGGCAAAGTGATGGAGTTTACATCTTTTCTCTTGTTTTTTTCTTTTAAGATTTTTTTTTTTTTTTTAAAGATTTTATTGGGGAAGGGGAATAGGACTTTATTGGGGAACAGTGTGTACTTCCAGGACTTTTTTCTCCAAGTCAAGTTGTCCTTTCAGTCTTAGTTGTGGAGGGCGCAGCTCAGCTCCAGGTCCAGTTGCCGTTGCTAGTTGCAGGGGGCGCAGCCCACCATCCCTTGCAGGACTCCAGGAGTTGAACTGGCAACCTTGTGGTTGAGACCCCATGTGGGATTCGAACCGGCAGCCTTCAGAGTTAGAAACACGGAGCTCTAACCGCCTGAGCCACCGGCCCGGCCCCGGAGTTTACTTCTGATACTACCTTTTTACTGCTACCGAGTTTCCCTGAAAATAAGACCTAGCTGGACAATCAGTTGTAATGCATCTTTTGGAGCAAAAGTTAATATAAGATCTGGTCTTATTTTACTATAAGACTGGGTATAATAAAATATATAATATACCCGGTCTTACATTAATTTTTGCTCCAAAAGACGCATTAGAGCTGATTGTCTGGCTAGGTCTTATTTTGGGGGAAACAGGGTTATTTTCTCGCACTGACTTTTCCTTCTACTTCCTTTTCCTCTTGCCCCCGATTGTAAGGTCAGTCAGCAGCCCTGCACAACTCTGCCTCTGCAGGTTTTTCTTTAGACAGCTCACCCACTTTTTCAGCTGCAGCTTTCCCGTTTGTGAAAATCAAGTCCATTCTTGTAAGTCTGCCCTCCCTCCTGAATTGCAGTCATTCGTTTCTAGCTGCCTAAAATGAAAACCATGTTTCCCACCATTCCTGCAGTCTCTCAGAAGTTTAGTGTTCCCTTTACCTTCCTCTAGCCAGTGTCACCAGGTTTTGCAATTCTTCTTATCTCATCTGCTCCTTTCTCTCCCTCCCCTCAGGACCTCTTTTAGACTTTGTCCCTTTACATCTGAACTATTGCAGTATCGTCAGGTTTATCTTTTCCAGTCATTCTGCACACCACTTGCAAATGAATCTTATGTGATAACATTACTCCTCTGAAATGAAGTCTTCCAGCAGCTTTGCACTTTCTAGAGAGAAAAATCCTACATCTCTCACCTGTCATCAGACATTCCACCTTGAGGGCGGCCCCTGTTTTTCTGAACAACTCCTTCCAACTCAGGTAGCTGCATGCTGTACTCAGCTTTTCCACTTCTTCCTCTTTGCTCCTGTGTCTTGCCTCGTTTGCACACTTGCACTCCGGGCTGCTTCTCCATGCCTGCTCAGGACCTGTGCCCTGTGAAGCCCAGTCCACATCGCATACCATCAGTTTGAAGTGATTTTTGTCTCCCTGGCCTCTTAAAGTCATCAATGTTTCCATTTTTTCATTATCTACCATCTTGGGATGACTCTTCGGATGTTCTTAATCTTGTATCGTTATTAGGTAACCTTAATGTTACCTAAATTGGATGGCAGGTGCATTGAACGTAGTAGTGCTTAATACATCTTAGTCAATTCTTTCTGTGTATCTGTTTTCAATCACAATAATGACCTGGTGCTTCATAAGCAACCAGAACAATGGAGTTATCAGTGTCAAATTCAGAAATAACCAAAATAACTAAACCAGTTGTGCTTTGCTTTACCTGTGTTGTTAATTTAACAAGCACTACATGTTTGGGCATGATAAACTCTGTACCATCTGAGGCCAGTGCTACATGTAGCTGAGGACAGAGAGTGCTGGAGGCTGATGCGGGGCAGAGAACAGAGTGGTGAATTTGAACGCAACTAGTGTAAATGATGTTGATCAATCATAGCGGGCCGGGCATGTTTTGGAAGAACTTATATAGTGGGTGTGTTGCTCTTTGTCCAATCTCTTGGTTACTGATGTATGATACGTCACGTACTCCTTGCCAGTCTCCACAGACACCTTTAGCTCTGTGGGTACTTATTGATGTGTTTGGCAGCTCTTGGCCTCAGGTGCCAAGTCCTGAAATAAAGTATCTCTGCATAAGCTAGTAAGTCAGTTCCTGTCTCCTTACCTTAAAGTCCTCCGAGCTTCCTGGCCAACTGCTTCGGCAGTGAGGGAACTGCCTCTGCCGCTGTCTGCTGATCAGACTGCTCCGTGATTCAGTACCAAATCCCTCTCCTGGGTGCCATTCCCTTTGATATAAATGGTGTCCACCTGAACACAAATCAGGATTTACACGCACACACATACACATACACAAATACATAAATTCATTTCTTTTAAATACATTATTTAAAATAATTAAAGATAATCGGTACCTGTAATTATCAGATTGGGGTTTCTCTAGTATTTGAAATTTTATTGTAAGTGAAATGTAAGAAGCCACCTTTTCTCCTTAAATAGGGCTTATCATCTTTGGAGTCTAGTTTTGTCATTTTCATCACGCCATGAACCAAAGAATATAAAGTTTGTCCTACTCAAAGAAAAAATGGTCCAGTCTAGTAAGCAATAACGCCTTCTTGAGAGAATACTATATTGTAATAGATCCAATTTGCGGTGACAAAAAGCCCATATTACATACTTTAACGTTGCCTCTTTTTTTTTTTTTTTTTTTGCCTAAATGAGGCATGTTAAAATTAATGCAGCCAGAGGCAGTAAAAGCGTTTGAAGTAATTCTTCTGCTACTCACTATTCTTTCTCGACAGAGCACACCACATTAAAGGTGTTACCAGTGTGACTAACAGAATAACTACCAATCAGAATGTCTGTCCATTCAAGAAATTCCTCCAACTCAGTCCACACTAACAAGTAAAATCAAAGTATTTCAGTTCATGTATTAAAGGACAGAAACCTTAATGCACCATACAATGAACACTCAAAATATTACATCAGACTTATAAAATACACAAAATGAAGTGGAAACCTGAAGCAATTCAGTTATCAGGGTAGCTCAGGTCAAAGCAGGAATTTGAGATCTGTATTACCTAGATAAATAGCGGCTTCCAGATTATAGGTTGTTCTGTAGACATAATCTAAATTTTCCCTCCAAAAATCTCACCATAGAATTATTTTTATTAACCTTTTAAAATGTATTTATCTTTTTTCTTTTACTCCTTTCTACCACTTTTCAACATACCTATTACTAGTAATTCTGTGCAAAAACCATGATGCTGAAAGCAGTAGAATTGATTGATCAGTTTATTTACTAAAACAAAAAAAGTGCGTAAGAGAGAATGTGCAGCCAGAGAGAGAGAGATATATTCTATATATTTATAAACAAATATAGAATGAATGTTACCCATAGTAACTGTTGAAAAGAATGGAAAAAATACATTCCTAAATAAAAACGGCAAAAGTAGTTTTTAGAAGCTCAATATTGCTTATTTCGTATCCTAGCAAAGGAATAGCACTTTAAAAATGTTGTACTTTGAAACAATTTTAGGATTTAAAAGTTGCAAAAATACTCTAGAAAGTTTACAGATACCCGTTTGTGTCTTACATCATTGTAGCACAGTTATTCAAACCAATAGAGTATCTTTGTTTCACCACTGCTAACTAAACTACAGGCCTCATTTGAATTTCACCAGTCTCTTCACAATGGCCACTAATTTTCCCCAAATTTCTCCTGAGGCGAGGAAGTGATGGGCGTGTCTGCTTTTGCAGCCTTGCTGGGATGGGTCCAGTGTGCGGCAGACAGGGCTGGAGGCTGGCTGATGTGAGGCCACAGAACCCATCACGGTGGGTGCAAAGGTTTTCTTGGACAACACATAGGTCACACTACTTTCCTCTCACCTCTTCCACTCCATATTTTATCTTTAATACATGTGTATTACATTTAAGTACATGTATTAAAGTATATGTATATGGATATGTATCATTTATTTTCCAAGATTATTGCAAGAACAAATATTAGGAAAGATAAAAAGGCTACTGTTGTAAATTCCCATCATCATCTTTTATTTTTACCTCAATGTTTAATGTGTGCCTTCTTTGTACTAGACGTAGGGCTCCGTATCGGACGTGTAGGGCAGAGCTAAGGAGAAATAGTTCCTGCTTCTCATCAAACAGTCCTATCTATATAGAACTAAAAGCCTGACAAGTGCTGTGAATGACAGAGAGAATAATGAGCGTCTACAGATGTGATCCTTTTTGGTGAGTCATGGGGAACAGTGTGACAATTGAGTGAGCGCTGGGGGTGAGTAAGAGTTAACTAAGTGAAGGGGCCAGAGCCTATTGGGGGTTCCATATAAAAGCAACAATATGTGCAAAGGCACTGAGCTCAGAGAAACTGAAAGGAGACCAAGATGACTGGATCACAGGAAGCAGCGGTTCGTGGAGGGGGATACTGTTGGGAAGGGAAGCGGGAGAGCTGAGCAGGGGCCAGGTCACAGGCATTTGGGCCATGTTGAGATTTGGGTCTATTTCAAGAGTGATGAAAAGCCACTAAAGGGGTAATGGAGCAAGAAGAAGAGATTTGCCTTTTAAAAATAACACTATGGCTCTAGTGCAGGAAATGGATTGAGGGAGAAGGGTTTGGGATTAGTGCTGGACAGAGAGAAGAGTGGGTTCAAACAGGTGAGTGACTGCCGAAATGAGAAGATGACAGTGTGAGGGATTGAAAGGGGATTGGATATGGGGAGAGTTCAGTCAAGGATGCCTCCAGGGTTTCTGGGTTGTTTGCAGAATTGATCATCAGGGCCATTGACTGTCCCAGGCGGCCCTGAAAGAGAAACAGATTATTTTTCGTTTTTCTGACATCAAGAGAAGGGTAGAGAGATCTTGTTTTACTCTCTTAATATTGATCATGAGATCACATGAGCCTACGTTGTGTTGTGAAATGCCAGCTTCTCATCAGGACGTGGGGTTTCTGACATTCTGTGAATGAGTAGGACGATTTGAAGTCATCCAAGAAGGTGGGCTGTTCCCTGGTGTTCCGGCCTTGGTCTGCAGGTCGGATCACCTACATTCTGCCTCCGTGAAACCCAGGGCTTTGCAACCATTTATATGATAGAGATGCTCACATCTCCAGCTCTCTTCTTAAAACTCGCTGCTGAACCCAGAACATGCACCTAACAGAAAGTCATTGCGTTTTTTTCAGTTGTTTGTTTTTTAAAATCCCAAACATGATCCGTATTCCCTCTAGTGGCTCTTCTAATTACCCATTTCAGAACCCTGGGTGTTTTGCTTTCTTGATTCTGCTTTGCCTCCACACGTCTTGCATATATTTCCATCAAGGCCCAGGTATAACAGTTTATTATGTGTCCATCTTCCTCTGATTCCTTGTCCTACCCACCGCCGTTCCCACTCCTGTCATCGTAGACCCTGTGTGGCAACGCTGCTACAGTAGCCCTCCAGTGGTGTTCCCGTATGGTTCTGTATTCTCTTAGGCCACTCTCTGCACTATTGCCAAGGTGATTTTTTCTAATACGTGAATCTAGTAGTGTTAGTTCCAACCTTAAAAGCCTTTAGTGGTTGTCCTTCAATTCTCTTTGAGGTAATTAGTTAGCACAAGATCTTCCCTGATCAGCCCCCTATTTATTACATAATCCCCTCCAGGCCTGCCAGACCCTTTACTCTAGTCACCCAGTACAATTTGTAGTTTTGCTATTGGACATATCCACCCTTTATAGCCTGTCTATATCGTCGTAGGGAAACATCGAGGTCTACGCCAAAGCTTAATTCAGATGCCCCTTTTCTGTCCCCTCATGGCCATTTACCACATTGCACCACAATGGTCAGTTGTTTGTCTAAACACGTGTTGTACTATTAGCTTCCTGAAGTCAGGAGCCATGTGTTAATAGATGGTATGTACCCCCACCCCTAACACAGTTCACAGTACTTCAAAGCCTAGAACAGTGTCTGGCACAATAGATGTTCAATTAATATTCAAATTAATGAATAAATAATAGGTATGCAATAAATGTTGGTTAAATTAAATATATAAGTGGTGTATATATGTCTGTGAGCAAAAGAGGAAAGATTGATATTATTCCAAAGCTGATTGCCGCAATCACTAACTCCTTATTCAGACATTTATTTATTGATCTGTATTCTAGATCGGGATTAACATTCTAGCTCTTCTCCCCCTAATGTTTCTAAGAAACTTGCCCCTCACACCTTCAATTCACTCTCATACTTAGGTGGCTAATTTAACTCCTCTCCTTGAAGTATCTTCATTACCATCATTCACTTCTGATTCTGAAAGTTTTACTTATCCTTCATGTCCCAGCATAAAAGTCTCTTCCTTGAAACCTTCTCTGTTGTTTCAGTTTGAGTTCATTCGAACCCCTTCTTCGCTTCAATAAAACTTGAAATCCCTTTTAATTTGCTCACCCTATTTTATGATCATTGCTACCTGCTTATCTCAGCTAGACTTTAAGCTTGAGAGCAGAGATCCTGTCTTACTCCGTAATTCAAGACTTCATGGATAGTAGCTGTTGAGTAAAGTATGTTGGATTGCATTAATATCGCTCAATTATTGAAGCGCTAAGTTCTCTGGAGGAGTTTAATAAGCAAGTCAGCGAAATAGCTCAAATTTCTAAATCTAAAACTTTTCATCTTTTTTTCTACATCTCACTGCTTAACAAATCCATTGGACATGGGCATTGCTTTCAATCGTAGAAGTTATATTCTAGTAGGAAAAGAGGGCTAACCATACAGTTACTTACTGAGTGCCCACTTGTGGCAGGTAATAGAGAGCTGATAATGAAAAAAGGGAAAAGTTCCCTCTTCCCCTTGGAGCATATTGTCTAGCTGGAGAGACAGACGAAATAAACTAAATACAAACAAATGTAATCTTCAGCTAACGAGTGCAGGTACCCTGGGCTGTGAGAACTTGGAGTGAGTTGACCTACACCTGCAGGTTCAGGATGGCTTCTTAGACTTGAGCATCCGCTAACCAGGTGACAAGGGAAGGAGAAGAATCTTTAGTGTCACAGCCACAGAGAGAGCAAGTGGGGATGCTGGGAGATGAAGCTGGGATTAACTAATAGGATATAATTATGCAAGCCAAATGTTCTCTTTTTAGAATTGCACATTCTGTTGACGTATAGAAGAAATACATGTTGCTCTCCTCAAAACACTGTACGTTTAACAAAATTTATACTGTTATAGTAGACAGTGGAAGAAAAATCTCATTAATTCTATATGATGTTTAAGTTCAGCCCACTGTTCTGAGACTAATATCAGTTTCTTTGCACGAGAGAGAAACTTAAGTATAATGAAGGGGAGGAAAACTTACAAAAATATATGGCATTCCTAATGGTTATCTAATTCCTTGCTTGGTAAAAACAGAATAAAACAGACCCATTTCATTTAAACACTGGTCACGCTTACTTTTATTTGGTCAAACTAACCTGAAAAAGCATGAGAAGTTGTATTCAGGGCAACTATGTATAAAAAGGAAGCAATACCAAGAATAACTTTAAAACGATCTTTCATGTGATTTCTGCATAAGAAAATACCAATACTTAAGAACAATTGTGGAATTATTTCTAGATTACTCTTCTACAAGTGTAGTAAATTGGGTTAAAGTGTGCATTGTGTCAAATAATTGGAAAAATTATGGATGAAAGTATGGGCTAATAATTTTGTTATATAACAGAAAAATTGGACTTAAGAATAGAAAATACTTGCATGTAATAATTTCTCAAGGTCGTGATAATGAAAACCTCTGACCTCACTAGATGAGTAGTTTCCTACAATATATATTTTGTTGTTCTGTGAAATGATAGTTTATTCTGACTGTTCTCGGAATTAAGCAGCCCCTCTAATTTGTGGGGTGTGAGAGCATGAAGGGACTCAAGTATTATTCCAAAATTACAGCTGGGTGAATGATGCCACTATTTTTGAAACTGAGAAGATATGGAAATAGACACCTTTAAAAAAAATTTTTTTAAAGGAAAGGTTAGGATTGAAAAACCTGAGTCTAATATTCAGAGAAAATATAGGGATAGGGATAGAAATTTGGGAGTCACTGTGATGTGGATGATAAGTAAAGCTTAGATGGGATGATATCAAGGGGGTCAGCGTGGCCATATCGGAGGCTGTTTTTTAGCCTAGGGAGTGAGTTGAAATTGGGAAGAGAAAGGTCCCCAGGCCATGCCAACATGTAGAGTTCAAAGAAATGAGAGAAGCAGATTCCAGCAAAGGAAAGAAAAACGAAGAGGAAAGCCAGGTGAATGTCAGTGATGCTGAGTAAAGAAAGCTTTTCAAGGAATTGCTTGAGCGGTTATGGCGGTTGCTACTGAGAATTGGAGATGAGGCCTGAGAATTAATCTTTAGATTTGAAAACATGGAGGCCATTGATGACAATGACGAGGATGTTGTCATCGGAGGGATGTGGACACAAACGGTTTGGATTGGGTTCTACAGAAAAGGGAAGAGAGGAAGTGGATGTAGCTAGAATTAATTTTACCATCTGAAACTTGCATGCATTACACAGTTTGTGTTTAAATAGCAACACTAATAACAATGAATCTTCATAACTGTGAAAGGGAGAACATAATATATTACTATGACTGTATTTCTTGGGAGTACCCACATGCTTAGTTTTTGGTCTGGTGTCAACTTTAGACCAAAAGGAAAAAACAAACAAACAGTACTTTCACTTTGCATCTACTTACACTATAGAACGTACAAGGGAGCTTAAATAAATGCTAAGTCTCTCGTTAAATCCCTTAGTGCTGTTTTACTTACTGCATCTTCTAGGGTCGTGTGGAGGGAATACCTATGCACTCAGAAAGACTGGATGATAATCTGGAGTAGGACAACTCATACCTGTGTTCAAGTTCTGATTTTGCTGGTCACTAGCTGTGTGACCCTGGCAAGTTACCTAACTCTTCTAAACCTATTTTCTCAAAGATAAAGTGTGGATAATAATGATATGAGATAAAATAAGATAATGTGTTTAAGGTTCGAAGCCTGGTGTCTGTGACATAGTAAGGTCTTAGTAAATGGGATGATTTTATGTTGCTATAATTACTGACTTGTTCTTAAATGGGACATAACGGAAATACTATACAATGTAGTAAACAGAAGACAGGTTTTCTAATAAAGAACAGAAAGACGAGATGTCAGAGGGTAAGCCATACCTTAGAAATCACAGTATTTGGTTCGTGTTACTGTACCAGGGGTGCCAAAAAAAAAAATGTATACAAGTGGACACTTTGGTCAACGTTGCTCAAGCAGTAGTTTGCTGTAATCACAAGTGTCTGGACGCTGATGGTAACCACTTTGAGCACCTCTTGTAATTGCAGAAGTCAAACATGACTTGTATTCATCTTTTTTGTTATCGGTGTATATTGAGTATTACAATTTTAATAGTTTTTTCCTTTCTTAATATGCATACATTTTTTTGGCACCCAGTATATATGTGTTCATTAGTGAAATCACGTAAACTGAGTGGGAAGACTGCAGACTCTGCAGAGCACATTTGTTATCTCAGTCCCCTGGAATGTGCTAGATATTCTAGTTTCATCTTCCCATCATTTCCAATCCAACCAGCACTGCTAGATATAAAAGTTAAATGTGTTAATGGCTTCCTGGGTACCAAGCGCTGTTCTGAACACTTTACAACTATTAACCTATGTGTATCTCACAGCCTAGGAGGTGGCCACCATTATTGCCTGCATTTGCACAGGGAGGGTAAGTAACTTCCTCTCAGATGACACTGTTGGTTAATGGTGGAGCTGGCATTCACTCCAAGCCAGGCTGGTGACACAGTTTGTGCTCTTCACCACTGCATCCTAATTCCAGTGGGGGGGCTACAAGATTGAGTTGGCGTTGTCACAGCTTTTCTCTGGTGGCGATAGTAACAAGGTAGGATCGGTACCCTTCCCCAGCAGCTCATCAGTGATCAGTAATTTGTGTTGGGTACCCGGGTTTCACATCCTATCTCCAGCCAACAGCCACTCAAGTAGATTCATGAAAACATTGAAAAACAGAGTGATCATATTAACTATAAATGTTAGTCATTAAAATACAACATTTGAGGGTGAGGTCCTTTGGTGCTTATACTCAAAGAAAGAAGGGTCATTTCTGTATTAAGATGTCTAAAAAGTTCTTATATGCTTAGCAGGAAAGCTAAATTAAGCTCAGCTTTGTATAAAATTATAAATATGCTGTCTGCCTCAGATGAGTAAGTGTATATAAATAGAATAGTTGGTATATGTGGCCTTAATGGTATAGCTTCCTTTGTTCTACGTAATGTAAATCATTAAATGTGAGCATTTCCATCTGACATAAATTGTTGGTCTCAGAAGAGCACATTGTAGGGTTCAGTGCATGTTACACAACAACCACGATTGCCCTTTTCTTCAGCATGGTGGTTTTTTGGTTTTTGTTCTTTGTTTTGTTCTGTCTTTCCGATTCCAGCGGTTAGTACCAAGGCTTGAAACCCTTAGTTACACAACAAAGTGGCTTAGCAGTAATCGGGCCTGTGTGAGGCTAAGGGAAGAATAATGAACGTTCCCTGCAAGCTTCCTGCCTAGATGCAGGTGCAGGAATCAGGGGGTCATGAATAATGCATGACATGCAGATTAGGCGGTGGTCTCTCCTGCAGAGGTTTTGACTTTGCTACCTGCCTGGCTGCTATATGTGGAAAGAAGGTAGGCAATGGCTAAAGAAAGTGTCACAATTTAAAGACCAAACTCACAAAAACACTGCATATCCTTTTCAAGAAATAAACCGCCGGTAGCTGACATGCAGACCTTTATGGTCTCCTTTATCAGATGTAGTACCTTCCAGGTTATCAATTTACTAACTTTGGGAAGGGATTAAAAGCTTTCTTGTTCCACTGTTTTAATTTAAGAGACCTTATAATTATTTGGTCATACACACACAATCGGGAATTTTTTGAAAAATTATTAAACTGTTCCAGAAAGTATCTGCTTATATTATAGTACTTGATGTCTGGGTCAATGAAGTTTTGCTACAAGATAAAAATACCTAGAGAATATTGTAATTATAGGTTAAACAGGCCTACTTTTCTTCACTGATACATGCAATGACCACCATCAATAAGAGAAATACTTCTATCATCAAACTTCACCTGGTGGAATTGTCATGATGGACAGAAATCCTAGGGTTAAGGAGGAAGTAATAAAGAGGTAAACATTGAAAGGCTGTAGAGTGGGTTAAAGAACTGGGAATATTGGGCTGTTACTTTTTAAAACTTTATTTAGGCCATAAGACTGACAGCCAGTGGGGATGTAGGGAAGGATAGAGAGGATTTCCTGTATTTCCGCTTAAGTCAGGGGCTTTAACTAGGGAGACATTTTTTGGCTCACAGTTCCATTGTGATGATTGTATTTCAAGCAGACAGACTGAAAGAAAAAAAGAAAGAGGAGAAGAAAAAATGCGTTTTGCTACCTTTTGTATAATTCTTACTGTTTTATTGCATGTGTTTTCCCCCTCTCCCCCCAATTTGGGGCACTAGAATATGAACAGGCTTTCATTTTTAGCTGAGTCTGTCATTTCCGCTGGGCCCCAGCCTGGCCAGATGCCAAGACCAACAGGTGATCCTTGTAGCTGCAAAACAGCAGGAAGTGGGGCTTGCTTGAATGAGACAGTTCACCAGAGGGGCTGTCTGGCCTCTCTCCATCTTTCTGCATAATTAACATCCCCTCCCCCATGTGGAGCAGAAAATCTGTGCTGAGCAGCTCAGCTGCAGCAGCCATTGAGAAGTGCCACGAGGAAAAGAATGTTAATAAAGGATGTTGGAAGAAATAAGCTTTCCGAGTGCAAAGTGCAGTCTGGCTCAGGACTTCCTGGAAGACTGCAGTTGGCCCTTCTGAAGGGGGAAAACTGTGTTATCTGTTTTGAAATGATTTTCACTTGCTGAACAACTGTGGAGAACTGGATCCGTGCACTCTAACTGGACTTGAACACGAGTTTAAAATCCCTATTTCCTTTCTTGTCTTGTAAATAAGAATAATGTCTGAGACATAAAGATTAAAGATAACACCAGCTAAAAGACTGCCTAGATCTCACAAATCCTAGTAAAGCTAGAGCAAAGCAGGAAGTTTGCCACAAGCAGGGCATGTTGTGTTGCCAGTTAGTGACCCACAAAGATGAAGTTCAGCAGCTAGTTCCTGATTCAAAGATACCAGCATTTCCTAGAAAATTAAACTATTTTCAGTGGATGACTCCAACTCTGGAAGCTTGTAAAACAATATATAGTCTTTATTTCTGCATTATTTTGCTAAAATTTTGAATTGAATTTGCCTGCCTCAAAACTCAAAGCTGTAGAGCATCATATCTAGAAGGTCTTTCCCCTAGAAATAAATGTTTGCCTTTCCTTCCTCCCCCCATTCCCACAGATTCTATTTCTGGACATGTGGATGAAGTTATAGAGGGAAGGAAAAAAAACTTTTCCTGTATCCTCTCAGATTCAGTGGTCAGGGACTTGCAAATTAAACTGACAAAAGACAGATTAGCAAGAGGAAAAAACTGTTTATGTGTGCAACATACATACATGCAGGAGTGCTCAGTGATAAGCAACTCCAAAAGGTGGTTAGAATTTGGCACTTATATACCACTTTAACAAAGGATGATGAATTGTGGAGAAGGGACTAGTTGAAAGAAAAAGGGTCTGGGCTTCTAGGGGGGTAAATTGTAAGAAGGTAACTATTAGGAAATGTATGGGGGAAACAAATGGTACATAAGGGTGTTTTGTGCAGACTCATCTCAGCACCATCCTACCGTGTACTCCTCTTCCTGGTATGGGACAAGGGGACACTTTTACAAATGAAAATTTTCTTTACAGAAGATAAATTCATGCCCTGCTTTTAGATCTATAAATGAAAGATAGAGAGTTCCTCCTGTGTGCTTTTTCTCAGTTACCTTTAGCTCAAAATAATCCTTATGCCAAATTAGCATATTTTGGGGTGGCATATCCTGATCCCCTTTATTATCTTGCTTTTTAGGCTTTTAAATCTAGAAGTTGACTGAGAAGAGTGTGTACTTGGACTGTCTCTTGTGTCCTTCTGTGGGAACAGGTAGCACAAAGGGCTCACTGAGGGCAAATACCATACTTTAACATTATTTTTACCCACTCCTACACTTGGCAAGGACTAGGTAGTCAGTAACTTTGTTGGATTGAGTGAAGGAATCAGTTGATTAAAATTGGTGGTCCTGCTTTAATCAACGGATTAAAACTGGGGTCCTGCTTTAATCAATTGATTAAAATTGGTGTCTTCAGAGTGAACATTGTGACAAACCCTTGTTATGTTAAAAGTATAGAAGGAAAAAGAGACAGACTCTACAGGTTTGTAGGCATGGGAACATAATTGCATCCTTTTACCAAGAAGTGATCAATATCTGGGGGATTTCATATTAAGCAAATCTAAAAGAAATTATTTATTAACCAAATCCCTTGTTATTTGTTCACTTATAATCAGGAACATGCTTTTTCAATGATTGGATTACGTCTTATCTGTCTACAGGGTACATCCATCCCCAGTATCAAGGGTCCGCGGAAATCGAATGAATAATCAGAAGTTTGCTTGGTGAGTACACAGTCTAAATTATGAGAACTTGTAAGTCTTATGGGAAATTTTAAAAAGGCTGTGTTAAAACAATAGAGAATTAGTCCTGCTTCTGTATAGAGAATATATCTCTACTGAACTACATAATCTCCCTTTCCTTTGGAAAGATCTAAGTGAACATGATATAAGTGCTTTCCAGCCAAAATTCTTTACTCACCAAAACTGAGTGCAACATTTTTTCCCTAACAGGTACGGTATACTTTCCAGGATTATCAACCGTTAGATTTTAAAAGAATGTTTCTCTTTTTCTGAAAACACTGTAAATTTTTCAGTGACACTTAGGCAACAATTCAGATTTTTCTCAGGTACCAATATCCACTTCTCATGAAGATTTTCACAGTAAGTTAATATACTAATTTTGATATATTTAGATAATTTTTTCTGAATGAGCCTTAAATATCGAGAGATTGTTGTTGTTATTTTAATTTGGGAAATACAAAGATCTTCTTTTACTAATGAGTTCTTGAACAGAAATATGGATGAAACTTACCAGAAATGACCTGAAAAGTTAGTTCAGCCACAAAACATTGATTATTGATTCTGTAAAGAATGTGAAACAAAAAATAATATTGTAGGTTTTAAAGTCCATATTTGTTATATTATCTACCCCATTCCACAAAATTAACCTTTCCAGAAATAATGTATCTTCAAAAAAAAATGAAGGAAAGAAAGAAAAAATTGAACTTAAACTTTGTATTGTATTACTTCAGAGGTGAATGGAAATTCACAGGTCTCCATTTTTACTTCACCGAATTGTGCTTAAAATGGGATTTTGATTAAAGCTGTGACAGTTTTTAAAGTATGGGAAGATGATTACCAAAGATTGAACTTCCAAATTAATTTTATTCCTAAATCAGGATTATTTTTAGACACAAAATAATGATTCTGTGAATTTGAATAGTGCCTAATCAGCTCACCTCCCTTCCCCGTTAAATCTAATTAACCTTCACAATAGCTTGATGTTGTTGTTAAATATTGTGCTTTTCTTTTTCACGGAGAGGGAAATGGAGCACAGGTGATACAGCCATTTGCTCACACTGTCTAAAAGCTGGGACATCCTTCCTGGTTTCTCACAATCACTAAAGCATATTGTCCCGTCAAACCTGGAAACCTGAGGGAATAAGAATGCCGGTGGCCATTACATAGAAGGACAGGGAGCAATCAGGTCCTTTCCAGACCGCACAGAGTTGCTGTTTCTTCTCAGTGCAAGCCATATTGCACTAAGAAACTTTATTATTTATAGAGACAATTAGATGCTCAAGTGAACAACATAAGTTAATGGACAGAGTACAGCTTTGTCAGTTATAAGATCCTGCTTCTACAACTTATTTCTCAATAGCTAAATGTGGAACACTGCGTAAATAACAAATTTTCTTTTCTTCACTTTTACTTTCTGGAGTATTGGAATAACAACGATAACTCGTTCCAACATAATTTATAGCACGTTATTTGGTTAGTAAGTTTAAACCACTTTTACCTCCAGAGAAATAATCTATGAAAAACAAAAAGGATTTTTACTCCTAGCCTTGAAAAAAATTCAGCTTTTATTTATTCAGCAACATTTATTTACTGTCCCTGGCACTGTGAGAAGCACTAGATTAGAAAGATAAATAAAACATGGTTTCTGTTCTCAAGAGGCCCACTGTCTTGTAGGGGATGTGTGTGTGTGTGTGTGTGTGTGTGTGTGTGTGTGTGTGTGGTGTCACATAAATAATATACAATCAATAGTATATGATGTCATACAAGCAACATGTAATATATAATCGAATGTGGATAATGCTGTAAAGAGATGTATTTGTAATATAATGTTCAGAGGGAAATGTTATCAGCTCTGTTTAAGGTTAATTTTAGAGTGGTCAGTAGAGAAGGGAGAAAATATAAAGGAAGGAAGAGGACTGTCAGAAAACCCATCCCAGAGAGAGTTTTTGAGTGAAGACTCAGAATTCCAGAATTAGTAGGAAAAGCAGAGGGTTGAGGCTTTCTTTATAGATTGGAACCCAAGTACAGGGACCTGGAGACAATTCTAAATTAACTATAATAGGAGCATATGGATTTAATACAGGTGCTTTAGTTGGTCGTGCGTTAGTTAAAATTCCTATTATATATACTACCTTGAATTTTCCTTAAGTAAATACTGCGAGGCTGCTATATGAAAATAAATCAACTAGCTAGGAAGTAGCCCAGTGAGTCACTGAGCATCTACATCTGGTTAAGTGATAAACGCTCGCTATTTCTTTGAGAAATACTGGCTCTGAAAATCCAGGAAGTTTAAATACTCATGCTAGCAGTGGAGATGAAGGGAAAGTGACACTTGTTCTCCCCAAAATAGAAGTGTGGGATAATTTATAGAATTATGTGAAGTTCAGTACTCGCTTGGCTCTGACTTGAGTTAGCTGTGCAAACACTATATGTGAGTGATGTTGGGTGATTTTTTGAAGTTGGGTTAGCAAATGCTTCAATCCTTTAAAAAAATATTGTTCATCAAATAAGAAATTAAACCCCCGTAAAAGAGGAAGGGCTCGAATTCAAATTTGCATAGAAAATGAATGACAATTGGTAGGTGGGTTGTACATATCAGTGGTTTTAGCTATCAAACCAGTGTTGATTATTGGGTAAAGATGGTTTAAGATTTTAAGTAGTGTTTTTCTTTGCATAATGTTAATATGAGAGGCATCCACTGACCTTATTCTTGTGGCAGCATTTCCACTGAAACTAAAGAAATGTGTGGAAAAGAATTTCTGTTCAGAAAGGCAAACAAACCTGCTGGAATGAAAAGAAAATGTGGTAACGAATGTACGTATCCAGGGAGGAGATGAAAGCACCGGGATGTAAGAGTTCCAATGACAGATGCTAGGATGGAGCCAGCTTGCTATAGCTCTCTGCTAGCTCTCGGCGATTAAAGAATGGCAATAAGAACTTCTTGCAGGATATGTTAGCACCCTGATAAAGAACATGAATGAGATCACAGTACAACTCCAATTAATCAAAGGTAGCAATCCAGGCCAGACCTAAACTCTTCATCAGAATGGCTCTCCCCTCACTGCCACTGCCACTCTAGTAGTGTTTGATGGTTTGAGGATTGATCAAGACTTTGCGTTTCAGCATGTGAATTTCCCTCTTTATTTCATGAATCGTATCTCTCCTCTTTCCTTCACCATTGGCCCTAAGTGGAGGTGATCACACCTTCCTTTGTCCAATAACTGTAGAAACCTTTTGTAGAGTGTTTGCCACTCATTCTTATGTCTGACAATGTCAGGAAAAAAAGATTTTGCTCCATTTGGGGCAAATTGGGGAGAATGGGGCCAACCTTATTAAAGAGTTAAATGTGCAAATAGACTTTTGTTCCTTACAGATCTTTTTTCATGAAATGATTATAGTCTGATATCAAATCCACAGAGAGTTTCCAAGTCATTTTTCAACTGTTTTATTCCCGAAGATGTGATAGAAATCTGAATCCTGTGTTTGGTATGAATGTATAGGTTAGAGCAAAACAGGAAGGGGCTTGGGGAGGAATTTCTCTGAACTGAACAATGAAGTTGATTTAAGACTCCCAAAATTTGTAGGATCAGTGTAAGTATTCTGAAGACATGCATATTAGTATATGCTCACTTTTACCTTTTTACCCTTTTTTCTCTTCTCTCCCCTTCTCCCTTCACCTGGCACCATTCCTAGACTTTTAAAGGACTTGAGTATATAGTGTTCTTGATGATGGTGGTAATAGTGGTTACGCTGTGGACCTAAAACATCTGTTTAGAACTACTCTGTAACAGTGGGTCTTACATAATAGAGACTATATGGGCTGTTTATATGATGACAGAAAATAAAGTGTTACTAGGAATTCATCAATAAAATAGAAGTAATTTCCTCTAACCAATTGGATGCTGCCACCACCAGTCTCAGTTATGATTTATTTCTTACCAACATGCCTGAGATGTTATACAGCTGTCTACACCAAGAAGCTCCAGTTTTTAATGGAGTATCTGCAAATTTTGATACCTTCTGGGTGTGAATCACATTTCACATTTGGATGTGATAACGTTCTGTGCCACAAATTTTTGTGGAGAACAGGAAGAGCCTTTTCACACTGATGTTTTATTGTTGGAGATAGTGCTACAATGAAATTAAATATTTATATGCAAACGGTTGCAAATGTTAGACATGACTTCGTAGAATCTTTCTAGAAGATGTAACTAGTATAGATCTTTGTGATAAAAATAAGAACAGTGGTTTTTCTTTACAGCTTTGCCTTAATGGAGGAAGACACTCAAGTTGTTGATATTGGAAACTTCTCAGAAAGCTGTACAGCTCACCCTTTAGAAAGGGACAGAACATTTCCAAATGTAGTAGTTAGTATCAGTGTCAGAGCTGCAAAGGAAGGGAAAGCATCATCAGGTTCAGTTCAGCTCCTCACTTTCCAACACGTAACCTGTCAGCCATGGGCATATGGTCTCTGCACACCTGTCCAGTCATCTTTCCACTATGCAGTTCTTAGCTACTGTTCAAGAAATGCTAAAGGCTAAATAAGATGAATGTTTAATTCATTACGAGCCAAGCAGAAGGCTTTTGTCGGGGAAATTCCCATGATATTGATGTGATGAAGGAAGAGAAAGGAGAAATAGAAGAGGCCTAATGAAGACATTTCTGCTCACTCCAATATGTGGCAGTTACTCCCTGCCACAGTGTTTACTCATCATCTTGCAGCTCCTTGCATATGCTCATTATTTATAGACAATATTGATTATGTTATTTTAATTACCAAGTTATTCCACTGCCATGCTTCTTGACTTATGGGGCAAAAATTGTGATGATGTGTGTGGACTTTGATATGTGAAAGTTCTAATTCCCAGAATGCCTGCCTGGCCTTCATCATTTTTTTTGTTTTTGTTTTTGTTTTTTTTAAGGAGGGTGCAACTCTCAGTGGCCCATTCGGGGATCGAACCAACAACCTTGGTGCTGCTACCAGCACCATGCTCTAAGCAACTGAGCTAACCGGCCACCCCTTAATTTTTGTTTTTTTTTTAATCCATATGTGTTTATAAGTAACAGCATGTTGCCTTTAGATTTCCTTTGGAAGCATACTCTCTCCGATGTTTGATAACAGATTCAGAAAATGGGCATCATTCCTATAATCATGAACCAGTTGGCAAGTTCTGTGTATACGTACTGAATTGCAATGAAAAGAAGTGCCTCCAGGATGTTGCTACCTTTTAAATCCCTCCAAATTCTCATCTTTTTTTTTTTAATGTTATAATCCAGGATCAGCTATTAAATTCTTTACTTCCAGCACCTCTTCAAATTTAGCTTGGTGACAATCATGTATACTTTAAACTTGTGTACCACCTTTCAGATTGACCTTATTGAAGACCTTTGGTCTAATTTTCCTAAATTCCCTATTACCTAGGATTTTAGCAAAAAACCTCATAATAAAAATGTTTCACGTTCCTGTTAGTATCAGCTGATTTTTATGTCTAGTATTGCTGGAGTCATAGTAAAGATGATTGGGGGGAGGGGGGATTAAGCTAGGTTAATTTCTGCAATTATTTCCTTAATTATAAAAGGATTGGGACTATAAAATCATGTTAAACCATAAAGATCACCACTTCTGAGTCCTTTTTCTATTGAAAGTCCATGAGTATGTTGTTTTCACCAACCTGCTACTCAGAACCATTATAGTGTATTACCAAAAGTCTGATATAAGAACTCATAAGGCATGTCAGTATACTCTTTTCTTCATTCCTGCATTCCTGCCATCTTCTCAGCACTGTAGCTAGGTGTAGTCCTAGTCTCTAATAAAACATCTCTGTTGTGTTAACTGTTTCAGCATGACCAAGAGACATTTCTTCAGTACTCAAAAGGACTTGCTTAGAAAATCTGAAAATATGTGGACACTCAACAACATGCTTCGATAGGTCAAGGAAGAAATTGCAAGAGAAATTTAAAAAATATTTTTAACAAAATGAAAATTAGAGCACAACTTAATCAAAATTTGTGAGATGCGTCAAAAGCAGTGCTTTGAAAGAAATTTATGTTGTTGCATGCATATATTGGAAACGAAGAAAGACCTAAAATCAACAATCTAAGTTTCCACCTTAGGGAAACCTGAAAAAGAAGAGCAAATTAAATCCAAAGTAAGCAGAAGAAAAGAAATAACAAAAGGTATTGTTTGTAGTTCTGGGAGTTGTAGCATATTTTTCATATAACTGTAATTTTTTTAGGTGGTTTTATACACTTAAGGATGTTTAAAATTACATAATCAGGAATGACGATTTACTCTGGGAACACTACTGAAACTATAGCTTTTTACAGAGTTTTAAATTGTGCAGTGTGCATTTTTCTCCATCACAATCCCGTCCCTGTTAAATTTGGTCAGATGTAGAACTTTAAAATAATGGCCATGTTGTAATGAAACATGGACAAAGGGATGTGGGGAGTCATTAATGAACAATGCAGAAAAAAACTGTCCCAATATGAAAAAATATGGATCTGTGATGGCACCAGTACAAGTCATGTTACAGTTAACATATCAAATTAAAATGAAGAAAGATCTTATTTTATATATATCTAGAGACACCGCATTCTTTCTTAAGTGTTTCATAGTATTTTTTAATGGATATATTTGGGCTAAAAGATTGGCTGATCGTAAATGTCTTCAAAATATGTACTTGAAAGAATAATGACTAATATGTGGACCCAATCAAAAATCCTAGTATGTTCGTGAATGTGCTACGAATACCACTCAGGACAATAAATCTGAAGGGGCTTTCCCTGTGAGAATGCTGGGTGTACCAGCAGTATTATTTTGGTTTCCATCTATTAGTCATATTCGCATTGTCATCTTTTTAGCCATGAAGGGTCTTCTGAATACACATGAACTAACAATTTTATTTTTATTTTTTTTCAAACTTTTATTTATTTTAAGTGTGTTTTTCCAGGACCCATCAGCTCCAAGTCAAGTAGTTGTTTCAGTCTAGCTGTGGAGGGCGCAGCTCATAGTGGCCCGTGTGGGGATCCAGCCAGCAACCTTGTTGTTAAGAGCACCGCGCTCTAACCAACTGAGCTAACCGGCTGCCCCTGAACTAGCAATTTTAAAATTAGATGCAATTTCACCTTACTCTAATTTTTCTCAGCTGACCACTAGATTTTCATGGTTTCTTAGTAATTTCCTTAAAATTGGCTATGTATTACCTTTCTTAATATACTGTGTTTCCCCCAAAATAAGACCTAGCCGAACAATCATCTCTAATGTGTGTTTTGGAGCAAAAATTAATATAAGACCCAATTATTTTATCATATTATATTATATTATACCCGGTCTTATAATAAAATAAGACCGGGTCTTATATTAATTTTTGCTCCAAAAGATGCATTACAGCTGATTGTCCAGCTAGGTCTTATTTTCGGGGAAACATGGTAGTACTAGGTTACCTAATCTATGATCAATATCCTCATAATTAATAGATCTTTTTAATCAATTTTAGAAGAGCAATAGTGTGTGACATATTTTTCAAAAATTAAAATCAACCCAATATCACAGTGGTTTTCGTCACAGCAATTCAAAATACGTACACAGCTAATATGGTAGCTGAAGGGCTAAAGACCCTGCTGGAATCCATTGTCTATTTGTAGCCATTACTTCTGTGTAAATTTTCATTCAGTTTAGTCTCTGTTATCAGGTGGGATTCTTTTGTTGGAAGTAATCGAAACCGAGTCTGGCCAACTTAAGCAAATGGTAATTTTGTAGAAGCACTTGAGGTGGGTTAGAGTCAAAATACAGCAGAGGAGCTGGGCCTCAAGACACACAAGAAGCAGGACAGCACCCAGGGTTCAGGGAGCAGGTTTGAAGAAGCAGGTACAGACCTAGAATGAGGAAGCCCCAGAGTCTGATGGGCCCAGCCTGGCTCAGGTGCTCAGCCCTTGGCTGAGGGAGGAAGGTACCTGGGTTAACTGTCCCACTAAGACCACATGTAGTGAGGACCACAGGTAACGGGACAGTTTCCCAAAGGAACCGGAGGTACTGGTACCAAAAAATGATGGGAAGGACTGCTCTTCAAAAACTAGTGCTATCGGTTGTCCTACTATTTGGTGAATTAGAAGCTGTCATTAAAGGTAGTGAATAAACTTTAATGTTATTCCCTGGAGACCATCATTTCTTACATTTTGGGTGATAAGGTACTCTGCAAGAGTAACTAAAGTACATGGCTCCTCTTAGATCTTATTCTTGGTTATTCAATGGCCAAAGCATAAGAAGATGTCAAAATAGACTCCAGTCTTCTTGAAATTTACAGATTTTGGTCCTAATCCCTTCAAACCATTCATTTTCCCAGAAATCCTACTTTAAATCACATTTTAAAATGCAGTCTTTAAAACAAAACATTCATAATTATTGTGATAAGATATATAAAATAGTCAAAGCAGAAGAACTTTTTTAATTATTATTATTGGGGAAGGGGAACAGGACTTTATTGGGGAACAGTGTGTACTTCCAGGACTTTTATTCCAAGTCAAGTTGTTGTCCTTTCAATCTTAGTTGTGGAGGGTGCAGCCCAGCTCCAGGTCCAGTTGCCATTGATAGTTGCAGGGGGTGCTACCCACCATCCCTTGCGGGACTCGAGGAATTGAACTGGCAACCTTATGGTTGAGAGCCCGCGCTCCAACCAACTGAGCCGTCCGGGAGGCAGCTCAGCTCAAGGTGCTGTGTTCAATCTTAGTTGCAGGGGGCAGAGCCCACCATCCCTTGCGGGACTCAAGGAGTTGAACTGGCAACCTTGTGGTTGAGAGCCCACTGGCCCATGTGGGAATCAAACCGGTAGCCTTCAGAGTTAGGAGCATGGAGCTCTAACCACCTGAGCCACCGGGCCAGCCCAGAACTTCTTAAAGTGTAAAAAGCTTGAGTCTACAAGCTTGTGGTGTAAATTTGTCACTTATACTAAGTTAGTCTTTATTCCTTTTTATTCCTTTATTCCTTCCTGCTTTTCCGTATTTCTATTGATTGAATGAATGAATGAATGAATGAATGAATGGTGTCTGACCCAGACTGTTCAAATTAGGTCTTGGGAAAAGTGCAAAAGAGATAATACTCTTCATAATACCTTGAAAGAAAGTGCCTTATAAACCTTCGGTTTGAGCCCACAATCAAATTTCAATATTACATAAAAGGAATCTCTTTGGCATCATCCAATTGATTCGTTGACACACCCCACATTTATTATATAGCCTCAAATGAAGCTATAATTTACTTCAACTCTCTTGGGTCCCTATGAACTCTAACAACTGAAAATCCTGAGCAGATGGGTATATGTAGGTAGTAGGTAGGACTGTGGTTGCGCACACTAGGTAAATGCGTGCTCCAGAAGGGGCATGTTACATCCAAGCAGAAATGGTAGCATTTTAGGATGTAAATGCATCCAGTTTACCTCAGTTTCTGTAAAGGCTAAACAGAAGGGTAACTCTGTATGTTACCAATCCGATCATGATTGTGCTCACTAAATAATCTGTTCCATCCTATAATATATTTGGGACACTTTCATACATGAACATATCATGTCACATCCTTTAGAAAGCAATGATTTCAATCACCCGTAGGGCTAAATTGTTGTTATTGTAAAATAGAAATCTCTCCAGTTCCATCTATTTTCCCATTTCTCTACTCATTGCCTTTTTCCCTCAGAGGTCTGTAAAGAAAAAGAAACATTGCCTTCCTCAGAATTTGTAGTCGATAGGTATGGGGAAAGAAAGAAAATACCTTCCTATTATTTTTCACTTTAGACTTGAATTATTTTGTACTTTTTGAAGAACCCTGTAGCTTAACCATAAGAATGGACTGATTTCTTACAGTGAAAGTGGCTTACAGTCATGTACCCCAAACTTTACAGGCTGTGAAGTGTTTATTTGGGGAAGAAGGAAGTATGGATTTATATTGAAGGTAGGAAACAAAGGCCAAAGGCAACTATGTTGAAAACAGAAGAAAGTTGCTGCCACCTAGAGGTTAAACTTGGTAAATTCCGAGAGCGTGCTGTGAACACTCAGGAAATAATCTTGAGAGTTGATATTGATGTACTATCATCATAAAACGGAAATGCAGCCAGTTGACTCAGTCTCTGCCTCTAAGTTGAACTAGTCTCATTCCACCCCTTTCACTGGTGCTACTGTGCCAGTATTTCCTATGAGCTTTTTCTGACCTTAGTGAGTTTTTCTATTTTTTGTGGACAGCAACCTTGTTATTGATTGTAAAAACGCATGTTAAATCATTGGAAGTCTTCCTCCTGTATAATACAATTCAGTTATTGGGAAGGTTCATATTACTCTGGCTAGTAGAGAATGTCTTTTTCCATAGCCCAGACCATCTTTTTCAAATATTATCCCAGGACCTCCATTAAGGTTCCATTCTCATTCAGTTGTGTGGCTGATGCTCTTTTGTTTCCCAGGAAAGCACAGGTAGCAGGGAAAGCTGTGAGATGAGAGTAGAGTGTCCTGGGCACACCCTTAAGAAGAAGGGTATAAATATTTAATAAAATATTCTTCGTTTCCACCAAAAAAAGAAAAAAGAAGAAGAGGTAGAAGAAGAAGGGGCCTGAGACTCACCTGAGTTATGCAAAAATCTAAAACCAGAGCAGCACCAGCCTGAAGAATAGTATGCCATTTGGACCATTTTCATTTTGGTTATTAGGAACTTACTGGACATAGAGCACTGACATTTTAAAAACTAGTTTGTCAGGACATTTTTAATGGAACAATCTCCCTCATAAAGAAGTCTAGACAGCCAAAAATGCTGTGCTGCCACATTTGGCTTGACAGTCTCTCTTTTCAGGACTGCCATACTGCACAATCCCAGTGGTCCCCATTGGACTTTGTGCGAAGGTTGCCTCCTGGAGCACTAAAACAAAATGCATTTGCAGGGAAAGGTGGGAAACTAGGAAAACAATGTGTGTGTGAGTGTGCATGTCTACCCCTCTCTCCTCTCCTGAATGGGATATTTGATTGAATGTTGTTGATGATTGCAGTGATGGTTTGCAGGAGGAAAAGGGCCCCCCCCAATACCAGAAGGTATCAGCAATACCGTTAGGAAAATGAGGATATGTTTATTTTCAACCCCACTGCTTCCTTAAGAATGCATTAGCCAAATCTCTTCTCTGCCTAACCTCACTTGCTTGCCACATTTGTTCTTTCTCTCATCCTGTATTTAATTTTGTTACAATTTGTAAGCATTCATATTCTCCAATACGTACAAATCTGATCACTTTTGAAATTGGCCAGAAATTATTACTTCTTACTCAATAGCACCATCACTTTTCTAGAATGTTTGTGTTCATTCATTTGTTCCCTTATTCAGTAAATTGATTGTACCCACAATGATCTATTCCCTTTTCTGCCTTCTGGGGACACTGTATTTAATAAGCAAACAAGGCCCCTGCTCTCATGGAGCTTACTGTGTAATAGAGTAAGATAGACAACTACTGATAAGTGCTCTGATGAAACTATAATAGGGATATGATTGGAAATGACTAGAAGCCATCCAAGGGGCTTGGTCAGAAAAAGCCTCCTGAAAGGACATGACACAGAAGCTGGGAGCTGAATGAGAAGGAGGCAGCTGTGTGAAAATGTGGGAGAAATTATTCCAGGTAAGATCGGAACAAATTTGGAATGTTCCAAAAACATAGAGGTGAGTGAGAGGTGGGTGAAATAAGGTTAGAGAGGTTGGCCAGGGCAGAAGCACACCATCTATAGTCTATAATCCAGGTGTAACAGATGGGAGCAATGGGCAGGAGAATGAAGTGAATATATATATATGTATATATATGTATATACGTATATATGTGTGTGTGTATATATATGTATGTATGTATATATATACTCACTGTTCTATGGAAAAAGGATTAGAAGAATGGAAGCAGAGCGAGTAAAGAGGCTGGGGCAGTGGCTGAGGAGAAAGGATGGTGGCTTATACTAGAGTAGGATGAGTAGAGAGAAGTGGATGAAATTAGGGTACATTTTAAAGAAAAGAGAAGAAGCTAGCATGACACCTAGTTTTTGTCTGAGCAACTTGTGATTGTGATCGGGAACTTAGAGGCCGGGGCAAGTCTATGGATACAAATGTGGTCACCATTGCCATAAAAATAATACCTACTGAGGGTGAGTGTTACTGTATAAATATGATGAGGAGGGACAGAAAAGTTTTTGAGATGAAGAAAATTCTGAAGATAAACATTCTTGCAAAATATCAACTGGTATCTCTAAAGTTGAGCCTCAAGTACCCACAGCACAGGGAAATCAGACAGAAGCTACAATGGTGTACTTAAGGTGGCCTGAATATGTCTTCAGGGAGAGAACGACTTTACATATCAGTCAATTTCTTTGCCCCACGTCGGCATACTGTCAGCAGCCTATTGTAAAATGATGCCACCTGCCCCAGGATATGTCCAGGCAAGGCACCCAACCTACATAAATCGATCTTAATACATTAAGGCATCCTTTCCCAAAACACCAAGTACCCTGACCTCTTTTTTCCATGAAAAGACGTTAGCACCAGAAAAGAATCTCTTTGTTCATATCCTCCAAGCTCAGTTTTCTTTTTGCTACCCTTCCACATCACCCAAGCCAGCAGCTGCATCATAACTCCAGCTTGGTCAAAACCAACATCCATTTGATCACCCAGTGGAGATTCCTCCTCCTAGATATTTCTTGACAATGTTGGCTCTTCTTCATCCCACTTGCCTTCATCATCTCTTACCTGAAATATTAACCTAAGCTCCTAACTGACCTCTTAGGATTCAGATTCTTTCTACCATCTCCGGCCATTCCCCTGCCATTCAGTTATCACCATGCTTACAGTGATGTTTGTAAAATGCCGATGGGACCTCTTCTTTCTTTACAACTCTGCCGTGCCTTGCACCACATATGAGACCCTTTGCCAAACGGACGATTCGTGTCCTTTCCCACTTTACTTTCCCTAAATTGTTCCCATCCTCCTTGGACCCTACATTCAGCCATGCTGAACTTGTTTTCCAAAAGAGTTTGATCTCCAAAGAAACTAAATCTGACAGACTGTTTCAGAATCTTCTCTGCAGTATTTCCTACAGTTCTCCCTCCCATCAGCCTCTTCTTTCTCTCTGATCCAGTGCCACTATATGAAACAGATTCTCACCCTCATCACAACTTATTGTCATCATTTGTTGGCCTGTGTGTAATGGTCTTCCCACCTTGGTCTTCCAGATGGAGACCCTCCATTGTAAGGACCATTGTTTCTTGGCTTCTAACACAGCACAGGGTATAAAGCAGGCACAGGGCATATTGATCCATGAAATGAATACTCTTTCCACATCATCTTGTTGGTGGGAAAACGGAGGCCCAAAGAGTTTAAATAATTCTGCTCAAGTTTGTACAGAAAATTAGAGCTAGGATTTGAACTTTGATCTCTTCACTTTGGTGGTTTCCCCTTCACGTTTTCATGGCTATTTCCCATTCCTTGTTCACTATTTTAAGAAAAGTAGACAAATTCAGATTCAGAGGGCAACAAGAGTTCTTCTCATGTTAGAAACATCTTTAAACATTGGTTACATCATCTCTGCTCTTTCTCTGCTTGTAATTGTTATACAACAAAACATTTGAAGGATAATGGTAGAATACTGACCTGAATTTCAGATTTGAAGCCTGTTCTGTCACTCTTTAATTATGTGATCTGAGGCAAGATTGAGTCTCCTGCCATGTGTGTGTATATGTATGTATGTATATATGTGAATATATGTATATATGTATATGTATGTGTATGTATACACACACACACACACACACACACACACACACACACATTTCATAGCTTTCCTTTTCTTGTTTCCACAAACCATATAGTATTATGGTTTAGGACTAGCATTCCAATTCTTACCTCCACCTGACTTTTCCATTTATGCCCTTCCCTCTGAGCTACTTGATTCTGAATTTAATTATCAGGTTTACATTAACCCTGTCTCTTTGCTTTCTTCCCACCTAGCCGTTCTTCATGGCTGAGTGAAAAGAGTTTGATTAATAAAAGCTTGCCCTTTTATATTTCCTTATAATTAGTCCAATAAAAAAGGGTCACCTCCTGGATGGGATTTATGTGGGTAGATTCCTTTTTTTTTTTTTTTTTTAATTCTTTGTCCTTTGGGTATGCTAATTCAATGGCTCTTTGTTTCTTGTATATATTAATGGTGTGAAAATCAACCTTCTAGTTTTTATTGCCACACCTTCAAAGACACAAGCACACACAAACATCACAACTCTGGAAATAGATTTTGGAACAAGATTTAAGTGCTGGGACTGTGGTTTAACAGGATTAAGGCCTGTGACATTCTTAGATGAACAAAGAATAATATCCTTTTCCTTTTATTTTTTTTTTAAATCTTTATTAACTGGCTCAACAAGTACTGAATTTTAAGCGGCACTGTACAAAGTGTCAATTCATGTCGGTGTGTAGAGTTTAAATCATTTATCTTTCTAAGAGCTAAGAAGTTGGTCCTCCCCAGGATGATAGCAGCTGTGGGTCCATAGTCCCAGAGCACGCACCGTAAAGGGTTTCCTGGTCATAATAAGGGAAGATGGTTTACTTATAGGAAATGTCCATCAAAGCAAATCTAGTGGTGTAATTGGCCACCGAGGGAGCTGTGGCCTCTGAAGTACTGAATATAGATTTTTATCCACCAGCAATTTTTTTAAGGCCTTTAAAACTGACCTGGGGTGAATAAATATTAAAAAAAATAGAAGTCTAAGCAACTCAGTGGGAACAGTGCAGGTTTGGGGACATGGGAACACTAGTTCAAATCCCGTCTCCTACATTTATTGGCAGTCTGGCCTTAAGCACATCATCAAACTCCTCACCGTTATTTTTTTTCTGAGGTAAAATACATAAAAAAATTATCTCTTTCCCAGAGCTCAATATATTTTATTTAAATGTGTTTATTCAAAGGGCTCAACAGAGTAGGATCATATATGTTAGCTATTGTTTTTATTAAAATGCCAACTGCCGGTTTTCCACTCTCTCAAAGACAACCATCTGAATGTCATTTGTGTCTGACTTTACCTTCTGTGTGGGTTATGTGCTACCTGATGAGAGAGGGAACCGAATACAAAATTAGAAATGGGCCCTGAAATTAATAATTTGCTCCCAGGCGTGCCTGGTTATATTGCTGGTAAATAATTCATCCTCTGCTGGTAGAGCTAGGTCTCCAAAGTGATTCTCCACAAACTCCTCATTTTTAGCACTTTTCTCCAAAGGGAAACAGCGAAGTCTGATTTCCTTAGGACATGGACGGTGTACTTTGTTAGAACTAACTTTCAGTGACCTTGTATATCCCTAAGCTCTTTATAGTTTCACAGAGTTTCATACTTACCATGTTTTCTTCATAACTATTCTGTGAGACATCTTAAAAGATGTTATCTTAATTTTTAAATGAAGAGAGGCAAAATTGAGTGGTGATTAAAGAATCAGTCGCTTATTTTCATATTTTAGTCACATATTAACTACATAACCTTAGGAAATTGACTTACTATCTCTATGCCGCAGTTCCCTAATCTATAAAATGGGGCTTGCTATTAATACCTGTCCCATGGTTATTGTGAGGATTAAATGTGCTAATATGTATAAAGCTCTGAGGAAAATGTTTAGCAAACTCAATAAATGTTGACTGTTTTATTATAAGGGGATACAAAGCTAGTTTATGTAGGGTCGTAGCTAATGCATAGCTACCATTAATTATCTCATTAATGTCTAGAAAGTATTTTGACCCTTTTACAGATAACAAAATGGAGACATAGGTTAACTGAAATCCCCAGTATGATATAATACGCTGACCTTGATATTTCTACTGCAACCCTCCTGTTCACGCCTCTTCCTTTACCTACCTTTTAAATGTTCATGGTCTCCAAAATGCCATCTCATTTTGCCCAATCTCCCTTAATAATAATAGCCTTCTCCACAACTTAAGCCCCTCACCCTTTTGCTGATAGCTTGGATTAATCACTTCCCTTCCTCCTCTGGGTCCGCACGAGGAATTCCTGTCACAACCCTTGAGTGTGTACGTATGTGTATGTATGCCCCTTTCATTTAGACTCTTAAGTCCCCAGTACCTTGCATAAGGTCTGGCCCATATGTAGTAGGCACTCAAGAAATATTTGAAGAAAAAAGAAAGAAAGGGCTGGGGCATGGCTTTAAACTGAAGTGTTTATGTTCTTCTAGACTATTTTCTGGAATATTTTAAGGTGTTTTGTGTGTTTTTTTCCCCAAGATTTACTCAGTTAAAATAATTTGCTAATTGGAAGTCTGACATATTGTGAGCACCACTGTTTGCCAGGCACTGTGCTAATACTGGGAATGTAAATAGTCCCAAAGAGTTTCTGTCTTTGGGAGAGAGTTCAAACACTCCTGAATGAGTTAGCAAAGTTATGTTGCTGCTGTGTGTGGATGGTCATTTCTAAAGATAATGTCATCTCTTTGTCACAGGGACGATTTTCTATGCCTCACCAATTTAACCTATTTAGATACTGAATCATGTTTTGGCCCTGGGAGTTGGCATTGTTCGAGATAATAGAATGCAAGAGTAGAAGTTATTTACATTTTTAAATTTCATTTATAAGTTTTAAAGAAATGTGTCTGTCTCCGTTGCCTTGCCCCTTCAGTGCTTCCCCTAACGTGGTTGCCATGTGTGTAAACTGAAAATAATTGAACTAATACAGTCCCATCACTGTTTGCCCACATGTATGTGTACACACTCCTAATTGTGGTCATGCAGTATTTTTGTGTGTTGGTTTCTTCTGTGGCTCCTTACCAGCCTGATGCTGCTCCCCTGTGGAGCGTCCTTAGAATGCTGATTTCTCTCTGCGTTTAGAGACCCATTTTGAAGGCATCAGTAATAGCCTTTTGCCTGGTATACCTACTGGAATATTACTGTCCTTGAAATGTAAAAATGATACGTCATTTATCACATAACCACTAATGTTTGAGTGGTTATCACCTAACCATTATTGTTCAGTTGTGTAGTGGCATGCCCTTGACTTGTGGGCTTTCAAACTGTTGGGTATCTTGAAAATAGCATTAAGTGAAGTAACACTCATGGTGCTATGATTGCTTGACATTGTCTGAAACAGGGCCTCACTTTTGCAAGTTGGTGCTTAGCCATGGATTTGGAGGACGGTGATTCTAGAAATTATTGTTGTGCCACATAGTAACAAGGGTTGACAAAGGAGCATTTCCTTTTCTTCTGTTTGTACTTGGTACTTGGACTTAGTATGTGAAACATAGGTCATTCTTGTAAATCTTGCATGTGATACTTTCATAAAATACGAAACCAGTCATTGTCGCAATCTGGGTATAACATGACCTTTGTAAGGTACGTGTTGCGGGTAGTAGTAATTACATTTAGCATTTATACATGTGCATAACTATAATAATGTTGGTTAGAATATGTCCTTCCGTTCTCATTCCCATTGACCTAAATGTTCAGTGCACTGGAGGAGGAAAATCAGACCCTGCCTCCTGGCTGTTGCCACAGCCCATTCGTGGGGTGCTCTTACACAACTTCATTATTTTAGTTAGTCCTAACTGGGTAAAAGTAGTGTCACCACGCTCCTACTTGAAATGTATCCTTTAAATGAACGTGTGTTTGCCTTCTCTAGTGTCCTCAGAGGTCAAAGAGCACATGTTTGATAACCTCATACCGCAGACGATTTATAGTAATGAGCCATATTTTTAAAATGAATACAAAGGCCTTAACCACCATTTCTTATAAGTAATAAATTATTTATTCTAATTGATAAATAACAGCTATAACTTTACGTACTCATAAAAGCAACTGCTTGTGTTATGAGCAGCCTTGGTTCAGAGGATGTAGCTGGCTGAAGCTAGAAGGTTCAAGACCTCTCCATGCCACCATCACCCCAGAATTTAACATTAGGATGCATAAATGGCGGCATTCTTTGTATTTGAAAGACGAGCCCTCATTGAAGGTAAACCACCTGGCTACACTCAGAAAATAATGAACTCTACTGAAGTAGAGGGGCACACACAAACATTCACGTGTGTGTGTGTGTGTGTGTGTGTGTGTGTGTGTATTTATATCGACATCTGTATCTCACCGTGTAGTTTTATTTCTTAATATTCTGATAGAAATTTTGCAAGTAACGAGTACCATGCTGTCATGCTAGCCCTCGGCGGCACATGCTGCTTTCCTTTCCTTTCTTGGATTGCTCTTCCTCGCCTGCATACCTGCTCCAGCAGCCCTGTGGGCTCCATCACAGATTTTCCTGTGCTGCCCTGTCTGTCATGCTTCACCATCGCTGCCATCACCCTCGCGACACACACACACACACACACACACACACACACACACACACACACACACCTCCCGTGTAGCTGACGCAGGCTCCAGAATCTCCACTACCCAGACCGCTGTAATGTATTCTCCACTCCTACCACTGACTTGCCAAAAGGGTTTTATAAAAATTTGTCTTGAAAAGATCCCTACTAAAAGGGGCCGACACTTATCCTTTTAAAATTCTCTCATGGGAAATTCACAACCAACCCTTGGGACATTAACATTAATTATTATCAACCCGGTTTTGTCAGTGATGAAATTAAGGGTCCAAAATTGAGATTTAGTGATTTGTTCTACGTAACAAAGCTACTGTGCAACAGAGCTGGCACGTCTAGAACTTCTCGTTCCAAATTTAGCCCTGAATCTCTTAACCCACACTGCCTGAAGTCAGATTTGAATTCTTGTTTGTGGAAGGAGAATTTAAAAGCAACATACCAGCTGTATTTTATTTCAGTACAAAGATGCCATAGATCTTGGCATTTGGTTTTGTTTGAAGTATGGAAAAATATTTGTAGATGGGGAAAGAATTTACAGATAAACATGGAAGGTTACCGAGGTTCTTGAAACTGCTTTTCAAAACCTTTTTAAAGGTGTAGATTAGTTTTCTCTGTGGAATGCTGGAAATGCAATCCTGCCTCAAGGAACTAGTGAATTCTAAGAACTCTCAGTGTACTTTCTAGTCATATGATTTTTCTCCTTCTCTTGGATGTCACAGCTTTCTTAGAAATCACAACCTTGGTTTTTCTCATTAACACAGCAGGAATTTTAAACTGTGTGATTATTCTGAAATTATTGGTGGCTCTGAAACAGACTGTTACCAAAACGGTTTTTAAAATGTGCTTCTTGGATCAACTTTTTCCAAATAACGCGTACACATAAATGCACAGGAACCTCTATGCATGTAACATTATATACGTGCTATATCTTTTGGTAGGTTTTTTTGGAAGCCATTTCAAAAGACGTTTCCATGTAACTTTAATCGAATGAGAAAACATCCCCTCTAGTACTTCCCCCCCCCTTAATTTCTAACTACATTCAACTTGTTAAATAATTGTATAGTAAAATCATTAGGCAAAGTGAAATTTTCTGGTGCTTTCTTACAACAGTAGTCTATTTTATAGAAATAGCACTGATCAGTCAACACAATTTAAGACTCTGCATAAGAATTGATCCTGAGAGATGTCATGTTAAACCCTTCTGCCAGTATTCTGTAAGAGTGAAAAATAGTACCAATACCTAGCAAATGGGATTCGTAGGTAATTTAGAGATCCATATGCCTCATCCAAATTGCTCATATTCTAAGCTCAATTTTAAACACAGAGGGCAGGTGGAGCTGAACCAAGAGGACGCTACTTTCAAATAAGGTTGAAGTCCTCAGGCCATCCAAAATGTCACCTGCTACTTCCTGCTTTCTTTCTAACAACTTTTGTCATAAGTGGAGAAACGAATGGAAAGGTATGGGAGTTTCTTATGTGAGAGGATAAAAAGACCGGAGGAGGGGTGGGACTGAAAGCTAACTTTCTTCTCTGTGCTCAAGAGAACACTGCTAAACTATAGGTCTCCCCGACTTAACAAGAAGGTGATGTGAAAGAACGGAGGAAAGGCAGACGTATGAGCAGTGCGAGGCGGAGCCATATCAAGTCCCTCGCAGGAATAATTGACTATTGTCTCTTCTGGCTGAACTGTTTTCTTAAAGGAAATATCAGATTGTAATACTGGGCTCTCACTTGAAAGTATATATTCTGCCATTTTATGTCCTCAGTGCGAAAGGGTTGATACTACTACCGCTCTACTCTTTGACCTCACTTTTTCTAAGGTTACTTAAGCTTTTACCCATCTGTAAAAGGGGGCTGATAATGCTATCATCTTAAAGTGTTGGAAGAATTAAACAAAATGACACATGTAAAAGATTCAACAAACTATGGCAAACATTAAATTGCTTTCCAAATGTTAGCTACTATGATTTGAATACCAAAAAATTTAGTGGAAGGAAAGTTACTATTGGTAATACTCTTATGCGGAGACTGAAATCCATATACACTATGTCTTTTGAGCTCGGGTTTGACTGGAGTAAAGCTAGCAAGTAATTTCAGAGATTTGGTTCAGTTCTTAAAATTTTCTGCTCTTCCAAGTAGAAAATTATGCATGTTCTGCAGGACACCTTAAATATTCAGTAATCTTCCCCAAGTCTAGTGCCTACAGCAAGAACCTGAAATAATAAACAGCACCCTTTGCCTCCGTCACATTTTTTCTTTGCTTATATCTCTAAATATCCAGCATTTCATTAAATTGATGGTTGGCTCTATTCAACAACCACAAAACAAGAGAATTCTCAGCAGGTTGGACTTGAAACACATCATGTCAATAGGCTTTCCAACCTCTTAAAAGGTCAACGTAAGTGGCTACAGAAATGTGAAGACGTCTCTTGTCACTTGATGGCCTCTGTTAAGTGTGTAACAGATGAGAGCAGGCATTGTCACTTCCTGACTCACTACTGAATCCCCAGAGCTTTGTACTGGGCTCCCCCATAGTAGGTGCTTAGTAAATGTTTGTAAAATACTAAATAAATGACCCATCTCACAGTAATATCTTCTGGAGATTTTTTGAAAGCAACAGCTTTTTTTTTTTTTTTTTTTTTTTAAATAAACTTACATGGAACATTTAAAGAGATAAAAGTGGTATTCGGTTAGTATAAATTTATTTTCTACAAATTTAGATTATTGTTTTAAAGTCAACCACTGAGAGCAATGGAGCTATTGATAATCAAGTGAAATTTATAATTGAGTGTCAAAGATGAGAATTATAGTCTCCTTATTATATTAGCCGTATATACTTAAAACTGAAATAATTCAAAATAGTGACCCTGGAGCTCTGAAGGTTCCATGGCACATGGTTTAAGACAACCGCCATGGAGTTCAGAGAGAATGTGTTGTTGGCTTAAGGACCATAAGAATAACTGTGATCCAAAGGAATGGAATGGAAGTCTTTGCTGTCATTCTTTGTAAATCTGAAAGCAAGGTCTTTGTCTTGCAAGAAAACCAGAGTTTAAGGGTTTGAAGCTACATCTGACCAAAAGCTTTTGTGGGTCTTGAGAGCACTGCTGGTGCAATCCACTCCCAGGGACAGAGACCAGCTCTCGTGCCTCCCTTGTGCGTGGGAGGCATGGTGGGTTGCCGCAGCCCAGCATGCGTGAGCTTTCAGTCCCTCTCCTCTGTGCGCCTCCTGTTGGCATTTTTCACTTAATTGGGCTTTGGTTTTTCTGTCCTGTAAGATGCAGGCAAGTTTCTTTCTGTTCCACGGAAACACTGTCCGGATGAATTGAAACTTAAAAAATGACTAAAACCTCTTTAGAGAAAGTTGAACTTCTCAGGAAAGATGCTATAGGAATGGAAGGAGTTATTATAAACTTCAAAAAAAAAAAAAAGGGTATATAAAAATGCTGTTAACACTTGGAGACTGTGTCCCGTTTTACGCCTTATGTTTTCCCTTTGCTCTGGGAAATTTTAGCCTGTCTTACGGATGTGTAAATCACATTAGCAGTGGGGAAGTTTTCCATCCGTAAGTTGGTAAGTTGTGCTGTTTGTCAGAGCAGACGGCTCTGCTGTTTTCCCTGCTTCCTACAATTCTGCCCACACACTGACACACTACAGCGGCTCTCACACTTAGACATGTGTTAGAGCGCAAACTGCTTTTCCCCTCAGGACTCATAGAGGGTGTTTCAAGAATGCTTTCCCTGATTGGACAAAGAAAGTCTCACTAGTTGATTTGAAATAATAAATCAAGAACTAACTGAACTCATTTAATAAAACTAAAGGATGCATGACATGGCTAGTTCTAAATCATCTTCTGTGATCAGACTTAAGCAGGTTTATCCTGCAACTCTCAACAGTGATTCAGTCCCTTCTCTTCTAACTGTTTCTAAGAAGGCTTCTTGTTACTTTGAGAGCATGCAAAATGGGTCACAAGGGTTTGGTCACACAGGCGACAAAATTGAATAATTCTATAAGTGCTGTGCCCTTGTAGCCCCTCAGATCAACCCTGAACAATTAAGTTGACGGCATATTCCTGTGCATCTTATCAATTTTTAATTATCACACCTCTGAAGATAATATGTTTTTGCTAAAAGGGAAAATTGTGATTTCAATTTGAAAATTAGACAGCTTGTTTAAAAAAATAGTTATCCAAGACTATGCTAACCCCAGATACATTTGCGAGTGTGTTTATCATTGGCAAAGCAAGTTTAATGTGTTTTCTGATTATTTATCATCATCTCTGTAAATGTAAGAATGATTAAGAAATTATTAATAGTCTACAATGGTGCAAAAGAATCTCTAGAGAATATCAGATAACAATAATGAAAGAAGAGGCATAAATGGTGTGCATGTTTCTCCAACCTTTGCCCCTGAGCACTTGCAACATTTTTGGAGATACAACACTTCTTAAAATTTGTATTGACTTTATGCCTTCACTTCTGCATCCTATGTGGGCTCTATGATATACATTTTGTTTTATTAATTTTTTATTTATTGAGATGTAATTGTGACCCATAACATTATGTAAGTTTAAGCTGTGCACGTGTGAGTGTGATGTACTTAACATTGCAATGTGATTACCACCATAGCCTTAGCTAACACCTCTATCACATCCCATAATTACCACTTATTTTTTTTGTGGTTAGAACCATTGTGCTCTAGTCTCCTAGCAGCTTTAATGTTCATAATACACTATTGTTGACGATATTGACATACATTTTTAACTGAATTTTATTGGAGAACTTTTGCAATTTCCCTTGAGGTAAACAGCCATACTTAAGATATTCCCAGCCCAGGATTGGGGGGCCGAGGGAGGTAAGATTTATTGACTGTAACCAAGGTAGCAGGCACTGTCTTAAATGCTTTATATGTGTTAACTCGTTTAATCCTTACAACAACCCCATAAGGCAAGTATGTTTATTTGTCCCATCTCATAGAAAGGAAACAGGCCCTGAGGCTTTAAGTTACTTGTCCAGAGCTGCAGAGTCAGATGATGGGGCCAGGTGGTCTGACTACATACAGCCCAAAGCACTTAACCACAAACCTCCTTTCCCCATAATAGATGCTCAGCAGTCCAGAGTTAAAACATAATCATCCTCATAAATGGAAGCTGCATGAACATTGTCATGGCCATGTTTATCATGGTTTTTGTTCTTTATTACTTTCCAACTGTGCAGACCTATTAGGGTGATCTCACACTTTATATGCCTCGGCACTCATAAATTCCGTCTGAATTACTCCATAGTTGTTCACATTTGGTCTTTGTATTACTTTTGTTATTGTTGTTTCATAAACATTTCATAAACATAAACACTGGTTTACCCAAATTTTGAATTCTAAAGATCAGAGACAATGTCTTATGCTATTTCTCTATTTTCTACAAAAAGACATGGGAAAATAGGTATAGAGTGAACATTTAAAAATGTATGCTGAATGGAGTAGATTTAAGAAAGTTAAGTAATCCTTATTTTAATCAGTAAACTATTTTTCACACCTGCCAGAATATAATCTTCAGATATTTTTTTAGTATCATTGGTGTACGGTCACATATTAATGTCAAAGTATATGTGGCCAATTCAGTCGTCTTCTGAGAGACTCACATAAAACTATTTCCAAAGAAGATGCTTAATTAGTTCTCAATGATAATGTACATATTTTTAAACTAATCTTTCTGTAGAAAAACAGGTTTCAAATAAAACTAAATGAGATAGTTTCATATGTTTTCACAAATGCACAATATACAGAATTACAAAAAGTCAAACCATGCTGTTCTACAGTGAAGTATATGTTAATTACCCAATAAACAAGGAAAATTTAACTGGTAATTAGTATAATTCATTTGTATCTAATTCATAAATGTTTTCCAATAACTCAGACTAGTGTCGTTGCTAGTAATATATTGAATACGTTAAGCTCCATAGTGACTTGTTAGGTTTATGGACACATCAGCTTTTTTAAGGGCCTCGGAACTTGACCAAAGTACTTTAGGTAAAAGACAAAAGAAAAAGAAGTACATTGTATTGATTGGGAAATAGGGGAAGAAATCTCAGAAATCAGTGTGATACACCATCATTTTTAGTAGAGCATCAATTTATTTTTAGAAGTTAGTATATAATAAAGAGAACTACAAATCAAACAAGATGTTTTATTTATTGCTGTAAGTTCTTGTTTTAAAATGAAGGCTAGAAACTGTATGATATATTGGAGTATGTTTATTAGTATATCTTGTTCCACTGGGAAGCCCTTTTGTTTTGGTCACTCTCTTCCATAATAAGCATGAATACTTCATTTTTCTGCCTGACCGGTGCTCTGTGAATGAACCTGAACTTGCACCGATGATGTCAAACGTGTTTCAGCAGTTGAGCACAGCATACTTCATTAATAAGTCATGGCATCAACCCATCTGACAGCCAAGCTCTCTACTGTTCTTCAGAAGCCATAATACGCATCACGGGGAGATTTGCATGTTACCTATAACAAAAGCCCCACAAACGCTTAATGAGATATAAAGTTCCTGCTTAACAATTTGATCTTTAACATTTAGATATTTATATCACCCGATGCGATGTAAACTGGTGGAAATTATAAAATAATGGGGAAGATCATAAAATACTGAATTTTCTAATCTATGGATCATTTTATTGACTCTTGGAATCAGACAGATAGTCTTAAAGTGCTATAGTTTATAATGGCAGGTGAAAGAATGGAATATTTATTATATTGATAATTAACTCTGAGTGGGAAGAATAGATTGTAACTCACAGAAACTTCTGGCTTCCCAGAGACATACCCTAAATTAATGTCGCTAGTCTATGAAACAGTTCTCAAACTGCACGTCCATTTTCCTTGTAAATGAGTTACATTGTGTAGGTTTTGATGGCTGGAAGGTAGGTCCTTGAATGGAGGAACCTGGGGGAATATTGGGGCAACTAATGAATTTCATTTAGTAGTGCTTAAGGGTGACGATCTAGAATCAATGGAGACTAATAGACGTGTCTTCGTGCATGCTTTGTCAGTGCGATGTTCTGGGTACCTTTGGGGAGAGGGGAGCTAATAGACTTTTAAGGTCACACTTGGGTAGCACCACGGGTCATTATTAAGATGGGAGTAAAACCTCAAGTCGGGGCGGAATAAACCTTGGTACATACAGAACAAAGACAAGTAATTTGTCACAGCATTCACAATCTTTACCCAGATTGCAAGGCACCGTGCATCCCTATCTTGTTCTTAATCTCCCTTTTCCCATCTGTTCAATGGGGATAATAGTGTCAATCTCATAAGGTTGTTCTGAAAACTAAATTGATAATTCTCATGTAGCACATAACACAGTGCTGGACATCGTTTATTAAGTGCCGAGTATTCTCTCTCCTCCTCTACTCCACCAGAGGTAAACTTTGAATTTATAGTAGACTGTTTTATCCATTTTTGACTAAATGCTCCTCATTCCTTTTTGTCCTGGGCCAATGCCAGGTAAATCACCCAGTCTGAGCGTGACCCTTTCTACCTCACTGCACACCTCCCTTATCTAATTCCCACAGTCAGGGCCCTGCTCAAATCCCACTCCTTCCGGGGATAACTTCCCAACCACCACAGCCTCCAGGAGTGGCTTCATTTCTGAATTCCTCAAAGAACCGTGAACAGTCATTGGAACGCCGATTTGTATTTCCTTTTATTGTCAAGCATCTTCTAATTATGTGTATAGAAATATGTCTTGTTATGGTACTAACTCTATAAGCATATCTCTAAAGGTAGAGATTATGGGATGTAATTCTCTGTGGCCTCCAGATCACTGAGTCTGTCTTGCTGAGTGACATGGTAGAATAAGCCATAAGCTTTGGAGCCAGGCAGTGCCTGGTTGGAATTCCTGGCCTGCTACTTACTTACTGTGTGACCTTGGGCAGTTTACCGTTCTTCAGCCTTATTTTCTCCTCTGAGAAAATACCCTATAGAATTTTTTTTTTAAATAACGGTAATGTGTGTCAAACACCAAGAACAGTGCTGGGCACAAGTAATGCTCAGTGGTAGTATTATTATTATTATTCAGAATATATGTCAGTAGATACTTCTTTTATTACCTGAGCAATAGAGAGTAGCAACTGCTAAAAAGAGGAAGATATATTTTAAATTTCAAGCATCAAAGAATATTTGGCCATCTCTGATGAAACTGAAATAATAAAGACCTTAAATATTCTAAACTATTAAACCTCGATAAACATATAGCCACACATGCCTTCAGTAATTAGTGCCTCTGATTTGCATGGCACTGTTTTAAGCACTTGATACAAAAAAAAAAAAAAAAAATGAATAAGAAAAATTTACGTCCAACAAAGAACTTACATCCTGCTAAAAGAGATGGCTGATCAGCAAAGAAATTACTATATAATGTCAGAGGTGGAAAGGGATATGAAGAAGAGTAAAGCAAAAGATAGTGAGAAGGTGCAGCTATAGGGGACGGGAGAGGCTATGTAGATTGGGTGCTGGGATGTCCTCTCTGAAAAAGGGACATTTGATTAGAGAGATCAATTAAGTGAGACCAGGACGATAATGGTAAGAAATACTTCTAAGCAGAGGAATAGCAAGATTGAAGCCCCTGCATCAAAATGAGTTTGACTTATTCCAGGAACAGTTACTAGGAGGCCATTGTGGTTGAAGCAGAGTAAACTAGAGAAAAAATGGTGAGGTCTGAGGGTTCTTATCCTTGTAGGTTTGTTCTAAGCAAAATGAGAAACCATTGGTGTTTTGATCATAGAACATTGTTTCTTTTATTAAGAAGACAATGGAGACCACTTCACAGCCATTAGGATGGTTATTATTTTAAAAAACGGAAAATAACAGGTGTTAGTGAGGATGTGGAGCAATTGGAACCCTTGTGAATTGCTGATGGGAATGTACAATGATGCAGCTGCTGCGGAAAACAGTTTGGCAGTTCCTCAAAAGTTAAACATAGAATGACCCTCTGATTGAGCACTTCCACTTTTGGGTAGATACCCAAAGTACCTAAGACAGAGAGGCTCATGTAACAGTATTCATAGCAGCATTATTCACAATAGCAAAAAAGGCAGAAACAACCCAAACGTACGTCAGTGGATGAGTAGATAAACAAAATGTGGTATGTACATATCATGGAATAGTATTAGGTTGGTGCAAAAGCAGTTGTGGTTTAACAGGTTAAAAATAATGGCAAAACCGCAATTATGTTTGCACCAACCTAATATTTGGCTTTAAAAAGAAATTAAATTCTGATACATGCTACAAAATGGCTAAATCTTTAAAACATTACGCTAAATGAAATGCGCCAGACACAAAGGACAAATATTGTGTGAGTCTACCTATATGAGGTACCAGGAGTAGTCAAATTCATAGAAACAGAAAGTCGCGTAGAAGTTACCAGGCTGAAAGAGGAGGAGGAGGAGGAGTTATATGTATGATGGGAGCAGAGCTTCTAGTTGGGATGATCAAAAAGTTCTGGAAATGAATAGGTTGCACAACAATGTGAATTTACTTAATGCTACTGAATTATACACTTAAAAATGGTTAAAGGGGTAAATTTTGTGCTCCATACATTTACCATAATTTAAAAAAAAAAAAAAAAAAGAAAGGCAAAAGGACTCTGTGGGGTAGGGGGAAGCGTGTGGAAGCAGGGATTTCAGTTACATGCTATAGCAGGAAGCCAGATAAAAGATAAGTATTGCTGTGAAGGTAATGAGAAGTATTCAAAATAGAAATACGTTTTGAAAGTTGAGCCAATAGGTCCTGTTGACAGATTGTAAGTGGAAGAAAATAATCACAGAAGACTCCTTTTTTTTTTTTCCCCGAGTTACCAGGAGAGTAGTGGTCATTTCCTGAGATAGAGAAAACTGTGGAAGGAGCAAGTTTGGGGAAAATACCACATGTACAGCGTTCAACATGTTAAATTAGAGATATCTAATTAACACACAACTGGAAGGTCAAAAAGATATATGAGTCTGGAGCCCAGGAAGGAGGGGCTCTAGAAATAAAAATGGGAGAAATAAAAAAAGATGGCATAGAAAGCACACCATACGAAGCCTGGGAATGAACACAGTCACTCAGGGAAAGAGTTGAAACAGATAAGAGAATTTTCAGAGGACTGAGGTCAGGGACCCGCCAACATTTGGAGGTCAAGAGAAGGGGAGGAACCGAGAGGTGAGAGACTTTTCGTGAATACTCAGCAAATTTCTATTGAGCACTTCCTCTTCCAGGCACTGTTTTAGGTGATTGGGATGACAATTACTTAAAAAGGCAGCACCCATCTCTTAATTCTGTGCTCTTGGGCAAGTTACTTAACTTGACTAAATTCCAGACTCCTCATCTGAAAAGTGGGGTTAATAATGAGGTTAGCACAAAGTACAGCAAGAGTAACAGATCATTTCCTGAATCCCCACCTGTTCACGCAAGGTGCTTTATTTTCATACTTCGCATCCCTCTTATAGTCCTGCAAGGTAGGTATTCCTGTTTTATAGAAAAAGAGTCCAAAGTGTAGGGAAGCTAATCATTTTTTCTAAGACACAGCTAAAAATTTATTGGCAAGATTCTTACCCTGGTAGTTCTAAATGCCCATCTTTCAGGCCATCCACTATTTCAAGCAATGCTAACACAGAAAACAGTCAGCAGACTGCCTAAGGCAGTTAAGTGCTTCAGAACGGGTTTCTTTCATCTCTTAGTCCTCCCATCCATTTAAGTGGATCTCTTTGAAGTCCTGAAAAACAAACTCCTATAATTAAAACCAATCAGAAAAGCAATCACCTAGGTCATCAAGTATATAAACTGCCAACTATAAACTTAGTAATATCCCTAAACAAATTTAATGAATGTTAATTGACTAAATAAACAAAAACTATGCATTTTTAGTCTAATTTTCTCTACAAAGTACCTGGCCTTTAGAATTTCAGATTGGACGGCATTTAATGAAATGCCATTACCATTAAATTAAGTTTATTTTATGAGCTTTCTTTTATAAAATCCATTCAAGTTATCTCTGAAAATACTTCTTTATTACCTAGTTTCTACTACCCTTTTAAATTACTGCTTGTCTGACAAATGAAAAGAAAGTGCCACTCTGTTGTCTGTTAAACATAAATCTACTGTGTATGCTTGTATGTAGATTAATTTTAATCATTAACTTCTCCTATCTTGCCACTCTCCCTGTGGACTCTAGGTTGGTTAATAGCTTTACTATTATTCTGGTCACTCAGGCTAAGCCACTGGGGTCTCCCTTCATTCTTCCGTCTCCCTTACCCAGCATTATCCAATCGGTCACCAAGAACTGATAGATCTACGGAAATTGGTCCCCTCTGACTCAAAGTTGAAGACCCTACTTTCATTCAGGTAGAATCCAGTGCTTAGATGATGGCAATAAAGCACTCTGTCATCGATAAAGGCCTTTACATTAATCACCACCTCACCAATGAGTCCTACTTTCATAAACCAGAATTTTCCTCCTAAAACAAAACAAAAATCCCGATACTTTCAGGGCCTATGAAATGCAGTTTTCTATAAGGGAAACTCAAAGCCCATGGTACCTGGCACTGATCATCCTGTTCTCTTCTTTATTTAAGACTGGCTTGTTGGTACCCTACATAAAGCTTGTCCTGATATTCTCAAACAGAATGAGACACTCTCTCCCTTTACACCCATTGCACTTTATTATTCCTCTCTTTATCGCACATTGTTTTCATGGCTTGTGTAATTATGATTTGCATCTATAAATAGGAGGAATTTTTATTATCCTAACAGCTGGCACCAAGTTCCTCCAGAACAAAACTCTTGGTATGGACAATGTGCCTTTAGACATGCTTGGGGGTAAACTGTACGCTGAACCCCACTCCTACTTCCCAGCCAAAGACTTTTGATATAAGCTTAGCCCCCAGGCTTTGGTAGGGGAAAGCAGCTCCACACATGCCAAGGGAAGGAATTTGTTGTTTTTCTCTTGAATAAAGATGAGAAGGGGGGGGGGGGGGGGAGAGAAACCAGAGAAGAGATGAAGGACAGAGAGGATGCCAGCAAGATGAAGAGTTTCCTGAGGCTGGATGGGATCAGTGAGCAGCACGGAGGTAGCCAAAAGCATTTTACACTAGGAAGAGAGAGCCAGAGCTCCAGGAGTTCCTAAACATCTGTGGTAAAAAGGGCTGCTAGATGCTCAGATGAGTTTTTGTGGTTTCTGATGTGAACATTGAGAAAGATGCTGATTTTAGCACGAAGATTAAAGCCAGAGGCCAAGGTAGCCCCGAGAATATAAACTTCCCAGAAATTTACACACATCTTTTGGAGATGGGGGGTTAAACCTCCCTATGTTACAGAATTGGCAACGATTTGAGTCTTTTTTCAACTATTTGAGGTAGATAAATACCAAATCCTACACCTCCCCAGATTATAAATTTTCTGAGGATGCCTTTGCATGCCCACTTGCTTTCCTATAGTGAACTCACAGAAAATATTTGTTGTTTTGTTTTATGGAATCAGTAGTATTAAGATGAAAAATACCGATACAACTGACTACTGCTAACTTAAACTCTCTCATCATACTAATTTTCTCAGCAGGAAAAGTCCAAGGTTAAAAAAAAACAACTAACAGTACAAATGATACGCACTCATCAATAAATATGGTGCAGGAAATTTAATATTGTCACCTTGATATATTAAAATTTTGTCCATCGTTCTGTAAGGAAGATGTGATGTTATGTAGGAAGAAGTATAGACCAAGTTTCTAAAGTCTCTCCTTTCCGGGCCCTTAACCATGCTGAGCTACTCTTTTCTCAGCTATTTCTCAGCTGTAAGACCACTATCGTGTCTCCCCGAAAAAAAGACCTAGCCGGACAATCAGCTTTAATGCGTCTTTTGGAGCAAAAATTAATATAAGACCCGGTCTTATTTTACTGTAAGACCCGGTATAATATAATATATAATATAATATAATACCCAGTCTTATTTTACTATAAGACCCGGTGTTGTATAATATAAGACCGGATCTTATATTAATTTTTGCTCCAAAAGACGCATTAGAGCTGATTGTCTGGCTAGGTCTTATTTTCGGGGAAATACGGTAATAACAATATCTATCCTTCCTACCTTTCTGTAATTTTTATGATTTTTAAAGTTTATTTTTGGTGCTATCCAAGTATAAGCCATTATTATGCCGCCGACAGTATATTAATGGTACATAGTAAGTTTACCATAGACTGTACAGTACATATTGAGAAACTACCAGTAATATCTAACTCTACGCTGATCCTGGGAATAGCGGACAGTGTTTTACCAATAATGGAGAAGAGTGAAATCAAGGAAGTAATATTTACGTGATGCTTTAAAGCTTGCGAAGTTTTTATATAACCCTTCTTCTTAGGTGAATAGAGATGGGCCAGGACTGTGAATTTTGTGGATAGTATAGCCTCAAGACTTTAACGGTATAGGAAAAGTTCTGTATGAGCGCAGGGCCAGTAGCATAGAAATATCAGCTCCGTGGGAGCCGGCTAAGAGCAAAAGTGAGGTTGGAAAGAAGGGGTAAATATCAGCAAATAGGAGCCGTCAACAATAAGGATTGGTTCTTGGTGTAAAGATGGTATCATTAGACCCAAGGTCAAGAAGGAGCCCAGAATACTTCCCGACTTCTTCTATGAGACATTACCCTGATACCAGAACCAGATAAAGTCACCACAAGAAAACTACACAAAATATTCCTTTTGAAAATAGACTCAAGAGCCCTCAACAATATACAAGCAAGCTGAATCTAGCAACATAGAGAAATAATTATACTCGTATACCACAACCATGGGATTTAACCCAGAAGTGAGGTTGATTTGACACATGAAAACCAATCAATATAATATGTTGTATTACAAGACTAATAAATAAGACTACATAATTGTCCCAATAGATGAAGAAAAGCCATTTGACAAAATCCTAACATCTTTTTATGATAAAAAAAAAAAAAAAGACACTCAGAAAACTAGGAATAGAAGGGAACATCTTCAACCTGATGAAGAACTTCTATAAAAAAACCTACACATAACATGCTTAATGGTGAAAATGGTGAATTCTTTATCTACGATCGGGACAAGACAAGGACGGTCGTACTCACTGCTTTCATCCAACATTCTAGCCGGGGCAATTAAGAAAAAAGAAATGAAATCCAGATTGGAAAGGAAGAAGTAAAATGATCTCTATTTGCTGTTGATATGATCTTGTGTATAGAAAGTCCTAATCAATTCCCCCAAAAAACTATTGGAATTAACAAACGAGTTCAGCATAGTTGTTGGACATGAGGTCAATATGCAAAACGCAATTACATACATTACTATCCGATAACAGCAAACAATCTGAAAATGAAATTGAGAAAACAATTCCATTTACAGTAGCATGAAAAAGAAGACAATGTCGAGGAATAAATTTAACAAAAGAAGTACAGAATGTGAACACTGAAAACTATAAAATATAATCAGAAAAAATTAAATCTTAAAGGGAAAATATTCCACGTTCATGGATTGAAACTTAATGATGATGCAATGGCAGTATTCCACAAAATGGTAATAAATTCACTGTAATTCCTACCAAATTCTGACTGCATTTTCTTTTATGTAAATTGACAAACTGATCCTAAAATTAATCATGGAAATAATTTGGAAAAAACGAACAAATTTGGAGTACTAACACTTTCCAATTTCAAAATTTACTTCACAGCTATAAAATCAAGACAGTGTGGTACTAAGATAAGTGTACATATATGGATGAATGAAATGAAAGTGAGAGTCTAGAGATAACCCCTTACATTTATGGTCAATTGACCTTTCATAAGGGTGTCAAGACAATTCAATGAAGAAAAAATAATCTTTTCAACAAATAATGCTGGAACAACTGTATATCCATATGCAAGAGAGTGAAATTAAACTCCTTCCTTTCTTACACCATACACAAAAATTAACTAAAAATGGACTATAGGTCTAAATGTAGGAGTTAAATCTATAAAATAGTTAGAAGAAACCGTAGAAGTTAAATTTGAGACATTAGGTAAGTTAAAGCCTTCTTAGATATGACACCAGTCACACATACAACTAAAGAAATATTAAATTGGATTTAATCAAAATTTAAAACTTTTGTGCTTTAAGGACACAAGAAAGGTAAAAGACAACCAACATCTTGGGAGAAAATATTTGCAAATCATATATCTGATAAGGGACTTGTATCCAAAATCTTACAACTCAACAATGAAAAGAAGACACAGCTTAAAAATCAGCAAAGTATTTGAATAGATGATTCTCCAAAGACATACAAATAGTCTATGACTACATGAAAAGATGCTAAACTTCATTAGTCATTAGGTAAATTACAAATAAAAACTACAATGTGATAGCACTTTACACACATTGGTACAGCTAAAATAAAAAAGGCAGACATAATGTGTTGGTGAGGATGAGGAGAAATTACAACTTTCTTACAGTACTGGTGAAATTATAAAATGTTGTAGTTACTTTGAAAAACAGTTTGAAATTCCTCAAAATATTAAACATAAAATCACTGTATAACAATCTAGTAATTCCATTCCTAAGTATATACCCTAGAGAATTTAAAACATATGTCGACACAAAAACTTGTACAAATGTTCAGAGCACTGTTATCCATAATAACAAAGAAGTGGAATCAACCCAAATATCCATCAAGTAATGAATAAACAAAGTGGATATATCTATACTGTAGAATAATATTCAGCTATAAAACAGAATGAAATATTGATGGATGCTACAACATGGATAAACTTTGAAAACTTTATGCTAAATGAAAGAACTCAGACACAAAAAGCCACATATTTGTTTGATTCTATTTCTATTAAATGTCCAGAATAGGCAAATCAATAGAGACAAAAGGTAGATTAGTAGTTGCCAGGGATTGGGGAAAGATGGAATGACTGCTAATAATATGGAGTTATGTTTTGGAGTGATGAAAATATTTTGGAACTAGATAGAGGTTATGTTTCCACAACATTGTGAATACAATGAATGCTACTGAATTGTACACTTTATAGGGTAAATTTTATGCTATGTGAATTTTATCTTAATAAAGTTGTTATTAACCAGAAAAGGAGAAGCAGCTCAAGGTTAAGAATTGTTGGAGATATATTGGACATTGAGTCAGCATATAGAAGTCTGCATATTAAAGCCCAGATTTAAATTTCACATGTTTTTTTTTTTCCATTTTTAAGAGCAGCATGTTCTGTTTTTGTTTTTTGTTTGTTTGTTTGTTTATCATTAATACTTCACCTAGTTCAGAAAGAATTTCATGAGACATATGTTTTTAAATTGCTATATAAAATTAAAATTATATAGTTTGGGATTGAGAGTTGTATAGTTAGAGTAGAAAATAAACACACCACATCTATTTGTGGCTGAGTTTCCTGGCAGCCAAAGCAAAAAAAAGTATATAGCGTAGGGATTTTAGTTCTAACTATCTGATGAAACAAACGTAAAAAAAGAATACCAGCGTTGCCAAGCAGATTTTCCTTCATACTAAATAAAGTATAACACAGACCTTTCTACAGCCTCACTGGAGAGTGAGAAAGTCCTAGCTCGAGGGATTAGGAAATGACATCTGTTCTAGCTCTGCCACTAGTTACTGTGTTTCCCCAAAAATAAGACCTAGCCAGACAATCAGTGCTAGTGCGTCTTTTGGAGCAAAAATTAATATAAGACCCAGTCTTATCTTACTATAATATAAGATCGGGTCTCATATAATATAATATAGAGTTTCCAGGTGGGAGTTCCCATCCGTTCTCAGGAATTTTTTTTGCTTTCCCGTTCCCGAATCCCGAGATATAAACTGTTTTCTGTTCTCCACGATGAGTCATTTCCACAAAGTGACAGCTGATACTACCACCAACCACCTGGGTTCAATGAGTCGATTTTCCTGATTTCCCGACCAACTTTTCTCGGGATTCAGGAATGGGAAAGCGAAAAAAATTCCTGAGAACGGGCGGGAATTCCCATCTGGAAACCCTAATATAATATAATATAATATAATATAATATAATATAATATAATATAATATAATATAATACCCGGTCTTATTTTACTATAGTCTTATTTTATAAGACCGGGTATAATATAATACCCAGTCTTATATTAATTTTTTCTCCAAAAGACACATTAGAGCTAATTGTCCGGCTAGGTCTTATTTTCGGGGAAGCACGATAGCTGTGTGTTCTTGGCACAGTAAATAGTTTAATGAACTTTCTGAACCTCAGTTTCCTCATCTTTTAAATGTCTTTCAAATACGAATTTCAATCACATTTTAATATACCTTCTTACTTTTCCAGCATTAATATGGCAGAGTATTCAAAGATTAAATAGCATTTTCAGGAAGGGAAATAAAAACCAGGTAAAATGTTTCCTCCATTAGATGGAAGGTTTTTCCCTCCAGAATTCAAATACATGCACATTTTGAGAAATGCCTGTTTGTGACACCAGATTGCCCTTTTGGCCAATACAAACTCAAGTGGAATATTACCGATGAGTTCTACTTGGTCTTGTTATTTATAAATCCCCATACAAGCAATAAAAATTGTTCCAATAATTTATGTAAGCTTAAGTACCAGAGAGTTAACTGGTATAATTCCAATGCTCTTTAATGCAATGAATCTCTAGTGTGACATAGACCTGGTTAATGATCAGCGTAAGTAGATGGAGCCTTGTTTGGGTGGGTATTTCAGAAGTTATTTATGGTTGCATTACCACATCTCATTAGAACTGCATATTTGGAACATTTTTAAATATACTTTAATACTTAAAATGCAGAATCTTTTTATATACTGTCCTTGCCTGGGGTACATCCATAGGACTATGTTATTGTCAATCTGCCTTGTAAATAGGCCCTTCTTTTTTTTTTTTTCTTTTTTAAATGAGGCAATTTATTGAAGTGCTTTTTTTTTTTCTTTTTTTTTAATTAAATTTATTGGGGTGACAATTGTTAGTAAAATTACATAGATTTCAGGTGTACAATTCTGTATTATATCATCTATAAATCCCATTGTGTGTTCATCACCCAGAGTCAGTTCTCCTTCCATCACCATATATTCGATCCCCCTTACCCTCATCTCCCACCCCCCACCCCCCGCCCCCCTTACCCTCTGGCAACCACTAAACTATTGTCTGTGTCTATGAGTTTCTGTTTCTCATTTGTTTGTCTTGTTCTTTTGTTGTTTTTGGTTTGTATACCACATATCAGTGAAATCACATGGTTCTCTGCTTTTTCTGTCTGACTTGTTTTGCTCAGCATTACTCTCTCAAGATCCATCCATGTTGTCACAAATGTTCCTATATCATCTTTTCTTACTGCTGAATAGTATTCCATTGTGTATATATACCACAACTTCTTTATCCATTCATCTATCGAAGGACATTTTGGTTGTTTCCATGTCTTGGCCACCGTAAACAAAGCTGCAATGAACATTGGAGCACAAGTGTCTTTATCTCTAAATGTTTTCAGATTTTTTGGGTAGATACCCAGGAGAGGGATTGCTGGGTCATATGGCAATTCTATTCGTAATTCTTTGAGGAACCTCCACACTGCCTTCCATAACGGCTGCACCAGTCTACATTCCCACCAACAGTGTATGAGGGTTCCTTTTTCTCCACAGCCTCTCCAACATTTGTTATTATTTGTCTTGTTGATGATAGCCATTCTGACTGGGGTGAGGTGATATCTCATTGTGGTTTTGATTTGCATTTCTCTGATGATTAGTGATGTTGAGCATTTTCTCATATGTCTATTTGCCATTTGTATGTCCTCTTTGGAGAAATGTCTCTTCAAGTCCTCTGCCCATTTTTCAATTGGGTTGTTTGTTTTTTGGTTGTTGAGTTGCATGAGTTCCTTGTATATTCTGGATACTAGCCCCTTATCGGAGGCACTGTTTGCAAAAATCTTCTCCCATTCAGTTGGTGGCCTCTTTATTTTGTCAATGGTTTCTTTTGCTGTGCAGAAGCTTTTAAGTTTCATATAGTCCCATTCGTTTATTTTACCTTTTACTTCCATTGCCTTTGGAGTCAAGTTCATAAAATGCTCTTTGAACCCAAGGTCCATAAGTTTAGTACCTATGTTTTCTTCTATGCAGTTTATTGTGTCAGGTCTTATGCTTAAGTCTTTGATCCATTTTGAATTAACTTTGGTACATGGTGACAAATAGCAGTCCAGTTTCATTCTTTTGCACGTGGCTATCCAATTCTCCCAGCACCATTTATTGAAGAGGCTGTCTTTGCTCCATTGTACGTTTTTAGCTTCTTTGTCAAAAATTATCTGTCCATATTTATGTGGTTTTATTTCTGGGTTCTCAATTCTATTCCATTGGTCTATGTGTCTGTTTTTCTGCCAATACCATGCTGTTTTGATTATTGTAGCCCTGTAGTACAAGCCAAAGTCAGGAAGTGTGATACCTCCATTATTGTTCTTTTTCCTTAAGATTGCTTTGGCTATTCGGGGTCTTTTGTGGTTCCAAACAAATCTGATGATTTTTTGTTCTATTTCTTTAAAATATGCCATTGGGATTTTGATGGGGATTGCACTGAATCTGTATATTGCTTTTGGTAATATGGCCATTTTAACTATGTTGATTCTTCCAATCCATGAGCACGGAATGTCTTTCCTTTTCTTTGTGTCTTCTTCAATTTCTTTCAAAAAAGTCTTATAGTTTTCAGCATATAGGTCTTTCACATCCTTGGTTAAGTTTATTCCTAGGTATTTTATTCTTTTTGCTGCAATTACAAAAGGAATTGTTTTTTGTATTTCTTTTTCTGAGATTTCATTGTTAGTATATAGGAAGGAAATGGACTTTTGTGCGTTGATTTTGTAGCCGGCAACTTTACTGTATTCGTTGATTGTTTCTAATAGCTTTTTGGTGGAGTCTTTAGGGTTTTCTATATATAGCATCATGTCATCTGCAAAGAGTGATAATTTAACTTCTTCATTCCCAATTTGGATGCCTTTTATTTCTTTCTCTTGCCTGATTGCTCTGGCAAGGACTTCCAACACTATGTTGAAAAGCAGAGGTGATAGGGGACATCCCTGTCGTGTTCCTGAACGTAGAGCAAAGGGCTTCAGTTTTTCTCCATTAATTATGAGATTAGCAGAGGGCTTGTCATATATGGCCTTTATTATGTTAAGGTATTTTCCTTCTATACCCATTTTATTAAGTGTTTTAATCATAAATGGATGTTGTATCTTGTCAAATGCTTTTTTCTGCATCAATTGATATAATCATATGATTTTTGTCCTTTATTTTGTTTATGTGATGTATCACATTGATGGATTTGCGTATGTTGAACCACCCTTGTGCCCCGGGGATGAACCCCACTTGGTCGTGATGAATAATCTTTTTAATGCATTGTTGTATTCGATTTGCTAGAATTTTATTTAGGATTTTTGCATCGGTATTCATTAGAGATATTGGTCTGTAGTTTTCTTTTTTTGTGCTGTCCTTACCAGGTTTTGGTATCAGGGTAATGTTGGCCTCATAAAATGAGTTAGGGAGTACTGTCTCTTCTTCAATTTTTTGGAAGAGTTTGTGCAGAATTGGTATTAGATCCTCTTTGAAGGTTTGGTAGAATTCACTAGTGAAGCCATCTGGTCCCGGACTTTTGCTTTTGGGAAGGTTTTGGATGACTGATTCAATTTCGTTACTGGTGATCGGTCTGTTTAGATTTTCCAGTTCTTCATGGTTCAGCCTTGGAAGGCTATATGTTTCTAAGAACTTGTCCATTTCTTCTAGGTTGTTGAATTTGGTGGCATATAGTCCTTCATAGTATTCTTGGATGATCCTTTGTATTTCTGTGGTGTCCGTGATAACTTCCCCTTTTACGTTTCTGATTTTGTTAATCAGTGTCTTCTCTCTTTTTATCTTAGTAAGTCTAGCGAAGGGTTTGTCAATTTTGTTAATCTTTTCAAAGAACCAGCTCTTTGTCATATTAATTTTTTCTATTGTCTTTTTGTTCTCTATTTCATTTAGTTCTGCTCTAATTTTTGTTATTTCCTTTCTTCTGCTGACCTTGGGTTTTACTTGTTCTTCTTTTTCTAGTTCTTTAAGGTGTAACATGAGGTTATTTATTTGGGAGTTTTCTTGTTTCTTGAGATAGGCCTGTAATGAGATAAATTTCACTCTTAAAACTGCTTTCGCTGCATCCCAAAAATTTTGGTAGGATGTATTTTCATTGTCATTTGTTTCTATGTATCTTTTGATCTCTCCTCTAATTTCTTCTTTGACCCAGTCCTTCTTTAAAAGTATGTTATTTAATCTCCATGTATTTGTGTTTTTTCCCACTTTCTTTTTACAGTTGATATCCAATTTCAAAGCCTTGTGATCAGAGAATATGCATGGTATGATTTCGATCTTCTTAAATTTGTTGAGACTGATTTTATGTCCCAATATATGGTCTATCCTTGAGAATGTTCCATGTACACTAGAAAAGAATGTATAGTCTGATGTTTTAGGATGAAGTGCTCTATAAATGTCAATTATGTCCATTTCATCTAATGTGTCATTTAGGGCTACTATTTCGTTATTTATTTTCTGTTTGGATGATCTATCCATAGCTGTCAATGATGTATTTAAGTCCCCTAGTATAATTGTGTTTTGGTCAATTTCTCCCTTTAGTTCTGTTAGTAGTTGCTTGGTGTATTTCAGTGCTCCCTGATTGGGGGCATAAATATTGATGACTGTTATGTCTTCTTGTTGTACAGTCCCCTTCACCATTATGAAATGTCCATCTTTGTCTCTTGTTATCTTTTTCACCTTGAAGTCTGTTTCATCTGATATCATTATGGCTACACCTAATTTTCTCTGGGTACCATTTGCTTGGAGTGTCAATTTCCACCCTTTCACTTTGAGTCTATGCTTGTCCTTGTAGCTGAGATGTGTCTCTTGGAGACAGCATATGGTTGGGTTTAGTTTTTTGATCCAATCTGCTACTCTGTGCCTTTTTATTGGTGAGTTCAGTCCATTTACATTTAGGGTGATTATTGATATGTGAGGATTTCCTGTCATTCTATCTTTAGTTTTCTGGTAAGGCTGTGTCTCCATTGTTTCTTTGCCTTTTTGTTGTTGTCTGTTATTTCTATGTGGTGGTATTCTATGATGTTTCCCTCTGTTTCTTCTTTTATTTCAGTATATATTTCAGTTCTGGATTTATTTTGAGTGGTTACCTTAAGTTTATGTAAAAGAAAGTTTGACATTTAGAGTATTCCATTTTCTTCAGCACACTTACTTTCTCCATTCCCGTATTCCGGTTCAGGCCTTTACTCTCCCCCTTTTTGAGTTTTGGTTGCCACAAATTGTCCCTGTTGATGGTGGTCGAATAGCCTCCTTTAGTATTTCTTGTAGTGCAGGTCGTGTATTAGAAAATTCCCTCAGCTTCTATATGTCTGGAAAGGTCTTTATTCCTCCTTCATATCTAAAGGATATCTTTGCTGGATATATTATTCTTGGCTCATGGTTTCTCTCTTTCAATAGTTTGAATATTTGGTTCCACTCCCTCCTGGCTTGTAGAGTTTCTGCTGAAAAATCTGATGATAATCTAATGGGCTTTCCTTTGTAAGTTACCGTCTTCTTTTCCCTGGCTGCCTTGAGGATTCTTTCTTTGTCGTTGATTTTAGACAGCTTCAATACAATGTGCCTTGGAGAAGGTCTGTTGGGATTGAGGTAACTAGGTGTTCTATTTGCTTCTTGGATTCGAGGGTCCAGTTCTGTCCACAAATTTGGGAAGTTCTCATCGACAATTTGTTTGAATATATTCTCTGTTCCCTTCTCTCTTTCTTCTCCTTCTGGTATGCCCATTATTCTTATATTGCTCTTTCTGATGGAGTCAGAAAGTTCTTGTAGAGTTCTTTCATTTCTTTTAAGTCTCAAGTCTCTTCTTCTATTTGTGTCATTTCCAGGTTTCTATCTTCGATGTCACTGATTCTTTGCTCCATCTGGTCAACTCTACTACCTCAGCTGGTTATTTCATTCTTAATTTCTTCTATTGAGTTCTTAATCTCCAGAAATTCTATTTGGTTCTTTTTTAAGATTTCAATCTCTTTTGTAAAATGCTCATGCTGTTCTTTGATTGAGTTTCTGAGTTCATTTAACTGTCTATCTGTGTTTTCTTGTATCTCGTTGAGTTTTTTCAGAACTGCAATCTTGAATTCTCTGTCATTTAAGTCACATATTTCTGTATCTTTAAGTGCCTTCTCTGGAGATTTTTCACTTTCTTTCTGAGCTATCTTGTTGCCTTGGTTATTCATGGCGATTACCGGTTTACTATTTCTCTTCCTAGACATTTACAGGAGTGACTTCTGCAACAGGTTGATAGAAAGCGGTCTTTCTTTTGTTTGCCAGTACTTCTTGGTAGAATGTTTTATTATTTCTCCAACTGCAACTTATTTTTCTTCTCCTACACGGTAGTGCTATGTTTTCTCTGCCCTATTCCAACTTCTCACACAATGGGGGGATTCCCTGGGAGACGGGCTTCTCCTCTGTTAATAGTTCGTCTAGGTCACAGGGCGCAGTGTCCCAGTGGGTATGCGGAGAGCTTTTGATGTTCCAAAGCTCTTCCAGCTCCTGATTCAGAGCCGGTATATTTCAGCAGTTCTGTTTACTCCTGCAGGGATCCGCCCATATAGGTGGGGTCAGGGGCAGGGTGAGTTGTGAGAGGTGGCCCAGAGCAATGGCGGCGACCACCACCACAGCGGGTCCTGCTTCCACAGCTCTCTCCCCTTTGCTGGAACTAGTTGGGCTGTGAATTTGTGAATAGGCCCTTCTGATACAGAAAAATTAACCTTTTTATATCAAATTCTGTGCTAGAGGAGTGTTATGGTGAGACCCCAGTGTATGCACTTGGTGAAGTTCTCATGGGGTCCACTGTTCCCCAAGCTTCTTGTTCCCTTTCTTTCCCTTCACCCTTTCAATCAAGTATCTATTTGATATCCCAGTTTCTGGAGAGGTATGCATGATACCGTATCTTCATTCTTCAGGAGTTTAAAAGTTTATGTTTAATAAAATAAAGAGAACTTATTTTTCTAACTTAACACAATTCTATAGGGTATCAAAATCAGACGGGCTCAAGGGCCACACCAGTAAGGTAAGTGTAAAGTACCTGCCCTTCCAAGGCGATGAGGAGGGAGGGCTGATGCCAGGGGAGGACAGAGCCGGCCTTAAAGGCATTCACATTAAAATAATTAATCCTGTTGGACCTAGAAAGTCTTTTTCGGGTTCACATAATCCATCCAGCTACAACGCCTGCCATAAAACAATTTAAACCCCAGTACTTTCCAAAGAAATTCTGTGAAAAATTCATCTTGAATATTTTAGTAGGTCATGGTGTCTTCCATTTAATGTCCAGTGTAATTCAAAAATCTACACTTGTTCCAGAGCCCTTGTTTTGTCCTAAATTATGAATTGATTTTATGGGGTAAAGTCTTTGCAATGCATATAGTGTTCCCCCAAAAGTAACTATTTTCAATAGGTACTATAAATCCCAAGTGAATCTTTTTTATTAGCAAACACTCCTGTCCCAATTTTTAATCTAAATTCGTCATAAAATTTCATAATAAAACCAATCACAGCTAATGCCATTAATGACTCATTTTTTCTATTTTATCTTTAAACCTTTTGCTTAATATAACTTATGATCTTGCTAAAATATGATGAATAATTAAAAAAAGAACAGAAAGATCAGCCTATTACAGTTTTGTTTATTTTAATGATCTAGAAAGTGATGATTAGTAGCAACTGTTATATTTAAGTAAAATCATGATATACTGTGACTCTATCTACAGACCCACCCAAAAAAAGGCTCATTTATAAACCCATTATCTTTTAATTAGGAGATTTCTTATTAAAATACAAGAATAATTAGAAATACATTTGGGGCCACAGACTGTTCATATGAAAAAAAGTGCCAAATTCTAATTGAATATATGCTAATAATGAGCTTTTGGAAATATTTTAGCAAATGTCTTATTGATTTATACATTTCTGGAAATTAATACATTTTTATTGAATCCACATTTGAACATGAAGTGGTATAATGCCTTAGTCACAGCTTCTGGAAAGGTTGGCAACTACTAATCTTATTGCAATCTGTTCAAAAGTAGTTTTCCATAGGAAACTATGGAGGGGAATGAAAGAGGAACTAAACGCTGATGAATGTACACTGCCTTGGGATGTAGCTTCTGGGGTTAGATAATTAGTGTATTTAATGGCATCTTTTTCCCAATTAATATTACAGAAAAGAAATTGATACCATTTGATGGGAACTAGACAAAGTCTGTTATAGTATGGAAGATAAATAGGAGGATTCCTGCTTCTCAGTCATCTGCTGGCTAAAAGAAAGCCTGCAAAAAAAAAAAAAAAAAAAAAAAAAAGCAAATGTCTGGCTTGTCCACATGAATAGACTCTCTACCAAAATTTACGTAACCGCTGGTTAACTGAAAGTCCCATCCACTCTTTTTTTTGGCTTGTGGCCTTGATATTTCGTTCCCAACGTGGTGTTTGATTGACTAACAAGGAAGTGGTTCTTAACTTACGTATGTTCTATGGCAGGAACTAATTCAGAATTCCAGGAGGTGATATTTCATGTTTTATTAAAAATAATTTTACAGTATAAACTTTGGAAAACAGTACAAAACATAACTTTGAAACTGAAAATGTTTCCCATTTCCTTAAGGTGACTTTATTGTGCAGCCAACTTGACATCCTTTTTGGTACAATTGTAAATAAACTGGAATGGCAGGAGAGGAGCTAGTTCTGTGGTCTTGATGGTCAAGTCAAGCAAGACGATTGCGACCACTGCCAAATTCAGCCTTCTAAAAACATTTCCCTGGAGAACATATAAATATATATTTTACAACCACTACAAGAATGTATTTTCATATTAAATAATTATACTGAGTACCTCTACTGGCAGTATGTATAAAATAGTTTACCTTACAATTCTCAAGAGAGAAGCGTATGCCGTAGTGTATATAGCAGTCTACATCTAAGAATGCTTTTATGTGCTGTTGTTTTCTATCATTGGTTTGGAGGGAAAATGTAGATGCTACAGATTATTTTGTTGCTTTTTCATATTTTATCGTATGCTGGTTTATATTACATGTATCTATCTATCTGAATCAGTAGAATGTAATAACTAAGATTGGGGTGCGGAGTCAACCACTTGGGTTCAAATTCTGGTGTGGCCACCTACTTGGTTTTGGCCTTGGCCTTAACCTCTCTGGGTCTCAGTTTTCCCATCTGTAAACTAGGGATGCTAATACTTTTGACCTCGGAGTTGTTTTGAAGCTTAAAGCATTTAGAGCAGTGCCTGGCACATGATAAGCATTCTGTAAATGCCAGCTGTCATTGCTATCCTCAGCCATGTTCCTTGGAGTTCTGTTCAGATTGTCTGTATGGATTTGCTAAAGCACCTTGTGTTCCACTGTTTTATGCTCTTGTTTTAAAATTTTGGGTATGTGTGTCCTCTTTCCAGCCTTAAAAGAATGGCCTGGCTTTTTTTTTTTTTTTTTTTTTTTTTTTAACTCCTATAGAAACTCCCAATTTCAGTGAAGGGCATCTCATCACACCAAGGTCACACGTGACAAATGGTCTTTCATTACCTGCTGATTACAGTTAACCTTAATTTCTTTCATGGCAGCCAAGCGGTGCCTTCTATTTAAATAGAGCTGTTCCTGGATGTGACTTTTCAAGCCTCTCTGGGTTTCATTCTAATTTAACTTGCCATTCCAACTGGGACTATTGTGCAACTGAAGTCATGATTCACTCATTTGTTCTCTCTAGATCTCATTATTACCACATGGTGCCTAAGAGGCCCCCTCGGGCGTTCATTCATTACTCTAAGTGGTCTAACCTTCTGGGGAAGGGAGTGGTGGGCTTTTAGTTATTGTTTCTTTGAACTGTACAGATGTGTTAGTGTACTTTCTGGGAACACACCAGCAACTGTTTTACCTCTTCCAGTATTTTCATCATACCAGTTTTATTATTAAGGATTATGGGAAGAATCCTGTGCTGGCGTATGCAGTACTTACCTGCATGTTCCCGTTCTTTAGAACAAGGCCAGCTTTTGAAGCACAGAAGTCAGTTTCCATGCCTTTGAGGATACCTTAAGTGCCTTCTAAACAAAGGACACATTGCTTAGAAAGCATAGGAAGGGCAGAATAGAAACACCCAAAGTATAATTACAGCTCTTCTGTTACCAAACGCCCATGCTTATGAGGGAGACAGGACAAGATGATATTGCCAAGAGTAAGGATCATTCCTTCACCATTCCCACTCACCTAGATGCTTACTAGAATCAAAAGGAAGATTTTTGTTTTATTCACCAGCATCCTGTACATGTTCAGAGGGATCTCAGTGGCCTCCCACTAAAAATTTTAATTGTAAGCAATGCTTTAGAATGCCCTTCTCTTGAACTTAAAGCAAAGAACTGAGATACTACTATACATGTGGTTTTAATGGTTACCCAGATTCCCTGGTATTTAGTAGCCACTTTGTATAGCATTTAAAATGTGAAACTCAGGGAAATGAGAGAAACTGCGTGGCCATTCTCTGAAGACTTGCGTTCAAAGGATCCTAGTAAGGATAAATTAATTGATAAGGATTAATTGATTATGTTAAATTAAAAATGAGGAATGCCTGACTTAATATACTCATTCATCCATTCATTCATTCTATTTAACAAACATTTCTTGAATGTCCACAGTGTTCTAGGCTCTAGAAATAGCGCCTTGACCATCACATTTCCTGCCCTGGACTTGGCTTGGCCAAACTCCCCACCCACGGTGGTCTTGCACCTGCAGTGTCTGCCAGCTGTGGGATCTTGCTGTGGGGTCAGTGCAACAGCGGTCCTCCATGGACTTGGATTGTCCTATCCTCTTGTTTAAGTTCTTCTTTAGGTTCTTTAAGTTCTTCTGCACTTTCGATACCCTTTTACCTCAGCCCCACTTACCTTTCTGCCTTTCCACAAGCAGATCAAATTAGTAATTCTGAAAGGTACAGCCTGGCCAGAGTTTCTTTGACATCTGAGGATGTCTCTGCCATTTGAATAGGGGGGACAGGTACAGATCTTACTCATTGACTGTTGTGTCAAAGCCAGCTTTGCTGGGTGCAGCTCTTCATTGCACTTACCTTTTTAAAAAATTATCTTTGATTTGTCCTTTCAAACTTCCAGTGGTTACTTCCAGTGGTTGTTTTTCATAACGCCTTAAAACATTTCACTCTAAAATGAAGAAAACAAGGGTATGAGGTTTTGTAGCATTAAAGCCATCCACCTAACATGTCTTCTTTTGATGTAAATTCAGAACTCTCCGTGAAGTCATTTCTGTAGCCATTGCTTTCCTTTTCCGGCCTGATCTATAGTTGAGTGGTTGATTGACTGTATACAGCTTTGCTTCATCGGTCCCTAAAAGACCTGCTTAGTAGTTACTTGGTTTTGATTTCAGATATATTTTTCACTGTTCTCTATATACACATATACCTAGCACTATAAATAGCTAAAATCAACTACAGACAAAACAATATGTGTGTGATTATGCATAGTTATGTTTAGACTTCTACATATTCGTGTGTAGAAAGTATTGTATGAAACAAAGTGTTTTTATTATAGACTTTAAGTTGTAATTTGAAGGGAAAAAATACCATATAATTTTCTCTATTTAAAAGATGTCAAACAGAGCACAACACAAAAGTTTCTATTTTTAGGTCCCCAGTGCCAAAACATATTTATTTTCATGACTAGATATTCAAGAAATGAATTACTGTTGCCCTATTTTCACAGTGTTGTTCACAAGAACCACAGCCTGTTCTAGAACATGTCTTGTCAGGAGTAGCTAAAGCTGTTTCTTTTATGGGCAGGCCAGTCATACTATTTTGACTCTTTTCACAATAGGCTCCAATCTCTGTAACTGAGTCAATTATGTGGAAAACCACAAATCCACATTGACTGAGAAGAAGGCTGAAAAAAGTGGCATAGACGTCCATACGGTTTTTCATTCTACTTATAGAGATCTTGTATAAATCTTTTTAAGACACCAGTAGATAAATAGCATTTATATTTGATCTGACCTGATAACATAAAACTTTGGCTACTGATTCTGTTATTTGTACCGGAGAAAAGATACACTGAAAACTTAAAAGGACATATGGAAGGAGACATTTTTAAAAAGTTGACCTTAGCAATGTTATAGTGAAATATTAGAAATAACCTACATGTCCATCACTTAGGAAATATATTTAAAAGCTCTGGGATGAATAGTCATTGGTCTACTGCCATATTTCTTCTAAGTCAGGTGTCAACCAACTACAGCCCATGGATCAAATACAGCCCACTGCTTGTTTTGTAAATAAAGTTTTATTGGACATAGCATACTCATTTGTTCATATTTTGTCTATAGCTACTTTCATGCTATAGTTGCAGAGTTGATTTGTTACAACATCCACTGCCTGACTCTCAGAGTTCAAATAAAATATTTACTATCTAGTCCTTTCCAGAAAAAGTTTACCAACCTCTGTTCTAAGTTAAAATACCATCTACTGAAAAAATGCACCATTATTTTATGTAGCACTGATAAAGAAAAAAAGGTATGCCAATTAAACTATGGTAAGCCGTCAGTTGTAAGAAACATCCTGATTTTAGAGACATTAAAATATGAACAAATTCATCTTAACATTGATGCATTGTGATATATAGCACTTCAAATAAACTACAGTGTTTGTATCAACATGGATGGAAATCGAATGATTAATGTTGAGTGAAGAACTATTTGCAGAATAATGTGAACAGCATGATATTAGTTATACGTCTCAAAAACCACGAAACGATATTGAGTTTCTGTGAATGCAGATAGGTAAGCATGGATAGGTCACCTATCTGGATAGTTCAGCATGATTTAAAAGAATTGGAAAGCTTTAAAGTAAATTGATGATACTGGTTTTCCCTGGGAGGAGGAAAAGGGATCAGGATGATGATGGAAGGCAAGGCAGGGTTTATCTTTATTTGTAATGTTCAGGTTTTTTAGAAAGAAGTGATTTATTAATGGAAAGTACATTTTAAAAGTATCAAAACATGGAAAAGCTGGAAGAAAATATGTCAAAATATTAAGAGTGGTAAAATTATTATAGCAGAAGTATGGTATATAGTATAGTAGAAGTGTTTATTATATTTCACTGTAATTTGAAAAACTATGAATAACTAAAAAAGATAGGTCATGTTCTTCATTTCTATCTCAATTGAAAGAGATTAAGGTGTAAAAAAGTACATGTTAATCAATTGCCTGACATTACAAACTAATCCTGTTTGTGTGCTGTGGCATTGAGATTCAACAACGTGCAAGTCAGGGCCAAATTTCACAGTTAAAACTTTTTTTTTTATCAGTGGTACAGCTAATCTTTGAATACAATGTACTTTATTCCTCACTGTGAAAAACCAACAAGTGGAAAAGTTAAATGTCAGGTGCATTTTACTGAACAGAAATAGCTTGTCATGAGTCATATAATTGATGTACTGATGTCACTTCTTTCACCCTGACCTCACTTATTTTGAAATGTACATTGTGATTTTGCACAATTTTTTTATGTTGTCACATATAAGTCAGACCCTCATGTTACTTATTAAATGCATTGATTTTTGTCATTTGTCTATAGCAAGGCTTCCTCAAATATTCTCTATACGTGTATTGAGAAGTTCCAAACATTGAGGTATAATTTTGTCACTACCAGATTGTTTCTTATTGGATAACGGGGATCTACTCACCCACCACTGCTCTCATTTAGTACTTGTTTTTGTCTCGATGTTGTTGTTCTACGTATGTCTTTCTCTCCATAGAGTGTTTCACCAGAAATAGGTCAAGCTGCCTGCCTTCAAGATTAAGAAATGAAACGTGTCAGAGAAAGTGACAGCAGGAGATGTGGACGTGAGACCTTGAGTCTATATAAAGCTATAGACTCTGAGGCTGAGATCTCTTGCCACTACAACCTAAACAGAGTGCTGTGTTTCTCACTGTTTAACTCCACTTTTTCTCTTTCCAGTTCAATCTCACCATTTAGTATTGAGAGCACAAGACGCCAGAGACGGTCTGAATCCCCAGACTCCAGAAAACGGCGTATCCACAGATGTGATTTTGAGGGATGCAACAAAGTGTACACAAAAAGTTCTCACCTGAAGGCTCACCGAAGGACACATACAGGTACAGGTCCACAGGGCTACTCACCTGAGGGTCAGTGAGAATCCCAAAGGGCTGGGTGCCCGACTCCAGAGCCAGGAGTGGTCAGAATGGTGTCTGTACTCACCCATCGAAAGTGCTGAGTTTCGTGCCTTTCTGAGTGGAGTGCTTTCCCTCTCTCATTTGGAAAAGGCTTAATTCTTAGTGAACTTTAGCAACCATTGAAGTGTTTCTTCTGTGTCTTACGGAGTTTTGCATGGTACGAACACAGTGATCTAGTTTCTTCAGAATCTGCATCGCCGCTTAATCACTGTCTAGTTTATCATATTTTAAAATGTTGTCCACATAGCATATCAAACAACAAACTGAACAAAATTATTCTCTTAAAGTTAGCATTTAACCACCACTTAGATCGTGTATTTCTACTCCCTGATCTCATTCCCCAACTAACCCAACTAATGAACTAATTAGAAGGAGAAAAGTAAGGGGAAGAGGAAGAGGAAAAAGGAGAAAATTGGCAAATACATAGCACTGTGAGGAGTTTAAAAAGGTATTTCCACATCCCATTTGACTCTCACTGGTTTTTGTTTTTTCTGTTTTGTTTTGTTTTGTTTTTTATTTTATGGAGAGGATTTTTAGTATTCCCAGTTTAGAGAGAAGGAAATTTAGACCAGAGGTGATTCCCTAACTTTGTCACCATCCATCCATCTATCCGTCCATCCGTCCATCCGTCCGTCCGTCCATCCGTCTACCCACCCAACCCAGGAAATAAGCTAATGAGTCTTTCTTTAGCCCCCTACCAATCCCCTTCATCCTCTACCTTGTGTATCGCTTAGCTGGCATCCTGGCTTTTCTTGGCTTCGGATCCTGTTCAGTGCCCCCAGCGAGATGCTCTGGGAAGAGACTGAAGGTGGGAGGAGGACCCCACAATTACACCACCTTTCCTAGGAAAAGTGATGGTGCCTGGGATGTGTGAAGCTCAAACAAGCAGAGAGAAGAGGGACATTTATTCACACACATTCCTGGTAGCAGTGGACCGCAGATCGAGCAAACCCAGTCCAGTGGCTGTCCTCAGCAGGAATCAGGCTCCAGCACCTGCCTCTAACTGGAAATTTCAAGTGTAACAGATTCCCATGGGGCTGTGTAACTAGTACTCCCATCTCAAATACAGAGGGTGCCAAATAAGTGTATACACATTTTAAGAAATGAAAAAACTGTATTAAAATTGTAATACTCAATATATACCGATCACAAAAGATCAATACAAGTCACATGTGACTTCTGCAATTACAAGAGGTGCTCAAAGTGGTTACCATCAGCGTAATTTTAGTACAGTGTTTTTCCTTTCTTAAAATGTGGATACATTTTTTTGACACCCTCTGTATATTGAAATAACCATACTATATAAACTGTTTCCCAGCTGAGGTAGCAAAATCATTTAAATCAGCATTCTTTGCCATTGTTTAGTCATTTTATCATATGAGACTACTTCTAAAGGTGCTTTATAGAGATTGCTTCATGACTCCAAACGTTGAGGCAGAGTGTCATTTGTGTATGAGATGAAGTAAGTTATGGCGTAAAAGGGGGCTTGCCTGAAGTCAGAAAAGCATTATGAAAGCTGGAGTTTACTTTTTGCTCATTTAATGCATTTTACTTTTAATATATCTAAGATAATCAGCACATGTTGCAAGCTGCTTCTTCCATCTTTCTCCCCTGCCCCCAATCCTTACCTCTTTTCTACTTAATTCCAGATTCTTCCCTCTCCTCATTGATTCTGAGCTTCCCCAGGAGAAGTTTTCATTGATTTTTTAGGCTCTATTTATGAATCAGTTTTTTGATCATTAAGGTGAAAAGTATAAAGACATGAAAGTCAGATAAGCCTGTTTCATTCTATCACTAGATAATGAACACAGATCATAATACTAAATATGATCAAGTCATAGTGACTTTTTATGGGAGCATTTCTGTTTTAAAAAAAAGAATGACTTTTCGTCAGTGAATCAGCATATGATATGAGTTGACCCCATTTTCCTTGAACTTTTTGAAATAGCGTATTAGCCTCTTTTTCACACGGACACCTGTATCCCATTTACCTGAGGATAAACAATGAAAGAGAGTAAAATTAAGTGCTGTTCAGTGATTTAACCCCATGGCAGCATAGAATTGCATCTTGTCAGCTGTACCATATACTGTGGTAGTAAGGGAGACATGATGTGTGCATTATAATTCAGTGTAAACCTGGAATGCCGAAGTGAAATTAATTAGCTTGGCTTATTAATAAGATAAAATCAGACCTCTCATAATAATGATAATAAGATAAAATCTAGGATCCAAACAGACCTCATACATAACAGAATCTAGTTTGTTTCCTTGCTAGGGGAATCCCTTCGCTGTCGTCTCTCACACAGATCCCATCACTACTGTGCCGTTTTCTGCGCACTTACACGTCTTTTATTTGATCCTCACACCTGGTGGTGGCAGCTGTCGTTATCTCCTGTGCACAAGCGTGGTTCCTGGTTGAGTATTGTTCCCACAGCATTAATTTTCCTACCTCTCCTTAAACACTTAGAGTGACAGAGAGCTTATTCTTCTGCAAGACAAGTCGGGTGAAATTTCTGAGGGCGCAGTCCTCGTGTGGTAAATAATTAGATACTTGGGCTTAAAAGTCAGTAAAGAGATCCAAACTGAACTGACGATGTGTCTTTTTTATTGAGATATAATGGGATTATAGCATTATATAGTTTAAGATGTACAACCTGTTCATTTGATACATTTCTATATTGCAAAAGGATTACCATCGTAGCATTCGCTAACACCTCTTGTCATGTCACGTAAATACCATTTTTTTGAGTGTGGTGAGAACAATGAAGGTGTAATCTCTTAGCAACTGTGAAGTTTATAGGACAGTATTGTTTATTATAACCATCATGCTGTGCTTTAGAGCTCCAGAACTTATGTATCTACTAGTTGTAAGTCTGTACCCATAACCTCTCCCCTCTTACAGCGTTGAAGTCTCTTACAGCGGTGTTGGGCTCTCAGTCCTTTCCAGTGGACTCAGCTAACTCCAGTGATCACACTGTAATTTTCACTTCCTGATCCTGAGGTTCCTCGTATCACCCTCATGAACCACTGGCATCTTCATTTCTCCAAATCAGATATCCTCAGTTCTCTCAGTCTCGTTTTTCTAGATAAACACCAACTTGCCATAGTGTCTTTTTAAGTTTTCCACACCACAAATTGAGGGACAAGATCTCTAATAAATGCAAAGATAATGTTAAGTCTTTTAACAGTTGACTCCCTGTTAGGTCATCTAAATGAAAATCTGCTGAAAACTAGATTTGTCCATCCCCTGTACCTACAACTGAATGCTTTTAAACCTGAACGTGCAATGTTGTATTTATAGTCGGACATGTCGCTCCTTTGGGAGTCCAGGCAGACCTCGGAGACATTGCACGTTAGTTCCAGACCACCACAGTAAAGTGAGTTGTAATCTGTTTGCTGGTGGAGAGTCTTACCTTCAATTTGTAAAAGAACGCAGCATCTGTGAAGTGCAGTAAAGTGAAGCACAATTAAAGGAGTTATGCTGCAGTAGGCTTCCTCTCCCCGAGAGTGTGTAGCCACTGGCTGGATGATGCCTTGTGGGAGGACAGAATCATTTTTATGAGGCCTGCACATACCCTTTCAAGTCTGGGAAATAATTATTCTATTTTATTGATTTGAGCCCAATCTAATCAATTGAAACGACTTTGAAACCTCTCCACACCCACCTTGCTTTTAGTGTTAGGGCTCTCTCCTTCAGTTTCTCCATTTTTGCCAAATATTGAGCAGGACAGGTTCAAGGAAAACACCTTGAGATGTGATCCTATGGAATTCCACCCAAGTGGATCTTCATGCATTAACCAGTAGCTAAAAATCCACCTAATTGTCCTATGTCCAATCCATATTTCTCAATTTCACAGCTATATCAAAAAGTCCTTGTGAAATTCCTGCTCTAAACCACATACCAAATCCATTCATCCACTTAGCAGAGAGATACTTAACTCTGCAAGGCATAGTTTTCTAAACTATCAGTCAAAGCACAGAATTTTTAAAAGGAAAGAATGAAATTTGGTTGATATGCTGCCACTGGTTCAAAGTGAGCCCATACTGGTTTCCGATTTATAATTATTTGCAGTACTTCATAACTTCATGTTCAAAATAAAATCAACATTAGTTCTGTAGGGATTTAGGTTGGCTTTTAATAAATATCTTCTTAGCCTTACCTTTGCTTCAGGCATATTGAGTAAGTTATTTATATGTGACCAATAATAATTAATGTGAAGTTTGGGATTATAACAGATGACTTATGAGAACTACTCACGCTATGGTAAGTTAATAAGTAGCAATGGGAAACTTTATTTGAGAAAGTGAGGTTAATTTTACTGTTAACACTTGATCTTTTGTGCTTTATTGGTATGTGACCAGCCCCCTATTTAGAATTTATACAGTAAATTAAATGTATTTGTAGGAATGTGAAAGAGGAATATTTTCTAGATATTAGCAAGGAATTTAAAGTAAAAAAAAAAAAAAAAAATGCTGAAGAGTGCCTTTTTAAAAGAAAAATAATTAAGCATATTTTCATGCATGTGAAGTTTAGACAATAACATAAAAATGTGACCATATATTCTTAAATGCCTTTACTAACTTAACACGTGCCTGTGGTGAACCGTTTAAGGCATGTTAAAAAGAAGGAAAAAAATGTATCTGAGCAATCATATATACTTGATTGTCAGCAGGTACACTGTTCCTATTCACTGAACTAAACAGTGTGTGATTTAGCTCCATGAAGAAGTATACAGTGTATTTAAATGAATATGCAGTATATTTAAATTAATGGACATTGAAATCTGTGCCATCACTGCTATACTATGTACTGTGAATTTCCCGTATTTCAAGAATTTCATTGCTTTTTAAATGATTTAAATATGAATTTTAGAAGAAAATTTTTTTATAAATTTGGCATTGTTGTTTAGGATTCTCATTCATTTCTAAAAATATATGCCATAGTAATTTCTAAAATTCAGTGCTGCTAGTAACACTCAGGCAGCAATGATTCCTACCGCCACTAGATGGTGCACTACAACCAGATGTTGGATCTGGTCTAAGAGGGTCTGAAAAAGTTAACTAGAACCCTCTAGTGGTATGTATGACATGAGGTGATTATCAGTGTTCTGCAGAACATTACAATTTAATAATGAACACGGAAAAGGCATGAGAAAGATAAATTTTAAAACCAGAATTTTAAAACTATTTGGTTTCAAATAAATCTGGAAGTGTTTTATATTCCAACTTGAGATCTTGTTCGCTAACAAATCTATGAAGCTCATTTAGGCAGTCTTATCTAATACTCATTTTAATTCACATGAAAAGTATATACCCAGATTTTTAAAATTAGTAAATGTAAAGCAGTCACATTTCTTGTTTTTCTGACTTCATCAAAAATTATTCATCTCTGAGTTGTATACATCAAGGAGGTTAATTCACATGGATGCTTTCAAAATATTAACCAATCTTGATTTAAAAGTCTCTAAATTATGTCCTTCCCTACTTTTACAAATGAATGAAATGATGCATTATTTAGCTCTTCCTTTGAGGAATAAAGCCTTTGTAATTAATATCATGTGCTATAATTAATAGCAGGTGATGATTCTGCATTTGGAATGCACAGATACACACACATCCATCCTGAATGCTTACAGATTCCATGCTTTTTTGCTTTTTTTTTTTTTACTTGCCTCATCACTTCTCACTGCGATTCCTATATTTCTTGCTTCTTATTTTACTGGATGAGACATCTGATTTTACTGGATGAGATACTGAAATGGTTTGATGATATTTCTAGAGAAAAGCATGGGCTTTGTGACAGCTCTGCCTCTTGGTGGCCTTTTGTTCACAAGTTTAGCAGTTGCGAGATGGTACATTCAGTAGTGGGGTGCTGCTCATACTTTCACATCTATCTTCATTAATTAAATAACTCATTCCATAGAAAGCTCCATGTCAGACCGTCTGTGTAGAGTCATTGTTAGATAAAGTATAGGGCTTAGTGATGCCAAGATAATTAATCGCTTAAGAGCAAATTGACATTTTTCAGGTAAAACTCCTCTCCCAACACTTAGTTTATAAGTCCTGGCTGAACAGCTCACAAATGTGAGCCATACTGGTAACTGCTGAGAAAAACTGTAATTAGAAATACTACTCAATGTGAGTCAGGAGACAAAAGTTAGAATCTGCCTTTGTCCCTTACTGATCGGTAAACTTAGACAAGCTACTTTGTGACTCTCAGGTCTTCTGTTTCTTTGTGAACTTGGAACATAAAAACAGAAGTTGTTGCATAACTCCTGCAGGGAACATCATTTTTATGTCCCCAGTAAATACAGTGACGAATCCATTTAGAGACGAATTATTTGTTGAATTGAAATTGTATGCCTATGGATATTGATATCAGTATATGTTATTGTGAACAGTAGTTTCAAGGCGAAAATGGTTGGATAATTTAGTGTATACTCATCACAATCAGCTATAAGTATATAACCTCTTTACTTCAGACTCTACTATTTTAAAATATATGTAATTCAGAGAAAGTTGGAATAAAGCTAACTGTTGTTTACTAAACCCGTTTGTCATCGTTTTAATAAAATGATAGTATCAATAATCTTTTAAAGAATATATTTAAAATACTTAGTAAAATAGTCTCCCATTTGAAAGGACTCATTCATAGACAAATTTAACATGACAAGTATTTATTGAGAATTTTCCATGTCTAAGGCACTATAGATCTTTTTCTTTAAAAAAAGGCATAGCCTCCATCTGTAGTGAACTGGTCTGTCAGTGTACTAGACAAGACTCAGCTGGATAGTCAGACCAAAGGCCAAGTATGCAAGGCCTATACTAACAGTACAAGCAAAATGACAGAAGAATACAATGGGAGCTGTCGATTATGACCAGAGAATTTGGGGACACCTTCCTAAGCTGGGTGTGCAGGGCTCTTCTCATCTGATTCCTATTCTTCCGTTCAACCTCATTTGCTGACCCTATCCCAATTTCCCGTATTCCTCAGCCATACAATGGAACGAATCTCCAGATGTGCCCTATGGAGCACTGTGGAACCCCTTCTTCCCCCTACCTGAAATGACCGGCCTAGGTGCCCCCTTTCTTTTTGCTTTAGTTGGTGTAAACTATATATTTCTTGAAACTGCCTCAGTGTCACTTGTCTGTTAAGCCCTCTGACCACCCTCCTTCCCTAGGCAGGTAGAATTCCACCCTCTATGACCCTAGAGCACATGGAAGTTTCCCTGGTATAGCCGTTCAAGGGTCAGAAAGGAAGATATGTGGGAAACACTGGAGCAGGAGAAACAGCAGGACATGGCATCTGATTGGACTTGAGGAGAAGGGACAGGGAGACCTTGAAAACACCTGACGTGTGTGGTTAGGAGTTAGAATGCTACAAACAGACATGGAGACTGTAGGTAGGAGAGCGCTGCTGTTTCCTTACGACCTGCCAAGTCTCAGGCACAGAGCTCAGCTATGCCGGTGCTTTCCGTATTTTAGTCACATGTGTCAGTCTCTTGAAAGGTTAGAACACTGTCCACTGTCATGTAATGGACAAGCGGTGGAGCTGGGATTCAAACTCTGGTTTCTCTAGTACCTGTGTTTTTGTCGTTACACCTGCTCTCAGACAAGTTTGCTAATAACATGCCACACTCCTCTGCATGTCTAGCCTGCGGTACCTGCCTACTTAGAGTTGGTCATTAAGGTACTTTGAAATAATAAGGCAGCCAGTGACTTCAAATGGTCTGTTTTGAAGGCTTCTCATTAATGGGAAATGGTCTTTCTTCCCAGTCTACTCCAATTTGGCTTTGTTAGAAAACCAATGAGAAAACAAGGACCAGTAGTAGCATGGATAATTAAATTAAACAGGCAGCTCTTGAGTGCTTGCCCTGTACACAACTCTCTGAATAGTAATGGGTGTGATGTAAAGACGAAGACAGCCAGGAAATCTGGTCAGGAGACGGCCTGGTCCTCAAGTATCCAGCATGAAAAGCATGATAGGAAAGCCACGAGTAAGCTCGATACATGTCGCTACAGCAGCACTGCAGGGGTAATTGGTTCTGACTGCCGGGATATGGCGAATGTCACCTACCCAGGCGAACAAGCCCTGAAGTGCCATCTCTAAAAAAGGAAACCGAAAAATCTGGATCAGTAACAAAACACTACAAAGTATTGCACGTGTTTTTGTTTATGGAAAGGGAGTTTCCACTGTCATAGACAGTGACTATTTAGAAACACACTGAACCTAAGATTTACAATTACCTGAATGTAGGTACCAGTGCTATTCATAATGAATTCATTTTGGTTTTCAGAGGGTTACCCTATTTATTAACAAAATAAGTTCATCTTTTTTCGTACATTTAGAAAAGTAAAGGCTTCAAAAACACCTACCAATTCTTAATTCTGTTTGTATTGATGCATAAATCATCAGTGACAGTTAAAAGTGCCATGGGGTCTTAGGAACCATGCTCCTCATTCGCCTTCCTTTGCTTTGGGCTTTATTTTATCCACACAGCCATCAAAACTGTGTTCTAAGGAAGAGTGCGGTAGTACAATCCCTAGCCCGCGTACCTTCTCATTCTCTGCTAAGAATAACTAGATTATGATTGTTGGTCATCTTATCCTGAATGGCAAAATTAACTACTGTTTATATAAAATCTATGGTTTTGATGGAATTATTAAAGATAATAAGGAGCTATGTTTTTGTAGAAAATATATTCACCATTGAAGAACATATAAAAAATAATGTTGCTAATGCTTAAGATAATTCAGTAAAAATCTTGGTAACTAAGAATAAAAAGAATTATAAAGTAAATATGTCAATCACATACTGTTACTAATTTTCAAAGTTTAAAGGGAGATACTTGTTTGCAGACTAGACCTTTAAATGGCATTAGTTTTAAATAAAAACCTCCCAAATTTATTTTCCTTTTTACAGTGTATATTCTAATTCATTAGAGTAGAATAAAATCATAGAATGGATAGAATGCAAGTGGTAGATTCTCTTAATGTTTCACAAAATAGATTAGTTTTATGTTGACTTCTGTATGTTATATTTTTAAAAGAATACAGAGTATTTGGATTAAAGTAGTTTCACTCATTTGATCAACAAGCATTTATTAGCACAGAGTACTGGAGTAGGACTTGGGGGTACAGTGATGAGCCAAGTTCAAAGCCGTCCTCAGTACTGCACTACTGAGTGGGGCAGGCAGACCGGAAGACCACCGATCACAGTGGGCTGTGATGAGAGTTTTAGCACATGTGTGCCCAGGCTGCTGAAGAGTGACATGATCAGATTGTCTTTGAGAAAATTTTCCTTCGATACAGTGCAGACAATAAATTGGAGGAAACAGAACATCAGACAGGGAAACAGAACCATCAGAACTTGGTATTGGTGAAAAGATGGCAAGACTCTAAAGAAAAGCTGACCACTATGGTGGGGATAAACTGGGGAGGAGAGCTGGACAGATATTTGGAAGGTGGAACTGGCAGATGTAGTAGTCAGGTTGGGGCAGGTAGGGAATAACAGATAGGAAAGAGTCCAAGAAATCTCTCCAGGTGGAGATTTATGACTTGATACCTCAGGAGAGGAGATGGGGTTGCCTTTTTTGTTGTTGTTCCAGATAGGAAAACAGAAGGCGGGGGAACATGTCTTGTTTGAAAGATGCTGCGTGCAGTTTTGGTTGCATTGAGGTTGCTTTCAGACTGCCAGTAGGAAATGTCTTATATCCCTCTCTGGTGCTTAGGAGAGTCTGGGGTGTAGATTCTTTGGAAACTTTCTTTTATACGTTGTAGTAGAAGCCATGAGAGCCAAAGAAAACATATGCAGATGAGAAGAAGTCAAAGTCAAAATCTTGGTAAACATTTATGCAACAGGAAAAAGAAGAGGTCTCTGCAAAAGAAACTGAGGAAAAGGTAACCAGAAATGTAGGAAAATAAATATTGTCGCTACATAGAAATCAATTCAGAACAGCCAAATAAAGTATTATCCTTAGACCTTGAACTTTGTTCTTTCAGTGAAGTACGTTTTTATTATAGGATATTTTTATTTATATTTGATTTCTAGATGAGAAGGGCTAAGTCTCTGTGTTAACACATTGTCCTGTAACTACTAATTCACATTCTCAGTCTACTTGTCAAGTTCTGACCAGATTCCCTGATTTATTAAAGTAGGGATTTACAGTGTTCAGAGGCAGTACAGAGTAGTGGTTAAGATTATGAACCTTGATGTTCAACTCCCAGGGTTCAAATCCCACCTCTACCACATACTAACTGAGTGAAGTGGGGTTGGCATTGCAGTTTCTTCATCAGGAAGTTGTCCGAGTGAAATGAGTTCAGATCCATAAAGCTCTTAGAGCCAAGTGCGGTACGGGGAAAGTGCTATCTGCTTTAACAATTATTATTTTTATCAAATACCCATTACAGAATTGCATGGGGAAGGTCTTGTTTACATATAATGGAAAAAATGGTCAATTAATTCAGTCCAGACAATTCAGTGGAGCAGAGACTAACATATTGATTACCTGTTTGGTTGAATTGACAAGACCAAATGGATCAAACGAATTATAGGACAAATTGGTCTGTTTGGCCTAAAAAGTAATTTTATACATAAAATGTTAGAAAAATCAAGATTAGGGTAAGCATCCAATTACCTGAAAACCTTTAATTTGTGCCTTAGAAGTAGCAAGTAGGATCTGTTTTTCACTTTATATTACTTATACTTCTTAGCCAAAACAGAAAGATTTTGAATTTCATAACTGTGAAATTGAATATCCTTTATTGAGCTCCTGTCGTTTGCCAGGCATGTGGCCTGTGTCTTTCTAAGTTTCACAACAGTCCTGTAAGAGTAGTGTTCCCATTTTACATGTGGAGGAACGGTGTTTTGGAAAACTTAACCCCCTGGCCTGAGGTTGAATTGTCAATTGGTGACTGAGCCTGCCATTGACCATGTACTCTGCCTGATTTCAAAGCCTGTGCATTTTTATGTCACCTTAACCCCACCAAGAGGGAAGGCAGCCTGGTCTCCCCCTGGACAGGTCAGGGGCTTTGTCATCTCAGTTCTGGGTTTCTGTTTTCTCATTTTTAAAGTATCTCATTTTCTTCCAAATCTAAAATTCTGTGAACTTTTATGAACTAATGTAACAGAAACCAGAAGACAAGATAGGAATCTTGATTCTTGTTTTTTTTCTCCCATATGCAAATACCATTCCTCAAGTGAAACAGATTGTCACAGCAAATATGTTGAGCCTTGAGTGTAATGAAGCTCATTTGTCAGTGTCTGGGGCCCCGTAACTTTATAAAAGTTAAACAGGGAATCATTTCAGAAATGCACTTCTGAACTGAAGAGAATGCCTATGTTTCCTGTTGCAAAAGGTGTTCCTTTTCAGTTGCTTGAGAAAATAATAGAGAAGCTGATGTGAGAACATGAGTGTTTTGTTTGACCCAAGCTTTTTCAAACTGCACATTCCTCTTATGTGGATTGCTGCTCACACGTCATTTTAATATGAAAGGGCACCTGTCTTTTGTCTCAGTACACATTTACCTTTCAGCATTTCAGATGGTGAAATGGGAGGTACCTGAAAAAGTTATTTTTGTTTCATGGGTTTTGGGAATCCATTCAATACCTGGTGTTTTCTTTAGACTTTATTATGCCTTCTGCTGGGTAAATGTCATGGAAATGCATTTAGTGACTCTTAATCCTTTTCTTTAACTAAAATTGAAAGAGACAGCAGTTCTCATAATAAATCAGTTTCTTGACTGTATCAAGAAGAAAACCTTGATGTGAGTTTTTATTTTTCCCAGGACACTTAATGAGAATTCTATTTAAATAATGCCTGTGAATGCACACGCACAAATTAGCTAATATACATATAAAATTGTATTTGACATGAACCCCAAATGAGGAATAAAAAAAGAGTATTTTAGAACAAAAATTAACAAAAACCCTCTTTTTTGGTATGTTCTCTTTTTAATCTTTACAGGACTATTTCACTTTAAAAAATAGATGCTCTTGCTACTACTTTTGGTCAACATTTTCTTTTTCAGAAGTGTTCTGCTTTAGTCCAGGTGTTTTAAAGAACTGGAGGAGAACAGAAGTTGTGCTGGAAAATGGTCAGATTCATTTTATTAAATACAAACGGTAGAAATGGCTTACGGGTTTGTCATGGGACACAGAGACCTTCACTTCAGAATTGAAGACCTAGAAGTTAATAAACCACCCCTTGGTTGGTGTTAAGCTGCCAATTACTGAGCTCGTGTCCTTTGATTTTTCTTATACGGTAGCAATTCAACGTCTCAACTTAAAAAAGAAAAATCACTAACACTTACTGGTAAATACATACATAAAATGCCATTTTATATCATTTCACTATTTTATAGGATTACTATAAGAAACAAAAATCAAAGATGATCTGATGGTGGAGTCAAGCTCTTGATTATTTTGAAAAATGTTAAATATATTTTCAAAGATTCTGCCACTAGGGTTTCTAAGTGAACTCGTGGGTTATAGAAAAGGAGTGAAGAAGGTGGAGATGCTCTTTTTATTTTTAGCTTACTTCTAGGGAAAACAGTTTTGAATAACACTTTTGTAGAATCCTAATTCAAATGAGTTTAAGGACAGTTCACTATTTCTGAAAATGTGATGAGAAATCGCGTTTACTATTACCTTCATTCAGCCTGATGCAAAGCAGCGGTGAGCAGTGGAAACAGGCACTGGGAGATGCCTAACTCCTTTGTCCAAGCCAGCTCGTTCCATAAGAACATTTTCATGGAATGTTTACCTACCATACTGTCCCTACCATTGACTTTTTAACATTAAATTTAACTTTCTGTTTTATAGCAAGATTTTAAAGGAAAGAAAGTAGGATGGGAGATGGATTCTGTCTGTTCTTCACTGTATCCTTCAGGGCTCATTTTATGTACACTACAATATAGCTTACAAACTTATCATTTTGATTAGTTTTTATTCACATTATAAAGTTAGTTTCTGTTAATGATAATTAGTTTATAAGAGTATACCCTTTAAATTGCTTCAGAGCACAAGCATGCAATGTAATGTGCCTTTTCATAAAATGCAGTAGCCACTAAAATTGTTCTTGTATCCATTTCTAACATTTGACTAGTTCAAAGAGAGCATTCATGGTTTGTTTGTTTTTAATGAAATGCTAGGCACTGGGCATGTATCATCGAAACCTAGGTCTCTCTTAAGCAAGGGGCAGAAGCCAGCTCTCCGCCTGGTCAGAGTAGCCATCTCCTCGTCCTTCACTCACCGCCATAGCTCAGTCTCTCATTTTGAAGGGAAATTTGAAGATCTTGGGTTTTTGGAGTTTTTTTCCTCTTTCTTTTTAAACATGGAGAAAGAATACCCAAACTCTAGTTTTATTAATGAGGCAATGGGGACAGGAATGTTATGCATAAGATTGTTTTGCATATTAGAAAAGAAATTATGCATTTTTATAAGAAAATGTTCAAGGAAAACTCATTTATCATTCAGATACTTAAGTTTCCTATTTTCTGATATACTTCCTCCATCCTCCCCTCCCCAGTGAAGAAGGTTTGCATTCTTTACTGTATGCCTTCATTAATCACTTAGCCCCTAAAAAGTTATAAGCTTAGATGTCATTTTCAGTGGTTTTATTCATGAGTAAGGAAGTGTCTGCCTCTTGTATTTTTCAGGCCTGTTCCCTTGTCATTTTTTAAATTAAGATATAATTGATATACAACATTATGTTTCAGATGTACAACATAAGGATTCAGTATTTGTGTATGTTGTGAAATGATCAGTATAATAAGTGTAGTTAACATCCATCAGCACACATAGGTACAATTTTTTGTCTTGTGATGAGAACTTTTAAGATCTACTCTCTCAGCAACTTTCAAATACGCAATGCAGTATTATTAACTAGAGTCCCGTGCTGTGCATACATCCCCATGACTTACTTTATAACTGGAAGCTTGTACCTTTTGACCACCTTCACTCATTTCATTCACCCTTGTCTTTCATGATGGCTTGTTGCATTTGACTCTACCTCATAGAACACTTCAGATTTTGCACTAAGTTTCCCTGCTCCACATTTGTGGCCTCAGAGAAATCTTTGCCATCAGTGGTTGCTTTCCCTGATCCTCCCGTTTAAAATATCCATCTTAGAAACATTGCCAAACATCTGAGTTCCTACATGCTGATCCTTCCCTCCATGTAGCCTCCTTCCAGACTCAGTAGAATAGTAACTTGTCATCATTCACAGTGGCCATTGTGGCATAACTGTATTAAAAGTGGCTGGGGGGAAGGGGAGTTCCATCACTGTGTCGAATCACTGCCCTTTTGGTTACCTTGACAAGGATATAGAGACATTCCTGACCCTACTCCGTCCTGACCTTCACCCTTAGAGGGAAGACCTTCTTCATTTTTTAATGAGCAGAAAGATTCTGAAGATGTTTTTTTAAACCCTGATTGAGTTGGGTGAGCCTTTTCAGAGAATCACGCATTTCTTGTTGCCCAGAACTCTCAAAGTATTTGACATGAATATCATGCGTTTATTACTGAGAAGACTGTTAGAATTTTAATTGAGGTCTTAAGTCAAGAATAAGTGATTATTCTGTAGCCAGAATACTCCCTCACCTACCCATCCCAAACTAACAATGTGCATCATATCCCAGTTCAGTGAGGTGGCATAACCAGGGCGCCTACAAAAAGCAGAGGTGCCCTTCCCTTACATGAAGGATCAGCAAACGTTCTATAAAGTTTCAGATAGTAAATATTTTAGGCATTGCAGGCTCTACATTCTCTGTTGCAATACTCAATTCTATCATCACTGGAAAACAGCCATCAACAATATGTATACAAATTAATGTGGCTGTGTTCCAATAAAAACTAATTTATGGATGCTAACATTTCAATTTCATGTAATTTTCACATGCCACGAAATGGTCCTCTTCTGATTTTTTCCAACCATTTAAAAATTCAAAAGTCATTCTTAGCTTACATGTTGGAACAAAAAGAAGAGAAAAAACACCAGGCCACAGACTGGATTTGCCACAGGGGCCACAGTTTATCACCCCCGACTGTGAATTTTCAAAGGGAAAGGATATAAATACCATTATTAAACAGCCAACATAAGAGTAGAAGTAGACTGTTATAATTTTGAGGAAGAAATCAGAGAATATTAAGTGCCAAAATTGGGTGTACAAGGAAATCCAGAGAGCACCTGGGAGAAGAACCTGTCCCTACAGGGATCATACCGGCTTCTAAGATCCTTCTTAAAATGAGACTGGAAACTCTTGTCTCCTTCTTCTTGCCCCTATCTACCTTCCAGTCCCAGCCCAGTTATGGAGTTCCTTCCGCTCACCTGATCTGGATTGGCCAGGTGAGGGTGCAGCAGCTTGTCTAATCCCAGTCACGCGCATGGAACATTTCCTCACCGGGATAAACACACACATCCTTCTACCGCGCAACTGAGAAATACTTTTTCCCAGTTAAAAAAATCCTTTATTCTTTCTTTCTTAGGCTTCACCCTCCTCTGTAGCTGGTTCCATAATAACATAGGCGATAGCTAAGAGATGCCTCTTGATGACAAAGAGTCAGCTACCTGAGCTCAGTGTCCCAAAGATGGATGTGTTTTTGAAGACGTGATTTATATCAAGCTGAGCTTATTAGAGCCCGTGCTCATGATGTAAATTTCAGAAGCATACAGGGATGACATATAAATAAAAGCACGTTAACAGTTGCCATTGATACGCTATCTAGTAGACCCCACCCCCACCCCCACAAACACACACACACATACACACATCCTTTTAAGTTAGCGGTTTTGCTGATTTTTATTTTTTTAATTTTGGTTAGTAGACACCTGCAAAAGGAGATTTTTTTTATCTCAACAGGGCTTCCAGAATGAGTCAAAAATTGAGGTGTTTGGGTTCATCCAGTCAGGAGGTTTCTACTTGAAAGGAGCCCTTTCAGAGTAACCTGGAGTTTTCTATGGGCCACAATTAATGCATTAATCTTTCTAGATTTAATTGTACTATTTATTCACTCACTTCAGAAAGGGTCATTTGCTCCTGAAGGACCCATATAGATAGCATTTATTTAACAGAGGAATGACAAATATTGGGTCCAGTTCGGTCTAGTTTTCCCACCATGTAGGCATTACTTGCACATCTCATTTACAGGGCTTAGTAGTTTCGTGTGTGTGGTGTGAGGTGTGTGTGTGTGTGTGTGTGTGTGTGTGTGTGTGTGTGTTGCAGTTTTATTAAATCATTCAAGCACTTGCTTGGCACCTATTTCAGACTCTGAGGATACTAACATAGTGGAGACATGGCCCTTGACCTCCATATGTTCAGAAACTGGTAGAGAAGAAAGGAGTCTAAACAAAATCTATATGCTATACTGTGATAGATGAATTAATAGAAACAGAAAGTGAATCATTTGGGAGTACCTAAGAAAGTAGAACTAACTTTGTCTGAAAATGTGACAAAGTTTAGATGGGGAAAAATTATTCATTCCACTGTAGCCTAGTGAAAAGCACTGGGTTTGGCACCAAACACATCTTTTTACTGTGTTTGGGCAAGTTACTTTACTACATTGGGCCTCAGTTTTCTCATCTGTAAAGTGGGGTTAATGATACTCACTTTGCAGCTCTATACACAGGGATCACCAAATAGCTCTCTTCCCTATCTCAGGCCCTTTTCACAGAGGCCATGTGTGGCAGAGTAACATGTTGTTGACTATTGGATGGAAAAGGCAGGAGAGAGATCAGTTTTTGTGGGGTTGCATGGGGACAGGGCTTCCATTCTGAATGAGAGCCAGGAAAAAGCACACCTGGGTCAACTATTGTCCCGCTCCCCCTGGGAGCTCATTTGGACAATGGATAGTGTATCTTTTCCCAGCAAAGCCTTTGCATATTTTACTGTCCTTACAAGTTGACTGAGGGACCAGGTCAAATTACATACTTCTTCAGACTGCTTTTTACTGTGAGTTTCAACACTAGAATCAGCTTGATGATTCCTGGGCTTGCCCTAATTCCTAAGTCCCTGAAAAAGGTATTTAAACTTTACACTATTAAGGTATCAAGGATTCTTTCCCAATAGACACGGAAAAAGTAGATGTTCATGAATAATATGTACTGAATACCTAATTTCTAGGGGTGGTGGAGTGCTTCACATTTTAATGAAATTTTGTGTATATTCTTCTCAATAATCGATAAATGGACATTGTATCCTAAAATAGCCTTAAACCATCTAAGTAATGCACATTTTGGAGGAGTATCGAAACGAAACATAACTAATTACCATTTATAATTAATTCTTCATGAGTTTCAGTCTTATTGTCAAATCACCCTAGGTAGGGCTCTAATATCCTCTTGTAGTCTACCAGTGGTAGTTATAGCCGGTAGCAATCAGCTTATGCCTTTTGATATTTTCACTGCAGAGTAACTTACCTGTAATTGAGGATGTGAGTGTTAACTAACTTGCCAGATGTCACAGCAGGAGAGATGGGATTGAAACCCCCATCAGTGTGACCCCAAACCTGCTGGTAGGATGGTTAGGATTCCTGGCAAAGGATCACCAAACGGAAAATCCATTGGAAACAGTTTCCCCGTATATAGCGCTGGCTTGGTTATGACGGAAAAGTGATGGCGCACCAAAGCATGTGTTTCTGTGTTGCTTTCAGGAGAGAAACCCTACAAGTGTACCTGGGAAGGCTGCACCTGGAAGTTTGCTCGTTCGGATGAACTGACGAGGCATTACCGCAAACACACGGGAGTGAAGCCATTCAAGTGTGCGGACTGTGACCGCAGCTTTTCCCGGTCAGATCATTTGGCACTGCACCGCCGGAGGCATATGCTGGTGTGAGGAATGCTACCTGTCCAGCTGAGCGTAAGAGCTGGATCTCTTAGCAGCACCCAGTTCAGCAGGGCTGAATCCCCTTCACAGTGTTAACACAAAAGGGCATCACCATCCCACGATGTCTGAAACCAGAGCAGGAAAAAGAAGGAACACTTCTCCTTTTGGTCTGAAGGTAACCCCCATCGCGACTACACGAGAAACGTCTTCAGGCTGGCCTGGGAGATCGGTGACACAATGCTGAAGAGACAGGCATTGTTTTCCGTGCTGTGTACTCTGCCATTTAAAGATGTTTGTAGCTTGTGCATTTTCTGAGCTGTCAGACATTTTGTTATTGATACTTTAAAGGTCATCTACCACAAATTGATGGCTAGAGCGAGACCTTTTACATTGGGATTATCCTCCCATCATCCCACCCCTGAACCCCTTTTTACAAAAATTTTAGTTACTATCTGAGTAAGATAGAATACACATCCAATCTGTTACCAGCAAGCAGCATGAAAGTAGAAAAGAAGAAGCTGTTGGAGAGGTTCCATTACCTGAAAATAAAGGGGCACTCAGGCAGCCCGTTGCAATAGCGATGGTGGCAACTAGATATCGCCCGCAACTTGTCATTATGCCATGCCCTGAAGAAAACCAACATTGAATCTTTCATTTGTTTGTTGTTGATTGTTTTTGTTCTGTTTTGATTCTGTTTTGTTCATCTGTTCGAGCAGAGGGGCAGCGACATTTCAGTTGGAGTCTAGTCCTGGTGTCTGCCCTGGCATGGACTGGCACAGAAGTGTTCTGTAGTTGAATAGGAAGAGCCTGTCTAAAAAACTACTGCCCCACTTCAAATTGCAGTGTTCTGTCACCTAGGCATCATCTCTTCCTGCCCCTAGTATTTGATTACAAGGAATCGGGGGGAAAAAAAACTTTCTTAGACACACTGGCACCAAGGTAAGAGGTGGGGCTGCCCAGGCAAAGTCAGTGAACATGAAAAATCAGACAAAGCAGAGATGGAAATAATGCGCCTCTTGAGGAGAAAAGCAATAATGAATAAAAGGACTTTCCTACAATAACTTCACTGAGGACTCACGTTACCAATTTTCATACTTACTAAAGGGATTGTAAAAAACACCCCAGCATTTTAGATGTCTTGGTTACATTCACAGCACTGAGGTAATCTTTCTGCTGTTTGTTGTCCTGCCTGGTTGACGACCACAATTAAAGATTATGCTCCCCTTTTCTTGTTTGAAAACAGTTATTTGGTGACTGGAAAGACCAGGGAGGCATAGCAGGGAATTAACTCTTGGGTTAATGGGTCAGTTCTCCTTGGAACCGAGTCAGTGGAAAGGGAGCGCTCCCTGAGGAAAGCATGTCATGGTGCTAGTTTCCTCACTCGGAGAGCCAAGGGTAAGTGACTCTCCAGTAGGTTCTTCTACACAGATTTCATTTTTCTAAACTGTATCAGGACCCAGTGGTTCTGCATTGGCATCTGCAGGGATGTTGCACCCACTCATCCTGTGCTGAGGGTGAGCGGAAATTACAGTCCTGTCAACCCCCTAAAATTATGAGCCTTTTGGCAACTAGCAAAGTATATAGTAAACAAAGCAATACATCACCAACAAGCATTCTTTCAGAAAAATTACCATATTTTTCCCCCACTAAAAGCTGTGTTTTTTTCAGCTTTATGTGACTAAGGGGCTTGGTGAGGTTTTTAGTTACTGTTGTTAAGGTTTTTTATAGCTTAAATATAAAAGGTTGCCAGCATATAGACGTCTGCAATATATTTTAATTACAAACGCTTGATTTGGGGAATTGCACAAATTAACCTCACAATATTACTAGCTCATTTTTAAATGTTTGAACATTCTGAAATAATTTCCAATTGCAGAATTATCCTTTTTAGGCTCATCGTCTAATTCAGATCATCTTATTCTGATGAAGCAAGAACTATAGCATTGAAACAAAGACAATTTGTGTTGGATGGTAGTAAAAGGAATTGTTTTAAATGTTCAAGCAATAGCGTAATGATTTTCAGGTCAAATTCTGTCTTCAAAAATCTGTGCTCTACATTTTCTGCCAGGTCTGAAAAATTCATCGGGCAATTTCCCTCCAACAAGGGCTGCAATTCTATTGATAAATAGCTTCTTTAGCTACACAGTCTACTACCCACCAAGCACTGGGGCTTTGTTTTGTTTTCGTTTTTTCCTTTACCAACTGGAAAGTTTTTTGTCTGTACTGTATGCAACTCCTACTTTGCATTGCCTGTGACCATTTGGAATAGAAGAAGATTTCTTGATGCATGCCGGCATTGGTGATTGGTCAGTGGCAAAGAACACACAGAGTGGCCAAACACAGCTGTGGAGCCGCCTCTGCTAGACCTGGAACCTACTTGGCAGGTAGTAGGTGAATCACTCAGGTGAAGTGTAGGCTCCATTTAATTCTTTCTGCTCTCACAAGAAGAGCCAATCTTTTTCTCTGCTGAGAGATGTCTTGAGAATGTTACAGGTACAAATGGTTTTTAGAATTCATAGAACTGACAGGCAGTGGGAGTTTCCTGAGTGACAGCTTGATTTAAATTTAGCACAGAACTACATGAGCTGCTCCTCTGTAAAAACATAGGAAAGATTCAGGAAAGTGAGTTTTTCTCCTCACCCTCTGAAAGTGGAAACCAGATGGAGACAGTAAGTTAACTGATAAAACCTGTCAGCATGACAGCATTTCCTCCTTTTGACATATCGACACTTCTAAGGAGGGAGGGATCCAAGCACAAGTAGTGAATGAGTTCCTGATCTAGCTCCAGGACCGAAACTGATTTGGGGCTTGTCTTGGGACAAAGCAAATGGCTCTTGTTGAGTTTTCTACAAATGTTTCCCCATGGAAAGGAAAGTTGTTAGGGAGAGAAGGAACTGGACTTTTAAGTAGAAATATCTTGAGGCATGGAAAGGCCTCCTCCATTTCATCTTATATTCTTTCTCGCCTCTTTGTAAAAGCACAGTAGATGGTGAACAACAGAAAAGAAGTAGAATCCGAAGGACTCGTCAGTTGTTCCCTACCTAGAAGGATGCTTTGGTTTTCAATTTGAATCTCTTCAGTGTGCAGCGGGGCATGTGTGCATGTTTGGGAACTTACACCCAGGTGGTGGTGATGGCTTGAGAAGGCACCATGGACCCGGCTATCTCTTTGCATTGTAGACATTGAGTTCAAGGGAGTTAACATTATTTGAAAGTTGCAAGGTTCAGGCTTTGAGGTTTTAATAGATTCCTTCTTCATGTTCTCATCTGAAGTTGTTAGGAAAAAAATTCGTGCTTCCCCATCGTCCTCCAGCCCCATCTTGTCAATTGTGTGTAGTATCTGAGAAGCCTGCTTGATAACTTGTCTTAAGTTCTATTAAGAAATTTAGACTGAAATTCCTAATGGCTTTACCATAAAGATTATACTACTGCCTGGCATTACTTTTACAAAACATTATAGAACATTTATTTTCAAATGCAGTTGAATAACAGTAACATAAACCACACTGCAAAAAAAAAAAAAAAAAAAAGAAAGCACTTTTTAGTCACTTTATAGTTTAAGTGGAAAATAGGAAGAAGATTGTCAGGGGGAAAAAACTTACAAAAAGCTACAGTGTTTACAATGCCAGTTCTAATGATTAGAAAGGTCATTCTCATTGTGGTTGAAATTTTGAATAGCTCATAACAGAGATTATGTTCATTTTTGTACTTTTTTTTTAACTTCGAATTGCCATTTGTGTTTTAAACATAAATATAATCTGCACTTTGAAATCAGTTCATTAGAATGATAACATGTATATGGATAAAGATGCAGTATTCCTTATTCTGTACTTTATTTATTATACTTACCAAAGCTGCAATCGAATAAATCTGGTGAGGTGAGGCCTTCCAATGTATTACTACGCCTTGGTTCTGTTGTTATGACTGCTTAGATATGTAGCCATGATGTTGTTATAAAGGTGTCTTAACATTTCTGGTACGGTTTGACAGAATTGAAGCAGTGTTAAGAATACCAGCAGCCATGATACATTGAGTTACAGTCTTCATGGAAGGGACTGAACGTAAGATAACTCTTCCAAATCATAATAGGCCCAGGAAGCCTTAATACTCATAGTCCATAATCCAATCTCAGATTTTGCTCTTTGCTAATGCCTGTAAATGTAGGAAGTAAATGTATTCTACAACGTCATTGACCAAATCTCTTCCTTTAGTTTTTCAGAGGTAGTGCATCTCAATAAAAATTATTTCGCTTTGATTTGGTTTTGTTTTAAAAAGAGGTTTGGTAAGTTATGTCTTCCATACTACATTTCTACTTATCCCCACACTGCCATCCACTTACCTGCACAGGTACCCCCAGCACATGCACATGTGTATACACACCCATATATGCAGCAGCCAACAGGCTCATAAGTATCAACAAAGAACTTTTTTTAAAGAATGAATTTGTAATAATCCTTGCTGTCTAGAAATGTAAGTTATTTACATTATTGGGGAATCAGCTTATAATGCTATATATGACTTTGCCTGCATTTTATAGTTAAGAAGTGTACATAAAATTTTAAAATGCTATATTTTCACACTTTCATTATAGAATAATGTCTGTTTAGCAACCCATGTCCATTGGTACTTTAAATATGCTAAATACTGTGCAATTGCAATAGAAATTCAGATTTTCGTAAGAAAATGAAATAGAAGGATACTGCATCTTTAAAAAAATAGAGTGAAAATATTTTACTGTATTCGTACCATATGTGATAGTGGGAAAAGTATTTTCAAACTCACAAATTTTACAGAGGTTGTAAATAGTTTGATGAAGTATGTTGGGAAAAAGAGCTTCTAGTTTTCATCACAATAAAAATAAATTGTTCAGATATGCCTTGTATATCTTACACACAATTAGCGACATTGCCATGGGAACTCTGTTCCACTTTCTCACGGCACATTCCATGTGCTCTGACAAAATGGAGTGGCCACTTGTCTCAATTTAGCCAGGATGTAAAACACAGTAGTAAAGTCATATTAAGCTGTGAACCACTGATTCCAAACTCAAAATGTCTACCTGAAGGGGGAAAACAGCGGCACAGGATTTCACTTGTGCTAAAGAGAAGCATCTAGCAATTGTTCTCTTTTCTCAGTTCTCTTCCTCCTCAACGAAGTAGTTCTTGATCAGAAACACTGTACAGGTGTTTAGTCTTGTTTAGTTCCAGAGGGAATGGAATACTTTTAGGAGTAGCTACATGCTGACAAGATTAAGTGTTATAGATACGGCCACATGGTAAATGAATCTATACTGGCAATAGGAATAAGCTAGTGCCCATTTTCAGAAATGAATTAAAAGCTGAAAGTGCCTGTCAATAAACATTATGACCAATGAGATATTCCTATACTTTTACAACAGCAATAATTCTTCTTGAGACTGGGTTTTTCCTCCTCATTTGGGAAACACACACTCACAGAGTAAATATATGCACATAGTAAATTGAGTCTGTTCACACACCCACTAAAATTCTTTGGTGTCTTTTTAAGTATACCTAATCTTGTTTATGTTAGCATTTCTTAATTTAATCTGTTTTACAGAATGTAAAAATGCAAATCTGAACATTAGGGTTATCTTCAACATACACTATAGCACATGGCAATTATAATTTTGAGATAAAAATTTCACTGTGATTGGCCCCAATCGTAGGAGTCACTGAGTGTGCCTCAAGTTTTGCTCGGTTAACATAAACCAATTTATTTAGCGCAAAACACTAGAGATAGTGTTTGTTTTACTTTATTTTATCCACTAATATTAGATGCACAAATCCATCTCTGCATTTCTTCATTTCCTTTTTTTCTGATATTTCCTGTTATCTGAGAACCATTTTGGAATGAACATTGACACAATCATTTATCCCTGAAAAGTCTACTGAAGTATAACTGACACTTAGTAAGCCTAGCTTTTAACCAAGGTTTGCAGTTAGTCCTGGAAATTTCTAGATTTACGTTTAGAACTTTACAACTTTTGCCTATAATTATTTTACTGCTAACAGTGGAGTCATGAATAGAAATATACAATGAGATTATGTGAATAGACGAGACCTCCGGAAATTCTCCAGCCCTGCCATCTCAGTATAAATCCACCCAAACAAGCTATTGAAGGTTATCAGTTAAATTATTCTCTTTCAGAGCCAAACATTTGGTAAGAGCAATTTCAAAAATATAATGGTGATAAAACACTCAGTCTTTAGACAGTGGAAACGACCAGGAAGGACAGTGTTCTCCAGAACCAGACCACAGGCCTAGCAAACGGTCTACTGTTTCCTCCTCCAAGTGGCGGGAAGAAGGAAAAGGAACTGTGCCAGGATAGGGTGTGAAATAACCAATGAAGTCCCCTAGGAAACCTGCTGAGTTCCTCACTGAAGTCAAGTCTTCTGACCGGGCTGCTTTCTGGAAGTTGTCCGAAAGTACTAAAAGTACTTGAATGGTCAAAAATCCAGTAAGCCATGAAATAATGGCTATTCTTTATTAAACACTTACTATGTGCCAAGCACTATACTAGGTAATTCTTAGACACATTACCTCTCATCTGTACAACAGTTCCACATTTTATGAATGGGAAACGGAGGCGTGGAGAAAGTGGCTGAATTTTCCTCAAACACAGAAATAGTGACTGGCAGGATGGCCATGTGGAGCTACCTGTCTCTGGCTCCGAAGTCTATATTCTTTCCACCTCACTGCACTGTACGTGAGTTCCCAGCAGCCAACTTTCCATCTCTTAAGTAGTTTTATTATGGAAGCGTAGTCATCATATTTTCCAAGTAAGATACAGGGACATGATATAGCATATGATTTGTCTGTGGTACAGAATATTTGAAATCAGTCTTCTGGAAAGTCACACATGAAGGATCATTGTAAACGAAGTGCAGCAACCAGCTGTGTCCCTGAACTTGTCACTTTCCCCCTAAATGTTTGTCCTCGAGATCCAAAAATGATGAAAACTCTTCCCTACTCCGTAGCATTTTAGCCAGAGTGGATTTCCATGATTCTCCGTATTTCTTTGTAAGTGTACTAAAACCCTTTCCACCTAGTAGGTAGCCCTGCTAGAGTCTGCTGAAGGTGCATTTGAAAGTTTGCCCTCCATGGAGCTAGTTGTTAGTATCAGAGCCCTACTCTGGGTGCTTGTAGATGGGGTGGCAATCACAAACATCCAGACGATGAGCAAGGAGAGAGAACGGATCATTCCTTTTCAGATTTCTCACCTAACAGCACCACCTTGGAGTGTTTTAAATAATTTTATAAATAAATTGTTTATAGTATTGTTAGTTTAATTGAATTTTACGTGAGAAGTTGTCCAACATCAGAGAAGTGAAATCCCCTCCTCCTTTTCTGCGCAGAACAAAGTCTCTGACAGTATTGATTCATGGAAGTACTAATGGACTTAGAAAACATTAAGAGAATGTCATTTCTCATGGTGTTTCTTTTTCTGAAAATGAATCTCCTGAATTATGATCTTTCTCCCTGTTACTTGGCTGAGGGAAGAGATAAAACCTGCATAAACAAATTCCCTTCCGTGCTGAAAGCGAGTGTTCTGTGTGCACAACCCACGGGAAAGGGGCTCTCTTCTCAGTTAATTGGGTTTCACAAGCAATAATTTCTCAACAACAAAACCACAACTTTGAGTTGAAAAGAGATGAATAGTGGAAATAATCACATCAGGAATTTTTTTTCTTTCTAGACTTCATCTCTAGAAATTTTAAATGTTTGAGAGAACAGAGTCTGCTGTTTGTGCGAAGCAAGAACCAATGAGTCTTTGTGTGAATTATTATATCTTGCTTTTTTCCAAAGCAGGCTTACCAAGACTTTTGTAGAGATTCATTTTTTGTTGAGAAATGACGTTGGATAGGAGAGTAGGATTTGGGTCAAGTTCTAGTAAAAGTGCCCGGGTAATCAAAAAGTAAGATATTTTAAGTACATAACAACATCTTTCTCCTAATTTCATGCTCTAAAGATACAGCATAAAATAAAACATTAGAGAAAATGCTTTTGCCCTACTTGTGTTTCTCATTTTCCCATAGCAGAATTTGTAATTATATCCAGACTACAGTATATATTTTGTTCCTCAAACTTGATTACATTGGATGGGTATTGTTGAACTGGGGCACTGGTGCCTATATTCAAGGCTCTTTCCTATCAACTTGTCTGTCCACAATTTGTTGTGTTTAAAAAATCATTTTTTTAAAAAAAAATCATCCCCTGTATGGAATGGTGGCTGTATTGTTTTGTTCATGTCTGTGGGACACATTGCAACATATGACAAGCCAACTCTGTGGATGTGAGATAACTACTTACAAAACCAGCTTGAAAACATCGTCTTATGTATTATGTCATCCTGCATCATAATGCAATTATGTGTATCATAACATGCTCATTTTAAAAAAGAGAAACCAGCAAATTCTTGTTTGTCCATAGAAGAATGTACTCAGAAGTTTCTGTGTTGTGAAACGATGAGAACAGACCACCTTTAAGATACCCACCTGCCACTTAAAATGACTTAGTTATAATTAGTAGTAGTCTAGACATTGCTCTTGGTGTGGGGGTTGGGGGGGTCAATTCAAACATCATATTCTTTTGACTAAATCTCTCAGTCATATTTGAAAAAAAAAAAATAACACGGGAATAAAGAAAAATATCATCTGTGGCCATTTCAAGCAGGCATCTTTTTACTTTTCCTTAACACTTCACTCATTATACATGGTGATTGGATTACAAGATCTATCTGTAAAAATACAGAAATATCCTTTAGTTTACAAAACAGTAATTCTAGTCTTGAAGCCCCTAAACAGCAAATTCAATAGATGCTGCGTCTGACTTACTTGACAGATACAATTTTACGAAAGATTCTTGGGTCTCTGACCCCCGAGAGTCAGAGCACCAGAGGAGATCCTACACATTAAAGGATAAAACCCCCCAATGATGCTGGCAAGCAAATGTGTTAATTTCTTAAATCTTTATTTGATTTTCTGTTCAGAGTTTTAATTACAAATGAATTTATTTCTCCAGCTTATCTAAAGACCTAATTTCCCAATAGTTTCCTCTGCATTTATATACTCTGTAGTGTTTAGGCAAGCCCTGTTATAAGTTAATATTATGTAAGTGTTGTTCTTGTATTTATGTATAGTGTATGTATTGTAAATATACTCAGAGCTTTTTTCCTTTTACTGTAAAATGGTGATTTTTTTTTTTTTGATTTTTTTTTTTTTGCCCTCTGATAATGTAAAGGGAGACCCTCCTAATGAGATTCTCTCAGAGGATGATTATTCCAGTCTATTCTCAGAGATTTAAATGAACAAGTGTTACGTTTTTAATGGTGTCTCAGACATATTCTGTTGGTGCATTGCTTTTCTGTATTCAACTTTCCTATGAATTGAGCTGTGAACTGAAATAGAGTTTAAACCTTTAAATGTATGCATTTGTATAATTATCTGAATGAAGGCATGAAGGTTAAATAAAGCATTTTGTATGGAACAAAACTCCCTAATTATTACTAAGACTTACTCAGACACTTTGGAAATCATAGTTATTAACCATTCTAATTAAACCTTTGTTATGAAAAGTTTTACCATTTCTGTATAGTAATTTAAAACACAGAACAAGATAGACTATATATTAAAAATATGAACTAGGTTTTTATTTCATAACAATCAGCACCTAAAGAGGGATTACTAACAATATTTTAATGAATGTAAAACTAAAAAGAGGCCCAGAAATATGAAATGATATAAAAAAAAATACATCCTTCATGGACTAAAATTGAATCTCCACGAATTATAATTTTTTTCAGACTTTATCATTTAAATGTAGGATTATCCATCTAGCACATGTCAAGGCTACGTTATTTCTGTAAATTTTTAAGAAAACTGGATTATAGAGGCTTTTGAAAATAAGATCATTAAGTAAGGAGTAGAATTTTAAATAGTTGCTAAAGTGAACACTTGAAAAATCTGTTTAAGTATCTTCCCATATATTTTCTTTCAGCTGAAGATCTGCCAGAAAAATCTAGTCTATAAAGGGTACGCTAGTAAACGCTAGCAATTATATGGAATGGTGGGTGATACATGATAGATGATAATTCAAATCATATTTGAGTACTTCTTAGGTGCCGGAAGTGTTCTAAGCATTACATTTGTCCCCGTTTTGTCATTACAAAAATCCTATGTTCGATTCTGGTATTATCCTAATTTTACCGGTGAAAAAGTGAGGCATTAAGTTCAGGTAACTTTCCTAGTCGGTCTGGTTCCAGGCTTGGTGTCCTTAACCACTGAAGGGCTGCGGGTTAAACAATGGGGAAAGGATGGAGCTGGAGAGCAGGGGTCGAGGGGGGAGAGAGAGTTAATAGCAATGAGTGTTATAGAAACTTTCAACAAATACCATTGATTGTGTATGTACAAATAAATAGAAATAAAATACTATCCTTCCTTTATGCTCAGCAAACCATAGTGTAGTTTAATAACTCATAAAAATCAGAGATGGAAATTGATTTGGGCTCACTTTATTACCGGTCAAATCCATTTGCAAATGAACGTTGAGTTCTGTGAAATCGTTCTGCTCCCCTCAGAGACACTGTGTGGAGAGAGCCATGGAGGCCACACATCACAGTCCATTCCCACCAAAGCCCACTCCTCCCACGTTGGTGTGGCTTTGACTGCCGAACCCTGCTGCTTTGAGCATTAGGAATGGGTCCTGGGGGAGTGGTTTTCTCTCCCAGTGAGAGCTTCCTTGCTACTTGTATGGGATCACAACACCAACTTGATAAAAGAAATCATTCACTAAAAGATGATAAGATTCTTTGAAAATTAAAGCAATAAACCGTCTACATTTTTACTAAATTATTTGTGAAGACTAGTTAGGCAGGGACCTATAAAGTAGAAAAGTCTATCTTGTTCTCCACTCTGGTGAAGCATGGTAGTAATTTGTACGGCTGAACCTAATTCGTTCAATTACTTCATTTTGAATATGACTGTAACTAAATGGTAAGGTGGACATTTGACATATGGCTTTGGCTTGATTTTCTGAGAGTTCGCTTTAGGCCATGCAAGCAGCCAAACCAGCTCTCCAGCTTTGTTTTTGTTTGTTTTTCAGTTCACCCCAGGAAGCTTTGTCATAAGGATAGACCAATGGGACAAATCTCATGGAATAGATCACGACATTGTTTTACTTTCAAGGTAATTTATTTGTCAGTATTTCTTCTACCGGGTAATTCCTGGATATTTGAACAATAGATGGAATTACACGGGTGCTAGATAATTCTGTAACTTACTCAGTCCTCACCTTTACTCTGGATGCTTCACCAGAGCTGTAATTTCTAATCTAAACATTGATGGTTTCATTGTTTCTTGTTCTTCGATTTAATGACTATGAAAAAACAGCATGAAATACTGAAAAGTACAGAAACAGCAATGTGCTTAAGATTAGAATACCTTGGGGCTTTATCAAAAAAGAAAAAAAATGTTTCAGTGCTAGAACAAAATTATACTCCCTAAAAAATTATTTTAGTCCCAAATGGCCACTGATGATTTTCATACCATATAATACATTGTCTTCCCACCAAAGTTGCATGGTTTCCTTCAACACAACGAGTTCCTTGTGCTTTGTCCGAGTGCTGTCTGGATTTAATATATTTCTCTCCCAGCAGTGTAATAAGTATAATTTACATCACTTCCTGTTTAGTCTAAATTCACCAATGAACGCCTACACAGCCCATACACTTGAGTGATTGTCTATTTCTGAAATAAATTACATTTTTTTGTACAGAAACAAGTTTTACACGATCTTTTTCTTTTAGAGTTTCACTGTGTTAAATTTGTGTGTGTATGTGTGTGTGCGCGCGCATGTGTGTAGCTCAGTTTTATGAGGCCATGATGACATCAGTAGGTATGCTAAAAGCAGGTTCACTCAGGAATACCCCAGAGATGCTTAAATACACGTATGGCCATCACAGTGCCCCCTTTTATTCTTAGTAGTGCTACAGTTTACGTGGACATACTGCAATCCATTACTTTGGAGAGGATTGCAAGGCACTGTAAGTCTGTGTAATGAGCTACTGTGATGTCCAGGTCCCTTAGTGCTGTCAGGCTATACCAAAAATTCTAGTCAATTCTAGCATCTCAAAGGTGGTCTTGCTGCTGCCCCAGACTCCTCTGAACTCTTAAGCTTGAGCATAGACCACATGATGGGGTAGATGTGGTGTGAAGGGTTAATATTAGTGATCTTCCTCGGAGCTCTTCCAGCTTACATTAGTGTGGCCAGCACATTCCGTTGCTGAGGTAGGGTCTGTGGCCCCTGCTTCACCTTTCATTGCCGATTTGGAGCCATTGCTTTGGAACATGTTCAGTATGAATCCATACAGTCACTTGGAATTGACGTTGATTCTTTTGTAATCTATGTAACAATATTATTATCTGAAGTAAGCATTTAAATTATGTGTGATATGTCTAAAACCTGACATAATTAGGAAATTTCATAAAGTTCATTTATTCAGCCACTTATAACAAGTCAATGTTATTATGGTTAGTAGTAACAACTTTTACGTGCATAACATAAAGCACGTATTTGAGTTTATTACTCTGTGTAGGTATTATACTAATTGATATGGGACATAAAAATTGTACCTAAGACATAATTCCTGACAAAAAGTAGGTTACAGACTATTAAGATAGATAAATACCCAGTTTCTATAGTATAAAATACAAATGGATAAACACCAACAGAACTGGCTAAGGTGTTACGGAAGTTTAAAGGTAAGGAGAATAACTTCTGTAATATAGTTAATCAAATGGGCCTTTATACAAGCATCCTCTGAGATCCATATTACGTGTAGACGCTCAGATCCCTAATTCTATGCCCAGTGAAAGACCAAAGCCCTCCCCAAGATTTCTGTGAACTTCGAGGATGTGTGCAGCACTGGGGTATGGGCGGCAGGGATGTTGGCATTGTCACAATCACTTTACTCTCTTGGTTTATGGGTAATTTCAAGGTCTGAAGTGTACAATCTCTGTTCCCTGTGCCGTCAGCCTCTCCCTTGATTTACCACAGGTGCACACAGGAAAATTATATATTCATTGTTTGTAAATTGAAGTTTTGTGACCCATTATTGGCAATTGAATTCATTTAGGGGGTAAAGATGAACATTTTCAAAAATTAAGTGAAGAGTGGAATGGGGTGCTACAGGGTACGATAGAATGGAATGAAAGGGAAGGGAAGAAGGATCAAAGAAGATGAAGAGTAGCTATTGTTTCTGTACACACGGGCGTATGTGTGACACAATGTGGCACAAGGTAAAAAATGAAGTTTGAAAGCCTCAGGTTGACTGGCCTGTCTCCTTCTTCCCTGCCCAACACGGCCCAGGGCAAATCCAGGTGCCCTGGTTTCTCACACTGAGCAATGTATCCACTGTAATGGTTAATTTCATGGGTCAACATCTCTGGGCCACAGCAGGCAGCTAGTCGGTGAAACATTTTTCAGGATGTTTCTGTGGAGGTGTTTTTTGGGGTGAGATTAACATTTAAATAGGTGGGCTTTGAGTAAAGCAGATTTCCTGCCATTATATGGGTGGGCCTCTTTCAATCAATTGAAAGCCTTAATAGAACAAAGACTCAGAGCAAGAGGGAATTCTGCCAGCAGACTGCATTTGGACGTGAACTGCAACTCTTCCCTGAGTCTCCAGCCTGCCAGCCCACCTCATCAGATTTTGGACTCACCAAGCCTCTTCGATCATGTGAGTCAATTCTTTAAATTTAATAACTCTCTGTCTATATATGTATATATATATATATATATATATATATGTATATATATATATATACACACACACACATATATGAGTATATGTCTATATATACATATACATATATGCACATATATATTCATATATATACATATAGATATATACACACATATGTACATTTATATATTGTTTTCTTAAAGAGAATAATTAAACAACTGCCAATTAAAATTTATTCCCATATGAAAATTAATATCAGTAGGAGGCTTATCAAATTATATTCCATAAGCTTTCACTGGAACTTCCCTATCTATTTATGGTAACGTATGGAATCCCTTTCTTCAAAAATTAGAAAACAAACTTTGTCAACATATCAAAGCCCTTTATGGGGAAAGAATATTGTGAAGAGTACAAACATTACTAAAATTACCTGGAGCCTTTTTCCCTGAAAGCTTCTGCTCAGACGCTGCCAGTGCTCACACTCATTAGCATCTGATTAACTTTTCATGATTTTAATCCACAAAGTGTTATGACAATTAGAAAAATGTCTTTTTATTCCTGTGACTTTAATACTTTTGCACCTTTCCAAAGACAATCTTTAAGACAATTCACATTTGGAAGTCCCTAAATTGATACCATACCTTATATATGAGTCTTTATTTAAAAATAGCAGACAACAGTAGTTACCAGAGGGTAAGGGGGAGGGGGGTGATAGATGAGGGTAAAGGGCATCCAATATATGGTGATGGAAGGAGAACTGACTCTGGGTGTTGAACACACGATGTGATATATAGATGATGTATTATGGAATTGTACACCTGAAATCTATGTAACTTTACTAACAATTGTCACCCCCAATAAACTTGAATTTAAAAAAAGGGGAATCACAAAAAAAAGTTTTCATTTGATTATTTGATTATTGGTTGGGTTTAAAAAAAACATATTGCATGATAAAAAGAATTTTGAAACTCAGAATGATAGCTATATAAAATTGCTACATTTACTACAATCAGAAATTAAATAAATGCTTAATCATTGTGTTGTATACATGAAACTAATATAATATTGTATACCAACTATAATTAAAAATAAATTTTCAAAAATCTGAAAAATAAATCAAAAGAAAAAAATTGTTTCTTTATCAAGTAAAAGAAAAAGACAAACGTGTTAAACTGTAGCTCTTGCTGAGTAGGTAGAACTGGAGATTAGAAACTTAATTTTCTAGTCAGAAATGTTGTTTTCCCTCAAGTTGGAGCATTTACTTGGCTTAGTAGCTTGCCCCTGTGACAGTAGGGACCTCAAGAGCTAGCAGGCATGAGCTTACAGGATACTTCCTGGTAGCCGGGGCAAGTGGAAACAGGCCACCTCCTCACACTGTTAATTGATGTTTTCTTTCTTCTGCCAATATTAAGGTATTTTATTCTAACACCGTCATTTCCTGTCTTTTGTGAAGGATTCTGTAGTATGAAAATCATTCGGCCCAGATGGGGCCTAAAATTTTATGCATTTCCTTTTTAAAAAATTCATCTTCTACATTGATAGGCTGTCTTTATTCACATAGCCAAAATAATAGTCCCTTTTTTATGATGTGTAACGAAGATACATGTATTCACCAATATGCTGACTGTATCATATGAAGTATTTATTTAGATTTGGTGCATGTGCAACAACCTGCTAATCATTGCCTAGTTATTTTCCACCATAACTAGCTATTACTTTAACGTTGTCTTTGCCTTTGGGGACTGATTTGTGAAATGCTTATCACCCATACGGGGGAGGGGGCAAGGGGTGGTATTTTCCGTGGCTCTCTAACTGGTGGAAGGCGTACCTCTCTATTAAAACCTTTGAGACACCAGAGATGACAAAAGAAACCTCCTGACTTCTTTTCACTGTTTAATCTCTTGGCATTCTGTGTTTATAAAGACTAGCTTTGGACAGAAAGCAGTAATAAAGTCCAGAAGTAGATAAAAGCACAAATAGTGAAACCAAGGTATTTGTAAAGCTCTATAAATCTGTTACCAGAAGTTGCAGTTTAATCTTTACATACAGCAGAGTCTCAAGTCTCAAGGTTAACTGCTCCATAAAGTTCCATGTAGGCTGGTGTTTGATGGCTCTTCACTTCCTTATCAGCTAAAGAAGGACTCTCCCATCATATTTCTTAGAATCCTACTTCTTTTAAATGTATTATCAATGAGAGATTCCTGTACCTTAGATTTAAGAAAATTCCATTGGCCTGTTGGCATGAATTCACAATAGTACGTTTGATGTATATAAAGATTGACAGTGGCCTCAGTCCGTTGCTGATAATGGGTGTGATATAGCACTTTTTATTCCATGAGGGGGAAAAAAAAAGACTTTCTACCAAACTTGAACATGGATTCTTCTCCATTTGTGACAAAGGAGCTAAGTAGAAGATTATAACTATGTTCTGAGGACAGATTAAGAAAGAAACTTTTGATAAAAATATACTGGTAGAGCTACAGTCTTAGTCTTTATTATAGAAGGTTCAAGATATTGAAAATGTTAGCACAGTGGAAAGAGCCTTCACTTAAAGGCCAGATGGAAGTAGTTTTAATACTAGTTATTCAGTTTACCAGCAGAGTGATGCCTGGAAGTAAGTTCCTCGCCTGAGGAGACATACATGTAAGCGCACAGTGGAAAGTTCGTGAACTTAATTGTCCGGCCTCGTATTTTAACACTGGGAGTAATGACACCACCTCCCGGGGTGCTGTGAGGTGTACATGGGATACCGCATAGCTGAAAGGCGCAGTGCAAAGCCTGCCCCCCAAGACAGCCTTCTGGAAGGGCTTTGTTGTCATTCTCAGTTTCTCCAGTTCATGGAAGGGAAGGAATTTCTACTGTACTGCTCAGGAGGGAAAGAAACGTTCAGGGGGCTCAACTCCTGCCACTCTCCAGCCCTTCCCCAAGACAGCTGGAGTAACTTGTCTGTTTGGGGAAGTTGGGTGCAAGAGTGAGCACACGGTGGCTCAGTCCCTCCACATCTCTGAGAGCACCCTGGCCTTAGGACTCCCCGGTTCTCCATCAGATCTAAAGCAAAGATCCTTTTATCATCACTGCCTTACCTGGGGGTTTTAGGCCATCTCCCCGTGATCTCCAGGAAACTAAAGGCGATACTTTACTTTGTGAACATGGGCTTTAAATATTGGGGCAAAGAAAATCACAGCTACTTAAATATGAGGCAATACCTGCCTTAAGCATACACAGATACTTAGCTACTTTATTTTGGGGTCAGCTAAAAATACCCCTTCTAGCCCACCTCCCCAGTAAATATAGTCCCTGTGTGTTCACTTGGTGTTTGAAATTACACATTAGACTGCATGTATTTGCCTAAGGCTTCTTATCATTTACTCGGTAAGCCTGGAAGGGCAAAAGTGGTAGCCTTATCAACAGTCACACCTTAATGTGAACAGAGTCTATAAATGTATTGAGAAGAGTAGTTTTGGATTAAGAGGAAGAATGAAGATAGTACAAACACTGCCTTCATGTGATTGTGCTGTTTTTGTGGTTGTTGTGGTTGTTTGGAGAGGTTGGGCGTTAGAAGTGGCCAGGGATAAAGGGAGAAGAAGTGTGCAAAAGTTCACGAAGGAGAGATAAGAGCCCTGGAAAATAACTTTACCTAGTTCGTGGTTTTGCTCAGTGAAATTCTGCCTCAGAAGTAAGGGACATGTTACTGAACTGTGTACTCCCTATTGAGTAGAAGGAATTGTGAGATTACACATTCAGGGTCCAGAGTCCACACAATCGAATACCCAGGTGGATTATTCCATCCAATACCCAGATGGAAAATATTTAGAAAAGAAGTTTCCTACAAACTGCTTTATTGAAGGCATAGCTCTTATTTGAGGGTTCTGAACAAATCAAACCTTTTTAGTTTTCACTACTCAATCTGCTATTTGACTGCAAACTGCTATCAAATGCCAGTTTTTTTTGTTTTGTTTTTTTTAAGAGCAAAAGGAAAGAAGACTAGAAATGAAAACATAGGTTGGGAGAATTGTGTTTTTTTGTTGTTGTTGTTTTGGCTATAAACTTCTATTTTTTCCACTAAGAGAACTGGACATCCCTCTGGGGTGTGGTTGAGAACTGGTCAAGGCAACAAAGGATAAATAAAAACTTTTTTGAAAATTTACTAATGCCTTGCCCGGAATATTTACATTAGAAATGTTGCATCACAGAACAGATTCAGAGTATATATTTTATATATATAACTTGCATATGTATACATTTATTCTTATATGTCAAGAGTACATTCATATTTATGAATTTATGAATACATTAACTCGGTATATTTTTTAGCTTCCTAAACCACTCTGTTTCTGTCATTTAGGAGACACAGTTTTTGTATTTTGTGTGTGTGTGTCCTTAAACAGGACAGTTGGTGTGATAATATTAATGAGCTGAAATTCAGTGGGATGAATTTTCCTGCTGTAGAAATTCCATAGAAAATTGTGATTTTTTTTTCAGGTATGTAAAACACACATTCAGCATACAAAACCCAATCCCCCCAAATCTCTCTTCTCTGTATTAAACAAAATCCCTAAACCATATATAAAGGCAAGCTCTCTATATTTTCTGGCCAGTTCCCTCAAGGACAATAATCATATGATTTTCAACTTTGTATCTTCTCTAAGCACTTTACCTAAAGCCTTGAGCACAAAATGCACTTTCAAACATCAGTTAACATTTATTGGGCATTTATCATATGCCAACCATTGTGCTTAGTGCTTGGCACGACTGTTATTTTTATCTGCTCAACAATCGTGCTACTAATATTATTCCATTGTACAGATAAGGCAACTGATGTTCAAGTTTAAAGTTGAACTTCAAGTTGAAGTTTAACAAATTTGTCAAAGGTCACATGGCTAATGGACGGAGCCAGAACTCAAGCCCATATTTTAACCACTAGATGCTAATGAACTCATCTGTTACAGGCGTTGAGTTGTACAATAAACAAAGGGAAACATACATACCCACAATACTTTTTTTTTTTTTTTTTTTGCTGAAGAAACAAAAGAAGTTCATATTGTAGAGAAAAGCTCAGGATTAGTCTAGGCTGATAAACCTAGGCTTGGTGGCCAGCCCCACGACTTATTATAGCAGATGTGTGAGTCTTAGGCAAATAAATCAGGCTTACTGATTTTCAGGTTCTTTATCTGTAAAATGGGAATAATGCATAGTAACGATTCCATAGGACGATAGATCACTTACATAAAATATGATATCTGAAGTTTGAGGTTCTGCTCATTTTCCCCTTGCATGACTTCTTTTTACCCACTCCATCCACACAAAGGTATCTCTCTGTGGCTGATGAAAGCTGATGAAAACAGGGAACCCTTTGAGGGTGCTGTTTGTGCTATGGATGCTGCTCTGCTTAGCTAATTAAAACATCCGATCTTTCATTTGCAATGTGAGAAGCCATTTCTTGTTTCAAGACAATGGATGTTTAAGAAAATATTGAAAGAAGTTGGTGCACATTTGGCATAACTTACCATCTCTCTCTTGTTTTAGATTGGTTCCTGATTTTTACCAATGACCTTTTCTTCAACATAAGAGTGAGTAAGCCCTGGACTTTCCCAGATTAAAAATACACATAAACCTGGAAACAGCCACCACAAAATATCACTGTGTAAACATGATAAAATGCAGAAGTAGATCATTTACATTCAATGAGTAACAAGGTATTTGCAGGAATTAGCTGTCCTTGACCGGCCCGGTTCTGTTCATACAGCCTATGCTTTCACTTTATTGATGCCTATAAAATAAACACTTCTTGTTGTAATGTGCCCTCGTTCAGAATTCAGCACACAAAGGGCTATATTTTATGGCTATGGGCCACAACTCAACCTCCAGGGAAAATGTATGATTCCTTTCCTCTCGCATAGCTTGGTGTCTGCTCTGAAAGTCTGCATCCCTGGGACGGTCAATTAGAATCAATAATTTGTTGCTTGTGAGCCACTTATCCACAAATTAGCCCTCTCCCCATCCTTCTGTTCCTTCTGGTCATCTTTTGGGAGTTTTCATTACTTAGAAATGCAGCTATTATTCTGGAGAAAGAAGTGAAACCAATATGTATAAGAGCATAGGTTTGGGAGGATGGCAGGGAAAGAACAGGTGGAGAGACAGTTTCTTTCTGCTTTTGCCCCTGGGTAATCAGGAGTTAAATATAAAATACAAAGAGTCTGAGGAGACCAAGCTAATATTTAAAAAAATACTTTGATCAGAAAAGATGGCACCAAACGCTACCCACAAGTCTAAGTGGAGTTTAGAAATACTCTATTAGCTCTTACTTCCCATATATGGATCACTTATTATGTACCAGGTATTGTGCTAGGTGCCTGAAAAATATTGTGTCATTGAAGCCTTACGTATCCCTGTGAGGCAAACATTACTACACTGACCTTAGAGGAACAACCTGAGGCTTAAAGAAGTCAAGCAGCTGCCCAGAGATACACAATGAGTGAGTGGCAAAGTTGGAATTGTCTGCCCCCCAACCCAAGCTCTTAATCACATCGATGCTATATATAGTCATCAGGATAAGCCAGTCTTAGTCAGAATTCATATCCTGACCCCATTGAAAGATAGTTTAATTTATACAATGTGCTGCTTTCATATAGAAGTAAATAATGGTGTTAACCAAGTTTCCTTTGTTTTATTTTCCCCTAATTTTCATACATCTATAGCATTTTCTAGTTTTATTTGGGAGCTTTTAAATTCAAAGAGTTCTTTAGAACCAATTATGAAAATTTCAATAAATATTTTTTAAGGAACTATGACAATCACCAAGGAAGTAGAAAACATAATTCCTGCCCTCAAGCATTTATTCAACAAATATTTATACAGCACCGATTTTTGTGCCAGGTCTTGTTTAGACACAAGGAATGAAACAGTGTATATGGCTGACTTACCCCACTCAAAAAGACTATACTTCCATGAGGAAGACAGGTCAGAAGAAACAAAGTGGATGCAGTGTAAGAACTGCTCTGGCTGCCACATAAGTACATGGCAGAGGCACCGAGTCCAAACTTGCCATCAGGGAACAGTCCTGGCAAGAGGTGACATTTGCACTGAGTTGTGAACAACAAATACAAGTCAGTTGGGTAAAGGGGAGAGCTGAGAAGGGAGAAACAAATGATTTGGTCTAAAAAGAGATAAAGCTTTGAGGTTGTGGAGAAACAGCAAAAGTACTTCTGTGTGGTTAAAGTATAGACCAGTGATCTCAAATTAGAATCAGCTGGTAAGCTCTGAAAACTCCCAATGCCCAGGTTGCCTTCCAGATCTATTAAGTCAGAATTCTCTGAGAATAGGATGTAGACATAAGTAATTTCTAAAACTCTCTGAGTGATTTCAACATACAGGCAAGTTTAGAAAACAGTGGTGTAGATCAGCAGTCCTCACAGATGGTCTAGAGACAGATCGTAACAGAATCGCTTAGAGATATAAATGCTATGCATGGTATTGGAGGAGAAGTGACAAAGTTATTGAAACATAGATTGCTGGGACCCTCCTCCAAAATTTCTGATTCCATGGGTCTGGAGGCCTCAGCATATGTATTCCTAATCAGCTCCCAGGTGATGCTGATGCTAATGCTGCTAGTCTAGGAACCACACTTTGAGAACCACTAGTCAAGAGCAGCACTTCACAAACTCTAGTGTTCATATGATCACCTATGAATCTTATTAAAATGTAGATTCTGATTCAGTAGACCTAGGGTGGGACCTAAGGTTCTGTATTTCTAACAAAATCTCTGCTGCTTGTTCTGAGACAGTACTTTGAGTGCAAGAGGACAAATAAGGAGAGGTGAAGCTGGAAAGGTAATTAGGGACTAGATCACGCAGAGCCTTATAATGTTTGGGATGATTTCAAATCAGCTTTAGAAAATAAGGGAAGTCATGGCATGTACAATGTTTGTTGATTTCTTTCATTCTGGTTTTCCTTCCACACACCAATTTCAGCCTCGTAAGATAGTGGTCAAGAGTAATCAAGGCTACGTTCTTTTATGTTTACTTCACTATGGGAAAAAGAGAGAACTCTTTTATTCATGGAATAAAGCTTCCTCATTTCAGTCCTATATTGGCTCAATGTACCCACAGCTCCATCAATAAGTGTCACCAGGGAAGTGCCCAGCATCAACTGTCTCAGCCCTGGGTTCCCAAGTCAGTCATTGACAAGGGGGATGGGGTCATCATGACTGGCTGGACTAAGCAGGGTCTACCTTTCAAGCAAAGGTCATCTCCTTAAATCACTTTACTGCTGTATAGCAGGAGGATGGGATTGGGAATGGATGTTGAGGGGTCAATTACAATTAGCCATCCAGACCATGAATGTCTTACTAAAGTACATATTTTATGAGGACCTTTGGGAATCATTGAAGGATTTGAAGTAGAAAGGTGGCAATATCAGATGTGCCTTTGAACATGAACACAGTTTTGAGGTAAATAACTTGTAGTGGGGCAAGGAAGCCAATTGGGAAGATACGGCACTCATCAAGAGTTAATGGTGGCTTCATCTTAGGTCATAATATGGAATAAGCTCTGAGACTAGGTGATCGTTAGATGTGGGTTAGGGCAAGAGAGGACTTGAAGACCACTGACATGTTTCTGGTTGTGATAAGGAACATATAAGGAGAAGGTCTTGGCGAGGGGTGGTGGAAAAGGATAGGGGATGCATTAAGGAGTAGGATGGGTGCAAGGTGATAGGTTCAGTTTTAAGCATATCAAATTTAAGTTGCCAAGGAGGCTTCCAAATAAAATTGTCTAATAGCAGTTCAAACTACTTGTATAGGTCTGGACCTCAATGGAAAGAACAGGGCTGACGACATAGACTCAGGAGTCTCTCACTATTTTATAGATGGTGGTATAGATTGTGAAGAGAGGCCAAGACACAGCCATGGAGAATAGGGGAGGACAAGAAAAGGGACATTTATACAGGAGACTGAGAATGACCAGGTTGAAAATCAGATCACAGAAGAATGTGGTGTTAGAGACACTAACGGAAGAGTTTCGGGAAAGACACCACAGTTCACTGTAGAGAATGCTACCATAAATACAGAAAAGAATTCAGGGAATTTATCCACCAGGACCTAATGAGATGATATATATTGGAATGGACTTAGAGTATAGGTGAGGAGTGAATGATTTGAGGTGGCAGAGATAGGAAGCATAGACAATCCATCCATGATCTGCTGTGAAGGGCTTTAACTAAAGAGGAATGTGGGAATTTTTGTTGTCGTTTTTTCATCAAGGAGAAATCAAATGTATAACTATCATTATAGTGCAATGGTATTCAGGAGCCAACTCATGCCAGCTCATGAGACAGGACTGAGCTCATCTTTTCTCAAGTCTGTTTTAAGAAACATCACACTGATAGCTTAAAATTAGACATAGTGTGGTACTTTTACCCACCCCACCCCCATTGGCAAATACTACAAATCAATGCTTCTTTCCTCTGGTATGCCAGTTAAACATTTACTAGCATGTTACTGCCTCATAGTAAAATCTTAGAAGCTACAATGGTTATTTTACATGTTTTTGGCTGCCCAGTATCTGAACTCCCCTTGCTGTTTGGGGAGTTCCTGATTTCAAAAGTCCTGGTGAAGAACAGAGCTCATCTCCTACTTCCAAAACTGAGAAGATCCATGAACTTGGGAGCCAGGATTAGAACACATGACACTCCTTTCTGGACTTTAATTCTGAAGAAAGTGATATGAATAAAAAGGACAATGGAAGATTCCTTTCAGCAGGGGAGACTGCAACATGTGATTTTCAGAGGCAGTGGTGCAAGGGGAGATGCCCATTGCAGTGGCAATGTCCTCACTATAGGTTTCAGTTTGGCTCTGGTACTGGCTTTCAAAACTTCTTTTATTGTTTCTATTCCTCCAACTCTGTATTTCTCGTTCTCCCTGTCATTTCTTAGGTATCCTATATTTCTTCCGTATGTTTTTTTCCTTTGCACGTGCATGCACTATATTAGTGAATAAACAGATGAACATCCCCACATTCATGGAGCTTACATTCAGCCCAAACAACCCAGAGGCATTGTCTATTGTTTGTAATCCCAGATTCTGATTGATAGTGAGCCATACAAAGCTCAAGGATGCCCAGAATCATTGTGTCATAGTTGGTGCTCTGGGAATCAGGCTCTGAGATGGAGTTTGGCATGCAGGATGTTTATTAAGAAGTGCCCTTGTGATCGACACAATGAGAGGGTGGAGAAGGAGGTAGGATTAAGTGAGGGGAAAGTTGAACTGTGAAGTAGGCTCAACAACAACCTCAGCCAACCCTGAAGGAGCTATGGAGCTAGAATGACTCTTCTAAGTTGTCCTAAGCTGGGCCAAGATCCACTATCATTGGATATTAGATATGGGTTATCTGGGAAAAGGTGTGACCTGGGGCAAGGTGGCTCTTTGCAACTGAAGCAGTCCCTGAAGGGGGCTACCAGCTGGAGGTTGCCCGCTGACAATGCTCCCAGTAGCTGGGGCAACAGGTCCATCCTTGAAGAGGGATCTGGGCAAAACATTACAGTGTATTTATGTACGGCTACTAGTCAACATGGCAAATAGAAAAACAAACAAAAATAGCAAAAAGAAATACGAGATGTAAAAATTAGAAAGGTAAAAAAACAAAATTGTCATTTACAGTCAATAAGATTATATATGTTAAAAGACAAGATACTCTAGAGGCAACAATACTCTACAAGATAACTTGATAAATATCAACATGTAAATATTGATAGACTTCTTCAACATTAGTCATAATGAAGTAAAAGTCATAATAAAAAAGATTCAACTCACAATAGCAATCAAAGCTATAAATAGATATCAAGGAATAAGTTTTAAAATATTAAAATGATTTGAAGGATCATTAGGAAGTTTAAGAACCTTTAAAGATATGAAAGAAGACCTAGATAAATGGAGAAATACCCCATTTTCAAGAAAGGGAACACAATATCTTAAATTCAATGCAGTTGCAAACAGAATTCCAACATAGTATTTTCATCAGACTTCACAAATCGCTACTGAAATCCATACAAAAGAGAGAAAGTCTAAGAACGCTCAATTCCAATTCTAGGAAAGAAGAACAACTTCACATAAGTAGTAGAGCTAGAAATTGAATCCAAGTAGTTTTGCTCAAGAACCCACAAATCTAAAAGACTAGCAACATACTGGGAGAAGACACTTTGCATATACAGAAAAAAGATTATAACACACAATACATTTGAACACCACCAATAAATCAATAAGAAAATGACAAACACACCAACACAAAATAGACAAGAGATGTGAGCTGGCAATTTATGGAAGGGAAAAACCAGGATGGAAAAATACAGGAAAAGACGCTCTACCTCACTAGTAATTGGTGAAAATCAAAATAAAAATAATTTGAAATACAATTTCATTCCTAAATTGGGAAAAATGAAAAAGTATGACAATGCCACATGGTAACAAGTAAGCAGAAAAATAAAAACAATCTTACCATAGTGGTAAGTTAGAAAATAGGTACAACTACATTGGAAAGTATTTGTGCAATCTGTAGTAAAGTGTAAAATGTGTATGCCCTCTTACCCAGATTTTCTACTGCTCACCCTTGAGCTTTAGTTCTCAACTGAAGCTGCTCATTAGAATTATCTGAAAGGCTGTTAAGAAACAGCCTTGGAGATTTTATTTTAGTAGCTCTGGGATAGGACCCTTGAGGACCATTGCCTTAGAGAAACTATCACACTTGTGCGCAGGGAGACTGGGACACGTTTATAAGACCAAAAATTTAGTAACAAACCAATTGCAATCCACCAGGGATAGTCTAAATAAATTGTGACATATACATATGTATATGTAATAATATATGAATATTTGTACACACACACACACACACACACACACACACACACATCAGAGAAATGAGAGCTGAAGCATGTTTACTTGTTAATGGAAAAATGGAAAGAGCCGGGTGAGATGCAAGTTGTGCAAGAGGGTTGACTAATGGAGATAGGTAGGTCCCTGACAAGGAACGATCTAAGAAGTACTTGGGAGGATGGAGCCAAAGCACAGGTGGAGGACTTGGTCTCCAGGAGGCTTGTTAAGCGAGAGGAGAGCACCTCTTCTTCTTGACAAAAGTGAAGGACTCAAGAATGGGAATCTGCATTGGAGCATCTGTTCCTCTTCCAATAGCCATTCATGGAGCACCTGAGGTAAGTGGGTGGTGAAGGTGTGGGAAGTGATTCTGCCTTTGGGTGGTCTATTTGCTTAGTGAAGTAAGGTATCATCTGCTGAGGGATGGGAAGGAGGAGAAAGGCCATTAGCAACAGTATTTCTAGAATTCCAAAGGGTATTTAAATGAATGTTTATTGTTTTTCAGTTTACTTGTTGGTTAGTCCAATAAAAGTGTTTTTATTTTTAAAATTAACCTTTTTAATAATTTTCAAATCCAGAGCCAATTTTTGTTTTGGTTTTTGTTTCCACTCGAGCAACTTGCATTTTGTAAATTTTCAACAGGACAATCATTAACAAAGGAATTCATTTCTGCATGTGACTCATAACATTAGACAAGGTGTATCTTTGAATAATGCTACTCAACTAGACTTCACAGGTCCTTATACAAAAACTTCGCAGTTACTCATGGACAAAAAGTTGATCTATTTTTGAAACATGATTGATATTTTCAGCTGTACTAACATTTAAAAATTGAACCAAAGCAATTGAATATAACTCAGAGGGAGAGTCAAGTTATTGCCTTTTGCCTTTTCCAGTTGCACTTTGTGACTCAAAACTGAGGCCACACGTCTTTCCCCAAAGGTATACACAAAGGTTTGAGCTCTCTGAATAGGCCAGCCAGAAGCATGTGGATAGAATGTGTTAAACAAAAGAGCCAATAACATGACTGCAGTTTTTGAAGGCCCCAAAAAGAGCAATTGAGCTAATTTTGGCATCAGCTACTTGACAAAAAAGAGAAGATGAGAAAAGGGAGATCTAAAAATGTTCTTTCACTGGAGACCTATTATCAATTGCGCATAGAGTTATTGAAGTTGCTCTTGCATGCTACACCTGCAGCACTGTGTGAGATAATCGTTTTATTCTTTGCTCATTAGAAGAAACAGACCTCCCAGAGAGTAATGTGCATTCTTATTTTTTTAATGGATTTATGGACTCAAAGTATTGAATACCAAATTTTCTGTGGGTTACGGAAAAGGCACAGAGGGATCCTAGAACAGACTAGTTGTCAGAGTCCAGGCGCCTTGTATCCAAGGAAATAGACTTAATTTAATCCAGGTGACTGGCTATTCAACACAATCTTTTCTTAATTAGTGGTACCTTGACCTCTTCTTGTGGAGTCTCTTTCATGATCTACATTTCTTTCAACTAACTAGTCTTATTTTCCCACACGACTTCCCACAGTTTAACTGTAATAGAAAATGTACTTTTTTTTTTTTTTAAGTTCCTTCAATTTGAAGTATATCCAAGTGGCCAAGAAGAGACAACTGTTCTCTGCACTAGTTTTGTGAAAATAATTTTTTTTCCCCAAAATGAAAATCGGAAAAAGCAATTCTTGGATCTTCAAGAACCTCAGCAGCAACACTAGTAGTAGTAGTAACATAAAAAACAAATAAATTAAAAAAAAAAAAAAATGAATACATTAGCGTGGGAAAAGGGGCTTAAAATCACCTTCCTTTAAAATATATAGTTTGAAGCAATATACTATTTTTCACAATGAAATATATTGTAAATAAAATCATCCTTGTTTTGCTTCTTTAAAAAAATAAAAATAAAAAAATTAAAATAGGGAAATGTCTTCCAGTTCAAGTGTAGAAGGCAGAATTCTAAGATAGCCCCCCAAGATTCTCAAAGGCAAGAAGAAATTTTCTAGATATAATTAAAATTCCTAATCAGAATCTTTGCTTTAAGTGAGGGAGATTGTTCTGGCTGAGCCAGTCCTTAAAGAAGTCAGAGAGATTCTCCCTTTAGCCTTGAAGAAGCAAACAGCCGTGATTTGGAGAGGGCCATGTGGCAGGGAACAGTGCAGGGGTGGGGTGGGCTCTCGTTACTGAATGCCTCCGTCTTAGAGCCACAAAGTATTGAATTCTACCAATAACCAGTGAGCTTTGGAGAGGGCCCTGAGCTTCAGGTAAGATCACAGCCCTGGGCAGTACTTTGATTTCAGCCTGGGGAGAGCCTGAGTAAGGATCTAGCTAAGCCATATCTGGGCTCTTGACCCACCTCCACTGTGAGATAACAAAAGTTGTGTTGTTTTTAGCCACTAAGTTTGCAGGATTTTGCTATGTAGCAATGGAAAACTAATATGCTGAGGCAGTGCTGGTTTTGCTTCTTGACTTTACCGTTAGATTTAACTTTTTACTGGTCTTCCAGTTCCCAGAACACGTAGATGCAGCCTTGGTAGGAAGCACCCTTTCTGGAGAGTGTACCTTCCAGTTGTCATCTGCATGGTCCTGTCAAATGCCTGAGTGAGAGAAATGAAAGAAAAGACGATCTAAGACAGAATGCTCAACCTTTCTTCTACCCTCATGCATGTGATGGATGAAGATCACCTTAATAATACTCTCCCATGACTGTCCTGTTCAACTCTCACTTGCAGTCTGCAACTACACCCATTTCCCTCCACATTTAATAAAGCAAATGATGGAAAGCAATGTTATAACAGTGATCATCTTGAATCCACTGTGATTTCGTTTTTCAAAAAACAATTTGCATTCAACTTTTGGAACTTCACCTACGAATACACTTGTGACAGACCTCACAACTAGTGTTTCTTCATCAGAGCTGAAAGCTGCCTTTTCTTCTTTTTTTAAGCATTCAGTGAAGACTGATTGAGAACTTATTGTGTAAAGGGCTGTAATATAAAAGTGCTGTAAAAGTAGCTTCCTGTTTGCTACCCAGAAACATTCCTATTAATCAGAGCAAGAAGATCTGTTATTACCAAGTCCTTTTCCACCTGTTGATCCTTCTTTAACTTTCTAGTCATGTCTTGTTTTATCAAGGCCCAAGTTGGTTCAACTTCAGGCTGTGAGCTCCTTGAGGCTTCTCTTATTTGTCACTGGAATATACGTACTACTCAATAAATATGGATTTGAATAAATGAGTGATTGAGTGGCTAATGGAAAGTGCTCTTTCCCTAGGAGGGTCTGTTTGTCCGGAGATTTCTTGTTTTTGTTTTATTATTTTATAGTTTTTTATTAAGATTTAAATCAATACATACATATGTACACTATATACTCTTTTGTCTACATGATTCATAAAAAAAGAGCAAAAAGAAAAAGTATGGTCACTAAAATGCAGTAGAGGAGTGGTTTCCGAAACCCAAAGAAGGCATAACAGTATTGTGGTTTAAAATTGAGGATCCAAAGAATATCAGGAGTGAAGTCATAATGCCATTAAAAGCTTGAATTGTATACAGGTATTAGGTGATTGAATTAAGTTTATATGTTTTCCCTTTGGGCATGTACTGTGGGCTATTTAATAATATTTTTCTAAGAAGCAAAATGTTCCAGGAGCACATTAAACATAATAATATTTCCATCCATCACATCCAAAGCAACAGCTTTTCTCTTTCTCTTCATTTTTATGTTCCATTCTGTTTTGTGAAACCAAAGGTAGAAAGTGAAGAAAGGAGTTTAGAGGCAAGAATTAAACTTATTTTATTGCAGAATTTTGAGAAAATATCTTTCTCAATGTCAATTATTCTGGGTCCTTGGTGAAAATTTTTTTTAACCACTTCATGAAATATGATTGACATGCACAAAGCTATATAATATTTAATGTATACAGTTTGATTTAATCATTTTGTAGATAAATATATACTCATGAACCCATCACCACAATCAATGCCGTAAACTTATTCATCATCTCCAAATTTCCTCCCACTTTATTTATTTATTTGTTTATTTATTTATTTATTTATGTAATAAGGACATTTAACATAAGATTTACCCTCTTAGAAAAAATTTAAGTATACACTACAATATTGTTATCTGCAGGCACTATACTGTAGAGTAGATCTCTCGGACTTACTCAACTTCTGTAAATGGAACTTTGTACCTTTTTGACCTAAACTTCTTTATTCTTTAGTCCCTAGTAATAATCATTCTACTCTCTGCTTCTATGAGTTTGACTATTTCGGATTCCTCATATAACTGGGATCTTGTAGTATTTGTTCTGGCTTATTTTATTTACCATAATGTCCTCCAGATTCATCCACGTTGTTGCAAATAGCAGAATTTCCTCCTTTTTAAAGGCTGAATAATATTTCAGTTTGTATAAAAATACCCTATTTTCTTTATCCATTCATCCATTGATGAAACTTTAGGTTGCTTCCATGACTGTTGCTTCTACAGTTGTTGTGAATAATGCTGCAGTGAACATGGAAATGCAGATAGCTCTTCAACATCCTGATTTCAATTCCTTTGGATATGTACCCAAAGGGGGATTGCTGGATCATATGACAGTTCTATTTTTAATTTTTTGAGGAACCTCTATACTGTTTTCCATAACGGTTGTACCAATTTACATTCCCACCAACAGTGCACAAGAGTTTCCTTTTTTTCACATCTCTGCCTACACTTGTTATCCTTTTTTTTCTCCAAATAATAGCCACCCTAACAGATGTAAGGTGATATCTCATTGTGGTTTTGAATTGCACTTCCCTGATGATTAGTGACGTCAAGAAACTTTTCATAATACCTGTTTGCCAATTGTATGTCTTTTTTAAGAAATGTCTGTTCAGGTTATTTGCCCATTTTTAAAATTGGGTTATTTGGGATTTTTTTGTTATTGTTATTGAGTAGTAGAAGTTCCTTATATATTTTGCATGTTAATCCTTTAGCAAATAGATGGTTTGCAAATATTTTCTCCCATTCTGTAAGTTGTCTTTTTTACTTTATTGATTGTTTCCTTTGCTATGCAGAAGAGTTCTCATTTTATTAGGTTGGTGCAAAAGTAATTACGGTTTTTGCAATTATTTTTAACCTTTTAAACCACAATTACTTTTTCACCAACCTAATATGTAATCCTATTTGTTTATTTTTACTTTTGTTTCCTGTACCTTTGGTGACATATCCAAGAAATCATTGCCAAAGCCAATGTCAAGAAGATTTTCCTCCATGTTTTTTCCTAGGAGTTTTATACTTTAAAGTCTTACGTTTAAGCTTTTAATCCATTTTGAATTATTTTTTGTGTATGCTGTATGATAAGGGTCCAATTTCATTCTTTTGCACGTGAATATTCAGTTTTCTTAACACCTATTACTGAAGATAGTATTATTTCCCTATTGTATATATTTAGCACCTTTGTCAAAGATCAGCTGATCTTACATGAGTGGGTTTATTCTTGGGCCCTCTATTCTGTTCCATTGGTCTATATGCCTGTTTTTATGCCAACATCATACTGGTTTGATTACTGTAGTTTTTGTAATGCAGTTTGAAATCATGAAGTATGATGCCTCCAGCTTTGTTCTTCTTGCTCAGAATTGCTTTAGCTATTTGGGGTCTTTTTGTGGTTAGATGTGAATTTTATGATTTTTTTTTTTTTTCTGTAAAAAATGCTATTGAGATTTTGGATGTGATTGTACTGAATCTGTAGATCACTTTGGGTAGAATGAACATTTTAACTGTTTAATTGTTCCAGTCCACAAACATGGGATTTCTTTCCATCTGTTTGTGTGTGTGTGTTGTTTTTCTTTCATCAATGTTTTATAGTTTTCTCCTATAAAGTTCACTGTGTAGTTTTCACCTATAATTTTCACCTTGTGAAAGACAACAAAGTTTTCCACCTCCTTGGTAAGTTTATTCCTAAGTATTCAGAGATTTCTGAACAGGAAAGAAAGCTGGTTATAACCTCTCCATGGTTTTCTTGTGGAGCCAGAATTGTAACTGAAAAGAACAAGGATAACAGAGAAATCTCAGAGCTCAAAGCTGCAACCAGAGGATTATTCCATATGGTGTTGTCTTGACAGGCCCTAGACAGCAACAGGGGACTAGGTGCCTAGGAAAGATCATCTGGAGGAAACATCAGGAAGCAGAGTATGCTTATCCCTTGCACATGCCTAGCATTTAAGGTCGGCTAAAGAGCCAGAAGGAACATGGTCCATAGGCTGTGTTAGAGGACTGGAAAGTTGGCTGGAAGGAACACAGGTGTAGTGGATATGAAAAAATTGCAGGAGGGAACACAGTCCAAATGTCTAATAGAGTTGTTTTCCCACTAAACAACCAAGTCACTGCTCATCAAGTCGTGGTGTTTGAAGCTGGGAGAAACCTGAAGACAGTCCTTATTTTAGGCAAGGATCATGGGTCCACAAGTCTCAATTCACTCTATAAACGCCACTGGAGTTAAGGTTGGGGCCTGAGTGTGTTTCTCAGGAGACCTGGAAGCCCCGCCCTTCCAGGGTTTCTGTGAAGAAAGGCTGTGTGACCCTTCACAGTAATGCCTGAGCTGGGAGAGAGCACATCTAGTTTTGCAGGAACTGGGTGTCTGTGACTGTGGTGGATAGGAGGAATGTGGCAATTGGAGTAGAGGGTTTTGGGGATGAAAGAAGGGGATAGCCCAGTCTGGAGGGGCATGGCGGAGACTAGGGAATGGGTGTGGCTGGACCAGAGTTGCACGACCAGGCAGAGTGAATAGGGTGTGGTTATTGTGGGAGAGCAGTGAACATGGACCAGCACAGGGGTTAACCTGGTCTTGCTGGTACGGCGTGTGAGGGAGGCAACGTGGTTGGGGTAGAGCGCATTGGCCAAGGCCTAACCAGCAGGGACTTGGTGCAAGTGGCGTCCTAGAGGGTGGCCTTAAGGGGCGGGCATGAGAGCAGGAGCATGGGTGTGCCCACACTTGAGTTCACAGAGGACCCAGACTGGCTACAAGAGCGAACAACCGGGAGGGAAAAAAGCAGGGAGGTTGTGGTAGGGCCAAGTCAGAGGGCAGAGGATTCGCCTGAAAAGAGCAGCATGACAGAGAGAAAGGAAGAGGTATAGCCCAGCCAGGAAAGGCTTGGCGCTGCGGAGCCTCGGGGCATGGCTGCAGGAGGTCGGGTGTGGTCACCAAGAAGCGCAGCTGCTTGGCTGGGCAGTGGCGGAACCCAGAGACACCTGGGGTGCGGGTGAGGGGCGTGCGGACACGTGAGCCAGATGGAGGGCAGGGCCGTAGCTGTAACTGAGGGGATATAGCTCCTGATTGAAGGACCAGGCAAAGCACAGAAGACCATTTATCTGTATCTACAATTCCTTGTCTCTCCCAAAAGTCTTTGCTTCTTCCACAAGTGCCTTTCCCCAAAGTGGCTGTGTTCTCCCACAATTCTCAGCGGCTATGATGGACAGCTGGGGTGCGTGTATAGGTGACAGCTGTGTAGTCCCAGCAGACGAGCTGTGGGGCAGGAAAAGAAGGGGTCATGAAGGAGCAAAGATGGCGAGACTGAGGGCGTGGCCAGAACTGACGACGGTGGGGGGCCCTGTGGGAAAGGCCCCGGAAGTGCACTCGGTGAATTCTTTCTCTTCCCACAGTATCTCCTTCCCCATAACTCCTCCCCCACACAGTTTTCTATTCTCACCCACAATTCTCTGTTTCCTCCCACAATCCTCTGGGTGCACCCACAAGTCTCTGCGCTAGTTGACAGTTTTCCTTTCTCTCCCGCAGTACTGCCGTGGAGGGTCCTCCTACCTGTCTCCATTTTCTCCGAAAACACTCTGTTCTCTCCCACAGTGTTCTATTCTTCCCCAAATTTCCTCCCTCAGCCCAGCTTCTCTGTTCTCTTCCACACTGCTGTGCCACGCACACTTCTGTGGGAGTGGCTGCGAAGCTGCACTGGTTACCAAGAATGGAAAGTGTGGCCCTGGGAACACCTGGGCGAGTGGCCCTGGCTGGAGAGGTAAGTTTGCAGCGTTTGGGCGCGTAAAGGGAGGTCACGCAGGAGCGAAGGTGGCGTGGCCAGGGCACGAGGAGCAGGTCAAAGGGCCCAAAGCTGAGAGCTGCTAATTCAGGAATCCTTCCTTCCTCGCTCCCCTCTCTTCTGAAGTGTACCCTTTTGTGTTTGACCTTGAAAGGCCACAGGTTTGAAGCAGTAGAGCCACGTTGAATATAATTGGGCCCAGACTTTACAGAGGAATTGAGGTTTTTCAGATCAGCTCTACTGGGACTGCTATATTCGTTGAAAATACTGTTGTTGGAGACAATTATTCTTTATCTTAAATATTCCTTTTTTTTTCTTTAAACATTTCCTGAATGACTTTGCCAGACACTGGACTTAGTGTTAGGGACAAACTGATGAATAAGTATGAGTTTTAATAAAGGCCCAACCAGGGTGCCATGGGTTGCCTAATTCTGGGGCCGCCTAGGGGTCTTTGAGGTGTCTTGAAGAAGCAGCATTAACTCGGAAGACTTCAGGCAGGGAAGGGGGGACGTAAGGGGTAGGGGGCGCTAGCGGAGGCGGCTGCAGCTTTCTTGAGAAATGCAGGAAGGAGCTGGGAATGCGGAGCGTGAAAGATGAGAGATGGTGACTGCTAGGAGCTGGCAGGCGACTCAGTATGGCTGGAGAATGGAGAAGCCTAGTGGTGAATGGTGGGAAATGAGACTCCAGACATGGATAGAGAGGGCTGTGATCTTAAAGATAATGGGAAGCCATTGAAAGTTCGTATTCAGGAGCTTGACACAATCTTATTTGAATTTTTGAAAGGTCATTCCTACCAAAGTGTAAAAGATAGGTAGGAAGGAGTAAAACTGGATTGAGAGAAACTTGTTACAAGGTGAGCTCAAGAGTATATCTAGGAAATTACATGGTCTGGAACTAAGGCAGTAGGGAATGTTATGAAGAACAAACATTTAGGAGACTTAGAGTATCTTTCATTGTCCACTATATAAAATTTTATAAAGTAGCTTGTCTGCCTTGAGTTTGAAAGGGCATGGGTTTTAGAATTAGACACTTTGTTTTAAATTTCGGCTCTACACATATTACCTGGGTAGCGAAATATCTCGTGTTCAATTTCCTTCTCCATAAAATGGAAATAGTAATACCCAGCTCACTAAACTGTAAACATGGTGGCAACATATGTAAAGTACTTAGCATATAACTGGAACTTTGTGGTTGCCTGTCTTTATGTTACTCACATAATTTACTTTTTTGTTTAGATTTCAGGAAGTTTAGAGTTTAATGTAATGCTACTCAGCAGAAATCATACTAGACCTCATGACCAGCATATCTTGATCTTTTAATATTTCTATTAACTTTATTGAATTTCAGTCCTTTTTGTAAATAACCTCATATTCCTTTTGGAAAAAAGGTGAAGAAATGGATGGATAGATGGATGAATGGATCTATGGATGTCAGTCAGAGCAACCTTGATTATAAACCAGGCCAAATTCAGTGGTTTTAAACATCCCCTTTTTAGCTCACAGTTCATCAATTTGTATTGGAATGGCTTTTGCTAGGACAGCTCACTCTTCTTCCATTTGGTAGTAGCTAGAATAAATCATGCTTTGTGGTCAGCTGGAAAGCTGGAAGCCACTGTCCTCACACTTTGGGTTGGCTGTTGGCAGGGACAAGGAAGGTAACTGAGCTAGTGTAGGCTCTTTCTCATATGCTGCTGGTTGTAGGGTTCCCAAGAGCAGCATGAGAGGGCTTCTCCCGCTAGAAGCACTTTGCAGGCCCCTTCACCAAGTTTGCTAATGTGCCACTGGCCAAAGCAATAAGATAGCCAATTCCAGACTCAAGGAATGAAAAAAAAAAACAAAAAAAAAAACTGTGCCTTTGATGGGAAGAGCTACAAAGTTAGGTTACAAATGAACAGAAAGAACTTATGGCCATTTTTTTACAGTCTACCACCCTCTGGTCTAGGTTAGGCTCTTTCACATGGTGGTTGTCACAGATTTCCTTCGACTAGGTTTCCCTGGCTGTTATCCAGGAATCCTTCACCACTCACATCCCTGCTATTTGACAATCTTCCACTTTCTATAAAGTCTTAATGTTCTATCTCTTGAGTCCCCAAAGAATATCTCATTGTTTTCGGTTGCATCCTACCTGAGGACAGTGTTTCTTTTGCACCAGCGTCCTTTCACCTCATTTGGGTTCGCAGATTTGCCAGATGCTGCTCTCCTCAAGGACAGTTAACCTCCTTGCTAACAACCCCTTTATTGGTGATGCAGCGTCTTTGAGACAGTAAAGCTACCCACCGTGTGTGGTACTGCAAGAGTCTGCTATTCATTCCTTTTCACAACTCTTGGTTCATGGAATATTAGTACTGTTTGTGCCTCAGTGTCTCAGTGTTTTGAAAACACACTCAGAGGTTTTCCATATAGCCTGCTTCTCACTCCTACCAGTCACGGGTCCATTGGCTATAGAGGGAGAATTGTGAGGAGAAGACGAATGCAAGTTTATAACCAGTTCATCTTCATGTTGCCCATCCAATGATTAAGACTTGTCCACCTGACTCTTTCCCTTATTGTGAGTTTTTTCCCCTACAGATTCCTCAGGATGACATCAGTTCACAAAACATAGTCGGAAATGTCTGACTCCCAGAAAAAGAGGTTCCTGATGAACTTCCATTAGTTTTACAAGTGGTACTACCAGTATAGCTATTATTACTACTTGTAGTAATACCTGACATTGAAGCCTCCCTAAAACCCTATAAGTGCGATCATTGTCTCCTGTTGGTACATGTGAAAATAGAGGAGGCCTAGAAAGAAATTCAGAAAATTTCCCTTGGTCTCATAGCAAGTACTTAGCACAGCTGGATTTGAACCCAGGCCCTCTGACTCCAAAGCTCATTCACTAGGTATGTATTTCAGAAATTTTGCTTTACACTTTAGGTATTAGGAACACAATGGTGAAGAGCTTTTTCTTTTTGCTAAAAGAGGACAACTGAACAACCCCAATTAAAGAAAGCAAAGTTTAAAAAGTGAAATTCAAATTCACTGGTGGCTGCTGTAATACAATGGTATCTGTCTGGTTTTGTGGCTATGTATTTTGTAACGTGGTATAGTACTTTTAAGTATGCTACTCTGTGTAGCCATGGATGTAACTGCCTTTCCAGAAAAGAGGGAAGAAAAAGGAACGGTGATGGAAACAGAAAAAGGAACTACTGAGAATGTGTCCAAATTTCCAGGGCATGCACGTAGTATAATGAAAGAGCATGAGACATGGATTCAGATTTTCCCTGGGGCTAAAAACTGATTTGCCCATTACTAGCTGTCGTGTTGAGCAAATAATTTAAACCTACCTCTTCTCTACTGAAAAATGGGGGTTATATCAACTGTATAAGTTTGTGAATATTAAATAAGTTAATATTCTGGCCTAGAATATGTTCTACTCAAGAAGCTATCGCTATTATTATAAACCTTAAACCTTTTGAAACAAGGTAGAAAACAAGTAATTTTTATAATACCAAATAAAATCAAAAGCTTCCAGTGAACAATTTTCTTTCAATATCAGTACTCTTGTAGTCACTGTGTTTCTAGCCTGTTTCCTATTTACTTTTCCATATTTTTTTCCATTCTTTGCTTCATCCAACCACAGGTTAATTCTCATTTGCCCCAAAATCAGTAGACTTACTTTACTTTCCCTTTTTCTTTCTCCCTTTATTCAATCACTATCCCATAAAGTCCTTCTTTTGGTGGTGACATTTGCACTGGTTTTTGAAGAATTTCAACGGGTAGGGAATGCAGCATATCTGATCATCTATGGTACTTGCAGAGATGAGCAGCTTGGTATGTCTGGAACACAGGATATTACTGGGGGAATTTTTTTGTAAAGGTAATTAGAGGCAAAGTGATAAAGGACTATGAATCCCAAAGTAAGTAATGCAGTAAGCACTGGAAATTTTGAAGGTCTCCGAAGTGGCAGATAACATGACAGATGCGTGTAATAAAAAGGTAACTTTGCCATCAGTGTAAACATTAGATAAAAGTGAGTAACAGATTCAAATGAACAGAGACTGGAAGTAGGGAGATCATTTAGAATCACTTGAGGTGGTGAATCCTGACAAGCTATGGAGATGGCCTGAGCCAAGGCAAAACAATCGGAATGGAGAAGACAGAAAAGATTCAAGAGGTATTTGCCAGGTTGAATTCACATTTGTCAAATAGTCATAAAGTATCCACTTCATAGCAATAAATGTTCTAGGTATTAAAGATGCAAAGCTGCCAGCGGTCCTGTGTTCCAGATAGAGTTTAGGTGGTGATGCATGTGCTGGAGAATATAATACAGCTGGGAAGGGGGGAAGAGAACGTGGGGTGGCAGTCACTCACTGACAGCACCCAGAGTGGGTGTCTTTAATGCAGTGACCCAGAGAAGAGTCTGAGGGAGAAATCTTGGGGACTCGGCGGGGAGATATTTCCAGGAAGAGCATGTAGTAGGTGCGAAGCCAGGAGCTTCCATGGGAATTCCTGGACCAACAAAATGGTCCAGGGAGCAGGAGGTGAAAGCAGTTGGAAATAAGCTATGAGAGGTATCTAGTGGCTAGTTAGTTCTTGGCGGGCCTTGTACTCGTAGGTCATTTAAGGATTTTTTGGTTTTTACTCTGAATGCAGTGGTAGCTGTTTTGCATGCCTCATAATTCATTTATTGCTTGCTAGCTTAGTCACACTTAGGCATGTAACTTGAAACTTTCTGAGTCTCAATCGTCTCATCTTTAGAATGGGCATACAACTATAAACCTTATGTGGCTTGATGTGAGCATTAAATAACTGTTGAAAGGCACTTGAGTGTTGACTGGGTATGTGGATTGCATAGGTGGGAGAGCAACAGTTTGTATGTTATTGGCCTACACAACTACATTACGGTGTTTTTCTGGGGAAAAACAGGAAGATAGCTGGGTTGGTGAACGAGAGAAATAATGAGATCATTTTGGGTTCCGAGGTGCTGTGTGCCATCCAGGTCCTGGCTGGTTTTGTGGGTGTGGACTCAGGAAAGAGATGCTGCTGGAGACGTGGATTTCAGAGGGCAGAGGCAGACCTGCGGTGGTCGCTGCATTCTTGTTAGTTCTTAGGCATTCAGAACCTTTTCTCACTTACTGCCCCACATTGTCATCGTCTCCCTAAAATTGAAAGAGGGACTCATTAAACGATAAAACAATTCTGTCATCATCGTTCTTAATTCCCGTCCTCCTCCTGGTGCAGGCGCACAAACCTCCTACCTGCCTCTTGCTCCAGAGGCCATAGAACAGGTGTCCTGGTGAAGACCTGGCAGCAGAAAAGGCTTGATGGACTTTTCTCTCGTTTCTGTGTGTGGCAACTTCCAAGTCCCCCCACCATTGAGTTCTTTTCCCATATGTTTGTTTCCATTTTTCTAATTATCTTTGTGTTTCCTCCCCTTTGAAGTGTTTGCCCAGGAACTGCACATTTCCTCCATTCTTCCACTTGCAATAATGTTGTCTCTCATTTTGATGGACTTGCCTCGGTTTAATTGATTCCTGATCTCATGAGGCACTGTCATTCTACAAATACACATCCATACGTATTGAAACATTATTGCGTGATGACACCATCTGCCAGAGATGCAAGGGAATGGTACCCACGAGAGAATCCCTTTCTTCACCTTTCCCAAGTAGTGCCCTTAGAATGGCTGGCGGAAGATCCACGGAGCCCAGAGATGGGAGCTAAGAGCCACCGAGTACACTCCTGCATTTCCTACTCAGGGGAGGTGCTGCACCCGCCGTGATACCTAACATCCCCATATTCCTGGTTTAAAACCTCCTACATGGAACCTTAGCTTGCCTAACAGGCATTTTCTTGCTTGATCCATAATAAATATTCACCCCACCTTTCTTATTTAATCATATTCCATTATTTTCCCTAAACCTTCATCCCTTGAAGTCATATGTCACCTTTTATAAGCAGTGTCTATCTGTTTCTACTATCTTCTTTGTGTCTTTTTCTAACCCTCACTTCAGGCCAGCTCTCCTTACGTCAGGACACTGGTCATTTTCATCTTTCTCTCTTTGCCACTGAAAAAAGCAGCTGAAGGTATAGGCAGACAGGTAACCCTTTAGGAGGAATTCAGCCATGGTGTCAGCCAACCCAGGAGTCTGCTCCACTGTTGGAATTTCTGCTCCCGTATCACTTGCCTACGTGCCTTTGTACCTGGCTGAACACTGACTGCTTTCCTCCACCTCTGACTGCCTTAACCACCCCCTTCTTTGTTGGGCTAACTCGTCCTCGTCCTCAGGTTTTGTAACCTCTGGGAAGCCTTTGCTAGTAAGTTCATCTGGTGTCCCCCACAGCTTGTGCCTGTGTGTGCAGAACACTGTGTGTGAGTGTGAGTGGCCCGGTACTGTATTGCCATGGTCCTTGGGCTTGTCTTCCTTCCCAGTTAGAGTATGACCTCCCCTGAGGTCACCTCAGCCTCCTCAGCGTTGATCCCACTTTTGAGCCTGAGTAGATACTAAATAAATGCTTATTAAATGAGTGTGTACATTTCTTTATTCTTTCATCACCATGCTAATATTAAGATATTATATATTAAATACTTTACCCACAGAAAACCTTTCTTTATTCTTAGTTTTACCTTCTTCTGATTTCTTTTTCCCTCTTAAAATTATTTCCTAAAGGAATTCTCTATTCTATGAAATTTCTCTTTCAGTGCCACCATAATTTGTCTATTTTTATTTCTTAAAACCAGCATTACTTTTTTCTTTTTCCTTGCATACTTTGAAGTATTTTGATGTGTGCCTTTATTTTTACCTGATATCTTAATCATCTTATCAACCTGAAGCCAGTGTCCTGAAGCAGTATAGCAAGTTGTTTCAAAATTATCAAGCTTTCTTCAAACTAAATATCTTCATCAGGCAACCTGAGAGTCTCTGGGATTCATACCCCCTTACCCCACCCAAATTTTAGTAGCGACCATTTCAGATGAAAGTTTGTTTTATCTGTCAGGTGTGTTAGGGGCTAAAAAAGTAAAAAGTTGAGAACTACTCGCTACTATATAAAAGTCTCTTGACTGAACTTTAATTTTATTTGTGACTGATAATGAAGCTCAAATCACAACTCAAATATACAAGAAATAAAACTTTGTTTAATTAAATTCTAATACAAACTCCTTTTCACTGGAAATAGTGGGAAATCAGTTGTAATCTTTTTGGGGTTCCATCCTCTTTTCCAGAACTTGAAGGAGAAGGGTTTTGGGTTCTCTGGCATCATTACTTCCTTCATTTATTCATTCAGGAATGTGACAGGCAGTATTTCAGGCTCTGGGATATGGCAGTCAACAAAAATTTTCTGCATCCATAGTAACAAATATACACATACATACATATATAAGTAAATATAGATGTACATACTGTTAGGTGTTGATACCGTGTTTCCCCGAAAATAAGGCCCAGCCAGACAATCATCTCTAATGCATCTTTTGCAGCAAAAATTAATATAAGACCCGGTCTTATTTTGCTATAAGACCCAGTCTTATAGAATATAAGATTGGATCTTATATTAATTGTTGTTTATTTTACTATAAGACCCGGTCTTGTAGAATATAAGACCGGGTCTTATATTAATTTTTGCTCCAAAAGGCGTATTAGAACTGATTGTCCAACTAGATCTTATTTTCAGGGAAACAGGGTAGATGCTGTGAAGAAAAATAGCTTAGGGTTATGGGGACAGGAAATCCCAGGTGGGGCTATTTCAGATAAGTTAGTCAAAATAGTCTCTCTGGTATGGTGACATTTGAGCCAGAAGAGTGAGTCTGTTAGGGAATAAGTATAGATATGCAGATAGAAAGGGAAGATAAGACAGCCCTGGGGCTTTCCAGATAGAGTAGAAAAGGAGGTTCCAGGAAAGAAGACTAAGAAAAGATCAGGGAGATAGGAGGAGAACAAGAGGTTGTAGAAAGCTAGAAACCTGGTGACTAAAGTACCTCAAGAAGCTGTGATGGATGCTGTTGGTAGTTTGAGTGAGATGAGAACTGAGTATTGACCATCTATTAACGATTATACTCTCTGAGATAGATTTGCCCCTCTACTCTTGGTACACACAGCTCCCTCTCCACTGGGTTCTAGCTTTTTCATTGGCTCTGTGAGCTACATTTGTGTGGCTCTAGAAACCAACCTACTTCTTTTAAGCCGTATTGGGGGTGGGGTCCAGTGAGGCTAAACCCCTGACTACCTAGACACAGGAGGAAGCCATTTATTTCTTGAGGAGGCTCCTGAGATGTTTCCGGGAGTAAGCCATGGGTCTCTTCTCTAGGTTTTCTAAAACCCATTCAGATGACTATTCTCTACCTTCATGTTCCTCAAAGAAGGGAGGGAGTGAAGCTCAGGGTCCTTGTCCAAGACCAACCAGCATCTAAATTCTCATTTGGCTTCCAGTGCTATACTCTTCCTACAATTCAGTGAGTCTTTATTTAGTGGAAGAATAATGGGGTGGAGAGGGGTGAAGACTTGTTACATATTCTTTCTAATCCATGGATTAAACTCTGAATCCTGCAGGTTCCCTCAAGATGTACACTTTTGCTCAAAATCCAAACCTTCTCAGCTTGCTGCTAACAACCCTTCCCTGATATGAGAAGCCCAGCATGGCAGCCTCTTGAATACAAAGAAGGATGAAAGAATAACAGAAAATACTGAGGTAAGTTTTATTTTTGTCCCCATTTCTTTACCTCTCTTTTTTTCTGTGGGTGTTCTGCATTTATTCTACCTGTAGTTTGTAACATGTATTTTGACACTGGGGAAAGGAAGTGATGTCTGCCCTCTCCTTCCTTTCATCCTCCCCCAAGCAGGAGAAATTGTGAGTTGGGTCTATCCGATCCCAGGGCATTGAGTAGAACATGATCTTCTAAGGGACAAGCGTCGCCGTACATGTTCACACAGCCATTTTCTTTTCTCTCTGTTCCCTCCCGCTAAGGGCCAGACCTGCTCACTTAGGGAGGATGCAGGCTCTCGTGGTCGCACTGGTGCTGGCTCTCTTGCTCTCAATGTCTTCTCTTCCTCCAGTTTGGTAACCAGACCGAGATTTCTGCGTCTGCTCAGCTCAGGCCAACGTGGTCTCAAACACTCAAAGTAAACATGCTCTTTTTAAATTCTGCTTTCTTTGTGTTGCTGTTTATTTTCTTTCCGATTTAATTTTTTGTTGCTGGCAGAAGGACATGATGCCAGCCTTTCCTTCCATTAGAAGGTAGAGCTGAATTTTGGCGTTGGGATTGAGGACAGAGTAAAGAAAACAAAATAGCCTTTGTGGCCTGCTTTAAACCCAAGCTTTTTATTTTTAAAATTTTATTAATACATAATTCACATAACATAAAGTTCACCATTTCAAAGTGTACAATTCAGTGTTTTTTAGTTATTTACTATGTTGTACAACCATCATCACTGTCTAATTCCAGAACATTTGAATCACCACATAAAGAAACCTCTTACTCACGAGCAGTCACTTCCCAATTTCCCCTGCCTCCGCCCCTGGAAATCACTAATCTACTTTATGTCTCTATGGATTTGCCCATTCTGTACATTTCATATAAATAGAATCATACATATGTGGTCTTTTGTGTCTGGCTTCTTTTACTTAACATGATTATTGAGTCTTATTAGTTTAGGGAAAAGGAGTCTTCTGTGTTCAGCTCATTAGAAGTTGGCACTGAAGTCCAGAACCCAAGACTCAGCATATCAAGGTACAATACTGTACCTTCCATTGCTCTGTTTGCCATCGCTCCAGCAGTATCAGGGACCTGCAGTGGAGGCTGGCTGAGCCACCTGGGGATTTGGTATGCCAGGACGTCGTGGCCATAATATAATACCTAATAATAGCGTCAAAAGGAGACTTCATTCTAATAGGAACAAAGTATATCATGCTACTTGTGGAAAACATCACTTGTAAGGGGAGGAAAAGTATGTATCATTGGACATTTTCTTGTGTATTTTATATGTCCTGTTCTAATAGGATTTCCTTATTCTCTTAGATCTTCGCCAAGTCTCTCAGCCTTAGAAAAATAAATTAGTAGAGTTACATGATTGGAAAGGACAATCATTACTACTTTATATTTTATATAACCTTGATTTTTCCTTGTATTTAAAGCTTTCCAGCAATATTGGTCCACTTATCTATGAAGTGGGGTGTGTGTGTATGTGCACACTCATGCACACACAGGGGCGTCCCAGTTTGAGTCTTTGAAATATAGACTTGATTTCAGACACATTTGGTCACATTCACACAAGAAAAATGTTTTTTTACCTGCAAGCACAAATTATACTGAGACAGATATTAGCCGTGGATTTGGTCTAGTAAAAATCACTCTGGGGGCCAAATGAAGGCATGCTCCTACTTCCTGTCAGTGGGTCAGCGCCGTGCACAGGACAGAAGCAGGGCCAGCAGCACCGGCAGTCTGAGGGCACCCGACGGCCAGCCATGCTCTCCAAGTGGGCATGGGCAACCCTGAGACTCATGAGCCCAATTCCAGCGACTCTGACTGTGGTGCTGAGAGGCCCAGCAGCTGGCATTGCCAGGAACAGGCAAAAAGAAGGTGGTGAGCACCACATGGTAGGAGAGAAGATTTGTTAGTGAGCCCACATGAAACAGCTTTGGAGACTCTTTATAATAATCGGAGGTGGTCTCGGGTGGGTCCTGTAATAAATCGTATGGGACTATGAAGGTCCATGGAAAATTATCAGTATAATCTCATTTTTACCCCCACACTGATGCTTTGGGAAACATTGATCAGCTTTATAAACTAAAGAGGATAGGTAGATAGATGTAGATGTATATATATACAGACGTATATAATGCATATGTTATATATTGCATGTTACATATATATTACATATTATACATTACATTACATATTACATGTAGTAATTGTTTAAATTCATAGGCTGATTTTTTATTATCTACAACCGGGGACCTAATCAAGCTCCAAAAAGATCATTTAAAAAACAACTACTCAAATAACTGGAGAGGTCTACTCTCACTCAAGAGTTTCCTATTTAGCTTGAGGAAGTAGCACTATTTCCTAAAATTCCCTATTCTCTTCTCTGCACCCCTCCATCCTTTTAAGAGAGAGTATCTGATTTAAAAAAAAAAAAAAAAGCAGGTCGAGAAATCTAAGTGATTCTGCTACTCACCAGCTGGTGATCTTGGACAAGTTAATTAACATCTCTGCAACTTAGTGTTCTTGTGTGTAAAATGGGGAATACAATACTACCTACCCCAAGGTATTTTGGGAGGTTTGCTGGATTCGTATCTGTAAAGTGAGTAGCAAACTGCCTTGCTCTGTAGGTACTCAGTCAGTAGTAGTTCTCTACTCTTTCTCCCTGCCATGGGCTGGGCCTCTGACAAAGACCACCCTGGATGGTATTGAAAAGGCAAGTCCCCAAGGACAGCTCTCAGAGGAAGGCAATGGCAGCTAGCTTCCTTAGCACAGCTTGTCTTTGGGAACTCCATCAGCTATTGCCTCCGAGCATGACCCGTCTGTTGCCTTCCTTGCCTCGTCTTCTTCAGTATCAGCCATTCCAGCCACATGTGACATTTAGCCTTGGAATGCTTCCTTCCAGTAAGTACTAAGGTGTCTCCAGGCCCACATGTCCAGGTCTGGTGCAGCCACTTGCACCGCTGTTGCCATGATACTTTGACCAGGCAGATCTCAGCCGACCTTCCCACTCCTGATTTATCATGGGTGACACTTCCTACGCCAGTGGTGCATGACTAAGGGTAAAGCATCAGCATCTGACTTTTTTCCTTCTCCTCTTACAAAGTCTTTCTTTCCCCCTCTCTTTCTACATCCTGCCTCCACTTACTCCTTTCTTCCATTTTCTGAGTTCTTTTTTGAGGTTGATGAAAATAAACCTCAAGAAACAATGGGTACCATTGTCTAAGTATTTCCAGAAATGACTGATTAGTAGCAACTCTGCCAAGCTGAAAAGAATCATAGTTTTTGGCACTTACCGAAGTTTATGTAGACAACACTAAACAATTTCACTCTTGCATGAGAAAAGAGCCAAAGACCATTCTTAAGGAACAATCTGACCCCAACGGCAGGCATCCTGGGACCCATCTCCTGGGAAGGTGCTTCACTGTTTATCTAAACATGTAGTCAGGTCAGCTGTGTGGACGTGCTCATACATGCCCCTCATTATATGGCTGTGATCCAAAGCAAAAGGGTCTACCTTCAACGAGGAGCTTGGCACTAAATCTGTATCATGTTGTAGCTAAAAGCTCTGGTACCGGGCTACTGAGATGTGAAGCACTAAGCTTGTTCATCATAGAATCTAATAAAATCTTGGTTTCCTGATACATAAAATAGATAAATAATATTTGTTACCTCTTAAGTTTGTATGAGGCTCGTATGCTGCAATCAAGGCCTGGAACATACTAAGTACTCCACAAGCATTAGGTATTGTTATTGTGTTGTTGTTGTATTTGTTATTATTTTCTAAGGTGAAGCTAGAGACTTTTAATGTTGTGCTGTCTGTATTAAGCTAAGCTAAGAGAAGTAAAAGAATACATAATAATACATCAAGACGATGTGTAAAGAAGATTGTTCTCAAACGTTAGTGTACATCAGAATCACCAGGAAGGCTTGTTAAGATCCGGATTGCTGGCCTCCACTCCCAGAGTTTTTGCCGTAGGTCTGGGGTGGACAAAGAATTGCTAACCAGTTCCCAGGTGATGCTAATACAGCTGTTCTGCAGGCCATATGTCCAGCAGCACTACGTTAGGGTATTTCCCTTCTAGAAAAGGAGTTTGGGGTTTATCAGTGGTTGATAAAAAACATGACCACGTGTTTCTGTAATTTTTTTTCTGAGAAAGCGAGGTTGAGATGTTGCTCACCTGTTTTCAGTGCCTTGTATGAACACCCATGTTAGGCTGAAGCTTCTCACTCAGCAGACTTATGAATTGAGCATCTGTGATGTGCCAGGTCCTGGACAGACAGCAGTCGGTGGGACAGACCCTCTCTCTGCCCTCACAGAGTAGTAGTCTGCTGGGGTGATGGGTATTAACAAATAATTGCAGGAAGGCGAAATTATAGACACTATGGAGTAAAACATCTTTAATTCTCATATCAATATCAACTCTGTGAGATAGTACAAATATTATTGTCCCTATTTTACAGCTGAGGAAAAAGGAATAGAATTAAATCATTTTAAGGCTGGCAAGCTCCTAGCAATCACTTTCTTAAACTCTTAATGCAGATGGAGCTAAAGGACTTCTCAGAGTCACAGAAGTAATTGGCATCAAAGCTGAAATTAGACTTTTATTTGAATTTCTTTTTCATACTGTCTGAAAACTGAAAACATGGTTTTGGTGTTTTATAGCACATGTACTATATATTAACACACCAACTGTATTAGTAAGGACAAAATAATAACAAAGGAATTAGCAGGCGACATAAATGGACTCTCTGCCACACTGCTTTAGAGCATTGTGTGGTATTTATAATGTAACTTCATTTCTACTTCTCTTGGTGGCCTAGCAGCCAGCCATTATTCTTTTATTATATTACGCGGTGGGTGTTTTTCTCTGAATACATCGTCAAAAGGACACTTGGCCATGCCTGATGGAGTTTTATTATAAGTCATTTATTTTTAAAAGTGGAAACTTTGTTTAAAACCATCCACAATTTCTGAAAACAAGTCATTTTTCAAATTTTCCCAAGAATATAATTGTAATTCTTTTGTAAAAGTCCTCTCCATCAGCTACTCATTGACCTTATCAAATTTTTCCCAGTTCTAGTAACAAGGAAACTAAAGTGTTTATAGAAAGGAAATCAGAAATATTGCTACTAATTAGAATATATTAAAAGAGTGGTGAGAAGTCTATTTGTATTTAAGGTCACACATTTTAGGGAGCTAAGCTTTTAAGTTCCATCAGACAGGTCCATTACATGAATTATTTTAGCTATGGGAATTTATTAGCCTCCATTAAATAATCATGGACCTGGTTACAAGGGATCCTGTTTCTCCCTGGTGCCAGTGGGTGAGAGTGGGCTGTAGTTCAGGGGCACTTACCACATCTCTGTGATCACAGAGAAATCAAAGTCACCAGAACTAGATGAAAATCTGTCCCCAGAATTAAAGTGGCATTTCTAGAGTCCAAGGAGAACATGGAAAATTGTCTCCTCTTACCCCTCATTATACGGATGAAGAAACTGAGTCCCGGACAGGACATGAGCTCTTGTGATCCTGTGGGCAGCTCCCAGTCTCCCGATTCCCTGTCTGGTGCTTTTCTCTGAACTATGGCAGAGGCCGAGTGTTATTCTATGTTTTACTGCATTCTGGTCCCCTTCTCCACTCCTACGGCTGTTCCTTTAGCTCATGCACGTTGGACATTTCTTGTACACGGTGTCAAGGGAAAGAAAAAAGCCCACAAAGTAAAAAAAAGTCTATTCCTGGCTTTGGTATTTCATAAGCCGAGATCCTGGAATGAGACAAAAAACATGGACCAATGCATAATGACGTAAGAGCAATTCCTGCCCAGCGGTACCTAGATAAAGATTATCTGGGATAAGAAAGGAGAAGTTCAAAAGGCAGTTGCAGAGAACTTAGACATTTTTGCTTTCTGGAAAGCGGGCCTGTGACCTGCTTTTCTTAGCCAAGCGCCTATGGGGGAGGGCGCCCCCAGGTACACAGGCCCCAAACAGCCTTCCTGTGCTTGGCACAGAACCAGTGGAATGAACCTATGCACTCAAGAGGGTGGACAGGACGCAGGAGTGGCAGAGCCTGAAGTTTAAGGTTGTGGACAAGAGGGGTGCAGCAGTGAGCTTCAGGATAAATGGTGCCTGGAGGCAACATTGAGACAAGGGTGCTCATGCCGGTGTGGATGCCACTCCTCCTTCTAGCCCTTCCCATGCCGTGACACCCTGTAAGGCACCCTAAAGTCAGGCCTAATCCTGGGGGAAGCAGAGGGTAGGTAAAGGTGGGGGTAGGAGACCACACTATGTGGACTGAGATCAAATTTCCAATGATTTGGCCAAATGGGAAAGAGAAATAAACATTAAGTTCAGTTACAACAAAATAGAGAAATCTCTTGTGCAAAAGAGTTTGTGGGTGAGAATTTGCCTGCTATAAATATTACTGCTTATTTGGCATGAATATAGTTCCCCCAAATGGGAAAACAGTTATTTTCTGAATTCAACTTTAAAAAATAATAATTTAATCCAATTAACTGGCATGTAAAATGGTCTTAAATAACATTTTAGGAAACGTGGCAACTCCTCTTTTAAATGAAAAACTGTTGTGATGAAGAATTGATGTCATAAAACATTTTAATGTAAAACTTGTGTTAGTATTACATTTTGGATTTGAAGATAAACTCATCCCTCATAGAGTCCCCTCTTCCATCCTGTGTTATGAAGCTTCCAGAAACTCCACTGCAGTGAGGTCCTCTAGACAAGACCTCCCAGCTTCCTTTGAGACACACCTCCAGCTCACTCTCAGCAAAGCGTGTTGTAATTTTCTTATTTTAATCCATCTTACTTTACGATCTTACTGTTATTTATACATTTCAGATGTTCTTTATTCCTGAAGTGCATGCAATTAACTTTCAGCTAACATTTACACATGCCCTTGAGGGTTACTATTGCTATCTTCTCTTTTTCGAAAAGGCCCTGTGGGTCTAGTTCCCTGTGTGTGGGAGGTGTCAGGAAGCAGCAGGCCCCAGTGGTCCAAGCTGAAGCCCCTCCAAGCTCCACTGGCTTTGGGTCATTAGGGAAGTCACTTCACCCGTCCGTGCCTCAGTCTCCTCATTTATACAGTGGAGGTAATGATAGTTCCTACCCCATAGAATTGTGAGAACTAAATATAATCCATGTAAAATATTTAGTGCAATTTCTGGCAAATGGTGTGTTCCAGAAATGTCAGCTCTTAATATAGTGTGGCATTGAACAAGGCATTTGACACATCTGCCCTCTGCCCCCGTTTCCCCAATATACTAATTTTCCTCCCTACTTTGTGCTATTTTATTCTTCAATAAATGTTTGTTGAATGTATTCTGAATGAACCATTTGCTTTCAGTTTTTAGTTTAATAAGCTTTAATTAAACCCATACCGTGTGCCAGATAGCATGGTAGTGAGACACAGAAATGAATAAAATGTAGTCCTGGTCCTTCGTCTCACAGAATAGGACAGACTTATGTAACGATGTCCCCTACGCGCACGTTGAATGGGAAGGGGCACTGGAGACTCAGTGGGGCTTCCTTGAGGAGGCAACCGCTGACCTGAGTCCTGAACCAGGTGAGAGTTAGCCAGGTGAAGGGTGATGGCAGTTCCTTCCAGGCAGTGGGAAGAGCCTAGAACACGGAGGAAAAACCATAAAGATACGGTATGTGGTGAGAAAACACCCCTGCCATTTGCAGGGATCAGGGCAAGAGTGCAAATGGAGCCTGCATACCTTATGTCTCAATATTTAGCAGTTATAAATCAAGTGAACAAACTGCTACATAAAATAAGTTTTATCCTCTTACCTTGAAAAATGTACCTTTGTAACATCCTGAAAGTCTAGGCTATATATTGGAATTCTGGAACTTACTGGAATTCTAGGCTAGAAAGTGACGGTAAGGAGGAGCCTGCCCATAGCCCCTGGCCCACTTCCCTCTTTTCTCACCCCTGGCTCCATCAATCATCCATCTCCCTTTCCTTGGCAGCAGTGCTAACATTTGCCCCTTGACTTGCCCACCTCAGACCTACCCAGAGTCATGTTCGGTCCTTCAGAGCATAAATCGGGGAAGGGACCCCTGCAGGCACTCGAAGGGCTTTGGGCCATTTGTCCAGGGAATTCGGGAGACCAGACATCAGTAGCTTGGTCCACGAGGAGGAAGCATGGTCTCTGAGTGAGTTTTTCCCCTTAGTCACATGGACAGCTGACCTGTGAAGACGGGAGCTCCAGCACTGGGTCCTCTAAAAAGCAGAGCTCAGAACAGATACCCTGGGTGCCTGGGTCCAAGTGTGGTACTGAAGGGAAATCACACTTCTCTGTTATGAGAGCATAAGGAGTTAGGCAAAAAGTGGAGTAAGAGGCTGGAGAAGAGAGCTGAGAGCCATGCCGTGGGCGTCTTTGTGTTCCATGGAGGCTGAACGTGAATCTGTTGGTTTTGTGCAAATACTGAAAGATTTTGTGAAAAGAAATGTCATAATTACATTTTTAAAATAGATTATTGACTATAGTTTAGAGGATAGATTAAGGGTCAAGAGTCAGAATGAGACAGAGGTAGAGGGACCAGTTTTAGAACAGTCCAGGTGAGAGATGAGGTTGAATTCTGTGGGGATAAGAAAATGGGTCAATACATGTTTTGGAGGTAAAATTGATAAGAATTGTTTGGAGATGATGGTGGGAGAATGTGAGGAATGGAAGACAAGGAGGACGAGAGGATGACCCCCATGTTTGGACTCATTGGCCCTGTATTTGTTTTCTGTTGCTGTCATAACAAATTACTGCAGTTAGCAGCTTAAAACAACAGCCATTTATTATTTCACAGAGCATCCCAGCTGAGTCCCCTCCTTATAGTCTCATAAAGCTGGGTTCCATTCAAGCTGTTGGCAAGGCTCCATTCCCTTCTGGAAGGTTTGGGGGTGAATCTGCTTCTCCACGCTCAATCAGGTTCTGGGTTAAATTTAGTTCCTCGAGGTTGTAGCCCTGAGCCCCACTCCCCCTGCCACATTTTCATGCTGGCTGTCAGCCGGGGGCTGGTCTTTGCTCCTAGAGGCTGCACAGATTCCTTCTCATGCTTTCCATATGGACCTTTTCCAGCAACAGCGGGTAGAGTTCCTTACGTTTCAGATCTCTCCAACTTCCCTTTTTATTGCACGTCTCTGCTGCATTCATCTACAGCGTAACTCTTCTGTAAACAGAAGAAATAATTCTCTAACTTTAAGGATTCATGGAATTATCTTGGGCTCACCCAGGTAATCTAGGATAATCTCCCCATCAGAAGGCCCTTAACCTTAATTACATCCGCAAACTCCACAGAAGACCATGTATTCACAGGATTCAGGGGTTGGGTTGGGGGCTTTAAAATTAGGAGGGCATCTTTATTAATAGGGTCATCTGCCTACCATCGGCTGTTAAAAAGCTTCTGAAATTATTTAGTCTAACCAATCTGCTCATTCCACACATGTCCCTTGTCTAAGGCCAGTCAGCTGGTTGGAGGCAGAAGTGTAGGTAAAAACCCAGGCTTCCTGATTTCTGGTACAGGCCATCTATGACCCACTATCTTGTAGCCCCCAATGCTACTTCCTACAACCCCACCCAGTTGCTCTCTATCAAATCACTTTGTTTCTTTTGTTGAATCCATGAGACCCTAAAATATTGTTACTAGTTTACTTATTAACTGGCTATCTTCATTCCCAATATTTGAGCTCCAAATAAGCTACAAGTCTAAAGTAGGGATTTTCACCTGGTTTGTTCACCATTGACTGTCCAGTGCTGCAGTTAGTATTTGCTACACAGTAAGCTTCAATAAATAATTGTTGAATGAACGATGATAATAAGATTTTGCCTGAGTATGTGAATCTAGGAAAAGTAAGAGCATTACAGGCCAAATTTTTTTCAGTCTTCATGTTGTTGTAACTTAAATCCAGAGCATGTTCAGTTATCCTCTAATTCTTTTGGTAAAACCTCTTAATTTCAAATATGCATTTGCCTTGAAACTAATATTTTTAAAAATGAAGTTTAATTTAAAAAGAGTATGCATTTGCAGCATACCCACTTGAATGATAATATCAACATTTAAATCAGTTGAGATTGATTATGGTTGGATTTTCCCTAGACTGTGTATTAAATTGTGCATGCTAAGCAGACCATTTTAACCTTCTGCAGTAATATATCTTCCACGAGTGGTCCTATTAAAATAAATCAGCAATATTAAGGCATAATTTTGTTTCACATGTAACATATTAATGAGTGTTATTACTAGGGCCAGCTGGACATTTGCATGTGTTTATATTTCCTACAGTGTTTTGTTATAAATTTTACCTCTACTTAAACCTTATTGGTCATGTGGGGTTGAAAATAATTCGAGAGGTCATCTTGTCCACCCTTCCCTTAAATCATAAGTGTATGAAAACCATCCATAAAGTCTGAGTAGCTATTTCTTAAATAGCCTCTAAGAATAATAAGCCCCAAGTTTCACAACTATGAAAATATGCATATTCTTTCTAAGGCTTACCCTCTCTTCCTTGCATTACTTTTTAAATTGCATTGACTTAATTATACTTTCATATTTATTTCAATGAACAGAGTAACATCAAAATAATTTGTATCCTTCATTCCTCTGTCTTCTATTGTAGTTGAAAGCTGCAAAGCTAGTTTATATTCATTGGGATTTTATTTTAAGGATTAACTACACAGTCTTCCAAGTTATATCTCATTTATGGGACCTCAAAGTGAACACAGTTTTTTAAGGAAGTCCTAATTAATGATGTGTGTAGTGAGTGTATACCTTCTGTGTGCTACATTCTTCAAGAAACACAAGCATTTCCTTTCTGATCTCTCTCTTCTTGGGGGTCTACTGTGGCTTATAAACTAAGGGCGTCCCCTGAAGTGACTTCTCCGTGCATTTTTGTAGGACTTAATTTAAAATAAACTCTAGACGCATTAAAACAATCAGCACAATCTGTTCATCAATATCTCCTTGAAGATCTGATCTCTGGGATTCATTTTTTCCATGCTTGCAGGCCAATTTCTACATCTCAGATTTTTAAATAGAAGTTTTCTACCTTTGGCATTCCGCATGTTTCTGATTGCCTTTGGTGGGTGTGTGCTCAGACGTCACAACTCATTTTATTACAGAAACGTACCAGCTTCTTATTGAGGTGGGATCTCATTATGAAGAGCCGCTAGGGGCAGCGAGCAAGCGCACTGACACGGAGCTTTCTGGCGACGTCCCCTGGAACCGCCATGCTCTTAATGGACTTGTACATGTTCTACTCCAAGAAGTGTGTCACAAGCAGAGTTCAGAGTCCAGTTTTGTTTTTAAAATCAGCTATTTTAAAAACAATTTCAGGCTTGTCTGGGACGACGGCGCCTGGATACAGTTCTTTTTTCCTTTGTATAGTTTCAAAGTTCTTTCTTGTAGCTTCACATGCTGTGGAGGTGATTTGCTGCTATGTGCTATGAAAGCACTAAAAGCAAGCAATGCCAGGTTGCAGTAGTGATATACAGTGAAATACAGTTCACTAGTCAATTTTATTGTAACCTAATTCAGGAATAATATGCAGAGGAAAAGGGAGATGGCTGTCACCGCCTGTATCTACAACCTTAAGGTCCAATCACTACTTTTATTGTTACTGCTATCGTTTCAGTAGTGTGGATTGCAACCGAAATATAAACAGATAAATTTTGATTTATTCTCACTTTTTACATACAATTAATTCAGATTTTATTAGATTTCACAATTTTTAAAACTATGAAATTGTGACTTCTTTAACCTTTGAGTGACAAGATCCATTGGCTTTCATTATACAATAAGCAGAGTATTGTTTGACCCAAAATATAAAGAAACCTGTGGATAAAAAAAAAAAAAATTGCCTTTGCTGTGCAAATATTCAGGATTATCCACACTCCGCTTCAATAGAAGTTTCTGATTCGAAAGACATACAAAACTGTACATGAATTCACCTTACATTTTTCATTCTGGGAAGATAAGGAAGCTTTTCCTAGGTTTTGTATGTTGTTGAACAATTACAACTTGGAAATGTTGCTTTTGTTAAATATTTACGGCTCATCACAATTTATGCCAAGACTGACTTTCTTTTTATGCATCTTCAGGGCTGTGTGCCCAGATCTGGAGTGGTGCTTGTTATAAAAAAGTACCCCTTAGGGAAATCTAATATATGATTTCTTTATAAATATTATCCCTTCAAAACAAGGTTCTTTTCTATTGGCTAGATAAAACAGACACAAGGAAATGCATATGCTTTCTTGTTGCATCCACAATGGGCTCGTTTCTTTAATGCATAATAAATCACAGTCCCTAACCTCCCCAGAATGTGTGTAAGGAGACAAGATGGATAAGCATATTATAGACACAGAAGAAACACATCATAAAAACTGCCATGAACTACAATTTAGCATATTACCAGTTATATATATCTCTATTTCTCATTGCTACACTTTTTTGTATACTTAATGGTATTCTCATACCCTCACGCTTTATCACAGAGTCTGGAGTAAATTGGATTAGATACAAAAACCTATTGAAATCTAGAGAATTGGGTAAATAGAGCAAAATATTTTTACCCTGTTGATAAAAAAAATTGGGACAATATACCTTTTCTGAATTAATTCATGCTACAATAGTGTTATCAAACATTTTGAAACATAAGCTAATTAAATTATTATTACTACTAAGCCAAAAAAACCTCATGGTTGTTGTAGTCATAGGAATAATTTTCCAATATGTGTTGATATGCATTGTATAAAGAAGAGAAATAATTTAAGTAGTTACATTACAAATGAGAGTAAAACATGAATCTTGCACTTTCTTCTGCAGTTCTGAAAAGTTACACATGAAAATGAACTACTTTAAAAGTGGAAAGGCCTTGAGAAAGAAAAGTTGGGACTGGATCTTGGAAAATAGGAGTTAACTGAGTTATATCTTCTGGTATTGCTGATAGCTGTGGATGGTCAGGAGATGGGAAAATGAGTATGATATGATACTAACACCCGGTTGATTGCGTCCTGTGGTCTTCAGCACCTGGTCTGTGAGCCATTCCCATTCAAATCTTAACATCTTTGTATCCCTCCTAAGGCATTTAGCAAACCTTATAGCCCAAGGTTAATAAAGCCAAAAGCTTCACAGGCACAATCCATACTAGCAACATTATGGTGGATAAAAAAGAACACTGAGATTGTGAAGTATCAATACACACATGACTATTAGTATATATCTCTCATGTGAATGTTGAGGTTATTGGCTTGTGTTCTGACGTGGTTTTTCATTTGGGACATCAAGGGTTAAGCTTCACCAATCAGAGTCAAGAGTGGATCTCACTTAAAAGATATGATTATTCTTCTGGTCCATCATCAGGAGAAGATCGATCTGCAGATAGGACACCTGGTACAAGAAAGAGAACATCAGGTAAATGAGAGAAGTCAGACTTTGGGGGATTTAGGAATCTATGACTAGGTTCCCCCTACTAGGAATCCCCTGCCTTTAGTAACTATGGCTCCTTGGGTTCTGGAATGAAAATAAACAGGTTTCCCTGGGCTGAAGACTCTCAGGAGATTTTATTGCCTTAACTATACCTTTGTGCATTCTAGAAGTAGGTGATGAATGTGTCAAAAACACTTCTAAAGAGCTCTCTGTCTGTCTGTCTCTCTCTTTCTCGCACATGGGCACACGTGTGCAGAAATAATAATAACCGTTCACTTATTTTAGCATCTTCCAATTTTCTCTCAGGTCTTTACTCACCCCATCACCATTATAGTGCCCATTCCATAATAAGCAGCAAGTATGTTATCAGCAGAGAGAACAATTCGATCTTCCAACCAATTTGGACTCAGAGATCGTATCTCTTTTCTTGTGAGCTTTCAGAATCTTGTTACAGAAAATACATGTCTTTCAACATTGAAAAAATTTCCAGATAAATATGTATCTGAGTATGTTTGTACTACAGGAGTCTCCTGGATTCTGCCTCATGTCCCACATCAGGAGATCAGATGAATATCAAAATTACAGTTATCTTACATGTTAACTAGGCAATATGTGAAGGCAAATATTCTAAGAAAAAAGGGATAGTACCTTATCACTATTCAAAAGATAAGCGCGAACTGTGGAAACGCTGGTGTTTCCACAACAAAGCTGTTACAGTGCTGGATCTGGAGCACACGAGGGAGAGAGACCAACGCGGATCTTCCCACTTAAGCAGAAGACCAGTAGAGCTCCTCCAATTACAGTAGAAGCCCACCCTCAGTCCTGCTCCAGAGTGTGGAAGGATGTCAACCACTGTGTCAGTGGGACTATCCACTCCGGAGGAGACCAGCAAGATGTCCTTTGCCTTCCCGGGGTCTCATGTGCGGGGAGAGGCAGCATACCTCTCAGTTAGGAGAGGGCATCAGTGCTACATGTTACAGTGTCTAGAGTCAGGTGCTCTCTGTGTTTATTTCTCTTTTTTTCCACTGCTTAGCCAGCGGTTAGTTCTCAACCAAGCCTAGATAACAGGATTAAATGCCAAGCAAGATGTTTCATAAGCATCCAGAGTCCTCGGCACCACCACAGGCCTGTTGTATCTCATTTTCGGTGAAGTCTGAGACTTAGTTCTGTTATGGGTGAAGGTGTGTCTCTTCTCCAAAAAAAGGACATGTGGGTACCTTCCATTACTTCAGAATGTGACCTTATTTAGAGATGGGGTCTCTCAGAGGTTAAAAAGTTAAAATGAGGTTATTAGGGTAAGCGCCAATCCGGTAAGACTGATGCTTATAAAAGGGGAAATTTGACACAAACAGACATGCATAGAGGAAAGACAACGAGAAGAAACGCAGGGAGAAGAGGCCCTCATAGCCCTCAGAAGGAACTAACCCTCCTGACACCTTAATTTTGGACTTGTAGCCTCCAGAACTGAATATGTTTCTATTGGTTAGCCACCCAGTTTATGGTATACTGTTATAGCAGCCCTAGGAAACTAACACAAATTCTATTTACGTTTTATCTCTATAGCCAGTTTAGTTCCAAATAAACTCTGGAAGCATTAAAATAATCAGCACAGTCTGTTCATCAATATCTCCTTGAAGATCTGATCTCTGTGATCCATTTTTTTCCATGCTTGCAGGCCAATTTCTACATCTCAGATTTTTAAATACAAGTTTTCTACCTTTGGCATTCCGCACGTTTCTGATTGTGTTTAGTGGGCATGTGCTCAGACATCACAACTCATTTTATTACAGAAACGTAGGCAGCTTCTTATTAAGGTGGGATCTCATTATGAGGAGCCACTAGGAACTCAGCTTTGTAGGGTGGTTGTATGGATGCAGTGAGTGATTACATGTAAAGCATGTACGTAGCACTGGGCCAGGCATGTTGGAAGAGAAATTTGTGATCAGAGCAGAGCCTGCTTCCTTAGAAATCAGGAATAACTCCCGGATCTCACTATGCATCACACCAGGAGGTACTTTTTCCTCCTCCTCATGTATAAGGTGAAATCGCACACGGACTGGGTCCCTCATTTATCTTGAGGAGGCAGGTTCTGAGTCCTGGATTTATCTCTTGTTACTTTCATTTTCTAGCTGAGTACATTCAGAAAATTAATTGATTTCTCAGATCCTTAATCTTCTTGCCTAAAAGAGGGTTATAATTCCTTCTTCTAGGTATTCTTTTGGTTTCAGTTAAAGAGTGAATGTAATATACCTAACATATATTGGCAACTCAATGCATGTTAGTTCTCCTTCCCCTCTTCCACTTTCCCCATCAACCAAATTTAATGAGCACTCAAGATATAAACAGCCCTTTGTGACTCAAACTCCTCATCTATAAATGAGGATAATTACTTCAGCTTTGTAGGGTGGTTGTATGGATACAGTGAGTGATTACATGTAAAGCACACAGGTAGCACTGGGCCAGGCATGTTGGAGCACCTAGTAACTTGGCTCACACTATTTCTAGTATCGCCACAGAATTATTAGCATCCGATGGGAATAACAGCCACCATTTAATATCATAACCATACATCTGAACATAAAAATGCCAACAGGCAAAATCTAACAAATTAATGATTATTTCTCTGGATGGTTTTACCCTTTCCCTATTTACTCAGCTAACTTTTATTTTTCTGTGTCAGGGACTGAACCCAGCACACGATGCCTGTTCAAGATAAACGAGGCATTCAATATCCTGCCTTAGTGCCCTCCCTAGTCCCCTCTATGCTATTTCACTTTTACAGAAGAAGAAGGAGAAAGCTCCTGATGTGATGAATGTGGGGATCTAGGAATTGTTCTTCATTTTTATGGAAGTAGACTGTGCTTATGATCGAAATTTCTCCTCAGTTTAGAACCAAGTTAGTTCCAGAGATAAAGCACCGGTACCCAAAGCAAGACCCTTACAATTAGATCTCAAGTTAGATTTCAGGTGATTCTCTTAGGAAGTAAATAAATATAAACATAATTTGTCAAGTGTCAACACTTACAGGTAAAATATTTTTCTTCTTAATTCAGTTCCATTAAATAGTGTGGTTCAGAAATGTTCATATGATTATACTAATTTCCATAATACAATTGAAATGAGAAAGATAAAAAGTAACCAATATTGAATAAAGAGGAAATAAGAGAAAACTCTTCAACAGCTTTTTTTCATATAACTACATATGCAAAGTTACATGACTTTGAGGAATTACTCAGAAAAAATAAAAACTACTCAGTTTTGCTTCAAATGATCTAAATACTAACCAAAATTATTAGATAATTAGCTCGTTTTTCCATTTTCTGTTTATATTTAGCTTATATTTAGGCAGGCATCAATCAATACAGTAGGAAATCTTTTCCTGAGTAAAGCAAAGAATGCTGTCCACACAGCCATGAATGAGCATCATTGCCAAGGGATGAAAATCCCTCATGGGCAGTTTTATTTAGGTGGTTCTATCACCATGGGGACGTCAGAATGGAGAACAGTGGGCATCTTGTAAGATCCTCACGTGAGGGAAGGAACTTTGCCAACACCTCTGCAAAGGAAAACATTTAGCATTCTACTTGCACAGGTCAATTGTGGACACAACAGAGTTTTATTCTTTTTGAAAGTCTCAAGGCAGCTTCTGTGTTTGAGATCTTCCATACATCACTCAGTAACTTCAACATAAACTCTGCTTCCTCATGGAAACTTCTCCTCGGGTTACAAAGTACACGAAAACAAGAGGGAGGGTGTGGGGGGGGAATTCCACTTTATAGTTGGTTCACTTGTATAACTTCAACAACAGTGACATTGATCAGATTTACTCCTATGGGAAAGTTACAAGAGATGGAATTATTGCCCAGTGGTATAGGCTGACTTCCACATCTCTATTTTGGGAATAAATACTCTTTAAGAAATCCTTGATGTGAGTGATTAACACACGCAGATTGCCAAACAAGAGAGAAGATTTGCAGACCTGGGCAGTGGAACTTGCCATCTCCTGACTCAGGTTTAGGGGGCAGCAGTTCCCTCCAAGTCCCACAATGCATCATTTCCCCCTCAGAGCTTCAGAGCGAGCCACTTTTGGCTGGCCTGAGATTTCTGCTGTAGTAATCTATAGACAATTAATGCTTTACTGTTTGTCCAGATTAGTCTGATTGTTAAAAAGTGCAATTTCATTCTAGCTAACAGATTATTTTCCATCATGTTTAACCAGAAGGGGGGCAAGTTAAATATAAAACTCTGGAAAGATCACATCTTACATAATTTTACTGTATGGACTTTATGAAATATGTTCTTTCACAAAATTTTGTTATGCAAAAGAACGTAAGTTGTGAAACAATGTGAGAATGACTAAGCTGGGCCTAGAAAAAAAATGTAATTAGATATAATAAAGCCAATTTAAAACACTATTTAAAATAAACCTAAGTCAGTATAGAGGATCCCCTGGCAGCCTTTATGTGTAGCCATAATAACATGCATTCGTCTGGTGGCATGAGAGAAGCCAGGGCTTCTTCATACTGCAGGCTTTGGAGGCAGACAGCTAGAGTTGGAAACTCAGCTCTGTCATCCTTGCTATGTGATTTTGGGTAAGTACTTAACGTCTGGGGGCATCAGTTTCTTCATCTGTAAATTGGGGGCAACAGAAGCACCTCCCACCTGGAGTTGAGAGTGTTAGATGATGCCTGCAAAGGACACTACCCGGTATATAGGAGGTGCTAAATAAGTATTTGCTAGCATTATTCAAAAATATAGCAACCAAGTCTATTACGAATGTTATAGACTGCCTAATAGCAATGTGAAATGTAAGTAAACTTGGGAGAATAGATACATAGCCCATGATGCTGTGTGCACTTTAGGATTCAGCAAATCTGGACACACCTGCAACGTAACAGGCAAGGACTTTAAGGCCGAGTGAAGCCTAATGGGAATCCTCTGAAAAGACTCATCCTAAGTGATAGAGAATAGCTCCAGGACACAGGGCTGATGTGAGAGGGGGAGGAGAGATTGTGAACATCATGTCTGCCACCCTGATATTTGGCCCAGTTGCCGAAAACTCCTTGACCAAAAGGCATGGTGTGGCCACAAAAAGGACAAAAATCAAACACTCCCACACACCCCCCACCCCACCCAAAAAGCAAGAATTTACTAAACTTTGCTTGGAATGTTAAGAGTGGCAAAATGGCAGTCTCAGTTTCGCAGTGTTGGCAGTGATGAAAGACACTGCCAGGAGCTCTGGAAGATAATGCCAGGCTAACAGAAAAGTCAGTGTCCTGGACAGTAATAGCTTCAGGACAGACGTTGAAGACAGCTGTAGTGAGGGCATGATCTGTAGGCACTGGTGAGGGAGCCTTCTAAGGGCGGCTGCCATAGAACTGATGTGGTTGGTGGCAGCAGCATCAAAGGATTTCTCTACGGGGACCCAAGAAAAAGGAACAACTGACTGAGCCAAGGTAAGACCATACTGGCAATTCAGAATTATCTATACTGATTGCCACAATGAACCCTACAAGCGACACTCTCCCATCCAGGCAGCTATCTCTGGTCCAAAACCTGATACTCATCCAGGAGAACCTTTGAATGTCTGTTCCCACTAGGAACACCCACCCTAAACAACTTGGGAGGAGTCCCAGTTGGAAACATTTACAAAAAGCAAATACTTCTAATTTTAAATATTCTCATAATACTGTAATAGAAATTTTCACTTACAGCTAAAAGTTTGCAGCCCTTACCTGAATGGGCCACGTACTTCCTGTGAAAAGAATAGAAACATATTTTTGCCTGAATTTTGTATATCGAAATACAACCAAAAAAAAAAAAAAGTCACTGAATTGAACAGTCTGTAACATCTGACATGGAACTGCAAAATACGTTTTGTTTAAATACATAGTTAATATTAAAATTTCATGACTTTAATATAGGTTTTACATGTATAACGTGGCCCAAAAGCTTAAAAATAAACTTTTATTTATTATTTATTTTGCTTTTTCTTCATTCCCATCCTCCACTCCCCTTCCCCTTTGGCAACCATTAGCTTGTTCCTCTATATCTTTGTGGAGTTTTATTGAAAACAAACTTGAAGCTTGGGAATGTTCCTTTCTTTTCTCTCCTCATTAGTTAATGTTATGAATCCTACTGTTTTTCTGTTTAAATGCCCCCTTGTCACAGCCATCTGGTCTTCATCTTGACTGGCTCAGCCCTGGCTCCTATTCTCATCACTTTAGGTGTGGCTGTTTTAACAACATACTATCGGTCAAGTTCCCTCCAGGACCTCTCCTTCCCAGCTCTTCTTTTATGTTGTAACCTCCACAAGAACAAGACTGTTGTGTCTGCTATATCCCAAGCATTGGATCAGAGGCACTGGCTGCCTTTGTTTCGAACAATCTTTTGAGGATATTTGTGTAGCAGTCTTTGAAGATAGAGGCAATGTCTCCATTTTAGTAGGGGTGGACAGGCTTGTTGCCCATTATAAAAGATTTGGGTTCTCTAAACTCAGGGTTCCTCTCCGGAAACTCAATCCAGGGCACATGCAGGTAACACCTGGCTCTCTTCATATCACTCTGTAGAAATGAGGCTGTTGTATTACCAGTGTGAATGCTGATACTCGGCTAAGATCAAGCAACTGTCTTTGTCTCTGATCCTGGAGACTCATATCTTTTGTCAGCATTCATTAAACTGTGGGAAGCCAACTTTTTGTCATGCAAGCATTTTAATATCTCAGACCCTTCACAATCCTTGATAATGTACAGTATTACCATTAGGGAATGCAAATTAAAACATAATGAGCTGCCATTACATATGTATTAGAATAGCTAAAATAAAATTTAAAAATACTGACAATAAATATCAAGCTCTGGCAAGGATGCAGGGCATCTGGAACTGGTGAGAATGCAAAAATGGAACAGCCATTCTCTGGAAAACAGTTTGCAGTTTTTGTAAAGTTAAACATACACGTACATATGACCTAGCAATCCCACTCATAGGCATTTAGCCTAAAAAACCCAAATCTTATGGTCACACAAAAACCTGTGCAAAAATGTTTATAGCTTCTCTATTTATAACTGCTCAAAATTGTAAACAGCCTAAATGTCCTTCAGTAAATAAATGAATTATGGTACAACCATACATGAAGTACTATATTACAATACAGAGGAGAGAACTATAGAAACATACAACAACTTGGATGAATATCAAAGGTATTATTCTTAGTGAAAGAAACAAGTCTCAAAAGGTTGCGTACTGTATTATTCCATTTATATGACATTCTCCAAAAGACAAAAACTATAGGAACAGGGAATAGATCAGTGATTGCCAAGAGTTAAGGGTATGGGGAAATTGTGACTATACATGGGTGACGTGAGGGAGTTTTTTGGGGTGATGAACTGTTTTGTATCCTGATTGTGGTAGTGATTACATGAATCTATTCATGTGCTAAGATGCATACAACTGCATCAAAATCAATTTTACTATATATTATTTTTAAAAATAAAATTTAAAATTTTCACTCAGATGCTCACCAGTGTAATTCAACAACGCACCATTTTATAAGCTTCTAAACAATGTATAACTTTTTGAGAAATAATGAGCATGTAGTAAAATGCACAGATCTTAATTATATAAGTTAACAACTTTTGACAAACATAGCAGATATTTAAGTTTTGACATCCAATTCTAGATCTGTTTATTTTGAAAAACATATACCTTTTTATTATCATTTTCTCATAATGCAATAATGGTGCTTCTCAGTGATGCTATCACGCTGTATTTTCTTCTTATTCTGTTTATTTGTCCTACATACTTTGCCATTTACTCGAGTAAAAGGCAATACCTTAACAGTCTCAGTTAATTCATCTTATCTAAATGAATATTTTAAGGTATTATTTTACTTTTTGTTTCATCCAGTATAAGACCCCACATTTTTCATTATTTTTAATACTGTAAATACATCCATATTATATTAATTTATACAAAGTTTTGGAGGTTGCACTAAAACTTTATGAGGTCAGTGTTCAGCATAGAGATTGTAAAGCCATCTGTAACTAAGTATAATGAACCATAATAAAAAGCATTTTAATATAAATATATGGCAAAAAATAAACTTTTCAAACTTATTTCATCTTCTATCTATCTGGGACTCTTTCAAATATATTGATAAAACATTGTTTCTTAGCCAACACAATTATAAAAATGTACAAAAGTTTTATAACCAATAACTTGAAGCATTATAATATCTAAAGCATGACAGAAAAATAATCTAACTCAACATCCATAAATAAATGTTGGAGCTTATTTTAGCCAGACTCAAGTGAATTTGCAGTCAGAGAAAAAAGATAATCCAATAGCTTAGAAAGAACATAAATGGTATGTAATAAATTTTATTCAAAGACAATGAGAACTAAATAGGCGCCAGTTCAAATAAGCACAACTGTTTTACAATTCTTTCACATTTTAACCCTGAAGAAATCTAGTGACAGGACCAAACCTGTTCTTTAACCAGTCAAGCAAGTAAAAAATATGATTGATATCGTAAAGAGAAAATCTAACCCCGGCAATTCTGGCCTTGAGAATGAAGGTGATTCTTCAGTAACAGGCAGGACATCTCTTTGATCAATGGTTTAACACGTCCCAGCATCAAATTGAGCACTTTCTGAGATCTAGTGTTAACCTAAACAGTTAACCTATTTGCCTTTTCGCTCCTTTCCAGATTCAGAATGGGCTGAGAAATAATGCGTGCTTCAGGAAAAACTCCTGGCAGGTATTTCTAAAGGTGCAGCCTCTCCTTAGTCTACTGGGAGCATAATGGAAGTCGGACACTGTTCTGTCTTCCTACTTTTTTAATTTAGTAACAAAATAATAAATTGTTTATGTAAAATGAAGTACCCTATACCCGAGTGAGCCTCACTCCGTCCGAGTATGTAAGACGTGTGGCTTGCCTAGTCTGCCCACTCCCTTCCCAGGACCCTGGCCGCAGTTGTTAGATGTTCAGGCTTCTACTTGATCATTACTGGAAGAAGTTCCTTTATTTCAGGACTTTATAAATATAACAAAATTGGATAGTTTGACTGAATGAACCTCCCATGTAGGGTCAACTATATTGTACAGTAAATTAACCTAAGCATTAGTATATTTCAAACAAATTACAAATCACATATAGGGTTCTTGTTTTAACCTCTATCCCTCTTTACAAGAAATTGGTGCCATTGGTACTAAAGGAGGGATGGCAAAGAGAGAAGTCTTTGTTCTCTTCCCATCTTGACCCTCTTTATTTTCAGCCATCCTGGGTTTATGACATGTTTTAATCATCTTCTGGGGACTGTATTGTTTAATTTACCATACTGATACTTTATCAGGACTTTCCTCTTAATGGCAGAGCAGTATCAGACTCTGTGACTGTAAATAATCAAGGTTCGAACTTCAGATTCTCTGCTCACTAACTGTGGAACTTAAAAAAAAAAAACACCTCTGTGCCTCAGTTTCCTTGTCTGTAAAATCGAAATCATAATAACTGCCTTATAGATTTATTGTGAATATTAAATGAATTGGTATGCACAGCTTATGATAGCCCAGTACAGCATGGGCACTACATAAATTTTAGCTATTTATTTACTAAATGGTAAACCTGAAAAAGCTTATTAATAACCAGGGGTCTTGATAGCATGGGCCCACAGAGGAAAATATGTAAAGGAAAAGGGGTATGGAATAGAACTCGATGGCTCCAGTTTTAACTCCTGTGGGATTTCTTTTCTGTGAAGAAATACTTCTATGGGTGGAAAGATATCTCTGAACTCTTTTACTTCAACACATAAGAGTGACAACTGGAGAGGATCTTATTCAGCTTTGTGTCCTTCGTGCCTAAAACTGCTGAGTATATAATAGATGCTCAGTAGATGCTTATACGAGAGTTACTGACCGTGTGAGTGGGATACAGGCCATGGGAACAATAATCTTATTCTTAGACCTAGCTCTCATTTCTTTCTCTAATCTGGTAAATATTGAACTCAACAGACAAGCGCAAACTGAAAGTCTGGAGAACACTTGCTGAGCTGTGTTGGAGGGGCAGGAGCCAGTAAGTAGAGGTGTAATTCTAACAAATTGACCAAACGAGAATGTCACAAGAAGCAATCAACACAGGACCCAGCTTGAGTCGCTGTTGACATTCTGTGTAATTACTGCAAGTGCACCCTGGGTAGTCCACATTATTGTAAACTGCATTTCCAACACTGTATGGCATTAAATTAAAAGAAAAAAAAAAGCAATGAAGTTATAGCCATTAGCAAAGCTGAATTGGAACTCCTAGAAAATGTCAAGGAGATCTTAATTGTACTTTATATAATGGTCTCCTAGGCTAATAAGATATGATCTAAAACCATTAGGTATGAGAAGGTAAACATTTTAAGAGCACTTTTTTTTGCCAAAAGGCTCTTCATCTCTATTTGACAACTCTCTCTCGGCCTTGAGGTAAAGCACTGCAGTGTTCTGAAATAACAGATATTGTTTGTGACAGAGGGAATGAGGCCCTGTGGTGTAGGAGAGTATTCAGAGATAACGTATAAGGAGCAAGGATGTCTATAAATTTGATTCTTAAGTCACACATCACGTTCCCCACCTCCTACCCTGGCAGAGGGCGTGGGCAGGTATGTTCTAAAAGTTATTCCCTTGTCACGTAGCATGCTATTCCAAAATGCTGGGAAACACCCATTATTCTGACAAACTTCAGAACACATAAATCTATTTAACCTTATAAATGACTGAGATTCATTCTCTCAAGGTCGGAATCTCGCCAACAGAGAGCCATATATTCATGTCTTGTTTTTTTCAATTGAGCTTCTGAGCTAAGACAGTAGATCCTTGAATCCCTGTAGCTTTTAGAGATTTTACAGTCTCTGCTCTTAATTATTGATAGAAGTTACCAGCAATCAAATATATAGATCAATGTTACTCTGTCCCTATGAGCCCCAAAGTCATGTCTTCTCATTCTGGTTTAAGGAATAAGCTTTTTACCATGGTTCTTACTTTATTTAATGTTAACATAACATGAAATATCAATTCCTCAATAAGATGTATATCTAAGTGAGAGGTATAGTCCCTTCTACTTTCTTCATCACTCAGTGAACAAAAGAGACTGTTTACTACCCCTACAGAAGTAAATGTGGGAAAAAGCTACCAAAAAATAATTTTATGTTTGAATTCTACAAGTGTGTTCAATTAAAATTCATTAAGTGAAAATACAATTACCAAGGCAGAACTTTACTTAAATAGTCCCTCCAGTTAGAAACTGCGAGTGGCTGCAATTTGGTTCTGTTTGTAAACACAGTTTCGAAATCATTGTTCGGACATGTGGGCTTTGGTTCCAGTTTGTCTCAGTCTTGTGTTTATTCTGGCAAGCAACCTAATGCTTCTTTATACCTTTGTTTCTCTATTTGTATAGGGGAGAACGTTAACACAATGAAATTTGTATAGTGCCTTGGGACACCTGCACAAATTGTGCTGTTTTGAACAGATATTAAGACGGTATTTGTTTAATCTACTGCAAAATCAGAATAATACTATCCTTAATGCTGGCTGGGCAGTGTTTACTAAAGTGTGTTTGTTTCATTAAACATTAGCTCTTCAGTATTAGATGCTACATGAACCGGCCTACTTTTGTCAAATAAATGTATGAAACGGTAAGGTAAACAAAATTAAACAAAGGCCTTTGCTATGGGACTTCTCAGAACCTTTAACATGTAATGAGCATTATGAATCTCCTAGATGGGTATGGTATGTGGTGTTTCCCAAACCTGTTTAACAATAGCAATTTTTACTTTTGAACTTTTATTTTGGGGTCATAGGAAAGTTTTTGTGAAATGTTTGGCACAAGAATAAGCACCATTAATAAACGCAGTCCAAAAATCTTAAAGAGAAAGTACAGTATTGAAAAGCATCTCTCTTCTCATACTGTAATAGAAGCTGCTGTAGTTGACATTCAGTTAACTTGTAGACCAGCTTTGCATCATTCTGCAAAACATACTGCTTGAATCATCGTGACTTTCTCGTTTTGTAGGACAAAAAAATGATGGAACACCAGCATTTCCATGTAGTTCAAGGCCATGGTAGATTCAACCCTTGGGGCTAGTGGGATAAAGCTAGTGCCTGCAAACTTCCACTCCCACTAGTTGAACTATTTATATGTTGACTGGAATCAGTTATGTTTGTTCGCAGCCATTTTTATGACATTTGTGCTTGTTCTTGTAATTGCATAATTTAATTAGACATTATTTAAACCCATAGAATATAAATATGAGCATGAAATGAAAGTCATTGACTCAATGAAAACTAGATTGAATGCTTTGTCAAGACTCATCATGGTGAGATTTAAAAATCGTTGTTAAATGAGATATAGGCAAGATATTCTAAAAGATTGGTGGAGGGGTGGATCTTCAAACTGTGGAAGTCTGTATTCTGCGTGTTAAGTGATTTTGAATTCTCATTGTACACCAAAGAAATTGAAACTGGAAATTCAGGGTGATATGTTGTGGGTGTGGTTTATGGGAAGAAAGAATCAAAATTCCTAACAGAAGACCTATACTCAAAGAAATGACTTTGATCCGATGTCAAAAGTTGAGGAATATGGAGGGATTATATCCAAATATTTTAATAACCAGTATGGTTTTGACACCAACCAATCAGAACAAATGCCTGCCCCATCAGAAAGGATATTCAAATTTAAACAATTGTACAGACAGGCCAGTGCATGTTGGCTAAATGTCAGTTCTGCCTACAAATGTTGTAGGTTAAAATACAACATTTTGATAGTTTACATCATTTTAAAACAATTTCTTATTTTAGACAAAAGTTTTGATGATCTGGCCAAATGCTACTCCTAATCACCTCAGAAGAAGACTGAATTACTGTGACTATCAGTTACAAGAGGACCTAGTATAATATAGTTTACAACGTTCCTTCCACGTATCTCATCCCCTTTAATGATCAGAAACTGAAGAAAAGAGGGTTGGCTGCTATAAGCAAATGGCCTGGAAGAAGCCCCTTGGAAGTGACCACAGAAGCAGGTGGGGGTTATATTAATAGAAATCCGAATTTAATTACATAAATAATTTCCTTGCTAATCAATTTGATGAAAGCAAAAGGTCACAAAGAGAAGGGGGAAAAAAAAGAGATTTGGAAACTAGAATCCAGGTTTAGGCAGAACAATCAGAGTATCTGCTGCCAGAGGCAGTTCTTGACATAAATGTACTCAGTTAAAGGAAACTGAAGGAAATTGGAGGATAATTGTACTGAATATGTGACTGGCCTGATGTCTTTGACATTCTAACCATTGTTAACCCACAAGGGTATATGGAGGGTTGTTCAACCACTATCCCATAGCTTAACCAGTACAGGAGGAGCCTCAGACATCAGGATTAAATCCAGACACTAAGAAGACAAATATCACAATCAGCTCTGACTCTCAAGTGACAAAAATATGAGGTCTGTCCACCACTCTGTTTTTAATTAGCTGGAAATAATATAGTTGAGAGAAATTCCAGTGTTCTTTGAGGCAGTAAAATAATGATTTTGTTAAATAAAAAATATTATGGTTATACCAAGGCTTTATTTTCCTTAACAAATTTCACTCCTTTGAAGTCAGTCATCTCTTCTTTTGAAGTATCAGTTACTGTTAAGCTGTGCCTGGAGAAAGTCTGTGAGTCAGAAGCTACATTGCCACCTGGAAGTGGCTATTGGCATTGTAGCCTCGTACCTAGCTGTGTGCTGGAATTATCTGGGAGCTTTAGAAAAACACTGATATCGGGGGCCACTCCCAGATATTCTGAATCAGTGGGTCTCTCATGCTGCTGAAGCACAGGACTTGCAAAGGTTCCCATGTCAAGTGCTGTTCGTGGACCAGCTGTGTCCGCATCACCTGGGAACCTGTTAGAAGTGCTGGAAATCAAATCCCATCCTAGGCCCACAGAGAATCAGAATCTGTACATTCACAAGACACCACGTGAATTGTAGGCACAGTGAAGTTGGACAGTCTAGAAAACTGTTTCTCAAATTACTGTCCACATTAGAATCATGAGAGGTATTTATTCTCTTTGTTTAATAAAATGCAGATTTGTGTTTTGTTTTGTTTTGTTGTTGTTTTTTTTTGTCCCCAACTTAGCTCCTGAATGAGAATCTCAGGGAGAGGGAAGATATTAGGCTGGGAGGACATGAGCCTAAGGAATCAGCAGTTTAACAATTACCCAGTGAATCTTAGGGGCATCTAAATTGAGAACCAGTGGGTGGTGGCAATAGGGAAAGGTTGGCAGAAGGGTAGAAACTTTCAATTATAAGATGAGTAAGATCTGAGTACCTAATATATAACCTGGTGACTATAGTTATTAACACTGTATTATTGTGGTATGATCGAAATTTACTGAGAGAGTAGAACTGAAATGCTCTCACCAAAGAAAATGGATAAATATATGAGGTGATGGATGCGTTAATTACCTCAATGGGCGGAGTCCTTTCATAATGTATATGTATATCAAATCATCATGTTATACACTTCAAATATCTTACAATTTTATTTGTCAGTTATACCTCAGTAAAATCGAAAAAAATAAAATAAACTGAGAAGCATCGTTTTAGAGAATGGATCTTGAGACCTTCTGATATTGCTAAGATCCTGGATCCGAAAGGCTGGGGAAGGGGTTGTAAGCAGGGCAGACAATGCCTGCCCTGAGTATTAACAGGTACAGGGGCAGCTACCCAATCACGGAGCAGCATCCTCTGCTTCCTAAGTCAAAATACGAGTAATACTAACTTTAAAGGAGAAGATGCATAGACCATTCTTTTTGTCCTCTCTTTTTAGGTACAAGTCAGATTTCAGAGTGTAATCTGAGCTATTCACCTACCTTTTCTCAAATGCCAACAGTTAACAGGTTTTGGCCCAGTTCTAGTGTTTGTTCCTCATCAGAATTTAAAATAGCCATTCTCAGAAATAAAGTTCATTGATAAGTAGGGACCTAAGAACCTCTTGTGGAAATGATTGACACAAACTTGTCTAAACGTTTTTTTTTTCTCATAACCTCAATTAAGAAGTTTGGGCTGTGTTACTAAATAGAGAAGAAGGAGCACCCCTATATGATAGCTACTCTTAGGCAACCATGGAGGCGGCATAAATTAAAACACAGTCCTGGCAAAGATCAATTCCATGCAGGACACGTCTCAGATAGTGTAATGTTTGCTTCTCTAATGCGTGTTAATATTGTCACCCAATTCCAGACTAAAAAAGAGTTTCACTGTAGCCTTTATTCGTTCTAGTAATCAGGTGAATATACATCAGCTCATGGCCATTATCATGGGTCTAGGCAGGACCTTATTTTGCTTTTGTATTAGTTTGCTAGAGTTGCCATAACAAAGCACTACAAATTTGGTGGCTTAAAGCAACAGAAATTTATTGTCTCACAGTTCTGGGGGCTAGAAATCTAAAATCAGGTCAGCAGGGCCATGTTATCTCTGAAGGCTCTAGGTGAAGATATATAGATATAGATATAGATATAGATATAGATATAGATATAGATATAGATATAGATAGATTTATTTATTTATTTATTTATTTATTTATTTATTTATTTATTTATTTTTGTCTCTTGGTGGCCTCTGGTGGTTGCCAGCAACGCTTGGCATTCCTTGTCTGTAGAGAAGTCATTTGGTCTCTGCCTCCATCGTCACACAGCACTCTTCCTGTGTGTTTCCACATTGTTTTCCTTCTGTGAATGTATGTGTCTGTGTTCCTTCTTTTCTTTTAAGAACACCAGTTATATTGGATTAAGGGCCCACCATACTTCAGTATAACTTAACTATTTCTGCAGCAATCATATTTCCAAATATAGTCACATATTGAAATTCTGGAAAGAACATTAATTTGGAGGGGGTACTATTCAACTCAATACAGTTTTGATGGTATTTTTTTATTTCATTACTATCAAGGCATTGACTGAGGCTGCAGTCTCATCTGAAGGCTCAACTGAGGACGGATCCACTTCTAGGCTTGCTTACATGGTTGTTGGCAGGAGTTAGTGCCTCATGAGCATTTAGACTGTGGGCCTGTTCCTTGCTGGGTGCTGGCCAGGGGCTTTCCTCAGTTACTTGCCACGTGGGTCTTTCTATACGGCAGTTCACAACATGACAACTGGCTTCCATCAGAGTGAGCTAGTGGGAAAGTGAGCAAGATAGAAGCCACAATATTTTTGTAAACCTAGTCTCAGGAGTGACATTTTAGCACTTTGGGTATATTCCATTCACTGGAAGCAAGTCACTAGGTCCAGCCCACATTCACAGGAAGAGAATTACAAAGGAGAGTGATTATCAGAAGGTAGAGATAATTGGGTGTCATCTCATAGGCTGCCTGATGCTTATGTTAGAATAAGAAGGTCAAAAGCAGTGAGGTTTTCTGTCTTGCTTCGCAGCTGGAAATCTGGAAAGACATAGTTTCAGAGGGGGACCTTTTTCCTTCCATCTATGTGCAATGGCTATATGAGAGCCAAAATCTATGATATGGAATAGTTAGGCCGAGAGAAGGCTGGAGCTAGCACTCCTGTGTCTGCCTCTGCTGCTAGGTGGGTTAGCACTGACCTAGGATTCCTCCATTGCCAGCAGCCCTGCCAAAAGGCTTCTGTGATGAAGGGGAAAGTGACATCTGTTTCTCTGAGTCCACGGTGCTGATATTCTACCTAGAGGGGAGATAGAGAATATTGATGAGATTCATCGAGATGGGTCTAACCATTTAGGGCTAAAGTGGGGACAACGTGAGTAAGGGACCAAGCCCTGATCAAGCCAAGTGAATGGATCCTAAGTTTCTCTACTAAAGACCTCTGCAGTGGATGCCAGCAGGGACCCCAGCACTTAGGAAAGCACAACACAGTGTCATGCAAGCCAGTGAACCCAGACGATGACCCGAACGCTTGTATGCACAGATTTAAGGCTTCGTTCTCTGCTGTTAAGCATCTCCTACCATCGTCCAGCATTGCCTGGAGAAGAAGCAGATGGAGTTGGAGATCATCTGGAGGATTAAGTGGAGTTACCCACACCTGACTGTGTATATCAGAAGAAACTGAGGCATTTCTCAAATTTAAACTTCTGCCTGTTGTACATCAGAATGGGGAAAATTAGACTAGTTATAGGATATAAATAAGCTACATTTTCTTAATGGCTTTGAGCTGTGGTGTTTATATTTGCAATGCTTGCTATATTTGGAACTGGGACTTTTCCATGCATAATTAGTTATAAAATTAGTAATATTATATATTCAGTAATTATATCTAACTGCATAATACATTGAAGGGAGTGTACACATATGTGTGTGTGTGTGTGTGTGTGTGTGTGTGTGTGTGTGTGTATATATCTCCTATTAGAAGGTAATTTTTTCTATGAGAAAATTGTAGAGTGTGTGTGTGTAGGTGTGTAGGTGCAGGTTATAGTATTAACTAACATAAGTAGAGTAAGCCTCACTGAGAAGATGGGACTTAAGCGAAGAGGTAAAGGAGATAAGGGAATTCGCCATGGAGAGATCTGGGGAAAGAACATTTTAGATAGAAGAAACAGCTAAGGCTCTAAGACAGGGATCACTTTATATATATAATGATATATAATATAATATTTACAAGACAGTATATATATATACGTATATATACATATATGTGTATATATATATACATGTATATGTATGTGTGTGTGTGTGTGTGTGTGTATATATATATATATATATATATATATATATATATATACACACACACACATATATATACATAAAACATCACTAAACATGCTCCAGCCACAAATAACTGTGATCTCTTGGGTCTAGTGTTAGGGATAACAGTGTAGACCTACAAGGCTTACAGAAAGACAAACGTGAAAAAATAAAACTTTGTGTAGTCTCTCTGATAACAGTGGGTTATTTACAATACAGAATTGATAGTTCAATGAAGAATAATGTTGACTGTGATACCTGGCTTGGAGGGAAAATGTCTTAGTCAGAATAGGCTAGGTAGATCTGCACTAAAACCAAATCTTGAAATCTCAGTGGCTCATTGCAGAAAACATTTTTGTTCTTCATACAAAAGAGATGCTTCCATCTCACCAACACAGCTCTCTTGAAATAATGCTCAGGGATTGAGGCTGTTTCCATTTTATGGCTTTGCCATCTTGCTGTGGATCTTCCATGAGCTTTCCAGAGCAAAGGAATAGAGTTCTTGGAAAATCACACTGTTCCTTTACCCTTAGGCCCAGAAGTGACTCATGTCACTTATGCTTAAGTTCACTGGCCGGAACCAGTCACACGTCCCAGTGTAACCACAAGGGTCATTGAGAAATGCAGTCTTCTGTGTGCTAGGGAAAAGGAAAAGGAACAGGGCCTAGTAAAAACAGAACTGTCTCTCATACAGGAGGGAAGAAATCAGCCAGGCAGCTTAACCTTGAGTTAGGTCCTGAATGGAAGCAATTTTAACCAGCTCTAAAGAGGTGGTTCTTGATAATTAAAGTGGGTTTTTTGTTCTTGTTTCATTTGGTTTTTTAAAGTTTTTCATGTATCTCAATTTCTTCTTCCTCTAATTCTAATGATGTCTTTTGGTCATTAATGGCTTATTTTCCCTCTCTTAAAGGAACTAAGCCCATAATACACAATCAACAAATACACAAACTTATTAAATTAAGAGATGGCAACTTTGAACTCAATCAGCCCTGACATTTGTTAGTTTTACTAAAGATTTAGTGAGGAAAGAGATAAAAGAATAAGTGAGTAGAAAGTTCCACTAATAGCTAACAATTTATCCATCTTTCATCTTCCTCCAAAGTAGCCATAATTAAGGGCTGATGATGTCATCATCTGTAATAATACCTCTATTTGTATCTCCCTTTCAACTTTGCAAAGTGTGCTCCATCTGCTATCTCACTACATCTTCACATCATGCAGAGACAGCAAGGCAGGCATTGTCCCCATTCTGCAGATTAGGAAATGAGATGCTGCGATGTTAAGTGAGCTGCCTAAGATCTGCAACCGGTCCTTATGTTGTCACTGGGACCCAGATCGCCTAACTTCCTGTCCTGTGCTTTTCCCCTAGAACTTAAGAGGTCCTTGACAAATGGAACTCATTCCTATAAGCAAGATAAGTCTACTTTTTAATTTACTTAACATGGAGAAATCCTAGTTGGCCATTATAATGCAATAAGAGCATAATTTTCAAAAACCCTCATCCAGTGGTGTGCAGTTTTATGAACTCTTCTGAAAGTGAGTGGGTTATAAGGCTTAGCTGTACAGAGGCATGTGCTCAGGGGTCGGGAAAGCTGTTTTGTGAAGGGCCAGATAGTGAGTTGTTAAGCTTTGCAGCTGTATGATCTTTGTTGCATCTCCTCCTCCTCCTCCTCGTCCTCCTCCTCCTCCTCCTCGTCCTCCTCCTCCTCCTCCTCCTATTTCAGTAGTGACTGTAGCTTACAGGCTGTTCAGAAATAGGCCACAGGTTGTGCCACAGGCCCTGCGTTAGGACACTGCTTGTCCACAGCAGATAAGACAGTGATCACACCACTGACTGCGTAGCATACATTTGTTGCTGCCTCCTGCAGGCATTCCATCTGCTTTGGATTACCTGCTTGCCAGTTTTTCTTAAGGCCACAAATTGCTCACCTTCAGGTGAGATATACCCCTTTTGTCTCTGAATTTCTTGTCCTGCCAGTTGCTGTGCCGTGTCTCCCTTCTGGCACGTGGCTGGATCTGTGACTTGGTATCGTGCATTTATTTTTGAGCTCTCCTTGCAGTTGTGAGCCATGGGGCATGACGCTCCCTTTCTTCTCTAGATAACTGCACATCTGCTGCCTCTTTTCTCATGTTGGGCCTCTCCAAAGTGCCCTTCCCACCTCATTTTATGAAGTTCCCCTCTTCTTATCCTGTTTGTTACCTCTTGTGAACGCCTGTGAGGGTGGAGGTTGGGGTATCTAGGAGGTCAGTCAGGGGCATCAATTGTGAAAGGCCAGGGAGCCTCCCCGAGCCTCGTTTGTTGGTTCCCTCCCGGAGCCCTGGCAGTGGCCGTGGGCAAGGGCAGTGCTGGAGGCCCGGAGGTCACTACTCTCAGGAGATCGAAGCCTGCCTGTCAGAGATGCGTGAGCTGTGTTAGCGCTCCACTGTTCTGCGATGGAGATCAGTCACTTTTTATAAGTTTCTCCTAGTGACTTGTGTGTGTGTGTGTGTGTGTGTGTGTGTGTGTGTGTGTGGCTAATACGTGTTTTGTTTTGTTCTTTAAATTAAAGTTTATTGGGGCGACAATTGTTAGTAAAGTTACATACATTTCAGGTGTACAATTCTGTAACACATTGTCTATATCTCACATTGTGTGTTCACCACCCAGAGTCAGTTCTCTTTCCATCACCATATATTAGACCCCGTTGACCCTCTTCTCGAGCTGCCCTTGCCACTTAGCCTCTGGTAACCCCTAAACTATTCTGTGTCTATGAGTTTTTGTTCTTTCAATTGTTTGTCTTGTTCTTTTGTTGTTTTTGGTTTATATACCACATGTCAGTGAAATAATATGGTTCTCGACTTTCTCTGACTTATTTCATTTAGCATTATAATCTCAAGATCCATCCATGTTGTCACAAATGGTCCTATTTCATCTTTTCTTACCACGAATAGTATTCCATTGTGTATATATACCACAACTTCTTTTGTCCATTCATTTATCCAAGGAAATTTTGGTTATTTCCAGGTCTTGGCCACCGTAGAAAGCTGCAATAAACATTGGAGCACACTTATCTTTATGGATTAATGTTTTCAGATTTTTGGGTAGATACCCAGGAGAGGGATTGCTGGGTCATACGGAAATTCTATTCATAATTTTTTGAGGAACCTCCACACTGCTTTCCATCATGGCTGCACCAATCTGCATTCCCACCAACAGTGTATGAGGGTTCCTTTTTCTCCACAGCCTCTCCAGCACTTGTTACTATTTGTCTTGTTGGTGATAGCCATTCTAATTGGGGTGAGGTGATATCTCATTGTGGTTTTTATTTGCATTTCTCTGATGATTAGTGATGTTGAGCATTTTTTTATATGTCTATTGGCCATTTTTATGTCCTCTTTGGAGAAATGTCTCTTTAGGTCCTCTGCCCATTTTTCAATTGGGTTGTTTGGTTTTTTGTTGTTGAGTTGCATGAGTTTCTTGTATATTTTGGATATTAGCCCCTTATCAGAAGCACTGTTTGCAGAAATCTTCTCCCATTCAGTTGGTTGCCTCTTTATTTTGTCAATGGTTTCTTTTGCTGTGCAGAAGCTTTTAAGTTTGATATAGTCCCATTCATTTATTTTAGCTTTGACTTCCATTGCCTTTGGAGTCAAATTCATAAAATGCTCTTTGAACGCAAGGTCCATAAGTTTAGTGCCTATGTTTTCTTCTATGCAGTTTATTGTTTCAGGTCTTATGCTTAAGTCTTTGATCCATTTTGAATTAATTTTGGTACATGGTGACAGATAGCAGTCCAGTTTCATTCTTTTGCACATGGCTTTCCAATTCTGCCAGCACCATATATCGAAGAGGCTGTCTTTACTCCATTGTATTGTTTTTGCTTTTTTGTCAAAAATTATCTGTCCTTATTTATGTGGGTTTATTTTTGGGTTCTCAGTTCTATTCCATTGGTCTATGTGTCTGTTTTTCTGCCAATACCATGCTGTTTTGATTATTGTTGCCCTGTAGTACAAGCTAAAGGCAGGGAGTGTGATACCTCCAGCCTTGTTCTTTATTCTTAAGATTGCTTTGGCTATTCGGGGTCTTTTGTGGTTCCATACAAATCTGATGATTTTTGTTCTATTTCTTTAAAAAATGCCATTGGGGTTTTGATGGGGATTGCATTAAATCTGTATATTGCTTTGGGTAATATGGCCATTTTAACTCTGTTGATTCTTCTAATCCATGAGCATGGAAAGTCTTTCCATTTCTTTGTGTCTTCAAGTTCTTTTAAAAATGTCATGTAGTTTTCAGCATATAGGTCTTTCACATCCTTGGTTAACTTTATTCCTAGGTATTTTATTCTTTTTGTTGCAATTGCAAAAGGAATTTTTTTTAAAATTTCTTTTTCTGAGATTTCATTGTTAGTATATAGAAATGCAATGGACTTTTGTATGTTGATTTTGTAGCCGGCAACTGTACTGTATTCATTTATTATTTCTAATAGCTTTTTGATGGAGTCTTTAGGGTTTTCTCTATATAGTATCATGTCTTCTGCAAAGAGTGACAGCTGAACTTCTTCGTTCCCAAGTGGATCCCTTTTATTTCTTTGTCTTGCCTGATTGTTCTGGCAAGGACTTCCAATACTATGTTGAAAAGCAGAGGTGATAGGGGACAGCACTGTCGTGTTCCTGAATGTAGAGCAAAGGGCTTCAGTTTTTCACCATTAATTATGATATTAGCTGAAGGTTTGTCATATATGGCCTTTATTATGTTAAGATATTTTCCTTGTATAAGATATTTTCCGTCCTCCTATTTTATTAAGTGTTTTAATCATAAATGGATGTTGTATCTTGTCAAATGCTTTTTCTGCATCAATTGATATAATCATATGATTCTTGTCCTTTATTTTGTTTATATGATGTATCACATTGATGGATTTGCTTATGTTGAACCATCCTTGTGCCCCTGGGATGAACCCCTCTTGATCGTGATGAATAATCTTTTTAATGTATTGTTTGCATTTGATTTGCTAGACTTTTTGTTGAGGATTTTTGCATCTGTATTCATCAGAGATATTGGTCCTTACCAAGTTTTGGTATCAGGGTAATGTTGGCCTCATAAAATGAGTTAGGGAGTATTGTCTCTTCTTCAATTTTTTTGGAAGAGTTTGAGCAGGATTGGTATTAGATCCTCTTTGAAGTTTTGGTAGAATTCACTAGTGAAGCCATCTGGTCCTGGACTTTTGCTTTTGGGAAGGTTTCAGATGACTGATTTAGTTTCTTTACTGGTGATCGGTCTATTTAGATTTTCCAGTTCTTCATGATTCAGCCTAGGAAGGCTATATGTTTCTAAGAACTCGTCCGTTTCTTCTAGGTTATTAAATTTGGTGGCATATAGTTCTTCATAGTATTCTTGGATGATCGTTTGTATTTCTGTGGCATCCGTGATACATCCGCTCTTTCATTTCTGATTTTATTAGTCTTTTCTCTTTTTATCTTAGTGAGTCTAGCCAAGGGTTTGTCAGTTTTATTAAATCTTTTCAAAGAACCAGCTCTTTGTTACATCAATTTTTTCTATTGTCTTTTTGTTGTCTATTTTATTTAATTCTGCTCTGATTTTTATTATTTCCTTTCTTCTGCTGACCGTGGGTTTCATTTGTTCTTCTTTTTCTAGTTAAGGTGTAACATGAGGTTATTTATTTGGGAGTTTTCTTGTTTCTTGATATAGGCCTGTAATGATATAAGTTTTCCTCTTAAAACTGCTTTCGCTGCATCCCAAAAATTTTGGTAGGATGTATTTTCATTGTCATTTGTTTCTATGTATCTTTTGATCTCTCCTCTAATTTCTTCTTTGACCCAGTTGTTCTTTAAAAGTATGTTGTTTAATCTTCATGTATTTGTGGTTTTTCGTGCTTTCTTTTTGCATTGATATCCAATTTCAAAGCCTTGTGATCAGAAAATATGCTTGGTATGATTTAAATCTCCTTAAATTTGCTGAGGCTAGTTTTATGTCCCAATATATGGTTTGTCCTTGAGAATGACCCATGTACACTAGCAAAAAACGTATAGTCTGATGTTTTAGGATGAAGTGCTCTATAAATATCGTTTATGTCCATTTCATCTAATGTATCAGTTAGGGCTGCTATTTCTTTACTTATTTGGATGGTCTATCCATAGCTGTCAATGATGTTTTTAGATCCCCTACTATAAATGTGTTTTGGTCAATTTCTCCCTTTAGTTCTGTTAGTAGTTGCTTGGTATATTTTGGTTCTCCCTGATTGGGGGCATAAATATCGATGACTGTTATGTCTTCTTATTGTATAGTCCCCTTTACCATTATGAAATGTCCATCTTTGTCTCTTGTTACCTTTTTTATCCTGGCATCTGTTTCATCTGATATCAGTATGGATATACCTGATTTTCTCTGGATACCATTTGCTTGGAGTGTCAATTTCCACTGCTTCACTTTGAGTCTATGTTTGTCATTGTAGCTGAGATGTATCTCTTGGAGGCAGTATATGGTTGGGTTTAGTTTTTTGATCCAATCTGCTACTCTGCCTTTTTATTGGTGAGTTCAGTCTATTTTCATTTAGGGTGATTATTGATATGTGAGGATTTCCTATCATTCTATCTTTAGTTTTCTGCTAAGACTGTCTCCATTGTTTCTTTGCCTTTTTGTTGTTGTCTATTATTTCTGTGTAGTGGTAGTCTATGATTTTCCCCTCTGTTTTCTCTCTCTCTCTTTTAAAGATTTTATTGGAGAAGGGGAACAGGACTTTATTGGGGAACAGTGTGTACTTCCAGGACTTTTTTCCAAGTCAACTTGTTGTCCTTTCAATCTTAGTTGTGGAGGGTGCCATTCAGCTTCAAGTTGTTGTCCTTTCAGTCTTAGTTGTGAAGAGTGCAGCTCAGCTCCAGGTCCAGTTGCCATTACTAGTTGCAGGGGGCGCAACCCACCATCCCTTGCGGGAGTCGAACTGGCAACCTTGTGGTTGAGAGGACGCACTCCAACCAACTGAGCCATCAGGGAGGCATCTCAGCTCAAGGTGCCGTGTTCAATCTTAGTTGCAGGGGGCGGAGCCCACCATCCCTTGCTAGACTCCAGGAGTTGAACCGGCAACCTTGTGGTTGAGAGCCCACTGGCCCATGTGGGAATCGAACCGGCAGCCTTCGGAGTTAGGAGCACGGAGCTCCAACCGCTGGAGCCACCGGGCCGGCCCAGGAACGTACATTTTTGAAGCAGATAGATTCATACACCAGCTGTTCAAATGCAGAATAAATACAAATCTACAACTTTTCAAGGGGATGCCACAGGGGCATGGGAGAGATTCTTAATTCTTCAGGGGGAAGGGACAGCTAGGAAAGATATCAGAAAGGAAATGATGTCTGAGCGGAGTAGAAGAAGAGAATGAGGAAGATGTCAAGGCTGAGGGGATAATGTGCACAGAGGTGTAGTAGGTAGTAACGTGACCAGGCATTACCCAGAGCATAATGTGACTTCACGTGTGGTGTCTAGGAAGGAGGGGCCATAAGGTGCGAACGTAGAAATGTGCCGGAAAGTACTCTGTGCTGTGGTATAAAGTGTGTTAATCCTGGAGGCAGTGGTGACTAAGTGTGGCAAAGCAGTGGCGCCGGAGGTGGGTGTTTTTGAAAGATCTCTTAGGCTGCATTGTGGAGGTTGGACTGATGAAATCTAAGATTGCAGCAGGAGGTGATTGTGGTTGTTCTGCAAAAGATGGTAAATATCAGAGTTAGGACAATAACAGAGTGGGTGGCAAAAGGGAACAGGTTTAAAAAATTATTAGGAAACAACAGCACTCGATAACTGATTATGAATGTGAAATAAGGAAAGATCCAGAACAATTTCCAAGTTAATGGCTTGGAAGTTGGGAAATGTTGTCCAACAATACTGGAAACACTGAGAGAGGAGCAGGGAGGAAATTAGGAGGCCAGATGATTCATTCCATTTCAGGCATGCCAGATCTGAAAATCTCCTGGGATGTCCACGTGAAGGTGTTGGTGTACAGTAGGAAAAGCTGGGTTGAAGGTCAGGAGCAGTGACTCAGCGGGAGATGCTTGGGAAACATCAGTAACTAGTTATTGGTCGAGGCCATGGGTTTAGATGTGATTGTCCTAGGAGAATTTGGAGCTTGAGAAGTAAACAGGAGCAAAAAAAACCCCAAGGAATGCCACCTTATTAAGATGCCTGATGAAGAGCCTGCAATAGCAATAAGAGATGAAGAAGGAATGGTCAGAGAAATAGGAATATAATTGGAACCATGTGCCATTACGGGAGGCAGGGGAGAAGAGAGTTTGAGTCTAGTGAGAGAAGGATGGAAAAACAATGATTTTATGTAGAAAATAGGAGATCATTTATTAGAAACAGTTCAGTAGAGTAGTGGAAGTAGAAGCTAGAATGGAGTGATTTAACCAGTGAATAATTAAAGGAGAAAATGTAAATATTGAATGTAAAGGCTTTGAAAACACTTTATTTGCAAATATATAGTAGAGTTTTATCAATGTATAATGTTAGGATAGACTTGGAACTATCCTTCAAAATAATTTACCTGTATTTAATTTACATATCTCAATGACAATAGAATCATAGGTAATAGTGTCAGTAGATTCATAATAGAACCTACAACAACCTCTTATTCTCAATACAAATCCCCTCTATAGCTCTACCCTGTTTCCCCGAAAATAAGACCTAGCCAGACAATCAGCTCTGATGCATCTTTTGGAGCAAAAATTAATATAAGACCCGGTCTTATTTTCCCATAATATAAGACCAGGTATAATACATAATACAATATAATATATAATATAATATATATAATATAATACAATATAATATATAATACTGGGTCTTACATTAATTTTTGCTCCAAAAGTCACATTAGTGCTGATTGTCAGGCTAGGTTTTATTTTCCGGGAAACACGGTATTTATCTGCTGCAGGAAATTCATTACTTAAAACAATTCCTGTCCATTTACTGAATAACTACAGTTATTAGAGGCCCTATTAGGATTTTCTGTTTTTATGTCCTGGGCCGCTTCTTAGCCCTGGACAGTTCACAGACCTTCTTTTCTTGCCAGCAGGAAGACAGACACACTTGGCCTCTGTCACCAGTCACACTGTTCCCTGAGATTTTCCTATTATCCCTGCTCCTGAATTTGAAGAGCAAGAAACCATATCCTTGTCTCTCCTTTACCTGGTTTCTTCAAAGTTTATCACATACGCCCTTTGTGATTTCAAGGGTTTGGGAAACTTTTGTTAATGACTACAGAGAAGTAAACAAGATTGGAAAAATAACAAACCTGGGAAAGTGTCAGCTTCAGAGGTCATGGAGTTAAGATCTTTGGTTATGAGTGGGTGTAAGTGGGCCTTACCCATCTACGCCTATGACAGGGCTCATGAAGTCACCTGTTTCATGTATCTTCCCCCTGATTCCATGTCCTCATGTTCTTCATGACCTTTCTACCAGGAAGATTTGAAGGGGACGTGATGACAGACCAAGAGGCCTCCCTTTGTCATGGCTCTGAGAACCAACAGGCTAAATGATCCCCATTCCATGGGCCTCAGCCCTCAAAGAAATGGTCACCTTTATGTATTACCTCACAGTTGTTTTCCACTTAGAGCTGAAATAGAAATCCTAATTCTAAAATACAAATATTTTCCATCCTTCCCAGTCCAATCTCATTTGTTAACTTGACATTCTTTTTTATGATCTGTAAGTCATTGGTTTAAACATAGACTGGAGCAGAACCAAGGAAAGAGGCCTTTGGAGACCATCTTTTGTGTCCTAATCAATCCACTAACTAATGTTCTTTAGGAGGAATCATTCAAACACCCATTTAACTGTTTTTTAATTCAGTTTCCATTGTATCATTGTGTTCGTTAAGTAGTATGAGAAATGCTTTGCTGAAATTCAGATGTACTGCGATGAGAGAGGATGGTATAGTGGTTACAGGTATAGGATCTGGAGCCAGACCTACTGGGTTTTTTTTGTTGTTGTTTTTTTAATTTATTTTTTAAATTTATTGGGGTGACAATTGTTAGTAAAATTACATAGATTTCAGGAGTACAATTCTGTATTATATCATCTATAAATCCCATTGTGTGTTCACCACCCAGAGTCAGTTCTCCTTCAAAGGCAATGGAAGTAAAAGCTAAAATAAACGAATGGGACTATATGAAACTTAAAAGCTTCTGCACAGCAAAAGAAACCATCGACAAAATAAAGAGGCCACCAACTGAATGGGAGAAGATTTTTGCAAACAGTGCCTCCGATAAGGGGCTAATATCCAGAATATACAAGGAACTCATGCAACTCAACAACAAAAAAACAAACAACCCAATTGAAAAATGGGCAGAGGACTTGAAGAGACATTTCTCCAAAGAGGACATACAAATGGCAAATAGACATATGAGAAAATGCTCAACATCACTAATCATCAGAGAAATGCAAATACAAACCACAATGAGATATCACCTCACCCCAGTCAGAATGGCTATCATCAACAAGACAAATAGTAACAAGGGTTGGAGAGGCTGTGGAGAAAAAGGAACCCTCATACACTGTTGGTGGGAATGCAGACTGGTGCAGCCGTTAGGGAAGGCAGTGTGGAGGTTCCTCAAAAAATTACGAATAGAATTACCATATGACCCAGCAATCCCTCTCCTGGGTATCTACCCAAAGAATCTGAAAACATTTATACATAAAGACACGTGTGCTCCAGTGTTCACTGCAGCTTTGTTTACAGTGGCCAAGACATGGAAACAGACCTACTGGTTTTGAATCCTAGCTCTTCAGTTTACTAGCTCTGAGATCATGTGCAGGTTACTTCAACTCTCCATGTTTCAGCTTTATTATATACAAAAGGAGGAAATATTGATGTCTCAGAGTTTTCTCATAGGGTTTTCATGAGGATTAAATAAAATAATCCCCATAAAGCACTAGATAGCAAGTAACCAATAAGTGTTAGCTTTTAAAAACATATAATGGTAACTCTCAACTGGGGCAGGGGAGAACATTGAATAATCAGAATCTCCATGTAGGTGATGGGACAGGAAATATACTTCAGAAAAAAGCTCCAGTTTACTCTAACACATCACTCCAACATCTTGGTTAAGAGTCAGTGGTATTTAATTTTCCTCTTTTCAGCTGTACAGCCATGCGCCGCATAATGACATTTTCACCTGTTGGTTGATGGTGGACCACATATACGACTGTGGTTCCATAAGGTTATAATGGATTATAACCAAAAACTTATTTGCAAGGTTGAAAGGAAAGGCTGGACCTGATTACGATGTTGAATTTATTGCTAGCTCTGGGTCGTTTAAATAGCCAAGGAGGCTCAGCACGCTGCTCATGCACTGTGTATGGGTGGGTGGCTAGGGCCAGGAGGTGGCAAGGGAGCCAGGGGAGAGGGCTGGGAAGGTCAGGAGCCCAGGAGCCCATTCCTGTGTGCAGGTGCGCACACACACACACACACACACACACACACACACTTCTCTCTATTTCTCTTTATCTCTCTTTCCTCCCTGTCCCCACCCCTCACTCTGTTCCCTATCCCCTTTCTCTCTTCTCCCCCATCCCTTTAATTCATTTTCATATCCAGCTTTGTCTCTTTGGGTCTCCCCTTTCTTCCTTCCCATTCCCCCTTACTCCTTCCCTCCTCCTGAAGTTTACTCTCCCTCTGAGGGCACCTCCCTCCACAGCCCTCCCTCTGCCCCCCAGTGTGCACACACACATACTTTTATATCCTATTTTTGCTCTACCTTTTTTTATGTTTAGGTATCTTTAGATACACAAATACCATGTGTTAAATTACTAACAGTATTCAGTACAGTAGCATGCTGTATATATTTGTAGCCTAGGAGCAACAGGCTGTACCATATAGCCCAGGTGTGTAGTAACATATGCCATCTAGGTATATGTTAGTAGGCTCTGTGATGGTCACATAATAACAAAATCACCTAACAACGCGTTTCTCAGAACATATCCCTGTTAAGTGACACGTCTGTATTATCACTAAAAATAAAAAGAAATCTGACTTAATCTGTTATAGGCTGAATTGTATCCCCCCACCCCCCAATTCCTTTGTTGAAGTCTTAATCCCCAGTGCCTAAGAACATGATTATATTTGGAGATAGGGTCTTTAAAGAGGTGATTAAGTTAAAATTAAGTCATCAAGATGGGCCCTAATCTGATATGACTGGTATCCTTAGAAGTGGAAATTTAAAGACAGGTAAAAAGGGAGAACCATATAAAGACATAGGGAGAAAAGGTGGCTGTGTTAAGCCAAGGAGAGAGGCCTCAGATTTCTAGTCTCCAGAATTGTGAGAAAATACATTTCTGTTGAGTCACCCAGTCTGTGGTACTCTGTTATGGCAGCCCTAGCAAACTAATACCGTGTTTCCCCAAAAATAAGATCTAGCCAGACAATCAGCTCTAATGCGTCTTTTGGAGCAAAAATTAATGTAAGACCTGGTCTTATTTTACTTTAATATAAGACCGGGTCTTATAATATCATATCATATCATATATCATATCTTATATCATATCATATCATATCATATCATACCAGGACTTATATTAATTTTTGCTCCAAAAGATGCATTAGAGCTGATTGTCCAGCTAGGTCTTATTTTCGGGGAAACACAGTACATAATCTAATTGACTCCACTTCATGCCTAGGGCATTTTAAAGGATTTCCAAGCCAATCTTTGTTAATCCCATCTAGAATTGTGTCTAGAATCAATAACTCAGTTTATGGCATGTGATTTTCAAGATCTATTTTCTTTACCCATTTAAAGATTGGGTATGTACATCTATACAGCTTTTCAGCACTTCCCTTGTCCACCACAAATCACTAATACAAGCTCTTTTTCTATCCCGGATGTAATCTGTATGGGTAATGAGATTCAAGCTCATTTAGAGTAATTATATACTCTCTTTTTATCCCTTACCCAATCTCAGGCTTCAGTTGCCTCTTCACAAGTGTGTTCCCTCTTCCCAGTCAGTCATGTTCATAAAGATAATAAAAGCAAATTATTAATAGAATGTGAGCAAGTCCATCTTCTTGCTGTCATTTTTTACAAGCAATGGGTTTATGGAATTCTTGTTCTTGTTCTGAATATATTTAGTGTTGTGGTCCTTTGAATTCTTGTTAGCTTTATGTTAATCTGGGCTTTATTCTGTCTACCCTGTTATAACAGGTTGTCAGCACCCTTCTGTATTTTTCTGGACTGTGCCTCCCTGGCTGTCCTTCATATGATGGAAACATTGAACTTAGAGTCAAAACATTAAGGTATCATCTATTGCTTGTGACTTGGGTCAAGTTGCTTAATCTGAGGTCTTTTTTTGTTTGTTTTTTGTTTTTTACTGTAAAACATAGCTAAAAAATACTGTGTTTTATAAGGGAAGCCATTATAGAATTATGGTTTAATTATATAATATATGAAAGGCACTGTAAATTACATATTTCATATATATGTATATATAAAACTTTATTACAATTATTTTTAGACATAGCCTTTCAGTTCTGAGTTTAAGACATATTTATGATATCTCATCAGTCTCTTAATTACTTATTTTTCATTTTTATTTATTTTTTAACAAACTCTCATTTTACAAAATTCAAAGCATAAAAAAGAGTACATAGTGAAAAGTCTCTTTCCTCCTCCTCAGTCTCCCAGCACTTAGTGCCCCTTTTTGGGAGAAACCCATATTTCTTAATGGATGCTTCCAGAAATATTCTATGTATATTCATACTTTTTCTCCCTTCCCCTCTTTTTTTTACTCAAATACTGACATCGTATGAATTCCTTCCCTATACTACCATCTTTTCTTTCTCATAGTGCCACAGTTTCTTTGCTGGGAATTTCCTCTCCTCACTGAGTCATCTACCCGTCTAAATTCTCTTATTTGGGATCAGAGGTTTCTTTTCTCTTAGTTTTAAGAACTATCCTTAAATAGTCTCTAGTGCACACCTAACTTTGCATAGTATTGTGACAAGTTACTTTCCCTCTAATCTTTAATGGAAAAAGAAATTACCATTTTTGGCAGCAAGAAATATATTTCGGTTCTTGCAAACCAAATATAAGATCTAGGTTTGTATAGAGGTTGTGTTTTAATGTTTTCATGAAAGGCTTCATAGCACAGTGGAAAGAGGGCCTGAATTTAATTAAGTCAGCCAGACCTAAGACCTAGCTCTGCAGCTTTTAAACTGTTGGACACTGGGTAAGTTCCTGAACTTCATCTCACAGAGTCTATCCATTTCCACATTGAAAAGTGGAACTAATAAAAAATTACCTCAAAGATTAAATTACATAATGTTTATGTAGTGCCAGGTATATCGTACTTGCTTCATAAATATTGATCCTAATACTGCTTTACACGTATTGCATAATTTTCTCTTTTATAATTGAGAATATTCCAAATCGTAATCAATAAATATTTCTTGCTTACCTACATTTTAGGGCACTGCCGTAGATGGTAAAGATACAAAATGAGAAGTATATATATATATCCCACCCCTCCTTCAAGGTGATTATAACTTAATTCGGGAGGCAAAACATATCCAAAATACAATAAGTGGCAGAACGTGACTGTGCTTAGACTAGGAATAAATAATTTTATGAGAAAAAATAGAAAGAAAAGACTTTAACATGAAGGAATAAGAGATGAAACCATGTGCTAAATACAAAATACTGTGTTACAATATCTAGTGCTGTTATTCCAAAATTATGAGTAGCTCAATATTTAGAGGAGAAGGCAGTGAATAGAAAACCAGTGCAATGAAAACAACGATTTATGCAGTTTTATTTTGTTGTTTTAAATAAGGAGTATGCTCTGAATTCCTGTCATCCTAGAACAAAATTAATTCCCTTTCAACAAGAACTATTTCGTTTTATTCTATTATATAGAATGTAGGAAATTTGCTAAAAGGTACAGCTTAAATTTGAAGACTTTATTTATTCCCTCTCGTTTGAATTCATTATAGTAAATACAAGACATTAGACTAACAGTCAGTGGAAACTCATTTCTTGTTGACATACTGGTAGCTGCACTTCTGTAAACTCTCCTTATTGAAGTTATTTGTCCAGGGTCTTTAAAAAAGCAGCAGCAGCAACAACAACAAAAACAGCTCATGACTCAGATTGTACTTACTAAAACAAGAAGCAAATAAAGCTGCCTTGATTACATTCATGAGGTAATTCAGTCAAACTATACTGCAGGAAACCTGGACTACAATAGCTCAAATCTCAGTGTAGCGGGATAATCAGGGTAGAGAATTTATTGTGGGGGCGATTAAAAATTGCATCAGAGAAATAATGATCCGTCCTTTAATTACTTTCCTTTGTAGTGAGCTTAAGTCAATATCAACTGTTTGTTTTATTCAAGCTCCTTTATTTTTCTTTTTTTAAAGAACACATTGCGTGACTATGTAAGTACAAGAACCAAGAGAAACTCATAAGCATTTGGCAGGTAAGGTAGAAAGCACTATAAAAGTGACATACATTTGGTCCCTGCAAAGAAAGCCTTGTGCTGTGGCAAAAACTTAACAGGCCATCGAGAATAAGAGTCACAGTGAGATTATTATCTTTTCCCCCCATTTTTATTGAAAATATGGTAAAATTGTGATAAATATTTGAGAATGGAGAAAGTTTGAGATTATGTATGCATTGGTGTTTCTAAGTGAATTTTCTGAGTGTCCCTTTGAATGCAGCTGTGTAGAAGAGTAACCTAATTAGTTGACACTTTTAATCTTTCTCTGGGCTCTCATTGTTAGTGCCAAGTGTTATTACTATTACTATTTTATTTTTTGCCAAGGAAAATGAGGAAATGAGTATAGCTTTTTAAAAACAAAGGATGCTCCAGAAGCAAACCCAAAGATCCCATCCCATGCCAAATTGGAAAGAACATATGGATGTGAAAGAAAACAACTTTGAGGGTGGCCTGTGCTGAGAGCACATCTTGTGATCTGCTAGGGACATTGCACCTGGTTCCCAACACGGATGCCACAGACAAATAAAACCACATACTTCATTTGGGTGTGGCATCATACTGAGGCAAAGGCTCCTTTAAATTAGATTCCTTTGAATGCTTAAATTTATACATGACTTGAAAGGCAATCCAGAAACAGTCTAGGTGTTTATTCTAATGACATAAGGGACTTAATTCCTCCTTGGGATGGCAGGAATTGTGTCATAGACCTTCTTTAAAGATTGTGTCTCTGCACTGGGGAAGCCACTCTGTCACCAACAGTGGTGAAATAGCTCTGAAAAGAGTTATGCTGCCATGTTGCTAAATCGTGTAGTCCTGCCTCCTCCCAGCCGATGCTAAAGTTACACAAGGGATTTGTCTCGTGAGTCTGTAGCCTCCGTAAACCAATCGGTAGGTAGCGTAGTGAACAACTAAGATCATTGGCACCGGGGAGAGACAGTTTGGGATTGAGTCCTGGCTTTGCCACATACTCACTACGTGGCTTAACCACACTCCGTGCTTCAGTTTCCACATCACTGCCTTTCTCATTATGTTGTTATGAAGATTAAATAAAATAATATAGCAAAAGTGCTAAAATAACTGGCGTTTAGTAAGCACTCATTAAATTCAGGCATTATTGTTATTGCTATATAATAAAGACTATGAAATCATATTTCATTTAAATATTCAGAGAATGAGGTATTTTATAAATGATCAAGAATTAAATGGAAACTTCTTTTTGTCAAAATCCTTGTAAATATTACTGCAATTCTTATAGAAATATATACTCATGACATTTCCTAAAACTAGTATAGTAAAAATAATGTAATATCTGATGATAATCCTGCAATGTCTCTGGATATCCTTTTGAACATGATTTATCATTGTAAAGAAATGAAACAGGTATAGGAATTTGGAGTTAATATACTCGTACATTGACCCAAGTAATCCCCTTGAAGAATTAAAAATTTTTTAATATATATCTTATATGAGTTTTCCTTATACAATTTACCTTTCAAAGCAGAAAACCAGACACAAGTCCAACTGGATGGTTCCAGTTAGTTGGTTATATTGCTCAATGAAATTTCACTGTTTTTCTAAAATTGTTCATACTTTCTTGAATATTCACATCCTTGGAATATGGGGTTTTGGATACATTTCTCAAAAACTGATACTTAAGTTGTTGTTGTTTGAGTATAAATTCCTGTATAAAAGATGGAGGCTTATAAGGCACAGCCAAGATACATATATTCAGAAATTTAAATACCTATTTGATAAGTTAAAGTTTCAACCAAAAAGCTAGATAAGTAATATAAGAACGATGACATAACTATAGACCCATAGGATTTAAAAATGATAAGGGAACACTATCCACGATTCTTTGCTAACCTATTTGAAAAACTTTATGAAATATGTAATTTTTCTAGGAAATTTATAAATTGTAAAAAAAAGGAAACAGGGAGAAGTTAAAGCAACAAAGAAACAAATAACCGCAAAAGTAATCAACAAAGTTGTCAAAGAATTGTTCCTTTTCCTGTGCCTCCCCGTAGGTCTTACAATAAATTTCTAGACAAACTTTTTAGAATAAATTATGTTTATGCTAATGAAATTACAGAGCACACATAACTATGGACGTGGTAGTTCAATCATTACATGTGGCTAGCATAATCTACTAAAGCTTGACAAAGATAGCAAGCAAATATAAAATTATAGGATACAAAATCATAAATAAAACTCCATCAGGCCATTAAAAATAGCACATATTTTAGGAATACAGTGATCGTTCAACATTAGGAAATAGTGATTCTGTATAATTGAAGAGTTGTGGTTAAACCTAAGAACAAAGATCAAAGACACAGAGAGTGCTTCTAGCCAATGAATATCATACCCCTTTAAATAAGACCCAATAGATTAACTAAACACTCCTCTCTTATATGTCAGTCCTTATTTTATTTTTTTGTGTCTTTTGGAACTTGATAAAAAACCAGGGAGCCTGCTGCTCTTCCTCTTTGTTTCAGGAGATAGTGTTAAAAACAAAATTCTTTCACAGGTACCAGCAATGTTCAAAATAAGTCCTTCAAACTCAACAGTCTTCCAGTTGTGCCTCAAATAGAGAAGCGAAGGACTGTTAACTGAAGTTCTGTTGATATTAAAAAGGTTACAAGAGCAATCTTTACCACTCACCACCTTATGTTTATGCAGCACTCTTTCCCTGAGTCCACCCTCAAGACTGAGAAGCTGTAGGCAGAGTCTCTTGGTTGAAATAAACTAAAGTGGAGTTTGAAAATTCGCTTTTTACTCATATGATTATAACAGAAAGTGTGGATTGACTTCCTTATCTCTTCAGAAAAATTCACCCCGAAACAGAGCTACAGGGAAGAAGTCCCCTCTAGCAAATCCCTTTCTGTGATGCCCTTTAGTCACTCCCCTTGGCTCCCACTTCCATCTCCCGTGACAGCTGCTCCCCTCTGTGTGGGCTCCTTGGAATAAGAGTTGATAACAGTGCTTCCCTTTAGCCAAATCTTCTTTAGGGTAGGGTCACCACTGTTCCTCACTTCCTCATACACTAAGGATTGCCAGAACCCTCTGGGAGTATGACAGCAACACAGGAAGAGAGCCATCCTTACTGTGTCGAACCCACCAGGACCATATATTACTTACAAAGGATGTCAGTAGTCTTACAAGTTGCTTGGGGAAGTAGCTCTACATGGTATTATGGGGTATCACTCATTTAACAGCTTTTTAATACTCATTTATGATGCCCAAAGGCATATTATAGATTCCCTAACTCTCTTTTAGCTTGAGGTGAGCTTTTATAGTCCCCAAAGAATATTCCTCCAAGGGTAAGGCAAGTGGTAGACCTCAGGTAACTAGAGTATTTGGCAAACAAGCCACATTCCTTTTCAGACATTCCTCCTAGGGCACAGGAACAACAAGTACTCGAAGCATAAGACAAGTCACCAGGTACCCATAGTTCCGTAGGACAGGTATGCAAAATAAATTCTTTACATGCTCTTCACAACTGTGTGCACATGCACACATGTACCCTGCAGTGTTTGCCTCTGTGTGTGTGTGTGTGTGTGTGTGTGTGTGTGTGTGTGTGTAGGTGTTGTTGTGGTAAATCCCTGAAAACCATTTACTCTCTCTCCTCCAGTACAGTTATAACTAAATCCCAAAACTAAGTCTGAGGTTTACGTCTGCAATCTAAGGCACAAGCAGCGTAATAAATGTAGGGTATGGGGACAAGAGGCCACAGAGTCTACAGAAAAAGCACTGGGCTGAGCTCTAAAAGAGGTTTAGTGTCTGTGTCGTGGATGTAATTCTGACATTGATGATTCGGTTTGCTTATCTAGAAAGCAGAAATGACTACCTACATCCAGTGGGGTCACAAATGCACTGTATTCCAAAGTGTAGAGTAAATATGCTGTCTATTTTTTCTTGTAACTGATCTGATTTCCTTCATAAGTACCTACAATGCTAGGTAGTATATGGTATTATAGACCAATTTAGTAAGCTTTTTGTGATTCAATATAAACAGTCTCATTAGATAAATTATCATACTCACTCTGATAAAATGCATAGACGCTCTTTTCCTGACTCTGCTCCCCTCAAGGGTACACTTAGGGAAGTGTCGGGACACTTAGGGAAGTGTCGGGACACTTAGGGAAGTGTGGCTCAAGTAATGTCATGGTAGAGGAAAGACCAGATCCGCATTCGCTCTGGGCTGTGACTGGACTGGAGACAGAAGTTGCCTGACCAGGCCTGTCCGTGTGTCCCTGCATAGTCCAGGGGTGTCTGCTGTTGAGGCCTGATGCATATGTATCTTGTGGGCTGGTCTCTCAGGTTGACAAGGCTTGGCCATGGTCCCAAAGAAATGGCTCTCCTCACCTCCTTTATGGTAGGGTTGTGACTCCAAACTTGTCCCTGTCAATTTTTCAACTCTTGCCTTTGGCATCACTTTGCTCCTCATCCCCAGTTTCCTTCGGGGCAACACCAATGAAAGTTCTTCATCTCGACTGCCAGATAACTGCATCCCACCCCCACTCTGAGGACATGTGGGAACTTTTGGGTTCTGTATATTAACTTGTAACTTGAAGCTAACTTATGTGTATACAAGCTGTGCCCCAAAATTAAAAAGACAGCCTGCAAGATTTCCTTTAAGCATCTTAAGTGTGAAGCGTGGCCGAAGCCCTATTTTTATAATTGCTTTCCTCAGTATGTTTCAGGCACTTTTCCTTATCTCTTGAACTTCAGTCAAGAGAGGGGGCATCAGAACAGTTTGACTCTCACTCACTTCATTTCTTCTTGCTCTTTCCATTTTTCTCACAATATTGCACTAGAAAAGGAAGGTATACCTTTCCCTCCTCCTGTAATGACAATTAAATGTAAACAGGTAGGCTCAAAATAATAGAAGCTAAAAAAGACCTGGATTAGCTAAAGTCATTTGGAGAAAGAATAACAAAGCTGGAGGCATCACACTTTCTGATTTCAAACTATATCACAAAGTTACAGTAATCAAAACAGCATGGTACTGGCATAAAAACAGACCAATGGAATAGAATGGAGAGCTCAGAAATAAACCTATGCATATGTGGTCAACTGGTCTTCAACCAGGGTGTGAGAACACACAATGAGGAAAGGATTGTTTCCTCAATAAATGATGCTGAAAAACCTGGATACCCACATGCAAAAGAATGAAATTGGACCCTTTTCTTATACCATACATAAAAATTAACTTGCAATGGTTAAATACTTAAATGTAAGATATGAACTGTAAAACTCCAAGAGGAAAACATATGGAAAAAGCTCCTTGACATTGGTCTTGGCAATGATTTTGTGGATGTGACAGCAACAGCACAGCAAACAAAAGCAAAACTAAACAAGTGGGACTACATCAAACTAAAAAGCTTCTGCACAGCAAAAGAAACAATTAAAAAAGTCAAAAGGCAACATAGTGAATGGGGAGAAAATATTTGCAAACTGTATATCCAGTGAGGGGTTAATAATAAAAATATACCAGGAACTGAAACAACTTAATAGCCAAAAAACAGATAACCCGATTTTTAAAATAGGCAAAGGGCCTGAAAAGACATTTTTGACAGAAAATACACAAATGACCAACAGGTACGAGGTCTGAAAATTAAGTTTGCAAACTTGTTGCAATGATGTTTAACCTTTTTATTTAATATCAGAGGGATTATTCATTATGAATTTATACCAACTGGACAGTTAACCAAGTTTACTATTTGGAAGTGCTGAAAAGGCTGCACGAAAAAGTTTGACAACCTGAACTTTTCACCAACAATTCATGGCTCTTGCATCACGACAATGCACCAGCTCACACGGCACTGTCTGTGAGGGAGTTTTTAGCCAGTAAACAAATAACTGTATTGGAACATCCTCCCTACTCACCTGATCTGGCCCCCAATGACTTCTTTCTTTACCCAAAGATAAAGGAAATATAGAAAGGAAGACATTTTGATGACATTCAGGACATCAAGGGTAATACGACGACAGCTCTGTTGCCCATTCCAGAAAAAGAGCCCCAAAATTGCTTTGAAGGGTGGACTGGGGCTCTGGCATCGGTGCATAGCTTCCTAAGGGGAGTACTTCGAAGGTGACCATAGTGATATTCAGTAATGAAGTGTGTAGCACTTTTTCTAGGATGAGTTAGTGAACTTAATTGTCCGACCTCATGTGTGTAAAGGTGCTTGACATCACTAATCATTAGGAAAATGCAAATCAGAACCACAATGAAATATCATCACACACCTGTTACATGGCTGTTACCAAAAAGATAAGAGATAGCAAGTTGGTGAGAATATGGAAAAAAGAAAGCCCTTGTATGCTATTGATAGGAATGTAAATGGTACAGCCATATGGGAAATAGTGTGGAGATTTCTCAAAAATTAAAAATAACACTGATATGATCCAGCAATTTCACCTCTGGGTATATCTCCAAAGGAAATGACATCACTATCTCAAAGAGATATCTAGACTCCCATATTCATTGCAGCATTATTCACAATAACCAAGATGTGGAAACAAACTAAGTGTCTATTGATGGATAGTGAAATTGTGGTATATACATATAATGGAATACTATTCAGCCATAAAAAAGGAAATCCTGCCATTTGTGACAAGATAGGTAAACCTTGAGGACATTATGCTATGTGAAATAAACCTGACACATTTATATGTGGACTCTATAAAGAGGTCAAATTTATAGAACCATAGAGCAGAACAGTGGTGGCCAAGGGCTGGGGGCTGGAGGAAGTGGGGAGATGCTGGTCAAAGAATAGAAATTTTCAGCTGTAAGGTGAGTAAGTTCTGAGGATCTAATGTCCAAGATGATGATTATAATTAATAACCATGTATTGTATACTTGAAATTTGTTAAAAGAGTAAATCTTAAATGCTGTCACCAATATACAAATACACACAAAAGGTTACAGTGTGACGTGATGAATGTTTTAATTAACTTGATTGTGGTACTCATTTCACAATACATATGTCTATTAAATCATCATGTACATGCTAAATATATATAATTTTTATTTGTTATTTATACTTCAGTAAAGCTGGAAATTAGAAGCTATTTTCTTCCATATATCTATTCCAGTGTTTTATTTTTATTTTGATACATAATAAATTGCCTCAAAACTTAGAAGCTTACAACAAAACACTTGTTTTTATTGTATTTCATGATTTCTTGGATTCAGAATTTGGGAAAAGCCCTGCTGGGCAGTTCTTGCTCTACATGATGTTATCTGGGGTAGTTCAACTGGGGCTGGAGGATAACCTTCTAGGATAATATACACAGATGGCTGAGAAGTTGAAACTAGTTTTTAGGGGCCTCTCTGCAAGCAGGGCTCCTTAGGCTTCCTACCACTATGGCGTTTGAGTTCTAAGAAACCTCTATGGCAGCTTCAGGGAAATCTCAGAATGACAGTTCATATTGATAAACAGTTAAGTCGATAAGGTTAGCCTAGATTCAAAGGAGTGGGAGAAAGGACTCTTACCTCTTGATGGGGCATGGCGTGTGCATATGGGTAGGGAAGGAATGACAGTGGTCATATTGAGAAATAAGCTACCATATGCTCCATGCAGCCATTCAGAGACTCAGTCTGGCAGTTGCTCTGCCATGTAGTTTCCAGGGTCATCTTGGGCGTTTTCTTTATCCCAGAGATCTAGAAGAAGGAGGAAGTACATGTCAGACATCTTTTAACCTGGCCTAGAAGTGACACATGAGCACTGCAGTTTACATTCCATTGGCTAGAATTTAGCCATATGGTCGCACCTGACTATAGGAAGTCTGGAAATGTAGCCCCTCAGTGGACCCAGGAAAAGGGAGGGAACAGAGGTACTGGCGAGCAGGGGTCGCCACACACTCTGTAATGAGGTCAGCCAGGCCTTGCTTTCGAGAGTATGCAGCAGGAGCTCAGATAATTAGAAAAGTCTATCTTTCCTGGCAGTGACTGACTTTCAAGCTCATTTTCTCACAATTAGGTTTTTTTTCAAAAATCTGTTTTGTTACTCAAAGCCGAGTGCTGGCCCTGAGGCAGCCTGCCACAGTAAATGGGAAACTATAGCAACAAGATTTACAGAGTATGGAAATACATTTGAAAAGACTTAAAGTTTTCCTGTCTTTATCATGTATGTTTTATATAAGGATATCTTTAAACTAAAATAAAATCATACACATTGTTTATAAGATAACTGCACACACCAGAATGTTGTTGGTTTGACAGGAAAATGTAGAATGAAGTTTTTATTTTAAAAATGGGTTTGCTCTTGAATATCAATATTAGAATCATCTCCAAATGCTCAGATACCCTAGAAGATAGAGAAGGCATCATATTCATCTTTGCGTCATATTCACTTAGGGGGCTCTCCATAGAGCATTAGTTATTTATACAATAAATATTTATTGAGCATCTACTATATTCTATGCCCTTTTTAAAATTCTGGGTGTCCATCAGGAATGACCAACTCCTTTTGTTCATGGAGGCTACATTCTATTATGTTACTTCCATTCTGGTGGGTTTATACTCCAGTAATTAGCCCAGTCTTCAAATTTATAAATACTTGCAGAATTAGTAGGAATTGAATTATTATAAAATAAAACACAAGGAGATTTTAAACTATTTAAACTTCTAAAAGAAAGGAGCATGTTGAATCTGATCAAATAAAATTTGTAAAAAAAAAAAAAGTGAAATCACTTAGCAGTTACTAATTATGCACTCAGCACTTATTGCTATAATTAATAGCTATCAGAATTACGAAAATACCCCTAGAATGAGCTCACTTCTTCCACACAGTTGCTACTCAATAACAAATTATAGTTGTTAGTAAAAGGTAGAGTGTACCACTGAAATGAATACAAGCATATTCTAGGGGAAAATATTTTAAACTTTTTTTTTAATTTTAAAAACGGTGAAATATAGACTTCAAAATTATTTTGGTAATTTAGATAATTTCCAGGAAAGTTTTAATAGCTTTATATACTTAATTACACCAATGGTTGCAACTCCTTTTGTAATCAAGCAATTGTTTTGAGAACATGAATACCAGCCAAGTTGAACAACAATAATAAAATCAGCCTGTAACTCTGTAGAGCATTTTTAACTCTGTTCTATACATTCATATGCATCTTCTCATTTTATTCAGCCACTAAGCAATTTTTAAGCAAAATAAAGCAACCGTAAATGAACTCAGATAATACTGGTTTGCAGATTGAACTATGGAAAATGAACAATTGGAAAATTAACATTGGGACACTCAGTATTATTCCATCATTGAATTTCTGTGTCACCTTGAGCAGATTTTTCAACTGTCTTCTCCTTAATCATTTACCCTTTGTTAGATGGGAAAACTTCCTCCATGGTTTTATAAAGATTAGATAATAACTATAGAGTAATTTCTGGAAAAAAGCTCTTGGCAGAAGTGCAGCTGGGATAGATAATAGTTTATCATTAACTAGCAAAATGGAATCAAACTCCAAGTCATGGGAAACAGTAAGTGCTAAGAGGTCCAGAGCATTACGTTGTGTGCAATAGGTGTGAATCAGTAAATATTAGGATGAACAAAGAGAATGTGACGCACAACGCTGGCCCCAACTTCTTGCCACAGACACATCTCCTACGTAAACCTGATACATGAGTCCTGTGGTAATCATACAGTAAGAAAACACTTGAAACTAGGCTGTCAAGCATAAGCACTTAAACTTCTTTGGGAAACAGATTAACTAAATGCACTTGTCAGAAAATGGAAGGTTTATTAACGAATTACTTATCCTACTTCTAGCCATTATTTCCAAGACCAATCAACAGCCCCAGATGGAGCTGTTGAGAACAATGCATAGCAGAGAGTTCTGTACTTCAGATCTGGAAAATTTGTCTCTGTAGTGGGTAAATCTCCAGTGTGGTTTTTCCAATAGCAGCCTTTGAAGAAAGTAGCTTAGCTCTCTTGAAGGAGATGAAGTCATTGAATCAGAAACAAGCTGGGGACATCTGACCTGAAAGTGAACTTAGGTTAGGGAGAAAAACTGTAGATTAGATCACCTGTCTGAGAGCCAACCAGGAAGTCTCCATAGAAAAAATGAAGATATGATATTATTATTATAGGGCCAGTATATTAATTGGCTTTTGTATTTATTCCAAGATAATCCCAACGAAAACATGGTAGTATCCCAAGAAGTCAGAATCCTGGGATGGTTAGTGGATACAGGTGTGTGTTGTAGGCGTGTTTTATAAAAGCGCCATGTGATTGTGTTCTTATTTAAAGATACTGGCTCACTTCCCTCTTAAAGGAATCCTATTGTGAATTCTTTTGTAAAGAGCAGAAACTTTTGGCAAGGCAAGAATTACCAACCAATTGACTTTCTTTAAATGTAATATTTATTTAAGGTGTGGTATACACTAATGAGTAATAAGAAGCCCTCTATGTAGGCAAATTTAGTTAATAAATATATATTGAACGCCTACTACATGTAAGGCATTGTGTTTGATTTGCAAAGTGGAAAAGAATGAATCAGACATCACCTCTCATTGAGCTCACAATTTAATGTGGAAGATTGTCTCTATAAAATTCATTGTGTGAGATGGAATCATACTTATATGGTTTTTGTTTGTTTGTTTGACTGTTTATTTTTGAGAAACTGTAAAATCATGAAGAGAATGCTAATGGGTAGAACTGAGAAATATTTCCTGCAGTAGAAATTTGAGGTGGACCTTAAAGAATGAGTAGGATTTTTAATAAATAAAAGAAGGAAGAAAGGGTATCTAAGGCAAAACAAAAAATCAGTACTAGCCAAACCAAGTAGTCTGAAAGCCCACTGTGTATTCTAAACTTTAGGAGTTGTCCAGGTGATAAAAGCAGGTGATACAACTCTGTGTTGAGATGTGTGAAGTCAGGGCTATGCCCACCTTCATGAGGCGCGGTCATTTCCCTTTACTACATGGATAAAGGAGGAGCAGTACATGTCCTTGAGCATTGGAATGGCCTCGTAGGATTTGTGCTTTTAAAAGGATTGAATGGAAGTGTGGTGAATGAATTGCAAAATAGAGAGTTGGTGACCAGAGTAAATGAAGTATTTATTAGGTTAATTGGATAATGTGCATGAAAACATCAAGTAAATTTATAAAGAACCACACTGAGTGTAAATTGCTACTGTTACTATTATGATCCAGGAAAGAAATGATGACTGCCTAAGTCATGGAAGTGTCAAAGGCATTGGGAAAAAGCAAATATTTGAGATACGAGGATGGACAGTTAAGTTTGCGAACTCATCCTAGAAAAAGTGCTACATACCTCATTGCTGAATATCTCTACAGTCACCTTCGAAGTACTCCCCTTGGGAAGCTATGCACCGATGTCAGTGTCTCGTCTACCCTTCAAAGCAATGTTGGAACTCTTTTTCTGGAATGGCCCTCAGAGTTGTCATTGTATTACCCTTGACTTCCTGAATGTCATCAAAATGTCTTCCTTTCAATATTTCCTTTATCTTTGGGTAAAGAAAGAAGTCATTGGGGGCCAGATCAGGTGAGCGGGGAGGGTGTTCCAATATAGTCATTTGTTTACTGATTAAAAACTCCCACACAGACAGTGCCGTGTGAGCTGGTGCATTGTCGTGATGCAAGAGCCATGAATTCTTGGCGAAAAGTTCAGGTCGTCTAACTTTTTCGTGTAGCCTTTTCAGCACTTCCAAATAGTAAACTTGGCTAACTCTTTGTCCAGTTGGTACAATTCATAATGAGTAATCCCTCAGATATCAAAAAAAGTTAGCAACATCATTGCAACAAGTTCGCAAACTTAAATGTCAGACCTCATAGTAACAAAAGTGAACATTCGTTGAGCAGATACTATGTTCAGGCCTTTTCTAAGTGCATTGCATGCATTATTTCTTTTAATCTAATCCTTCAGTCCTTCAAGAGTCATCCACTTTAAAGATCTGGGAACTGAGCAGAGAGATTAATTAGCTTTCCCAGAGGTCACATACTGGCAAATGGTGAAGTCAGGAAGTAGAATCAGGCAACCTGGCCCTAGATGTGCTCCTAGGCGTAACTGCACAGGAGGTGATGAATTTTAGATAACGAGTAAGGGATAGGGGGAGTCAAAAATGATCTTTAGTGGCTGTTCTCCAACTATCTTTTGTAATCACAAGTTTTTCAGAATGTTAATAGATGTCATACACAAAAGGGGTCCAACATCAATAAAATATTGGGATAAACAAAATAAACATTCTTCTACTGCAGGGAGACCTAAGAGCCTTTAGAAGTTTAATTTTCATTGCAGATCTCCAAGAAAGCATGATATAGTATATAGAATTTCTAAGACTTAGTTAACCATAAATCTCTTTTTTAATTGAAGCCTTTTGGGGATTAGTGTTCCTGGAACACAGTCTGGAAAATACTGTCGTAGAGGTTCTGCTTTGGACACCAGATGCAGGAGCAAGTGTTGTGGATAAAATGGTGAGTTTGGTTTGGATGTCGTGAGTGTCAGGTGACTCATGGGGATATGCACAGTGCGATGCTGTCGATTGGGGTTTTGAAAGGTAGGTCGGAGCTGGAGCTGTAGACATGCAGATCCCTCATACGTGGGTGACAGTAAAGACAAGCTTAGTGGCAAAGGCTGAGCTCACTAATGGGAAGAGTGAAAGAGACGATCAGAAACACATACCGGGTGCTGCCTACATGCAATGACAGTTACTGTTTAGTTGATATTTAAATTTGACCATATATTAAGTTATTTTTAATGGCAAGTGGTCTATTAAATTGCAGTATATCCATATGTATATTTAAGCCGAAGGTATTCTTTTAAAAATCTGTTTCTTCAGTAGAGGTATGAATTTCTTCCTTCCTCTCTCTCTTTCTTTCTTTCTTTTATAAATTTTATTGGGGAATCTTATGGAACAGTGTGTTTCTCCAGGGCCCATCATCTCCAAGTTGTTGTCCTTCAATCTTACTGTGGAGGGCACAGCTCAGCTCCAAGTCCCGTTGCCGTTTTCCATCTTTAGTTGCAGGGGGTGCAGCCCATCATCCCTTGCGGGAGTTGAACCGGCAACCTTGTTGTTGAGAGGTCTCTCTCTAACCAACTGAGCCATCCGGCCGCCCCTCCAGAAGCTCAGCTTCTGGCTGCTCATTGCCTTCAATCTAGTTGTGGAGGGCGCAGCTCACTGGCCCATGTGGGAATCGAACCGGCAACTCTAACCAACTGAGCCATCCAGCTGCCCCTGAATTTCTTAATTTGTAAAACCATTGATCTGGTTGATCTCTCTCTCTCTCCTTGGGAGAGATGGTCTTTAATTTGAACACAGCATAGCTTAACTGTAAGTGCAGTGATACGGGCCTATGTGACAAATGTCAATTGTCCATCTGGCTGCCTTATATAAATTTAAGGAAATAGTATTATTTTCCAAGTTTGAGTTTTAAATAAGGTCTCCTATTCATTTAACGCATAGCAACAGAGATTCTTTCAAACCAAATAGTTCCAGAAGGATCTATTTTAGCAGCAACATCTGTGAACCATTCTAAAGGCTTGCAATAAAAAATAATATCATATAATATCTGACCAGAAAAAACAAATGCCAAATTGGATTCCTCCCTGGAAAATGAACTTCAAATTGTGTTTTAAACCTACAGACTTTTAAGGGAAAATGTCTAAAAAAAAATCATACTTAATTCGTTGAAAGACAGATAATTTCAGGCAAATACACAATTGAATCCTTGATTTCAACACGTTGAGGACATGTTTCCAGTGTCAAGGCCAATATTAACCTAAAAAGAGATAGAACTGAGAAGAGGGAATTTTAGTAGTTTTCATTTTGTTTTTTTATTCTAACCCCTCCCCAGTTCATCGCGTACACTTTTGCTAGATAAACATACCTAAAGCACAGCTCTTGGTCCTGTAATTTCTCTGCTCAAAAGATCTTAGTGGTTCTCTACCACGTAGCTATTGAAGTCCAGCCCCATAGACACATCCGGGACCTGTAGGCCCAGGCCTTTTACGGCTTCCTGGTCTGATTTCCTATTGTTCTGCCTCTTACATAGAAGAGTCCAGCCAACTCTACTGCTTGTTTATCACATACAAACCCTGTATTCCTCCTCCTGCTCCTTTGCATGTGTTGTTTCCCCTTCTTAGATTATTTCTCACCTCACCAACTCTAGCTAGGGGTAAATGTCTTTTCTCATCTCCTATACTGTTTCATATAGAACGCTAACACATTTAACCACTTTCCAGTTTGTATTTTTGCTACATAGAAAGGCCACATGGTATGGTGGTAAGATTTGTGCAGCCTGGGGGTCAGCCAGACACTGGATTCAAATACATTTTTTTGTTTTATTAGATAATGGCCTTGGCAATTCTCTTAACCTGTCTGATCCTCAATTTCCTTACCTGAAAAATGGAGATAAAATTTCACGTGTAAGATTCTTCAGCACTCTGTTTGGCACACAGATATTGATATATATTAATTCCATTTTCAATAGATCTTCATAGTATTTTTGCTTTCTGAGTGGGTACGTACCAGCTCCACTAAAAAGACTGTCGAATCAGAGAAAAATTACCTACTTCATTAGGTTGTTAAAAGAATAAAGAGATAATGAATATAAAACATAGCATAGTTTCTGGCATAGAATAACCATAATAAATGGAAGCTCTATTATGATTATTATGATTTAGGTGTGTAAATGTCAGTAATAATGGCTTGTGTGCAATTTATCTTTGAATTTCTGCCAGTGCTTAGCAAATAGTTGGTGCTCAATGATTATTCCTGGAATGTATACTTCCATATTGTTGGGATCGGTTCTGGGAAGTAAGAAATAATAATTTGGGCAAACCGAAGATAGGTCCACTTAGTAGTTTCTGGAATTAAGTTGCATAAGCATTTGGTTAAATTTGGTACCTAATTCAACACTTAAAAGCATAAAGAGCAGAGCTCAATAGAAAAAATTTTTTAATTTCCTTTTTTAAAAAATGTGATTATCAAAAGCACAGATAACATAAAATTTACCACTTTAATCATTTTAAAAATCTACAGTTCAGTAGTATTAAGTATATTCACATTGTTGTGAAACAGATTTCCAGAACTTTTTCTTCTTGCAAATCTAAAACTCTATACCTATTAAACAACCCGCCTTTTCCCCTTGCCCCTAGCCCCTGATAACTACCATTCTACTTTTTGTTTCTAAGGAGAAAACATTTTTAAAAGGAAAGAAAAAGAGAAGAATTCTATCATGAGTACCTCACCCACTGATTATCAAAGAAGGTGGAAAAACAAGAAAAATAATAACAGAGAGAGATGTCCCTAGCACAGCGAGCCTGTCACATGCCAAGTTAATTGTGACTGAAACTTGGAGCAGGCTGGTCTTTGGCTAGGAAGCCAGGAATGATTATCAAGTCCTGTCTGGAAAGCCAGAGGTGGAGTAGTGCAGCACGGCCAGAATCAGTTTCTGAACAGACGAAGGCCAAGAGCTGAATTAGGGGAGGTACCAGAACTACAGTCAGGGGACAAGCATGAGACACCAGCAAGAGACAGAGAGGAAATGAGAAGAGATGGAGAGGAGAAAAGCAATAAACTTAATTGCTGTGGGTGGATTTGACTATCTTGAGCATCTCTTAAAGGGCTAAGCCTGGGCCTCCTGGGCAATTCTGTGAGGGGTCTTATGGCACATGCCCCAGGTTGGTTGAGGGAGACAGCAAGTGAGGGAAGGGTCCTTTCCCACCTCTCTACCCTGGCCAGTTAGTACTTAGGAGAATTGAGGCTCATAATTTTTTTCACCTGATTTTACCAGTATAAACATATATTTTTGAGGAGTTGGGGGGAAAGTACTAAAAAAAAACGCACAGGATTTGTCTGGGTCCCACCCACCTTCAGATGGGCCTGCTGGGAAAAGATGGTGCTTAAAGAAAACAGGAAAAAACCCAAAACTTCTAAACTGAACATCATGAGTCCTAGATTTTTTTTCTAGCTCCACCTCGTCTTTTTATACATGACCTTTGGCTGGTCTAATCTACTAGCCTTTGGCTCCCCTTAGGGTAATTTTCCTTATAATTTTCAAGGACTTTGTGTGTCAAATTGATCCACGGAATAAAACCGCATATTTTCCTGCCTTTGTATGGTGACCATTTTAGTGTTTTGATTCTCAGAATTGTTTCATGATCATATTAAAAGTTAACACTCAATGGTTCACATATCTAAAAATTGAGGTTAACCCCAAAGAACAAAACAAAATGAACTTTAATAAATGATTTAGCTGCTATAAACAAATCAATTCCTTGACCATGAAGTACTGGAGGACAGACTTCCTTCTTAGCGCACGCCTGTGTTCCCTAAGCCCATGGTAGACTATGGGCTAAGAGGACGGACAGGAAGAGCCTGGAAGGGATGACAGTCTCAGAAGGCAGAGGGAAATGTCCCCATTCATTCTGCAGTGAATGGGCATTGCAAATACAGTGATGAATAAACACATGTAGTCCTTTTGTTCCTGGAGTTTTCAATCTAATGTAGAAAAAGGGAGTTTATATTCTATGTGAAATAAAATATTAAACAAGTAATCCAGAAAAGAAACAAAGTGGTGATCTCATGATAAGCTCTAGGAAGTTAATAAACAGTGACATTGATATACAGTAAAGACAGAGACCTTTAGAGAAAAAATGCCCCATAGTGGGGAACCAGATTCTTTCAAAGTGAACAAGTACGTGTACATGACTTACTACATTTCAATGCACAACTTCTCTTTTTGTCCATGGTCAGTGGGAGTGGTGCTCATGCTGTATAGTCTCTGGACGAAGGAAGGGGATTCACTCAAGTCACCTTCCCACTGCTCTGCCTTGAACTCTCTGCCTCCTCCCTCTTTACCTCGAGTCTTCACTTACTTTTCCCCTGTACCTTAATTTTCTATTGCTGCTGTCACAAATTACAACAAATTTGTTGGCTTAATGCAGCACAAATTTATTACTTTACAGTTCTGTAGTACAGAAGTCATATACAGGTCTCACTGAGTTAAAATCAAAATGTCAGCATAGTTACATGCCTTCTGGGGGTTGAGGAGAGAATTCATTTCTTTGCCTTTACCAGCTCCTACAAGCCCCACACATTCCTTGGCTCACGGCCTCCTTCCTTCTCCTTCAAAGCCCATAGCATAGCATCTCTCTGACCTGCTTCCATCCTAACTTGTCTTTCTCTCTTCACTGCTGAGAAAGGTCCTTCATTTTCTAAGGACTCATGGGATTACATTGGGCCCACCTGTATAAACCAGGATAATCTCCATATCTCAAGATCCTTAAATCACATCTGCAAAATCACGTTCACCATGTAAAATTACATACTCGTATTCACAGGATTAGGACAATCTCTGTGGGCTATTCTGTCTGCCACACTGAGGTAACTGGAGCTTTCAGGTTCCTTACAAGAGAGTTAAAGGCCGTCATCCCCGTAAAACTCTTAATTTCCTCAGCAATCAGTTAAGAAAATTATGGAGAAAGTAGTGAAATAAACAAATTCACACTAAGGTTATAATGGCTGACCGAGTCTATAGCTCTTGTGGCATTGAATTATAAACCTTAAAGAAATTCTAACAGATCAAATTTCTGGCTATATTATGGATATGTACTTCTTGATTTGAAATAGATTGTTGTCTTTGAAGAAGAGTTATCATGGGGAAGAGGAGGGAGGAAAACAAAACTTGGTAGACTTTTCTCTGCTGTAGGGAACGGGGAAGGAACTACGTTGCTTTCCTTTCTTTATCCAGTCAGTTTTGTTTGGAGCTGAGATCCAAGCAACTGATTAGGGGCCTGGATTTAGCTTCTGAATGAGTGGAGCTAATTCACCCATGAGTGGAGGAGTTTAAAATAAGGAAACTGCATGAAATGGAAATACCTGTTTTAACTTGGCCTGGTGTTGGGTTCATCAACTTTACAAACCCTGTGTTGATAATTCATCCTATGGAAGCAGGAATAACTGGCTCTCTCTGTCAAGGGCTGAGAGTAACTTTCTACATTACACATCTTTTCCTCAATTCCAGTTTCCATATTACTTTTTCCTCTACAACAGGAGTGTCTACAGCCCATTTCAACACCTAACTCAGTACTTGGCCCATCGTTTGTGCACAGTAAATATTGGTTGAATAAGTGAATGATTTCTTGTCTAGGTGACCAAACTGTGATTACCATGTGGCAGTAGCTACCATTTATTGAACACCTACTCATTGTACCAGGTTGGCTTTCATGTATTTTCTACGTCTTCATATATTTTCTCTAATCTTCCCAACATTCTGTGGTATTATTATCTCTGTAGACAGGGACTTTAAGACACTTGCCCAGGATCACACAGCTAGTAAGCAAAAGAGCCAGGACTCAAAGTGAGGTCTGCCTGACCCCGACACCGACTGTTCTTCACAACTCTGTACTGCTCTCCTCCTAATCATTCCGGTCCGGTGAGAAGCCCACGATCAGCCTTAGCTAACCAATTTTCAGTGCCAGTTCCCTAATGACGGGTGGGGAGGAGAGAGGTAAGGGCCAAAAACGGTCCTGGGCATAACTGTGAGCAAGACTGTTTTTGGAATCTGCTGACCTCTCACACTATTTATGCTTAATATTTTTAATAGTGCTATAATGATTATGTGCCGCATTCATTCTGGACCAGATTAATATGTTTGGCAGTTTTGATTACTCTCTTTATAGCTAGCTGGCCTATTCATTTTGGCTCATGTGTATGACTATCTCCTCATAACACAAATATTTTAGTAAGAGCTTTAGAGGGGAGTCAATGTTCAAGCTTTATAAGCAGGTCCTACCTGGGTCCATCTTTTAGAGACCCTACACTATCATCTACTGTAGCTCCTCCACCTCTGCTCTGTATAATTCAGAATTTTTAAAAATCCCTAAACTTTAAGACAAAAGAGGACCTGAAATGATGATTCTGGGGGTGCTTCGAAGTGCTTTTTGAAATATCATTTATAAACTAATTTTTGTGTGTCTGCTTTGCTGGTGCTCCCAGCATGTGCTAATAGGTGGTGTCCACCAGGTAATGCAGCACTGGGCTTGTGTTCAGTTGTTTCCTTACTTATCGAGAGGGAAACTGAGGGAAAGTGGGGGTCAAGTGAACTGGACAAATCCAGAGACTTTTTGAAATCACTTGGGGTTTCTTCAGTATTTTTTCCAATTCCTACCATTTCTTCCTGATCTTTACTCAGAAAAACTATAATTGTATGTGTCACAACAGATAATTTTCCTTTATGCCTTTAGTATTTGTTTTAAACTATGGGGAAACTGTCACTTGTAAGGATCTATGTCCAGTAAGTCCTCATTTAATGTCATCAGTATGTTCTGTGACTGTAAGTGAAACGATACATAATGAAACCACAGGATATTTTACCATAGGCTGATTTATATAAACAAGAGTTAAGTTCCTACAGCATCTATAATGAAAGATTTGGAAGTAAGCAATATTATTCAAGTACCCACTATACTTTTTTCCTCTTTGGATTTTTCATCAATAAATTTGTAAAAATCCCTTTTCCATAGTTTTTATGATGAATAGCCAGTTCATAAAAACTACCAAATGGCTTGCAAATGTAAATGACTACGTACATGCCAAGAAATAATTCAGTCATGCTAATTTTTTATGTGCAAATTTTGTTATTTGTTTCAAGAGTAGAAATATGAGACCCTTTCATTTATGTATGTAGGGATCCCAGGAGGATACATTGGATGGGACCCAATATTTGTTTCATAAGCTCTTTCTGAGATTCTCTTAGACATCAAAAACTGTTAGGTACCAAGGACACAAAGATGAAAAAATTCTGCAAATCCATCAGTCAGGACATATTTTCCTCTGAAATACAGAATAATCATTGAGTTTTAATTTCTTGAGGCACACATAGTTACAATTTTCATAAGAACACATGAGTACCCAATTATGTGTGAAATAGTCTTGTCGATAACTTAGGTATAGAGGTCTGGTGAGTTGCTGGATTCCTAGTTAAGCCAATATTTAAACATCAAATAATAAAAAACATAGCTGTAAAAACTGCATTGAGCTAATTCATGATAATTAATCTCTGGAGTATTGTCCAAAACATCATCCGCCTACACACACTAAAAAGAAAAGAAATACGTTTGCCAAGAGAGGAGGAGGCTTGAAAGTTCTTGGAGCACAGACCCTCATCTGGATGATGTTTTTGTTCTGTTAATGTGCATCTGCTGTGTTGGGAGCTTTGCTCATTTGTCTTGTTAGAATGGTGGCCTCCATACTGCCATGAGATGATAAGTAGAAAGGGTTTAGAAGAATCAGTGCTGGAAGGGTTACAGGGCGAGGAGGAGGAGAACCCTGGGAGGTTGGCGGAGGTGTGGGACACGGAAGAAATGGAAGAAAACGGGGTAGGGGACGTGGTAAAGGATAGAAAAACAGCCAGTGGGGGTAAGAAGGAGAGAGAAGGAAGAAAGGTGAGAAAATAAGGAAATAGAGTAAAAATGACGAGAGATGCTGTACAGACGAAAATTAGAGGGGGAGAAAAGGGATGTAGGTAGAGGAAAAAAAGAGAAAGGAAAGATGTTCAACTCTAGGAGCCAGAGGCTTCGATGAGAGAGACAGTGAAATGCTCACGACACTAACTCCTGTGTTTGATTCTGGGATCAAATTGTTGTTGCCACAGCCCATTGACAGCCCACAGACCTGTTAATAACGGAACAAGTCCCAACCCTGAGCAAGTGGACTGTCCCCAGCTGTGTCTGTGATCCAAGCAGAAACGCTTGACTCTGCCAGCGCTGCTGCCATCTTACCTTGACACATGGCTTTACTGTGGAATCTTAAGGCATGGACCACAGTGCTCTAGACTAATGAATCGAGGCTGAGGTGAACTATACCTGGCTAGAAGCTCCTCTGCTTCTCATGCAGGGAGTGGATAATCTTCAGCTTCCACGTCTACCCAACACGACAACAAAACGTGCCTCGTTCCCTCTTACTTTGAGAGCAGGAGTGGAGCATGCATTTGGCAGATCAGAGTAGGAGAGAGAGAAGCAAAGGGAATTTTATAATCCTTTTGGCTATGAAGACTCTTCCCTGACTAATAAAAATCTCCCACTGAAAACTTTGCCTGAGGAGTGCTGCATATTACCTTCAGGCTGTACATTATTCTGTCAGTGTGCATGAAACGATGTTACCAGCAGGGTCAGATAGTGATGGGAAAAGTGCCCTCAATTTTTCAGGACCTATTTAAAAATGGGTATGGTTTGATTTGGCTTTTATTTATGTCATTTTAAATATAAAATAGAACAAAGTGAGTGTTTGGCACGTTGGTTGTTTGTAGTGTAATGGTTCAGATAATGGGCCATGCTTTGCATAATGTTGTGACCGCATTAGGAGAGAATTGAATCATTTTTAATATTGACTGTTCCTACCGCTGTACACACTATGTTTTTCGCTGTGGCTAGAGCTTCTTTAATACCTTTCAGTAATTGTATAATTATTTCCAACAAGGTCTTGTACACCATTATTAGATTTATTCCTAGGTATCTTACATTTTTGCTGCTATTGTTAATATCACATTTTTTAAATCAAATTTTCTGTTTATGGATAATGTAAAGTCAAATTATTGCTTTTTTCAGTAATGATCACTTATCCCACAACCTCTCTGGACTGTTATTTTCTCTAGTTTTCTGTACAGTCTCTTATACTCTCTCTGTTGGTAATCATATCCTTTCTAAGTAACACCAGATTGCTCTTCTTCGTAATCTCTCTCTCATCCTATGGTGCTGGATGAGACTTCCAGTTTAAATCGTCGTAGTGGGCATCATTTATGTTGCCAGATTTTTAAAAGAATGCTTTACATTTTTTCTGAATTGTATGATGCTTGTTAGAGGTCCTTTTGAAAGACACTTCTTATCTGGATGAGGAAATCACTCTTATTCCTAGTTTGCTAAGACTATTTATCAAATCAGAATTTGCTAAATTTTATCCATTTTTTGTGTATAAGATAATCATATAATTTTTATTCTTTTAACCTGGTGAAGTAATGTGTTTAAATAAATCCATTGCTAGATTTTGGGTTACTCTATTTATAAGAAAGTTTACATTTATGAGGACAAAGGAGATGAATGCATAATGTTGATTTCTCATATTATCCTTTTCTGATTAAAAGATTAAGTTCTACAGAGCCCATGTATAGTAGTAGAGAGCGCTTGCTGTTTTAGTGTTCCCTGGGACGCTTGGGTGTGATAGGGATGATCTGATTCATGAATATTTGGTAGAGCTTGAAAATGGTCTGGTCACTTCTTGGTGTTTATACACACACACACACACACACGTATATACATATATGTATATACATGCACACATGCAGGCGTGCACATGCGCATGTGTGTTAAGGGAATACAGTGCAGTTGTGTAATTTTTTCTTCGGTTAGTTTTGGTGTTATGATTTTTTTCCAGGAAGTTGTCCATTCATTCAAATATGTAGATTTATTGGCACACAGTTCTTGATAATATTTTCTTATTATTTTCCATCCAGGCTGCATCTGCAGGTATGCCCCTCCTATTTTTACTTCCAACACTGTTTATTATCTTTCTATCTCTCTTTTTTTGTTGTTTTTTTTGTTTGTTTGTTTGTTTTTGAGAAGTCTCACTAAAGATTTGTGTATTTTATTAGTGTTTCAAAGGATAAACCATTGATTTGGTTGTTTTTCTCTAAGGCATTACATATAGTTGGAGTAATTTCTGCTCTTTTTGTTTCTTCTCTTTCTTTTTTCCTTGGGTTTACTAAGTTGTATCTTTTCTAACTTCCTGGGTGGGCCGTTTAATGCACTAATTCTTATTTTAACATACATTTAAAACTCATTCATTACTTATTCTTTCATTACTGCTTTGGCTTCTTTCCACAAATTAAGAGAAGGATCTGGTATTCTTCTGGGGGAAATGTTATAGAATTGAAGGTGTTACAGTGACATGGTAATTCCTTCTATAGAAAAACCACTCCTTTAGGTCACCTGGCTCGCATCCTCTTCTCCTTCCTTTTACTGCTCATGGTGAGCCTCACTCCTCGCTCAGCAGGGCCATCCACTAACTGGTTACAATGCGAATCTCCGAGTAGTAACAGTTCCAGGATGTTTCTTACCCAGATGAAAGGCTGATTTTCCTTTTAAAGCAGAAGAAATTCTCTTCAGGCTGTACCTGATGCTGCCAGTGCTTGTGAAAGGGTATTCTCCACAGGGTCAGTTGGTGAGGGAAAGAAATGCCCTCAGTTTTTCAGTAAAATACTTAAAAGTGGACGTAGCTTGATTTGTAAGCAATGAAGTGCTGAGGGACCTAAAGAAGGACCACTCAGTTTTGAAAAATACAAAAGGCGATTTATATTTCCTCTCCCCATGAAGGAAACATTCAGTAGTCACCTAGTTGGACAGGAATTTGAAAGGAAACTGTTGACGTTTTGTTTGTCTTGTTTTGTTTCAATGCTGGAAAGTAATTTTAGAGATCAGCTGAGGCTCTTGTTTAACAAATGAAGAAACTGAGTCCTAGAAACGTTTAGGAATTTGTCCATAACCACAGCCCTTGTTCCTGGAAAAGCTGGAGATGGAATCCAGTGTTTTGCCTCCCTAGCCACACGGACTGATTTGAATGCTCTTTGTTAAGCTTCTAACTAAAGATGTAAAGATGTCTTTTTTCCACAGCTCAACATTTAGCTTGTAAATATCCTGATGAGCTATAAAACTTGGCAGGGTTGCGAATCCTGCAGAAGAGTAGGAGGTGGGAATTTTCCAAACTTCTTGGATTATCAAAGGCTAAAATTAATGACATATGCTGTTGCTAGAGATCCTCAGATCCTAGCTATGTGATGTTAAATGTTTCCATTTTTTGTTAGAACACAAAGAAGGCTTCTTTACTCAGTGGGAGCAAATATCAGAAATGGCATGAGAGCAATATATGGGCCCTGAACAGCCAGCATAGAAAAGATTGAAGGCTATGAAAAGAACATCCAATAATGATGAAATTCAACAAAATCTATAAATCAGAGTGTATGCTGATGGGAGCAAAGGAAGTATGAAGCCTAACTGTTCTTAGCCATTTAAGAACACCTTTTTAGACATGATGAAAGCCTCTAGAATCATTTGCTCCAGCTGTTCATTTCATGACATTTTTGCTGGGCTTTGGCTGGACCATAGCCTGTGGCAGTGGGAAGAAGAGAAGCTGGGGGTCAAGCAGAGGGTGGGCTTTCTCAGGCCTTACACATCACACTAAGAGCATTTGAGAGACATTAAAGCAATGAGAAGTCAATCATGAGTTATACGTTAGAGAAGAAATTTAGTTAGATTTGAATTTCAAACAATTACTCTGGTTGAGCTGTCGATAATTAGTGGTATGAAAGAATAGAGGCAGGAAAATCAGTTCAGAAAGTATTAAAATTCCCCAAAATAAAAAGGTGATAAGACCCTAAACTAAGCATAGAAGTAAGGATGGAACGGAGTAGACAGATTTGGGAAATGTTAAGTAGGTAAAGATTTGAATGTGGGAGATGAGAGGAAGAGATGAGTCTGGGGCCAAATTTGGCCCCAGATTATTTGGTGGGTGGACGTACTATTCACTAACCTAAGAAAGATAAAAGGAGTATCTTTGGGAGGGAAATTAAGTGTTTATTTTCAGATATCTTGAGTTTTACTTACTTTGGTCTGCAATGATGGAGAAGAAACGAGCCTGGGGGTTTGCATTTGAGAGTGCTGAGCATATAAGTGGGTTACATGGGGGAAAGGATGGGTTTCCCAGTGAGAATGCTGAGGGAACAGAGCTTTGGCCAGTAGTAACACTGAAAGGGAAGAGGCAGGAGATGAAATCCACTACAGAAAATGGAAAAGTCAGAGAGGAAAGGGGAGAAAGAGAGAGAGTGTTATTCTAGAAAACAATTAATGAGAGAGTTTTCAGAAACAGTTGTATTAAATAGCTCAGAGAAGTTAAGCAAAATGGGTACTGAAGAATGAGACCATATTTATATGCTGGGCTTAGGAATGTTCCCAAACAGAGAAGATGGGTAGTTCAAGAGCAGAGATAGCGAAAGTAATGAATGTAATGAAGATGGTGAGAGTAATGCATTTTTGTGATAAGTTAGAAAGGGCCAGGAGGAAGGGAACACAGCTGAAGTTGAAGTCCACAAATTTGTGAATACAGTTGATATCCACAATGGGTGTGTGTGTGTGTGTGTGTGTGTGTGTGTGTGTGTGTGTGGAGAGAGAGAGAGAATCCTTGTCCCAAGTATTAAATTCACACTCGTAGTGGTTGGAACAACTGTGGTGTCAGGTAGAGTGCCTTGTTCCCATGAACTGGGGTGAATAAACATTAACAGATTCCACTAACAAATTCCTGGCTGTCCAATTCCTATCTTATTAGTTATTAAAATCACTATTATCTCATGCTGAACATGTCACAATACAATGAAAAGTTCTATTGATTGAACTGAGACGCATGCTGATCCCATCATTAATAAACCATTTCTGTCTCTGAGTTACTCCACAGACAACAAAGTTATCCAATAAATATTGCTGTTCACCCAAAGTCAGTTTCATAGAGTGACCTTTCCTTGACCTTGACTTCAAATCTTGGGGTTATGTTCTACCTAGAGCTTCTGACCATTCTGTCTGGACAGGAACCTCTCTTGAGGGTGAGGGATGGGATGAAGCAGGGAAGGAACTCACGCTGCAGGCATTGCCACATCACACTTGGAGAGTCAGAGCAGGGCTTCTGTCCGCCCATGGGGATCCGCTTCTCTTTTTTCCTCTCATTGTTTCATTTCTAACTTCTGTCTGAGTCTCTCCCTCTCCAGTATGTTTTTTCTGTCATTATTTTCCACTCGTTCTTCTCTTTGAATTACATCTTTGCCTACCTGTTACATTGTATGTTGCCAAAAGACACTCTGGAATTGCTGGCTAAGTAAGTGATCTCGTGGACTCATTATGAGTCTTTCTCTTTGATGGTGGCTTGTCTTCCTGAGATCTCACTGAGATTGACCTCACAGTGAGAAATAAATATCTTTCTGTTTCAAGTGTAATTTGGGAATGTACAGCCTCCTTTTAACTGCTCTGCTAAGACAGGACTACCATACATAACCTGCTCGTGATTACTCACCCTTTCATCCAATGAGTTTCCACCACTTTAAACACACAAAGATAACAGTGAGTGCACACAAAGTTGCTATACAGGGATGTAGTTTGAGTTGGAAAAGGTGTCTCTTGATGTTCATTACATCAAAAAGTAGAAGCTTTCTGATGAAGGGGAAACCATCAAGGCATGAAAAAATATTGACCATAAATTAGTTAGAAGCTTGGCTCATATACAGTTCTGGCACATTGTAGACACTTAACTGATATTTGTGAAATGATGAATAAATGATGATTTTGGATCATTACAATTCAAAATATTAAATACACATTACAGTTATTTTATAGAACATTTCAGATCTTCAAAGTATTTATAATGTCCTTTCATACGCTCCTAAAGAAAGCTGGTTGCTCTGTGGGATTATTTATTGCCGTTAGTCCATAATAATTGTTTTTAGAAATGTTGAAGACATTCATTCAGTGCCTGAAAACTTGTGTATAGTTCATGGACTTTTCTGCAGTCTTTTGCTCAAATAGGGGTGTAGCCTGGAATTCCAGTTTATCACACCAAGGCCTTAGCTGTGGCTCCCCTCTCACCTCTAACATGCAACCCCAAAGTCACATAAACTCATCATTTATCCCCAGGAAACAACTTAGTGTGTGTTTGTTTATGAATAGATCTGTAATAAGCCCACAGGAGCTCAGCAGTATAAAATTTGAAATAAATAACACCCGTGGCCAAGAGTTGTCCACAAAATGAACTTCATCGCTCTATTTTCATAAACCTCCAACCCCCACCTGCTGACTGCAAATCTCTTTCAGCTTCAGGACAGCCAGATGTTCTTCACCCTGTGTACTCAAACTACCACTCTGAACCCCAGGAAAGTGAAAAGGGAACGTACGTTAGAGTCCACTGCCAAGGGAGCTCCACCAGGATCCAGAAGCCTGGGAATTCTACCCTAGGGAAAGAAAGCAGGAGTTTCCCAGCCAGATTCACCTCCCACCATGGGAGGTTGTTTTTAATTGTTCTTTGAAGAGCCTTTCCAAGTCGTTTAAAGCCTTGTCCGCCCACTTGGGGCAGGTTTTGCTGGACTCCCAGAGCAGTCACGGTTTCTTCCCTGCTCTCCCTGGGCACTGATGCTCTGAGCAGAGCTTCTATTTTCCACTCTCTTCAATGACAGGGCCCAACTGACTGGATGCAGTGGTGATGGCTGAGATCTTTTCCACTGCAAGCTTTTAACTGGGATTCACTTATTGTTTTCAAAATAGCCCCAGGGAATTTGTGTAAATGACATCCTTTCACTTTTTAATTAGCAGTGAGCATCCTTTACTCGGCTTTTGAATAAGCAAGTCCATTTAAGTTGGTGAAATAGCAACCAATGAAGCCATGCTGACACAAATTGACTGGCCCAGGAAGCTATTCTTTTACACCCTTTTATTTAAATTCAATCATAGCTACAAAGCTGGAACCTGTACCTAGCACTGTGGTAAGGGGTTAGGATGCATTGACTCATTCGGGCCCACCACAATCCTATGATACCATTACTTACCCCATTTTTGAGATAGGGAAACTGAGATTGACATACATAGAGAATGGCAGGGCTGGAACTTATCCAAATCCAAGGCATATAATCTTTACCATCAAGCCTTGCACCTCCCCAGAATTCTTCAGTAGAACACAGAAGAATCCCGTTGGAGCATCAAATGTGGTTTTGAATGATGCAAAAATGGTCCATTTATTTAGATTACCAGTTGAATTTTGAAGTTTATGTAAATTATCATTGAAGATAAAACTAATTTGGCTGCAGGAGAAAACCTCTTTATTTATTTACTTTAACTTGGATTTTGAAATAATTGTCGACTTACAAAAAGTGGCAAAAACAGTACACAAAGTTCCTATATACCCTCCTCACAGCTTTCCCAAATGTTAACATCTTACATAAGCACAGTGCAATTAGCAAAATCAGGAAATTAACATTGACAGTGATACCAGTAACTATAGATCTTATTCAGCTATCACCCATTGTTCTACTAATGTCCTTTGTCAGGTCCAGGATCCAGATTCCCAAATTGCATTTCATCATCGTGGTTCCTTAATCTCCTACAACCTAGAACAGTTCTTCAGTCTTTCTTTGTCTTTTATGATCTCGACACTTTGAATAGAACTGGCCAATTTGGTGGAATGAGCCTCAATTTGAGTGTGTCTGGCATTTTCTCATGACTCAGGTTAGTACAAGTACGAGGCAACAATAGTACAAAAATTACACCATGGCCTTCTTGGGGCATAATATTAGGAGATGCGTGACACTGATGTGTCCCATTATTGGGAATGCTGACCTCCATCATTGGTTAAAGTGGTGTCGCCATGTATCTTCACAGCAAAGTTGCTATTTTCCTCTTTGTAATTAATAAATATCTATTCTTTAAACTTCAGGGCTCTTGCATTTACTTACACTTATGCCGATTATTCTCTCTGGGCTCCAGTGTCCTCATGTGTTAATGGAGTGAATAATCCCTGCTCTGTGTATCCATCCGTGTCCCTGTGAGGCACAGATACCATAGTACGTGTTTATGTGCTTTATCCATTAAGAAGCAGATAAATGCAACAAACTGAAATACTGAATCAACTACATAATGAAAAGCCACAGGTTGACAGATTACCTAGCATTCTTACTATGTGCTTTCAGACTTCCACTGAAATCAGTTAAAAGGGAGATTCAGGAATAGTTGATGGCCATTCAAAGCAATTTCTGTGGTATGACTTAGCTCATAGACCTCCCAGAAGAGACCAAATCCTCTTTAAGATTTCAAGGGTTTCTACTAATCTAAGGTTCCCTGGACCTCACATCTAAATGAATAAACCTGAGGGAGAAATCACAGTATGTATTATGTTTTGGAATTACCCTACATAATGTAACATTGTGAGTTCTCTTTAATTTTACCAATGTAACAAGCCTGTCCTGATTCATTAACATGTGGGTACAAAGCAGTCAAGTTCTTTTATTTTTCCAGTGAGCATCCACATGACTTGTTAGTGGGAAGTCTAGCATCTCCCTCCTGAGACGTCCCCTGGAAAGCCTTCCCTTCCCACACACATACAGACCCGTTTTAAGTTTAGAAGCTCAAGCCTTACTCAGTCCCGTGGGGGCAAAAGTTTAGGCCTGCATTACTGCTCCATTTTTTACTACCACTGAATGTCATTTTCAAAGCTAGACCCGCTCTGTGCCATGAAAGGATGTCCATCCTGCAATGACACCTCATAGCTCGAGCAAAGAGTATCCCAGGTTCATATGCTCAGCCTTTGTTCCCAAACCCCAATAATGTGCCAGCATAGGTGGATCCTAAGGGAATTCCAATTTCAGTCGCGTTTTCCTTTTTTTTTTTTCCTAAAACAGCATTCCTCTGGTGTATGCCAAGGGTCACTGCCCCCGACATCTCATTCATTTTGGTATGTTTCTCTTTAAAGACTCTTGATGTGCTTCCAGCAGACTTGGGTCTACCTGTCGTGGTCCACCCTAAGAGGTGAGCGGGACTGAGGTCCCTTTCTCTCTAAAGTCCAGAGGTTCCCTTTTGCAATTTCTCAGATTCCTCCCCAGCAACCAGCTAGCTATGCTGATTAAGAGGTGCAGTGAGGGGGCCGGCCCGGTGGCTCAGGCGGTTAGAGCTCCGTGCTCCTAAATCCGAAGGCTGCCGGTTTGATTCCCACATGGGCCAGTGGGCTCTCAACCACAAGGTTGCCAGTTCAACTCCTTGAGTCCCACAAGGGATGGTGGGCTGTGCCCCCTGCAACTAAGATTGAACACAGCACCTTGAGCTGAGCTGCCACTGAGCTCCACAAGATTGCCGGTTCGACTCACGCAAGGGATGGTGGGCTGTGCCCCCTGCAACTAGAAACAGCAACTGGAACTGGAGCTCAGCTGCGCCCTCCACAACTAAGACTGAAAGGACAACAGCTTGAAGCTGAATGTGCCGGCACCCTCCACAACTGAGATTGAAAGGACAACAACTTGACTTGGAAAAAAGAAGTCCTGGGAGTACACACTGTTCCCAATAAAGTCCTGTTCCCCTTCCCCAATAAAATCTTAAATAAGTAAAAAAGCTGTGCAGTGAGGAGCAGGCTTGGTCAGGCTGTAAAGGATTCCCATTATACTCTTCCCCCAGGTAAACACTGCCCAGTTGTCATGCTATACTTAAGGAAACCATTCAAGAGTTTCTGGAAAATGGTTTGTTGCATGATGATGTCCTATGATCATCAGTAAAGAAGAAGGGTACTTACTGCACAAATATGTATAATTGTGTTCAAGCCTCAGATACATGTGATTGTAAAATAAGGTCATATTTTCTTTTAAAGTTCCCAAAGTGATGGTTTGAGTCCTGTCTACTTGTTTACCATAAATTAGTCAACTTCAGAGTGTCTTGGGCTCTCTCCGAGAGAAGATAACGATGCCCTCACACAGTCTCCCAGTTCAGGACCCGGCTCATCGTCTCTGCGGATTTCCTCATCACAGCAGCACAAACACTCAGCCCCTAACAGCTGACGACCACCGTGGATCACCCACCCTCTGGCCTCAGAAAGGGGCACTGCTCTTTCCTTCCAGAAAAGGAGAGACTGGGTGGTAACTTCTAATCGGCCTTTGTTGAAAGTTTATGGAAATAGAAGGGACTGTCCACATACAGCATAGATTACCAGTTATACACCTGTGTGCTCAGAACCCTCAGCCCTAAGGTCGGGACAACATTCTTCAGGGAGTCAGTCCCCCAACGATACTGTTCTGCCTTCCTCCCAGTCAGCTGCTTCTGGAAAAGGACAGCCAGCCACTCTTCAACAGGTGTGCCCTCTAATACATCTGCTTTACTTGGATCCCATGAGGTTTCAGAAGAGGAGAAAAGACCCCCAGTACCTTCCTCAGAGCTAACAGGCCAAAGCCCACAGTTCTGGGCACTGATTTGCAGTGGCAGTGTTCTCCCATTCCCATGGTGACAGACAGTGGACAAACCACAACACCCACCTTTCAGAGTGTGGTCTGGTCCTATGGCCTCAACTTGACTCATATATGGCACTCCAACTTTAATGTATTTTCCCAAATCTGGCCTTTTCAGTCTTAAATTGACACTAATCCTTTAGTGCAGGTTGCATGCCACCAATCCCAGTGAATTTCTTGACTCCTCCCTCCAGGGTAAGTTATTTCCTTATTTAAAGCCATTCCTCCCTGGAATGGCTCCAACTTCCCTGGGGGGCTGGGGGGGGGGGGTCAGGTAGGGAAACTCAGACAGGAAAATCATTCTTTGAGACCACTTAAGAATAAATATGCCAGAAGAGTCTAATTCAGCACAGAGAAAACAAACAATGGCCCCTAGGTAACAAACACTAAAACATACACTAAATTTATATTAAACAGAGAACTTCTCAGTTTGAAACGTCTAATTTATTTCACTGTATTCAAGTTTCCCTTTAAGAACTAGGATAAAGTTCTGCTTTGTCTTTTGCATAACAAAACAATGCCTATTACGAGGTTCTTCCAAGTTTGCTATATAAATTTGAGCCTCTATCTCTCTGAAGGTGGCACATGGCTTGCAACTTTTAAATGAGTCTTCCCCCACATCTATATTCATTAAAATAAAAATAATAATTGTAGTCAAAGGAATTTCACATGGGAGGAAAGTAAAGCGGGACCTTCCTCTGGCCTCACATTCACCATCGTCAGCATCACTCATGCATTTGCTGAAGCTGCTCCCTGGCCTGTTGACTGCCTGGAAGCCTGGGGGTCTCTGCTCTCTAGATAGTGTCACGAGTGACAGAGAAGGCTCCCTGGCAAGGCTCAGAAGCACTCCCGGTGTTAGGATACAGACTTCCGGGCCTGCTGCTGAGGAGGTTCAGAAGAGAGCCAAACGTGGCAAGTCTGCGGCAGAGAAGAGACACGATGGTCCTCCTCATACCGCTTAGCTTTCTTCACTGTCATCTGAGATGGATGGGTAATGAACTCTATAATATCTCCAAACTCTAATACTCTACGACACCGTAATGTCCTTAGTGATGTTTTACAGGACTTCACAGTCATGGAAAAGCTTTGGGAAGCCAGGCTTTGTTACTTTTGGGGGGCACTGCTCTTGGACAGAACACTGGTTTCTGGCCATAGGAAGGTAACCACAGTTGTCTCAAACCTAGGATGTGCTAACACAGGCGTGGCATGTTCATACTGGATTCTATGGGATGAACAAGATTTGAACTACATCATAATTATCTTTCTGCATCTTTAGATCCCTGAGAAGCTTAGGGTACTTTTAAAGGTAGTTTATTTCGACACAATTAATAAGAAATATGTTTTCCTTTTTCATCATGGCATTTAAAACTTGATGCAATAAGTTACCAAGTGTTGGGTTCTGCTAAGATTATACCCCCAAAACCTCACTCTGGATTAAGAAGAAAGTTTAGCATATTTAACATACTAATTTCCTGACCTTAAAGAAAGAAAAAAAAAAAAAAAAAAAAAAAAGAACAACTACACTTACATTCCAGGAAAGCCGAGAAAAAGATGTGTCCTTTTTCAGGTGACCATTTTATATCTGGAATAACATTATTGCATTGGAAGGACATTACGTGGTTAAGTCAGACAATTATGTCTGGTGGAAAGTATGACTTGTCTTTCATTTTTATAAATACAGAATAAAAGTGAAATAGATCTCCTCCCTGTTCTCCAATTTTATGACACTCATTCCATTTTGGGGGCACTAGCCAAATGCTGTTGCATCCTTCTTCCAGTCTGCGTGTCAAGACTGTCCTTTGATAAACAGCTTCAGTGTTACTTTATTCACTGAACCTCCCCCAACACAGTTCTCACAGATCTTTTCATTACTCTGTGAACTTCTATCGTGGAATACTAAATTTAATACCAGAGAATTTAGCAATACATTGCTTTTTTTGATTTCCATTAATTTGGTCCTATCAACTGAATTGTTAACCTAAAACTCAGGATTAAGTCTTCTACTTTGTATAACCATAGCACCTCACACTGCTTAGCAATAGAACTAGCTCAATAAAAATTATTGGTTGACTCAGGCAGAAAGACGTTATTTACACAGAGAGACTAAAAGACACATGTATCTTTTGCCATAATATGGCTAAACTAATACCGGACCAATTTAGCATGTTGGAAAGGAGGAAGACATGGAAACTCAAAATTCCCTATCAGCAATCAGAAAGCTAATTAGCTGGCAGAGTATTGTATTTGTTTGGTTTGGTTTCCAGAGAGTTCTGCTACTGCTGCTTAAGCTTGCCAACACCTGCTCAGAAAACTTAGGTCCATTTTGAAGGATAAAGGTTTATGTGAAGGTTTATCCAGATCACTGTTGAAATGTGTTTTAATGCTGAGTCAAAAAAAATACTGAGTTTCTCCTCTGGCCCCAAATAACTATGGGGACAGAGGGCAGGGGAAGTAAGCAGCATTCAGAATTTCTGGAAAATATGTTAGCTAAGAGGACCTTGCTGGTGTTACTGTGGACTTTCTGACTTGACCCAGTCCTCAGCTTTAAAGCAATAATTGTGGAATCCAGAGACTGGGCTATCACCAGTAAGTCAAATGGAGGAGACTCTGAAAAAATAAAGGGGTCTGGTAGCCTTCCAGAACCTATTAGGTTGGTGCAAAAGTCATTGCGGTCTAAAAGGTTAAAAACAATTGCAAAAACCACAATTACTTTTGCACCAACCTAATAACTGAGGCTAGAGTGCTCTGATAGTTTAGGCTCCTTGCTCAGATGGCATCTTCATACGAGTATGAGTAAGGGTGTCCTTAAAGACATTGCTAAAGTCTAAGAAATTATATAGACTTGTAGTGCGTATGAGCTGTTAAAAATCCTGCAGATAATGTAGGCTGTGTATCTCTATGATGAGTTTGCTAGTATTCTTTATCATTTGGAAAATATCACAGTAGGAGATGTTATGAAAAAACTGTTGTCATAATTGGGTTGCAAACCCATTCCTGAAATTATCGCCATGTGCCTGTTTCAATTTACTACCATATTATCTGTACTCTAAAGAGATGATACTTGAAAATGATTTCAGCCGTCTACTTCATACATCGCTGCTTTCAGTAAGATCATCTTTGTGTTTCCAATGTAAATGACTCGAACCAAAGAAAGCTTTCTTTCAGAAGATTTCCATATAGTACTGGTAGTTTGTTCCTGCTTCATGTTTTATACATGAGGCTGCTACATTTAAAAAAAAAAAAAAAAATTCTGTCAAGTAAACAATTTCAATAGGAAATTAAAGACTTGTTTTTCTTGAGAGAGAAAAATGTGCAGTTGTTATAAATAAATACGCAAATGCACTTCTCATTGCCAAGATTTTCCAAAGAAAGCTTCAGTTTGCTCAAACAATAGTTAGCTCCTGGATCATCCAGCTACAGGAACTTGTGGTCTTTGGTAAATATTAGCATAACAGCCTATACGCAAAGGCCGCACCCCTGACCATCTGATCTCAGACACAGTGTACCCTCACCGCTGCTGGGAAAGACCAGTCTGAATTGTTGGGTAGGTTAGACATAATGAAAAGAAGCAGAGGTTCCACTTGTGTTTATCCACATTTCCACCAGCAGCTGGTTTAGTAAATTCCATTCATTAGCAGTGTATGAAAACATGGACGATACAAAACAGCTAAGAAATGAAAAGTTTTTCATAAGCATTCATAAAATTAGCAGATAATTATTACTGTAATCATTAATTTCACTTCCGTTGCCATTATATCCCCCAAGACTAATTATATAAAAGTATTTGGCCATGTGTATATCAATCAGTGCTAATTATTTTTTTATTCATTACTGAAAACCATACCATATCTCTTGCTATGAAAACAGAGCTAACATTTTTCATTTGTTTATCGTGTATTTATGTGTCAGTGACTGATTAATGTAGTTGTCTAATGTATATTAAAATCTTTAATATTTATCATCAGAAAAGTGCTAGAATATGCACTGAATGTCTTGCTAAGGACACAGTATAGTGATTGAAAGGATTTGACCAATCTTTTTCTGCTCTGTGGTTTGAAACACAACTGAGAGCTGTTAGCAATCCTATTATGCCCACGATAGTGAAGATAAGGAGTAGCGTTTCTTAAGCATCTACCTGAAGGAATAAAGACAGACTGATTTACAGAACATACATAAATTTGTGTCCATGCTACCTAGTTGGTTTCACATGAATATCCTTATTTTATTATTCTTAGCCATACGTGCTTTGTACCCTCCACATTTGTCAGTTGTGAGCATGTCTTTCTCTGTTTGTAAAATGAAGATATCATCTGGGAATGGCTGTTTGGCAAAGAAATAAACCCAGTCAATGTTTGACTGGCAGGCTTGTTTAGTTATATTCTTGGTAGGTTAGTTTCAAATGACATTTTCTGCATATGTCCAACATTTGCGAGAACCAGAACATCCAGACTTGTTCATGGTGTTATTTGGGCTATCCAAATAAGAAAACAAGTCTGGATCTTCCAGACAGTAAGGCTGAAAGCAGTGTAAGGAAGTGTGATTCAGGTCAATGAGGTAATTGAGGAAATGTCATGACAACCCAAATTAAAATGAGCAGCCTCACATTTGCATGTGCCAGCTGCTCCTCAGGAAATCTTTCTGGCTGCTTTTTGTTCCTATTAGACATAATAATATGGCTGCAAATTATATGCAACTGAAAGGGAATTGACTCACTCTCAGCAGGTATTGTAGGAGCAGACAAACCCTAGAAGGATGACATTCAGAGGGAATAACCAAGAACCAAGCAACACACACACACACACACACACACACACACACACACACATTTTCTTTCCCGTTTCTTCTGTGATGATGCTTGGAGATAATTTTGAAGTTTATTTTAACCTCATACCACTCTTAAGGTGCCTTGTGACTTGTTACATAGTGCCATGCAAAATGGTCTGAAGGCCTTGGCTTCATCCTATCACGACTCACTTGTTCCCCAGGAGGACAGAATGATGCTGGAGTGTACCTTCCCTCCAGCAGGTCATAAGCGCCACAGTCTTGAAAAATAGGTGCATGATACCGTCGTGAGCCCTTCCTTGTGTCAGACTATTGTGGAGTCTTCTAGAAACACAATACATAGAGATAGGTTTTGTGTCCTTCATCTGTACGTCGGTGCTCCTGTGTTTCACAGATTGGAAGGTCAACGGCAGTGAAGACTCTGCACCCCATGTCCCAGTGAACTTGGCAATGGGGCATTGTCCTTTAGAAGATGTTCATATATGTGGCCTTCTAGGTGAATCTGTGGGATGGTGACTTTAGAATAGCTTCCTTTCATCCATTGTTGGCATCTCACATGGCCATTCATCAGCTCAAAACAAATTAAGTCGTCACCTAGTCATCAAAGTTTCCTGCCTGTGGCAGTTGCTGAGCCAAGCAGATAGATTGGCATGTCTGCTATCTTGATGGCACAAAGCCCCACAGAAGCAGAACAACTTTTCACCAACACCAAAATGTTCTAAAACACTTACTCTGTCCAGTACATTTGTAATTTCATTCTAGAATATAAAAGTAAATTCTCCATCTAAAAATCATCTCCTAGTACTTTTTTAAAATGTAAGACAGTGATTTTAATTCAGGCAAACTCTACTGAAAGTACTAGGGGAAATTTCTTTTAATATTTCTATCTTGTTAAGTTACCATAGTAATAAAAATCTCACTCTGTTAAGGTAACTTTCTCAACAGGTCAGAGCTTGAAATTCTGTGTTGTAAATTTCCAAATACAAAGAAAGGCATAAGTTTATTTATTGGAGTTCAAATGTAGAAATTTGACAGCTTTGAAGACTTTAAAAGATACTGAATCAGCAGCTATAAAAGGAAAACACTCTTGACAATTTAATTTGTATAGTACTACAACTGAAGGGACTATGTGGTGATTTATGAAGGGCATGTTTGTGGGCTGGATTTTGGAATTTCTGCATGAAAGGTGAATTTGTGCTCAGAATGCTTGCATCTTCAAAGACCCATGAGTTTGGCTGTGGGTACATGTAGCATTTGGTTTGGAAACATATGAAAGAAGCACTGCTATTCCTTAAGAATAAGATTTAACTGTCAATTTACTTTGATACATTGATTTAATGTTTTAAGTTATTTTATATGTACTATTTATTATATATGTCTGCATTGCGGCATCTACCGCCATGCTTTAGAAGCTCCTGGAGAGCTGAGATTATCTCCATGTAACTGTTACCAATTAGTAGGCACCAAAGGCAACTAGACTTTTAACTTTTTCTCATGCTGAGTTGCTTCATTCAACGACATCTCCTCAGTTGGTTTTGATGTCAGGTGTACTGTAAACTAAATAAAGGCAAGACTGAATTAATGAAGTCAAATGTAGCATGGAAGATGCTTCTGGAATGGCTATGTAGCCCATCCTCTTCAAAGAACAGGATAGGAAAAAAAAAAGAAAACATGGTCCTTAAAATCAAAAAGTACAATCTAGTTGGAGAAGATAAAATACACATTTGATTCATCTAGACACTAATTACAAAGCAGTCTGAGAGCAAGTATAAAATGGTTTACTATACACTGAGTGTGCAATTATTAAAGGGATGATGAGCAGATAGTCATCAGCTCGGGGCAAGTGGTGATTTTTCTCCTCCCCTCCAGGCTTCTCCCTTCCATTCCAACTCTCCTCTTAGGAACTTGCTCTCCAGAAGCTCCACCACTTATTGAACCAATACCGAGGAGACTAATGGAAACCAAGACTTTTCCCTGTATCCTCTTTGGAACCTGGAAACAAAATGTGTTTTATTTCCTCTGTGCCCAAAGTATTAACTATCCCGTAATAACTGAAAACAAAGGGAGAAGATGAGTTTGACAGGTCAAGTGACTTTTCATTGCCTCTCAAATCACTGCATATAATGAAACTTTCTTTGCTGCTTGCTGGTTCCATCTGTAATTAGCAGAGACTTCTGAGAACACAGAGAAGAGTAAGAGGCACCTTTCTAAAAGAACAGTGTTTGTATGTGAGGCACAGGAAAAACCGTGACCTTCCAGGCTGCAGGGATTTGGTGAGGCACGTGAGACAAAATTATACCTCAGGCACAAAATTTAAGTGGGTACAAAAAAGCTTAGTAAACAAGATGGATAATATCTTAATACAGTACTTTTTGAAATAAAAATGTATGCAAAAATATCCATAATGAACAAAATATCACTTTTAAATAAAGACAGGGTCAGTATTACTGATTTTCACTTTTGCCTCAAGCCAGTATAGTTTGGTATGACAAAGTACTAATCCTGTCCTTCAAAAATTTTTCAGTTTGTTCATCCTGGATTTTCTTGCATTAATTTTAACTTTGAAAAACTATTTCATTAAAATATTATTCATCTTGATTACAGATATTTTTGGTGCCCCCTTAAGTTTTGCACCTGAGGTCAGGTGACTCTATCCTACCTAGTAGAGCACTAGGTCCAGTCTTGCTATAGGGTCACTGAAGGGGAAAAGATGAAAGAAAAATTTGTTTGGGAGGTCAAGATGAAGACTCTAGTTTCCAATGATGTAAGAAAAGTAAAACTGAGCTTTCCTGGAATGAAACAGTGATAAAAGGCCAGGAGGGAAAGAAGAGGTGAAGGATATAGTTATACATTTGAGAATTCTCATAGCCACAAGAGGACATCAATTAAGATTTTGCGAGAATATGTCCTCCAAGTGAGTATGGCAAGAAAAGACAGCAGACTAAGTCCTAATATGAGGATTACCTCTATTGTAAATGACAGATTTTCCTCTAGAGGATTATCACTCCCAAAGTACAGCAGGTCCTCCAATAGCGTTTAGTTGAATGTCGTCTCGTTATAACGTTGATGAGAGGTTATAAGAGCTTAACCCTTGTTTATATTAGCCTATGGTAGAATTGGTTTCATTACATGTTGTTTTGCTTCAAGTTGCAGAACCTATCACTAATGTTAAGTGAGGACTTACTGTAAACATATTCTAGACCATGTACATGCATCTGAATCACCTGGAGGGGCTGTTGAAGTGCAGATTCTGGGGCCCCACTCCCAGGACTTTATTTCAGTAGATTTGGGGTAGGGCCTGAGAATTTGCATATCTAACAGGAGATAGAGATACCTCTAATCCAAAGCCCCTACCTTGAGAACCACTGGGCTAGTATAAATAGAATCTTTACAACAGAGGGGTTTGTTTAAAATTTTATGTAGGAAAATACTCTGTGGAGAAATCAAATTTATTTCCTACTACTATAAACTCTTCAGGAAGAAACAAACAAAACGAATCATTCCACCACCCCTCCAAGACCAGACAGGTATAGCAACAAATACGGCTAGTTGGAACGAGATAACAGAGGGTAGTGGACACTGTGAACGAGAGATTCCATGCCCAGTCTAAAGGTACTGAAGTTCAATTAAAACAAAATAAATCCCTATGTATGACAATTTGCACGTCTGATATTCTGAACCCAACAAGAATACTAAACTGGATCACCTGAGAAAGAAAAGGGGTTCAGAGTCTTGGTGATTTAAAATTTGATAAGGGGAGCAACCAGGTTCCTGGGCACTTGGTTTGATTCTGGCTACTGAGAAGTGACATAGAATTGACATAGAAGTTTGCACAAGTGACATAGATAAGAGCCTATTAAAATGCAGCCCCTTTTTGCAGCTGGAAGGACTAAGCACTAAGTCCTCGGATCTTGGGAGCTTTGGTGAAGATCCTTAAGATCCTGGATGGGATAATTGGGGCTGCCGGACAGCTGCCCATGTCAGAACCACCCATTAAAACCTAGGGTGTGGCAGCCACAAGCACACACAGCTTGAAGAATGGCGCTGTCCTCTGTTTTTCTCACAGATTTATACCACACAAAATTTGCCATTCTTCTATTGCCCAAGTAGGGAGAGGAGCACTGCAATCACTGAGTTTGGACTTCTAAGAAATCTTGGGAAACAAAAAGCTCAAACTGTACTTAATATGATTTAGCAAAATGGGGAAATGTGACATTTCTTGAATTCTAAGTGTCATGGAGCAACCCCATACTTTTTTCAGTTAAGACTAGATGGTTGATAGCAGCTTAATTTGGGGCACTAGCTTGATAACTGTTGGTTTACAGAGTAATATATGGAGCCCCATTTGTCTTCCTCTACCCCAAGAATTTGCTGAGAAGCCATCAGTGTCATTCCTGCTTTCTTCTAGTATGAGGTGATACAGCCTGTTTTCCATATTAGAACAAGTGAGTCAGCTGAGAATTATATAACATTTTGGAACATGACAGGTAAGCTACCAACAAAAAACACATCTCATGGTTAGATACGGATGCCTGATTGCATCTCAATATAAATTAGCTTCCACACAGGCTGCTTGAGTTCTATTTCTAGCCTTACAAATTGTAGAATAGGGCAAGATTCACAGGATGTTAAAATGACCACTAAACTGAACTAGTTCAGTAGAAGCAGGAACTCAGACTAGAGATACACAGGTAAGCAGAAGCCATCTTCACCTTCTGGAACAGGTGTCTGCAAACTACACACTTGGGCCAAATCTGGATGCCACCTGTTTCTATAAATCAAGTTTTATTAAAACACAGCCACACTCATTTGTTTACATACTGTCTGTGGCTGCTTCAGTGACAGAATTGAGTAATTGTGACAGAGACTGTATGGCCTACAAAGCTGAAAAACATTTACTATCTGGCCCTTTACAGAAAAAATGTGGTGATCGCTCTGCTAAAGAGAGAACTCAGATGTTTCCAGTTCACTAAATTCATCTGGAATGTGGTCCAATTGAATTTTATTTACATCTCAAATGACAAGGTACTTCAGTGATATCTGGTCACAGTAATGTCTGTGACCAAATTTGACAAAATATCAACATCCCTAACGTGAATCTGACATATATAGGCCCCATGTGATGGTGACTTTCAGCCTATGTTTTCAAGTTCCAACTTTGATAATTGGTCCTAATCTTCAGATCTTCCTATTCTTTTAGCTGGATTCCAAGCTGGCCAAACTATTGCCAAGGTCTGCTCATAGTTGCTCCCTACAGTAACAAGTTACTTTCCGGCCCTGCTTGGCATTGTTCTATGTAGGGAAGATGAAGAAGTTGGCACGTTTGTCCTTCCAGTTGTATGTCCTTTCTTTCCTTGGAAAAATCTCATCAGTTGCAGAGGCCTGGTGTTCTCATACTCTGTTCCTATCAAAACCTGCCCTGACAAGAAAACACATGAACCTCACTCACAGTAAAATACAGATAATATGTAACAATGCAAGATCACCTTTAGCAGTGGGATTAAAGTCCTAGATGCATCAGCAAGTAAGTAGGATAAACATTTTTTTTCTCTCTCTTTTTGAGGTTGGGATATAAAAACAAAGGGAAAGAAACAACAACAGCAAAACACCAGGTAGGCTAGTAGCTTCCTCCTCTAAGCGCCAGTTCCTCTGAGCTTAATCTATAACCCAAGAACCCCTATATCAAAGTCACCCAGCATACTTAATAAAAATGCAGATCCTGGAGCCCAGTCCTGAACCAACTGGATCAGAATATCTGGAGATAAGTTCCAGTAATGTTTACTTTCAACAAGCACAATTCCCTTGTCATGATTCTTATGTTGAGTAATGTTTGAAAACGATTGCACGATACGGTGTGCAGTCGTCCATTATCCTGCCCGCTGCACTTGTACCTTGATGAGCAGTAATGGTGGGCTGGAGCCACTCCAGGACCTGACTTTGCTCAGTCTGATTGGCCACTTAATGGTCCCCTGCCCTGCAGGTGAGCTGATGAATTTCTCACGCTTATAAGGGCTCTCTCTGATGGGGACTGGTGTAATGTTTCAGAGTATACAGGACATTTATTATTTATTTTCACATTAACAGCTCAGGACAATGATATGAGGTAATCATTAGTACGTTTCAGGAAAGTTACCCAGTTTCCTTAATTGTAAAATGGGGATTTTTGATAAAGCCTATTTCAAAAGGTTGTGAGAATTGAGATAATGCACTTAAAGTGCATAGCATGCAGGAAGTGGTTAATAAATGTCAACAATCACTGTTGCTAATTTTATTTCACATGAGAAAGTTAAAGCCCAGGAGATTTATTTAATAAATTAGTTGCACACCTTGTAAGATACTGAGAGGAAGTTTTGGAACCCCGCACTTTTTGGAGTCTTTCTTTCACCCAGAGGTTGATTTATCACTGACCATGAACCTCATTAAGTAAGCTTCAGAGCCCCCTCATTTGCATGGACCCCTTTCAAGACTCTTAGAGGGACCCAGCATATGTTCACACAGCCAACATTTTTATAATATTTGCAAAACTTAGATAATTTAATCACAAATTAGTATAGAAAACTTCCTTTCCAGTCCTACTTGATCATGCTTTCTCTCTTCTTACTGGCATTGGACTGGCCATAGGCATTTTAGGGTCCCAGCTAAGGAGAGCTTGAGCAGGGAATGCTTTCATCTTGGATTGAGTGGAGTACGTTTTCATGTGCCTTACAATCACTTCTGTACATAGGTACATCATTGCTAGCAGTCTCAAAGTAGAATTGACTTCAAGTAATCCTACTGACCATTTTTCCAGCACACGTGGTACGACCCAAAGTTATCCCGATCAGAGCTCATATTATGTGAAGGTGTGCCAGACAACCTAGCTCCCAGCCCTCGAGGTGTATGTATTGTGGAAGTGAAACTAATTATGAGTTATATGGAACCAGGAGCTAGTCTGTGGCAAATTCTTACAGACAGCAAACAAGTAGAATTATAAATAGAATTTCTGTTTGCACCGATATCTAGGCACAACCGAAGTTGTCTCTTGTCAGGAATATACTCAGTCATACAGTGTATGCAATTAAAAAATGTTCTGCAGGGTTTTTTTCCCCCTTTTTGGATGGGAATTACACAAAACAGAATTTATCAGAATTCCTCAATTTGTAAATCACAAATATGTAGCAGTTCTGAAACTAATGAGTACAGACAGTGTGTAAGTCACGTGTTTTATACATCCTCTCAAGAATGGAATATCGGACTAGACCTACAACAAGTTAAGAAATTAAATTGGTAAGTAATCATCTCTCCTCAAAGAAAAGTCCGAGTCCAGATGGCTTCATTGGTGAATTTTCTCAAATACTAAAGAAAGAAAAAATACCCTCTTTGGAGGGATGTCTATTCAGGTGCTCTGCCCGTTTTTTAATGGAATCGTTTAATTTTTTTGGTGGTGTATGAGTTTTTTATAAATTTTGGATATTAACCCTTTATCAATGTATCATTGACAAATACCTTCTTTAGCAGGATGTCTTTTTGTTTTGTTGATGGTTTCCTTTGCTGTGAAGAAACATTTTAGTTTGATGCACTCCCATTTGTTTATTTTTTCTTTTGTTTCCCTTGCCAGAGGAGATATATCAGTAAAAATATTACTAAGGGTAATGTCTGAGCATTTACTTCCTATATTTTCTTCTAGAAGTTTTATGGTTTCAGGTCTTACATTATATCTTCAATCCATTTTGAGTTTTTTCTTGTATATGGCATAAACAAGTGGTCAGGTTTCATTTTTTGCATGTATTTGTCCAGTTTTTCCAGCACCATTTATTGAATAGACTGTCTTTACCCCACTGTATATTCTTCCTTTGTTATATGACCATATAGGAATGGATTTATTTCTGGGTTCTCTATTCTGTTCCATTGATCTGTGTGTCTATTTTATGCCAATGCCATGCTGTTTGATTACTATAGCCTTATAGTATGATTTGATGTCAGGTATCATGATACTTCCAGCTTTTTTCTTTCTCACGATTGCCGTGGCACTTCGGGGTCTTTTATGGTTTCATATAAATTTTAGGATTATTTGTTCTAGTTTTGTGAAAAATGCCATTGGTATTTTGATAGGGATTGCATTGACTCTATATATTGCTTTGGGTATTAAAAATATATATGCACCCCTACGTTTACTGCTGCGCTATTCACAATAGCCAAGATATGAAAACAACCAAAATGCCTATCATTAGACGATTGGATAAAGAAATTGTGGTACATTTATACAATGGAGTATTACCTTGCCATAAAAAAGAATGAAATCTTACCATTTGCAACAACATAGATGGGCCTAGAGGATATTATGCTAAGTAAAATAAGTCAGACTGAGAAAGACAAATACCATATAATCTCACTTATATGTGGAATCTAGAGAACAGAAGAAATGAGTAAACAAAACAAACAGACTCATAGACACAGAGAACAAACTGATGGTTGCTAGATGGGAGGGGGTTGGGGGATGGGCAAGATGAAGGTAAAGGGATTATGAAGTACTAATTGGTAGTCACAGGATTGTCACAGGGATGTGAAATACAGCATGGGGAATATAATAAAAAATGTTGTAAAGACTGTGGTGTCAGATGGGTACTGGACTTATCGAGGGGATCACTTCATAGATTATATAAATGCCTGACCACTACATTGTACACCTGAAGCTAAACTAATATAAAATAATATTGAATGTCAGGTATCATTAAATACATATATATGGTCACGGGATGTAAAGTACAGCATAGGGAATGTAGTCAATGGTATTGTAACAGCTCTATATGATGTCAGAGGAGTAGTAGACTTGGTGGGGTTATCACTTTATGAGGGGTGTAAATGGCTAATTATGTTGTTTTGTATACCTGAAACAAACAAGTAAATAAATAGAAATGATACTCAAATTCATTACGAAAATAGAGGGAATACTTACTGACTCATTCTATTAGTTCAGTATTACCCTGACATCAAAACCAGACGAAAGCATTACATGAAATGAAAACCATAAGACAATGTTCCTCATGAACGTAGATGCAAAAGTCTTCCACAAAATATTAGCAAATCAAATTCAGCAACATTTAAAAAGGAATTACACCAAGGATTGCAAGTTTGGTTTAACATCTGAAAATTGATTAGTATTTATCAGAAGATTAAAAGACAGACATACATGATCATCTCAGTAGACGCAGCAAAAATATTTGACAAGATCCAACACGCATTCATGATAAAAGCTCTCAATGAATGAGGAATAAAAGGGAATTTTCACAAACTGTTAATGGCATTAAAAACAAGAAAACTTACCACTAACATCATACTTAGTGGTAAAAGATTGAGTGCTTTCCCCTTAAGAAAAGGAAAAATAAGGATGTCCACTTTCACCACTTCTATTCAACATTTTACTGGAGTTTCTAGCCAGTGCAGTAATGCAGGAATAAAAAATTTAAGGCACGCAAACTGGAAAGGAGAAAATAAAACTTTATTCGACAGATCCCTTATGTACAAAATCATAAGAAATACATTTTTTTAAAAAAACTACCATAACTTAGCGAGTTTAGCAAGGATGCAGGCTGCAAAATCAATTTTTAAAATTAATTGTATGAAATACCAGCCGCAAATAATCAGAAATTAAAATTTTAAATTCCATTGATAATAGTATCAAAAAGAATAAAACACTAAAGAATTTAACAAAACTAATACAAGTGGGCATGAAAGAACTTTCTGGGTTGATAAAAATGTTTTAAAATATGTTGTACAACTATATAAATTTACCAAAAATCACCAAACCATGTGCACTCACAATGATAAATTTTATGGTATGTTAATTATACTCAATGACATTGATTAAAACTATACATACAGAAAAAATCTGAATTATCTTTTTATTCTCACAACAAATAGAAATATTTTTATTTTCTCATAGAAAACAATATTATAAATTTGTCACATAATGAGGCAAAGATTATACAGCAAAAATGGGGCCATGTGTTTCAGAGGTGTGTTAATTAAAATATTTTATTTTTCTTAACTTTTTAGTATTTCTCAGCATTAAAAATAAATATTTGCCTTATTTTTATTTATAGTTTGTATAGCTTTTCTTATAGAAAAATTATGTAAGTTTGAGTAAAATTCACTTCTGCTCCTACTGTTCCCTAGTCCCTTTGTCTAAAGGGAACCACTCTTAATAGTTTATAATATAGCCTTCCAGAAATAATCTAATTAAATATAGTAACATAATCTAAATTATAATAATAATAACCTAATAGATAACCTCTCATTATTAAGGGCCAGGCTGTGCTCTAAGGACTTTCCATTTATTACATCACTTAATCCTTACATCAATTCTATGAGATAGGCACTATTTTTACCCATGTTATAGATGAGGATGCTGAGGTACCAAAAGATGTAACAACTTTCCTGTGGTAAATTTCAAACCCAGGAAATCTAGCTATAGAGCCCTACTCTTAACTACAACTCAAAATTGTATCTCAGTACACACTTAAGTGTGTGGGGTGAGGGAGGGGAATAGCAGTGATTTAAAGCATAGGTACATAGAGCTGTTTTGTTGTTGTTTTTTAAACATATGCTAGACACAATTTTCTGCAATGCTCTTTTGTCTCAACAATACGTCTTGAAGACAGAACTGGCTACATAAATATCTGGGCCCAGCACAGAATGAAATGTAAGGCCCCTTCTTCAAAAATGATGAAAAATTTCAAGAAGGCAACAGCAGCGTGTGAAACCAGGCACAGGATCGTTTTCAGTGATGGCCTGTCATCACAGGCCCATGAGGTCAGCCCTGCGTGGAGACCATAGAACCCAGTACTTTCACCTGTAACTTTTGTCCCAACCACAGCTGTCTCCCACCTCCTGAGCATTGGCTGATGAGAGAACTAGGTGCCGTCTTGATGTCACAATTTAGGGCCATGCCAGCTTTTCTGTTATGGTTGTCAGCTTATTGAGAGAGAGCCAACAAGCACACCCACACAGTTCCTGCTATTGACTAAGACAAAGAGAAAAAACGAGAGTCTGGCTGCATAAAAATGTGGATAGAGATCTGAGATTAGAAACCTGCAGTCTGAAACTACCTTGTTCCTTATCTTTCACTTTATTTTTAGCAAAGTAATTTAGGTCACTAATATTGACGAGATCAACAAAACTAGCACTAAACTCTTCCCCTCTGCCTGTCCCTCCCCACACCAAAACCAAAATTATCCCAACCCGCACTTGGAAGTAAAATTTATCAAGCTCCTTTACCCAAATGATGCTGAAAAATTGGATTGCTAGACTCTGAGCAGCATTTCCTATCATTTGAATTTTTTATTTCCTTTAAAGGTGAAAGCAGAAACCACCCAATGAGCTTCAGCTCAGCAGACAGATACTAATAAGACACATTTCTGACCTGGTGATGGAAGCTTTGCTTTGTTCTCTTCTGCATTTCCCAGCTAATCGCTTACAGCGACTTAGGGAATTAATTTGACATCTTGTTCACAAACTGATTGAACAAATAGCTAACAGGGTTAACTCTGTAACCGGAAGGACTACGGAACATGAGGCACTGGCCAGGCAAAGGACATCCAATTCTGTCTTCCAAAAAGACACAGGCAAGAAAAAAAGAGCCGAGAGGAAAATTTCCAGAACATTTCCATTTAGAAGCACGATGAAACTTGTTGACTAAGGTATCGACATTATCTAGGGCATGCATTTGACAATCTGGCACAGGTGACGAAACTGACAAACACACACAAGAAACTAGCACAACATTATCTGTAAATTGGTTGTGATTGAATACTTCATGTCATCAAGGGAATAGAGGCAATGAAAGAAAAGCCTTATTTCTCTGCAAAGAAAAGAATTTCTGTCAGAAAGAGACCAGGAAATAAAAGAGAAAAATGTCTTAAGAGAGATCACTATGCATTCTGTAAAGCACATATTGTAAAAGGAAAAGGGAAAAGCAGCTTGATTCTGAAACTATTCAGTGTAATTTTGTGTAAGCTGTTCTCTAAGGAGAGAGACTGAACCCTAATCAACCAGCATCTTCTTCCAGATGGCTCTAAGTGTGCCTTAATCTTCTTTTAAGAGAGGGTGGGGATGATTCCCTACTATGAGGAAAGGCACATATTAAGACTTGATCAGCTTTTTCGCGATGGGTTTGCCTCCAGAACACAGGTGTCATGAATACCACTGCTAAATCTAAGCCAAAATGGGAAAGGAAAAGACTCATACCAACATTGTCATCACTGAACATATAGATGTGGGCAAGTCTACCAGTTCTGGTCATCTGATCTACACATGTGATGGGATCAATAAAAGAACCATTGAAAAAATTGAGAAGGAGGCTGCTGAGATGGGAAAGGGCTCCTTCAAGTATGCCTGGGTCTTGGATAAACTGAAAGCTGAATGTGAATGTGGCATCACCATTGATACTTCCCTGCGGAAATTCAAGACCAGCAAGTATTATGTGACCATTACTGATGTGCCAGGACACGGGGACTTTTATCAAAAACATGATTCCAGGCACATCTCAGGCTGACTGTGCTGTCCTGATTGTTGCTGCTGGGGTTGGTCAATGTGAAGCGGATGTCTCCAAAAATGGGCAGACCCGTGAGCATGCCCTTCTGGCTTACACACTGGGTGTGAAACAACTAATCATTGGTGTTAGCAAAATGGATTCCACTGAGCTGCCTGACAGGCAGAAGAGAGACAAGGAAATCGTTAAGGAAGTCGGCACCTACATTTGTGCTAATTTCTGGTTGGAATGGTGACCACATGCGGGAGCCAAGTGCTGACATGCCTTGGTTCACGGATGGAAAGTCACCCGTAAAGATGGCAGTGCCAGTGGAACCACGCTGCTTGAAGCTCAGAATTGCATCCTGCCACCAACTCGTCCAACTGACAAACCTTTGCATCTGCCCTTCCAGGATGTCTACAAACTTGGTGGTATTGGTCCTGTCCCTGTGGGCCGAGTGGAGACTGGTGTTCTCAGACCCGATATGGTGGTCACCTTGGCTCCAGTCAATGTTACAACTGAAGTAAAGTCTGTTGAAATGCACCATGAAGCTTTGAGTGAAGCTCTTCCTAGGGACGATGTGGGCTTCAATGTCAAGAATGTGTCTGTCAAAGATGTACATTGTGGCAGTGTGGCTGGTGACAGCAAAATGATCCACCAATGGAAGCAGGTGTCTTCATGGCTCAGGTGATTATCCTGAACCACCCAGGCCAAATGCCAGATATGCACCTGTGCTTAATTGTCACACAGCTCACACTGCTTGCAAATTTGCTGAGCTGAAGAAGATTGATTGTCTATCAGGGAAAAAGCTGGATGATGGCCCGAAGTTTTAGAAATCTGGTGATGCTGCCATCGATACTGTTCCTGGCAAGCTCATGTCCATTGAGAGCTTCTCTCACTACCCTCCTTGGGGCTGTTTTGCTGTTCGTGACATGAGACAGACAGTTGCTGTGAGTGTCATCAAAGCAGTGGACAAGAAGGCAGTTGGAGCTGGCAAGGTGACCAAGTCTACCCAGAAAGCTCAGAAGGCTAAATGAATATTATCCCCAGTACCCGCCACCCCAGTCTTAATCAGTGGTGGAAGAACAGTCTTAGAACTCTGTCTCAATTGGCCATTTAAGTTTTACAGTGAAAGACTGGTTAATGATTACAATGCATCGTAAAATCTTCAGAAGGAAAAGAGAATGTTTTGTGGACCATTTGGTTTTTTTATGTGTGGCCATTTTTAAGTTATTAGTTTTTAAAACCAGTACTTTTTAATGGAAACAACTTGACTAAAAATCTGTCACAGAATTTTGAGACCCATTAAAACAAAGTTTAATGAGAAAAAAGAAGAAAAGACTTGATGAAAGGAGTTTGCCAATACACATTTGTAACTTAACACTCTCAGAATGATTTGTATGGGTTTTCACTTTGCCCATTCTCTGCCTGGCAATTTTTGGCTCATGAGTGCTGAGCTGATGGCATGCTTCAGTAGAATTCTGTTTCTGGAATGGCTGCCAAGTCCACGGCTTTTTTTTTTTTTTGCCCCCAAGATACCCTTAATACTTGTTGAATGAATAGAACTAGAGACCACATCCCCACATCCCATGGCATACCAGTTGACAAGGTAGGAACTGGAGGAGGAAAGCCACGTTGGCACCCGTTAGCTGAAGGCACGGAGCCTGCGTTCCATCCTTGTCTACGCAGAACATAGTAATGTGAACACGGCTGCAGAATTTAATCCGATGGTACTTCCAGCTTCATGAGCATTTTCAGCAGTTTTTAGTTTTATTATTATTATTACTACTACTATTACTATTACTATTACTAGCACAGTAACAGAGCTTACCTAAAACAATGCCGCAGTGTCAACATTGAAGTCGTAATTACTGAGGAGTTTCTGGGAGAAAGTATTCTTGAGAAAGGATTCCTGGTCATTACACTTATTCATTCATTCATTTGTTTAGTCATCCAACCATTTATTGAGCACCTACTAAGTCTCTGTCATGGTGCTAAGATCCTGAAGCTATGCAGGTAAATAAAGTAACATATCCTACCTGCCCTCAGGTTTATAATCTAGTGGGGATATTTTAAGTACAGTAATTGGATCAGGGCTGTGATGCCATAGTATGTTATGGGATTCAAACTTTGAAGGATTCTTAATCATACTTAGGGAGTTATAAAGTATTCCCAGAGAAGAGGCAACAAAGCATAGACCTGAAAAATGAATATGATGTAGCCGGCAAAAGGTGGGAAAGGATATTTCAATAGAAGGGATAACTCTTTGCAAAATGCCAAAGGCAAGTCCAGGGAGAGCCATGCTGGGAACTAAAGGAAGTTCCTGATGACTGGGGGTAGAGTTGCAGCTGAGGATGGGACTGGAGGCTAGAGAGGACAGCAATAAGGCACCATCCTCTTTTATACCTAGATAGGGATCTACATTTAAATGAATTACATTCTGCAAACTCAGACTATGCTAAATGCTGCCAGAAACACAAGGCTCGGTACGAAACTGAGCTCCTCTACCCTCAAGGAGCTTGAGTCATTCGTAGCAGATTCTCAGTGTCCAAGATCTGTGTCAAATCACAGAACAAATAATCCATGAGATGCAAGATGTCTCACAATGATACTGAGCGCTGATTCAGAAGAGCTGGCTCGTGAAGGAAGAACAATCTCGCTCTTTCACTTTTGGGTTTTAGCATGATTTGAAGGTGGATATGTGTGCATGTTTAAAACACACCAAGAGGGATTCTTGAATTTCCTACATTCTACCAACATTAAGTAATGAAGGTGAAATAAAGAAAGGGGGTGAATCAAAATGATCTCTTTTGAATTTTAGAAATATTAAGAAGAGGGAATGTCTATCACAATAATATTGCGGCATGTGCTTTGTGACATAGCGGCAGCAGGCAGAACTTAAAAAAATTGGAGAAAGAATTTACCTCAAACTTCCCCTTTTTTTGTGAAAGTTTGGAAAGACTATTTTCCATCTGATTTTGTAAAGTAATTACAGAACATCATTTTCCCCTCAAAGTCTATATGTTTGACTAATATATAATCTAAGAAATCTTCAAGGGCTTTTGGAAGGTTCTCAGAAGACATTTGGAATTTTGGAGACATAAAATGAAAGGCAGTGCCTATTTTAAAGTCGTAGATATTTAAACAAATATGCCAAAGCTAACATTAAATATCAAGCTACTCATCATTATTCGGGATAATTAGAGATATTTAATGATATTCTCTCTTCAGTATAGTTTTGGTGGGATAATAGGCTTTTTGATAAGTTCCTTTCTGGACCCAATTCCAGTTTTAATCAGAGGTGTGATTTGTTAGATCTCCAGCGTATGCGTGTTTTAAACAAAGACCTGCACAGCCAACTACAACTAAACAAACAAATTAACTACAATAATAACTTGGAAAACCACTAACCTAGATAGCAGTCCCCAATCTCTGATCAGAGGACTCCTAGTTTAAGGTAAATAGTTTAAGGCAAAAACATTTCAAATCCATACCAACCAATGTCTCTCTATACCACACTGAATCTCATGCAAATATGTGTGCCATCTCTTAAAAATATGTTCACATAGTGTTACGTATTAATAAATAGAAAACACTTAAGGGTTACTAAATTTATGGTAGTTTTTGTCATTTGCCCTCAAGCAGCATAGTCTAAAAATATAAGATAGCTTAAAATGTTTTTATCTTAAAAAAGAATCCTCATTCTGTAGGACAGAGGCCTATTTAGTATTTTCTGTTAGTGAGAGGGTTACTTTTTGTTCTAATTCACAGGCCACTTATAAGCGTATTATATATGCCATTACAGGTAAATAGTTTAAGGCTATAATGAAGCAGAATTTAGCCGGCCTGAGTAATGTGCTCAGGTGCAGTTCTCCACCTACACAAAGTCCCACAAAAATCCCAGGGCTGGTCAGGAAAAGAGAATGTATGACTTCTTGTCTGCTAATAAGTGCAGAACTATATCTTAATCTCAATTTCAGCAACTTTTTTTGGTCTAATTTATCAGGTACTGTTATCACTTTTTTCTACTGCATGATGCTTTCATGCTGTTTTTAAAGATGTAATTATTCATGTGACTCATTGCAAGCTATCTCAAATCCTTTTTTTGAAAGTAGGTGTGGCACGAATAATAAACTAATTAACTTGCAATGTAGTACAAGAAATAGATTTCATTATAAAGCAAAGAGTTCTGAAAAACTTAGATATTTTTTCAGAATAATGTGTCTCACTGGGCTGAAATCTTTGTCTGAATGAGAAACAAACTTTTCAATTCTAGGCAAATAAAACTAATTGAACACTTATTGACTGTATTATATGTGCTGCTTGGTGCTAGGAAACAAAGATAAATTAAAATCACCTGCAATATTTTTACTCTCTATTAGTTGAGAAAATGGTGTCTGAGGGCAGGAGGTGTCTTCGGTGGCTTTGTTCACAATTTTCCTTTTGTTTGAAGTGCTATAGAAGCAGAGAAAAGAGAGCAATTTTTGTGGCACTTGGGGAAGTAGAAAGTGAATCAAGAAAGTTGTGCTTCATCAAAGAGACAGCTGAGATGTCTGGAAGGATTAGCTGTGTTTCACCAGGCAAAGAAAAGAGGAAGGTCACTCCAGGGAAAGAGATCAGTATGAACAAAGGCACACTCCCAGTTTTCCTTTTATCTCTCTCACTGTTTTATTAGCTCTTCCTCCTTGACCCATCCCTAAATAATTGGGGTTACTCGGGACTCTAGCCTGGGCTCACTTACCATCTCTGACTACAAACAAGTCTTAAGCAATTCTCATCCACACCCATGGATGGCTTGATGCCCATCTTTATGTTGATGACAACTAAATATGTATCTCCAGCCCAGATCGCTCCGCTGAGCTCCAGATGAATGTAACCAAACCCTTCGCGACATCTCTTCCTTGGTATCTCCCAGACCAAACTCAACAAACTCAACATGTTCAGAACTGAATTCGTCTCCTTCTCCTACTCTTCCTCCTGTAATTTTCCCGTTTCAGTTACTGGCACTATGATACCCCAGGGGCTCACATCAGAATCCTGGGTGCCATCCATGACTCCTCCCTTTTTCTCACCCACAGCCCCCATCCAATAAATTGTCAAGTTCTATCAAGATAGAGTCTGAAGTAGTTCATGAATTGACTCACTCTGTCCCTGTTGCTTCCACCTTTCTCTTACATTCTACATCATGTCCTTAGTTCCTGTGTCCTAACTCGCCAGCAGTAACTCGCCAGCAGAAGGTGAGGAGGGGTAAACAGGAATATGAGGCTCAATGGAAATGGTTCGTGCTAGAACTGATGCCCTGAGGCTAGAGAACGGTACCCGGTATGGCTTGGTGTTTCGTGTTGTTGGCAGTCACAGCGAGTCCACCTGTCTGAAAGCTACAAGCTGAGTAAGCACAGGACACGCTACTCCTTTGCGGTGGGGAGGTATCAGCAGTGCTCCTGCCAAGTCCATTTGTCTTAAGTTAAAGCGATTCTTTAACTTAAGGAATAGTGAGTAATGCGTAGGAGGTGCAGTCCCCTCCTCTGATTTTTCTCACTTAGGGACCTCGCGACAAATATGTGAGGCTCCCGTCTTAAGACTCAAACAAAACTGGAATAAATTAATGAATGAAGGAACCGTATTTCCTCATTTGAGAACTGCTCGTTTATAGCCTTTATCCATTTATCTTTGTGTATGTTGAACGAATTGTAAAAGTTCATCTTATAATAAAAAGGGAAACACTATTTAGGTCACATTGGCTGCAAAAAGATTTTTCCTAGTTTTGTGTATGTGTGTGTTTGTGTTAGCAAATTTGTGTCCATGTCCTTTTTCTCTCCCTCCCAGACACACTCTCCTGCTCTGGCACATGCCCTGAATGCTTGGAAATCCCTAAATGGACGAGGGCGATTACAGCCAGCCCAGAGTGGCACTGCAACTCATAGGAAGACATTTCTCAAAACTAAATACTGTAAGGCAGGGCTTTTCACTTTATTGTAAAACAATTCCACGGTTTTTAAAACATGTTTTTCAAACACAACATGCACTGAGTTAACTGAAGGTTTGGAATAAAATGTTAGTACAACTCATTTCACTTGAGTATGTCTATTTTCAGAATGGCCATTGTGCCAAGGACATGTTGATCAAGTGACTTCCCCTAAGTGTTTTGGCAGCGCAGCCTGATGACACACCGCCGGTTATCAACAGCACATTCAAGTTCAGGAGAACTGAAGCCTGAGCCCACAGGGCTCACACCCCTGGACTTCAAACACAGGCCTCCGACGTGCTAAGTGAGCCCTGGCTAATACCTGTCTGGACTCTCTCATTCATTTAAAACATTTATTTTTTATTACTATTAAAGTGAATCATGGTAAAGAATGTAAAGGGTACAAAAGGTGGGATCTTTCTCCAGTCGCCTTAACACTTCCTGTTAAAATATACATATCACAGTGCACCCTGTTTGTTTTACTTAATCATACACACTTTATATGTTTATGACATATGACAAAAATCTGCATATACAGCTCATTTTTATATTGATAAATGATGCTACACTGTATTAATGAGCCTCTGGCAAATATAAGAAGAGAGCATGAAATCAAGGAAATATGTCCGGGAAGTAACTAGAAGTAGAAAATGTAAAGAATTTTAATTTTGTGGAGCCCAACTCTACAAAAATATAATTTAAAGTGGAAATAAATGGATGTTTTTCAAAAAAAACCTCTAAGTGATTTATAGGGCGGCCCTGGGACCCTGGACACAGAGATCATTTTAAATTCAGGATACACTGAGCCAAAGCACGTCCAGCTGATGTACTTAACAGAGTCACTGCGCCTGCCTAATGAGATATTACACCTCCAATAAAGTCACTGTACTGTGTCTAATGAGTGCCTAGCACTCCATATATATTTGTGGAATGAAGGCATCCACTATGCAGAGTGAACCAGTAATGAACCTGAGAGCTTACTTTCTGAAGCGCTCTCCTCTGTGGGAATATCACCCACAGCTCCTGTGACAGCCGCCATCTGCAAGTTAGACGTTAACAATTTCTTTTCTTTATCCTCACTGTCATTCGGATGAGAGACAAGTTCTGATTTAGTAGGAGCTTATTTTCACAACTATCCTTATGTTCTCCGACTCAAATTCACGGAAGGTAATTAAATCCATCCTGGTTACATCGGAATGCCGTGGGTTATAAATTTTCTCCTTCACAATTGATATTAATGTCTTTTGGGTTGGCAGGAGGAATCGTATAAAGACAGTGAGGCCCTCTGTTTTGGGATCAGGTAATTAGGTGAATCTCCTCCTTGTGCGGATAGCTAAGTCAGAAATGTTCATTTTTGCATTAAATTTTAGTTTTTATATAGTTTTTAAGGTAGCTCTGAATTATATAAAAATGACAGAGTAGATATGGTTTCTGTTTCCTGAGACGCTTAAGATCACTATTTACTCAGTCTGAGGCTTTTTCACTAGGAAAGAGAGGGGAAGCGATGGTATCTATAGCAAAAGGACCCTGAGTTTATTGGGGGTGTGAATAGATAAGAATGAAAGTAGAAATCAGATTTCATCAAGAAAGAGTAAGAAAGGGTTTTCATCAGATGAGGCAGAAAAGAAATGTCATTACAGCTGGTCAGAGATCCATGTCAGTAAAAGAAAGAGAAAAAAACATGTACGTCTCACTATTTCAAGGAGAGGAGTAGCCCTCTATGAGTTTTATTATGTGCTTTAATTGATAGAGAGAACTGGAAATCAAGACATCTTGGTTCTGTTCCCATAATTTGAATGCTTTCACGTCGCTCTTTCTGACTTGATCAAAATATTCTCCGCGTGCAGTGGTTTAAGAGTACAGCTCTATAACCACCATTACAGAACAAGCAATTCAAGTAAGTCATTACATTTTAAGTACTTCTTAATTCAGAAATAAAGGAACTAAATGTAGGCAGGAGATTTAAAAGTCCGTAATGATATCAGCTTAAATGAGCCTTCTGGAGTTATGTTGTAAAAAATCTGTTATTCAACAGCTACTCAGAAAATTGGAACCCAGTGGCAGACAAGAAAGGGCTCCTTATCAGAGCCCAGAACTTGCTCCAGGTAGAGCTAATTTTACCCACTTCCTTCTCTCTTTTCCTTACCTGAGAGTGAGAGAGCTCTCCGGTATCTGATGATTAGACACCTCCAACTTTGACCTCCAATGCCTGCAGGTCACTTAAGTCTACAATATCTAAAGCAGTGGTTCTCCCTGCTGGCTGCACATTAGGACCACATGCGGCCGTCAAAAAGAATGACTGTTGCTCATGCCTTAACCCAGATCATCTGAGTCAGAATCTCTCGGCTGAGAGGCTTGTTAGTATTTTTTAGCATGCCATATGAAATTCTAGTGCAGCAGGGATGGAGAGTAGGTCCCGACAGGAGGGAACCAGAGATATCTTGACCCTGGCATTGCTTCTGAGACATCAGGTCTCCAGGATGGTGGAATCAGTTCTGGAGGGATTTCTGGCTCCCTAGAGAAGCCTGGCTTCATATTACAAATTTAGGGCCAGATTAAATGTAGAGGCAAGTCCTACTTTATCCTTTCTCTACCCCCAAGACTGGGGTGGAAAGACAGTTACCTCAGGATTCCCCTAATCAAAATCCAAAACCACATGGCAGGGTGGAGGCCTAAGAAATGTCTTAGAGAAACCAGCCAAACATCATGCATTTAATTTCTGACTAGTTCTTATAGACGGGATTCTGTGTGTTCGGCAACTCTCATATCTCAATTCACTAGCACATCAACTTCTTTGAACTGGGTTTTCTTTGTTTGGTTTGATCTTTTTGAATTTATTTAAACCGGAAAAAAAAAAAAACCAAAACAGTCCACCCATTTCTCCCCCTACCACCCTTTACCACTAGCAGTCACACCAATCTGTTCTCTAAACCTATGTTCGTTTGCTTTTTTAGATTCCACATATAAGAGACATCTACAGTATTTTCCTTTCTCTGTCTGTCTGATTTCACTTCACATAATGCCCTCAAGGTCCATCCATGTTGTCACAAGTGGCAAGATTTCATTCTCTTTTACGGCAGAGTAATATTCGTGTGTGTGTGTGTGTGTGTGTGTGTGTGTGTGTGTGTGTGTGTGTGTACCACAGTTTCTTTATCCATCATCTATGGCCACTTAGGTTGTTTCCATGTCTTGGCTAAGGTTACTAACCCACTTCACAAATGAGGAAACAGACGATTCAGAGATCATCAGTAATCAACACAAAATCACCCTTCTGGAAAGTGGCCAAATCAAGATTTAAACTCCAGGCTTTCAGATTCCAAGCCCTGTTCCTCCTGTTAGCCGACATAGCTGTCTTCCCTATGCTGCCACGCTACCTGTGGGAAACGCAGCGTCCGCTGTAAGCAGGAGGCACGCTGCTGTGTCTCTGTGGTGTTACGATCACCGTCTCCATGTCTGAGCATGGAGCTTTCAGACATTTTCATGTTTTTCAGCCCAAAATTAAACCTCTCAACACCATTTGAGAAAGGATAAAAGAAGCACTTTTCACCCAATTCTGGCGTAAGGTTTGAGAATTCAGCTACCTATGCCAATACACTCTCAAATTGGTGACTCTTTTCTTCTTGAACCTGGGAAGAAAGGGAGGAATTCCAGGGCGGAAGGGGAGATTCTTTGGCACAGAAAAACTGCTTCCCTATGTTCTACTCATTTAAAAATAAAGAAGGAGAGAGTCCCAGAGAGTTTGTGAGGAAATTAAGAATGCCTGCTGCTTCACTGTGTGTTCCAGTAATTAAAGATTGATTTACGGTCACAGACTCTTCTAAATGGATGGAGTTAAACTTTATTCTCATCTTAACCTGAATTACTTTAATTATCAGAGAACAGTAGTTCTGACTGGGGCCAACAGAGGCCTGATTTCTGAATGGGTAAACTATGCAGGAGAGCCAAAACATAAGGAAGTGGAGGTAAAGATGAAAAATAATCCATTTTTTTCTTTGATAAATTTTTAAGATAAATAAGCATAATTCCAGATGTGCAACTGCCAGATTTGTGTTTCATACCTGAACAGCTGATCATTGCATGTAGGACATTAAAAAGCCCAGTGACTGCGTCTTTTATAGTTTTATTCAATACTTACAGTATTGAATAAAATTGATGGAGATGGGGAGAAAAGACAAACCTTGCTTTCTTTACAACCTGTCTAGCCAGGGCTGCTGAGCTAGGGTTTGGATTCCGGCTGGTGTCCTGCAAGACAAGGATGCTCTCTGTCTTTGGGCAGCCAGGTAAGGTCAGAGGTGGCCCATGTCTTAAGTCACTTGTAGCATAGAGGATCCTCAACTCTGTTCCAAATACTCATATTTACCAACGGCTGCAATACAAATATTTTTATTTTTTATGAGTAACGTGATAAATACTAGGAAGCCCTCTAGACGGGAAGCAACAGCTACTATAAAGTCAAGCATTTCTTCTGTACGTGGCCCAACCCAGAATATCTAGATTTGTTAGGACAGCTAAATCCCAGCTTACCCCTCATTCAGCCCATGATCTCACCCCAAAGTATAGAAATCCTGGCACTTCATTCAAGCAGACATTTTTCAATAGGAGAAATAGGCGTGTGTATGTGCCAATCATTTCCCAATATTTCTGTACGCAGGCAAGAAAGGACTGCCATATAAAATCCATGGAATTCCTATGTTCAATACCATACTTGTGGAATTGCTATATTTAGTAGATGAATAAGAATTAATGCTACTGTATCTTATATTTAAGGTTTGATCTAAAAGAAAACAAAGAGAAAATCAGAGTTTTTTGAAAGCAGAATGTGTTATAGGGGAAAATATGCGCATATATATGGTAATCAAATGCGCATATATATATATATATATATATATATATATATATATATATACACACATACACACATACACACATGCAAATAGATATTTGGCAATAAAATAAATATATGTATTTACCAATTAAATACAACTACTTGAGATTTTCAAATATCAGCTCTTTGAAGAAATAAAAAGTGCCTTAGAACGTTCACCCTATTACATACCCTGGCAAATAAACATAAGGGCAACTATTAAAAGAATGAGCATCGGGGCCTGTGCTGAGCAGAAAGCATGGCATTCTAGGATTACAATGATAATTCTACTTTTACAGAATTGAACCGCACAGCATTGTTAGCCCTAAGTGCCTTTCCCTTGGAGGTTATAGAAAAGAATGGCGCTATATTGAATGACCTTCAATTATTCAGTTTCCTTCTAAGGATAGTGATCTGTATTCTAGATCCAACTGTGGGTCAGAGACATTAAATAAGAGAAAACTCAAAGAGAATAGCAGCAGAGGAACAAGTTACTGAAAAACACGAGCACCTGATCTGTTTCCTACGGACAATTCCTTTCGCTCTTTAGAGCATATATATATATTTATCTTCTCTCCCCCTCCTTTGGAAATAAACAAGTCTAACAACACCAGATGTGAATGGCCAATTTGAATTTTAAATTTCGAAGGGCCCTGAACCCTGCAGGTAAGAAGCAGGTAGCAACTGGAGAGCAGAGTATCACCTTCCGAAACCATAACCTACCTCTGCCACTACAGACTTTGGGCCTTGGCAACAAGAGGCTAGTGACATGGCAGCCGGGAGCTGCCTCTGCTGCTGCTTTTGACACAGGTAGGCGGAAATGGATGTGAGAGGAGCTCAGAGTCTCCAAAGCACGACAGCCTGGCACGGTGAACGCTGCACAGCCAGACGGGTTCTCTGTTCTCTCCAAGCCCCAGAAGGTATGAGCTATAGGCTCAGCCAAGTAGGAAGGACATCTCGATTTAACAAGTAGCTGCCAAGGCACCTGGCTGTTGGTCTTACCCAGCATTCAGCGCTATGTAATGATCAGCCAGCACAAAACCCCTGCATCCACCAGAGGTTTGTGGGGAGGCTGGCGACACATGCCCAACTTCACACACTGGCATGTGTACCGGGGGGACTCTAACCCACCCCCCACAAAACAAAAGGCATTCTTTAATGTGGGGAGGTGCTCCAAGAGGTGATGTTTCTAAGACCATTGACAGATGGTAAAGAAAGGCATTTGGGAATTTATAGAGAGGCTGTACTAGAACAATGTTTTCAAGTTCAACCTGAGGTCAGTAGAGTTTGCTAGATATGAGAAACATGGAAATAAATGTTCTTTCTCTTTTCCAAGTGATTTGAGGAAAATATTCACTCTGAGAAAGCACTTCCTTATGCTTCTCAAGATGAAAAGAAGCTTTCTATTTATGTAGTATCCAAATGCCCTGGTGAGAAGCAAAACTTATTTGTCAAACACGCTGAACCTACCCACCCAGACTGACTCATCCACCATCTCATATGCACTCTGCAATCCAGAATCTTTAAAAAGGAAAATCACATATTTTGTTGCTGTTTCTTCCCAGATAGTACTTCTTCTGACTTTTTGCAGCTTTATGGGGTTTTTTTTTTCTACTTCACTATGTTACTTTTAAAAGCTTTTCAGTTTATTGCTAATTTCCCCCTTTTCAGGCTCAGTTGTACAATATGGTATGTGTGTTGGCTTGTAATTTTGGAGCTGAATTTATGGGCCTGCTATATAGTTCAAATGATATTCTATTTTTGCTTGTTTTACTTTTGCCTGGACTTGATATGTTTTATGAGGTTCTTTCCTATAGTACTGGCATTCATATCTGGCATAACCAAAATACTATCTCTTATTTAATATGCCTTCAACATTTCAAGCCTAAGTATTTCCTTCTCTTTTGTATGATATTGGAGCTTGTTGTGCTTTTTTTTAATATCTGGAAATGTTTCCTTCCACATCAGAATCTCAAATTTGTGAGAAATCCTTTTGGAGGATGTGCTTTGGAGGGCAGAGAGGACAGACAGCCACCACAGACCCTCGGTCCACTGAGTCCCAGGGTCCCTCTGGACAGCTGTGGGGATGGGGTGAGGTTGGTGTGGGAGACAAGGTCTGATTCTCTACCCCTTTGCTCCAGTGCCCTTACCTGCCTGGTTCCCCTTCTCTGTGCCAGTGAGGTGCTGCCTCGTTGCTCCCTTTAGTAAACAGACTGCTCTTTTCTAGGCTCCTCACGTTCACAGTAAAAATGAGCCAGGCTGCTTGTGCTGGGATATCTCGTACAGGCTGACTTGACTCACCAAAGAAAATTTGAGAACAGGACAAAATTGTAGACAGGCTTGGAGAAACACAGAGCGGCTCAGAAAGATGGGCGCCTGCATTAGCCCACGGAATAAACATAATTCACAAACCACTCCACCCAAAGGAAGCTATAAAAATCTGAATGATTCCTCAGGAGACCCTAGATCTAGCCTGGCCCTGCCTCTGCACAAGTGACTTTGCACAAGGAATTTCTCAGGACTGATTTTCACGTAAGCCAGAGGTGAACGAGACAATGAAATCTTCTAGCCGAACTCCTGCTCTTCCTGGTATGGAAATGGGAGGTTGGAGCAGTTAAGTGACCTGCCAAGGACACAGTTAGTTAAATGCAGGTCTCCTGGCTGTCATTTAAAAAAATTTTTTTCATCACATCATACAGTTTCTTTCATCTGCAAAACTTGAGTGTGGGTGGAGAGGAGAGTGGTGGGGGTGACAATTGTTAAAGTTTCTTGAAGTTTTAATGCTCCACAGTCCATGACTGTAGGAAGTTAGGTTCAGGACTTGTAGGAAACACGTTCGAGCAACCATTCTCATTGCTCTGTCCCTTCTCCCTCTCCCCACCCCATTTCTCCACACCCATCACTGATTTCTTTTCTATCCCCTATTTCCCTTCTGCTCATGATTCTGAGTTTGGAAATACCTTATTCTGGGTTAGAGTTTATTTTGCACAGCTTATTTCCTTTGGAGGAAAAGCACTAGAGATAACCAGTTGGTAAATAAAAATTATGCCTTTCAAAGAGGCAGTGTTTTGGGTTTTTGTTTTGTTTGTTTTGTTTTGTGTGTTTTTTTGGAGAGCATCGAAGGGAAAAATAAAAAGATTTTGTTTTATATTTTGGGTTTCCGAGTCTTAACCATTTCTATAAAAGGGAGCAAGAAAGAAAAGCCAGGAGGCTGGCTTCTGGAAAATGCCCGTATTTTAATTCAAGTGTTGTCTGAGAAGAAGATAAAGCAGAGAGTACTCACTGTACTAATGTGAAAAAGATGAATGACACCTAAATGGGTTTTCTTTGCATCACAGACCATGGTTAAGTGTTTTACATGCATTTGTCACTGCTATTAATGTAATCACATAAAACTTTCTCTTGTTCTGAAGTGCTTTTAAAGTGAGCTATTTGAGCTTTTGATTCTGCAGGTTTTCCTTCTCTTTCAAAATTAGCAAAGGTAATATGTAAGCCCTGAAACTTTTTTTTTTTTAAAGTAAGAGCAGAAGTAAAGAAAAGAATATGATGTCTGGGTAAATTGAGAACTGTGGGCATTACCTTTCAAGGGCTGTTACCCGTAACTATCATAAAACTATCCTGAGAGGATCATAAACGACGTTGCAAGTGTTTTCTGTATTATATAATATTAATGCCAGATCATCTACACAGGCTTTCCGCATAGGTTTTCTTCCCCTACTGTGTTTTCCCTGTGACTCAGGAGCTTACAACTACCTCAAGGAGAGACCCAAATCCCAGCTGCACCCCACGCAGCAGGGGAGCCTTGACATGGGGACTGGGGACGGGGCAGTCATAGGCCTCGCTGTGGCCCAGGTTTCTGAGGCCCATGGCGTTAGAACTAGGATTGTAGGAAGCTCCTCTTTAGCCCTTCGTTGCACCCCCACCCCCACCTCAGGAGTGGAAAGGGAACCTGCCTCCTTTCCTCGCTTCAACTGGAAATACCTGGATTTAAAATTTGGCTCTACCATTTCCTGTCGCCGTGGCATTAAGCAAATTACTTAACCCCCCTAAGCCTCAGTGCCTCATCATACATCACCCGTCTTACAGGGCTCCCCTGAGGTCAGGCATGGAAAGCACCTTTCAAAGAGGCTGGCACCCGAGATGCACGGACTGGACTGCTTTAGGTCTGTTACGTCCTCCATCTTACTGAAGGCCCATGAAGTTACCCAAGTGTCCTTGAAAGCGCTTAAGAGCGTTTTACCTGTCATAGTCCAGAAGAAACAATCTCATTTTTGTTCTGTTTTAAATTAATTTATTTCTAGAGCAGTATTAGGTTTACAGAAAAATTGAGCGGAAAGTACAGAGAAATCTCATTTATTCCCCACTCCCCAAAGTTTCTCCTTCTATTAACATCTTGCATTACTGTGTTATAGTTGTTATAACTGTGATGAGCCAAGATTGATACATTATTCTTAACTAAAGTGCATAGTTTACATTAGGGTTCACTCGTCTTTTTATACATTCTGTGCATTTTGACAAATGTATAATGACATGTATCCACGGTTACAGTATATACAACAATAGTTTCACTGCCCTAAAAATCCCATTCTCCACTTTTTTATCATTCCTCCCCTTTCCCCAAATTCTTGGCAACCTTTTACTGTCTCATAGTCTTAACTTTCCAGAATGTCACATAGTTGGAATCAAACAGTATGTTTCGTCTTTTCAGATAGGCTTCTTCTACGTAGCAATATGCATTTAAATTTCCTCCGTATCTTTTCATGGCTTGATAGCTCATTTCTTTTTATTGCTGAATAATTTTCCATTGTATAGAGATACCACACATTGTTTATACAATCCTCTATTAAAGGACGTCTTAATTGCTTCCAAGCTTTGGCAATAATTAATAGATCTGCTATCAACATTTGTGTGCAGGTTTCTGTGTGGATATTAAGTTTTCAGTCCATTTGGGTAAATAACAAGAAGCATAATTGCTGGATGGTATGATAAGAGTATGTTTAGTTTTGTAAGAAACCACCAAACAGTCTTCCAAAGTGGCTATAATATTTTGCGTTCTCACCAGCATTTTTTAAATGCTGAAAAATACTTTGGATGAAAGGGCATATTTCTATTGTGGGTTACAAGCATTTGCAAGTCTCTGTATTTTGTTTGCATCCAAAAGTTGAGTTATATGAATTTCTAAAAGACTCAAACTTACATTCCAAAGCCTCCTTACATCTGAAAGTTGTTTCTTCCTATTATAAATAGTGTAATGACCTACTTGGGGAAAGTGTTGTCACATGCATGGTAAGTCAAAAATTTATTAAAAGAGCAAGTTAGATGATTTTATTTTCTTTAAAAAGTTGAAATCCAACCTGCACCAAAAATGGTAGATCATTCACAAAATGTGGCAACCATAAAACCAATGAAGGAAACAAATTTCAACCAAAATGATGCTGTGATGTGGGTCAGTCTAAGGAGATATCAAAAAAGAAAAAGGAAAATAGATGTTTCTGAAACCAGAGTTACATCTTGCCTATTTAGAGGCCTGATGATTGTCACATGTTCATGATTATGCAGTCCCTCGCTGTGACCCTAAGCCAAAAGTACATCAGAAGAAATGTCTAATTTTTTCTTACATCATGAGACAGGTTAAGATGAGGAGAGTCAGAGAGTAAGGGAGAGGGGAATTGAGCAATGACTGTTTTGGGGGCTTTATTCTTGCAAGGAAGGCAAGTATGTTTGAGAGACGTTTCCACACACTGCCTGAGAGCTGGAAGACTGCAGTGGGATGAATGGCTTTGCCCAAAAACGACATGGCCCCTCATAGGGAGCTTGACTGTAGAAATCCCAGTTTATGGTTGGTCAAGTAAGAACCAGAAAAACTTTTTGATGGATGTCTAGTTAGTCAACAGATCTGTAATTTGAGAAGCATGATAAATGGCTGTTTTAAAAAATGGTCAGGTACCTTCTGAGTCAGGCAATAGGTATGTCTGCTTTGTTGATCATGAAATCAAATGTGTTGAGGTCAGACTAGAGAAGGAGCAATTGACACGCCACTGGGTAAAGTGGCCAGTACTTGAGCAGACTCCAGGAAAAAGAAGGCCTGGAGGTACTGAGGGCAGCAGCAGGGGAGGAGTAGGTGTGGCCGTGACTTTGCCAGAGAAGAACCCCTGCCAGCATAGCTCTCCTACTGGTCTTCCATCTGCCCTTCCTCAGGGGATCCCCTTGCCTGCTTCCCACTGGCTTTTCCTAACCCGACAAGTCTTCTGAAGGCCCTTATACCTGAGAGATGACCAGAGATGTCATCCTGTCAGGGCCACAGTTGGAGGAAAATGGGTGGTCAGCATGTTTAAGCAGAAGCAGATTTCACAGAGCAAAATGTGTTGGGGCAAAGGCAAACACAGGATAAAAATCCAATGAGTACTGGACTTGAGAAGGCAGAGATGGAGAAAGAGGAAGAAAAAGTAAGAAAACTGGTTGAGTTACATCTGTTCACACCTAACAGATGATTAAAACAGAATAACTTGTTGTCATTCTTGGTATATATACAGTCTCAAAAGTATCACAGATAATGATTGGTAAAAGTGGAATTGTAAATTTTTAACCCCTTATCTACTTGAGATAATGTTTCCAGGTAGTTAGAAGAAGAGAATAAAAACCATGCTGGGCTGGGTCTGTTCCCAGCTTTGGAACTTGGCAGCTTTTTCAGAGTTTCACTCAAGTTCTCAGGTCAAAGGAATCAAGTAGAAGAGGTATTCATGTAAACATGCTGTGTTTTTCTGAGTTACAGACCTACTCCAGTTATTTATTTTAGACTTGCAAAAATGTTCTCATCCTGGTAGCTTCAGGGCGTGTGACAATATAAAAACTGAGACTCATTCGAGAAAATCTCTATGCATTTCAGCCTTATACAATAGCGTCCCCCTGGTCCTCCAAAAATATTAAGATAAGAATTTTTGTACTTAGATCCTTTGCATTATTCCCTAATTGCTGATGAATTTTCAAAACGCCTTAGGACACGTCTACAATTAAAAAATAGTCTCATCAGTAGGGGATAATATTTTATGGCCCACTGTAGATTATAAAGTCAAATCTAAAAATATTCTCCGTAGGCTTTTTTCAAATACTTTTTCAGATGTTACGATGTCTCATTCTCTCCATAGCTTTGGTGTTTTCTCTGCAAGTGTGTGTGCTTTTTCTTCAGAGTTTATCATTCTCTGCATCTATCGATGAGTTAGACCGGGGAAATCTAATCCAAGGCACTGGACTCTTAGGAGAGCTGCACTTTGCTTCATTTAGAAGGAGGGACCTCTGTGGTTAGTCATCCAAATATAATATGCATAAAATAATTTGCATTAGAACTCTGACACTGCTTCTCTTTTAGAAATGGAAATCTATGAATGAAGTAAGGCATCATAAGTAAACTGTAGATGGTTAACATTTGGGCCTTTCCAGATGGTATCACGATCTTATTCTCTTTAGTCAGTAGTTTTGAAATATTTGCTTCCAGTGTTATAAAATTGAGATTTTGATGGCTCATTTAAGCTGTGCTAGAGATAGTTCACACATACTTAGAGGTACCTGTGGTGTGCAATTCATGTGCTGGAGCTATTTAAAACAGTAAAATAGGGAGTAAAATGTTTTATCTCTTTTGACAAGTAATTCATTGTCTCTTTGGAGAAAAAATATTAGCAGACAAAACAATTGAAGTATAATTTTAAGGCAACATTTAAACACATGCAAAATAATATAGTGTGGTCTTAGAACTGTGGAGCGATACTAAAAGCAGAGTTAAGAAGAAACCAGAATGAATTGGGTTATGCTGTGATGGCTTCCTGGAATACCTTGAGTTTTGACCCAGATTCTGATGGTTAGATAGGAAAGGGGCGGTATTATAAGCAGAAGGAAGAGCATGTTAAAGCAAGACGTGCTTAGTGAGTCTAGCATATGACATTCCCAAGTGAATTAGACAAAGGAAATGTGTATGACATGCATAAGAAAAATAGACATAGGTTATGAATTTCTACTTTAAATGAATTTGAAATTTTGTTTTAGGATTAACTTTTCTTCTTGTTTTAGTTAAAACTTGGGTTCCAATCATGTAAATCAACTTGATATCATTAACGGGTGGGGGGAGCATTTATTATATGGATACTGGGAAACCCCTAGAACACTGAGAAGTCTAAGGGGATTTTTAAAAACAGAAATATTATGGGCCAGAAATGGGATAGTCATTGGGGAACCTCTCCAAAGCTCCCATTTCCCCACCAAAGTTTTCTTCCCATCTTTCTGCTTCGCTTTCTCTCCCTCTATCTATCCAGACTGTTTCTCTTCTCCATGATCTATATGGTGAAAAACAACAACAACAACCATGCCCCAGTGTTTACATCTTCTTTTGCCAGCCCATTGAATTTGGAATCTTTTGGACTTTATTCAAAATTGTCAGGCAAAGGACTGTGCTAGGTTCAGTTGATTTCAGGTGCCTGAACCTGGACCAATAAAACTGGAGTCTGTTGGCCACTCTCACAGTGTATAAAGATGGCCATCAGAAACCTGTTCCTATGACTGAGTGGATGAAAGTAAAGGACGAACCCCAGAGAAGGGAGGTCAGCTAACCCAGTATGTGTCTACTATACTTCCATATCTACATTCTCTTTCTTGCTTCCACTGGGTTCACACTTACGATAGCTATGAAATAGTTTATGAATTAGGCTGCCCGAATGGATTATTAGGAAGCCTGAAAATGTAGTCCTCATTTGCAGGATGGTACGTCCTGTGGCCCAGTCATGCCACTAAGACGGGGTGAGGGTAGTCTGAGCTCTGAGCTTGGAGAATAGGGGGTTGAGGGTTCTGGTAGCTTTTCAAAGCCGGACTTCCTCAGTCATCTTCTCCTGCCTTTACTGAATAACAAATTTACTATTTAATCAAGTCAAGTAGGCTTAAGCACAGTTGCATTTTTTTAGTTTTATTGAGTATAATTGATATACAAAAAATTGCACATATTTAATTTATACATCTCAATGAATTTAGACCTATGCATACATCTGTGACACCATCACCACAACCGAGGTGCTAAATATGTTCATCATTTCAAAAAATTTTCTGTGTTCTTTTGTGTTGTTATTTTGGTAAAAACACTTGATCTGAATCTACCATCTTAATATATTTTTAAATGTACTATACTGTATTGTTAACTATACCATTGAATTTTTTTATAGATCCTTAATATAAAGGGGGAAAATAAGACCTACCATGAAAAGAAATTTTAAAGTACTTTTGTTATCTAAGATTAGAAGATCTTAAGTGTTCCACTCATAGACATTTTATTCTGGAATGTGTTCTTGATTTACAACGGAAACTATCCCTTTTTTAAAAAAAATGAGAATGAAAGTGAAATGTAATTTCTCATTTTCATAAATCTTTTTCTTGGCATGAATAGAATATTTTTATGGACTTTGTTAAGGTATTTGCACTAATTTGCCACAGCTACATGCAGGTTTCTTTTTGCCCTGAGAACGTCTTTGGTACTAGTAATAGAAAATCCACTGAATGGGCTAAATGTTATGTCCTGCCAATGAGCCCTGCACAAATTCATTTTCTCAATATTCCTAGAAGGTGATAGGCAAGGCACTGAAATGTTTAGAATTGTGTATATCAGTACAGTCAGCCCGGGCTAAAACTTATTTCTAAAAATCAAGCCAGCAACGAACAGGGTTCAAACCATGAGTCACCTACTCCGCTTTTAGCACTGGACTCTGCTGGTCCATAGCTTCTCTTGACTCCATACATGTAGGTCACTGATTACCAGACTATAAAGAGATCAAAGCACTAATGATAGGTTCTACTGCTTTCGGAGCTATCTTGAATTAGTGTTGTGCAGTATCATATAAAAAATAATTCAGCCTCAAGAAATAATTTAATTCTTTTCATGACAGAGAACATTAGGATTCATTTTAACATTATTTGTTCCTCCTATGAAAGAGCAGTCAAATAATAAAATTTCATGCTGGAATTATGGTTCTTGCTTTGTTTCAACAAAGGAGATAACATGAAAGCAGAGGCACTAAGTTAATAAACTGTGGGGAAAGTATGTGGACCATTATACTATGTACTCGTATACTATTTAAAAAAAAACCTTTCTATATCTTAAAATAGAACCTGTTAATCAACATCATGACTGATTTGTTGAAAACAAAGTAGGTTAATATCCCCCTTGTTTTTCCCAACACCTAATAAGGCCTGGGGCTGCGGAGGCAGAGACCATCTTGGATCTGTCCTTCATGCAGGCTGGGGTGTAAGAGGTACACCCCTGAGAGCCTAGGTCTTCCTCTGGAAGTTTTCCAATCTTGTACGATGCGAAGGAGAAAGACAAGAGGAGAGAAGACAGGAAAGCTGAGGTTTCAAACTGAAATCAGCTGACCTGTGTGTGAATCTGAAGGAACAAGAATGAGCAGCAAGACTGGCCTCCAGGAGCAGAGGGAGCGGAGTAAGGAGCAAGCCCTGAAAACGAGGCTCAGTGGAGGGAGAAACTCATCGTCTATTCGCCCGGTGCCTAGAATAACACCTGGCATGTTGTAGATGCTCCATTACGAGCGTGATTATTTAGTTTGTTAAATAATCAATGGTTGAGTGACTAAACGAATTCACAAAAGGTGAGCTTGTGCAATTCAGTAACAAAAGAGATATCCCTTCGTGTCAGCATCAGTGTGTGCTGACTAAAATGGCTTTTAAAAATATCTCATGACACCAAAGTGGAAATATGCTCCTAAAAAGGATACATGCAAGAAGGAGAAGTTATGCTGTACAAAAGACCTTTCCCTTTATATTTCATCATATAATTATCGCCATTTTTATCATAGTAATTAAGCTCTCATTAAGTGTAGAATCTGTCTCTCTTTTTCACCTCTGGTGCTTGAGTGTACTGTGTTTTCTATATTAAGAAAAGCTTCAGAAATAATACCAAGTAAAATTGGATGTGAAATATTATAACAACAAATACACCTTCCCCATTAAAGACGTTTTTTTTAGTGTAATATTTTCCGTTTACTATTCTCTAGACTTGGAAAATGTCCTGTTGGTAGGATCAACTCCTCCCCCAACATCTGACACTGTACCCTTATCTGATCCTACATTATGAACTCAACCTCATGTCTTTCCACATATACACCATCCCGGTGAAACTGACTTTCTCTCTTGTCTCATGCACTTTATGTCCCAGATTTTCTACCCATATCTGGATGCTATTCTGCTTTCCTACGAGTTGCTATTCTCACTTTTTAAGTTCTAGTTCAAGTTGTAGTGCTCCCTAAAACTTTTATCTGTCCAGTCATTTTGATTGCATTATAATTTTGTGAACAAGGCCAGTGTTTTCGGTACTCTGCATAGGTTTTTCATGGTAGGCATTTGATAGATATTTGTTGATTTTTTTTTCAGCTCTGGTTTTGTGAGTCAGTATTTATTTTCATAGCTGCATTTAAAGGCAACTGTGGTCTAAAACACTGGCTAGAATGCCATGAGTAGGTGATGTGTCACATATTTTACATGAACGTACTTTGCGACAAAATTATCTTCCTCCTTCTGAAGTAGGAGCCTATGAACGTGGTCTGCAGCCAATGAGTTTGGTTCATTCCAGGGTAGAATATTATTATTTCCAAATCTCATCAGTCTTATATTTTTCTTTCTGCTGTATGATTAATATATTAGTCACACCAGGTCAGAACTAAAAGTCTTTGCTTGAGTTTATGAACTTCACAACGACTTTCTCAGTTGCAACATCTGGCTATAAGGGCTTCACAGATGGACGCTGTGCACGTGACAGCAGGTCATGAGTGCAAACTGCTGTACCGTTCTGCTTGTCCGGTGATTTTCTCTTCCGCAGTGGTCTTCTGCTCCTTAGCTATCCTTCTGATCAGCGCTAAGTCAGTCCTCTAATGATGGTGACTTATCATTAGAAGGCACTTTCTATGTCCAGATGTGGTCCTGTGCCAAAAAAAAAAAGGTGACATTAATAGCAAGCACCCCACTGATAAAAAGATGATTAATATTTATAGCACAATTTATTGAAAATGTATGCTTCTGGCTTTGCAGAATGGGGAGAAGAGCATATACAAGAATAACCTTCCTGCCATTGGCAATTATAAACTCTGGACAAAATATAAAACACAATTGCTTGAGGTACTGAAGAGCAACCAGAAGCAGGCAGAAAATGGAAGCAATGTGATCCTTGAAATAAGGGACACAAACTGGGTGACATGTAAATTTTTCCAGCTTTTCTTTCTAAGGCAATCCCCAGTCCATGTAGCATATGGGGTCTAGAATACAATCAGAAAGTCGAAGTCCTGTGCTTAGAAGTCAGAAGTCAGAGCTCAGGGCTGCCAGAGCAAGTAGAAATTGAAGGAAGAAACTGCAAAGAAACAATCACCAATGGGAGCAGATCTTCAAATCTGCACACAAACTGTCTTTAGATTTCCCTGAACTGCACAAATGAGAAGCAAGAATATACAGTGTTTCCGGTAGAAATCAAGTTGGGGAAAGCTGAAAGAGCTGAGCCGAGATGTCAACATCTGCATGGTTCTGAGGGGACAGACTTTGACGTTCAAGTCCTACTAAGTCAACAGGGCTTAGTGAACATCTTGAACTTCCTATTAAAACCCCAGAAGGGCTACACTTTAGGAGGAAGAATCACATCTCAGAACTAAGATTAAAGCTGAAATAGACCTATGCTAACAAAGCTTGAAACTAAATCCGAATATCAAGGTGATCCATGAGTAATTTAACTGCCTACTAAAAAAACCCTCAGTACTCTTCATAAGGAACTGAAGAATACATAATCTCTACAATGTATTCACAACGCCTAATATAAATGTTTTAAAATTCTTGAATGTGTATTACAAATTAAATTATTAATTATTAAAAATATTAAACACAGGAAAATGACCCATAGTCAAGAAAAAGATCAATAGAGGGAGCATTTGAGATCTTGCTCCCTGGCATATCAGTTTGGCTCAAATAAACTCATAAAAATTCAAAAAAAAAAAAAAAGAAAAGAAAAAGATCAATAGAAACAGATCCACCAGTCACTCTGATGCTAAAATTGGTAGTCAGGCTTTAAAATAACTATAAGTGCATTAAAGGATCTTCAGGAAAGTGGATGAAGAGATAGGTAATTTCATGAGAGAAGTGGAAACTCTAAAAAAAGAAATAATACATCTAGAATTTAAAAAGTACAATATCTGGAGTTAAAAAAAAGCATTGTTAGGAGGAACAGCAAATTGGACAATGCAGAATAAAGGATCTAGAAGAGAGGTCACTAGAAATTATTAAAACTGAAGCACAAAGAGCAAAAGATTGAAAATTATTGAACAGAACTTGAATAAATTACATGACAGTATCACGTGGTCAAACATACATGTTACTCAGAGTCCCAGAAGGAAAGAAGAGAGAGAGGAGGGAGAAAATATATCTGAAGACATAATGGGCAAAAATTTTCCAAATTTGATTTAAAAAATTAATGGAGAAATCCAGAATTTCACCAAACCCCAAATAGAATAAATTACACACCTAGGCACATTTGCTGAAAGCCAAAGGTGAAGTCTTAAGAGCAGCCAGAAAAAAAAGACACATTTCATACAAAGGAACAACAAAAAGAATGCATTTGACTTGTGTTGACTTGTATCAGAAACAAAGGAGGCTGGAAAGTAATGGAATGACATCTTACAAGTGCTTAAATTAAAACGAAACAAAACAAAACAAACCTGTAAGCTTACAATGTTATGAATACTCATATTCTATAAAAATAATTTTAAAATGCAGGCAAAATAACAAAATTTTCACAAGAATGTAAATTGGTGCAGCCACTACAGAAAACAGTATAGAGGTTCCTCAAAAATTAAAACTGGAGTTACCATATGCTCCAACAATTCCACTTCTAGGTATATATCCAAAGGAAAGAAAAATATCTATAAAAGATATCTGCGCTCTCATGTTCATTTCAGTATTATTCACAATAGCCAAGATATGGAAACAACCTAGTTTCCATGGACAAAGGAATGGATAAGAAATGGATACATATATATATCAAAAACATGTACACAAGTGGACACTTTGGTCAGTGTTGCTCAAGCAGTAGTTCGCCGTAATCAGAAGTGTCTGGATGTTGATGGTAACCACTTTGAGCACCGCTTATAATTGCAGATGTCACACGTGACTTGTTTCATCTTTTGTTATCGGTATACATAGAGTATTACAATTTTAATACAGTTATTTTCTTTCTTAAAATGTGTACCATGTTTCCCCGAAAATAAGACCTAGCCGGACAATCAGCTCTAATGCGTCTTTTGGAGCAAAAATCAATGTAAGAGGTCTTATTTTACTATAATACAAGACCGGATCTTATATAATATAATACCGGGTCTAATATAATATAATACCCAGTCTTATATTAATTTTTGCTCCAAAAGACGCATTCGAACTGATTGTCCAGCCAGGTCTTATTTTCAGGGAAACACAGTATACCTTTTTTTGGCACCCTCTGTATGTAATATATATATATAGATGTAGATATAGATATAGATATGTATATATATACACACACACATATGTAATCTATATGTATTATGTGTAATATACATATATAATATATACATATATATAAATTATATATATATACAAAATACATTCAGACATGAGAAAGAAGGACATTCTGTTAATTGCGACAACATGCATGGACCTTGAAGGCATTATGCTAAGTGAAATAAGCCAGACAGAGAAAAATAAATACTGCATAGTGTAACATATATGTGGAATATAAAAGAAATAAAAATAAAAAAACCTCGAAGTCTTAGTAACAGAAGAGTGGCAGTGCTAGGGGCTGGAGGCGTGGCAGAAATAGAAGTTGGTAAAAGGGTACAAACATTCAGCTATAAAATGAATAAGGTCTGAATAGTTAATGTAAAACATGGTGACTATAGTTGACTACTCTGTATTATATAGTTGAAATTTTCTAAGAGAGTAGATCTTAAATGTTCTCACACACACAAAAAAAAGATAAACATATGAGGTGATGGATGTGTGAATTAACCAGATGGTAGGAATTCTTTCACAATGTATACATACTATATAAATTCACCTTAAATATCTCAAATATACAATTTAAATATTTCACAATTTTCTGTACCTATTACTCCTCAGTAAATCTGAAAAATAAAGAAAAGCAAAAGTGGAGATAATTTGTTGCCAGCAGATTTATCCCACAAGAAAGGCTAAAGGAGTCCTTCAAGCTGGATAGAAATAATACCAAATAGAAATTTTAAATTGCAGGAAGGAATGAAGGGTACATGAATATAAGTATGTGGATCAATATAAAAGATTATTTTTCCTCTTTTCTAATTGTTTAACTGACAATTGCTGTTAAAACAAAAAATTATTATTATTAATAGGTAATATTTTATTGAGAGCTTACTTTGTATTAAGAACCAGCCTGAGTGTTTTACAAATGCTAATTCATATAATCCCCACAGTAATACAACACGATGCAGAGATGTGTAGGAACTTGACCGAGGTCACATTTGTACGCATTTAAGAGTGTGATGATTAAAATATAGGTTTTGGAATGAAATAGACTTGGATTCAAATACTATCTTTCCACAAACCAGCTGAGTATATTTGGGAAATTTATGTAATTCTTTAAACATCAGTTTCCTTGTCTAAAAAAATGCATAAAAATATCTCTTAAATTGTGACAATTGGATAAAATAATTAATGTAAAGAAAAGTAACCCAAAACTAGGCACCTACTATGCTCCCCAAAATGTTAACCATTGCTACAATGTGATCTGAGATTAAAACTCAGTACTGCCTGCCTGTAAAGCCCATGTCCTTAACCATTGCTCCACAGTACCACTCTCTCTTAGAGAACAGTTTGAAACCATGAAACATGAAAAGCAAAACAAAACAAAACCCTTCCCTATCAAGGAATGGACAGTATAGAAAATACAAATGCTCCTGCCAAGTTAAAGAAGAAAAAAAAGAACCTGCTACTTTCTTTGATAGAAGACATCTGTTTTGAAAATTGGTAAACTGAGGGTGCAAATATTTATTTTAAATACCTTTAGATACTCAAGATTCCATCTCACACAGCCTTTTGTGGTTTTGTTACAGCAGCACATTTTCTGCACCAACCAAAACAAACCATCACCAAATATGTGCATTTCAGAACAGAAACACTGATATCAATTTGTTAGGGAATTGTTAGGGGTAAAAAGCATTTTTCTTGTTATGGCTACTTATACTTTCTCAATATATTCTTATATTTAGTCAATCAATCTGATGATCCAGTAAAATTACTGTTATGATTTATAGGTTATTTTGCTTTCTTTTTAGCCTTTTGAAAGGTCATAAGCAGCAAAGCAGCTTCCTATCTATGAAATGCATATTCCTAAACAGCAGTACTAAAATTTTCTGTTTTTCTAGTCATGGGATTTTTAAATGATTCAATTCCCTTAAATAACTTAAGACCCTTAAATAACTAAGGCATTACTTAGTTCATTCATTTACTGAAAAATTTTAGTGAGCATCTACTATATGCCAGGCTCTGTGTAAGGCATTATAGGACACACACAAAGAAATAGAAATCCAGAAATGACAATCTGGGAGAGAACTCGAAGAGTAAGAGTCTGCAAGTAATTATATATACTGTGTTTCCTCGAAAATAAGACCTAGCCGGACAATCAGCTCTAATTGTCTTTTGGAGCAAAAATTAATATAAGACCCGGTCTTATTTTACTATAATATAAGACCAAGTCTAATATATAATATAATATAATATAATATAATATAATATAATATAATATAATATAATATAATATAATATAGTATAATATAATAATACCGGGTCTTATATTAAATTTTGCTCCAAATGACGCATATGAGCTGATCGTCCAGCTAGGTCTTATTTTCGGGAAAATGGTATTCAGTTTGACAACTTTGTGACAGAGGATTAGGACAAAGACAATAGAAAGATAGAGAAGAATTCTAGATTGGCTTCACAGTGAACTGAGTATTAAAGGACGTAAAGGAGTTAATCAGAACTCTGTTCCAACAATAGTTAAGAAATACACAATCTAAACACATTAAGATCCTTAATGAACACAATGGGGGTAATGTTTTCATACTAAAGCAACATTGAAAGCTTCTAGACGTTGGACTTGACAGTAATTTCTTGGATGTGACACCAGAAGCACAGAAGCAAAAATATACAAGTGGGACTACATCAAACTAAAAACCTTATGTACAGGAAAGAAAACCACTAACAAAATGAAAAGGTAGCCTATAGAATGGGGCCACCCGTTTGTAAGCCACATATGTGATAAGGGGTTAATATCCAAAATTTATAAGAAACTCCTCCAACTCAATAGCAAAAACAATTTAATTAAAAGATGGACAAAGGACCTGAATAGACTTGCACCAAAGACACACAAATGGCTAATGGGTATATGAAAAGGTGGTCAACATCACTAATCATCAGAGAAATACAAATCACAGTGGGATATTGCGGATGGCTGCTATAAAAAAAAACACACAAAAAACCCACAAAAGATAAGTACTGGTGAAGATATAAAGAAAAGGTAACCATTCATTGTACATTGTTGGGAATGTAAACTGGTACAGCCACTATGGAAAATACTATGGAGGTTCCTCAAAAAATTAAAATTGAAATTACCATTTGATCTAGCAATCCCGCTTCTGGGTATATAAAAGAAATTGAAGTCAGGATCTTAAAGAGATATCTGCACTCCCATATTCATTGCAGCGTTATTCACAGTAGCCAAGATATGGAAGAAACTTACATTTGTCCGTCAGTGGATGAATGGATAAAGAAATGTGGTATATACACACAATAGAACACTATCTAGCCTTTAAAAAGAAGGTAATCCTGCCATTTGCAGCAACAGGGATGGACCTGGAGGACATTAAGCTAAGTAAAATAAGCCAGTCACAGAAGTATAAATGATCCCACTTTCATGAGTAATCTGAAATAGTCCAACTCATAGAATCAGAGAGTAAAACTGCAGTTACCAGGGGCTGAGGGGAGGGAGATAAGGAGAAGTATTGGTCAAAGAGTACGAAGTTCCAATTAATTACGCAAGATGAATAGGTTCTAGAGATCTATTGTACAACATAGGAATCACGGTTAACAACCTTCTATTGTATACTTAAAAATTTGCTAAAAGGATAGACCTTACGTTAAGTGCTCTTACCACAAAAAAGAAAAAACATGTATATAATAAGTAAAGGGAAGGGGCAAAACTTTTGGAGATGAAGAGTAAGTTTATGGCCTTGATCATGGTGATGGTTTCACAGTGTATTCTTATTGCCACACTCATCAAGTGGAATAGATCAAATATGTACAGTTTTTTGTATGTCAATCCAAACCTCAATAGGCTGACAATAAAAAAAAAAATAAAGTAAATAAAACATAAAATGCACAAAATAAAGGTAAAGCAACATTATATTAGGTATTAAATACGCCAATCTTAAAGTTTAGCCTTTTCCGGGCCCATATTATTTTGCTATAATATTAAATAAATAAATAAGCTAAAAATGAAAATAGTACTGATACTGATATTTTCAAAGTTTAAAGTGTAGTTTCTGACTTTCTTCCAATATTAAAACAATAGAGTACATCACGAAGTAGATTTTGGCATCAGCTCAGTAACATACGTTATATAAGACCAGATTAAATCAAACAGCTTGAGAAAAATAGAGATAACCTAAATTAACGATGTAGAATTAGTAGTAGACAAACTTGTCACATAGTATTTCTGTTTTCATTTGCCTTAACTTAGGACATGATTTCTGGTTTCACTTTGGCACAAATTCTGAAATGGCCTTATGTCTTATTTACATACTTGGAATTTAGTTCTCACAGAGGACATGCTGCTTAAGAAAACAGGTGCTTCAGCACAAGCCCTGGGAGGCAATATTTACATTTAATGTGATTTGCTTAAAGAATCAAGTAAAGCATGAACACCTTGTTTTGACACAGGTTACTAGATGATATTTACTTGGATTTTAAAAATGATGATTTGTCATAAAAAATACCCATGACTCTTACATGAATCTGTTTAAGCTTGCTAACTCTTTGAAACCACTAAAGATGTCTAACTAAAGATGTTGAACTTTGTTTTGGGGTTTGGGGGCTTTGATAAGGTAGGATACAGTCTAAAGAAAATCATATTACCACCATTGGATCCTCTTAGTGAATGTAATTCATTTCTCACAATAATAATAGTAATAATAATAATAAATGCCATGGATATTCAGAGTGTATTTTTTTTAAGAAAGAATGAGAAGGAAAGAGAAAGCGACATCTTGGTAGAAAGTGGATTTATCAAAATGGGGTAGAAAGCAGGGATATTGCTGAAAATGCACGTCTGAATGTTCTACATAGTTTATCCTGCTGCAAACAGGAAACTCAAAACTCAAAAGACAGTCTCGTTGAACTATGGATTACCCATTGTGGAGTGCACTTCAGGGTGGAACCTAAAGAAGAATGAGTCGTCCTTGCAAATTTTTCTTTCAACTAATGATGAAAACTCAACCTCCTAGGATTAGAGTTGAACAATAGGTTAACAACTGAACAGATGTTTGAAGATCTGGCCGACAGTGGCAAGTTCAGCCTGCTTCCACTCACATTTGTGGCTGAAAATTGACAGTCCATGCTCGTTGTTTGATTCTCAGTGTGAGAAGGTGCTAAGCTTGACTGTAAACCCTGATGACTTGAAAGGTCACCTTTTTCCTGTGCATCCTCTCCACCCTCATGATTAACCCTGAAATGGCGATCCCAACGCCCTTGCAGCTCCTCCCAGCCCACTGTCTTGAAAAAATCCTCATTTCTGATAAAGCTTGGTAACCTTCGAAGTATGTCTCATTCGTTGTGTCACTTACTATCAAGCTTTACTCTTTCTTTGATTGGATTTTTACTAAAGCTGAGATCTTTAAAAATATATGTTCGAGTAACTAGGAATGTTTTAAACAATTGGGTACGTTTTTACAAATATAATGGGTAATAGTAATTATAACTGATCTGCAAAGGAAAATGTGGAGTAATTTTTATTTATTCTGAGTATAACTGTCTGATGTTAGGATTTGGCATTTCCTTGTGGGAAACCAAGTATGGGGATGTTCTGCCAAGATAAAGGAAGGAGGAAATAAGTACCGCACCCCAGTAAGACTATATGGAGGTTTTTACAAAACAGTTTTAAAAATAGCTTGTCTGATGATAGAATCAATTGACCTTAAGGAATATTTCCTAATCCTACTGCTATGAGGTGTTAGTTCCCAAAGTTATACGACTATTATTCTGACAGTGGTCCCATTTCTTTCTTTGGGGATTTCTCAAATCCTGTGCCTAGCTCTGCTGTGGGAGGAGGGATAGTTTTAATGAGTCCCACCACGCTGCTTTGGATCAGGCTCATGCCTTTCTGCACTCTTCCCTAGGAAAGTCTCCCTCACTTGGGCCGCATGATTTTTTTTTTTGTTTTCCCCAGTACTCTATTAGTGCTATGACAAGAAGAGATTTGTCTTTCTGCAGGAGCATCACATAATTTTGAGACGATTTCCCAGTTAAAGTCATAATTACTAGTCTCTGCATTGGCAGAGAAGTGATATCCTGAATCTCAGCTGATAATAACCCGTCCTGTAACATGCGTAAGTCACAGATCAAGGGCAAGGGGAGAACTGATTTCTGAACTTCCCAGTACACTGTCCCTTGATTGATGTAGATGGGCCAAAATTATATTCTGACATGTTGGAAGGTCTCCAAAGATTGCTCGGTAGTGTCCTATTCTCAGAGGTACACCTTTGTAACTGTAACAAATCTAAAAGTACTAGGTAGATCGAATGCTGGGTACCCAAGGAAGGCACCTTTTTTTTTCTTTAATCAAAACTGGTGCCAGATGGGCACTGGACTTATTAGGGAGACCACTTCGTAGATTGTGTAGATGCCTGACCACTCGGCTGTACACCTGAAGCTGAAGTTGAATATTTTTGAATGTCAGCTGTAATTAAATACATATAGAGAGAGTTACGGGATGTGAAATATAGCATAGGGAGTAGAGTCAATGGAACTGTAACAGATATATACGGTGTCAGGGGGTAGTAGATTGGGGGAGGGGTTATCACTTTGTGAGGGGTACAAATGTCTAACTATTACGTTGTTTTGTACACCTGAAACTAATGGGGGGGAAAAAGAAGAATAAATCAAATGTATTTTTGGTAGAGGGTAGGTGGGATACTATCCTTAATAGCTGAGACAAGTGCTTCCAAAAATAAACCACTTTTTAAAATTGAAATTTCCCAAAATATATTAAAATGTCATAATTCAATCAAAAAACTTGTTATAATTCTATGTTAATAGACTGAGAAAAGATATATTATATCATTTTGATAAAGTGGGAGAAAGAAGTGGAATGAAGGGGTTAAATATTTTTCTCTTATATCAATCTAAATGAAGGTCTAGCTTGATGGTAAGTCGTTACCACGGTTTTGCTTAGAGCCGCTGCTATGGCAGCTCTGTGAGTGTATTCAATTAATAGATACTTTGAACACACGTTATGGGTGAAGCAGTATGATTTTTCTAAAAGTAGGGCACACAGAGATGAAAGAGTGAGTTTTTATCCTGAAAATTAACTTAAAAATCTAGCACAAGTCTGCAGTAAATAACCATAAGACTCCATTCAAAACACAGTACCTACCAAGTTTCAGCTCCTGCTTCAACTTTCTTAAACTAATCCATCACAGAAATACATTAATAGCCAGTATTGTTTGGGGGTAGGTTATAATATTAATCTGTAAGAGAAAATTTATTTTGCATGTGAACTAAACATGAGCTAATTCAGCTTCTTGTGCAATAGGTTTATGGGCTGAATATAGTTTTAAAATAGGATGAATTCTAAAGTTCTGAAAGCTCTAAAGAAGCATAATGATAGATTCATGCAATAAAGTAAGCAACACTTGAAACGTATCACCTTATTTCTCCTGCCTCTTGCGTAGAAAAGTTTTATGTTATACATTTATTCATGCTGGTTGTTCATGGGACAATCTTTGTGTCAATTTGATGATAGTTTTAAAAAATTTTTCTTGTAAGCTGTGCCAGCACTGTGCTACGTGTTCAGGGGGCACAAAGACAGCCTTACACATACAACTGGGACAATCATATGAAAGGACAGTGGCAGCAACAATTACAACTGGAAAAGACACCTTAGAGTATGGGATTTTTTAAATAAAAACTGAACCTTGGTTAGGAATTCTAAAGGAGAAAGTAGCCCCAAGACACTTAGCTCTAGCAAAGATTTTAAGGCACGATAGTGAAGGTGGGGGGGACGTACAAGTTTGTTAGAACTAAAACTTTTGGAAACTTAGGTGCACTTGTAAACATCAGAAAAGCTTGTACCCTACCCAACATGAGTAATTGTGTTTTTAGTAGTCTTTCATAGAAATTAATACATGTAGACAAAGTTACTCTAAATTCACTTTGGAATAAATGTACCACATTATCTGTCTGAGTTGAACAATATAGAAATTAGATGTACAAGACATATTTTTATTCAGTCTAGTATTGAAACACACATGGAATTGTAGATCCATTGCCATAATAATTTGGTTGCCCAGGGCAGGGATCTTTGGCCCTCTGTTTAGAAACCACTCGTGTCAGGCATGGCAGTAACAGAGGGCAAAGCTAGAGTATTATTACAGGACCGTAAAGTTTGTTCTTTATTTGGGAGAAGGCATTAAGAGTATTTGAGCACAGAGTGGCATAATCCAAAATGTGGTTTGGAAAAATTAGTTCAGTTTGATGTTAGCTCCATAAGGACAGGGGCTTCTTCTCGTACTCACCGTTGGATACACACGCTTAACAGTGCCTGGATCGTAACAACTGCTCAACAAATAAATATTTGTTGAATGAATAAACAAATGAATGAAACCAATTATAAGGACAGAGTTTCAAAAAGTACAGGAAGGTAAAAAAATGTCAAGTGCTGCAAAGCAACCAAGGAGAATGAAAATGTGAAATAAGAGCATCCAGTTGTGACTAGTAAGAGGTTTGAAAAGAGCATCGCAGGAGCCCTTCCGGGAGAGTGCCAGGCATAGAGGCCAGCAAGACTAAGGGGGGAAGAAAGGTTAGTTAATGAAGAAGGTGGAGAAGAGATGAGTATTTTAGAAAGTCTCAATCCTCTTTGGAGAAGACCTTGGCCTTGTCTGGTAAACTTGAGGCTGTACGTGTCCTATGGCCCAGCAGTTCCTATGGCAGAACTATGGATAAGGCAGTGTGGTTTCTCATGATGGGGAACAGAGAGAAGAAACATTGTTGAGGCCTCTGTCCCAAATTATATATATTTAGGGGCGATGGGGCATCGTGTTGGCACCTTACTCTTATGTGGCTCACGAGAAAAAGTACTTTATACTGTATTTGCCCATTTTCTGAAAGGCCAGGATTGTTTTGAATTTTAAAAAAAAAATTTAAATCATTAAAAACGTTTTTAAATAAAGTAAGTTTAAGAAGGTATAACATCAATAGAAAAGCTAGAGATAGGGCAGGAATTTGAATGGGAGACATTGTTAAATAAATGTGAGGGTTTTGTGAGGAGTTCTTTTGGTTTTGTTTTTTAGAATCAGGAAAATGTTGATAGGGTCACAGACAGGGGAGAAGGATCAGGTTAGAAGAGAAATACAGCTGGAACTGTTCTGATAAATGCTTCAGTCCAGCATGCTAAATTTCATGGGACGGCAGAAAGAAAGTCACTGGCAAAGCCACCCACAATCACTCTTGCCTTCAGGAAGATGGACTGCAAACGCTCAGAGCAGGAGCACATACCTTTTCACCTCCGAGTGACTCTACAATGTATTAGGAGGCATACTACAGGACGGTCTCGATAGGAATGGACAGAACAGTTGCTAGAATTTCCAAGACCAATGTTCCCAGTATTGCTAGACAGCAGTTGTTACAGGAGACTCTGATTTCGCCTTCCTCCTAGTTACAGAGACACGGAGGCAGGTGAGTGAAGTATCGTTGCTGTGTATAATCAATGGCATTGTGTTTGTACTCATCGGTGTGTCATTGCCACTCATCAGACTGTATTGCTCTGAACAGTTTCCACAGTAACCTCGGGCCTGTTACTGCTTGTTCTCTAAATCTGGCTCAGGGAGACGGGGCGCGGTGGCTGTGGGGTACAAGAGAGCTACATAAGAAGTGGCTTAAACTGGTTACCACAGCAGAGAGCCATTTTGGGAGATTAAATGCACAGAGTTATAATCTGTTTTGGGAAAATGTTATTATTTTTTAGTCCGTTATAAACTCCAAAGCTACTGTGCTTAAGTGAGTAAATAATATCATTCCTGTCACATCAGTTGTGGAAGGCTGTTGTAATTCTGTTTAGTTAAACCTGCTGGCAAAGCAGGCAGAGCAGGGAGACCAGGAGACCCACTCCATAGAAAACATAAATAACATTTATTTTTGCTGGAAAAGATACATAATATTATATTGTAATTACAGGTCTTTAATCATCCCAGAGAAAATTTGAGATGATGATACGGAGATTAGACAATGGCAATCTCCAGGTCTTAAGAGAGAGACAATGTGAGGGGTAAGATCATGGGGTTTGGATTCAGACAGTGGGCCTGTTTCATCCCAGTTTATAACCATAAGCAAGCAGTGAGCCTCATTTTCTCCATCTGTAAAATGGGGCTAATGGTACCTTACAGAGTTTTTATATGGTTTAAAGATAATATATGTAAAATGACTAACAATGATTATTATCTGCTTACTCATGCCCTGGTACACTGCTCATTAGATATTACTGCTTTTTATATTTACTGTACATAAACTACATTCTAATCCAGAAGCTCCCTAACTGGAGGATTACAAACATTCACAATCATCAAAAACAAGCAAATATACAGATTTAAAAAAGAAAAAGAAAAACAACGTAAACACAGGCCTTAAAAGCCTTTTCAGGTGGAGGTATCTTCTAATAAATCTTCCATATCATTCATTCATTCATTCATTCATTCATTCATTCATTCATTCATGTGTGTGTGTATGTGTGTATGTATGTAGGTATGTAGGTATGTATGTATGTATGTATGTATGTATGTATGTATTTATCTGCCATTCCTCTACCTCTGAGGGAGGGAGGGAGGGAGGGAGGGAGGGAGGGAGGGAGGGAGGGAGGGAGGGAGGAATGGAGGGAGGGAGGGAGGGAGGGAGGGAGGGAGGGAGGGAGGGAAGGAAGGAAGGAAGGAAGGAAGGAAAGAAAGAGAGAAACTATATTTTATTAGGAATGGGGACTAGGAAGACTGATGTTTAATAAAAGAGAGCTAGCTTTGTTATAGAATCTACCTCCTTCTTTAAGATATCATAGCATTTAGAGATGTATCTAAGCAATCTCAGGAAGAGTTTATAGTCAGTTATGACAGTATTCTCGTATGATATTTTATAATCTTTAAATAGAGAGGTCTTTTGCCCTGGTTTACCAAGGACACTTCCAGTTTATTCCTGTTATTCTGACATAACAGCTCCTATAATCCTTTCCTTTAAAGGTATCCTAGTTTGGACAGTAAGTACAGTCATTCTATGTAAAGCATTTTACACTTGAATTTTCCTGAGAACCCAGGTTAGATGCAATGAAATGGAAGGTATTAAATGTAGGTATTTTGCCTACAACCTGAATAAATTATGCAGAGTGCCACCTTGACTATGAAATGTTTTCACAGGAAATTTTCAAGTTAACGTTTTATTTTTAGGTCATAATATAGCATAAGAAATTAAAGCAAAAAAAGGAAATATTTACAAGTCCAAGAGGACCAAAGCAAAAGTAAACACGTGCCAGGTCACTGTTGGCCAGAGCAATACAGAGAACTAGCAAATTGTGCTCATGCCATGCTCTGGACTTTCTGGCAACTCCTTCCAAGTCTGATAAGAAAGATGAGAGGTATTTTGATTGACTATGAAGTGATTTTTACAAATCTAAATATTATGCAATTTTTTTTTTCAAAAATGCTATCAGAGTTCAAAACTTATTTTGAGCATTTTGAATTTGGAAGTCCTATACCCTGGAGAGGAGTACATTTCATAAAATTACAAAATGATTTGACATGAAAAATATCCAGTGTTTAGCCAGCTTTTCCTTTCCTCTTCGGTAAATCTACAAAATTTGTATTTCCAAGAAAGGGAGAGAAACTAGAATTATGCTTTTGCTCATTAACAACTGAGATTTCTGGATTAATTCTAGTTTGTGAGAAAATTCAAACATATTGCTTTTTGTAATTTAAGTCATGGAAAAAATTAAGTTAAAGTAAATATCAATTTATGAGGTACGAATATACTCATTTTTCTTATGATGTCACTGTATCATTTTAAGCAGGGTTTTAAGTATTGTGCTTTTCAATATTATTTATTTACTCAGCCTTAACTCTATTGAACTTATTACTCACCAGGAAAACAAAATGGATATCTTGGCATGAAATAAAGACAGATAGAATAGATAGCTGTCAATGCCAAATACCAGAATGTAGATTATTTTAAGTCTAATGAGTTCTACTTGTGAGAAAGCATAATCACAAAGTAATAGTAAATTACAAATTTTTTTTGTCTTTCATTAACTTGCCATAAGTAAATCCCCATAAGTAAAAATTTCTGTAAATTCTAAGCTTAAAAAATAATCAGCCTGTAGTCCTCTAGTAATCCAGAGACACTTCTCTCATTAATCTGTTAACATTTTCCATTTTTGAGAGTATAAAGAAGCTAGTGTATATTTCTTTACTTATTTTGAAAAATTAGTTTAAAAGGCCTGATACCCACAAGCAGAGATCATTATGAAAAATATTTATAGATTTGACTACATTAGAATGACATCTTCTGTAGAACAAAACCCATCACAACCAAAATCTAGAGACAGAATATGTAAAATACATGCTAGACAAAAGGTTACTCCATTTAATACATGAGTTCTCACAAATAAATAGATAAATAAATGTCTCCCCTAGAAAAATTGGCAAAGATTTGAGAAGAGAATTTATATCATAAGACATACATATAGAAAATAAGAAAAGATACTTAACTTCATTGATAATCAAAGAAATTGATATTAAGTCATGATGGATTGAGTGCTTTCACCTAGTACACTAAGGACTTTTAGAGTGAGAACGTCTATACTGATGAGGATGAAGGAAGAAATGAGGATGAAGGAAGGAAGTCATTTTTATACACTGCAGGTGAGCAGGTAGGTCTGTAAAACTTTCTAGAGAGAAATTTGGCAATATATATTAGAAGCTTTAGTGCTGTGCAAATCATTCGACATGGAAATTCCCCTTCTAAGGATTATTCCTGAGAAACAGATTGGAGAAGAGCACAGGGTACTATATATAAGGATATGTTTTATAGGAACTCACACATTGGCAAAAATTAGCAAGAGTCAACTATCAATACTGAATTGGTTATTAAATATGGTATATTTATAGATGAAAAGTTCATTTATTAAGGATGTAAATTTATGTTTATTGGCATACAAAAAGGCCAATACACATTTAATTGAAAAAAGGCTAGTTACAAAAAGAATGTTTATAGTAGGATATACACCAAAATTATATCAACAGTCATCTTTCAGTGGTAGGGTTATATAGAATTTTACTTTCTCCTTTGCATATGTCTATATTTCCTAAATTATTTACAGGCGAATAAAAACAATAAAGATATTTCCTCCCTTTCCCCATTATGAAGGAGAAAATGTCATAGTGATTTCTGGTTATTTTCAATTAGGTGGTTATTTTCGATTAAGTTTGAAATTTAATTCTCTGTCCAGAAAATAGTAACATTTATATTCTAATAAAAACCTAACTATGAAGTGTGCTTCATACATGAAACTTTCAGACAATGATAATGGGAAATTTCCGTAGACAAGGTTGTGACCTCTGCAAATAGAAAAGTCAGGAGAAATGAGAGGTCACATGTATTATGGCGTAAAGCTGCTTTGTAGGTGGGGCAATCCATTTGGAGGGGAGATTTCTTAATACGTCATTATTATTCTGAAGGTTGGCACTTCTTGTTTTTAGTTTCAGCCCTATTTCTTCTTCTTCACCAGCACAAAGTGAGCCAGATCTTGGGAACGAGGAGAAAGAGTAATTGGAGGAAATGGGAAGAGAGGGAAAGGGCGACAACAATGCAAAAACCTTCCTGGCCACAGTTTGGAAAGCAATGATATCTGGCCCATAAATTTGGTGCTAATTTTGTCTATGGAAAATCACAGAAGTGAGCCCAAAGGCCTCTCTTCCTGCTCCATGCATAAATTTTAAGTCAAAATTTAGCCCAGAGGTAAAAAAAAAAAAAAAAAAAATGAGCCAAATAAATACGTGTAGCAAGCTAAATCCCTCACAAAGGGGCCTTCAGTGTTTCTACTCAGCATAAGAACATAACTTCTGGCTCTTCTACTGAAATGATTCATGAAAAAAAAAAGCTGAATGTGTTTTCTTAAGAAGCAAGTCAATGTGTCAGAAAAATATGATTGTCCTAATCCAGTTTAACTTTTAACCTCAATAAATAAGCAAGAGAAGTTTGCAACCTGAACCTTCTTAGCAGTGAATGTTTCTCTTCCTTCTTACTCCTGAAGAGTTTTTCTTTTTCATCCTGGGGATAAAGGGATATTATAATTCATCAAAATTTATCCCTACAGGAATCTGGACACCCCCAAAAAATGAGCTAGTGAAAGAAATTATGAAACTTGCACAAATATTTTATTTTTTTTTAAAGAGGCAGGCACCCATTTGGATACAACCCGGGGCGAGAGCAAAGGATTCATGCCAGGCCCTCTGTAAGACTTTCCCTCCCGGGATGAGGAGCAGTGGATGGAGGGTTGGGACACATTACCGCACCCGTATCAACCAGGTCTGCGATGCTGAGCAAGTCCCCTTCACTGCTCCAGGACTCTGTAAGAAATGGAGACCAGATTGCTGATTGACAGAGGTGGGGGTGGAGGGAGGAGGAATTTGAGGAAGGTGGTCAAAAGGTACACACTTCCAGTTATAAGATAATAAGTCCTGGGGTTGTAATGTACAGCTAACAATACTGTATTGTATATTTGAAAGCTGCTAAGAAAGTAGATGTTAAACGTTCTCAAAAGAAAAAGAAAATTAGCAGCTATGTGTGGTGATGGATGTTAACTAGACTTGTGGTAATCGTTTCACAATAGATATATCAAATCATTGTGTTGTACATCTGAAACGAATATGTTACTAGTATATGCCAATTGTATCTCAAATCTTAAAAAATGAAATGACATTGACGTAGAAAATGGTTAGACTAAATGGCTTTATTTGTGCCTTACAGTTCTAAGGTTCAATTACTTGTATACTACTAAAGTGAGTGAGAAGGAAAGAATACAAATCAACATGTACAATATGATCCCATTTTTGTAAAATAAAGCAGAGACACAGTAATAAAACAAAAATTTATTCATAAGGCAAAGACTAGAATGAAACAACAAAAATAGAACGCAGCTTTTTATAATTCTTCGTGTGAGTCCTTGATCAGTGCAAATACTGTCTTCTCTCAGTCTGTGGTTTGACTTTTTACTTTTCTGATGGTGTCTTTTGATGAATAGCTATTGATTTTAATGCAGATCAATTTATTATTTTCCCTTTTAAATTAGCACTTTTCTGTTGTGCTTAAGAAATCTTTGCCTACACCAACAAATGAAATTATCAATGTTTATTTTTATCTTTACCATTTTATATCAAGTCTTTCAACCAATACATCAAGGGAAGTATAATACTATACTCAAAGGAAAGTGTCCTAGGGTGGCATGCCTTGTTTTCAAGTTGAACTTGCACGAAGGAAGTCAAGGAGAAGGCTTGAAAATCTATGTTCCACTTTTCTCTACAGATGGTGACCAGTAAATCCCCTGGGAAGTTGATTCTCTCTATCTTTCTAGTATGCTCTCTGAAGCTCCCCATGTGTCATTGGCAAATTTCCCCGATTTTGTCAACCTTTACTTTCAATGCAGTCTTCATTCTCTCAAACCGTCTGCAGTTCCACCCCACCCATTCCTCTAAGCAAGGGTGGATCCAGGATATTTGGAGTTCTGAAATGTATACAGTTTGGGAGCCCTTTTAAAGAAAAGAAAATAAGTAAAATAACAAAATTCCTTGGGCAGTGCATGTAAAAATGACAAATATAAAATGTCCTCAGCTGCCCTGGGCGGGGCCAGTGCAAGTGAGGGGTTCTGACCACAGGTCAACTCCCTCTGCAGCCTTTTCAGAGGAGGCTGTTTATTCCTCAGACGTCTTGTACACAAGAGCCTGGAGTTGGGGTACATTGTGGGTTTTAAGTCATTTCTTTTCCTTCTTCCATCAAAAGCCCTCCCTCCTTCGATGTTTGTACCATCAGACCATTCATCGGACTGCACGTGTACTACTTCTCCTTGTTTTTATTATTAACCTGTCCTTGGCCACTGACCTTTTATTGAAGATTTTAGGTCACTTAGGACTGCTCTTCACCCACCTCTGTCATTTATTATCCCCAGATGAACTGTGCAACACCTTGGTCCCCATCGTGTAAAGCTGCTCTTCTGATCCCATGTCTCCCTCTAGCCACCACTTTGTTTTCTCATCTCCTTCACAGCAGATCATCTCACAAGAGCTTTCGATACTTAGTATCCTCACTTCCTCACCCCAAATTCTGTCCTCAACCTCTTCAAACAGAAGAAAGTGGTATTCTCAAGTCAATAATGTGTCTCATGTTTCCAAAAGCAGTGATCTGTCTTTGTCTTCATCTTACTTGTCATCTGAGGAGCTGTCCACTCCCTCTTTAAAAAAAACACACACAAAAAAAGCAAAAAAAAAACAGCAAAACCAAAACAAACAAAAAAAACCCTTTATTTTCTTGGTTTCCATGACACCACACTCTCCTGGTTTCCTCCTACCTCCCTGGACACTTATTCTCATTCCCCTTTGGGGACTCCACCCCCTCTGCTCAATCTCTGAATATGAGACCACTGCAGTCTCAGTCCTGATTCCTGAGTCGTACCCTCTTCACCATCGGCACTCACTACTGAAGTGATTTCCTCCCATCCCATGGCTCTAAATGTCACTTATGTGCACAGGATACCAAAATGTGTATCTCTGCCATTTCCTATTCCCAAATCTCCAGATGCATATCTGTCTGTATTAGTTTCCTGGGGCTACTGTAACAAAGTACCAGAAACTGGGTGACTTGGAAAACAGACATCTATTGTCTAACAGTTCCAGAGGCTAGAAGTCCAAAATCACAATATCAGCAGAGTTGGTTCCTTCTGAGGACTGCGGCAGAATCTGTTACATTTCTCTCTGCTATCTTCTGGTAGTTTCAGACATGCTTTGGCTTGTAGATGGCATTCTCCCTGTGTCTTCACATCATCTTCCCTCTACATGTGTCTGTCTTTGTGTCCAAATTTCCCCTTTTTATAAGGATACATTCATAATGAATTGGCCCCACCCTCATAACCTCAATGTAACGTGTTCTTCTGCAAAGACCCTATTTCGAAATCAGGTCACATTCACAAATCCTGGCGACTAGGACTTCAACATCTTTTGTGCGGACACAACTCAAACCTGAACTACATCTAACTGCTTTCCTGATGCTCCTCTCGGATGGGAATGTCAAACAACAGGCACAAAACAGAAACCTTGATTGATGCTTCCACCAACCAAGTAGTTCTTCAGGCTTATTTCCTTTAACAAGTGGTACCACCTTCTACTACCTTCGGTGCCATCACTGATGATTCTCCTTTCCTCACACCCCACAGCCAATACCTCAGTAAATGAAGTTAGTTCCATTACACACTCTGAATCTGTCTACTTCTCTCTCTCTCCACCACTACCAACTACATCAACTACATTGATCCAAGTCGCGATCATCCCTCACATGCACCACTGCAACAGCAGCCTATCTCCATTCTTGCCTCTCCACAATCTAGTGTCCACCCTGCCACAGCAACTTTTACCTTACATTGTGTTTATTTTTGGTCAAAGTAATATATACATATAATTTTAAAATCTATGATAGTGATTAAAAACCAGTGAAAAACAGCAGTTCGTTATCCCATCTTTTCTTACGCCTTATTTTTTGGGTTTTTTTCTGTTACTGACCTCTACATTTCTAAATAATACGATTGCTGTTTCTTGGTTTATGAATTTAGATATTATCTACTGGCTTCCTTTTATGGTTGGTAAAGACCTGTATCTCCTGTACCGTCATTTCCCACTGTTATGCCCCCATTTCTCTCAGAATAGTAATGTTACTATTTTCTTGTCAAACAAGTCATCAAGGTTTTCATTATTTTGTTCATTTTTTTTTAATTTCAAAGCTAGTTAGTTTCTTTTTCATACATATTTTGTGTTTTACTTGTAGATGTAAGTAATTTTTTGAGACCTTGCATGACTCAAATGGCTGAAAATTATTTTACCATCAAACTTGTGGCATGGTTACTATTGAAAAGTTGACTAGTATGTTAAACATTGTTCCTTTGTAACCTTCCTCCCGGCCCCCCACCCCCAGAAGCTTCTAAGAACCTCTTTACCTCGTTGCTCTCATATGTAATGATGGTGTGCTTTGAACTAGGTCTTTTGTATACCTTCTCCTGGGATTCTTCTTCAGTATAAAATAAAGATTCATGTCCTCTCATTGAACGAAATGTTCTTGTATTATTTCTTTCATAATATCTTCTCTTGTCTTTTCTTAACTATCTGAAATATTCCGAGTTAGATGTTAAACACCCTGATCCTCCAGGTCTTGTCCTTTCTTTTCTTTTTCCCATCATCGTGTTTTTCTTCTACATTTGGGAAGATTTTTTTTTTCAACTTTATTTTTCAATTGTTTTCTTATTTCATCTAAATTTTTTTCTCTCGTTGGTTCCTTTCTTATAGTTCCCTGATCCCATGTTAGATATGCAATATCTTATCTTCTTAATGGTATTAAAGATTTTTAAAAAATAATTATGCTCTTTGATTTTTCTGTTTTCTCCAGGAGTTTTTTTTTCCTGTTTACTTGGTCTCTCTTTTTTATATTAAAAGATTTTCTCAAATGTCTAATTGTTATTATCTACTGTTTTATACTTAATAGTACTTGGAAAGCAGATCAAGTCCAGGACCAGGGCTGATCAAGCGGTCAGTTTCACTGCAAGCTGAGTAGTCAGGGAATTATGTGCAAGTGCACTCGGGGCCTTTTCATTTTCTTGTCAGAAAAATTGCCTTGAGTTTTTTCTTTCCTGTGGAGTATAGACCAATATCCATGCCACAGGGGATGGGAATTACCCTACTCAATTTGCAAGCTTTTGATTAATCTGTTATCATCCCTAAGCTGCACATACCCATCCCTCACGCTGCCATGTGCCCCTGATTCCTTCACCACTCAAGTTCAAATTCTCCATAGCACACATGCTCCTTTACTTGCCATAGATGGTGTCATCTTGATGCATGACCAGGAGTGCGCATCTGGAGGCTCACAGCTTCCTATTCAAACTTTTATCCAATCCTTTTATTTCTAGGCCCTTGCCACACCCCACTCCCACAGTACCTTATAACTTCCAGTCCTGGGCAGTAAAAATTGTCTCACTCCTCTTTGGTATTCTCTGCATGTACTTTAGTTTATAATTACCTGCTTCTATCTAAATCAGTTACCATTCTTCTGTCCATCTGCTTCCATGTTCCAAAAATATGTGGTAATGCTTTAGCTCCTGCTGTCTCCTCTCCTTTTATCATTGTTCTTAAAGTTTTATGCTTTTTTTATTTCTTTACTATTATTTCAGCCAAGTCTTTGGAATAAGAGGAGAAAACTCTATGTGGTCAACTAGTCGTCCTTAACATCTTTAACCAAAGTAATGACTTGCTCTTTAAAGTCTCCAGTGAGTTTTCATCACGTGAAGAATAACATCGCAAAGCGTTAGCATGGCCTCTAAGGCCCCATGTGATACGGTCCTGCACGTCTTTCGGCCCCATCATGCACCTCTCCTCCCCTTTCACCTACTGCACTGCAGTACACTGACCTCCTTTCTGTGGCATCAAGGCTTTTTCCTCAGATCTTCACATGTCTTGTTTCTTTTTATTATTCAGATCTCAGCTCAGATACCACTTACTCAGAGAAATCTTCCTGACTTTCCTAACCCAAAGTATTGCCCCCGCAAGGCACTCTACTATATCAATTTGTTTTAATTTTTTTTAGAATATTTTTTACCAGCTGTACTTATCTCCTATGTTTATGTGTGAACCAGTTTACTGTCTGTACCAGCCTCAACTTCCAAGGTTCTATCAAGCGTATTCACTGCAGTGTCCCCAGTATATGGCACATTGATATTCAATAAGCTTTTACTAAATTATAAACACTCAGTATTACTGTTTTCATTTACTAAACTGGACAAAATATGCTTACCTCCTCTGATACAAGAAAAGAATTTTACAGAACCTTAGAAGAATTTATGCTAAAAGCTTTACTCTAAAATTCAAGATATTTGAATTTGTGACTTCAGAGTATTTTATTTTCTGTTCAGGTTTAAGAAGCTGCTGTGTACAGAACTGAGGGAACCTGAATCCCTTCTAAACGACCTTCTCACCCACCAGTCCTACTCCTGCCAATTTATTTATTCAATCAACAAGTATTTATTGAGCTCTTATTATGTGTCAAGTACTGTGTTAATATGAATATATAAATTTGAGACAGACACTATTTCTGGAACTTGCCTACCAGTGGGATAGGCAGATAAAGAGTAATAAACAGCCAGAGAAAGAAAATCATAACAAATTTTGACAAGTCTTAGGAAGGACAAAAACAAGTAGATAATTATAGGTAAGGACCTACTTTCGATAGAGTAGTCAGGCAGGGTCTCTTTGAGAAGCTATTAAAATATTTTTCTCATAAAGGGGAGAAAAATAATCTCACCAGTCACTTTCCTTCTCTGGGAAATATTTGTTTTCTAGTCCAGTCACATGGCCCCCTTTGATTTCTTAAAAACAAAATTTAAAAGTTTCACCACCAACGCATCTTATATAACATGGTGGTTTGGGGGGAGGGTGGTGGTGGAAGGAACGAAAATACATAAATATATATATAACAAAGCAGAGAAGAAAATATGCATAGCATCTATCGTCCTTGTTTCTGCAGCTGGTCATGAAGCCATACAGTTTTCTCTGTTGTGACTGATTTCAGGTTTCCTTTGAATCTCAACTCCTCTTGGTTCTTGGATTGTTTCCATGGTAGGATGATCCACGCCTTCTTTGAGAGGGTCTGAGCCATCAGTGTTCCTTCCTGCATGGGGTTGCTGTCTTCTTCCATGAACTTTAACTCCTGGATGATAAAGTGTCAAGAAGTGCCCCTGAGGATACTCTGAGTTCCAAACATACTCCTTTTTGCACCTATTATATAGAAATTATTTTATTTCCCTTGATAATCAGGATCAATCACCAGTATACCCTATCACGGTATTACTGTTTCACTCAGTACAGTAAAGTCTTCTTTGCCTGTGGCAAACAAGGAGAAAATTGGAGATACATGTCAGGGACCCAGTATTTGGAAAAAGAACCAGGTTAGTGTTTGTTATGAAAATCAAGAGAGAAGAAAATGGATAGAAATATCAAAACACTGCTGCTGTATGAAGGGCATGGGAACAGATCTACAGACTCAGTGACTTTTAAGAGAATGATTTCAAAGGAGAGGTGAAGGCAGGAGACAGACATTGAAGAGTTAGGGAATGCCAGCTAGTTAAGAGGTGAAGGCTGGGATGCAGTTTGGAGGGGCTATAGTAGATTATTAGTCATTCAAAATCATTGGCAGGGAAGGGAAGGAAAGAGGGCAGGGCAGGGTGAGAGAATGGTGATCATAAATTTAGAGTATTTCAGTCTGCCCTGTGCTATAATTCTCTGTAGCCCCACTCAGCTGCCCTGGCTAAATATTCGCTGTTGTGAAAAATGTCCCTTTTCATTACAGCCTTTTGAAATACTGCTTTTCTCTCTCTTTCTCTCTCTCTCTCCTTTCCTCACTCCTTCTCCCAGTCTCCTCTCCCTCCACCCCTCGTTTTCTCCACTGTTGATTTCATTGGACTTCCTACCTTCAGCTGTATGTCTGCAGATAATTCTTAAAAACTAGTGGTTCTTAAAGTGTGGGCCCCAGACCAATAGCATCAGAATCACCTGAGAAACTTTTAGAAATGTGGGAAGTGGGCCCCAGTCCAACCTACTGAAGAAGAAAGCCTGGGAGTGGAGCCCAGCTACATGTTAACAAGCTGGATGGTGATTTGATGCATGTTAAAATTTGATAATCACTACCATAGCAACATCCCAATTTCTGAGCCTTCTTCCAAGCTCCAGGTCTGGCAGTCCCCATGAGCCAAACACGGCTATCTGGGCATCTTGTTTGGGCATCATCTTCTACTAATTCCAAGGCCTCTAAGTCTTGTTTCCCCAGTAGCCTCAATGTTCACCACTCCTCATTTGAATTTCTTTCAAATCCGTTCATCATTCTAATTGGTTTTCATACGTATTTAATTTTTCTATATTGGTTATATAATAAAATTTATTTAAAAAATTTTACCCCTCGGTATGTAGCCTGACCAGTAAAAATTTATCCACTATAATTTGTATTTCCTCTTGTGTCAATCATCTTTGCCAATTTTGCTGTTTGAGATCTTTGTATTTTTATAAATAGTGAAGCTCTTTATAAATTGGAGGTATAAATTCTGTTAATCGTATTCATCACAAATATTTTCTTGTTATATGAGAAACTCTGGGAGTGGAGCCCAGCTACATGTTAAAAGTTTTGTTTTATTGTTTTTAATTGTAATGAAGTTTAAAAGTTAATGCTATAATATGTAATAAGTTGTAGGCAAATGGATGGCTTTGTCTCCGTAATATTTTGTATTATTCAATAATTAGAAAATTATCACTCCTACAGAGCTGAAAGAGACTCTGTGTTGTGGTTTCCAGTGTTTTTCCATGGCTTAAAAAATGTGTAGCACTTTCCATGGTTCACTTTGGTTTATGGTATAAAGTACCCATAAGGCTTATTATACCCAAAATACTTATTAGTTAATGATTACTTTCCCAACTGCTTTATTAAACTTCATTTTTCAGGGGCAGTAGAGTGTAACGGTTAAGATGTGGCTCTGGAGCCCAGTGGCCTGGATTTAATATTAGCTCCAGCTCCTGCTGATCTTGGGAAAGTCACTTCAACTTTCAGCTCCTTCATCTCTGGTGACACGCATCCTCATGTGTCACACAGCCCCCTCCGCTTGTTGTGACTGAAACACGTAAATTCAGCATCTAGCACATAGTAAGTGATCAGCAAATGTTAACTATGTTCCATTTCAAAATTCATTAGGTTTCCTCTTCCTCTTTTAAACTGTGCCATCAACACATAGTCTATATTTGTACCATTATTACATTATTTTAATTACTGTGATTTTCCAGGTATAGGCTCTTGTAAAATGGTCTTATCTCAGCCCCCTTTTCCAGAACATCGTATATAAAATGCACATGCTGTACCTGATTGACTTGACCGAGTGACAAAGGAGCTTAGTAGGTAGAACATAACTTGAAAGAGGAAATAAGGAAGAGTCTGGAAGATACCAGCTCAGTCAGGCGGGCCATGGCAGGTAGGCAACATACATGTGATGCTTTCATCGAGGAAGCCAGCATTGGACAGCAGCAGGGTTTTAGATGAAGGAGGAGAAGGAACACAGGTGAGTTGAGGAGGTGTTACAGGAGAGAATCGTGTGAGAAGAAAGCAAAGAGACGAGAAAGGAGGGAAAAGAAAAACAGAGCAATCCATCATATGAAAGAGAAGTGTCACCGAATCTACATAGCTCCAGTTATCTCTGTAGTGACTGGAAACAGATCCAGCTGAACCCCTCAGCACTCGAGAAGTAGGTTTTGCTCACGCACAGCAGTGATGTGCGAGCTGGACAGTACAATACATATGTCTGTGTTTCATTCTAAGCTCTATTCGATTTTGCTTAAGTGTTTAAATGCAAAGTTACTGATTATTTTTTTCTATTGTCTCGATAGTCAAGATATTATGTTTTGCTCTAAAACGTTGAAACTGCTCTTTATTGGTGCCTCCAAATATTTCTCAATATATATTTACATGAATTTTTAAAATCATTTATATCATTTCAAACTTACCTAAAGCCCCTTGACCATTATTTCAGCATGCTCAATCATTTTGGCCTTAGTCCACATTTGAAATTGTGATTTGTGTTTCCCAGTAGATTTCTGTTCAAATTACATCTTGACTCCTAACCTTCTTCTACATTACCTAAGAGCACACAGTGTTACCTTCAGAAAGGGTAGATGCATATTGCATTGGAAAGCTATGCCGGGCCTGATCCGTGAGTTTGCCTTAAAGCCAATTTATGCCACTTAAAGTAATCCAGTATGCACCTTGGTAATTGAAATCCTTCCATTACTCTCACTGCAGCCCATTTAAATATTTCTCTTTCAGATGCAATTACGTCAGGAGGTAAGCCAAATGCTCTGGGAAAGACATGGGCATTTCCAACAAGAAGGCTTTTGGCTGTCCACCAAAAAACTTGTTGGTATTTTTAATTCCAGGTCTGACTTTCTTCTCTGCAAGGCTTCCATTTGCAAAGAGCACTGTCAGCCCCCCTCCTCATTCTAGGAGAACGATGGGACTTGGGTTGACCAGTGCTCAGGGTGGCGACCACCCAGAGGAGGTTACCTTAGATCTCTTTATGGCTTGATTTTTTTGCTACAAGAAAATTTCCCCCATTGCTTTCTTATCTCAATCTGAAATCAAAGCTTTTTACATCCTGTGAAATAGTACCATGTCTTTCTAAAATCTTAAACGTCACAGATGTAATTTTAGCTTGAGTGCAAGCTTACCCCATAATCACAAATTTGAAAAGAAAGGTTTTTGGATATTGACAAAACTAGCAAATTTCTAGGCTACAACATCAAGAATGCCTTTATATATCCTGAGGTAGGTGTTTATTCTGTATTTAAGTATGAGAATGCTGATGGACCACAGTGTGTGAACTAAATTCAATTGAATACATAGAGGAAACTCGTGGTTCTGTATTCTCATAACTGTTTTATGAAAAGCTTTCCATTTAACTCTCAAAAATGTCTCACAAATCAGCACTAGGACAATGCAACGAAGTTATAATGAACGAGCGCTCTCCTCACATGCCAGGGTCCAAGTCTGCTCCTAAGTAAGTGCCCTTTTGAGGGCTCATTGTGACTATTCCCACCTTCCCTCAAATAAAACCTATTATGCATGTTCATTTCCCTTCTTCTTTTGACTTTTGGCTGTCAGATTTACACTTCTTCCAATCTATGCTATCTTGGCCTGTAGCAGCAATATCACAGCCAAGGACAGGGAGCCCGAGCCGGACAGACATTGCCAGAAAGTACCTAACAAATATTTTCTTACGTGATCGATCCACTCAAGAAATGGCCCCAAATAATATCACAGAGGAGGTTTATGATGAGCTACTGGAAGAATTATTAATAAGTCACTGATTGAAATCCCTGATTAATAATAGACCAACTTTACCGAAACACAGAGAAGGTACATACAGCCAAGCCACACAGACGGGTATACTCCAGAGCCAGTCCAAGGACTTGAGATAGAGGCATGGATGAGGCTGTGTTGCTCCTTGGCAATGCCTAAAACATGTGCAACAATAGTGGGCTTGTCGCTGGTGAAGACATTGTTGTAGCGGTTCTCATGACTTCTGCGCCCAGAGAAGATCGAGTTAGAAATCCTCCTGAAAATCCATTAATGTCTTAGTCAGACCTCCTCCCCCCGAAAGATACACATTATTGAAATACGAATAAACCTTCAGAAAGAGGGTACCACAAAGCCTCAGTGCCCCTGATTTTACTAGAAAGATAGGTGGTAGCAGGAAGCTGAACAGCTTCTATTTGTGCATAAATGGAAGAAATGGATCATTGTATCTGTCTGGTGCCTTTCATTGGTACTAACATTTATATTAAAATTACCTTTTAGTCTTTAGAAAAATAGAGGCTTAAATGTTCTAACCGTGAGTTTCACATTTCTGAGGACTGTGACATTTAAAAATATAAAGTTAACATTTTTAGCTCAGTTTATAATAGTAACAAAATATGTCCTTATTGTGTACAATGTAGAATATGTGTGTATGTGCATGTGTGTGTGGGAAAAGAGGAAGAGACAGACGTGTTTGCGCTTATATGAAACATTAATGAGCACAGAAATCTCGGTCCAAAACTCTAACGTTTAACACTGACAAATATTCATTTAGTGGCTTTGGGCAGGTTATTTAACTTTTCGTTGCTTCAGTCACAAGTTGGAAATCCTAATACTAACACATCCTTCAGAGTGCATGTTCTCTAATTCAGCATTTCTGAAAATATGATCTATTAAAATGTCTTCGTGACTCAACAGAACAGTGGAAGGCAAAGCATGAGACTTTACCTAAAATGCAAAAGCAGGCAGTGGGCTTCAAGCAGTTGAATCCAAAAAAATAATTTTCTCGATGTAATCTACAAACAGAATCTTCTAATATTAAAATCTTTATGACCTTGTGGCATTGATGGGCCCAGAGCCCCAGTAAGTAAAATAACATCAAAGCAGAAACTTTTATCCAATAAAACCAGATCCTTGAAAAAGGAGGCTAGTGGCCTGGGGCTGAGTCCGTAGGGCTCTCTCCACCTCAGGACCCCAGCAGTAACCATCTTCACACAGCCTTTGAGGCAGCCCCTTATCGAGATCTGCAGAAAAGTGGGCCTGACTCTGCTCAGAGTTCCAGAATAACCTGCCCACTCCTTAGGATCCAGGTTACTTAGAACCAGGCTTAAAAGGTTCGTTGTTGATCTCTTTTACTTTAAATTTTGCTAATCAAAATTGGTTTTTTGTGTGTCGTTTGGAGAAATCATGTCTTTCCAAGGAAGTTCATTCCAAAAGTGATTAAAACACATTCTCAAGACTTAAAAAAGAAATTCCTAATTTTAGAAGAATACTTGTTCTGTGATCTATGGAATAATTTAAATCTCAATTCCCAGAATGATGAACTGCCCTCCGTTTCTCTTTGGCAATTTTCTGTAAAGAATGAAATACTGTGTTTGATCATTACACATGAGCATTACTTTTTGAAGGAAAAAGCCGCATTTTTTTTCTTTATTCTGTCTTCTTATTCCAGAGCTGAACCCTAACACTGAGATGGGAGTTTCGTAATCTCCCTTAACAAAAATTACTTCAGGAAAAATTTGGAAAGATCATTAGGGAAATTGACCCTTTCTCAGAAAGTTGACATGAAACGTAACTATAAAGCTAAACTATTTAGGTCAGGGCAGAAAGCACTCGGAGCTAATTTTCAAAGGATACAATCATCCCTCAGTATCCGAGTGGGGTTGCTTCCAAGATCCCTGCAGATACCAAAATCCACAGATGCTCAAGTCCCTCATATAAAATGATGTAGTATTTGCATGTAACCAACACACACCCTCCAGTAGACTTTAAATCCTCTCTAGATTACTGATATTATAATACCCACTATAATGCAAATGCTATGTAATACTGCATTGTTTAGGGAATAATAACAAGAAAAAAATCTATACTTGTTCAGGCCTAACTGTACATCACAGGCCTAATATATTAATAGTACATGTCAGCAACAGGATAACATTTTGCTTTTAAATGTTTTCCATCTGCGGTTGGTTAAATCCATGGATGTGGAACCTACGGATTCAGAGAGCCAGTTATAATGCTGATTTAGGTCTGAGGAGTTGGCAACTACAGAAATCAGGTAGAGAAGCTGTACCAAAATCAAGATTCCATAAGTCCAGTGCACTAAACAGTCAGGTGCAAAACAGTATCCTTTCCTCATGTGCTCCCTCTGGGCCCACAACAGCGTCCTACAGGACAGATGAATGCGTCGTAAATACCCTTCATTCATTCGCTCCCTCCCTCGTGTTCTTTCATTGATTTTTCCATGTGTAGATACACGAACAAGCCCTAAGCCAGGTTCTATACATGTGCCTCAGATACAGAGATGAATACAAGATAGTCTATTTTCAGTGTAACATCAGGAATCGTTAAGTCAATCCAGTACAAAGAGGTAAGGACAATAAGAAAGAAAGGTATAGATAAAGCAGAAGAGAAGAGGTGCACTTGATTCAACTTACGGGAAAGAAGGTGGTGTTTGAGCCAAGTCCTGAAGTCTGAGTTCAGATAGGCAGACAGAAAACGTTGGGTGGGGTGGGATTCCAAATAGTGGGAAAAGGTGGGCATGAGAGACTATTATATGTGATGTCGGCAATCATATCACTCAGTATGGCCACAGCGTGGAACATAGTAGGGCATGGGAAAGGGGACAGACAAAATCCATAACCTAGAAGGATCTCTGTGTCATTCTAAATGGTCTTCCCTTGGCACTGGAGGTAATAGAGACCCCAGCAAATATTTTAAGCAAATCAGTGGCGTGATTAGATATATAATTATTTTTAACTTTTTATTTTTTAATTTTTTTCATTTTTATGTATTATATATTATATATGTAATAATTGCACAATACATTCACATTTTCAAAAAACAAAAACAAGCAAAAAGGTATACAGGGGATTATTTCATGTTCATCCCTGCCCCATATGTAAAGAGTTTCCTCAGTCTTCTGTAACTGCCTAGCATTTATAAAGCAATACTCTTGTTGCAGTGTAAAAGAAGAATTGAGGACATGGGAAGTTGCAGGAACCTAGGCAAGAAATGGTAAGAGCCTTGAAAAATGATAGATCTAAGAGCCTGGAGAAGTACCAAGGAGATAGAATCAACAAAACTTGGAGGTAAATTGGGGAGGAGGTGAAGAAAAGAGTCAAAGACAACCCTGGGATTCTGGCCAGGGCAGTGGTGAAACTGTGTTGGACGTGCAGCATTTCCTGAGAAGGAACTCCCTGGAAGAGCAGGTGGGGATAGGAATGACTCGAAGGAGATGATGAGTTGAGTTTTCAACAGGTGAAATTTGTGGATGGAGTTCAGGAGAGAAATGACAGGTGGAGAGTTTCAGGTCCTTGGAATACAGTTAATGATTAAAGCCTTGGATCTGGAGGAAATCATTTAGCAAGAATATGGAACAAGAAAATAAAAGCAGGTAGAACCCCCTGCATTTAAGAGGCATTTCAAGGAAGAGAAATAAATACTATAAATACTACATGACATTAGAGATTAGAATAGGTTTTGCCAAACTGTGTCCTATGGAGGTGTTCCCCACATAGGCAGATGCTCATGCACGCATGCGTGTATGTGCACTTGTGTCTGTGTGTGTGTGTGTGTGTGTGTGTGTGTGTGTGTGTGTGTGTGCACACACTGTTCCATGGTAGTCAATCTTGGGGGTTCACAATCTACATTGCTATATTAAAGATGAGTAACATCTTAGAGGACATTTTTGGAAAACAGGATATCCAAGTGTTTGGATAAGGACTGAAAAGTACCGTCTTTAGATCTGGAGAAGATGGCCTCAGCCCTGGGCTCTGTCCTTTTGGTGGTCCTGCCTTGGTTCTCCCCTAACTGTTCCCTTTTTCATAGAATGTAAAGTCCATGAAACTAGAAGTATATATGCACTAGGAACTTGTCCCAGCCCCGCTCTCACACTTAGACAAGGTTCTTGCCATCTGGGATCCCAGAATTTGCTGCCCTAATGGCCGTAAAGCTGCACCCAGGGCCTGTGTGGGACCTTACCTGGTCTGTTCTCCTGCGGGCAGAGTGTACCCACCCTCTGGTGTACACATCGGTAAGCCCAACTTGTGGTGAAGTGACTATTTATGGGGAATGTGGAAGAAGCTGGGAAGGATGAGCTGAGGTGGCCATACAGATAGGAATGAGAGTGCTCATTGTGTGGGTGGGAGCTGGGGTGGGAGGACCACGCTGACAGACCAAGGGCCAAAGCCTGGGGCCAGCTCTCCCCACCCCACCACATCACCTCAAAAGTTCGAGAATTCTAAATTCAGCCTAGCCCTCCAAGCCATTGTGAATGTAGATTTATCAGGTTGCGAGACAGCATATACGGTAGTCACCCCCTTATCCACAGTTTTGCCTTCCATAGTTGCAGTTATCCACAGTAAACAGTCCAAAAACATTAAATGGGAAAACACAGAAGTTAACAATTCACAAGTTTTAAATTGCACACTGTTCTGAGTAGCATGATGAAACCCCACACTGTCCCACTGTATCCCACCCCGGATGTGACTCATTCCTTTGTCCAGCATATCCACACCGTATATACTCCCGCCCATTATTCTCTTGGTAGCAGCTGGATTATCAGATCAATTGTTGCAGTATCGCAGTGCTTGTGTTCAAGTAACTCTTATTTTGTTTATTTGCCACGTTCATATAACTTATTACAATATGGTATTATAATCCTATTTTGTTATTAGTTATTGTTGTTCATCTCTTACTATGCCTAATTTGTGTTAAACTTTATCATAGGTATATATGTATAGGAAAAAATATAGTATATATAGAGTTTGACACAATCCGCAGTTTTAGGCATCCATTGGCAGTGTGGGGACATGTCCCCCAGGGAATGGAGGACTCCTTTATTTAACTTAGCAGTGTGTTAGCTTGATACATAGCTTGTAAATTCAGACATACAGTATATGGACCTCCAACATACTGAACTGGCCCCAAAAATTTATGGGCTGGTCTGGGAAGGAATAACAAGAGGATGGGATAATTGACAACCACTGAGGAAGGATGGAGTGACACAAGAAATGAACATTTTAAAACAAATTTTAGGAGAAGTTTCATTCCTTAGAGCCATGGGCCCTGCATTAGGTCCTTTAATCCTTTTAACCTCTGAGTATACAAATGAGTAAACTGAAATTCAGAGCGATTGGTTAAGTTCACACAGTTAGCAGTTGCTGGAGGTCATTGCTCAGGACTACCAACTCCAAACCAGTGTCGTTTCCACCAAATCCTGCTGTCTCAAAACTTGAGAATGCCAAAGCCTTTTTATTTTACATGAAAAGAAACATCCCTCTAAGACGAATGTATGGTCTTAAACACATGGTACATTTGAAATTCATGATGCAGTCTTAGAAAGTAATCCGTTATGTGGTCGTCATGCATCTTCTACTGAGGTTTATCCAGTTTAGAAATAAGTGACTATGCTCTATGTCATTTCTTAGATCAATTCTCTCACCAAAAAACACATACACATTGTACGTTTTCATGGTATACCATGAAAATCACTGTTTAATATTGACATTGTGGATCAGTATTTAGTACCTTATTATTATAATCATTCAATTTAGTCCATATTTATAAAAAGAGAAATCTCTTTCTCAGACAGATACATAGCATAGCATAGCAAAAATATGTATTAATATATATAAGCATTAGTACAGAGACCCAAGGAAACCTAAATATATACAACATGAAACTTAACCCTATCGTGCGCTTAAACCAGAAAAAGGTTATTTTGGTGCTATCTTGAGTTGATTAGCCATGAAATTTTAAAAATAAAATTTTAAATAAGTCGCATAAATAAGAATTCATTAAAATGTGTTAATAGTTTTTGAAGACTTTATAAATCATATTTCAGAAGACAAAATGCCTTCATTTGAGTTGATTGCTGAGTTACTTCCTGACTTGGCTGGATTGGTTTCATCTGAGATTATTCTTTTGTGAATTGGCTTGAAAATAGAAAAGTTACTTGGTAAAAGAATTAGGAAAAATTATGTATTACAAATTAGGGGCAAGTGAGCATGGTTAAAAAAAGAAGTTTCCAGAAGTTAAATATTTAACACAGATATTCACTCGTCCTCCTACAATGTCATCTCAGGACTCTTTACTGTTCCTGCAACATTAGAAAAATAGACCCCACTACCACCTAGATGCCCCTCAGTACACTGGGCAGACAGGCCTCATAACTATCATAGATTATTCGGAAACACAGAAGCAGGAGCTCAATATATCTTGGATTTTGCCTGGAGCCCGAAATTCTCCTGGAAAAGATCATGAACTCTGACCATAATTGGGTTCAGGGTTAGATTCACATATGTGGAACGATGCCCTTCTCCTCCAGGGATGAAAAAATGGGACCCTGGAAGTAAGCAGAAAACATTGCTCGCTCTCATACCTGATGCTGGAGAGTCGAGGATTGTGAGTGGCCATCACTGACCCATGCCCCTGTGCCCTGGAGTCCCTGAGTGTTGTGCCTGACATAAGTAAAAGGATTGTACCGTTGGGCCTGAACCACTCTGCTGTGGGAGCCCGCCAGGAAGACCTGGTCAGACGGTGTGAAAGCCATTGGTCCAGAGGAGAAAGGCAACGGTGATACCACATCCAAAAGCAACAGAGTGACACGTATGGAGTGACAGCCACAGCATCTGACACTGGAGATTCCATCATTTGTCCCTCTCCTAGGACTCCAAGGGCAAGAGACTTGTGTATACCAACAAAACCGCATAGAGGACACTTGACCTACACATAGCACTCTTCTCAGAGATAATCTACAGGGAGGGGAACCTGTGGAAAAGTCAGGACTTACCCATTATTAGTAGGTGACTGAGCTCAGAGCATCAAGATATGGGCATTTACTGCAAATGAGATTGTATATTCACCAACTGGAGCAGCCAGGAACACGTAGAACATTACATAATATGCATACATGCATATTACATAATATACATGCATGCATATTGTATAATATACATAATATTGTGGTGCTTTGTAGCTTGATCTCTTGTGATTCAAATGGAAATTATGATTAATCTTGAAATGCATCCTCTATTTAATTTTAATGTGACTTCAAGGTAAATGCATACTATATGTGTGCTCCTTAGACATTCATTGAACGTACTTATTAAGTGATTTCCATGTGTCAGGCACTATACAAAGAACTGGATGAGCGAGTCAGATACAGTTCCTACTTTCATGAACCTTATAATCAAGATTCACCCCAAATGTACTTATCACTTAGAATGTTTCATCAGAATCCCAAGTTTACAGCATGCTGGTTTCTGCCTATTTGTTTTATACATGTCAGAGGAAATACTTGCAGATTTCACGGCAGCAAAACACATCATACCAAATAGTAAGAACTGGACCAGCTTCCTGGCCGTGTGACTGTGCAGTTACCCAGGGCCATTCTTAGAAGGACACCATGCCTGATGTAATGCTGTTAAAATGTGTAATAATTTTTGAGCAAAGAGACCCCACATTTCATTTTGCACTGGGCCCTGCAAATTATGTAGCCTGTTTTAGGTTAGAAAAGTTTTGAGGCTCTGTGTGTAGATGGCATGTTGCTTGTATAACTACCTAAAGGGTTCTTGGGAGGGTTGTCAGATTTAGCAAATAAACATAGGGACACCCAGTTCTAGTGTAAGTCCCAAATATTGCTTAGGACATATTAACACTAAAAAACTATCCATTGTCTATATAAAACTCAAATTTAACTAAGTGTCTTACATTTTATCTGGCAGCCTTCTCATGGGGCAAAGGTGGTTGTAAGCATATGGTACCGCTATAATTTTTAATGTATCTTCTTTCACTCTCCAAAGTGTCTTAGTTTGTACAGTAATCCTTGTGATCCCTCTAGGTAAAGGCTTGAGAAGAACCTAATGTATATGACAACTCTGGCCCAGAGTGCTTGGAGAACTCTTTTTTTTGTTTTTGGTTAAAATTTATTGAAGCGACAATGGTTAGTAAAATTACATAGGTTTCAAGTGTGCAATTCTGTAATACATCATCTATACATCACATTGTGTGTTCACCACCCAGAGTCAATTCTCCTTCCATCACCATGTAGTTGCCCACTTTTGAGGGTAAATTGGAGAACTCTTGTTGAAGGCTAAGGTTCCTGTGCTCTTAGCTTTTAGAGAGATAGCAGTAGAAGTCTCGGAGGGTAACAGGAGAAGAGGTGGACAGTTAAATGTGGGCAGCGCCACAGGGTCTTGTAAGAGTTAAATGGAATTTCCAGATTTAATCAATTTGAAACTTCTTTTCAGTGTGAGATTAGACCAAAAAAAAAAAAAAAAATTACCTCATATATCACGCTTAATTGCTCATGGATAAGCCTTGAAGAGGCTTTCTTTGAATGGACAAATTCAAGAAATGAAGGAGAATGTGAAAGTCACTGAAGCATCTCAAACCAGCTGAGTCATGGAGAGTTTGCCAAATCTTGGTTGTGGAATTTTTAACTTTGTTTTTTTGTACTAATTTGTATGTTTATTCCCTACTCAGTTTTTCCTTTAGATGGTAGGATCATTTAAATGTTGCTAATAAGCGCAAATCCATAGACCACTGACTCAATTCTTAATTCCTCATATTCTGACTTCTGTTGCTACCGATTTCATAAAGATGTTCTCTGAAAATCCCCAAATTTCTTTTAACTGCCTAACTCAGCCATCATTCTTCAGTCATCGTATTCTTTCTCCTCCTTTGGTTTCTGTGCTACTCCCTCATCTTGATCTGATTTCCTAACTTCTAGCTCCTCTCCCCTCGTCTTTTCTTTTTTCTATTCTCTCCCTTTGCAATTTCCTCCCTTCTTGGAGCTTCAACTAACACCTAGTCGCTGGTGTGTTGGAGCTGACTTGTCTCAGCTCACGAGCTGATAGCACATCTTCCCAATTCCACACACGTACAGTGGCCTCATGTGGGGATAGAAAAATCAGTAAATGTTACAAATCCAGCAATCATTCCCTCCACCCCATAGCTGGTTATCCAACGTTTAATAAGATGCCACTGCTTAACCCAGCATTCAAGGCCTTTTTCAGCCTGCTTCCAGTGTATCCTGCAGACTCATCTTCCAACTTCTTTCTGTTCTACTCTCATCAAATGAAACTACTCTGTGTTCTCCCAATGGCTGTAAGCCATCCTACTCTTCCTTTGTTCGTATCACAGTCTTCATCTTCTCCATATCTTCCATCTTGTCCCAGCCTTGCCTTCTGAACTTCTGTCCCAATTTTGAGGGTCTGTTGTCAGACATTTTTCATATTGGAACTTACATCACAGTTATTTGTAGACTTGGCTCTCTCCTTTATAGTCAAAAGTTCATCAACACATGAACAAGATCTTTTTTTTTTTTTTTTTTGATCTTTTTGGTTTTTATATATAGTTTTGTCTCCTACTCACTCCAGTCCACTAACGTAAATAATCCACTCATCAAATACAGGTTCTTCCATCACTGGATTTATTCAAATGGAAAAGAACTCAGAACTTACAGAATACCTTTATAGGATAAGAAAATAATTTGGCTCAGAACAGTTGACTTTGAATCTCTTAGATTGCATAAGTCCTTAAGAGAGATACCAACACGTTCTAATAAAACTAGGCCTTGGTTTTACTGAGAAGCAAGGGGTTGTTTTTTTTAATGCTAATGGCAATAGATAAATCCTTTTAAGCTAGAACTATAGGAAGTCATTACCCACTCATTCATGGTAGATCATAGCTAACATATCACATTGAAACTGCTTCAACAAATACTGAGTCCCTCTTCTGTGGAAGATGCAATATTGTATGCTACACTTCATAAAATACTTTGAATTGCCAGAAAATAGCAACACTTCCTCAATTTTTGGTTGCTAATGGTGTTGATAACAAAGAGGGAGATTCATGTAGAGCAATGCATATTAAAATTTAAAATGCATTAAAATTAAATAAAGGGCATACTTCAAGAGCACATATAATTTACATTTGGGTAATAAGAGAATAGATACTTCCTTTTCAGAATTTTCCCTTGGTATTCTATGAGCAATGTCAACTATTGATGCCTTCAGCTTATAAATGTGGTGCAGTCATAGAAACAGAATTTTAAAATCCATTTGCCTGGACTCATTCTCTCCAAAAAAAAAATAAAAAAACTCTATTGTATGCCTCTTTATTTCCTGATAGCTTTTCTCATTTAATTTCACTGGTACTGATGGTTGGCGTGTGTGTGTGTGTGTGTGTGTGTGTGTGTGTGTGTGTGTGTGTGAGAGAGATTGAGAGAGAGAGAGAGAGAGAGAGAGAGAGCTAGGAAATGTAGAGTGGAGCAATGCGGTAATTCTTGAACTGTAACATTCTCGTATTACACACACATACACACAGAGAGAGAGAGGATTGCATTAAGATATGGAACATTCCACAAAATCAATGAGATCTGACCTAATTTCATGGACGTGTTGTGTGATAACACTGGAAACCTAGGATTTCTTACAGGCTAATATGTTCACACTGCAGAGAGCCGCTCTAAGTCTGAGCTCTACATTTTTGCAGTCCTTTTGGACCCAATGTTTAAACTCCAACCCTGATTTAGGTGGTAGGATGCAGGAGACATGGCCTTCAAGGGAAATTTCCTCTGCAATTCTTAGCAGGGCTGGACTCTGCTCGGTAATTATTCCAGCTCTGGGCAAATCTTGGTCCTTGACAATCCTCCAGGAAAGGGAAGTGCGTGGAGCAACAGTGCTCTCCAACCCCCAGATGTACCTGGCAACTTGGAATCACAGGAGTGTGCCCAGCTTTCTTGGGGAAAGGACATCAGCCCGAGCTGGAAGCGTTGCCCCCAGGAGCAGTAAGACAGCCTTTCCCAAATCCTAGCCATGTCAGGCCTGCCTCTTTTACCATTGACCTTTGAAAAATCTGCCTTGGAAAGACAAGTGTGCTCGTACTGGAGCCATGCTATGCAGCACCTTTGTGCAATATGGAGAAGGCACCCCTCTGGGCAGGTGTAGCCTCACCTCAGATGCATGGCCCAGTGAGCACGGGGCAAGCTGGATTTACCCCCACCCAACTACCTCCCACGGGGTGCCCTTTAGCAGGGCACAGCCTACAGATACAATAGCTCTGATTTTCAGTGTTCATTTGCTGTTCTCGCTTCCAATATTATGGACAAAACAGCAACCGCCAGGTTTTTCAAACTTAATATTTGCATTTTTCATCCGTACCTTGATAACATTCCATTAAGTGAGAATTGCTGATAATAAGCCTCCTGATTACACCCCTGGCTTCCCAGTTTGCCATATCCTGTCTGCTTCAGACACGTCATTACCAAGGTTATAAGCAGATGTATCCAAGATAAAGCCTTACTTTAAGGTGACTCTTGCCGTGGTTTATCTGTAAGATGTGTCAGAAGATTTCTCTATAGTCTCAGATTATTTTAAGCCTGTCTTGGGTGACTTCATGTTACAATCTCTATCTGTTCTAATCACCAGGTCATTAAATAACCTTGCAAAAGAATTGTTAATATGCTCTAACATAATTCTAAAGAAATTCTCTTGAAGTCCATGGTGGTTACAAGAAGGAAAAAACAAAAGTTGACTTAGCACCGTGCTAGAAATACATTCCTTTTCAGCTAAGTCATCAGCATAACCCACTCCTTTTTCTGTGGGAGACGTGTCCTTTGCAGGGCCAACCTTGAAGGTACAAGGCCAGAGAAAACCATCTCCTTAAAGTCAGAGAACCTCCTCCCAAGAGAGAAAAGAAGGAGCCCAGAGTATCTTGGTGCTGACTAGAGAGTTAAGCCGCAGAGCAGTGGAAATAGATAAATAACATTTCTGTCGTCCCTAGGTTGCACCTTAGCATTATGCCTGGAACAGCATAGGTGCTCAATGAATATTTGCCGAATGATTGATTTGGGGATCTGAAGACAATAACCTGGTGACATATATGGCCGTCCGAGGACTCAGTTCTTTTAGATGTGGAAAATCAACCAGTTGGAGCTCAGGTTCGGTCCACGCCTTTCAATACCCAGATGCTAGGAATCTACAGATTCCCAAATGGGTAATATTTTTTATACGTATTTGACACAATGGACATGCCTGTGATCACATGTGCATCACTGCATAAGCATATCCTGACAGGTTTTTTTAAAAAAAAAAAAAATTAATAGCTACTTAATTTACAAAGAATGTTGCTATTATTAAGGACATGTCAGTTCCGATGGATTAGGGCAGCTCATCACATTTTATAAACTGCCAACATGTAGTGACACTTTCCTCTTTAGGATGAGTTTCATCAAATTGAAGTGCTGCTTTCTGGTTTATAATTCAATCCATTTCACTGACTCACAGAGGGTGGAGTAAAATGACAAAGTCCTTTGGTCCTTCAGTCAGAGTTTTTCCTATTGCTGGGTGATTATGCATTTATCTTCTTAACCACATGAGGTTCCATGTAAAACCATGGTCAATAATTACCACCCTGCAGCTGACTTTTATGTGTTCTAGAACTGCCCTCACATAAATATGTCGGATCAGAGGAAACAAATAAAGCATAAGACTGTCATTAAACTGAGGAGGGCTGGAGGGACAGGGAGGGAGAAAATATCATGGCCGTGCCAGCTAGAATCCTGCCCAAAAGGAGACTCCAACAATTCCTCACCCGCAGGTACATTACATACTAGCTGCAATTACTGCCTGTCGTAAAGGGATGCAAAACACCAGCCAGACACAGTGTAACAAAGCTTACATTGTACACACGAGGATATGGGACTATAAATATGAAAAACCAAGTGCTGTCACTGTTGAAAGAAGAAAGTAACTCATTTGTGCTGGCAACCCTGTGAACTGGTTAATTAGGTTTAGACTTTAACTTTCCTCCCTCTCCTGCACCCCTACTCTTTTTGGAATCACTATTCTTGTATACTTTAGACCAAAGGGTTCATACAGATCTTGAAGTGTGTTAAGCAGTTGAGAGCTTTTCAGAGTAATTGCAGGGATCCAGAGTGTACTGCAGTTGTGTGACAGTTGGGAGGTCTATAAAGAGGTACAATGATTTAACTAAATGATAAACTCTCTGTTGTGCTTTTTGTATTTATGTTCTTTTTTAGTTAAGCCGATTTAAAATAGGAACAGTTTAATTTTGAAGAGATTGTTGATTTAATGTTTGTACATATGCACAAACCAAGTATAGTTAATTTTGGAGCATCCATGCCATTTAGAGAGAATGGTAGAGCAATGATTGAAAATGAAGGCATTAAAAGAATCCTGTATGTTTCTCATGAAAAGTTTCTGGGCTTATATTTAACAATAGATAGGTCTAAATTCTGGGCATTTGAAATACTTCAAACAAAGTAAGAAGCTCCAATCCTGAAAAAGGGGGAACACTAGCCATCTTCCGCCTTCCATTAACTGCACAACTCCTTCCTGCTCCCCGCTGCATGCAAAAAACTAACCGATGCTGCAGGGGCATTTGCCTGACAAAAGCAAATGAGAAACTGGCCCTGGACAACGGACCTCTGTATTGTCTACCTATATACATGTAAAAAGAATCACAAGGCAAAGTCTCCCTCTCACCTATTCTTTTTCACCCTGGGAGTGGGAGAGCAGGAGGCATGTAATGTCTACTCTGGCATTCTCCTACCACGGTTATTCTAACTTAATGTCTTTTGTCAAAATTTATTTTTGAAGAACACCAAAATATTAAGAAAACAGGTCTGCCATATTTCTGTTGAATTTTGATTTTCCTTAATCTTAAAGAAGGCTCCTTCAAAATTTTAGAGCTCAGTAATTCCGTGAAGACATTAAGTATAAATCCAGTCATCTTGTCCATTAGTGCAAGGCAGCATTTCTTAAGCCCTTTTGCTTCGGATACTAGTTCTTAGAGATGTTAATAGATCCACCATGAAATCAAGTTTTTCAAAGTAAGTAAGTTTGGAAGCATTTTCTTCTAGATAACCTTGAAGTTTCATGATGAACGTTCTCATAACAAAGGCTCGGGAAAGTACTATTATAAAGAAACTTCTTTGTTGAACCCATGGCTTTCCAAACTTCTTTGACAAGAAAACCTTTTTTGAGAAACACCTACAGGCATCTTGTAGAACTAATGTCAACAAACATATTTTGGAGAACACTGTTGTATAAAGAACAACAGGAGTGGGCGAACTAATATATTTGTATGTAATAGGAAAAAAGCCACACCAAAAGCAGTGTCTTAATCATATCTTAATACTTTGTGTTGGAAAAAAACTTGTTACAAGTCGCTAGAAGAGTAAACCTGTGAGCAAGCAATATTATGGCTGTAGTTTTAAATGAAAATGGAGTATATAAATGTATCTTCATATACTTTATTGGGTGCCCACTTACTCTTTTCTCAGAAGGATAATATGATAATAATAGTTTTCCTTTTTTTACCTCATTTGGATTTGCCGTATTGAGTACAAAATGTAGTTTAAAAATTAAGAAACTACAATGCTGAATTTAATTTGTGAAGCTGTGAATTATATACCAAGCCAAATTTTTCCATTGATTTTTATCCTGTGACCTATTAAAACAGTTTAGATTGAAAAAAGTCTCTTTTCTTCCAAATTTTCATGATTGAAACATGGATGTTCCCCTTTTTTTGGAAATACTTTGGAGTTTAAAAATTTCTCAGGATCTGAACCCTAGAATCATGCTTGCTTACTTACTTTAGAATAAGCGTGCTTAAATGGCGCATTTGCAGCTCTTAACAGGAAGAACCAAGGGTCTGAGCACCTAAACTACAAGTCCTGTTTGTCACAACAAAAAGTTGGATACGTGTTTAACATGGTCAACCTGTGTGTCATTCTCGGTTTGTCACACACATGAGGAGAGACCTCTGCTTCCCTTTATCCTGCTGTGTGTTTCCAGCCTGTCGTCCTGGCCGGAGCTCCCCTGAGCCCCTTTATTCCTCAGGACCCAGCCCTGGGCTCCAGCTTCCACTCTCAGCACTGCTCACCTGAGTCGTCTCACAGATCCCCCAGGTCCGCTCATGCACCTTTGGGCCAGAGCTTGCCTCTCCTTCAACTTCTTGCACCTCTGGTGTCTAGAATCACAAGAAAAGCAGTGAATTAATAATATTAATGAGTAGATGTTAAAGAAGCACCGATTTTAAAAACATGATAGATAAAGCTAAAAAGAGAAAAGAATATAAAAAGCTTGAAACCTAAGGGGGGGGGGGGGAGAATACCTATTCTTACCTGCCAACTCATTTATTTTCCTGAGAATCATCAACATACATTTTAATCTGTCATTAGCAACCGTCTCTTAGTTGACATCTACCCACCATGACACATTTTGCCTGGAGATTTTGGTAAAAATTCCCAACAGCGGAGAACTCAACGCAATCTCCCCTTATTTATCCTTCTTACTACTTCTATTACGGCTTCTTCCTGGCCAACAGGTTCAAATGCTTTGCCTAGTCCAATGATATTAAAGTTTGGTCTGAAGAACCCTGAGAGTGGGGAGCCAAGACTCAGTGAGTCCATGAGGTCAAAACTATTTTCATAATAATATTACATTGGTCACTGTTAACTGCTTTTCTCTCTCACGTTCTTTCAGGGGCACATATGTTTGGAAACCACCACCGGTTTCTATCAATAGAAATCTCTGATAGTAAGAACAAGTTATTCAGGTTTAATTAATGGAAGTCACCAGGCAATGTGCTACATAATTTTATATATACAAATAGTACTTGTTACCACAACCCTAGGAGACGGATACCATGTCAGTTTTGCCAATGAGCAAACTGAAGTTCTAGGGGTCAATTTATACATCTGTGAGCTGTGCAGACCCATATTCCTTAAAGCCAGAATTTGAACCTATGTTTATCACCAACGGTTTTACCTCTACAACTCTACAATAACATTTATTAGGTTGATGCAAAAGTAATTGAGGTTTTTGCAATTATTTTTAACCTTGTAAACCACAATTACTTTTGCACCAACCTAATATCTGAATGATCACGTTATTTTCCTTTTAAAAAAGGGCTAAGAGCTATATAAACAACTTTCTTTTTAAATTGTGTGATCATAAGGTTTGAGTCTTTACAGGTAGGGAATTGGATGTGGGGTTCTATTTGCCCGTGGGTAGTTGCAGTCATTTTCTGCTCATTTGTATGCAAGCCATCAATTAGAATTCTATTTTTTTTCGATTAGAAGAATTTTTTTGTTGTTGTTTTTAGAAAGTCAGAATTTCCAAGACTTAATTCTAGCCAAATAAGAGATCTACTCTGTGATGCCGGTTATCTGGCATGATCTGCACAAGTAGGGAATGTCTCTGAATGAGGTTTGTTTTATGTGGTCTTTGACATTTTAAGAAAGACTGCAGGACTGTAATTTTCTATTACACTTGGAAATGCAACCGGAGGATACTGAACAATGGGGCACCCAAAAAATAAATAAAAGTTTCAAAACTGCTGTCTGAGCATCTCACTAAGATCAAAGAGTTCATGGAAATTTTGTTGGGCTTGTCTTTTATGGTATCAGAGGGTCTCTGCCTTATTGATCATTCATCTGGACCTGTCAGTCAGTCAATATGGGTCAGATGTCTCTAAGACCAAAAAAAAAAAAAATTTTTTTTTTAAACAGTTACTGATTGCATGGCACCAACCAATTGATAAAACCCATTCTGTCTGTTCAGTTGCCCAGCTGCCATGGACTTTACAGTTGCATGTATCAATTTGTTAATTAGCCTTTTAATTAGTTTTGTCTGCATGAGTGATTATTTTCTTATGTTGGTGGTGATGGTGGCACCTGTTCTTTGACCATTGCTACTGTTGACAATCTGCTGTGTAGATGGTTTTAGACAGGCATTATAGAAGTCTTCTAATTCCATATCATGGTTTCCTTTAATAATAAACACTTCTAATGGCTTTGTATCATATTCAAAATGGCTAATTTGAAAATCTCTTTTCTAAAAATGTGCGTTCCAGAGTTCAACTGCCCCTGACTCCAACTCCATTTGAATAGCTCACTGTACGGCCTTCATAAGAAAATTCACTGGGCCCATTGTTTGGAACATTATTGACTTAACATTCATTAAGAGACTCATAAAAACTTACTTCCTGCATGTCCAGGGCATAGTGTTTAAGCTGTAAATATGGCAATATGGGTGTAAATATTGGCTGAAAACTCTTCTTTGAGTCATTTATTTCCTTTATCTTATTGTCTCTAAATCGCCATTCTCTTCTGTTTAGCCTGGCCCTTTCCCAGTCTCCAAATGTGCTTTCTGAATTCCCAGTGGCAGTTTTGTTGGGATTCTTCCCGAAAGAGTCAGGGGGCACCAAACTAGGATAATTTTTGTTCTCACTCTGTTCCAGACACTCCGTAGCGGCTGAACACCAAGACGGCACTCCACTGGGATGACCTTTGATTCTTGGCAGAGAAGAGCGATTTCACTGAGGGAATTCACCCTGGTTGATGAGTCTCTAGTGTTTGTCGAGATCTCTGTGGAAACAAACATTCAGAGGGTCTTTGTGGAACAGTCCAGAAATAATTGAGTAATCCAGGAGACCCCTACTCGACCCCCCACAAAAAATGTCAGGTTACACTTTCTTTTAAGGACTCCCTAATTGATTCCCTTGTATAAATAATTGCTATTTCCCAGCACTTTCTCTTTTCCCTTTTACTGAGAAAAAAATACAAAAGAAAAGTCAACCGAATCAAGACATAAATTCATTTTTACAGCTGAATAAGCTTTGTCTTTGGTGGTTTTAAAAATGAAATAAATGGGAAAATATTTGTTAGAGAATAATAAACACACCCAGGTATTTGCAGCTCTTCTCAGGCAGGGCTAAGATTGAAGTGGCTCGGTAAGACCACCTGTGTTTCTTGGTGCAAGCCCAGCAGAGCTTCAGAATTTGTATAGTTGGTTTCAGTCCAGCGACCTGGCTACATTCTTGGATCTCTTACTCAACATGAGGCATCAAGATCACTGGAAACTTTAACAAAAACATCAACAACTGGAAGAGCCAGTTAGCCTATGGTTTGACCCCCAGCCTGCACACCCTTACATCAATCTACTTCTAATCTTCTGGGAAATTAGTTCAGCCTTCAAGGCAGGAGAAGGGGCAACCTGAGGGTACAGCTGCTCAGTGTCCCGTAGGAGATGAAGAATCTACAGTCACCCGAAAGCACACAGTTAGATGGTTGCTTTTTAATCTGCTTTCCCCTTGGCAGAAAGGACGCCTCCATAATAACTCTAAAAGCATTAAAGAAAAAGCACACTGTAGCATTCCACGATGGAATCCAATAAAAGAAACATAACTCAAAATCATTTCAGAAGCAATTAATAAATTGGTACTCAGAAGCAGCTCCTCAAGGAAGCTTGCTCTTCAGCCCAATAATCTAAAACACATCCTGAAAACAGTAGCTAAGGAGGAAGGAAAAAGATAACAAATCTTATTTTCCGCTTGTCCTTTGGTATACTTCAAAATAATTTGGATACTTTCTGAAGTAGCTATTTTGGAAGTTTTTATTCAAGATCCCGAGGGCCTACTTATTTTAACTACCGTTATCTAAAGAAGATGGTAAAATGGCCGTATCAACTTTAATAGGATGAGTGAGCTGTAGACAGAGTATCACTACTGAGCCAGCCAGCCTAGGTTTCAGGACCCACCTTCACTGCCCACCTGTATGACCCCAGACAGGTAATTTAACCCCTTTCAACCTCAGCGTTCTCATTTGGAAATGAAAAGGTAGGATAAGATTCTGGTTTCCCACAGTGCGTTTCATGAACATAGGTATTATGTGAAAAAATAGTTTTAGTTTTATTTATGTTTCAGAAATGTTGTGTTAAAGTTAAATGGAGTTTTACAACAGGATTGATCACATCTTTTAATACACTAATTACTATCGTAAGTTGAGGGTTATAATATGTAGCAATATCTAAACTTATTTGACCACGGGACTCTTATTCATGGAGCAGCACAGGAATAGCGTAATCTAAGGTTGCATCCAGCTCTAAAGTTCCATTTTTCAACCTGAAGTAGCTAATTGCAAATTGGCACCTGTACAGAGGTCATCATCACAGTAATTATTAATCATCATCGAATGATGTACTTACAGGTGGATGTGTGGGAAAATGGAACAGAACAGGCATACATAAAATCCTACCTAGTGGGAGGGTTTCCTTATTCTCCACCTATTCTCCTCACCCTTGGGGGACTGATCTCCCATGCGTACAATGCCTTGGTCAGAGAGAGGAGGTCCCAAATGCATCATCGTGTAAACTGGTATTAGGTATTACTCATTACTGGTATTACTCATTGCACCCTGTTACACTCTTTGTCTTCCTTATGGGGTAATATAAGGTCTAATTGACAAGCTCTGTTTCTCTACTCAGCATTGTATCCACCACACATGTCATTTCTAGAAAACAGATTTTATTTTTAAATATTTTAAAGCAACAACCTCAGTTATAGCCTTATACTTTAACTAGAATAATTTCTTCAATCTAATATTCATGCATGGCTAACCCATGCTCATTTGAATTTTATCAGTTTATTTCTCCTTATTGTGATTATAAGTTAGTACCACAGGTTACAAAAGCAAACAATGATAGTAGATGTGAAGTAATTGAATTGACTTTCTAGTGACAATTCTGTTACTGTGTTTTCTTATCTCAATTGTCTTCTTTTCCCAAATTGTAAAAGGGATAAAAATGATCTCTGATTACTTTATATATATGGTAAAGAATATAAAGTTAATTAAAATTGTAAATAGATTAATATTTTAATTATAAATTTAAACATATAATTATAAATAAAAATAAATTATGAGCATTTTTCCTTGTAAACAATTATTCATTACCTTACTTAATGATTAAATTCATGTGTAATTGTGCTGAGACTTATTTAACACATGGTGGCTGTGAAAATGCTCCTCTCCAATCTCCTGTTGCATAGAGTGTAATTGATGGTTTCAGCTGCTGCTCTCTGATTCCACCGCTGAATTTGAGCAACGGTCACGTTTCCCATGGACATTCCTGAGAGCTATGGGACTTCTTTGATAGGCAACTTTGGCGTGAGGACTCTCTGTCAATCTTATCAATGTTCAACTGTACTACTAAGACTCTTCCATCCCAACTTCCTTCCTTCCCTCTCTCTTTCAGAAGGATGAGACCTGAATTGTGTGGTCTGATGGCTCTCTCCCCGCACTTTCCCTCACTGGCATTTACCCTAGTATATCTCTTTTATCACTAATTTTATCTTGGCTTCTGTTTTTCAGAGGATCTGAGCTAATGTGAACCCATTCCCTATTTTTGGACATTGAAGTTTTTCAAGTTTTTGCCTTTGTTTTCATAAATAGCATTGCAATGAAATTTCTTGTAAGATCTGATACATGGCCTTTATTAATTCCTTAGTATATAATCTTAGAAGTGTAATTTCTTGCAGCACAGAAAGTATACTTTTTAGGGCTTTTGATACACATTGAAAAATTGTCCTACAGATGTTACTCCAATTTTCATGACCAAAGCAAATTACTTGTATCTTTTGGGTTGTTTGTACTTTTTCTTAGTGACTTATAAGAGAGTTTTATATATTAAGGACAAGAAACTTATAACGAAATAATTTTGAATGTTAACAATTATTGACATAATCAATTTCAAGTCACATAACCCTGTTAAGCAAATTCCACCTACTGGAATAAAACTTAAGCCTCCCCCACATTCATGGATACAAACACAAGCTCACAATATCTAGAAAATATTGTACATGGTAAATTGAGAAAAGCAAAACAGAAAATTTTGTCTTTTGGAAGAACTTCTATGGAGCCAATAATATGGAGCAGCTTGGTCTCCTATTGCTGGTAAATCATCTTGGTGAGGAGCTAACAGAATCTGGCCAGAGATAGCGGAGGAATTTTGTGTGGGCATGTGCATGCATTTACTTTCCAAAATAATCCCATCTGGATGCATGAGAAATGTTCTATCTGTTTCAGCTCATTAGGAGACAAGAGTCAAGCAAACACGCTCATTGATTTAACATGCTGGATCCGTGAGAAATGAGTCATCCATTGCAATTTGCTCCACCACGTTTGGAGATGGAAGATGACCCACGTGCATTTTCTGAGTTGCCCATTAATTTATAGCTTAGAAAAACATACTGTTTTATTGGCTGCCTCTAAATTGGGCACCCAGAGCAATTAGGAACTTGGGGAATGGGAGGGAATAAATGGTTTCAAGCTCAACTCTAACTTATTTTAATTGATTCTTTAATCATTGGGGTCAAAGAGATGTCACTAATTTAAAGTAAAATGGCCCTACACAAAGATACCTTATAGAACCCTTAATTTTCTATACTCTGAGTCTCAACTCAAAAACTAGGCTTTGAAAATGTACTTTAAGTAAATAGTTTAGAAGTTGTACTATGTCTCCATGTAAACAATGTTTATTTCCTGTTTATTTCTACAGGCAACTATGTACTGACCAACTATGTATTGCCAAATGAATGTATTGCCAAATGAAAACCCTACGAAACCCATAATGGACTAGACAGGAGCTGTGAGGAGTTAGGAAGAAGGCATGTCTCCCTACCCTTAGGGTCTCCCTGACTAGTAGAAAACAAAAATGAAAATGCCTAAAAACCATTTAGGTCCATTTGAAAGCTCCAAAGTATCAACTTACTTTTAAGGGGCACTAATAGAGAGGGAGCTTAACATTTGCATTACTGACTTGAGCAAAACAAAGGAAATGAAACCCTGAGCCTATTAGAAGGAGCAGTAAAAGATGTAGCCCTTCAGAATGTTACATATTCATTTTCCTGGAAAATGCCTGCTATTTTAACTTTCACTTTATCTCTTGAAGCAACAATGTACGATGATGATGAGTGTGTTAATATCTTTACATCAAATCTCTCCATTTTGACTCGATTTCTAGACCATTAACATTAGGGAGGTAGGGTGTGTGTGTATGTGTGTGTGTGTGTGTGTGTGTGTGTGTGCGCGTGTGCGCTGTCACTTCAATTGTGTGGTGTATACTGCTGTTAGAAATATTTTCAGTAATGGTATAATGACACTATTTTATTTAAATCAATTGTACAAAATTGTAAGCTAAACCACTCAAAATAGCATGAAGAATGTAAATGCTTATATTTCTATATAATCGACCAAACCACTTATATTGAGCTTTTTTTTAGGACAAAGTAAATTAAAATTGTTTTTCTCTATTTAAATTGTGATAACAGAAATGTATCTTTTTTGTATCAAAGCCAAAAGTTGGTAAACTGAAGACATGCCTGTTTCCCAATTTAAATTGCCCCTCAAGGTTGGATTGGATTACTTGTTCACGTTCTGTCTTAAATTGTGAAATTGATAGCTTCAGTGTGCAAAGTTAAAGATTGTCATATCTATTCCAAAAATAAGTACAATTCAGGGGAAGGAAGAGGTCTGCATCTTGTGGCTGCATAATGGCCACCCAAACATGTCCATGTCCTAACCCCCAGAACCTGTGCTGGTGTTATACTGCATGGCAAGGAAGAGGGAAGGTTGCTAATCAGCTGACCTTAAACTAAGGAGCTTATCCTGAATTATCTAGGTGGGCCCAGTGTAATCACCGTGGTCTTTAAGTGGGGAAAGGGGAAGCAAACCAGTAGTCAGCTCCAGGGAGATGGCGTTATGAGAAAGACTGGGCTGGCCATTGCTGTCTTTGAAGATAGAAGGGCCCCATGAGCCAAAGAGTGCAAGTAGCGTCTAGAAGCTGAGAAAGGCAGAAAATGGATCTTCCCCTAAGACTTGCAGAAAGGAATGCAGCCATGTCCATACCCTGATTTCAGCCCAGTGAGAGCCATTTCAAACATCTGACCTCTAGAACTGTAAGAAATTTATTAATTTGTGTTATTTCAAGCACTAACTTTGTGGTAATTTGTTACAGCAGCAATAGGAAGATAATACAGTTGGTCATTTGGGATTTTCAAAGGTAAAGGGTGTGTGTGAGGGTGTGTGTGTGTGTATACACACACATGAGATTGTAATACACACGTAAGATTGTGTGTGCATATTTGTAGTGTTATTAAATCTGAATATTTATTCATGATGATAGGCAAAAGTCTCTAAATTCAGATGAAGTTCTCATAAATGGTTCTTTTTAGGGGAATACTTGTATAACCCCATAGTAACATCGAGTGACTTGAAAAATCTCAAATCTCAAAAAGTAACTCACTTCTATTAACTTTGACGAGGGCTCTATAACTAGAGACTCATCTCGGGAGGAAATCAAGTCCAATTCCTCTAGACTGAGTGTCTTAGGCAGGAAGCTGCCAGAGGGTGTCCTCCATGTAAAGAACAAGGAAGGCCTAGTGTCCAGGGAGGAAGGGGTCCCACACACAGTGACAGAAGGGATCCTCAGGATTGTACTGAAGAGAGGACCCAAGATAATAGTGGAGCACCAGAAAGGAGGGCGGCCAGGCCATACTAGAGAGGTCAGTTACCTCCAGGTGAGGCATCTTTTAAAAGTGAAACCGGTAGAAAACTGATGCACTGAAGGCACACGTTTCAGCTTAATTAATTAATTCAGAATTAATGCCAATTATTCCGTCCATGAAAAACCAAAAAGTAGTGCAGAAAAGGAACAGAAATTACATTATACTATAGGATTTAGTTGCCAATAATGTTTTCACAATCACAGTCACACAATACTGAAGATTGAAGAAACCAACGTTACAATATAACTACAGTCATGCGTCACTTAACGATGGGGATTTTCTGAGAAATACATCGTTAGGTGATTTTGTTGTGCGAACATCACAGAGTGCACTTACACAAAGCTAGATGGCATAGCTCATTACACACCTAGGCTGTATGGTACAGCCTATTGCTCCTAGGCTACAAGCCTGTGCAACTGGTTACTGAACAAAACAATGAGATTAAATCGAGCACGAGAAAATAATGCAATTAAGACACATGGTAAATACAAGCTGTATGAGGCTTTTGCCAGCCTAACACAGCATACGTTTTATAGCAAACATTTGTTTAATAAGCAGAAAGAGTACCCTCTAAAATAATGATTAAAAGTATAGTATAGAATACATAGACCAGTAGCATGGTTGTTTATTATCATTATCAAGTAGTATATACTATGCATTTTATATGTGTGCTATACTGTTAAACGACTGGCAGTGCAGTAGGTTTGTTTACACCAGCATCACCACAAACACGTGAGCAGTGTTGCATGATGAGGTTATGATGGCTACAACATCACTAGCTGACAATAGGAGGTTTTTAGCTCTGTTATGATCTTAAGGGACCACTGTCACAGATGCAGTCTGCCATGGACCAAAACATCATCGTGCAGCACATGCCTGTACATTAGCAGCATGGGACGTGAGAAGGCTGTTTGTGTGGTGGAAGGTGGGGTATGAAAGAGACCTAAATCTTTGTCTTCCAAAGTACGACGTCAGTAAATAAAGCCTAAGTAAATAAGTAACGTCTACAACTTCAAAATCTAGAAGGAGCGAAATAAATGTGTTCTTTATCCATTTGGAGGTAAATACCAAAAGAATCGGTTATATGAGTTGGAAAGTGGTTTCCCCTGGACAAAAGGAGAAGGGTAGCAGGGCATGGGGCTGCCATGCAACTCAACAAGCCTCATACAACTACCCCATACTTTAGATCGCACGCATGTATGTAACTGTTGTGGGGACAGAGCCAGGAGGGCAGTTTCCAGGCTCTTGGCCTCACATAGAAAGGTGCTGGCTCAGGTAGTAAATGGCCATCAACTGTGATTGGATGGCCATCAGCTGTGGCTAGTTGGCCGTCAGCTGTAACCAGTGAGCCATTGGTCACTAACATAACTGCCGTGGCTACGCTAGCAGCAAATGGGGGCTAGCAAGAAGATGGTGGCTGAGCCAGCAAGAGCGGATTGCAGTTAGCAGGGCAGATTGCAGCTAGCCAGTGAGGTTGGTTGGCAGAGACAAATGGACGGTGGGTTGCGGATCGTGTGGCTCCTGCTTCCTGTGTCTCCAACCCAGCCACCAGTGAGAATATAGTGGTATGACTCCCCTATCTATGGCTCCGTGGGTGTTCCTTTCTGGCCTCACCATGTCCTGCGTTCTTATGTGGGGAGCGGGAGCTGAGACCCCGCCTGCCGCCCTGCATGACACCTGTGTTCAATAAGCAACATAATAAAATTGAAATTTTACATTTAAAAGGAAAGACCAATGATCAGTGTGTTTTACTAAGGACCCACACCTCCGATCTCTGCAAAGCCCAAAGCATTGATCTCACCAAGAGTTTTTGTTTATACAAATTACCCTTGGGCCTGTTTCTCAAACTTGCCCAGTGAATTCACCACAGGATAAAAAGGTCTGAAGGTTTACATTTTGCAAGGAGGCTCATTAAACATATCTTATCCTCTTACTCCTCTGAGACTGACACCGGTTAACATGCACTCGAAAGTCAGGAATCCAAATAGTTTATATGTTAGTTGTAGGCCTGAACTGGAAAATAAGATTTGGTTTTTCAATTGAAAAGAAGGTGTCTTTCAAATTTCTCCAAAATCTAAACCAAGAGTGCCCTTTGGGGAGCGTCTGTGAAGTAACATGTCTTCTGCGGAAAGGATGCATCCGTCAGCACCCCAAGCCCCGAAGGGCCTCTGACCTGTCTTTAGGTAGTAGGCACTGGGACCTGAGCCAGGTGTGCCTTGTATGGGAGGGTTAGAAGTAGGACCAGTATGTACCTACTCTCCAGGGAAACTAGACTGAAAAGCAGGGAAGCCTGGAGCGCCTGAGCTATAGTGCAGTCTCCTTTCTCTACCTCAGCACGTGGCTCCTGTGACTTTGAAGGCGAATGGGTGAAAGGACAGGCGGAAGCTTTCTCCCCAGCAGTTCCAAGAAGTTACAAGATATGAAGATAGAATTAAGGAGTGGGAGAAATGGGTCTCCCTTATGTAGAGAACTGGAAGAGGGCAAGTAGTTGCCATCAGTCAGCCAACAGATACTGAGTTAATGTCCTCTACAGCATTGAATGCCAAGTTTATTGCAGTTCTGGGCTTTGCAAACTCTGACTTCTCAGTAAAACTTACAGACTCACTGATCTCTAGGCCCCTGACAACCTGAATCTTGTTTTATCCTCTCTCTTTGTTTCTCCTCTTTATTCTGTGAGTGTTTATCTCCTTTTCTTCCCTTTTCTGGGTGCAGTATCTATTCGACATACGTCTAAAATAACCCAAAGCTAAAACCACAGCCAAACACCGAGAACTGAAGCTAGCAACAAGAAAACGACTGGTACATTCTATGTTATGTTGTAGTTTCACAATATTTGGTCGATTTTGCAGCCAGCAACAAAGCAAACAAACAAAAATTTTCTCTATGACTCCAGAAATAGCATTCATGCCTTTTAGAAACTTTACACTAGAAGAAAACTCCTGTAAATCAGAAACAAAATTATTTCATAAAGTTTTGGCTTCTTCTCATTATGATAACCTGTAAATCTGGGAGAAAGGACCAGGAAATGCGGCCCACATCAGGGTGAACTCTCTGAGGAAGCAAAGGTGGCCTTCCCTGGAGCTTAGCCGACACAAGTGTGGGGACAGTCCCAGAGAGCAGTTTGGCCTCACAGGCTCTTGGCCTCACATGGAAAGGTGCTGGCTCGGGTAGTAGATGGCCATCAGCTGTGACTAGTTGGCCATCAGCTGTGACTGGTTAGCCATTAGCCACTGACAAACTGCCGTGGCGGCTAAGCTAGCAATCGCGGATTGCAGTTAGCAAGTAAAGTTGGTTGGCAGAGAAGTGGATGGTAGATTGTGGATGGCTAGCAAATAGGGTTAGCAAGCATGGATGGCGGATTGCAGATCGTGTGGATCCTACTTCCTGTGTCTCACCTGGCCGCCAGTGAGATTGGGGTGTAGGAAGACCCCTTGTTGGGGTATTGACGGATGTTTGCTTTTGTGTCTCGACCAGCCACCTTCGAGAATATAGTGGTATGACTCCCCTATCTATGGCTCCGGTAAGTTTCCTTTTTGGCCTCACCATATCTTGCCTTCTTGTGCCGGGAGTGGGAGCTGAGACCCCACATGACAGCAAGTATACCACATTCTGGGAAATGGGTTGGTGCTCTGGGAGAAAGTAAGGAGATGCAGAGTCCAGTGAGGCATGAAATGAGATTCCAATATATAAAAAGCAAGAGGCAGCAGCGAAAATGAAGAAGAGCTGAAAGACGCTTTCCTTTGAGTTCTCTCCTAGGACACAATAGTACAAAACTAAAGCAGCCCAGTCCATTTGCTGGTGAGTAAAGAAAATACACCAATGGCTACCCTTCCTTGAATGCCCACTGTATGCCAGGCAGTATACAGACACCATCTTGAGTCCTCACATGAACAGTGCAAGGGAGACATTTCTATTCTCTTCCATAAATGAAGGCTGAGGCTCAAGCTGGTTAAACAACTTGTCCAAGGTCACGTAGCTGTTACATATGACAGTCAGGATCCAAACCTTGATCCATCAGGTAGATTCCAAAGCTGTCCTCGCCACCATCCCAAATTGCCTGTCAGTATTTAAATAGGTGCTTGAAAAATGTTTGTCAAACTAATGAGTAATATTACCCAGCAATTCAAAAGAGTTTACCACCTAGTCCTTTATAGTGGATACTATTGATAGAACTCAAAATGGTAACAGTAAATTTTCATATATTTTATTGTCTAGAAATTTTTACAATATGCGTATATTGGTTTTAAAATAACAATAAAGATATGAAAAAGGACTGTAAAAACAAGCAAACAAACAAAAGAATGAAATCTTTGCATTTGTGACAACGTGGATGGACCTAGAGGGTATTATGCTCAGTGAAATAAGTCAGACACAGAAAGACAAATACCTTATGATTTCACTTCTATGTGGAATCTAAAAAACAAAATAAATGAACAAACAAAACAGAAACAAACTCATATATACAGAGAACAAATTGATGATTACCAGATGGGAAGGAGGTTGGGAAGATGGGTCAAAAAGGTGAAAAGGATTAAGAAGTACAAACTGCCAGTTATAAAAATAATCATGGGCATGTGATGTACAGCAGAAGGAATATACTCAATGATATTGTAATAACTATGTATAGTGCCAGATGGGTATGAGACTTACCAGGGGGAATCCCTTCACAAGGCATATAAATGTCGAATGACTATGTTGTACAGCTGAAACTAATATAATATTGTATGCCAACTAATTGAAAAATACATTTTAAAAAACTAATGAATAAACGCAAGAAGTGGATTCAAGGGAAAGGGACTCCAAAATATGGGATTACAACTATAAGAAGGAGGAAATAAATATATGTAAGTCTTGGGTAAGGACTTTTGCATTTTTTGAAGAATGTACACCTGGAAGTGAGATTTAGTTGATGTGTAGCGAGAAAGATGAGGCCCATGAGTAAAGAAGAGTTGCTAGACAGTAACAACTATTATTTTAAAGAGTAATCTCCTCGGGCAGTAATGGAAGCCATCATGAGAGCATTGAAACCAACTGAAAATAATATGAATAGGGATTTTGAAAAAATAACAACAATCCTGGAAGCAAAAACATAGATTATTACATTAATTCTGTTTATTTCAATGATGCTATACTATAGAATTCATGTGACTCCTAATAAACTCACAGCTGTATAAAATCCTCATATGCATTGAACTTTATAAGGGCAAGCAATACACATTTCAGCATTTTATGTGAAATTAACAAATGATAATGATACTTATCTCTGGGGATATTAGATACTAATAACATTGTTTATTCCTGTAAGTAGCAAATGCTTTTTAAATCTTACAGTTCTACTTAAATTAATACTATCCATTAATTCTATCCTATGACATTAAGTTCTACAGGTTAATTATATCCTAGGTTGTTTCCTTGTAACCAGTTTTACTTGTCTTTAATTGGGTCTTCTTTTGTTTGAAAGAAGCCTGATCGCTCTCATTAAATCCATTGCCTTCTTTAATTAAGTGAGCTGACTATTAAATCTACTGCGTTATCAATTCCATGATCTCCCCTGGGCCTAATACCATCTTTGATGCTGCATTCCTTAAGTAGAAATAGGACAGACTTTCATTAAGAATGTGGTGTAGGAAGAATGTGAGATTTCCATTTGCTGTCCAGTGACCTTTCTTTCCTACTGAATATCCTCTTCCTCTTTCATCACCCCTAACACCAGATTGCCACAGTCACCATCACCTCCAACTCCTCCACAAATATATCTTCTGGCATATTGATCTACTCTTGTGGTTGTGAGGCCTGAGTGTCACTCCAAGTATATACCCAGTCCTCATAAAGTAATCTTGTCAGACACGGTTCCTGTCTTCCAGGAGCTTAACCCTCTCCAGCGTTATTCCTCACTTCTTCAAATTTCTTCCATTCAAAAGCCTACTTGCTTTTCCCCTGGTGTAACCTGGCCACATTTCTTTATACTTGTATGGACTTTTCTACTTAAGGTGTTTTCTCTTCCCAGCGTCCTCAAGATCCAGTGCAAATGCCACCTCCTCCATGAAACCTTCCCTGTTCTCTTCTCTGACTGTACTTTCTGTCTCTTCTAAACCTCTTTCTCTGTAAACCTTTTAATTATCAGTCTGTCCTTTAACATTTCATGTCTTCCATATAGTAGAGCTTAATAAAAGTTTGTTGATGGAATGAATGATTAAATGAATTTATAGTGTTGATCTCAGATTAGCTTCCAAGAGTTACCTGTCTTACTCCTCCACTGGAAAGAGAACAGAGGTGTCAATATGCATACTTATATCCTTCTGGCACCTTTTAGAGTAAATCCCACAAAATAGACACTCACTGCATGCCTACTCATTCAAAATAAAGATAATATTCTGCTGGAGACTAAGAGAATGATTGCTGGGAAAAAGATGAACTGTGAGAATATGGTTATAGCAGAAATGTTTTATATATATGTATATCTCGAAAATAAGACCTAGCCGGACAATCAGCTCTAATGCGTCTTTTGGAGCAAACATTAATATAAGACCTGGTATTATATTATATTATGTTAGATAAGACCCGGTCTTATTTTGCTGCAAGACCGGATATATAACATAACATAACATAACATAACATAACATAACATAACATAACATAACATAACATAACATAACATAACACACCGGGTCTTATATTAATGTTTGTTCCAAAAGACGCATTAGAGCTGATTGTACAGCTAGGTCTTATTTTGGGGGAAACACGGTATATATATACATATACGTGTGTGTATCTGTGTGTGTAATTCCCTAATTGCCCTGACCTTCCCACATTAACTTGGCATTCTGAACTCAGTTAAAAATAACTAAGTGGCCCCATAGACCATAGACCATAGGCTCTGTGGAGGGGAGATTAATAGATTAATGGACTTTTATTCTGAGACTATGAAAAGGTCATGTCTCTTTATTCTCCACTTAGTGACACTATCAACTGGTCTGAGACATGTGGCAAGAGAACAGCTTTCTACACCATGTTCTCTCATGTTCTGTATGTCTTCCCAGGCTCTATAGGCCTGCAGGGGGTAATGGAGTCAAAGTTGTCTGTCCTGGTAGGCACAGAGTGGTCAGTTCTTAGTGGTCCCCGTGCCTTTACATGGTATCCACAATTACGGGGTGGGAAGAAGCAAGTGCCTAATGTCATGGAAAGAACTTGATCTTAAGAATAAGATCCATCTCAATTTGAATCCTGGATGTAGTATTTTCTAAAAGTCACTCCACTGCTTGGAGTCTCAGCTTCCTCCTCAGGGAGAAAAATAAATAAAATGGGGATAACATCTTCAAATCTTCTACCCATAAGATCACTAGAAGTAATTGAGGATAAGTAGATAAATGGATAGACCAATAAACATTCTCTAGAACAAGGCCTACCATTCCATAAAATAATAATAATAATGTTTTCAACATTGTCAGGAACCTTAATTGGAATGGATCCCATATTTACCAAATTTAGACCTAAAGTAGTTTGAGATCTTAAACAAACACCAAGATTAGAATAGGTGTATCAACATTCTGAGGCTACCCAGGCAACTGTGTTAATATTAAGTAAATCAGAGATCAGGGCAGTAAATATTTATGGCAAATACAAGCAATGGAAAGCTCTATTGTGTCTTAGAAGTGAAGAGTGACTCATATGTTGCTGCATGTTCAGACAAAATGAACTTGAGGACGAAATCACTTTTTTTCCAGTTAGTAAAGCTTTGGAAAAGAGGTGAAAACAGGGGAAGGAAAGGGCCTAGTTCTGCTAAGAATAAGTGGTGTTTCCAGGAATAGGGTGTGAGGATTAAAAGGTGGTAAGACATTGATTAACTCATCTAAAAAGAGCTCACAGGGACTGCAGAATAGAAAGAAAAATAAGAAACACCTGGGTTTCTTTTCCTGGTGTATGCTTGCACAATCTCTCTGAGATTCATTCTATCATTTACTTATCCATTCATGCATTCATTCATTTATTCATTCACCTATTCAGTAATGTAGCAGGTACTTAGTAGAAACTATGTGCTAAGTGATAAGTGCTTAGAACATCATAGAGAGCATTGTTGTGGGGTAAACAATCCCTTGAGTGTGTAATTATGAAAGGATAGATAGATGCTATGAGAAAAGCCTCAGTTTGCTCTCTGTATAAGGGATTTGACTAGATAGTTATCTCTTCCATTTCCGAAACTATGGTTGTGAGTGATAAAACTCACTTTGCCAGTTTGCACTTTGCAATTTGGCAGAGGTCATCAAACATGGAACATTGCCCATTTCCAACATTCAGCATATCTAACATCCCTGAAGGGCTGGCTATTATCTATGCATGCACTTGTAGGTACGCTTGTCCCCACAAGTCTGCAGACCTAGTCACACACACACACATGCCTGGGAGTGGCACGAAGCACTCAGGGATATGTGGACATTAGAAAATTATCTTGAGAAATTATCATGGGATTAAGATCATGCATTAAGGTCAATATGCAAATTATTGCATCAAGTATTTACCCTCTTTAATGAGATAACAATATTAAGATATTATTCTGTAGGGACTAAATTTTTTATTTTTTCTCTTCAATGGTTGATTTTCCTTTAAGTTTATGGAATAAAGACATTTTCATATGTTTTAAATAGGAAAACAATGAGTTATTGTGATTTTTTTTAGCTCAAGTAAATCAAAACTTTAAATGCTAAAACAATAAGTATCTCCCCCTTCTTGTGTTCTGAGTCACTCACGTCAGATGTATTGATCACATTCCTTAAGGCTGAACCTTATTTTATCAATTTCTGAAAATTTCTCCTCATACAAGGGTCTAATCTGGAGTTCTGCAAGAGCATTAGAACAAGATCAGTCTGTTCTTAACGTGACAAATCACACAGTTTCTATGTGCCCTTCTGCATTCAGAGTCAGATAGCATGAGAGCTGAAATGACTCACGGTTTCCCGACACTGGTGGAACTAGTTTACATCTACAGCCCCTGAAATGCCAACAGAGATGGACTTGATTCTTCCCAAGTGCAAGCAACCTTTAGAAGATCTTATTCTAGATAAGTTTAGCAATAGAATTATATCGGTCAAAATAAAAGGAGCTCAGAAAGCCATTTTGTTAACCCCCATGTTGTCCCCAGACAAGCCAATATTTAAACTTTTTTACGCAGATCTTGATACATCAAAGCAGCCTGGTAATGTTAATTTTGGTGAGGAATATCAACATCTTGATGTTACAAGCAAACATGTAGAGACATATTTCAAATCACAAAGGAAGTCACAGATAGATGCATCAATGGCATGCCCACACTCAGCCCTCCTGTGAAACCCAGAAAGCCCAGCTGTATTTCTCTACTTGGTGGAAATATTGCCATTTTTCTCAGCAGTCTCAAATTCTAAAACTGCTCTATGTGTTCTTCTTTTTTTAAAAAGACCCTGGTTGTTAGAACCATGGTCCAATATATCTGAATATTTGCGTATGTAGAAGTAGAATGAATACATAGCATGGTAGAAACAAAATAGACTTGAAAGTCCAACAGAATTATATTAGGACCCTGCTACATAAATTACCTGATTTTCTTCCACCCAAATTTCTTCATCTGTTACACAAAAGTAAAATAACAAGATCTATCTCACAGGGATTTTTGAAGTTTAAACAAGATAATACAATTAAGGTGCTACTCCACAGATGTTACCATCCTCTTCTTAAAAACTAATGGGATTTTTCTCCACAAAGAAGATTGAATGAGGATATAGTTAACATTTTTGTTTTAAATATCAAAAGAAAAAAATAACTTTCCAAACAAATAATCACCAAAGGACTAATAAAAGCTCTAGAGTAAAGACCTATACCAGACTGATCTCACCAAACTAAGCCTGGAATCACCCTATTGTTTTTTTTTTTGCCCTTTCTTCCGCCCCACTCTCAAGCCATTGTTTCTCAGTCTAGTTGTATAGGACACAGCTCCCTGGCCCATGTTGGTATTATGAGCCTTGCGCTCCCTCCACCGGCTGAGGCAGTCGGTCGCCAGCCCATGGCAGCTCACAGGTGACCTCAGCGTTAAGAGCACAGCGCTCCAACCACCTGAGCCATTGGGCTGGCCCGGAATCACCCTATTGCAAATGCACTGAACACTGCCCCTGCTAGGCACATCCCAGATTCTGTTGCAAGGTCACCACCTGTCGTAGTTGATGCTGATGCTTTCTTCCACAGTCCACCTCTGGGCCATGCCATCCTCTCCAACCTCCTGGGCTTAGGCAGTATGGAGGCAGAAGCCAGAGCTTAGTAATAATAATAGTATCATCTTCTTCAATTCCTTTCTGAAAGGAGAGAGTGTATCAATTTGGAAATAAATAAACACAGAGCTGGGAGGCAACCGTAGAGTGTTAGCAAAAGCGAAGACTGTTGGCTTTGGAGTCAATGGATGTGTGCTCTGCCACTTCCTAGCTGTGTGCCCTCTGGTGAGTTTCTTAAGCTCCCAGAGCCTCAGTTCCTTGCTGTCATATGGAGTAATACTAGCTCCTAAAGAGGGTTATTCTGATGATGAAAAGATGAAAAAAAGATATAGTATATGCAAAATGCCTTAGCCATGGTCCCAGAACCTAGGCTGGCCTATAGATATTAATGTACAGTGACCTCAAAAATAGGATTTGCTGTATTGGAAGAAATGGGGAGGAAAGATAGAAATTTAAAGATTCAAACAGCAAAATAGTTGAAGTACTAGTAGCAGTAGTTATAAGTTTAAAGGATGGGCAAAGGGTTAACTCACCAGTCTAATATTGATTCATATGTAGAAAGTGCAAAAAATATGATATTTTCAATAATGCCATGAAAAAGAGAAAATGAGAGTTAAGAAAAGACAGACCTTCATTCATCCTTGATCAAGTTGATTTGGACTTCATGGTGAGCTATTCAAGACAAAAATATAGAAAAGGCTGGAAGGGTCATGTATTCAGTTAGCTTTTTCACATTAACAATTAGCAAGTTAAACATAAAAAAGACTAACATTGATAGTGGGTTTTTTGTGATAATAAAAGGTTTTAAAAATCTAATTTTTGAAAAGTTAAGTTCAGAAATGTATAAACAAGAAAATAAGAAGCATGAAATTCATCTAAAGATATATCATTTATTTGTCCATTTGTTTATTTATTCCACAAATAAGCCAGGCACTGTTCTAAGTACTGGAGATCCATTAGTGAGCAAAAAGAAAAGTCACTCAGAGGACTTACAGTCTATGGGGGAGAGAGAGTGAACAAAGTATAAATAAGTCATTTGGTGGTAAGTGCTATTTTAAAAGGCTGCCTAAGAGGATAGGGACAGGAAATACTGGGGTAAGACTGGGGTGTCTTAACGTGAGTGGTGACATGAGAAGATGACATGTAGGCAAGGTCCTAAAGGCAGTGATGGCACCAGCCATTCCAGGTGGAGGTAAGAGTCGGCGGAGGCTCAGTGGAAGGGAAGGTGTTTGGTGGGTATTAGGTACACAAAGGACTAATGTGTCTGAAACCAATAGTTTGAGGAGAAGAGTGGTAGAGAGTGAATTCAGAGAGAGAGCAGAAATGCCGAACACAAAGGCTTTTGCAGGCCAATGCATAGATCTGGCTTTTATTTTGGAGGCTGTGAGCAGAGCAGTGAGTATGGGACATATTTTAAAGACTCACTCTGAGAAAAGAGCAGGAAGGGAGGAAGGGCTGATGTAAGGACCCCAGTTAAGAGACCTCTGTGGTGATCTAGCCAGGATGTGATGGAGGCTTGAACCAGAGAAGAAGCTGTTGGACATGATGGGAAGTGGTCAGAGTCTGACAGCTTGAAAGGAGAGGTGAGTGGATTTATTAGGTTGGTGCAAAAGTAATTGCGGTTTTTGCCATTATTTTTAACCTTTTAAAGTGCAATTACTTTTGCACCAACCTAACATTCTATGATGTGATGGGCTGTGGGTATGAGAGGGAGAGACAAGTTCAGGAAAGATCCCAGGTATTCGACCTGAACTGGAAGAATGGAATTTCCCCTTATTGAGATAAGGAAGACTAGAGGAAGAACAGATTTAGGGATTGGCAGCTGGGAATAAAATAGTTTGGATATAGACAGGTCAAGTTTAATATGCCTATTTTCCATCCATGTGGAAATGTTTAAAAACATCAGTGATCACGTGCGTGTACCATATATGTTAATATCAAAATAAGATCATCATCTCTGTTCAGTTTTGTAATATCAGAGGAGTATTTTTCCTAACCTTAAGTGTTCTTTGAAAACATTATTTTTAAAATTTATAATATTCTACAAGTAGATTTTACCATTCAGAAATTTTTACACATTAATTTCACATTTATCAGTTTTATATGTGATGCTTTAATAAAAACCTTAAGAGGACCTAGCTTCACTATCCCCTTTAGGGACACATCCAAATACAGGGTCAAAAGTGAGAAAACTTTTAGAACCCTTGGTACATATTAAGTTGCATTGGCAGAAGTTTATGCCAATTTAGTCTCACCCTTATATCTGAGAGTACCTGCTTGTTTAACTATACTTTGGTCCAAATAGAAAATTATCGTTTTTAATAGTTTTTTCCAATTCTATAGTAAAAGTGATCTATCAGTGTTTAATTTGCATTTATTTGAGATTTAGTGAATTTGAACATTTCTTCATAAGTTTATGTGCCTTTTGAATTTTTCCTTCTGAAATTCTACAGTCACATCCTTTAAATGGTTTGCTTTGTAAGTTATCGTTTAACATTGAAATGGTAACCATAACAATAATAGTAGCTAACATGAATGGTGTGTGCTAGGCAGTACACTGAGCAACGGGCATGTTTTAATCTTCACTGCCTTATTAATACTCAGTTTGTAGACAGAAAAATTTAGCATGAAAAAGACGAGATGACCTGCTTCAAGTTACAGAACTAGTCAGCACTTCAGCTGGGATTTGACACGCTGACTCCAGAGCCCACCAGAAGTAATCATATTTAGTAATTTGAGAAGAGAACAAGTTCGGAGACCATAGAAAAGTTTGAAATGTAAGATCTGAATTTACTCAGGTAAGAATTTACTAGGACAAATAATCCAGTGCAGTAATGTTATTTTAGCAATTCAACTACTCTACTTAATTGCATATCTATGAAGGGCAAAGGTTCACAGAAGATGCTGCGGGGGAAACACAAAGGGCTGTTTGACAAGCTCATTTCTAGCATGTGAATACTAAGCTTGTCACTCCAAATATGGCTGCCCTATTTTCAGATGGAGAGATCTGCTAGTTTTGAATTTACCTGAATTATATGTAAACTTTAATCACTGTATTTTAAGAAGAAATGTTGGAAGGAAAACATGGGGTGCCTGAAAAGAGGCTTTTGAAAGATCATTTATTTTCCTTATAGTAGGTGCACCCAAGAAATAAATAGTGCTTAGAATTAGACTTTAATTTTTTTCCTAATGTCATTTTTTTCCTAATGTCATATTTTCAGAAAGGACAGTGAGGTCCCCTCCCTTCTTTCTCACACCTAGCCTTTGACCTCCTTGGTTGTACCTTCCTTTGCAGATTTTCACTTCCCAAAATGCATACTGAGCCATGATCCTGCCCACGGCAGCTTCAGCTTCATTAAGATGACTCTTGCATTTCAGGATCAAAGTTTCACTCTAAGCAGGTGGTTGTGCCTGTGGCAGTGAATCAGGGACAGTTCCTCAACAAGCAAGAATAGACCAAGGGATTAGGTGAGGACCGCTGACAGCTGTACAGGTCTTTGCCAAAGCCCTGGGAAGATTCCATTTTCTCCAGGCCACGGACAGTGAGGGGGCAGCCAAGACAAGTAGACCTTCCTCTCTGAGTGGAGACAAACCAGAAAACTAGTCCCTACAAACTTGCATTGCTTATAAAAGTAATGAATGCACTATTAACTGATCATTGTTTTGATCATCAAAACCTTTAGGAGACACAGGTAGAGCCCTTGAAAAGTGACAAGGGCACAGCAGGCCTGAGGTATGGCAGGAACCTGGCCATAGCCCTGAAGGCAAATCAGGGATGTCAGGGCTTGGGAAGAAAATGGACATGAATAATATCATGTGCTTAATGGCCTACTAGACTTATGCCTCCTTCAATCTTCAAAAGGACACGTGTTTTAATAGGCAACTGGATCTCAATAAAGCTGTTAAGAAAAAAAAGGCAACTGGAAACTTCTATTCAATCATAAATTTATGGATGTTAATATAATAATAATTATCATAATACAAATAGTTGCCATTTAATAAACCTTAGTATGTATCGGGCATCAGGTTAAACATGTCACCTGGGCTCTCTTCTTTAATACTCATTAATAAGTCCTTGAGGTGGATACTATTCTTACCTCCATTTAACCATGTAGACATCAAGTAATATGGACAAAGTGACACAGCTAGTAAATGGCAGAGTTGACATACGAGCTCAAACCTATCTCATCGCAAACAGCAAGAGCTTAACCATTATGCTGACTTTTTTGTCTGAATTATGCAAGAATAGTTTTGCTATAATTGTGTTTAATTGTATAGGTTAACTATTGTATCTTCTCCAAATACATACATATATATACACGTATATACCGGGGGTCCCAAACAAATGTATACACATGACTTGTATTCATCTTTTGTTATCGGTATATGTTATGACAATTTTAATGCAGTTTTTTCATTCCTTAAAATGTGTATACTTTGTCACCCTCTGGATAATGTGTGTGTGTATGTATGTATATACATATATAAAAATACATATATATGTATATATTCACTCTTGTCCTGTCTAACTTTCTTATTCATAGTTTCTTTCCTCAGTTTTCTTAGTTATTAATTTATTTATTTGCTTCTATTTAGTAGTTCATTGTAAGTCCTAAAAAGAGAGCACAGACAAATAAAATAAACAAAGTATTTTACACATATATATATATATATATATATATATATATATATATATATTGCTTTAAAGTCTAAAGATATAATAAACTTTAAAAAAGGAAGAATAAACATACTCACTGCCAACTACCAAACTAGCTCTGAAGCAAAATGCAATGAGTACTTAAATGACATAGTCCACATTTCAGTATTGAGTAAAGATAGGAGGTAAAGCATATACCGTAGAGCATACCTAAAATGGTGTTACCAATACCTATTATTACCACAATGGAATCAACTCCTCCATTTTGCAATTCTAAAGTCATTGCACAAATCAATTCCTGTGAAAGCTCTTCAGTCAGCAAAAGTGATTAAGATTTTTACTATACATCTTATTCACAAGGGCCCCTGAGAGTAGTGCCCACTCACAATGATTAGTTGGTGGGTCAGCCTGAATCATAAGAAAGAATGCACCTGACTGAATCACCAATTCCACTTCCTGGAGCACCTGGTTTTTCCTTGGACCACTGCCATCCCCAAACAGCCCCAGCCAAAGCCTGTTTAGTTTATGCAATCTGATAAGGTCACAACCAAAGGTAGTGCAGTAGTGAGATTCGCTAGAGTTTTGGTGCAAGAGTCAGGAAATCCATTATCATCTGATACCAATTCATGTATATTTATCCAGTTTTATAATGTATGGGCATCCTAAGTTCCCAGATATTTAGACAAAGCCATTCTCTCGGAGCACTGTGCAGGTATACAGGAAACTACTAATACATGTCCAAGTAAATATTGGGGTTGTTATATTTCAAAACAATTGAGGTACAAAGTGTCTGATACATGTGGCTGCTGAACCTGTGAGTCATCTGTCACACCACAGTTCTGGCATGAGAATTATCCTACTTGCTGGACAGCCTGAGAGCCTCTCATTGCCTCCTCCCCCAAAGTTTTGACCCAGTCTCCTCACTTCCACCTAGGAACAACTAGTGAGGGAGCGCTCATCTGTATGAGCTGGAGAAGAATAGTCACGCGAATGAAAACAGTTTTAAATCACACTTTTTCAGCTTGAGGAAGGCAACTAATTGGGGGGGGGGGGGAGGAGAGAGAGAGAAAGAGAGATTGCCCAAACCCCTAGGTGTTTGCATTTCCCTCAGTGAATATACCAGGCTATGAAACCTATAGATTCAAACCACGAATATCAGCACATCTTCTGAGTAGATACACATTGATTCAGCTTATAGGACTGATGCACAAGTCATTTACAACGAAAAATGTAACTGTCAGGAAGGTTGGAATGATTGACTTGGCCGATCAGTACACCTTCTCTCACAGTCAAGCGATGTGGAGAGTCAAATTCTCTGAAGGTTGCTTGGTGAGCATGGTGATCAGAACAGGACTGTGAATCTGAGGTAGCATGAGACACTCGGCCAACAGAGTCTTCTTGCCAACTTTCCCCTGATAATATGGGCTTCTGTGACTCGACCTGTTTTAAACTTTCATAGCTGATGAGCCTTGTTATATCCACAGAGGCTTTCTCCCAGAGGACAGGAAGCAAATGTTTCAGTTCCCACACACTGAGTTATAAAGTTACAACCACATTCTAGTTCTCCTTTTTAATATTTCTCTTCAGTTTACCTTGATTGACGTGTCAGTTGTTCCCAAACTCTCCACTCACCGTATGTAGATGTCTAGCCATATCCACTGTGTAAGAATATTCCAATTTTCACTTGAATGAAAATGAACTTAGAAAAAAAATAAAGGCAACATTTTTTCCAAAATCTTGGGGAAATCTCACCATCATTCCCAAATATTGGGAAAAAAACAGCTTTTAATTTCAATTTAAGATCTACCATCAGAAAATTACTGAAAAGTAACTGACTAAATAGTATCCATCTCAGACAAATTTATCTAAATAATTGTGTTTATTACAACATGCATTATTTTTTAGATACGTACACACACAAAAAATTCACAAGTTTTCACCCAAATGGAAAGTAATGAATATGTCCTTTGCTACTCACGTTGACCTTATCTGAAAGGCTGAAAAAAGTGGACGCCTGATCAGGACTTTTCAAGGTATCCACAAGGTTTTGGCTATGACATTATAACTCTGCTTCAAAATAGAGATTTCCAAACTTTTTGCTCAGGAATATCAACTACATTGCTAAATGGGTCATGCCTGATTGTTCTGTCTGCTTCTCTTCCTGCTTTGTGGACAAATTCTTATTCATGCAATCATGGAATTTAAGTACTAGATGAGACCTAAAGAAATTCCACTTAAGCCTTTTGCTTCAACCCAACACCACATCAGATTACCAGGGCTTACCTCTTCAATTCTGAAAGATTTCCTAAAGCAAAGACCTACAATTTCTTTCCCTCGTAAGTTCTAGAGTTTAATCAAGAAGTTCTTTCTTATGTGTAAACATAAGCTTTCTTGCAGCAACTTAAGCCCATTTCTATTTTTGATCTCTATTGAAATAGAGAACAAATACTTGTTCTTTAATAAATAACATTCCATAGACTTGAAAACACTTAAGTTATCCCTAATTGCTTTTTCCCCCAGATTAAATTCTCCACGGCCCTTTAATTTTTCTTCATCTATTCTATTTCCCAACATTTTAATTGTCTTTGTTTCTCCCTGAGTGTATAACAAATTTTGTAAATCCCATGTAAAATATAGAGACATCCAACCATACTTTAAATAGTGTAATAAATCTTGAATAATTTCCCCAAATAAATATTTTATCCCATCTCACATATCATTAAGTTGTGACTCCACCTTCTAATATGCTGATTTAGGGAGGAAAAGAAGCCATGAGCTGCTGACCTTCCTATGGCTCTCTTATTTATCTTCATTTTGCGATTGCTGACGTTTAGAACTTTCCTCTAATATTTCCCTTTACCTTTAGCGTGTTTACCTTTCTCAGATAAGAATCATCACTCAACCCAAACTGGGTTCCACCCTACAACCAAAATTCCAAATTCTTCATAGAGTCTGAAGTGATTGCCTCAGCAGCTGATGCTACCCTGGTTCCCCGAAAATAAGACCACGCCAGACAATCAGCTCTAATGTGTCTTTTGGAGCAAACGTTAATATAAAACCCAGTATTATATTGTATTATATTATATTATATTATATTATATTATATTATATTAATCACATTATGTTACATTATATTATATAAGACTGGGTCTTATAGTAAAATAAAACTGGGTCTTATATTAATGTTTGCTCCAAAAGACACATTAGAGTTGATTATCCGGCTAGGTCTTATTTTCGGGGAAACACGGTGATTCAGTTCTATGGCAAACATTGAGTCTTTTCTTTATGACCTCCATGAACAGTCCTGTAAGAAGCTTCAACATAGTGATCAGATTATCATTACCACTTTAGGCCTTTCTAGTATCAGGAGCTAACTAGTGGTTTCAACAATTGACTTGCGACAGAAACTTGAAATGAGAAATTTGTAAGCAACAATAAGGAGAGGCTTAGGAATGGCTCTCAAAATTACAAGGAAAATAAAGAGAGAAATGCTCCATAACCATCGTCATCTGGCGCAGTTGTTGCTATTTTTCATGAAATTTCTTATAGCAACAATTAGCTGAAGCTAAGGGATTGGGGAATGAGTACGAATCCAAGATAAGAATCCAAGAAAAGAGAAGATGGAAGAGGTTAAATTTGATTTAATTCAGATAGCAAATCAGCATGAGTAAATTAGAACCCAAACACATGTCCACCTTAGTTTTTTCAGGTTGTATTTCCATCTTACAGTCCTTTATTAAGAAGCTGTATAGCTCAGTGCTTAAAAGCGTAAGAACGGGCGGGTAGACAGTCTGTGTCCAACCCCTGACTTTGCCTCTTGCACTTTCTGTGACAGACTTTTGTGTCAGCTTCCTCATCCATTCCTTTCCTTTTTTATGTTTTTAATATATGCCAAGCTTGTTTCTAAGCTCGTTGCAACATTGATTTATTTACTCCTCATATCAACCCAATGCAATAGAAGTTATTATAAACCATGTTTAACAGATCGGGACATGAAGGCCCAAGGGAGATTGAGTTGCCCAAGGCCACACACCTAAAAATTGGCAGAGTCAGACTCCAAGCCCAGGTGTCCTGGATTCAGTGTCTGATGTTAACTACTACTAAGGTTGTTATCAGAATGAACAGAAATAACTTTCAATTGCCTGGCAAATAATAACTACTCAATAAATGATGGGGTTTGTGTGTTTGCGTGTGTGTGCGGTGGTAGGAGGGGTAATTGTGGTCCTAACGTTGTGCATTAGGTTGACTTCCAAGGGTGTGGGAAGAAGTGGCATTGCTGATCAGTAGATGGAGCTCTTTCCTCTGATTATGTATTTACCCCCTCCCCAAACACCTCCCACCATTTTTTTGTGAGGTAGTTGTGTCAAAGCCACATGTGTCAAAAATTAAACCGAGATTCCATCTATGCTGCATCATAAAAACTTTGTTAAAAGTCTATGATAATATTGAAAATTTCTGTATTTTGTCAAACTGCACTTGTAAAAATATCTATGCAAAGTCTAATAATGCTCATTTTGATGCCTCTATTCAGTTGAATAAAATTAATTCTATTTATTATGTGAAGATTTGTTGAGAATACTGTTAAAATATACTGTGCCATGGATATAAGACCTATCCAAATATTCTGCTTACATGGTCATAGCAATTTATACTTTACTTGGTTCAAATTGTCTTCACATAAACTTACAACCAGTTTGAGTAAGGCAGTTCTTGAATAATTATATCGATTTAGCAAATTAGAGTAGTGAGTTCAGAAACATTAGATGAAGTTAAATGAGTCAGAAATAATTATTCTTGGGACACAGGATTTTTGGAAATTTCTCTAGTGTTTTCAGTCCTGTCATACATTGGCTGTCATGATCCGCTGCTAGTAACCATTCTTTCCTTCTTTCCTCTTGTACTGCACTGAACTCCCTGTGGCTACATCAAGAGGCAGTATAACACAGTAAAAAAAAAACAAGAAAAAAAAACATTGGGTTTCAATCCTGTTTCTAACAGTTATCAGCTATGTGATCAATGATTTACTCTCAAATGACTTACAAATTACTTTCTCTGAGCTTTTGGTTTTGTTAAATGAGGATGCTGATTGGATCTACCTCATAGAATTGTTGAGGGGAAATAAAGGCATGATCCAGGTAAAGCATTTAGAGTAGTTTCTGGCCCTCACAGAGCATGCAACGATTGGTAAGCTTTCGTAAAAGCTACTTTTTTGTACTTTTCTCCCTTTCTTGCTCTCTTCATCCCACCAACATTTATGGAGTACCTGTGTGGAACCAGGTAGCTACTGAGGGATGTGCTAGAAATATGAGACCTGGGATTTTAAAATAGGCGTTCAGTTATCTGCTATGCTATTAGAAAACACCAAGCTATAGCCATCATGGGGCTCAGTGAGCCTGGAATGTACTGTCACCGACGTGTTCATGTTTTATGTTCCCCAGTGGATATAATCATTTATTCACTCAATTTATTGAGCAAATTTTCTGTCCAGTGCACAGTGCTAAGTACTGGTGAGATAAAAGATAAAGATAAATCAGACATGGATACAATCAATTAAACAACTAAAACTTCAAACAACCAAAGCCTCATTCAGAAAATAAGAAATGTAAAAAATAAATGATGAAAGGCAGAGACTACATGCCGCAAGGAAAGGGCAAAATTCTTTTATAGTTCATACAGTTAGTATAATAATCATTTCACATTCATTGAACACAAAGAAGTTTATGTGATACAATCTCATTTTTAAAACTGGATGAGCGTAGAAAAGTATCTAGAGAGAGAAACTGGGAGAGTGGGATGAGATTTATTTTTCTTTCCTTCTTTACTATATGTATTTATCTTTCTTTTCTGTATTTAATGGTACCATAATAAAATATCTTAATTAGACGAAGTTTTACTCAAAAAAAGTTAATCAAGTGCCTTCAACTTTTTGCTAGGAAGCTTCAAGAGTCTTTGTTCAGGGAGGAGAATTTCATGAAAAAAAAATGAACGGGTCAGTCAGTAGACTTTTCTTGACTTTGAACAATTCACTTAACTTCTTAATAACTTTAGTTTGTTGTCTATAAAGTGGGGATAGTAATAACTGCATAGCTTCGATCACAAGGTTGCTAAAAAGATACAGCGAAAAATAGTCAAGGGGAAAGCTCTGTAGATTCTACTGAAAGTAGGAGACCGAATAAACCAAAGATATTCATTGCATAATGAAGAAAAATGACCTAGACTTTCATTATTTGTCAAACAGAGGTCGTGACTCTATGAAAGCACGCATCCCATGTTGGCGCCTTGTGAGCAGCACTGCTCAGAGTAGGCTCCTGGGCTCTTACCTCTGGATCCTCTCAGCGCTGGAGCCATGCTTTGCATACGATAAAGATGCAGTTACTTTGAGAGAATGACTCTTAAAGTTATAGTCATTTTCAGGAGCTTTGACAAATAAATGTTTAAATTTCTATTATATAGAAATAAATTTCAATTTTATTCTAGTTTGGAATAACTTAGTGCCCAATTACTCCCTCCATTCCCATATCTGAGTATCTATTGGGCTTCACGTTGGTCCCTACACTATTTTTTCCCAATTACAAAACACAATACATTAAAAAGTATATACTTCTGAAGAATCACAATTTTGAAAACCAAAATTGGTGGCCTGAAAACTAAACTTGATTTAACTCTGATTCTCTCTTCCCACCTACACTACAGTTTTTAACCAGCCTGGTACATGGCACATCGCTGGAAACTCCATATCTGTTTGTTAAACTGACCTGAATTCAAATTCTTAGGGCAACAAGTTGAAGTTAGACTTTCAGTGACTAATAAGGCTACCAATGTTTGGGGGTTCAGGTAATACACATGAACATCTCTATCTCGTTCTCTGACAAATGAGGCTAGGAATGCAAACCATCAATTTAGTATGAAAAGATGTTATGAGGATTCCATTTCAACTGCTGTTAAACACTTTGGTATTTTCAGATGGTGGATAATGTAAGAGCACAAAGTGTGATAACCACTGATTAAAACTTTGCCTCGGGGTTTACCTATCAATCAGCTCTAGGGAAGAATAAAGAAAAATGTGCACAGTCTTAGCTTTCCCATCTCAATGGTCTCTTTCTAATCCTCATTTACATATAAACCTAGGATATTTTTCTGTAGATCCCTTACCTCTTTTGCATTGAAGTTAAGAGCCTAGACAAAGAAAGGAAGGAAAGTGCTTGCCAGAGGAAATAATCGATAGAAATAAGCATTGATACTTATAAAATACAGGAATAAAGTAGAATATTCACGTATTTCTTTAAGGAGTTTGAAATGCTTTGCTTCTTGTGCTAAGTGTCATTTCTAACCCTAAGATACTTCAAAAGGAAGGTCGAAAGAGCAGCATGTTAACATGTTACAGTTCTTTTAATAAAACAAAGCACTTAACTAAAGCAGAAGATGCTGATTTCTTGACTGTTTTACTTAGAAAATCCAAACTGTCTTGAAGTGATCCCTGTAAGTTGTCATGTGGTATTAATGGGGGACTCAGTGTAGAGGGGGGCCGATTAGGCCTACCGGTGTGAGGTGACGTTCCTGCTCACAGGGCCAGTTTGGGGCTGTAAAGGGAAGGAAAAATTTGTTTCTTCTCTTTATCTTATCAATACTCAACTCACAGTACAAATTCCACTTAGAAGCTTTCAAAGACCCTAGTATGCACAGAGATAAACAGTAATGAGGAGTTCTGCAGTGAATTTCCCCAATAAATAATAGCAGGGAATCATTTTCATAAGGTAAGCTTATGTGCATCAAGGAAACAAGATATAAAGGCAACAGAATAAATATCAGTAACAGCAAGTAAGTCTAGAGGTGAGGCTTTTCAGAATCAGAGCCCCATACAAACTCCCTAGGTCTGCTATGTCTGCCATTAAAGTTGAGGGCCTAGCAAGACCACTTGACGACTTGGTGCCTAACTCTATTAGTCAAGGTCTTTGCTCACGCCCCTTATCACCCACCATCACCCTAGTCCTCACCTTTTCCATCTTTGGAAAAGGTGATGGAAGTAGTCATCTCTAGAAGTAGTCTTTTTCACCAGCTTCAGTGATCTCTGAAGAATTGCCCATGTTCTTTACCAGCTTCCTTAAAAACACTATACAAATGGAAAGTGTTATTAAATTGCCAAATTTATTTGCTATGGATGCTTTCTTTGAAAATTTTTTCCTTTTAAAAAAAGGAGAGGAAATGGTCCAAAGTGTATAATTGTGTGAAAACTTTTGCAGGAAGGAAGGCTATGTAGAATAAGAGAAAAAACCATCTTGAAAACTCATCTGTTTTATTTGGTGATCCCCACTTAATTAAAATGTTGTGGTTATAGAATGGAATGATGCAATCTTAAAACAAATTTTTTAAAATGCTAGACATTCTTAATTATCAATGATGGTTAAGAATTAGATATTCTTGTTCAATTAAGGTTATCATACATTTTACCTACTGTTGCCAATTTTCATCATAAATAATAATACACAACTTTGAAACTTTAATGGAAATAGTTCGATCTCTTAAAATTCAATAAGCACTCTGGGGTCCGCACTATCTCAGTGTCTTTATGATAAATAATAGTCATAATTGTCTGGTAATAATTCAGAGGTGTAGAATTATCACATGCCCTGGATATGGTTTTTTCACTTTAAAATTCTTAATAGCATCTTGTTTATTTCTAATTTGTCTTTAGTAAAAGAGGATTTCAGAAAAATCAAAACAAAATGGCATTGGTTGTTTTGGTTACTGGGATCCTGATTAATAGATTTAAGTTTCAGATTCTGAAGAACTGAAAGGAGAGGGAATGGGGGTTCTAGGCCTGTGTTTGTCAGTAACGCACCATGGAACCTTGAGCAATTTCCTTAAACTCCCTGAATATCAGATTCCTCACTGATTAAAAAGGAAGATAAACAAAAGTGACCTCCTTACGAATTTCACATCCTATGATTTTATGTTAGGGTGTAGAAAAACACTCGTGAAAGTTTTTTAAAATGCCATTTATTGAGAAGATGGATCAAATAAGGTCAGGAGCCTAGATTCTGGTTAGCAATGTCACTAACTAGCTGAGTGACTGAGCCAAATTAAACCTTTCTGAAACAGGAGGGAGCATAAAGAAATTAAATTAAGGTTTTAAAAGCTGAATGATTCATGCAAGTCACTTATTAACCTTTCTGGATCTCAATTTTCTCATCTGAAGTATGAAAGGGCTTGACTAAATCATCTCTGGAATTTTTTGGCTCTAAATTTCAGTGTTTCTGTATCAATGTTACATTTCTGGTTTCTGGATTTGCTATATCATTACGACGGTTAACTCGCAATTTTCTACACTAATCATTGTAAAGACTGATTAATTAGCAGGAGATAACTTCTGATCTATTCATCAGCCTTCAGAATAATTAATGTGGTCCGGGCATTCATTGCCAGGATAACCAAATCTTACTGATGAGCTATTTCATTCATTTATATTCATTGAGTTTCATTCGATAAATATTCATTGAGTTTCTCTGCCTTTTTAAATGATGACTAAATCTTTTCACTAAAATAATTCCACTTTAAAAAACAAAAACACGTAGCTCATCTGTGTTCCTTTAACTATAAAATTGTGGCCACGGATACTTACCTACATTATAGAAGGACTTTGATGACTCATGACATTTGTAAAGTGCATCGAGGTCCTTGATGGAAGGCACGCCATCTGTTGCAGAGTATAATTAACATTATGAGTTTACCAAAAGAAACATAAGAGTCATTGTTAAAGAGCATCATGGGGGCTGTCTCGTCCTTTAGTCATCAGACACCTCTGATGTGGAGGAAGGTAATAATTTATAATAGCTACTAAAAGTAACTTGGACATGAAAAGAGTTAGTTGTTTCTAAACTCAACACAGTCTTTTTATTAATTAGAGGAGCAGCCATGGCAATGTGTTTTTGAACTAATAAGAAAAACAAGTATCCTGCTCTAGAGGACGTGTTGGATTCTATGAATGCTAAGGAAGGTAATATAATATTCATATGAATTAGGTAAGCTATTCTTTAGGGAGTTCAGTTGCTGGAGATCTGGGAAATTCCTGTTCCTTTGGTCAAGAATGAAGAGATGTCTCCTCTATCCTCTTTTACATGTGCTTCAATTCTACAACACACTACAGCAATGTCGGGAAAAAGGATATCCATTCCAAGCCTCTAATCTTGATTGCTTGGCAATTCCAAGTAAAGGGTTTCCTTAATCTCAGCCCCTCTCCTGAAAGGCAGGGAAAGCTCTGGACAAGTCTCAGGAATCCAGAGAATGACTGTCGAAGAGTTCCTTCTGATAGGTCTAGCCTAACAGCATCATGCACATTTAGATACTTAATAACACTTCTTGATGATGTTGACCAATGTTTGGCCTCTTGATGATGAGGCCAAAGATGGTGTTACTTGATGAGGGCATGAGATTATTTTGACAACTTGGAGATGAGAGGTAATTGTACTCACAAATGAACCGCAGTTAGCAATTTAGTGTTCACTTTCAATAAAAAAAGGTGGGAAGAAAGGAAGAAATTTTCTATTCTTATTCTAGACATGTCCTTTTTTGGGTGAGGAGGGTGTCCAACATTAGAGACGAAAATAAAGGAAAATAATAAATTGGTAATATTTTTGAGAAATTATTATGTTGGTGCAAAAGTAATTGTGGTTTAAAAGGTTAAAAATGGCTGCAAAAACCACAATTACTTTTGCACCAACCTAATAGCTAAATTCACATATACCAATGTACTGTTCAAAAGTAGAACTTGGGGTAATAAGATGAAAATAATCATAGAATGAGAATAAAGTATTATACATGTCCCTTTAGTTTTTGTCCTGTTTCTGGCATTCTACTTTGATATTAGAAAAATATGGTTCCTCTTTTTATAAAATTAAACTATTAAGGGGTTTGGAGGAAGAAGGGGTGAGTAGGTAGAGCACAGGAGATTTTTAGGGTAGTAAAATTATTCTGTATGTTACTGTAACATGGCATTATGCATTTGTCAAAATCCATAGAACTGGGTAACATAGAGTGAAACTCAATGTAAACTATGGACTTTAGTCAATAATGATATATCAGTATTGGTTCATCACTTGTAAAAATGTACCACATTAATACAAGGTGTTAATTAAAGGAGAAACTGTAGGGGTGGAGGAGAGAGAGATAATAGAAACTCTCTGTACTTTCTGCTCAATTTTTCTTGAAACCTAAACTGCTGTTAAAAATAAAGTCTATTCATTTTAAAAATTAAATCATTTTCCATTCTAAAATAAGAAGAGCTTTCATGTTTCTATCTACACATTTGATTTAAACAAAAGGAAGCCAAGGATGTTACATTTTTTAAAATATTAATTATATTCACTAATACTGACTAATGTTTACTAATGTCTAGTATTCACTAATGATATTTAGTATTTTGAAGTACTTCAAAACCAAGTTTGATTATAACTGTTTCTTTAGCCTGTAAATGCATGTGACATGTTCAAAAGAAGCTTGGTGAATGCATAAGTGATTCAATGAGTGAATTTTTTATGTTTTTTTGAACCAGAAAAATGAATTGAAGTACCAGTTTTTAAAGTAAAGATCAGTGATAATCACCATTAAATCTATACCTCTATTCTTCAACCCAGAAACAAAGCAAAATATTTTACATCATAAAAGACTTCTATGTTTTTGACCAATGTAGCTATCAGGTAAACATGAGAGTAGCTGGATCACATAGACAACTGAATTTTACATTCTGGATTTTTTGTACTTCCTATTCTGGGAATCTCATGAATCAAGATTTAAATGTCATGGGAAAGTGGAAGTGAGTACACTGTTCTTTAAGGTAAGTCATCTGGAATCAAATGGTTATGGTATAGTAATAATATTTCGTATTTATGCAATGAAATGCCTTTATGTCCTGAGTCATCCCATGAATGGGTAGTTTGATTACGTCATAAGAGATAATACCAGTTGCAAGGAACCATTGTGTTGAGACTTTGAGGATTACCAGGGCCAAAACTTACAAACGCCATAAAGACTAAATTTATATTTAAAGAGATACTCTCATGGCCCTCCTTTAGATACCATTGTCTTTTAAGGTTGTGGGATGAAACTACGGTAATCATCCAACATATTCTGATGTGGCCAGCCCAGGAGAAACTAAGAAATAGGTGAAATTTGACTTTGGAATATACCCAAGGATAACTAATTATCTTTATTCTCAGAAACAGGTTCTTGGTACCCCCCACTCCCCAAGGATTTTTCCTTCCTGTCCCTAAAACATTTGCTGCCCCTGCCCCACCTCAAGTTCATTGCTTGAAGGACAAGCCCCCCTCATAATGGCCTATATGGGCCTATCCTCCTCATGGGTGTTCCTGCCGCTCCACAAATACCATCCATTGATTCACTCACTTTTTTCTTCTACTCATTGATTCACTCATTGAATCACTTATACATTCACCAAGCACATGTTGAATACCTACTATAAACGAGACGCCAGGCTCAGGCTCTAGGATATTGCAGACAATAAGAGATAAGTAGTCTCTATATTCATGGACTTTAGTTTATCTAGAAAGTCTAACATTAAACACGTATCACTCAAATGAGTATTTAATTAAAATATTGATAAGGGCTACAAAGAAACATGCAGAGTTCTGAAAATGTGTGAAATAGAGGGGACCTACCCTGAAGATGCCTGAAGATATCTGAGTAAGAATTGGCCAAGAGAAGTTTAAGGCTATGATGTTTTTCATCTGGCTTAGCCTATCATGAACATGCTGAAACCTGCCAGCCTTGCAACTCACTCCTTCAGGAAAAAACTCTGTATTCTTTTTAAAATGCAATTAGCTAGTCTGATTCATTAGCGATTGATCCTCGTATTGATAAGCTGTGGAAAAAGCTCCTGGAGTTACTTTCAAAAGAACATCTTCCCTAAACAAGCTCAGATGTTCCTGTTAAAGGAGACATCAAGCCCTTCTGTTGTCCACAGACCAGTACCTCTAACTGGGAGATTGTAGGGTCAGTGATGATAACGGAGCTGATGGACGAGGTAATTTGGACAGATTGGTTCATGCTGCCTCCTTTACCTTTACCTGGGGCTGGACCTGGCAGTGAGTCTCAGGTCGATGTCACCGAGACAAAGATGGGCATCACTGGTGCTTCCCAGCTCTCACAACCGGCCCTGAGAAAACTCAAAGTGACCCACTTCAATGGCAGTGCTCTCTGTGGTCACTGTTTGTAGATCTTCCCAGAAGGCCCTCACAGTTATTTCTCTCTTGGCCTTGGGACACCTAATGAGATAGTTTCCATTGGAGTCACTAAAGCCCAGTGGAATCCAACATGACACTGATCCACCAGCAAGGAGGACCCATCTGGACACATCTGTGAGGTAGTTTCACTTCAATGTCACTATGTCCTATGTCTCTCCATTCTAAATACCCCCGATCACAGGTAACTGCCCACTTGGTGTTACCTGTTTGATACACAAAACTTTCATTACTGTGTCCCATTAGACAAAACAATATCCATACTTCCTAATCAAAATAGATTTATCCTCTGTACCATTCTTTCAAAAATCTATCTCTACAGTACAATCAGTTGTCACATCAATTAAGAAGTTAGCCGATATAAATATATTGAGTGATTGAATTAGTTGTATCCCAATATCCCTGTACAAAATGTCATCTTTTTTCTTTATACTTTAACTTTTCTGGGCCTTATTTTTCTGTGAATGGAAAGAAGGGATTAGACTAGATGACTTTTACGTTCTTTCTCAGCTCCTATAATCTACTCATATAAAGGGGTTATAAAGGTTTAGTCAAACATTATTATTCTCACTGATATGTTTCTCCTTCTAGGAATTATAATGCTCAGAGGCCTACAACTCTTCCCAGCTCTGGGTCAGCTAGCATCTTCTCCCAACACTAGAATGCTTGGCTTCTCCTCTAAGTTCCTCAAATGCCTCCTGTTTTTCCAGACCTCAAAAATGTGCATATTCTGTCACTTCTGCCTGAAAGAAATTCTGACATACTTTGTCTCCACACTTGTTCTTTAACTAGGAAATATTTCAAGCATGCACAAATAATAGAGAATAATTACCCACAACTCAGAATTCACATGTTAATTTTGATATATTTTTCACAAATCTCTTTTAAAAAAGTGTTACACACCCGATTGAATAGCTAACCTTTATCCTGTTTTCTTCTCTAGAAGAAAACACTATTTTGCATTGTGTCTTTTGCCTTTTCTTACAAGTATGTACTTCTAAATATTATTTAGAATTGTTTTGTAGCATTGCTAAACTTATATGGAATACAGTATATATTGCTATTTGCTTTTATTGGTTAACAGATTTTCTGACATCTATGTTGATAACATAGAGAGCAGTTCATTTACTTAAGCTTCTATTTTCATTATGTGAATACAGCATAACTTAATGATTCATTCATTAATTGAGTGTACATTTAGGCTATTTCCAGTTTTGTGTCTTTACCAATAGCCTCACAAGAACAATCCTCTGAATGTTTCTTTGGCCGTGTGTGAGAGAGTTTCTCTCAAGGATATGTGCTTAAGCATAGAATTACTGGGTCACACATTATATGTATCTTCAAGTTTACTTGTTATTTGCAAGTCATATAAATGGCTCAGAGTTAGTATGCAGAATATATAAAGATTTCCTTAAAATGTATAATAAAATAATAATCCAATTAAAAAGTGGACAAAAGATATAAATGGGCAACTGAATAAAGAGAAACCCCAGTTAACCAATAAATATTAGAAATATGTTCAACTCAGTAGTCAGGGAAATGTACATCAAAACAAACAAACAAGCTCAAAAAGTGGGCTGCTATTCCATGCCTTATAGAGTGGCAAAAAGTTTAAAGCCTGAGAAAAGAGAATACTGGGGCAAACATTACAGCAGTCATCCTACGGGGTGATAATGAAGTGATATATCCTTTCTGGGCCTTTGTTATTTCATCTATTAAGTGAGGATGACCTCTGAGAATCCTGAAAGGCTTCACGTTTCCTGAACTTCTCCTCTCTGTTCAATTAAATATGATTCTACCAGCACTGGATTCAAGAATGAAGGAGATAGATTATTTGTCTCACCCTGTGAGGCAGGGCCTGCTGATATCGATGAACCTCATTTTGATGCATTCGTTTGTTCTTTTTTCCCAAAAAATATTTATTAACTATATACTGCATATTGTACATGCGGCAAGTCATGGGAGGGAGAGTGAGAAATAGAAACTCCTAAAGAGGCAATCATACACCGAGATCAATGCTACGCTGTGCAGGGGCAATAGGAGGCCCCTCGCCCAGAGGTGAAACACTGGAGAAGGATTCCTGAGCAAAGCCACATCTAAAGGAGAAGGTGGAGTGGCATCATCCACATAGAAGGAGGAGCAAGTTTAACCGAGCAAAGGGCAACACACAGCATGAGGAAGATGAAGCAGTAAAAGAGTATCTGAAGGATGGTGTCCAAGAGGTGAAGGGTAAAGAGATAAGGCCATAGAGGTACGCAGAGTCCAAGAATATACAGACTTCATAATCTATGCTAAAGGTTTAGCTTTTATCCTAAGAGCAAGGGGGGAGCCTTTATGACTTTAAGGCAGGAGGCTGGCAGGTTTGAGTTACAGCTTGGAAAGGTCAGTCTCCAAGGCTTAGGACAAGGCACCCAGCAACAGTTCCAGGCAGGAAATGGTGCAAAGCTATGTACTGCAAGTGCCAGAGGGGATGGAGTGAAATGGGTAGATCTAAGAGATCTGGGAGAAGTAGAGTCGATGCCACCTGGTTTGATGAGATGTGTGGAATAAGGGAAGGGAAGAATCAGAAGAGCTCCTAGGTTTATGGCTTGAACGAATGTGGTGAAGTTGATGTTGTTCAGGAGATGCAGGTCACAGGTCACAGGGCAGAAGGGGGGGTGTTGCTCATGGCAGTTTGGGGCAGGTTGAGTTTGAGGTATTTGGGGGATATCCAAGAGCCGCTGTCTAGTAATTAGTTTGATATGTGACTCTGAAACCTTAATGAGCGGTTTTGCCTCGAGATTTAGATTTGAGAATCCTCACTATATAATTGGAAACTGAAACTCCACTGGTAGATAATGTTATCTTGCTACCACATCTAGAATGAAAAGAAAGAGCAAAGTAGACTGAGAACAAGTTATCAGAGGGATAGGAGGAAAAAAACAGAAGAGTGCAGTTTTACACACACACACACACACACACACACACACACACACACACACAAGACAGAGTAACAAGTGTCAACAGCTGCTGAGATCCACAAGAATTTTCTATCTCTAAATATAGTCATGTATTCTTCCTAAAGTTTGGTCTTAACAACAATAACTTTTCAGGGAAGTCCCAAGATAGTTTGTGGACTTACCCTATCCCAGAGTTGACTTTAAGAGATCAATTTACGACTACACTGGAGCATTGGGGTGACCTGTGGAGAATTTGTCTCACAATTTCTGCAGTCCCCTAAGAGTATCTGTCCTGGTAGAAAGCGTCATTTCTGGCTTCCCCAAGTTTGTCACTCACACCTCCATGGTCCCAGTGGTAGGGGTTCAATCAACTTGCCCTGCAGTGCCAAATAAGAGTTAACAGAGAGCTACCAGACGATGCTGTAGAGAAAGGTAAGGAAAGTGTCCTGTTAACATCATACACCGAGATCAATGCTATGCTGTGCAGGGGCAATGGGAGGCCCCCTCGCCCAGAGGTGAAACACTGGAGAAGGATTCCTGCTGTCTTCATGGTTATCCCAAGAGACTCATGTGTTCCATAAATTTGGATCAGCACCGTCTAACAGTCATACCTGCTTTCGATGTTGTTGCCTGCTCTCTCCCTGCTTTTGTTTCCCTAGCATCAACTCCTGCCCAGTTTACTTTCCTAGAGCGCTGTCTGCCTCTATGCTCATCCCTTTAGTACCTCCTGAGGCACAGAATGCAATGGCGCATTTAAAAATTTAGCCAGACATGATCGGGACACCACATCAATTTTAGAAGACAACAAAAGTCAACTGAGAATTGCTCTGGGTCCTAGTTCAGGATGTACCAAGACCTGTGGCCTCTAAAAGGACACTTTCCCTGAGGACTATACCAGCATTGCTAGCTCTGAACTCCTCCAAAGAAAAGTGGAGCTGAGAAAGTGTCCCTCTGCTTCCTTAACCCCTTCCAAGGCCCCATGTGTTCTCAAACGTGTACCATTTATACTCTGTGAGACCAGTCAGCTTCTCACCAACCAAGCCACACATGTCACTGTTCAAATAAGGACCTTGACACATCGCTGCTTCAATTATTTAAAGAAACAAAGAACAAAAACCTCTGGTTCTCATTTGTTACCACTCTGCTACAAATTGCTCAAATTACGGAGGTGGACATGTAGGGAATCTTCACATAATTCTGTCTCAGTGAGGTGAGTAAGACAGTGGCTCCCACAACACGAGAAATAGACAACAGGGTAATGAAGAACGTGAGCTCCTAGGGAATAGGAAGTAGAGACCTTGATCTCCTATAAATATTTCCAAAGTAATAAAAGAGAGAGCGAAAGAGAAATACAAAATGACAATGTATGTCAAAACATTGTCACTCAAAGTGTATGTTTTAAAAGGTTAAGAGGAAGAAAAGGGCAGGCCCTGTATATAGAAATTTTCAGTTGTGTTTTCAAATCACTCACGGGATTGAGGTGCTGAAAGGACTTTAGGCTGGGGATTTATGCATAATCGGATCATTCAAAAACATATAAATGGCTGCCAGAGCAAAGTACAATGTTCACTTTTGAAATCACAAAAAAAGCTTTGTTTTAAGTAGGCTGAATTGACTAAAGTTTAGTTTCAGTGAAGCATGTTTTTGCTTTGGGTGTCGTTATTTAGTTTGGCATCCTTGCCAAGGAAACCTTTTTCTTACTTTGACTGTTGTTTTTCTTCTGCTGCTACAACTGTGAAAGTTGAGGCAAGATCCTGATGCTACACATTTAAATGAGAACTGGTTCCTTGTTTACCTTTGATTCTGATGAAGGGAGTGGGGGAGCATGGGGTCTTGATGGCTTGCCAGGACTTGTAAAGCTGATAGATGTGTGCCTTGTCTCTTGAATAATCTGGAAAATCAAGTTTAGCTGGTTTGATCAAAGGGTTTGCAAGTCAGTTGAGAACACTTGCATGCAATAACTATAGGTACTGTATACATCGACCAGCCAAAGGCCAAAAAGCTAATAGCTTTGCCAGAGATAAAGGATTATGTATGTTACGCTTGTGAATACCAAAGGAAAGAATTCTCCATTTTTATATTGATGGCCAAGGTTTGTACTGGTTAGATATTCAGACAAACAAAATGCTCTAAGTTTTAGGGACTTAAGGCATGACAACAAAACTTTTAAAATCCTGCTGCTATCTGCCCATTTAAATCCGGTGTGGAGTGAGGGAATAAAGTACACACTTCCCACTGACAGTTGATCAGGAGAGAGGAGAGTAGTGTGACATAGTTGCTAGTGGAGGTCTCCTATTTTTGGGGTCCTTTTTCATCCAAAGCTTCTAGCCGCAACACCTGTAGAGACAAGACAACTTTGATGGAGACCATATAGAAAGGGCCTGGCACGCATTCTTTTTCGGACATCCTCCTTTTGGGCAAGTTGGTCACGTGGGAAAAAATTGATTTCTCTGCCAAGAAATGATTCCCTGGATCAGGAAACTATATATCATGACGTGAGAAATTAGAGACACTAAAGTCAACAAAGATTCATCAGATCATCTGCGTCTGGTCCTTCCCATGAATTACAAATCTGACTGGGGCTCATAGATTTGTTGCAACTCCTATGCTTTTATTTTGATTTAATGCACTTAAAATACAGCATCTCTCTTGGCAAAATTATGGACAACTAATGGACTCTACCTTCAGCTGGTTTTCCCATTTTTTAAGATAATATTAAATAATACCCTAAACAGTGAGCCCCATCAATGCCCTAAAGTGAGTAAAGAATATTGTAGATACCTGCAAGGGACAGTCACTTTAACTGGTTATGGTTTCCTAATGTAGACACTGTTTTAGTTACTACTACGCAACCCCACAAAACAACTGTTGAGGAAAGCTTTAAACACACACACATTTGGCACACTGACCTGGCATTAAACTAAATTACAGGTACAGTGGTGACATATGTAAACGAATCTGCCAGTACAAGTTACCGAATGTTATGTGCCGTGCACAATAATAGGCAATGCATTATTCAAGTTTTGTACTAATTAAAGAACTACTTTGTTGCTAAGAATCAGTGTATTAAAAACATACGTTCTTATTAACTGCGTTCCCAAGAGTTAGAAAGATGAGAGGTGGATCTCAGGTTTCAGGGACCTATTATTAGGTTCTCAAAGTATTTTCTTAATCGCATGCATTTTTTAAGAGAAAGCTCTGAGTCCACATCACATAAACAAGGTCTGATGGTGGGGTTTTAAATGGCTATCTTGGGGTTTTCTTCTTTCCGCGTTGTTTTTTCCTTCTCACTCCACCAAATTTCACTTCTTGGAATCAGGACCTGAACCAAAGTTAAACATCATAAAGAAATTTGCTCAGTAAAACAGGACTTTTATTGACTGAAAAGCATTTTTACAGTGGAATCTGCATTTTTTGTAAGTCCTTGTGGAAAATCCCATCTGATTGAGGGGTACTTAAAGACTTAAATACACACATTGCCCAGGAAGCTTTCATAAGTTGAAGGGACAGAGGGGAAAAAATTGGTATGTCTGACCCCCCAGCCTGTTGTCATCAAAAGAACAAAAAGACTGCTTTTATAGACCGCCCTGCAACTTCGTCTCATCATCCCGCCCAGCCCCTAGATCTTTGGGCCTCTTTTCTGCCCAAACAATGAAACACTGACAGACCAGAACAGCTCTCCCATTTCCACTCTCAGGACGCTTTTCCAGATTGTCTGCCTCCCCACCATTTTTGCTCATAGCCTTTCCATCTTCTCAGTCCTTCCCAGCTTTTGTACCCTCAGCCAAGGTTGGTCTCTTCAACACAATTTTTTATTTCTCAAGACTCATTGAACAACTTCATCAGAGATTCCAAATGAGCCCACGGTACCACAGGGCCCTTCCCTTTCTCTCAACCCCAAATAGCTGAGACACACACACACACACACACACACACACACACACACACACACCCCACTGTCCATTTCCCTAATAGCACATTATCCCCTTAATCCATAGCTCTGGACCTTCCCTTTCTCTTGTGTTCTGGTTCATGCACGCGAGTGATTTGCCTAAATGAGAGGGGATTCAATGTCGCTCTTTCTCATTTGCACCTTGATAGGCTTTCTTGAGTGGGTGAGAATGAGGTGAAATTACAGTTAATTTGCCTGAAATTGCATACTCCCATGATAGCATAGAACACATGAATATTCTCAATCATGTATGCACAGTGGAAACATTTTGAGAGCCATTGCTGAGGCATGCTGTGCTGGTCTATTTTTACTAAATTTGCTCTATATTTGAAATTCTGCGTTCTTTCTTAAGGCAGTTTTCCTGGTCTTCTGTTTGAAGGTTCTCCTTGGTTCCTTTGAGGCTGCATGATAGTGTTCAAATGGTCTCTAATCTCCTTCGTGCTAAAACCAAAGAAAACCAAACAATCCCACCAGTCAACGCCATCACTCTATTTTCAGTGAATCCCTTTCTTCTCTTGCTCACCTCAATTTCCTCTCTTCTTTTGAACCCTTCCAATCTCCATCCTATTCCACCATTTTTGAAACTACTTAGAGATTGCTAACAGTCTCAAATCAGTTCTCTATTTTTTCTCTGTGCTCTTTTCTGCTGTCTTCATGGTTATCCCAAGAGACTCATGTGTTCCATAAATATGGATCAGCACCGTCTAACAGTCATACCTGCTTTCGATGCTATTGCCTGCTCTCTCCCTGCTTTTGTTTCCCTAGCATCAACTCCTGCCCAGTGTTCTTTCCTAGAGCGCTGTCTGCCTCTAAGCTCATCCCTTTGGTATCTTTTTCCCTGAGTGCTCCTCCTCCCTCTGTTCCTGATCTTATTCCCACCTTCTTGAACTTTGTCAAGAATTTTTCATTCCCAAGTCACGTTTTTGTTTTTTTTATTTTACTCTATTTTTTTTTAAATTAAAGTTTATTGCGGTGACAATGGTTAGTAAAGCTACATAGGTTTCAACCAAGTCACATTTGTTTTTCACTCTCTCTTACCCTCATTTCCTCACTTGCAGATCTGCTATATGTATCCCTTTACCCCAAAACTGTCCTCTCTCCTCTTATGGGGAATCCAACATGGAAAAAGACATTTTAACTCCAGAGCTCTCAACACTTGAAACAGCAAATGACAAAGCCAAGACACAACTTCTTTTTCTCTTTAGAAAAGTCCTTTCTGAACGGCTTCCCTGATACAGTTGGCAGCAAAACAAATTCTCTATTTTTTTTCTTTAAATTGTAACTTTAAGTAAATTCTAAGGCTTCACAATTTTTTTTTTCCATAGACTCACCAACTGTGTCTTCCAGAGCATCATTTTATAGATCTGCCCTTTTCCTGAGCTGACTTAGTTATTTGGCATTGGGTGAAGGACCAACACATACTTGGGTTTATTCTTATAACAGGATTTATTCAATCGTGAATTGACTTACATTTGAAAGCTAATTGTTGATTTTCACAGAAGCAGCATCCTTCTCACAATAATTATAACCTATAGCTCCCCAAGTAGTTTATTCCCTAATTAGGTATTTAATTATCTTATTAAAATACTGACACCTGCAATTTTTCAGAAAATATTTTCTTTATTTTATATTAATAATACTTTCTATTATCGGGGTTTAAGTTCCTCCAATAAAAACCTTGAGCCTACCACCAAATGACATACTTTATTTTTGGTCAGACATACCTAGTTCATCAAGATGTAAGTCCACAGCTAGGAGTAAATTTAAAAAATAACATATGAATCTCTTAAAGACTTCTGAAACTCAACATGTACTAAACTGGTCATCTTTTCCCCCTACATTTTATCTAATTCTATGGCCGTTTCTATGCAAATTCTCCCCAAATCTTTCCCTTAAGCCCTATGTTCTTCCTGAGCCATAGATGGGCATTCCAGCTGCCTGATGCCCACCTCCACCTAAAACTACCCTTGCAAACAGGATCCAAAAATGAAGCCTATTTCCGAATCTGTTGCGTATATGGATTGCAGCCTACAAGAACTGCAAGCACGGTTTGATCAAATGCTATGGAGCTACCAAGGATGGAGGTACATATGCCATCTGGGATGGTAGAGGAAGGCTTCACCTGGAGATGTTTACTGGAGATGATTTTTGAAGGGTGAGCAGATAATCCCCAGGAGACAATTTCAGGCACCAAAAAAGAATATGATTAAGGCAGAATCACAAGTCCCAATAGACCCCCGCTCACTTCCTTTCCCATTGTCAATACTCAAGTTCTGGTCTCCATTGAGGCTTCACTGAACTTCAGACTGGTCTTCTCAGCTCCAGTATCTTCTGTCTCCCATACATCCCCCACATAGATTCGTCTCTAACCATTCTTTACCAAGATTCTGTGGTCCAACCAAACTTAAATACTCTCCATCATATTGCTTCTGTACTTGGAAAGCCCTTTATTCCCTATCTGCCTATAGAAGTTCTACTCACCATTCACCTCTATGAAGCCTTCCTGAATCCTCCAGGCAAAATTAATGGTACATTGTTTTATGCTATCATATCATACAGCATTTGTCATAGCCATACCTATGTTAGACTTAGTTGTGTACTTGCCCATTTCCCCCAGCAGACTATAAACTCCTTGAGAATAGGGACTATATCTTACTTTCTGTGCCTCTGTGGTGGTGCTCAACACAGTGCTTCCTTGTGACAGATTCTTCATTATTACCTACTGAATTGAATTGAAAAATGGTTACTGAGTGTAAAAAGTGCACATAATTTTATCTACATAATTATAGCTAAGCTGATACAGGTGGGTACTATGCAATTCTTTTTACTTCCAAGTCTCAACTTGCTGTTGAATCTTTTATAGATTTCCTGACACATTATTTTTTATATTACTAAGATTTAGTAGTATAAAAATATGATCTAACAATTTGACTTACTGTAAAAGTAGTTCCTTCTTTTTGTAATCTGTATACAGTACAGGTTATTGTTGTACATTAGTCTTCCATCTTAGCAAGTAAATCAATTTCAGTTTTAGGGTTAGGTTTTTTCTTTTGCTTCTTGATGTCAGGCCTCTAAATTCAACAGAAACAATTTTAGTCCTACGTAAGTTGTTAAAAATTACACTGTAGATGAATCTTATGCTGCAGTTATTTTATGGCCCACACTAAAATAAATTTTCAATAGTCTCTGCATACAAACTGAATGATTTGGTACAGGTGGTCATATCTTGCACTAAATCTTCCACAACTTAAACCTTTTCTGCAATGAATAAAGCCATAACAAATATATATATATATATATATATATATATATATATATATATATATATATATATATTTCTATGAGGCTGCAACTGATTGGAATTAAATAAAATATTAGGGAAGTTTGATTTGGCCCATTTCCATGGTGGAGCTGGTGGTGACCTAGACTTCTCAGCTCTCCATTAGAGGGCATCTTTATGGGTTAGGGCCACTTGAGTCAATGAAACACTTTCAGTCACTGATTCTCTGACTTTAGGCTGACAGGTAAATCCTATGTTCTCCTTAGGCCACTTAGATCACAATTTCACTTAGATAACTGTATGATTATGTGAAGACCTGAAGTTGATATTTATCTTCATGTTTTATTTTATAGTAAATGCCTTTTGTATTTCACAACAAATCATATGCAACTAATTTCAAACAGGAATCTAAACTATTAACACATTTTTTGCGGGAAACGAGTAAACTCGCCATATCGCTTTTTATACCAAAGCGCGGGAGACGAGAATAACACATATTTTGCACCTCTTTTTAAACTAAAACACTGAAAGTTTCATAGAAAAATATCAAATAGATCGAAAGATATGAATATTTTACAGAAAGTCTAATTTTGGCGAGAAAATGTCAAAAAAGCCCCGCGTTACGACGCGATTTGGCGGGAAAATGCCCGCTTACAAATTAATAAGCAAGTCTTCCTTAACTATATATTGATTAAAATATGGCCTTTAATTTACAAGTCCTTTCTCTGTTTCAAAGATTTAAAAGTGTCCTTTTAACTACTGAATTATGCCAAAAACTAATGATCAAAATGTCTGGCAAATTAACCTGAGAAAATAATAGATTCAAGTGAAGAATTAATTATGTTACAGGCTTTTAGACTACAATTCGTATGTTTCAGTCACAAATTTTATTGATTTTAATCAAATATATAGGTCTCTCGTAATCCAATCTTATATATCTGACAAAATTCTTAGTCCATTCCACTTGAAATGTCAAATTTTTTCATGTACCAATCAAAGTAAATTTGTCATTAAAAACAAGTCTCTTCAGTTGTAAATAGAAGGCATCTTCCAGGTTTCAACAATGTATTCAATTTGAAAAGTTTATCTTTTTGGTAAAATTAAATGCTACCAGTGTCTTACAAAGCATTGCTTCTAATACACGTGTCTCCTGGAGCTACTTTTACCAGAAATTCTGAAATAGTGTCCACTGTGATTGTTTCCTAAGTCCTTGTTGAGAATGCATAGGAGAGAAATTCTATAGCTCAAAATGAAAGCAACTTTTGGCCTTTGAAAGACATGCTTCATTTATCTGAGAAATATGTTATTTCCTGTTCTGCGCATAGTAAGATTAATTGAAAGTATAAGACTAGGCCCTTGGCCTCAAAAAAGTCATTATAATCACATAAAATGAAGGGCAACAGACCACAATAACTATAGGAGTTCAGGATGAGGAATGGAGAAGTTGAGCAGAAAGAAGGTTATTTTACCTTCTTGGTGAATGTCAAGGAGGCATAAAAAAAGAAATGCATCGCTGATCTTGATGTGTTCAAGAATCGAAGAAAAGTTCCGTTGAACAGCAGTAGGGAATTTCTGTTGAGGAGCAGTAGTGATGGGGCAGATTTGAGTGTGGGAAGTAGGACAAGGGATGAGAATAGCAGACTGCACAGCGGTGGAAAAACCACTACTAGCTTTGCAAGTGGTAGAAGTTGGTTTGAGTGTGTCCTCTGCACTTCCCACTGAGCTCAGTGCCTGGGTCTGGGCTAAGATTTCAAGCAAAGGATTTGAACTCTGTGAACATCCATTTATGAGATTCAGCACTTATAAGCCATAAAGCACTTTAAAAATGCAAGATGATAAAATTAATAACAATGTTATTAATGATCGTATTAAAACATTCTCCTGTTTAAAATCCTTCAGGGACTTCCCTTTGCACTTAGAATAATATCTAAATTTATCATGATCTGGGACCTGCCCACTCTTTAGCATCAGTTATCTCTGTTGCTCACTTTTCTTCAGCCATAGTAGCCTCCTTCCCTATGACCCAAATGTTCCAAGCTCAACTGGGTCATCTGAACTTTCTGTTTCCTCTGCTAATCTCTCTCTCTCTTCCTGTCTCTGTCTGTCTTTCCCTCTCGCTCCCCTCATCCCATTCCTACCCCCACATCAATTCAAAAATCTTCAGATCTCGACCCTAACATCTCATAAAGGCCGTCTTTATCCACTTTATCTAAAGTGAGATGCCCGTGATTCTCTGAATCCTACATCCTCTTTGGTTTCTTCTCAGCACTTACTACAATCTGAAATGACTTTGCTTAGTTATTTGTTCCTCTGTTGTCTATCTACTCCTGCATCCATTTTTTAAAACTCTACTGCATCATGCTCATCCCCATTGAATAACAAATCAAAACCTTGACTCTATATCTCTCTTCAGTTGTTTTTACTGCAAAACTCATTGAAAGGTTTTCTGTGCCAGCTAGCTCTATTTTCTGCTCTCCCAGTCTCTCTTGAACTTACTCCAATGAGGCCTTCATCCCCACCCACCACTCCATGAAACTGCTCTTGTCAATGTCACTAATGACCCCGCATTGCCAAATCCAAAGGACAATTCTCAGTTCTCATCTTTGTTTGATCAATAGCATCTGACAATGTCGTTCATTGCCTCCTCCATAATATGTTTTCTTTCCTTGGCCTCTGGGACTCCATTTTCTCTTAGTTCTCTACAACCTCACAGCCTACTCTGTCTCCTTTGTTAGGTCCTCATCTTCATGGAGGTCAAGAAGTCAGACTTAACCTTCAGACTGCTCCTCTATCTACACTCACTCCCTAGGTCACCTTATTGAGCCCTATGGCTTTCACACCATCTGTGTGCTTTGCTTCTAGTTGTCAGCGCCCCTTTCCATAAGAAGTATTTATTTGTGGGTGACAGAAGGGCCCTGTCACCCGTGACATAGTTGTTTCTGCACCTAATATTATTTGGCAAAGCCACCTGATTAGTTAGGCAGTCAATAGTGTGGCGCCCCATCCTTATAGAAACATAGATTTTTAAAAATGTAATGAAGACCTCAGTGAGCACTTGGGCTATTGTTTTACATTTAAAAAAAACTTGATACGGAGAAATCAAATGACTTGTCATAAGCCATACAGTCATACAGAGCTAGGACTAGAATCCAAGTTTCTGACTTCAGAATCCTAAAGCAATGTTCTTTCTGATATCTGGTAGCCTGAATTCTTGCATGAAAGAATTGCTTAAACATCAAATATCACAGAACTTCAAAGTAGAGACTTTAATCATCATTGTTTCGATTCTATCCCTTTGTCAATGGGGAAACTGTTGTGTAGGGCCCCGCTGCCATTTAAGGCAGAGGCAATATATTCTACTTCCAGTTATGGATTTGGACCTTCAGGCAAAAAGACTGATTAGATGACAGGTTTCTTGAAATGCAGTCCGTGCTTTTAAACCACTATTGATTTAAATTCTACCTTCTCTTTTATTTGTCTTTCTTCATTATGCCAGGGTATTACTCTCTTCTCATTCATTATTAGTAAGGGTTATTTCACCTGCTATTCTTTCAAAGCCTCACCATTCTGAAATGTCACATGTAATAGTATTTATTTTGGCTTGAGAGAAGTTTTCCCCTTCACAATGACCTGTTCCACTCTACAACATTTTGTTTAGTTGGCTGGGTTGTCAACTTAGGATGTCTGGTGATAAAATGCTGACATATTGCCTGTTTATATTCTGTCATGCCATTTTCTAATTGGATGGTTTGAAAATAACAGCTTATTATGCCCTGGATCATTTCCATTGTCTGTTTCAATGTTCTTTCGGACCAATCCACTAGTTGTTGACTGATATTAAAACACTCTAACTGTTGTATCCTGTGTTTTTTTTTTCTTTTTAATTTGTCATCGTTCCACTTGATCAGGAAATGTCAATTTTGAATTTACCACCACCCTCGTTAACTTATTTGAAAGTTCTGTGATGAGGTACCAGTGTCTCATGAGTTATATTGGATTATTATAGTTCTGTAGTTGACCATGCTTTCGCTCACTCCACAATATTGGACATGATGTGTGTTATTCTTTTACTGCTCTAAAGCTGGTCAAAATACCAGGATTCTTGCCTAGAATGTCCCTCCTTTTCCTTTTATTGGTTCCTGTTTTCTCAGTTCCCAAATTGGAGATAATTTCAAATTTCAGTTTCAAATTTTCTTTCTCCAAGGCCAGTGCAAATCCCAGTTTAAAATACCTGTTTTGATATCAATCATGTTTTCCTTCCTTCTTATCCAATATGTAAGTTCTTTGCCTTCTATCATATTCCTGCTATAGGAACTTACTTCTTTGTTAATCCCTGCCTGTCCAGCATGTTTTGTTTTCCCTATTGAATTGTTCTGTCTCTTCTTCCTTCCAAAAGGCATCTAGAAAACCCATCTGCCTTCCCGCTGCTGACAATTCATTTCTTCTGATTGTCAAACTTCTCACCTGCTGCCTTGGACCCCTCCTGCCACCATCTTTTCTCACCCTGGTCTCTCTCCAATGCACCATGTCTCTGGAACAGCCTATTCAAAGATTAATAATGACCTCCTTATCAATAAATCCAGTGGCTTTGGCATTATTTAGATGGCTTCGTAGTCTCTACAGATTAGATCCTGTATCACAGGCTGGAAAGTCCCTTCTCTGTAGTGTACTTTTGCTACATTCCTTGGTTTCTCTTTCTGCCCTGCCAATACAGTGCCTGCCTGCTTTTCAGGCTCCTCTGTCCTCTCTGTCCTCTAATTATGAGATTCTCCCAGATGTATCGTCTGCTTTCTGAGCCTCTCTAACTATACCTCAGCAATTCCATTTTACATCCTAACTGAAAACAATGTATCTAAAACCAAACCCCACTCCATCCTCTGAAAACTGGCTGCCCATTCACACTTCTCTGTTAATAGGATCTCCGTTTGGTAAATCAGAGGATCTCAAAATTTCAGAATGACCTGTAGAGTTCCTCTTCTTACCTTTACCCCTTTACCAGTATTCAATCGGTAATGAAGTCCTATTTTTCTTCTGCATAAAAATCTGTTAAATCTAAGCCCCTGTTGTTGTTGTTGTTATCTCTATTATCACACTATAATTTGGACATTTAATTACTCATGATAGATTTAATACAATAGCTTTCTAAGCACTGTCCTTGCCTGTAACTCCATCCCCCTTCCCAATCTATCTTTTATGTTATTATCCTATGATGCTTTCTTATTGCAGTTTTTTTTATTATGTCACTGTCCACATCAAAAACCATCCCTGGTTACTTATGGACACGCATAGCTCACATTCCTTAGTTTGTCATTTACTAAACAGCACTTTAAGCATTTTACTTGTTGGTGGGTCTTGTAATGTTGTCTTTATTGCTATTCCACCCTAATCAATCAAATAATGTACATTAATGTATTTTGTCTCATCAACTACATTGTAAGGAAAATAACTTTTTTTATATGTTTTTGGACCCACCTCTCAACTTCTACCCACTCCAACTCAATAATTTCCTCACAGCACATGATTATTGCATAGGTCAAGCTATGACTTTGTTTAATGCCTACTGTACGTATAGCAGTGTATGTTTTTTTCCTTTAAAGTTTTATTATTATCTTTGTGGTTTAGTCACCGGCATTTATGTATGTCAACGGGCATTTATGGTAAGTAATCTAGCTTTTGATGATGTTTGTATTTCTTTCTTTTTTTTTTTTTTTGGAGCTTTATTGAGGTATACCAGACAATTAATAGGGTTCCAGAAATTGTATATATTTAAGGTGTGCAATGTGATGTTTTGATATATGAATAATTGTGAAATGATTACCACAATCAAGCTAATTAACATTTCCATCACCTCACGTAGTTACGTTTGTGTGTGTGTGTTTGGTAAGAACACTTATGATCAACTCTCTTGGTAAATCTCAAGTATACAATGCAGTATTATTAACTATATCCACTATGCTATACAGTAGATCTCCAGAACTTATTCAGTCCACATAACCAGATCTTCATACTCTTTGACCAGTATTTCCCCATTTCCCCCAGCAGTGTATGTTCTTCATAATTGATGAGACTCCTTCATTTGTGTTCTAGTGACTCAAGAGAGTGTAAATTAAGAACTGCAAGTACTTCCTAAAAAGAACACAGGTGGAAAATATCCAAATTATATGCAATTCCACACCAACCATTACCAAATCTGATTAAATATCCTATACATTTTATAATTGAAAAAGTATTACTACTACTGTATCTTTCACCTTCAATCTCCTCTTTTATTTCCTAATGTGAAAGTAACCAATGAGATTAACTCTATTATAAGCATTACAAACTTAGTGGAGCTAAAAGTAATTATAGTCAACATTCATAGTATCAAACAGAAGAATTAAAATGAATATACAATATTTTATCTCTCTTAATTTTCCGCTTGTTGGTTTTAATAAAATTTGGTATTTCAGTGGGAAGATCTCCTGAAAAGCAAGTCTGAATGATGATAAAGCAGGGTTATGAAGGTTCATGGAAAAGCAGCTCTGTCTGGGGCCTAGAGAGTCTCCACACTGAACTGAATATCCCTGGTAAATACCGCAAAAAAAGAGTGTTTCTTTTCTTTCCAGCCTTATTCGTACAACAGACAAATGCAGTCATATTTATTTAAAGTGTACATGATGATTTGATGTACATATACATGGTGAAATTATTACCACAATCACGTTAATTAATACATCTATCACCTCACATAGTTACCTTTTATTTTTTTGTAGTGAGAATGCTGAAGTTCTACTTTCTTAGAAGATTTCAAGTGTACAGTACAGTATTACTAACTATAGTCGCCATGCTGTACATTACATCCTCAGAAGTTATTCATCTGACAGCTAAAAAATTATACCTTTTACCAACATCTCCCCATTCCCCCACCCCTCAGCTATGGGCAACCACCATTGTACTCTGTTTCTATGACTTCAGCTTTTTTTTTCCAGATTCCTCATATAAGTTTACTATACAGTATTTGTCTATGTCTGGCTTAGTTCGTTTAGCATAATGCCCTCCAGGTTCATCTATGATGTCATGGATTTTCAAATGGCAGGATTTCCTCTTTTCTTATGGCTAAAAAATATTCCATTGTATATCACTTTTTTTTTTTTATCCATTCATCCATCAATGGACACTTAGGTTCTTTCCATGTCTTGGCTATTGTGAATAATGGTGCAATGAACGTAGGGGTGCAGATAGCTCTTGCAGATAGTGATTTTGTTTCCTTCAGATATATGTCCAGAAGTGGGATTACTGGATCATATGGTAATTCTATTTTAAAATTTTTGAGGAACCTCTGTACTGTGTTTCATGGTGGCTGTACCAATTTATAGTCTCACCAACACAACTCCCGTTTCTCCATATCCTCCCAACAGTTGTCTCCTGTCTTTTTTTTTTTTTTTTTAAGATTTTATTGGGGAGGCCAAACAGGACTTTATTGGGGAACAGTGTGTACTTCCAGGACTTTTTTCCAAGTCAAGTTGTTGTCCTTTCAGTCTTAGTTATGGAGGGCGCAGCTCAGCTCCGGGTCCAGTTGCCGTTGCTAGTTGCAAATTATTTAGGTTTTTTGCTATTTGCGTAGCCCACCATCCCCTGAGGGAGTCGAACTGGCAACCTTGTGGTTGAGAGCCCACTGGCCCATGTGGGAATTGAACCGGCAGCCTTCGGAGTTAGGAGCACAGAGCTCCAACTGTCTGAGCCACCAGGCCAACCCTCTCTTATCTTTTTGATAGTAGCCATCTTAACAGGTGTGAAATCATATCTCATTGTGGTTTTAATTTGCATTTACCTTGTGATGGTTAATGTTAAGCATGTTGGCCATTTTGTATTTTTTCTTTGGAAAAGTATCTATTCAGCTCCCTTGCCCATTTTTTAAATCAAATTATTTAGGTTTTTTGCTATTTAGTTATATGAGTTCCTTATCTATTTTGGATAGTAACCCCTTATCTGATATATGGTTTGCAAATATTTTCTCCCATTCCCTAGGGTTCCCCTTCATTCTGTTCACTGTTTCTTTTGTACAGAATCTTTTTATTTTGATGTAGACCCACTTGTTTATTTTTGCTTTTTTTACCTTTGCTTTTGGTGTCAAATATCTGTGTTCTTTTGTAGCTCGCTTAGCTTCCTTCAAACAATTATTTTGAATTCATTGTCTGGCAATTATGAGGTTCAAATTCTTTGAAGTCAGGTATTGAAAAGTTATTGGGTTCCTTTAGTGATGTCTTGTTTTCTTGATTTTTTTGTGTGTTTTTTGTAGCTTTCTGTAGATGTCTGGACATTTGTTGGAGCAGTTACATCTTCCCAATATTATGGATTGATTTTAGTGGTTAAAGACCTTCCCCTGTGAGTGGGTGAGGGAGTGTTGACTGGGTGGGTTGTGGCAGTTCCTGATGTGGGGAAGCACCATTGGCATCATCTCCAAAACTCTCCACCCACCTGGCCTCCCTGCCTCTAGGTTTCCTCCTTCAAATCAAACCTCCACAGAGCCCCAAAAGAGACTATCTAAATATATGTCTGAAAATCTCATTTTCTGGTTGCAAGCCTCCTATGGTTTCCCCACATCTTTCTCCTATGGTTTCCCCACATCTTCCTAAGTTTTCTTAGAATAAAATGTAAACCCTTGAGGTTGGCACACAAAGCACTTTGCCATCTGAATCTTGCTTGTGTGTCCAGCCCCATCCCTCCACACGTAAATCCTTCCTCCTCATGCTTTGGCTTTTAATGTTTAGGAGAGTACCATGTCTTTTTATGCCATAGCTTTTTATGATGCCATGGTTGGAGTCAAAATGCAACACTATGTGCAAACTGCAAGGCTCAGTCAAATGTCAGAGTACGTAAGAGTTTTCGTACATTGATGAATGAACATCCAATACGTGGTGCTGCTTGCTAAAGCTGCAGTTATCTGAGTCTAATATTCCCCATGAACCTTATTCCCCTCTATAAATTTTTTCCTTAGAAAAGAAAGACAACTGGTTCATAACAAAGAGGTTAGCATGAAATCAACAAGGCTCTCTATGGATTTTCCCATCTCTACAGGACAGAGAACAAATTCCTACTGTTTGTCAGGTTTCTGTGAATTTATAAAAACAAGTTTCCCAGACATTAAGACACAAAACTCAGATGTAGTAGTAGAAAAAAAAATCATAGTACACAAGGCATCCAATTCTCCTGGAAAACACTGTGCTTATTAAAGGCATAAACACCAGGTACAGAAAGTTCAGTAATCCTTTTGCTAAGGGCAATCATAGTTTTTACATTACCAAATCAAATGGGTGTTCTCTATTTCAGGGCTGAAAGGAAAGTGCCAGTTTGGAGAGGAAGCAAAGTGTAACCAAGTCGAACACTTGCATGTGAATGGAGTGTGAGTCCTTTTTCGTTCTTGGTAGCCTTCATCCAAATGTAATTACAACAGAGCCAGCTTTTGCTTTTACTTCTCCCAGATCTCATTATCTTTACCGTTGGTTGGTTGATATTCTGGCATAATCCCAGAAACCCATCAGCTCACTTAATCCTTGGTTACTTTGGCTATTCCTGTGTGTCCTAAAGGAAAGTCAGGATTCTGCACCCAACCTAGCACCATGGTGAGCCTTTACCACAGAAATCCCACACCCGTTAACAGCCACTGCCCATTCTTCCTCCATCCCCAACCGTAAGCTTTAAAAACAAAAACAATGGCATGTAGAAACTAAGAAAAGTAATGTGGGGGAACAAATAATAGAAAGTAAAGGTAGAAACAGCAACTGCCAGGGAGGGGTAGGAAAACACAAGCAAAGCAAAGCCATATGTGGATGGAGAGAAATAAGTTGTTCATTCCCAATCAATATTTCAGCCAGCATCCTTGCGATGCTAGCACTAGTGTGGGCTCACTTCCCTAACTGATAGTCCTATTCTTGTAAAGAGGGGAAACACAGAGATAATACTTAAAGAATAAAACGTCATGACCTCTTTAAACACAACTGGCCAGAATATGATAGAAATGAAGCTAAATTACCGGACTGTCGACCACAACTCTGTTGATGAAAGCTACACAACATTGCATAACTCAGGAAGTTGCTGAGATTGGCAAAATTTACGGGTGGAGAATTTTTTTCTACAGCTCAAAAAGAGTCTCCATTCCTGATTTTTTGGGGATGTTAAAATGAATTATACAACCCTTTCCATCATATTGTCAGGAATATGCACAATTCAAATAGCTGAGAAGACTTCTTATTGTTACACCATCTTCTCCCACATCTGATTCAATAATTTAAGAAAGGTCACTCTGGGACAAAGGGTCATAGAATACTGTTCCGGCACCTTGACCTTCCACCCTCACATGTTTAGGGAACACGTTGAAGTTCATGTTAGCCCGCCCAAGTTGAAAGCTATGACTCAAACTCTGCCAGCTGCAATCAAACTCGCCTTCATTTAAACTTTTGCACCTTTCAAGACCACAAAAGTCTATCTCTTTGGAGATAAGACAACATAAAACACCCAGAAAAAAGTTTCCCATGAACCCAACTTTCTCAAGTTTTGAGATAATTGCCACTGGTTCAAAAGGAAGAGAAGTTTATGAGTAGCTGGACAAATCTGCACAATACTGTAGAAATGCATGCAGGAGACCAATGGTTACAAGGGGCTCCCTTAAAAACTGTGTTGCTAGGTGGTTGACAAATAAAAACAAACAAGGTTAACTGCAGAGAATCCGAGTCTGAACACGACTTCTTGGACAGGGAAATCAAGAAAATGCCAGTTAGTGAGGTAAGAAGAATGAGATTAAACATGCAAAGCTTACTTGCATTTTTTTTTTTTTTTTAAAGAAGTAATTACACAAAGACAGGTGCAGTGAGAAGTCACTGGTGTATATAATGGGAGACTAGGAAGATGAGAGGAAGTTTGTTTTCAAGGTGGAGTTAAAAAGGAAGGGTTGAATTAGTGACACAACTGACCATGTATTTGTTCCTCTGCAGTTCGTTCTGTGGAGTAGCCTTAGGCCCTTGGTACACAAACCAGTTCTTTGTAGAAAAACTGTACATTAGAGACTGAACCAGATTTCTCACAGCTTCTTACCAGGTGCGAGGACAATAGCTCTGTGAATAAACAAAAGGTTGCTTGGGTTACTCCATGCAAACTGGAAGATTCACACCAGTGTGCAGTGAGGCTGCTTAGACAGCTCCCCATTGGCTGCAGGAAGAAGCCAATTCCCAAGGCAGTCTGCTATTCAAGACTTTCCCCAGTCACACCCTAACAAGTGTCCAAAGTTAACTACTGCTACTCCCTGATGCAGACAAATTGCCAAACTAGTGGGTTCTCTATCTGTCCAAACTAGTGGGTTCACTATTACCTGCCCCAATCTCAAGACACATGCTGCACTTGCCCATTGGAATGCCTTTCTTGCTCCTCTCCATCTTTCCAAATCTAATTTATCCTTAAGAAATTTTTCAAGTCCCACATCCTTCATGAGAATTCCAGACTCACTACAGCCTAAGGAATCTCTCTTTCCTCTCATAACCTCTAGTAGACATTGTCTGTGGTTTCAGAGGTAGCATACCTGTACAGTTAATGTTATTGTGATGTTTTATCTGTCCAACCTGACTATAAACTCCATAAAGACAGGGACTAAGAATCATCATTCATGTTCTTACTCCATGATATAGAGAGACCCTAACACATAATTGGTGTTTAATAAACATTTGTAGATAGAAAAAGACAAGACCCTGTATTAGGGAACTGACAGCTACTGTAACCAATGCAGTGCAGTTGTCTTAGTTTCAGCAGGAGCCAGTCTTTCACACAGGCTTTAAGCCAGCTAGGCTGATGATACAGCTCTGCCATCTCCAACAAATGGCGCTCAGTGTTATTTGAATGGCTTCCATCCCAGCCAGTAGAAAGAGAGGAAGAAGTGGAGATCCAGTGCCAGAGACACTCCCTCAGGATGTGAATGAGAAGTTGCACACATAAATTTTGAGCACATTTCTTTGCCTAAAACCTAGCTGCAGAGGGAGCTGGGAACCAGTCTTGAGCTAGGCAGCCACATCCCAGAGGCAACACTGTCACCAGAGAAGAGGGGAGAAGAGGTTGCTGTGGACAAGCAGTACCCTCCGCACGGATACTCTGGGCGCATCAGCACAGCTAGTGAACTTCTCAGTCTAACGACAAAAAGCGTCCTATATGTTGGAATCAGGCTTTCTATGAAATGTCAACCTCTCATCCTCCCCAAGGATGAATCTCAACTGTCCCTGCCCCGATCTCACCGTGGAGTGGCCAAGAACCACATGTTGGGACGATGCACCAGGCAGAAGGAGCTGTCCCTCTCTACACCCTCTTAGTAGAGGAGGGAACTCCTGTCCCCCAACCTTTCCATTGTGAGCCCAAGTGAAAAATGACTCCTGCCCACCAGCTCACATCCCATCTGCCAGCTAATCAAGGGTCTGGGACAAGTGAGGCCTCCCCACGCTGCTGACGCCAAAGACATTGAAAAGCCTGTGCCTTTCACTTCTCTGTATACACTTATGTCACTAGAGCCACACTTGCCTCCTAAGCTTTGTAATCAGTATGACCAGCGCAGAGGTTCCTGCCCACTTACAGGTATTTAGAAGCTATCCATGTAATACTTAATTTTAATTTAATTTGAAAACATTGATTGATCATGTATAATGAGCAAAGCACTATGTATGCAACTACAGAGATTTTCAAAAGCCACAACTCCTGCCCTGTAGTTGTTTAGAATCCCCAGAAGGTCACAGATATGAGCAACTAACTCTATTACAAAATATAATTGCCAACTCGAACCAGAGCAACAGACAAGTGCTGTGAGACTGGGGCCAAAAGAGTAATCAGTTCTAACTAGAGGGCCAGGGAAGACTTCAGAACATGTTTAGATAAAAACATGGGGGAGGTTGTGCTGACAGGGCCTCGGGGGATGGGATGCGTAGAATGTTGAGTGACAGAGACAGAAAGTAACATTCCAGGTGGAGAAGCACGAGTGACAGAGGAAGAATGAATGGAGAAGCCTGAGTGAAGCCACTGAGGAGCGAGAGTGACATGGGCATGGCTGGGAGGTAGGGCACAGAGCAGGAGATTTGGGTGTGAAGAAGGTGTGGCAGGAATGGCTGACCAGGGATTTCTGGGGAGTGCAGCAACGTGACCGTTTCCAGGTAGAAGGAAGAAACTCTGCTGATGGTGGGATGGTGAGGTGGAGAGGCTGAAAGACCAGTAGACACTCAGACTTACTACCATATTGAGCGCTAACGGCCCAAGCACCATGCTAAGTACTTTATTTGCACGCTCCTATTTAAGAGGAAAGCCTTCCTATTATTTCCATGTTACAAGTGGGTAACGACAGAAGTCATATATCAAGCGCAAAAACAGTATTTGACCTCAATCTGTTCTAACTGCCGCCCTGAGTGCTTTGCCCCGGTGACCACTACACTGTGAACCTGTCAGTGTGGAGGTGGTTCCGGAGAGAGACACGGGAAGGCGGCATGAGGGCAAGCACCATGGAGGTGGGGCACTGAGTGCATGTGCCAGAGAGGGTTCAGAAAAGACTCAGGACTGTGACTTGAAGTCTGAGACTGGAAGTGCGAGAAGGATAATAAACTCTGCTTACCATGCAGTTCTAAGTGGGTTGCAAGGAAAACTACTGGGACCGGAAACCATCAGGGGTGGGGGGGTGGTTAAGAGGAAACAGATACAGAATGGCAAGTCTTGGCATTCATATGTGTTGATATTCTGCACAAGAAAATCAAGCAGCATGTGAACAAACACGGCAAGAAACGAGTGGCTGCCTGGGGGAGCTCTGATCAACTGATTTGGAAGAAAAATACAACTTGATTGACTGGCCTACATTATACTGATAACAGTAAATCCTTTTGGCCAGCAGAACTTGGTTCAACTTTAAAGGTATGCTATGTATTATCACTTTGCATACCAAAATATTCATATATCTTGGGAAAGCATAAAAAATTATGCTTTTCCTTTCAAACAGTGGAATGTAAAATACCCACCAAATCCTCCTGCATGGCGCCGGGGTGAATGTATTCCTTGTTATTTCATTTAAGCTGCTAAATATCTATTAGAGTAAAATTATGGGCTCTTTGCATGTGGAGTTTCCACTTGTAGCTTCCTGAGCACCGAAGCAATAAATGTAATTTGGAGCCCTCTGTTTTGTAAGGCACATCTGCTTCATGCCACTGATTGCCTAGCAAGTAGCCAACAGTCCCTTAGGGAAACTGTTTTCTCTGTGTATTAAACTGGAAGGATTCATAGAAGCAAAAAGGTAGCCCAGATCTTGGCTAGACAAGACAAACGAAAGCCATTTGCTAATGTTAGACTTTCTTTAGGAAACCTCAAGACACTGACAATTAAAACTATCTAAGCATGTCACTCGTGACCTTCACCCTGACCCAGGGACTGCGCTCTCCAGAAATGACCCACCTACTTTACAGTCAGGAGGACTCCTTTTTCTGTAAGTTCCTTCCATTTACCTCTAGTGTGTGTTCAGGTTTATCAGGTGAGCCACCTGTGTCCTTTGCTAAGCAATGAATGGAAGTGGAGGGCAGAGGTATAACTCAAATGCTTAAAACAAAAAAAAAAAAAACACACACACACGCACACACAACTTTTCCCTTTATTTTAGCTGTACTAAGTGTCTTACTGAATATAAAGAATACAAGTAAGACATTAAGATCAGCAGCTTTATCCAAGCACAGAGCTGTCAGTTTATGTGGAGGATAGTTGCCAAATCAGAACACATAAACTTTTACTATAGAAACTAGAATGTGAATTAAGCTCATATCACTCAAAAAGAGCTGAATGCATCTGAAACCAAAGTACACTGTCAGCCACCTCCACTCGCTCCGGGCTCCGATGCCTCGATTAGCTATGCAAGAAGCTACCTGCTATTTTAGAATTATATGAAGTCACCTCAGGGTATCTACAAGCTTCTCACGCACAAGATACTGACTTTTTTTCCTCCTTCTTCTTGGCTTAGAGCTCAGTTGTTGCTACATCGAGGTAAGTACTATATCATGGATTGTTATTGCATAAGCTGTCATTAAGGCAGCTTGCCTTCTCACAGAAGAATCAGTCTGCAAACAATAATGGTTTGTTGCTAAACCCCCCTAAGACTAAAAGACACCTAGCATTTTTTTTTTTTTTCCAGGTAATAAGTATTCCCCTAAAAGATCTGGAACTGAAAGCTTAATTTCTAAAGAGAATTTTTTTTTTTTTTAATAATAGAGAACCTTCCCTCCACCTCATTTTTTTTTTATAATAAATTACCTTCTCTCCTGAAATAGTAACTAAATTTATAGGAACAACAGAATAGCTCACATGATAGGTATCTAACCAACGAAGCTGCCAGTGGGCATAGTATTACAGGTACTGTGCAGTGCAACATGTTTCTACCTGAGGTACATAGATTCTGTTTTGATACTGACTGCTTAAAAAAACATTTTTAGATGAAAATGTGATCATGAAAGTCAGAGACTGGCAGCTCAGTCTTCAAAAGCCAAGGTTAATAAGGGCTTTTGTGTACTTTCCCAAATAAATACATTAACACAGTTAACCTTTGACCTGTGATGCCCTTAATCTTTCAGCCTCAAGCTTCTCCTGGGAGGGTGTAATGATTCTGCCAAATCGAGCTGTGCCAAAAAGAGTGCTGAGCACTCACGATGGTTTAGACCGAAACCACCTGAAGCACTCACCTTTCATCTTGCCAGATTTCCAGAGTGTAACTAGTCAAACTGTTCTTAGATTTCTCAGGCTTAATCTTCCCCACAAAACTTGAGTGTTTCACACACAAGAGGAAAACACTCCATTTCTGCTGGGGCTGCTCATTTAGCTCAGAGGCATTTCCCAGCTCTAACTCCTGGTACCACCATAGAAAGTGCTGCTCTGACTTGGAGTGCCTACCTACAATCCCTTTCAACTAACCCCTGTGCTCACTCCTCACTGGTGCTAGTACGTATGGCCTGTAAGTCCAATCTTCCCTGAGGCCTTATAAAACTTTCTTTACCGCACACACAATTATTAAGCATGCAATTTATATTTCCAGGTGCAAATATTTGTCATGCAAATCTCTTTGACCTGAAGTAACCGAATGCACCTTAGAAACAGGAGTCTACTCCTTACTCAACAGATCCACTGTAGACGCCCTCAGCCACGTCTTCTTCTCCCCCATTCCAAATCGCCATGGCTTCACGAGACATATCTGAAACCAAGGTTAACTACTCAGGACCTCTCACGGAAGAATTGAACCATGGCTATGCACCAGGATTCGCTTTTGTCTTTGTGGTTTACACAAGTAAAGAAGATGACTAAAATTCAGGAGTTCCACTCCTGTAATGTGCAGACTGCTTGGCTGTGTAATGGGTCTGACTTAGGCTGTTCTAATCACATGAGCAGTAAAAATATGGATAGTAAATAGGTATGGCTACATTTATATCACAACTACGCTAAAAGCTCTAAAGCACAACTCTGAAATCAGCCTTCTAGTTGATTAGTGAAAGTTTGGGGGAGGGAGAGGAGGAAGTCAGGACTGCCAATCTGAAGGTGTTGAGACACAGTGGGCACAGCCCATGGACCAGCACAGGAAGTTGTGTGTCCCAGAGAGATCACACAGTTATAACCTTTCACCTTCTATGCCCAGTGAGAGGTGATTAGTTCTCCACAGCATGCAGGAAAATGGGAGGGCACTTTTCTAGGGCTAGGACTAAGGCAGAGAAGCCACCAACTGAAGGTCCATAAGTACTTCTTCTGTTAATATTATCTCAATCCCAGGGAACAATAGGTGAATGCACTTGAAAGGTACCCCTTGTCCCTGGAATCAAAGAGAACACTTTGCCATTGGCTAATTACTTATTTATTCATTCAACAAATATTTATTCACAGTATACTAAGTTCTTGGGTACATGCATCATTACACTGGAAACACACTATAGCAGGAAACCCTAGTTAAATAAATGCTAGTTTCCTTCTTTCTTCTCTCTGGGTAAATAGTTCTAATTGAAAACAATGAACTGACAAGTGGTTCTTTTAGGACTGCCTTTAACTAAATTCAAGCTATAACATGAAGGGTTAGGGGAGGCTCCAAAGTGCTGGTTCCTTTTTCAAATTACCTCATTTACAAGTGGATACTGAAAACCAGAATTAAGGTAGGACAGCTTTCCGTATGTGAGAAGTAAAGCTCATTGTGCTATCTGAAGTTTCTTGACAGTAATTCCTGACACAGAGTATCATTAAATTAAAAAAAAAATTATAACAAATATTTTTTCTTCCGTCTTCAAGGGTAATTTGACACATATAAATTGCTTCTTTTCTTCACAATGTAAAGAGTGACATGATAAATTCGATCAGAAGCATTTTATTACAAAATCAACAGGTAATAATTACCCAGGTGACTCATGATGAAGTGTAGAACTGTTCTTAGCCTATCTAAAAAGGAAGAAAAAGTTCATTAAAGTTCAGGTGTACAGAGCACAAATCTAAAAGCGTAGGTTTTTAAAAATTGCCCTATTTCATGGAGCATATGCTCCCTTAAAATCTGATTCTCACTAAGACTTTACGAATGTGCAACTTAAATTAGTCATGTGAAGGTGAGCAGATTATTTACAATATGGGAATCATGCCATTCTCCTCTGTTTACCACAGACCCATGGGGGTTGAGTTACGAGTGTTTATTATTTCTGAGGATGTACTATCACATAAACATGAACGTGACACTGCCTAAGAACACGGACCCTCAGGAGGGTCGCTGAGGAGTAAATGTTATGCCAGCCTTCATGGAGTCTCCTCTTTCTCCACAGCAGCCTCTAACATAACACGTCACTTCCCCAGCGCAAACCAAGTGAAAGGATCTAAAGGCCGATAGGAAAATAAAGGGTCATTAGCTAAACACATGTTAGCAGAAGTCCTTTCTGAAGTGGATCAAGTATCTTTAATCCTGTATTCTGGCCTCCAGATGATTTATGGCTCTTATTTTCTTTTCTCTCTTTCCTTGTAAGGCTTGCCAAAGTAGACTTTAACTTTGCCTTGAAGCATGCAAACACAGAGTTCTGTCTTCCTTGATGAGTCGGACTCTTGCCAAGTGAAAGCTTTCATGACAAAATTATGCTCCAAAGGAAGGACAAGGTGATAGTCTAAAAGACTGAGGGAAACCCACTGCGTGTTCCTTTGACTGTTACTGTTTAGAAAATTAAAAGCTAGGTTATGGTCTACCCTTTACTGTCCCCTGCCCTGCCCCAACTCTGGCTCATTTATAACAGAAAAATTACATACATGTTAAGACTGACTTGATTCATTTGGGGTAGAGCATCAGAAGCTCTGCCTCATCACACTTTGGTTCTGCTTTACTTTAAATGACAAGAAATTGTCTGTCTGCATTCTCTAATCCTCTCCCTCCCTCAGTCAAGAACGGTTTAGCCTTATGCCAAATTCTGGAGTAGGTGAAATGTGTCTCCGGCGGCGTCACGTTCATTTGTGAGCACTTCTCCATCCCTGCCCACCCCGGTCTTCCAAAGGCACAGGTTCCTCCTGATAGGCTCCAAATATGATAAACAAGTGCATTCTAAACAGCAAGAGACCTCCTTTTTCTCATTCTTGTCATGCCTACAAGAGGAAACTTCCAACTTTCTCTCCCCATCCCAGATATTTACCCTGTGTTGCAGACCTACAAGTTAATCAGTTTATTGAACGTTTTCACAGGAATATCCAACAGTATCTTCCCTTATAAACTCATCCCCTGTGTTGACCAGTGGGGCAGTCTTCCTTCCCAAGACCCAAATCAACAGCCATAGAATTGCACTGCCTCCTATTCTTTCCTTCACCACCAAGTAATTTTCAATTTCTATCTATTCTGCCTTTAATTCAATTCATCAACAAGTATTTATGGAGTCCTATTCTGTGCCAGGAGGTTTTATAGGCTCCTTGGGATATACCTGCAACAAATTGGGGAAAGATCCCTGCCCTCCTGGAACTTACTAGACCATTAATAGTAATGGTGGTGATGATGGTGATGACGGTGACGACGACGATAAGTCAAAAACTGTCTCTTAGAAGATGACAAGTACGATGGGGGGGGGGAATGTTTAAGTAGAACAGAACTAAGAAGATTGGAAACGCCAGTACAAATGAGCAACGTGTGGTGGGAGGTGAAATTTTTAACAAAGAGGGCGAGTAAGCCTCCTTGAGACATGATATTCAAAGATGAGGGGCATTAGGCATAATGCTATCTGGGGGGTAGAATGCTCCTGTTACTGAGAACAGCCAGAACACAGCTTTTATAATGGGAAAATCCCTGCTATGTTTCAGGACGAGCAAGGGGGCCAGTGTGGCTGCAGCAAGTGAAAGAGTGGGGGAGTGGTGGTGTCACAGGACCCCAGGTGGAGCTGGCCAGGTGGAGGGGGTCTTCTGCACCAATGGAAGAACTCTGGCCTTTACCCTAAGTCTACCCGGGGAGAATTGTAGGGTTTTACTTTTTTACTGATAAAAGAATTATTCTGCTACTGCATTGAAAAATGACTTTGAGGGAGCAAGAATAGAAAAAGAAAGACCAATTAGGAGGTTATTACAATAATCCAAGCGAAAGATAACAGTATCTGAAATCAAAGTGGTTTCAATAAAGGTTGTAAGATGTGGCCAGATTCTACATAAGGAAGGTCCAACAATTTTTCTTTCTTTTTGTTTTGCTCTTGTTTTTCTTCTTTCTTTCTTTTTTTTTCAATATTTTTAGACTTACAGAAATGTTGCAAAAAAATATACAGTTTCCATATATCCTGCTCTCAGCTTCCCTAAATGTTAACAACTTATATAATTGCTGTGTAATATTTAAACCCAGGAAATTAACATTGATACAATACCTTTAACTAAATTATAAACTTTATTTTACTTTCTCCAGTTTTCTCCCAATGTTTTTTATTTGTTCCAGGATCTATTCTAGGATCCCACATTGCTTTTAGTAGTTGTGTCCCCTTAGTTTCCTCCAATCTGTGAGACACAGTTCCTCAGTATTTCCTTGTGTTCATGACATTGGCACTTTTGATGAGTAATGGTTAGTTATTCTGTAGAATATCCCAAAATTTAGGTTTGTCTGGTATTTCTTTGTGATTGGTTTGCATTTTTGGGCAGAATATCATGTGTATCCTTCTCCATATGTCATATCAGAATATATATGATACTGATGTGTCTTATTACCTAGTGGTGTTAATCTCCAATGAGATTTCATGACAGGTTAAAATATGGGGAATAAGAGAAGTCAAGAATGATTCCAAACTTTTGTGTTAAACAACTGCAAGCATAGAGTTATCAACGGATAGATGAAGTAGGTTTAGAAGAAGATGAGTGTTCAGCTTTGAACATGTGAGGTTTGAGGTGTCCACTACATTTTTCAAGCAGAGGTTTCAAGTAGGCAATTGAATATATAAATTTGAAGTTTGATAAAGAGATTAGGCTAGAGAAATAAATTTAGGAATTGTCAGCCTATGGATGGTTTTTATAGCTGTAAGATGAAATTAGTTCACCAAGGGAGAAAGTAAAATAGAAAAGTGAAGAATAAGGACAGAGCCCTGCGACATTTCAACATCAGAAATTTGCTAAGGAAAGGAGAAACTTGCAAAGATATTAAGAAATAGCAACTAGTAAGATGTTAGGAAACCCTCCTGATTGACTTTTTTATCCTCTCTTCTCCACCTTTATTTCCATGACCTTCATCTAGGCCAACTTCCTTAAAATATGGTCTACCCCTTTGGGATTCAGTTTTCCTATGGGAAATGGGGTTTAAAATAGCTTCTAATTTATACTTGATATGAGATTAGCTGAGACGATACCTATAAATTATTTTGCTAGAGAAATAAATTTAGGAATTGTCAGCCTATGGATGGGTTTTATAGCTGTAAGATGAAATTAGTTCACCAAGGGAGAAAGTAAAATAGAAAAGTGAAGAATAAGGACAGAGCCCAGGGACATTCCAACATCAGAAATTTGGTGAGAGGGCCGGCCTGGTGGCTCAGGCGGTTAGAGCTCCATGCTCCTAACTCCGAAGGCTGCCGGTTCAATTCCCACATGGCCCAGTGGGCTCTCAACCACAAGGTTGCTGGTTCAACTCCTCAAGTCCCGAAAGGGATGGTGGGCTCTGCCCCCTGCAACTAAGATTGAACACAGCACCTTGAGCTGAGCTGCCTCCCGGATGGCTCAGTTGGTTGGAGCGCATCCTCACAACCACAAGGTTGCCAGTTCGATTCCTCGACTCCCGCAACAGATGGTGGGCAGTGCCCCCTGCAACTAAGATTGAACACAACACTTTGAGCTGAGCTGCCGCTGAGCTCCTGAATGGCTCAGTTGGTTGGAATGCATCTCTCAACCACAAGGATGCTGGTTCAACTCTCGCAAGGGATGGTAGGCTGTGCCCCCTGCAACTAGAAAACGGCAACTGGACCTGGAGCTGAGCTGTGTCCTCCACAACTAAGACTGAAAGGACAACAACTTGACTTGGAAAAAAACGGCCTGGAAGTACACACTGTTCCCCAATAAAGTCCCCTTCCCCAATTAAAAAAAAAAAAAAGAAGTGGAGCTGGGATTTGAACCCGAGGCTTTAAAGAAAAACAAACAAACAAACAAAAAAAACCGTGGAAAACATTTTAAAAAAAAAAGAAATTTGGTGAGAAAAATCTGTCATATGTTGAAAGTTGAAATCAACATTTCCATCTATGCTTCTCCCCTACATTTCCCCCCACCCCACTCCAACACACACACACACACACATACACACACACGCATTCACAATCACGTATAGTCTCTCCTGAGTACTCACAATCTCAGGATATAGTACTATCATATGGCTAGTTGTTTAAATAAGAAATCTGGGAGCAATCTTTGAGTTATTTTTCTTCCTCACCACTGATACCCATTCACCAAAGCCTGATGCGATTGTCGCTGTAACATCTCTAAACTGAAGTCCCTTCTCAGTGTCTCACACTTGGAAAAGGCTAGCTGTGTGGTCATTATTATTTTTTCTGTTTCATTCAGCAGACTATGAACTTCTTTATAGTTGAGACAGTTTTGTTTTATTTTGTTCTACTACCTACTACTGCATTAGTATACCGTCAATGATCCATAAATGATTCTTCAATGAATAGAGAAAAGATGAAAAAAATTTAAGGGCACTGTTAACACAAAAGATTGAATTCTTATGAAACTCCAAACACAATGACATTTAGGACAAAAGCAGATTTTGCCAGAGGGTTTTCCCTGACACCTGTCAAAGCATACTACCTCGGTGACCATCTTGGTGTTGATATTTACACTCTGCATCTTGAGTGAAGAAGAGCTGCAGCAGAGCTCAGGCTGACCCTCATCCAGAACTTCCTCTCACTGCATTTATCTTTTCAGGGTTCATGGGCCAAACTAATCTCTCACAATGACAACTCGCTCAAGAGTGGCACTTAACAACTCACATCTAGAATAGAAGGACCTTGAACAAGTTACATGGTTATATTTGTAAAAATAGAGATCATGCCTCTTCTATTAGAATGTAATTGCTGAATAAGACCATATTTTAAGGTCCTTTCTTAATAGACAATAAAGTGATGAGAAATAGAACTCATATTATTGTTCTATATTTGAAGGTTAAGTGGGCAAGTAAAGGGAGCACTCCATATATGAGGGACTATCCAATATTATAATATTAAACCTCATTGTAGTTTTATGGAGTATTAAATGTAATTTTATGGAGTAAGTATTAATAATATATAAATTTATAGAACAAAGATAGGGACTTGAGTTCTTCTGATCCAGATGAGTGTTTTTTTCCACTGTACCAAGTTGGAAAAATAAGGTAGAAAACCTACCATGAGCAGAAGAGAAGAGAGTGCTCAGGTGAGTACTTGGGGTGGAAAAAAACCACAAGGTTCTTTGCTTTTACCATCTGGAGGGACTTCTAGACTGTTCTAGGTCCATACTATTCTGAGTTTGCATTTTGGCACTCTCATTTACAGGAAAACTTCACTGGATCCGTAAAACGAGGCATTCATGCAATAGATACCTGTGGTTTTTTTCCTTAGGTCAATGTTACAAACTTGCTTGTTTTCAATGTTTTCTTCTTAATCACCATTACACTTTTAACTCCCTAGTGTGGGGGATAAAAAGAAAGATGGAAGAAATCAATGTCACCAAAGTTCAGAGTTCCCTTTATAGGAAATAGTTGGAATGGGAAGCCAATTAATAAGAACCTTTCAGTTATTTGGTTTGTTTTGGGTTTTTTTCCTATGCTTCACTTTACAGAGAAAAGAGATTACTAGAAAATAAGTGTATATCTGAGATTTAATGTCTGCATCAAAAAGGCAATTTCTAGAGTAAGTCCCACTTGATATGCATTCAGGGTTCAATTAGCTATACCTTCTATATCTACATTTACTTGGCTGCACAATGAAAATTCTTATCTTTCATCATGACCTGGGGGCACTGCAAGATAATCATTAAATGTATTCACTTAACTGTACTTACTAGGGCAGAAAATTGAAATAGCATACTTCAGAAAGATTATTTTAAACAAAGGTTGAAATTTAAAAATGGTTTCCTAGTTAATCTTCAGTTAATTAAAAAAGAAGTTTTGTTTTTTGGGGTTTTTTTTGTTTTTTTTTTACCTTATCACACCACTTTTTTTACCTTATCACACCACTTTCCAGTTTGTAGTGGAAGATAACATAAAATGGAAAACGTTTGTCTCCATATGATTCATTTTCACAAACATTCAGTGCTGGGTATTTTTTTAGTTGTCAGAGTGTATAAAAATAAACGTGAAATAGCCCTATTATTTAAAGCAGAGTTAGCAATCTAGAGCCCACAGACCAAGCCTGTGCTTGTATGGTCCATGAGCTAAGAATAGTTTTTACATTTTTTTTAATGGTTGGGGGAAATCAAAAGAAGAAAAATATTTTGTGCCATGTGAAACTGATATGAAATTCAAATTTCTGTCCATAAATAAAGTTTTATAGGAACACAGCCACACTCATTCCTTTCCATTTTATCTATGGATGCTTTCATACTGAGATGGCTGAGTTGAGTAGTAGACACAGAGACCATTTGGCCTGCAAACGCTCTCCAGGAAATGATTGCCAACCACGGCTTGAGAAGCTCACAATCTATAATGGTAGAGAGGTACACATACGCACTTAATCTTCATAGTATATTTAGGCTATAACGGAGGTATAGTAACAGTGGGAAAATTTATTTCTTCTATCTGTAGCAGTCAGAGTTTAATGAGTACATTAAAGCGATTCTAAGCAAGGATGTGGAGAATGGGAACATAACATAGGATCAGAGAATAACAAACCCATATTGTATCTGGGAAAAGTTCTTTAAGGAGTGTGGAAAGAAGAGAGAGATGAGCTTAAGAAAGCACATGAAATCAGATTAGGATTTCTGATCCATTCAAAGATTACGTGTCACCTGCAGATGGTCATCCAAGATTTTAAATCAGAAGTACTTGATCACATCTGAGTTTAAGAAAGATTACTAACAAAAGGGTGGCGGCAGAAGGAGAGAATAAAGGCAGAGAAACCAGATGCGGGGTATTGCAACAACCTAGGTTAGAGATGATAATCTGATTTAAAACAATCTATCACAGGAAGGTGGAGTCGAGTCCAGAAACACAAAAGCATTTCAGACCTACTGAACTGGTGACCGACTGGATTTGAAAAAGGATAGAAATGCATCAAGGTGATGTAACACTTGACTAAATTTCTGAGCTGAGAAATAATATTGTCCAAATATGAGCATGTATTTTATATCCAGAATGTAAAACATTGACTTTCATACACAATAAGTATTTGCTGAATGAATAAATCAATGAATGCCAAGAAGCACGATGGGAAACCAGGACGAAAGGTAGCTTTGATAGAAAGGATTGGAGCTTTCCCATATCTCCTTTCAGTGAGAATAATGTAAGAAGCTCAATTTTGGATAAGTCAGTCTTGAAGTACCTGCAGACATCGGGGTGGAAGGGTCAGAAAGGCATCCTGGAAGATAGGCCCAATGCTTAGCTGAGAGACCCTGGTGACCTTGAAGGTCAGCAGCATAAGGGCACTCGATGAACCCTGGAGTGGATGAGACTATTCTAGTTAATTTTATTTTAAAATACCACAGCTAGATGCCTTTTCCCTGGTTAAACTATAAAACAATCCTGTTATTGACTAGGTACTGCATATCTTTCCAGCCTGGGTTCATTGTCCCCTTAAAAAGATGTAGCAACAAACCACCCTGCTGCTCCAGCCTTTTCAAAGTTATAAATAAATTAGGTAAGAAGGATAGCAACTATATTCCAAAGCGTCTTTAAGTAATTTAGCTTCTTTCACTGTAATGCTAAAATATATCAAACTTGTAGTTATCTAGTACTCAAACAATAACACCAACATCAAATTTTAAACTAAATTATAAAAATAAAATGAATGTATGTGTAGGGCATGACACCTAAAATTTGCTTTAAATATGATGTTAAGCATTCAGCAAACAGAAACAAAAATACTTGATCATATTGCAACTCTATGCTCAAAGACTTGTTATTCCCTATTGTTACTGGAAAGTAAAGAGGAACTCCAATTGCCTGGGGCCAAATTGGTTGGGTGTGGGTCTTCTGCGAGGTGAAACCACAAGGCAGAAGACTGCTAGGATTTGGTTTCCTTCTCCCATTGTAGGACAATTAGGAGTGTTTGAGAAACACAGCATAATGAAAATTAAAACATATTTTGATACTGCTGGGCTTCCTGGTCTTTAATTCAATAATGAGTCTTGTACATTTTCAAGAGAAGGTTACTATTTGATGTGCTTTCTAAACTTATTTGACCACAAAGTAGTTTTATTCAAAGTGTCTAATAGCACTAGTTCACTGTGGAAACCACTTTAGGAAACAATGCACTCATTATCTCCAAGAGCTACATATCTCTTTGTAGGCAATTTCACCTGCTGCCTTTGTCCAATAACCACTTATTTACTGATGATGAGCAAATTTATATCTCTAGTCAAGTTCTTTCTCTCTTGAGTTCCAGACATGTGTCTTATGGACATCACCATTTGAATGTCCTGCAAGCACTGAAAAAAATCTGTCATATGTCGAAAGTTGAAATCAACATTTCCATTTATGCTTCTGCCCCATACCTCCCCCCACCCCACTCCAACACACACACACACACACACACACACACACACGCATTCACAATCACGTATAGTCTCTCCTGAGTACTCACAATCTCCGGAAATAGTACTATCATATGGCTAGTTGTTTAAATAAGAAATCTGGGAGAAATCTTTGAGTTATTTTTCTTCCTCACCACTGATACCCATTCACAAAAGCCTGATGCGATTGTCGCTGAAACATCTCTTAACTGAAGTCCCTTCTCACAAGCCCAACCATCCTGATTCAAACAATGGCCTCAAACATGTCTCCAGTCTTTCTTCCTTCCTGCCCATTCTTCACGACGTAGACAAAGGTTACATAGATTTATTCAATTGTCAAAGCTGATGGCTCTGAAACACCCAAGATGTCTGTATTCTATTTTATGTAAATTGTACTTCAATAAATAATAAATATTTCAGTAGCTTGATACCAAGTAATTCAGGTACCTTTAAATTGGAAAAGATAAGTTAGTTAGTCATTCTCTAATGTAAATAATTGCTGAAATAATCATTTTGATTAATGAATTGAATGAATCACCTAAAATTCTGCTGTCATGAATCAGTGATCTTCTCATGGCTGCAAGTATCAATAAAACTCAAACAAATCAGATCAGTACATGCCTGATAAAAAGTAGACACACATGTAAACCTCATCACAGTTAGGTAAGATTACTCAGGACAAATATTTCATCGCCAAGGCAGAGCCAGTGTTGGCTCTGCTAGAGCTGCCTTTTCACTAGTTTAAGAAGGAAGGATCTAGGAATTACAGACAGAACTTTGTCCCTACATTACATTCTATTATATATTTGGGAAAATACCCTTATAGACTGTCTTAAAGACCATAAAGCAAACACAGACCTTTTTTTCACAAATTCCTTGTTTTCTTCCATCTCTTTAACCCTGATATTGTCACACATATAGGTGAGGGGGAATCTACATTTCCAAAAGAACTTAATATTTTTCTTTTACTCTGAATTCCTCCAAACAGAGCTGATATAATCAAGAACCAAAACAGCAAAATATAAGTGTGATATTAGTTAAAAGGTTGTAACAAAAACCAAAATAAGAATGACTTAAACAAGTTATAAGTTTAGTTTCCTCATGCAAGAGCCCTAGTGGAAGACTGTAGGGCTGGCATGGATGCTCCAAAGTACTGAAAGGATTTTTTATCTGCTGGTTCTGCCAACATCATCAGGCAGCTTTCATCTCTTGGTCCAATGCCAACTTTAACTCTTAACCATTTGTGATGGTTAATCTTCATGTGTCAACTTGACTGGGCCATAGGGTGCTTAGACATTTGGTCAAACATTATTCTGGGTATGTCTACAAGGGTGTTTTTGTTTGTTTGTTTGTTTTAATTAAAGTTTATTGGGGTGACAATTGTTAGTAAAGTTACATAGATTTCAGGTGTACAGTTCTGTAATACATCATCCACTATATACCACATTTTGTGTTCACCACCCAGAGTCAATTCTCTTTCCATCACCATATAGTTGATCCCCTTTACCCTCATCTATCATCCCCCTCCCACCTTACCCTCTGATAACCACTAAACTATTTTTTTATTAGTTTCAGGTGTACAAAACAATGTAATAGTTAGACATTTATCATTTATAGCCCTCACACAATGATAACCCCTCTCCCCCCATCTACTACCCCTCTGACATCACATGCAGCCATTATATTTCCACTGTCTCTATTCCTAATGCTGTATGTACTCCACTTCTACAAGGGTGTTTTTGGATGAGATTAACATTTGAGTTAGTAGATAGTTCTCCTTAATATAGGTGTCCCTCATCCAATCAGTTGAAGGCCAGAATAGAACAAAAGGCTGACCCTCCTGCAAATAAGAAAGAATTCCTCTCTATCTAATTGTCTTGGCACTGAGTTCTATTCCTACCTTTCGTCTCAGACTCAGAGTGAAACTTACATTTTTGGCTGTCCTGGTTCTCAGGTCTTCAGACTCAAAATGGAACTACACCATCAGCCTTCCGGGGTCTCCAGCTTGCCAACTGCAGATCTTGAGGCATCTCAGACTTCATGACTGTGTGAGCCGGTTACTTGTACTAAATATCTCTCTCTCTCTCTCTCGCTCTCGCTCTCGCTCTCGCTCTCGCTCTCGCTCTCGCTCTCTCTCTCGCTCTCTCGCTCTCGCTCTCTTTCTACACACACACACACACACACACACACACAGTTCTCTTTCTCTGGGGAACCCAGAATAATACAGATGTTGGTACCAAGAGTGATTCTACAGGAATAGAATTTTAAGGATGAGTTTTCTGAATCGTTTCTGGGGTTTCTGGAATTGACTCTCTGATCTGATTCGATTTAAAAATGCTAAGTACTCTATTTCTAGTCACAATATGTGGACTGATAATCTGTGGACTGATTTGGCAATAGAGATATGAAAAATACTCCCATTGGGTACTGCTAATCAATCACTGATGAGTTACTGGGTGACTGTGTATATGATGCTTTTGAACATTTCTGGAAAACTAACAAATATAGTAAGATTGGCTTCTTGTTCCTAATGTCACTGGACAAAGTGGTGAAAGAAAAGGAATGAGCTCAGGGATTCCAATTCCCAGCTCAAGGACTGCATAAATGACTTCAAAGCTTCTCTGTGTGCCCTAAAAAGAACTTTATCTCCTATAGCCACAGGGCGAAGATGGCTGAAAATCAAACACAGGATCTTATCCTGTGACTGGCTGAATTACAATGCAAGTTGAACTCCCAGCCTCACAGGGTATCTCTGTTAAAGTAAAGGTATTGATTGGGAAAGAATGGGATCCTGTAAATTGGAATTGGGATAAGTGGATAGACCTCGATAAAACTGAGAACACTGAGGTCCTAAATTCTGATGAGTCTTCTTTTTTTCAACCTCTTTTTTTTTTAATTAGTTTCAGGTATACTAAACAATGCAATAGACATTTCATCACTCACAAAGTGATAACACCCCCTCTCCCAATCTATTGCCCTTCTGACATGGTATATATTATAATTCCATTGACTCTATTCCCTATGCTATACTCTATATCATATATATATTAAACTATAGTTGACATACAATATTATTCAGCTTCAGCTTCAGGTGTACAGAGCAGTAGTCAAGCATCTACACCATCCATGAAGTGGTCTCCCTAAGAAGACATGTTCGCATCTGACACCCTACAAAATCTTTACAACATTACTGATTGGTGAGTCTTCTTTGCCAGTAGAAGCAGCCTCCTCTCTCCCATCCAGGGGTTTTAACCCTGCACTGCCGGAGGAAACTGTAATGGACACCTATGTGGCAGGTGCCATAAAAGACAACCTTGATTCTCCTCAGAACCCACCCTCACCACTCCTCTTTGCTTCTACACCTGTAATTAGACTCTAGTCCCAACAAGCCCCTAAGGGTGCGGTACAAAGTGTGACCCATGAGGAGGTGTGCTATACTCCAAAATAACTACTTGAGTTTTCTAATTTATAAAGACAGAAATCCGAGGAACCTGTGTGGGAATTGATACTGAGGGTGTGAGATAACGGTAGAAGGAACATAAATTTACATCAGGCTGTATTTATTGATACGGGCTCACTAAGCTGAGATTCTGCATTTAATGTTGCAGCTCAGGGAGTAAGGAAGGGTTTTAATAATTTGGTTTGTTGGCTAAAACATGGACAAAAAGGTGGCCCACAATGAGTAAATTAGAAATGCTGGATTTGCCTTAGTTTAATGTATACGAAGGGATTCAAAGGCTAGGGGAGATTGGAGTATTGGAATGAGTTTGTCATTTAAGGTCTACGCTCCCATACCACAACTGTGAGAAATAAAATTGTGAGGGGAGCCCAGCATCCTTGAAGAGCTTGGCAATCACTCTTTTCTCTGGGCCAGAAACTAAAGTTTCTGCAGTCACTGAATTGAGAAACATAAATGCAATGGGAATAATTGGATCCAAGGGTGACAGGGGCCAAGCGGCAGCACTCCCCCACCAGAGGAAAGGTGGGTATGTCTACCATAATGGACAGCAGAGTTAAAGCAGCAATCAAAGGAGTCTGACTTGTGCATCTCTGTAGTATTAGCTGGATCATGGTATTCCTAGAAGTGAAATAGATAGAAAGCCTACTAAATTCTTACTTGCTCTGTGTAAGAAAAGTTCCAGGTCAGGTGAACAAAAGTCTACCCTGAATCACTAAAACAGCGAGTCATGTCTCTCAATCAATTCCCAGACTTGAGCCAGTTTATAGACCCAGAACCCCTTAAGGAAGGACCCTAGTAAACTTCCAAAAATTTATACTGCTAATTTTTCTTCCAGTCATTCCCAAAGGGACCTACAGCCTTTTACCCAGGTAACTGTGCCTTTCAGGAACAACTGGACACTGGCTCTGAACCAACACTAATTCCAAGCGATCCAAAATATCACGGTGACCCACTATCAAAGAAGGGGCTTATGGAGGTCAGAAAATCAATAGCATTTTAGCTCAGATTCATCTCACAAAGAGCCCAGTGGGTCTCTGAACCCAGCCTGTGGTTATTTTCCCAGTTCCCAAATGCATAATTGGAATAGGTATATTAGCAGCTGGCAGAATCCCCACATTGGTTCCCTGATTTGCGAAGTGAAGGCTATTATGGTAGAAAAGGCCAAGTGGAAGCCAACAGAACTGCCTCTGCCTAGCAAAATAGTAAACCAAAAGCAACACCACATTCCTGGAGAGATTGTAGAGGTCAGTGCCACCTTCAAAGACTTGAAAGGTCCAGGGGTGGTGATTGCCACCCCATCACCATTCAACTCACCTATTTAGCCTGTGCAGAAAACAGAAGGATCTTGCTAGTGGGAACAGGCATAATTCTCAGTCTCATATAAGCTCTATGCACTGTTACCTCTCATCATGTGTTGCTTCTTTCCCCAGCCTCAAATCATTTTCTGATTAGTGCTCAGTACCATACTCAAGGGAAGGCCTTTGTAGGTTTTCAGAATCTCCCCCCTGTGCAGCTCCTTCCTCTCTGGTTACTTTTCTATGCTGAGAACTCTAGTTACCTCAGTGTCCCTGACTCTCAGCTATGTATCGTCAACTCAGAAAGTCCCCAGGGCTCCATCTTGGTTCCCTCCTTATTCAATATCCTGCAAACACTCTCAGGGCAATAAGGTGAGATAATCAGAGGCCTCATCTTGTCTGTTTCCTGTCTCTCAGGAATCGCTGTCCTTTGTTGCCCAATGTCCAGTGTCTTGAAAATTGTTGCTTCTAGTTTTTAGTTGTGTCATGCAAGAAAGTAAATCAGGTCCAGTGTGGATGTTATTCCATCTAGACTGAAAGCAGATGTTCCTATTATATGAATTTGAATAAACTGTTATAGAAACACAGGGAAAGACTTGCAACGTAGGAAATTTTATAATACTTGGCAAAGGAAGTAAAATTGGGTTATTTATAGATTAGTAGGATTTTCCAAGGTATGGAAAGTGGAATCATGGAAGCATGGGGTTGATTATGGAAATGTTGACTAGCTCATGGCAGTTGAATGAAGGTGTGAATTATAATGGTAGATGATTACTCTGAACAAAAAAGACTGACAGATGAAAAAACACAAGAACCATAGGATTTCACTCATATGTTGGATATAAAACAGAAAGCAATGAACAAACAAATAAAACAAACAAACAAAAACTCATAAACACTGACAACAGTATGGTGGCTGTGGGGGGTGTTGAGGGGAGATAGAAGAGAGTACATGGGGTCAAATATATGGAGACAGAAGGAGACTTGACTTTGGGTGGTGACACACAATGCAAAATACAGATGATGTATTATAGAATTGTACAGTTGGAAAATATATTATTAACCAATGGCACCCCCAATACATTCAATACAATATTTTAAAATGTCAAAAAAGAAAAAGAAGCCTGAGACTAGAATATCAAAAAATTGTATGTCTAAATATGACATTTGAAATTTTAACATGTACTGATGAATGAGATAACAGTGTATTTAAGTGACTAGCATGATGACTGGCACCTAGTAAATGCTAAATAAATGACAGCTATTCCATGACTTAAAATCCTTAACAACAAATATTTTATTATTTTAATGCTATTCCATTTTTAGTAATCTAGACTTTAAATTCTACAAGGCTAGGGACTGTGCTTTCCTGTTTGGCAATACATATTCAGTACCTAGTGATGGGCTAGCACACTCCTATTCAGTTGGTGCTCAATAATAATACTGAATAAATGAATAAGCAAGAGTAAATCAACAAATATTTTTATGTAGTAAAATCATACAATAACCTTTGTTTTCTAGACATTATGAAGAAAATGTTTAAGTAGGTTCAGTGTCTTAAGGAATTTTAAAAAAGAAAGCTATATTTCATGGGATAAAACAAGGGTAAGGCAATATTTAAAGAGATAATGGTGGAAACTTTCCAGAATTGATAAAAGGAACAAACCCTCAAACTCAAGAAGTCTAATAAATCTCATGTATGAGAAATAAAAAGAAATTCATACCTCAACTCACCAGAATGAAACTGCAGGACACTAAAGACAATGGGAAAACCTTAAAATGATCAAAAGAATAACAGTAAAATTTTTAAAAAAGAGTAAAAGACATATTACTTACAGAAGAGGAACAAAGAAATTAACTACTGACTTAACAATGCAATAATGGAAGTGAGAAAACAGGGGAATGACTGTTAACCTAGAAATGTAGAATTCCCAATGAAGTATTCAAGACATTTTCAGACATGTGGGGAAAAAATGTACCTCCAATAAACCTACTGTAGTAGAAATTATAAGGATGTTCTTCAGGAATAAAAACAATGATCCCAAAAAGGAGATGTGAGATACAAGAAGGAACAGTAAACAAAGATAGGGTTGAATATGTGAGTAAATTTGAACAAATATTGACTATATAAAATGCAATAAGAGTGTCTAAATTACAAGGGTCGCAGGAGAAAGATTGATCCTAGAAGAGAGATTAGTGTTAATCTTTCCAAGATCATTGTACTTTTTGAAGATAGTACTGATATTAACTCTACATTTTATTGAAATGCCTAGTTAACCACTAAAATAATAGAAATAGATTGGTAAATAGTAAAAAGAGAAAGTGACTGACTCAGGGTGGTGAACACATAATGTAAGATATAGATAATGTATTACAGAATTGTACACCTGAAATCTATGTTACTTTACTAATAATTGTCACCCCAATAAACCTTAATTTATAGAAAAAGAGAGAAAGTCGTGAGAAAAAAAATTCAAACAATCCAAAGGAAGTCAAAAAGACAGCACAAAGAAATATAGAAAAAATAGAAAGTTTGGTATAAAATAATACCATATGGATTTAAATATGTCAGTCATTGCAATTAATGTAAGTTGACTGAAATCCATTTTTAAAACAAAAGATTAATAGATTCATTTTTTTAAAAAATTTCAGCTCTATGCTTTCTTTTTACAAGATAAACATCTAAAATATAATCATACAAAAATGTGAAGGTAAAGGAATAAAGTTACACTAAATATTAGCCAAAAGAAAGCTAATAATATCAAAGAAAGGTGACTTTACGGCAAAAAGAATTCGTAGAGATAAAAATATGAAAGGGTCAATCTATCAGAAATAACATTTTAAAACTGTAAACACTTAAGTGCATCTTCAAAATATATGAGGAGAAATGGACAAATCTGCATTAGCTTGGGAGATTGAACATACCTGTCGATAACCAGCACATCAAAAATACAAAGTAGTCATAACATAACATAAACATAAATTTGAACAGGACTAAGTTTGATTTAATGGGCTTATAAAGAACTTTGTGTCCATCAGCTTGATGATATATTATCTTCAAACACATATGGAATATTTCCCAAAACCGACAATGTACAAGGTGTGATCAAAAAATACAGTTAATGTTTTTAAATTTAAAAAATTATTACAGTAAAAGACACACTTCTATTAATGCCCCTCAAAATACTCTCCCTCCCTTCAAACACACTTATCCCATCATTCTTGCCACTTTCTGAAGCAGTTCTGGAAGTCCTCTTTCATGAGTGTCTTTAGTTGCGCTGTTGTGGCTGCCTCGATGTCCTGAATTGATTCAAAACATTTTCCTTTCATGGTCATTTTGACTTTGGGGAAGAGCCAGATCTGGTGAATAAGGTGGATGAGGACATACCGTAATGTTTTTATTTGACAGAAATTGCCGTACCAGAAGCACAGCATGTGTGTGACACGGAGCGTTGTCAAGATGGAGGATGAAGTAAAACACTCATGAAAGAGGGCTTCCCGACCTGCGTCAGAAAGTGGCAAGAATGATGGATAAGTGTGTTCAAAGCGAGGGAGAGTATTTTGAGGGGGATTAATGACAATGTGTCTTTTACTGTAATATATATTTTTTAAATTTAAACATACGCTGCATCTTTTGATCACACCTAGTAATTTGAACATAAAGCAAATCTCATTGAATTTCAAAGAATTAGTACACAAAAGAAAACAAAACATAGACTTAGGAGTTTAAAAACAGATTTTAAAATAAGACCTGGGTCCAAGAAGGAAATATGATGGAATTTAGAAAATATTTAGAATTCAATGATTAAAAAAATATTACATATGAAAACTTATTAGATGCAGCTAAAATAACACTTGAGGAAAATCTATAATCTTAAATGCTTATATTACAAGAGTTAAAAATTAAAAGGCTAAATATCCAATATCCAAAAGGCAAGAAATTATAAAAATAGCAATAAAATATTCCAAAAAAAGTAAAATTTAAGAAATAAAAAATTAATGATAATAAAATGTAAAGAATAAATTTAAAATAATGTAAAAGTTAATAGAAAGAATCAACAAATCCAAATTGATTCTCTGAACAAATAAATTATTTGAACAAAATTGACAATCTCAAAGATTGAGCTTGAAAAAAAGAGAGGTGTAAAGCAACAATATGAAAAATGGAGTAGGAACATTATTAAAGATGAAGCAAAAAGTTTTTAATAGATTATAAAAAATATACGATCAATTTAGTTGTAAAGAAATCCCAAAGGCAATTGGGACACAGAGGGGCTTGAAACACTACTTCCCCCTTCAAATGTCCTGTCACAAGATGACAGAGCTTATATTCATAGTTTATATAATCAGATAACCAAGGACCAGATGATCAGATTTCCCTGCAAACAAATTGGAGTTGAATTCCTGCAGATCATAGCTATGGCTACTCTGCACCTTTCCATAGTTAGAAACTTTGTTCTCAATCGTGATCTCAATCTTTTCTGTCTTCTTAATGTCATAACCGCCAAAGGAAAACATGCCCTTCTCTTAAGTTATCAGATTGATGAGGTGGCAACATTACAACAATGACCATTCTACTAATAGACACACAGAGATGGAGTTGGAGACAGAGAATGAGTGAGATTTCTTTGTTCTTCCTGTCAGTTTTTTTCTCTGCTTTTTTTCCTGGTATGACAACTATACTCTTAAGCCAAAATGAATTTATAATTAATATGATTCTATTCTAATGGCAACAGTGAAAATTACAGCTCAGTTTACCTCTACTCTTTGCTGGGAAATAGGGCACTATTTAAACTATATTTCCTTCACAACAAAGTATTGTGAAGTTGGTTGGTTAACTTTTTATTAAATTAAAAACACATTATTCATTTAAAAAAATACATGATTAAGTCTTTTGTAAAAATCTATAAACATTAAATATTGAAAGTTAAAGAAAAAAGGCAACAGGTTGACACAGAGCCTTTCATTTAATGAACTTATTTTGTAAGTTTAGACACAATCATCTTGGAAAACATTTATCCTTTCTTTCAGATGAAAGTCTGCCACTTGCAGCCATGGAAGCATCCTGGGCAGGAGAGTTTCTGGAGTGTCTGATACAACAAGACCGGATTTACTGTATTTTGCCATGTATAATGCACACCCACATTTTTGGCCCAAAAAAAATCTTTCGTTTTAATTTTTTAATTCAATTTTTTATTTGTTTGCAGTTAAGTACTTTTTTTTTATATTATGAAGGAATTTTAGTATTTATTTTTTAACCTATTATGGTACAAGAAATTTTATGTAACAAATAATTACAAAATACAAGAACAGATACAAGTACAAGAAATTTTATGTACCGGTAACAAATTTACCATCTTGAGGCAGCATAGAAGGCCAAAAGCTCGTTGTTGTTGCAAGTTCATCGTTAAGTTCAACAAAACCAATTATTGTATTCCAGGGTATTATTTTGCATATGGATATCGTTAATGATTTCTAGAGTTACACTTTTAACTCATAAGCATAAATAAAACTATTAAAAACATTTATATAGATACGGAACTAGTACTACCTATGCATCATGCGCATCCTTATTTTTCCCTCACAAATTTGGGCAAAAACGTTTATATTCTACACAGCAAAATACAGTCGCTCAGTTTACAGATTAAAGTAAACATGACATAGAGGCAGGTGGGATAAAGAGGTATAGCGGCCACAACAAAGCTGCCCCTGGGGACACAGCATCTTACAAGGACATGTCCTAGAGTCAGGGTTCAGTGCCCTGCTCTGTTTCTTATTAGATGCCTGGCCATGAACAAGTTCCTTAACCTTACTATGCCTCAGTTTCCCCGTCTATAAAATGAGGATTATAATAGTACCTACTGCATAAAGTATTGAAAGGACCAAATGACATAGACATTTGTCATATGACTCTTGTCATAGTGTGTAATATGGTGAGCATTCAATAAATATCTGCCATTATTAGCAGTAATATCATCAGAATTATCTTGTAGACCTAGCAGGTGGTCACATAGTGACTACAACGACACAAATGGGTCATACCTGAGTAGCTATGTCTCTCATATTCTAGATGAAATATGCATAGTATTATTGACCATACTTGATTAAAATGGTCACATGGATATACCGTAAGCAATATGCATTCTCATGATATTTTTCATGAGATTCTTTATCTAAAGACTGTTTTTATGAAGGAGTAAAATTCTTCTAACTGTAACCTAGTTTAGAGGATGATAATTTGAGGAGGAGGCTGTAATCTGATATCTGCTGTTCCCAACTCAGCTTCCTTCTGCTGTGGCTGTCTCCTGAGTCACCATTGCACAGGGTCAGTTGGGAAATTCACACAAATACAAAGATATGGGAAACAAAATGCATCTTGTCTGACAACCTTGACAGATACAGTACAGAATTGCAAAAATTCCAAAATAAAATTTCAGCAAAATATATATGAAGAAATGGATTGATAAAGCTAAGTTGTAGAGGCAACAATAATTCAAGAAGAATTCCTTCCTTCCTACACAAGAAAAAACATTGTAATTCTGAAGCACCATCTTCCCCACCCTTATCACCACCATACACATTTCTCCAGAAGGACGAGCCCAAAGGAGGTGGGGGCTAGGGAAGTGAGGGAGAGAATTCCCGTAGCAGAGAATTCCTCCTAAAAACTAAACACAGGAATTTAGCCCCGTCCTGATCCTGCTGCAAGTAAGAAATCAGGAGGATGGGAAGTGGAGAATGATTATAAATGTAAATGTAAATAACATATACCCTCATGTAAAGAAAAAATGTAAAATGCCTGAAAGTTTTCCAAGATTCCCAAGAATCAGACCTTCCATCTAACAATATACAGTATTTACTGAAGCAAATCCCTAAACTGCAATTTGAAAAATACATATTCTCAGACATGGTTCCCTAAATTTCCATCTGCCCATTTTCCATCACTTTAGCGATGGCCTTTTAAAAAATATATTTCACATCAACCTAAAGAAATCAGTAAGCACTGGGGTTCAGTGTCTGCTGAAATGTCTGTGGCCAGCCACAATCTTTGATATGTCAGGTGCATGATAACTATTCTTAGGTCATTTAACATATCCACCCACCTCAAAATCAATCCCTTCAGCCACTGAGCAGTGGTGGTGGAGAAGCAGTGTCGTGGAATGCTCTGGAGAAAAGCCATCACTACACCAAGAGGTTATGTTTGCCCTACCAGGACCCTCATCGGGGGATGAGTAGGCTGAGTGTCACGACAGAGAATATACAAGTATGACAGAGAAGCAAACACAGGGAGCACGCACATTAGATTAGAGGAACTTTGGGTAGTAGGGATGGGTCAGAAAAACATAGATGAGGCTACCAACTTCAATCCTGATTCCACAAATAGCTCCTATTAATGCCCTTCCTTCCACCAAGTCTTTGAGGAATCACTCCCCAATTGCAGAAGCTCCCCAAATGGTCCTTTCTTTGCCTATCGTAATAGCCTAGAAAATGTTGTTTTCCGTCCCTAAACTTCTAGTGCTAAATTAAGAAGTTTATTACTCCCATATATACGATTGCCACACAGGGATCTGTGTTAGCTGGAAGTAGGACAAAATCCCAGTAAGGACTCATTTGATGTACCAGTAGATACACAATGCCCAGACAAATTGATACGTAAATTTAAATTATTGGAGAAAGCAAATAATAGATCTTACAATTTGAAGTTTTGTCTCTATTGCAGATTTCTTCCTAAGGTGAGAAAAACAGTATTTCAGAAATTTCAAAATTATTATGAGTCATAAACAGATTAGAAATTCCCTAATGTAAAACAACCTTGGCCCAACATCTACTAACATGTGGCCATCCACTTCATAATTTGAGCAAACTCCAAGTCTTAGTTTAATATCTTCTTGCAGGTAAGTCAAACAAGAACTTATTTTCACTCCAACTCTTTGATGCTTTAAAAGAAGCATTTCAATGCAATTTAGATGAATGAGACAACATTTTCACTAAAAACTATTTTCTCAAAACATACAGTACAATGAAGACAATACCGTTGTAGTTAGGTCCTAGAACATTATTTTTTAGCACAATTTCCTAAAGGTGTAATGAGAAGGAAAGCATTATCAGATTTGGTTTTCTTTGGACAGTTTACCAAAAGACTGGTTTTCTTTTCCCCATTCTCAATTTTTATGGGGGGTCAGCGGGGTGGGGGGGAGGCAGAGTAGCAATTCCTTCTGAATTTATCTGATTTCATGCCTGTCTCTGGGTGAGAATGGCTGACATTCTTTGCATTATGTTTGTACATAATTATAAAGGCTGTTTCTAACTGTTTTTATGATCTTCCATATCTGCTTTGTATTTTAAGCAAAAGGACAGAAACATTTGATTCACCTGAAAAAATCAAGTTTGTGTATCTTTGATTCACCCTAGAATTTTACACAAAAGCTTACTGCTATTTTTGTTTTCCAAAATGTGTTCTAATAGTGCTCATAGTTTATGCCTAATACCCAAATATTCAATTGTCATGAACTATATAAATTAATTTCAGAGGGCTTAGGGTTGTATTGGATTAGAAGGAGTCCTATTGGATAGGTTCAGTGCTTCAGAACATGACCCCCTCCCCCGAAAATTCTTCCACCAATAAGCCCTTAGCATTATATTCTGAAACAAAAAATTCAAATTGGGAGACTGTATTATTTAAAATAAATGGGTATAGAATTATATGGACCTACTTTAATTACAACTTATGGAAAATGTTTTAAAACCTTAAAGACACACCCATCAGGCTGGCTATTATTTAAAAAGATGAAAATAACAAATATTGGCAAAGATGTGGAGAAATTAGAACCCTTGTCCACTGTTGGTGGGATATAAAATGGTGCAGCAGCTATAGAAAAGAATTTGGAAGTTCCTCAAAAACTTAAAGATAAAGCTATGATCCGCAATTCCACTTCTGGGTATACAACCCAAAGAATTGAAAGCAGGACCTAAACAGATATTTGTACCAATATTCAGCAGCATTATTCACCATAGCCAAAAGGTAGCAATAACCCAAATGCCCATCAATGGACAAAAGAATAAACAAAATGTGGTATCTACATACAATGAAATATTATTCAGCCTTTAAAAGTAATGGAATCCTGGGGACCGGCCGGTGGCTCAGGCCGTTAGTGCTCCATGCTCCTAACTCCAAAGGCTGCTGGTTCGATTCCCACATGGGCCAGTGGGCTCTCAACCACAAGGTTGTCAGTTCAATTCCTCGAGTCCCACAAGGGATGGTGGGCAGCGCCCCCTGCAACTAAAATTGAACACGGCTCCTTGAGCTGAGTGGCCGCTGAGCTCCCGGATGGCTCAGTTGGTTGGAGCGTGTCCTCTCAACCACAAGGTTGCCGGTTGGACTCCTGCAAGGGATGGTGGACTGCACCCCCTGCAACTAGTAATGGCAACTGGACCTGGAGCTGAGCTGTGCCCTCCACAACTAAGACTGAAAGGACAACAACTTGAAGCTGAACAGAACCCTCCACAACTAAGATTGAAAGGATAACAACTTGACTTGGAAAAGAAAAAAGTCCTGAAAGTACACACTGTTCCCCAATAAAGTCCTGTTCCCCTTCCCCAATAAAATCTTTAAAAAAAAAAAAAAAGTAATGGAATCCTGGTACATGCTGCAATGTGGATGAATCTTGAAAACACTATGCTAAGTGAAACATACTAGACACAAAAAGACAAAATGTTGTATGATTGTATTTATATGAGGTACCTAGAATATTCAAATTCATAGAGAGATAAAGTAGAATAGAGATTATCAGATGCTGGGGGCAGACGAGAATGGGGAGTTATTGTTTCATGGCCACAGAGTTTCTAGGTAATGAAAAAGTCGTGGAACTGGATAGAGGTGAGAGTTGTACAACGTTGCGAATGCAGTTAATGCCACTAAAAGGCACTCTTAAAAATGGTTAATGTGGTAAATTTTATTTTGTGTATATTTTACCACAATAAAACAATTAAATGGCTTTTAAAAATGTAAAGAAATACAATGCAATGTATTCAAAATTAAGTAGAATGACATACATGTATATAGTGAATCTCATCTCTGCATGGAGAAAAGACAGAGGAAGGAAGCTGGAAACCATTAATTTCAGAAACAGGCCAGCCTCCCGCCACAGACTCTGTAAGGCCAAAACATCTCAGAAGATCGTGACAACAATGTGACAACAAAGTCACATAGAAAACAAATGTTTTGCTTGATTAAATATTTCACTTTGCAGGCAATTGTTGCATTATCTGTAATATACAGCCTAAGAGTTAAGAAATTCACGTTCTTACTCTGAGCCAAAACAAACTATTTCTCCTTATGGATTTCCCTCACAGAGATTCAGTTAGGAAACACTATAATTCACTAATTAAACAATTTTATTTTCAGCTCATGAGTGCACACATACAGACACCTAAATTGATAAACAAATATATTTTGGAGAAAACTATCACATCATAGAGCCATAGTTACTAGCTAGTAATCTTGGATAAATCCACAACCCTAGAGCCTTGGTTTCCTAATCTATAAAATGGGAATACATACAACAACAACACAGAATTGGCCAAAGAATAAAATGAGATCATCTGGGAGCACCACCGCTGGCATATTATGAGGATCTAAATATTTTTCGATTACATGAATGAGTGAATAAATGAAGCACCTGGGAGGAAACAGGGAAAGAGAATGTTAGAACTTTTTTTAAGCAGCATATTCATGTGAGTCGTCAACACATGATTTCATCTGATCTGTGGGAGTTTTATGCAAAATGGGTGTGGAGATTTACAAGATTGGGCCTGAAATTAACTGATGCACTCAGACATACTATATGTTGTACTAATTCGAAAATAATCAAAGCAAAAATAAACAAAATGACACCCGTAAAATACACAGACAAGATGATACAGGAGAAACCACATATAATTGGATAATAACCACTACAACTGTGAAGAGCATGCAATTGTGAATCACAAAACATTTGTTTGCTATGGTTTCTTTCTTTTCCCCTTTCATGGAAAAAAAAAAGTTTGTTTTTCTTCAAAATAAAAACACCGGTTTGTGGGTTTGGATTGATATTTTTTCACTCTTGTGTAAAAAGGTCAGAGTAACTATCAACACAAATATGAAAGGGTAATAGTTTCCGGCTCTGGAAATCTGATTGTTGAACAAAAGAAAAAAAGAGACCACCGTGTATCATGAAAGACAAAAGAAAGAAAACATGATATGTTTCCAACCTGCATGTCATAAGGAATTTTGATCACTTTAGTATGAGTGTTGGAGAAATGTTGTGTTAATGTTTGTTTTCCTGATGCTTTAAAAGTAATTTCTTACATCCAAATAAAAAAGGAACATAGCTCCCCTCACAAAAAGTTTTAAGACAAAGGTAAACTATCTGTTAGATTGTTTTACAGGAACTTGACCAAACTCGGCTGCTTCTCTAATTTAAACTACATGAAAATTGAGGTGCATGATGGTAATAACAACCTGGGCAGTGCCACAGAAACAACATTTTGCTCAAATCCATGGCAATGTCACAGTCATGGTCACACATATGGGACAAACCTCCAGAATATTAGGTCATATTTACCTCATCAGGTAAAAGTCAGAAAGGATAACTGCAGATCTTTATACTATAGGAGTTAATGAACTTATTTTTAATGCACTTCTCACTCCTCTAAGCAATGAATTTAGTCCTGGACACTCAATTATATTTTCTCAATAATGTGTGTGGTTTTGTTTGTTTTGTTTTGTTTTTAAAATATATTTGCCGTGGTAGATCATGTCAGTTCATTCGGAAGTGATGAAATAGCTTTATTTTCTCCATGTAAGTGTCATCTACCTTAGATTAGACTCTGTGAAGGAAATAAATATGTCTTGACTGATTTCTACAAGATTTTTCACAAAACCAATTCATTCATATTGCTCAAGATAAATATTAAAAGATAATATCTACTTAGATCAGAAAGTACACGTAACATCAGGTTCAACAATATTTAGATGGCTAAAATTATAATCCTGTTTACCTATCTAAAAATAAATACAAGTTTTATGTTTAGATGTCAACTTTCGGGAGAAAAATCCTTAAAGAGAGTTAATTTCTCTTTTAAGCCACTCTTTTGCTTTAAGAAAAGATTGAAGAAACATTCAGGATCTCATATATATAAGGCTTTGTCATTAAATAAATGAAGATAAGTAAGATGTGAAAAGAAAAACACTTGTACTATAATTATATTTTTAAGGCAATACTTAAAGAGAAATAGAATTAGCTAATTGAAGAGTTAGAAAACGGAAGCTGGTTCATATTCTGAGTGAGGCTCTGTTGGGGTACTTCCTATAAATCTTTCTCATTCACTAAATTTCTTAATGGAAAAAATTCCTCACACTGGTCTCAAGCTACATCAGAGGAGAAACTAATAATAAAATGAGAAATAATGATAATGCCTTACATTTACACCACTGCTACTTTTCCTATAGCAGAAAATAAAAATTGTTGCATTTACTTCAGCTTGAAGTGATGGTAGCACTTAATAATAACAGTGAGGGAAAGGGTGACTTAACAAGTGCAAGGTTTTTAAAGGTATTTTTAGTCCAGAGATGGAGATCAATAGTATCCTACCTCTTAAAAACTGAAAGAAGAGAGATGAACTGATACAACAGTAGAAGAGACCTTTTCTTTGAAAAAAAGAATGCTCTAGGGGAAAGCTCCCTTATAGAAGAGATACGGAGAAGTATGGACTCCTCTACCCTCTGTCCAAGAAGATAGAACCTATCTAGTTAGAACACTAGTTCTCTGTGAGGACATTATTCTTTTTACTGCCTTGTTGCAAAAAGAAGGCTTTCAAGGATAAGTATATAGAGTGACATAATGTAAATTTTCAAAACATGAGATAGAGGTAAAGAGAAAACATGCAGGGACATAAAATGGGGCCAATAATAGAAACGTTTCTACTACAAACTCCTTCCATATGTTATGTCAGACCTGTCATTTCTTGGTGCTTCTATTTCCTAATCCTCAGAACTGAAATAGATGGTTTCTACATGACATTTTCCTTATGCTCAGGATTTATCAGTGGTATAGTAATCAGTCAACAAACATTTACTAATTCTCCATTGTGAGTATAGCATTTTATTAGGTGGTAGGGTGAGTCAGAAGTAAGAGTTTCGCCTACTGAATCATTAACCTCACTTCCTGCATTAAGTGTGCTCTTTTGGGAGGTTCTTTGTCATTTGGTCCCACAGTAATCAGCTTATGAAATCGGACTTAAATTATACCCTAACTAAAGAAAGTTCATGTGAGGTTCCTCGGAATGAGAAAGCAAAGAATTGGGGAATGATAAATGGGAGAAAAGAATGAGAGAAAGAGCAGACACTTGATGAAAAAAGAACAATGACTTGCAAAGACTGTTTCTTTTAGATATTACAAAACATTCAATTTAGAAAATAATAGACAAATAGATGTAAAGTGGGAATGAAATTCTGCAAAGCTTCAATACAAGTTATTGGAGACAGCAAGAAGGGGAAAAATACACAATAATATTTTCAGAGGAGAAAGAGTGAGATCTTAGGCAAGAAGAAAGAATGAAGAATTTCTCTTTTAAGACTTAAACTGTCAAAATGAAACAGTAGTGATTGTGTCAAAACACATTCTTCCAATATTGTATAGCTTTTTATAATGGTGCTTTTCTGAGTTTAAAGTTTCAATTTAATTGGTTGGGAAATCCCTCTATCCACACCATACTAAGTCAGAACCTGAATATTCTACTTTTCTTCTTTTTGCTTTTGTTGCATAAGGTTAAATTGCTGAATCATTGTGATGCTCCAGGAGAATATAGGCATCCTTTAAATTATGGAACATGGCTATGTCTTAGTGCTGTACAACAGGGAAGTAGAATGCGCCAAGCAATGAGCACTTAGTCTCTATTTTTATGGTTGTTACCATGTAGTCACAAACAAAAATCGATGATGAAAGAATTAAGTTAATCTATCTCATGCAATATCATTAGTCATTTCCTAGGTTCTGGAGCTCCCTACAGCAAAGAGAGAATAAAATTTCAAAATATTACATTGCTAGTTGGTTTTATAGATATCAAGTTTGTACAGGCACATAAATCAGAATCTATTCAAAGTAAGGAGCAGATGTCTGAATTATTCCAACAAAGTAAAATCAGCCTCTCTCTCACATGCTACAAATCCATAGCCTTTTCATAAGTATGAAAACTGCAAAAAGGAACAGGATTCATCATTTAGGTGATTTATATTCCCTTTGAGTTTTTCTCACCAAAGTGATGAGACTTGAGGACATCATGTTATTTCCAAAAACATGACCATTTGTGGCAAAGCAATCCCAATGTATACTGAGGCAGAAATAGGCAGAGACCAACACCATTGAATTTTAAAAATCATGATAACCTTTCCATTTAGTATTTTATTCTAAGTTATCCTTCCAACCAAAATTAAGAACATGGTGGAGAGAAAAAAAATTAGTAATGTAGATGCCTGACCACTGCGCTGTACACCTGAAGCTGAAGCTGGATAACATTGAGTGTCAACTATAATTTAACATATATATAGTCATGGGAGGTGCAGTACAGCATAGGGAATAGAGTAAATGGGAATTGTAACAGCTATATACGATGTCAGAGGGGTAGTAGATTGGGCAATTATCACTTTGTGAGGGGCGTAAATGTCTATTACATTGTTTTGTACACCTGAAACTAATAATTAATTAATTAATTAATTAATAATGTAAAATAATTCAAGGAAGCCACAGATGAGGCCTTCATTTAAAATTATTATTTTAGCAGACCTTACTTTTTAAATTTTTGTTTGTTTCTTTTATACTCTACCTCCTTACAAAAGGTAGCTTGTAGATTTTTCACACAGTTCAGAGACATTAAGACAAAAGATTATAAGATTAAACTGAGTCTATCTCAATGATACAAAATGAATAAAAGTGATGCTATTACTAAAGAGTTGTTTCCCAATACTTCTTACAGCTGAAATGTTTATGTCTTTTGGGTACGCCCTGCTCTGAGAGACGAGAGCAAGCAGACCTTGTGTTCGTTATTTTTACATGGACCCAAACTCCCAATACACTTTGTATTAATATATAGCAGAGCTTTAATAATTAATAATAATTAACTGGGGCTTTCCTACCATGCAGCCTGCAGATATATGTCACAGGAGTAGCACATTTGTGAGGCACTCTTATTTTGAGTTATTTTCATATTTAAGGAAATTATGACCCTTACATAGAATATAAGATGAATCCTCTTACAAAATCACTATTTTAAAAAAAAACTTAATAAAAATCTCCAACATCAAAAAACAACAATAACATAAACTATCTTAACTTTTGTGTTCGAATAAAATGTTAGAATTATACTCCAGTTAATCTCAAATGTTAATTAATATATAGTAATGCAGAATTTAAAATTTAACATGGATATTTGGGAAACTAATTTGCATAATTATCTTAAGATATTACCAAAAAAAGAAATCAATAAATTTGAGTATTAGAACAGATTTGCTGCTGTTTGATAAATTATTGTTTTAGTAAAACTGTTAAAACTATGAGGGGGAAAAAATCACATTATTCTATCTATAACACCAAGGAAAGAATAAGACTCTGAAAATATTTTTCAGAAATACAAGGAAAGTACAAAGTGTCAAAGTACTTATCAACGGGAATAGCTTCATAGATAAACATTATCTTTCCCACTAACTGTATGCATCATGAGAGTTAGAATTATCTCTTTAAATCTTTGTGTCCCTAGTGCCAGCTCAATATCAGACACAGACGAGCTCTTCTAATGAACAAAGTAATAAACGAATGAATCATGTGGAGGTCAACTAAAAATAATATTCTTCATTTATGAAAATGTTGCCGCCGTAGCAATAGAGTATACACTTTAACGTTCTCTCTCAACCTCAGATATAATAACTGATTTAGTCAGTTCTTCAATCAAGGTTGTGCTTGTCCAAATGACCAGATAGGACTGGCATGCAACTCGTGACCAAACTTAACTAGACCATTGCCCTACAAACTTTGTTTCCCCTGGAGATTTGAGGGTTGGCTTTGTCGTAGCAGGTCTTGAATTGGTCTTACTTTATTTAGGTGCTGTCTTTTCTGGGTTCCAGGGATGGTGCTGTGATCTCTCTTCTCTGGAAGGGCTGGAACTTTAATATGGCTGGATGTATATGGAACTCCTCAGCATGCTTAACTCTAGTCCATTCTGCTCTCAATCTTGTAATAGATGCTCTCTAGTACATTTCAGGTAATCTCACCCTGCACATAATGAATAGCCCAACCCTTGGCAATAGACTCATGGGTGACCCCACCATGGACTCCTGGGGCTCCCTTGTTCTCTCATTTCTATTGTCCTAATTCACAGATTCCAGCTATTTCAGCTATTCCAAACTCTGATCTCTGTCTCCTCAGCTCAGTGGAGTATACTCAGATCAGATTCCAACTTTCTGCAACACAGTAAGAAAATTATCCCCAACAGAATGGGTGATTGTGAGGTACATTTCAGAAGTTTTCTTCCCTAAGATATGACTGCCTAAAAGCAGTTGTCTTATGCGTATATGTTTCACCCAATTTTATAGTTGTTGATAGTGGGAAGATTAGTTCAGTACCAAGTATTCCGTCATAGCTAGAAATAGCATGGAATGGAATGGAATAGAATAGAATGGAATGGAATTTTATAGAATGGAATGGACTAGAATGAATGGAATAGAATAAAATATATGGCAGCATGTCCCTAGAAAAGGTAAGTACCATTGTGTGAAACTTGGATTTCAGTTAAATATATCATATGTGTACTGAATATCAGTGAAAAATGTTTCTTACTGTGGTTCATAGTCAAAACATTTTTTGAAAATCATTGCATCAGATCAAAACCTCAAAACCTAGATTTCTTTAATAGAGTTGAATTCATCTCAGACATAGTGTCAATTCAGAAGATGGTTTTTCAAGATTAATGTATTAAAAATCAAATATTTATCCTCTTGACAAAACTATTACCAAGTACTTAGATAATCTGGCTTAATCTAAGTGTAAAAGAAAGGATCTTTATGTGGGAGAAGAAACCCATCACCCTTCTCCTATAATATCTTTCACTGATTCTCTATCATCTACCCTTGACCTCTTACATTTTAACATGCATATGAATTACCTGTTGAAATGCAAACTATGATCCACTGTATCTAGGGTACAGTTTGAGGTCCTGCATTTCTAGCCAGCTCCTGGGTGATGCCGGTGCTCCTGTTCCATACACAGCAACTGTTTTTGGAAAGAAACAGGAAATATTTGAGGCTTTTAAGCCTCGTGCAGTTTTTGTCACTTCTTCTCCTTTCTCTCCCCCTCCCTCACCTCCTTTTCCTCTACCTTCTTTTTCTAAAAGAATCTTTTGAAAATGTAAAAACCTTTCTTAGCTCATTGACATTATAAAACAGAGCACTGGCCTACAGGTTGTAGTTTGCTGACACTGATCTAGAGAAATCCTGGCCAATAGAAATGTAATGCAAGCCACGAACGTAATTTTAAATTTCCATGTAGCCATGTTTGTTTTTTTCTTTTTTTTTCAATTACAGTTGACACTCAATACCATATTAGTTTCAGGTATACAGCATCGTGGTAGCCATGTTTTTTAAAAAGTAAAAAGAAACAGATGAAATTAATTTTGATGATGTTTTATTTAATCTAAAATAACAAAAATATTATTTGCAACATATCAATATAGAAATTATTAAGTAAATAGTTTACATTTTTTTCAGACAAAGTCTTTAAAAATCAATATGTATTTTACACCTACAGTGTATTTTAATTTGGAATAACCATATTTCCAGTGTTCAATAGCCACATGTGTCTGCTGTATTGGGCAGAGCAGATTTAGAAGAAAAAGTTCAAAATTCTTTCTTTGGTATTGGATGCTCTTTATGCTCTTCCCGTTTACCCTTTTAGCTTCATGTCCTACCTCTCAATCATATACACTTGACATTCTAATCACACTGTACTAGTTTTATTCCTTTACTATGTTGTTCCTTTCATTTAGAATGCTGTCTCTTACCTGAAAACTTTACTCACCTTTCCCCTAAACTGATGCAATTACAACAGGATTAAATGCATTAAGAAGACACTAGAAACTTACCAAAAAAAATCATATAATGCTACATAAATGAATGCTGATATTATTATTTCATGGTCCTAATTTTAAAGTAAGATATTAAAATCTTGGTAAGTTAATTATTACTATTTTAATATTTATATTAAAGTATTGCTATAACATTAATATTAGAGTTCTATATGGAGGGAAATAACTTGTTTTTCTTCCTTTTTTAAAACAGAATCATTTTTCCAAAAGTATTTAAAAATGTATTTACTTATCACCATGGCATTTCTAAACATGTTTGATATCACTACTTCTATTTAATAATCACAAAGCTAAGACTTTCAGGAGGTTAAATGACCTTGCAATGGGCTCAATAAATATAATGAAACAGAAAGTCTTTGAAAATAGGTAATTCTCAACTACTTGGGATAATAAAGCTGCAGATACTTAGAAGACGAAAACCAGTCCAGATAACTTCTGAAGTAAAGAGAGTGGTGTTCCAGAGTTTGTTGTACTCCTGTCAATAAAAGTTCACTACCACCAGTCCAATGCTAACAGGAGGCCCCAGTCTGGCGTGCAGTAAAAGGAGAGACTTTATTCAGAGGAACAGTTTGCAAACTGGGGGGAAAAGCAGCCTCAGATGGAAACCAAAAACGCACTCCTCTGAGACAAAGGGGAGGCCCACTTATACAGGGAAAGTGCCTGCCCTGGTCTCTGATTGGTCCATTTTTATGCAAATGATGAATCCACAGATTGATTGGTCCATATAACACTGTTCTATTTGGTCTGAATCACTAATCCTAAGTGATCATTATGGAGTGGCTCTGATTTGTAGATAAAAATGCAAATGAGGATATATCTATGCATCTCTGATTGGATGAGGCCGGTCTCAGCCCATTGGTCAAAATATGATTCCAGGAACTCCCTTAGAAAGGTTGGTTGGCAGGACTACAGGAGGCTTGGCAGCCCAATTTGTGGCTTTTCTCTGAAATGCAGCATGTGTGAGAAGCTCCCTGTAAACAACTGTTGCTAGACCTTAATTATAAATTTGGATGCAGTTAACTACGAGGTGTCCTTTTTGACAGGTATATTCCTTTTCAGGGTTAACACTTCAAAGATTCTGATATCCTGAATTTAATTCCAATTTTTGTCCCTGAGAATACAAGAAAGTTATGAATAACCCAGAGCATCCATATGGAGGATCATAACAATAATACTGAGCTCTCAGGGTTGTAGTAATAGTGAAACAACATAAGTTTTATTATGGAAAATTGCCCTCTACGATTTTGTTTCTATGACCTGAACACATTTTTAATAAAGTCAGATCTTCATGCAATAATCTTACCTTGGAGGCTTGGGCCAGAACGGAGAATTGTTCCCAGAATGGATCAAAGGATGTGCATTGTGAGTGCTCATTTGGGAATCGTTTTACTCCTATAGACTTTGGCTAATATCAGCCCCACCAGTGACATCAGAATCTCGGGTGTGGGCTATGCACAGAGAAATTTTCAAAGTTTCCCCCTCTTCTTTTCACCTTAGGGGATTCTAATATGCAGTCAGGTTGTGAATTACTAGGTCTATCCGCCTGGGGTCCGTATTTGCAAAATACTGTTGATCCTTGAACAACATGGGTTTGAACTGTACAAGTCCACTTATACATGGATTTTTTAAAAAATGAATACTGTAAGTGTATTTTTTTCTTATAATTTTCTTAATAACATTTTCTTTTCTTTAGCTTACTTTAAGAATATAGTATATAATACATATAACATATAAAATATGTGCTAATCAACTGTTTATGTTATCAGTAAGGCTTCCAGTCAACAGTAAGGTATAAGTTTCTGGGAAGTCAAAATTTCTATGGGATTTTCAACAACGTTGGGGTCCACAACCCTAACCTTTGCGTTGTTCAAGGGTCAACTGTAGGACTAATTCTTTGCTCACAGATTGTTGTAAGGAGTAAAGGAGACAATGTATAAAAAGCACCTGGTACAGTTCAGAAATTTGATAAGAATACTTTCCTATCCTCATTCTCCTTTAATTAATTCCCTTACTCTCCACTAATTACGTGGATACTAGAACTATTTTCTTCTCAAATAATGTCTTTTCAGTAGGTTTGTTTATTTGTTGCTTTTAGTTGAAACAGACCAGTAGCTTTTGGCAGTAATTCAGCCTCAACCCTCGTGAGGAGTACTGTACCTTTCCCCACCTGCAACATCAGTACCAGAGCTCCTAAGCATACAGAGGCTATTAAAAGATGCCCCTCCCTCCCCACCAGCTGGATAACCCCTGATCAGTCCCAGAAAGATTTCCCCTCTGCTGGGAGAATACTGTAACTTTTAGTGAGTCCTGCATCAGAATCTCCTGGAATGTCTTTAAAATGCAGTTTCCTGGACCCTACCCTTACCTACTAAACCAATCTCTGGAGATGTAACCCTTACAACTATCTTTTTAACAGTTTCTCCGATGATTCTTATGCACACTAATATTTGAGCAATGTTGGCATGGAGAAAAGCGACAACTGTAGATACAGCCATCAAATAACTCAGGTTAATCTCTTACCTACTATGATTTACCCAGAGACCAAGAAGGGAAGTTTAACGCTGCCCAGATTTTTGTTTTGAACATCTAAATAGCTCTCTGTTTTCTAAAAGATTTTCTTGACCTTGAAAATGTTTTGGGTTTTTTTGTTTGTTTGTTTTGTTTTGCTTTGGTGTTGCTCTCACAGGATCATGGGGCTGGAGGGCTCTTAAATATCATCTAATTCAATCTCTTGTTTTATAAGAAAGGATGCAACGTTCCCAAAGTTATCAATCTGGTGGCACCATATACCTTAAGGTAAATAGCTGCCAACTCTTCTCTTAAAAGGCAGACATTTGGTGATTCCATGAAGATACAACTCTGCACTGGCCAGAATTTGTATATACACAGCTTTGCCGCCACTCCTTCTCCCTGTCTTTATAAAGGTAATTTCTTCTCCTCTTCCCTAGTTTGGAAACATCCCACTTCACAAATGAAGGGAATGGTCAGTAGTCCAGGACAGCTTCACATGGACAGCAGATTTTAAATATATAACTGAGCAAAAAAAGAAGGAGATTTCTACACAGGCTGTAACAGATCTGGAAATTATTTACTTTGAAAGAGCTGAGACTATTAAGGGCAAAAGCTCTTTGCATACAGGTAAATGATTGTTAGAGCCATGGGACTGCTAAATCACAGTCCCACAAGTGACACATCCTCCCAGCTAACTGACTCTCAGATAGGTGAGAAAATTCAGCAGAAGCATTTATCTGTTCACAAATTCAAAAGAACGAATTCAACAAAGAATGAAAACCGAGAAGGCTGGTATCATTAGAATAATCCCTTTTATAGTCATAGCTTTGGAATTTGTAAATGTACATCTACAGATACAAGGAGCATTACACTTGTTTACTTAACTTGGCTTCCTACTATTATTGCTTTCCTTTTTATTATGAAAAGTTTTTACATTTCTGAAGCTTGATTCATTAAGTAATTGCCATCTTCCTATCTGGGTCATTGGTCATCTTTATTGCAAAAGAAAAATACAAATCATTATTCAAGAGCAAATTCCACATATTTTCCATGTCCTAAACTTTTCAACCTCTCTTATTTTGTGCAGGGCTTATTCGTTCCAAGGAACAGCACATTCCCCAGAGGTAATCAGACTGAAGCAGGAGAAGAACAGGGTTGGTCTTCAACAGAGAGATCCACCGTGTTTTAGCCATTTGCTGTCCTTAGTATTAGGCTTTGTTTCTAAATATTACTAAGAGGTTTAAAAAATAAACCAGTAATTGGAGTAGTTAAAATCACCCTTACTCCTAAATCATGGGAAGATACACACACACACACACACACACACACACACACACACACACACACCCTTTTCCTCTTGTTCATGGAATAAGCAGGGTATTGTTTTCGATGATTAATTTCACTGCTGAAGAAAACTTAAATAAAACATGGCAGAATGAATTGATCGCATCGTTAACTTAAACTGCCCCGTACTTGAGAAGAATATACAGTTTACAAAGAAATCGGGTGCCTGGAGTTTGGGTGTAGAAAACGTTCCTGTTTGTAAATCATGGATGCAGCATTTTTCTTGTCTCTTTCTCTTTTGTTTTCTTATTCCATTCTTTTTTCCACTACAGACACTGTACAGTCTAAATTGTCCTTTTGTAGTTGTGTTTCCTACATTGCTAGCGAAGCTATTTTTAAAAGCTCATACTAAATAAACAATTTCAAGATTCTGAAAAGCCAAAGGGCCTTTGACCTTCTAAAACAACCTTTTTCTAGAAAAGCCAATGGTCTCATGAGGGAGGGAGAGAAGAAGCAAGCATTTACCGGTGGTTTATTACCACAACTTGTGTTAGGTGCTTTACATACAGATCTCATTTTTACTCAGAACAACCTTATAAGGTCAGAATTATTATCCCCACTTAACAGACAAAGAACAAAGTTTCAAAGAGGTTAAATGACTTGCCTGCGATTATAAAACAATAAATGGAAAGGATGGATTCACATGTAGGCTGGCCTAACTGACTCAAAAGGCTGTGTATTCTTACCATACTGTTCAAAGATGAATACTTTTTTTTTTTTTTTTTGCAAAGATATCATAAGTTTTCCATGGTCCATGCAGTTTTTGTTTGTTTGCTTGTTTGGGTTTTGTGTTTAAAACCTCCATTTTCTGATTTGCCATCCAGAGAAAGCGAGAATTAGAACCTTGGAACTTAGTGCCCTCAAGCCTAGTATCTCCATCGAAAAGTTAGGTTATGATGACCAGTTAGTTATCTGTTGAGCCCATTTGCTCCTATCTGTGAGGCAGAAAACAAGGCTATCCCAACTAAGACACATTCAGGTCCAATGAGACATTTGGACATACGAGGCCTGACAATTAAGTTCACGAACTTGTTGCAACAATGTTTTTTGATATCAGAGGGATTATTCGTTATGAATTTGTACCAACTGGACAAACAGATAACCAAGTTTACTATTTCGAAGTGCTGGAAAGGCTGCGTGAAAAAGTTAAACGACCTGAACTTTTCGCAAACAGTTCATGGCTCTTGCATCACGACAATGCACCAGCTCACATGGCACTGTCTGTGAGGGAGTTTTTAGCCAGTAAACAAATAACTGTATCATCGGAAACCCCTCCCTACTCATTTGATCTGGCCCCCAATGACTTCTTTCTTTACCTGAAGATAAAGGAAATATTGAAAGGAAGATATTTTGGTGACATTCAGGGCATCAAGCATAATACGATGACAACTCTGATGAACATTCCAGAAAAAGAGCTCCAAAATTGCTTTGAAGGGTGGACTAGGCATTGACATTGGTGCATAGCTTCCCAAGGGGAGTACTTCAAAGGTGACTGTAGTGATATTCAGCAATGAGGTATGGAGCACTTTTGCTAGGAGTTCATGAACTTAATTGTCCAACCTCGTATACTAACAAAGAGGGCATGTGTTGAGCCCCTAAGAGAAGGTGTGAAGTGGTGCTGCCTGGATTCCTTTCTGAAGGTACCATGGTCCCTTTGCACTCCTCAGGACCCCACTCACATGCAGACATTTCATTGTGCCTTGGGTATTGCCTCACCCTCGGGGCTTCTCAGAGTGCTGATGACACAAGAAACCAGGATATCACCATCCTAACATACGGGAGCCTCATTGGCTCATAGGCCGTGAGTGTGCACACAGGAGCAGCCTCTGGGTAAGAAGAGAGAAGTCCTGAGACACTGGCTCTTCTTGTTTTGTGCTTTAACCATGTGACCAACCACGTCAGAAAAGAGAATACCAAACAATGGAACGATATGTCCTTCCACACCATCGTGGTTTCCCAGGATCCTTCCAGTGCCCAGTGCTAGTACAATGAAAACAGTGTAACCTCCAGAATCAGACTGACCTACTTTTGCATTTCAGATAAACAATCCACTAGTTAAATGAACTCTGAGTCTCTGCCACCTCACTTGTAGAACAAGGATAATAATGCCAATCTTACCACATTGTTTTGAGAGTAAGACACAATAGAAGTGAAATACCTAGATGACACTCAAGAAAGAGCCCTGCTGTTGTTGCTAAGTTTTTTTGAATACTAAAGAGGACCCAGGCCTAAAATCTCAGAGTTTGAAAGGGTTTTGGAGTTCTATGTCAACAGCTTTCCCATTGTAGAAATATATTTTCTAACAACTTTAATACAGTTTGAATACTTTCTACTATGCTAGACAATCTAGGCCCACTATTGGATCTGTAAAGCAAAAAAGATTAATTTATTAATATTCAGCTATTTGGAGAATTAGAAAACTATCAAGTAAAGTTATTCAAATGGATTCATGTGGCAAGAAGTAAAGTATAGACGAGTTTTGAGCAACGTAGAATAAATAGGTTAGTGAAGAGTTAAGGGGTAACCACCTAAGGCATGAAGTGTATTGATTTCCTTAGAAGAAGAATGCTTTTACACTCACAAAGTCACCCATTAATGCCACAATTAAATTCATATGTGTTCAACTGTTCAGGCACATTTTTTGTCTATAGTTTGAGGTAATAAACTTATAGATTTTTCTTACTGATGAGTTCTGAATATGGAAAGATTTGATTAACTATTCAAAGACTGTCTTTGTTATGTAATTTTTAAGAAATTATTTTGTATCACTTCTGTCCTTCTGCTCTACCCAACATACCCATTCAAAATTTTAAAAATTTACCTTTCAGCAGGATCAGGTCCATAGTTTAAAAACAACTTCAATAGACATTTTGTGCTGATATAACTGCTCAAATGAAAACACCATACCAAAGGGCTGAGTCAAGGGCAGACAGTTACACACGTCCTGCAGCCAAAACACTTGTCTGTTTCCAAGACTTGATCAATGTGATCATTGAAACCTAACTGGACCAAGGGAAAAATGCCTCTGAGATTAATGCCACCAAATGATAACTGGCCTCACATGCTAGAAATGGGTGAAAAATCTGAGTCATCTGTAAATAAACTGTGGATCTGTTACATCTTTTTCCTGAAATAGATTTAAGTTTAGGGGGACCTGCACTGAGAGACCAAAGTAGTCACCTCTAGAAAAAGGTATCACTTGTTCAAATCACTTGAACAGTCTTAACTTGTGCTCTTTCTACTTTGCTCAAAGATTCAAGAAGATAGTTAGTATTAAGGGATTATAGAACTATAACTAAAACAAGTATCTACAAAATTGATTAGATGAATTTTCTATTTTCAACACATAGTTTGTTTCTCCTGCAGGGAATAATTTCTAAAGTTGAAAACGTGAGCATGGCTTAGTATGTTTGCCATTCACTTAGTATCAAAACTGCCAGTGGTAACAATTATGTACTATTTGGAAACAGGCAACCACACAAACAAATTTAACAATAGGTACTGTACCTATTCCACACCAAAACTGAATCAAATGTAAGTCTCAATAGGAGAAAAGAAACAAGAAGCCAAAGTTGGTGAAACATTCCAAAGAAGAAACTATTTCTTGACCACTCAGCTTTTCTTATTTCTTCCATTTTGGTTCTAGTTTTCTAGGTATAATTTGTACACAGTAAAATGTACAAACTTTAGTGTACAGCTCAAACAATTCTTAACTATGTAGGCCCTAGTAACCACCAACCAGATCAGATATGAACTATTTTCACCACCTCAGAAAGATCACTCACGCCCCTTCCCAGGTAAAGAAGTTCTCAGCTCTGTAATGTAACTTGGCTTCTCTTCATACTTTTCATTTGTTCCTTTTTTGAGAAATAAATATATATACTGAAGAGAAGAGACCTTCATTCGATAATTAATTATAGCACAGATTCAGAGTGCTAGTCACTAGGAATATAAACATAAAAATGGTGATTGCCCTTTGCCTTCAAGTTCTCTGTCTTTTTTATTTTAGAATGCCAATGAAGTATATTTTCAATATTTAAAGCACATGTTTTCAAGGGGCTCAACATCACAATCATCAGGGGAACGCAAATCAAAACCACAATGAGATACCACCTCATGCTTGTTAGAATGGATATTATTAAAAAGACAAAAGATAACAAGTACTGGTGAGGATGTGGTAAAAACAGAACCCTTGCACACTGTTGGTGAGAATGTAAATTGGCACAACACTATGGAAAACAGTATGGAGGTTCCTCAAAAGTAAAAACAGAACTACCGTATGATCCAGCAATTCCACTACTGAGTATATAGCCAAAGGAAATGAAATCAGGATTTTGAAGAGCCATCTGCACTCCCATGTTGATTGCAGCATTATTTACAATAGCCAAGATATGGGAACAAACTAGGTGTCCATCAACAGATGAATGGGTAAAGAAATCGTGGTATACACATGCAATGGAATATTATTCAATTATAAAAAAGAAAGAAACCCTGCCATTTGTGACAACATGGAAGAAACTGGAGGGCACTATGCTAAGTGAAATAAGCTAGACAGAGAAAGACAAATACTATATGCTGTCACTTGTATGTAGAATCTAAAAATAAAAGTTGCATGTTCAATTCATAGAAACAGAGAGTAGAATAGTGGTTGCCAGGGGCCGGGGAAATGAATGGGGAGATGTTGGATAAAGGATACAAACTTCCAATTACAAGATGAATAAGTTCTGAGGATCTAATATACAGCATGGTGACTTACTTAATAAAATTGTATTGTACACTTGAAATTTGGTAAGAGATTAAAAAAAGTAACTAACAAAGTGAGGTGATGATATGTTAACTAACTTGATTCTGGTAAATATTTAACATGTATATGTATATTAAATAATCATGGTGTACACTTTAAATGTATATAATTTTATTTGTCAATTATACCTCAATTAAGCTGGGGGGAGTACATCTTTCAGCAATGCAATAGATTCCTGGATCAGAGATCCTACTGTAGATATTGACGTAAAGTAGGTATCTCTACCCTACAATCCACTATATATACCCCAGAAAGGTAGCGCTCTCTCTTTCTCTCTCTCTCTTTTTAATGTGCAAGGTTTATCATTTGCAAATACTTTAAAAAAAAAACACACAAAAAAACACTAAGACCTAAACTATTCTCTTATTTAAAATTTGCATTGCTCCTCCAGCATTTACTATTAATATTTTACGTATTTCCTCATTTGTCCATTCTCAAATTAGTCCTTCTTGCAATTGCTCCAGAACCTATTTTCTGACTAGGTGAACATACCCTCAGAGTTCACAAAACAGAATCTTGCAAAAATAGTAATAGAATAAGGAGGAATAGTAAATAAAATTGCTTGTCAACTCCACTGTCTCAGTTTCAGACTCATGATTTTTAGTAACTATACATGTTTGCTGAAATTATTTCCATGACTTCTATTATTTTCAGTGTTAGAAAAATAATCTTTTTCTAACACTGACAAAAATAATCTTCCACCTTGAGCTGAATACTTAATTTATTTTCTTCCATTTTTGTCATATAATTTAGGATTATGTATTTGCTTCTGAGTAGAAATTTGGCACCATTCAGTTTTGGTTTTTGTCCCAAATAGGTTTATAGTCATTATTTTTAACCCAGACTATAACAATTTGAGTGAGTGGTGATTTGAGAAGTATTTCTTAATTTTTAAATATTTGGAAAAGATTTGATTTTGTTTTAAATTTTACTATTTATTTCTGGTTTATTTTCTTGTAGTCAAGGTCATTTATTTTTTAGGGCTTTTTGTATATGCATATGGATGAATATGTGATCAACTTTTAGAAATATTCTATGAACACGCATTAAGAATTATAGTTTATTTTATTTACCATATAATTATTGATTCATCCTCATTAGTTACATTGTTCAGCTCCTGTATGTCCTTATTTGGGAGTAGAGGACAGAAAGGTAGTTCTGGGGAGATTTAGAGATTAAGTTATTATTTCTGTCAATTTCACCTCTTATTTGTAAAGTTTCTTCCCATGTATCTTTCTCCACTGTTATTCAGCAATATAAATTTAAATTTAATCTTATTAATGATTTTGTCATACAAAAGGTTGTTATGCCTGTTGTCTTTTTTGTTATACATATTGATAAAATTTGACCATGGTTATTTTGTACTTTCATTATCTAAGTATCTTGGACACCTAATGAGTCTTTAAATCATTTACACTTATCTACATAAAAAATACATTTGTCATTTTAAATCTTGTTTGTAAATGCTATGTATGCATTCTTAATTGCATCTTGAGTGCTTTGTTTTTATATATTCTATAATACATGAACTATGCTTTGTTTATTTTTACCTTCTCTAGGGTTTTTTAGAAGGTACATATCCAATGTTTTAATTCTTACAGTGATCATATTTCGATGTAAAAAATACATATATTTTACAATATATACTTCTCTGGTTACCAACGTCAAGATGATGTTAAGTTTGAATCTACTTACACAAGATGAAAAATTAATTCCTGACTTCCTAGACTCATTAATACAATTTGAAGTTTCAAAGTGAAGTTATTGTAATTATTATTATTATTTTTTTTTACATTTCATGGATTTTCTTTCCAAATTTATTTTTGGACATTTGTGTTGAAGGAAAGTTTCTTCTCCACTTCTGATGTTTCCTTTCATGTAGACTCTCTCGGTCTCTCCCAACTCTTTACTCACATCTCCCTGAAGGAGAGTGGCTTAAGCTAGTCTATTACAAAAGAATGAACATGCTCTGTGCTTTTCCTTCTTAAGCATTAACTACCCAAGAGAGTAAAAGCTCCTCTCTGTTTTTCATGCCATAAGTGTCCCTTGACATAGAGCATCCTGCCCTAAAGTAGAGCACTGTGACTGGACAAGTAGTCTGCTCAATTCTGAGGTTTTAATAAAATCATTTGGTCCATTTGACTCTCACCGTAAGTTACTGTTATGGGTTGAACTGTGCACCCCAGTTTATTTTAAATTTCTAATCCTCAGTACCTGTGAATATGACCTTATTTGGAAATAGGGTCTTTGCAGCTATGATCATTAAAGTGGTCCTGAAACCAATATAACTGGTGTCCGTATAAGAAGAGACACACAGGTAGAAGACAGCCGTGTGACAATGGAGGCATAGATTGAAGTGACGCATCTATCAGCCAAGGAACTCCGAAGATTAGCAGCAAGCACCAGAAGCTAGATGAAGCAGGCAGGATTCTCCCCTACAGGTTTCAGAGGGAGCACGATCCTGCCAACTGACAGCATGATTCAGGATTTTAGCCTCTAGAACTGTGAGACAATCAACTTATGTTATTTTAAGCCACTTAGTTTGTGGTACTTTGTTACAGCAGCCTTAAGAAACTAATACAATAATGTTCTCCAATTTAGACTTTTTCAGGAGTAAAGGTAATTTTTGGTGCTCCCCCGCTCTATGTTGTCTTATTTCTTAGGCATGGCCCCTAAAAATCTCAACGTTTTGGTACGATGGCTGGAAATTTTGGAAACAAAACCAAACCAGAAAAAATGTTCAGCTGACTAGTCCTCAAACTCAACTGAATCTTCGTGGATAGAGCCAATGAGAGCAGAGGGAAAGAAAACACTAAAGGCTTATCCTATCATTGTAGAAAATGCTATAGCAGAAAGAAATGCTACATGTGGTCTGCAGTATGCAAAAGCAAAGGAAAGAGACCATGTAAAGGCAGAACTACTTTTCCTCACCAGGTCCCAGGCACAGAAGCTTCAGAAATATCAGCAACAGCTACAGTTCAGGAATTGGCTGAGGGGAGCTATCAGGCTGAAATAAACTCAGGGACTAAGGAGACAAATCCACATTTTGCAGGAAGAGTGTCTCAAATGTCCCTTGAAGGCAAGGGAGCCAGTATGCAGGGTGGCCTTTCCCAGAGATCCGGGAAATATGTAGGCCAAAGTCAACTTCTTTCTGGGATATTTCTCTCAACTGATTTTAAGTTTTAGGTTTTAATTCTAAAAATTAATATAATTAATTGGCTCCCCTGGAAAGGTGACGATAAAACCAAGAAGATTTTCTTCCTCATTCTGATACCTTGAGTGTCTGCTCTGGTCTGTGGAAACTCTAAGGACAGGGATTCTAAGAACATTGTTTTGCTTGGAATAAGTGATTCTGGGTCTGTGGACTATTTATTGTTACACATTTGTGTGAGGTCAGAATTGTGATGATCTCATGGATTATTATTGTTTAGATTCCTAAAAGGGAGACATATATCAGAGACTTGCTTTGAATGGAATTAATTTCTGAGGTCCTGAATTGAAGAAATCCTATAAAATACCTATAAAAACAGTCTCCATTTTGGGTGTGTGTGGAGCCGCACCCCTACCCAGGCAAAGAAGCTCTCTGACTAGGATGGAGCAGAATATGAAATTAAGAAGGACTTTGATTTCTTTGGATTTTTAATCCACAGGGTAAGAGATAAATTTAATTTTTTTTTGGAGTTTTTTGTTTTGTGTATGGACTTTACTTAGCAAGGGGTACAATCTTTGAACTTTTAATTTCTCTCTGGGAATTTGATCATTAGGGAGGATAATTATTCAAATATATGCCATCTTCATATTGTTAGCTTTGTGTTTCCGGAATATCTTTAGGCCTCTACCATGCCTTCTGCATCCCCAAATTAATGTAATTTGGGGGGTAAATCCATATTTAGTATTTGTATTATTGTATATTATATATAATTAAAACCATGCAAACATTATTCACAGCTGAGCATTTTAACATACTATTATATTTTCTCCCCCTCCTTCCCCCCGGGAGTTAATAATTGCTCTGTTTTCATTTTTTCACTTTTTTAGTTTTCTTTTTCACTTTGGCTAAGATTAAGTAATGTGTGAAGGACATTCCAGTGGACTCCCAGTACATTTTTCAGATAGTCCATCACCTTATAAACATCTTGGAGACTTCTGTTCTTTAGGCTAGACCACTCGCTATTCAGGCCTCTGCACAGATGTCATACTGGAAATCTCCCATTATTTTTCAGTCTCTCCTGTGCTGTATCTCCTGTTACCTGAGTCCCACATCTTCATCTTCTTCATTTACTCCCTTGTTTTGGCAGAGTACATCCTCCAGGAGCTTACTGAGATCACATGTATAAAATAGAATGTTGGAAATTGTTCTGCAATTGATTGACAGTTTGGCTACAGAAATAATTCTAGCATGGAAATTATTTTTCTTCATAATTTTGAAGGCAGTGTTCCATTATCTTCAAGCTGTTAGTGTTGCTATTAAGAAATCTGAAGTCACTCTAACTTCTGATCCTTTATATGATCCTTTTTCTCCCTTGAAGCAGGTAGGCCTTTCTCTTTCTTTTCCCCAGTGTCCTGAAATATCGCAGTGTTGTATGTTGGCATGGATATATTTTCATCCATTGATAGAAACTCTTGATTGGGAAACTCAGAGTTGTAGGAAATTTTCTTGAATAATATCATTAATGATTTCATCTTCTCTGATTTTTCTGAAATCTGAAGTCACTCTAACTTCTGATCCTTTCGATGATACGTTTTCTCCCTTGAAGCTGGTAGGCCTTTCTCTTTCTTTTTCCCAGTGTCCTGAAATATTGCAGTGTTGTATGATGGTATGGATATATTTTCACCCATTGATAGAAACTCTTTGCACAAACCTGATTTATTAAAAGCCTTTTTTAGAGTTCTGAGCATTTGGGTGGGATATACTGACTTTGATCTGGCTATCATCTAAATGGTGCAAGCGTTTCTAGGTATGGCACTCTTTTCAATGATTTTGTGTAGAATTCTATAAAAGCTTTCCATTTCTATACCTGCATTCATTTTTAGCTGAGAAAAGTTTTACTCCATTTTATCTTTTATTATTGGTTTCTCTTCTAATGATTCTAATATCCCCAAAAGTAACCAGTATGTAAGTGAAATATTAATCATCTATTCTGTCATCACTTCATCCCTATCCTTTTCCTCCCCACATTTGTTCTAACATACCTTACACATGACCTTTTCCTTTTCATCCATTGTTTCAGTTGTTGTTGTTGTTGTTGTTTCAGCCTGTTCTTTGTTAGATTCTTTGCACTCAACACAGAATAATATATGGGAAGAAAAGTAGCTGAGCTTATTGGTGAAAAATATGGCAGCTATGAACTGCCAACTACGAATGGGACATAATTATAACCTTTAAAGGGCTTGGAGACAGCCAACGTTCAGCAGGTGGCAGAACAGCCAATGGATAGATGTTGATGTGAGTGGGCAGGACTGGTGTTTAACAGTAACACGGGACAGCATTCAAAACACAGTGAAGGACCAGAACAGCAGTTCCTGTTCGCGCTTTCTCCTACCCACTGATACACCTATGGTACCTCTCGGGAATCTTTCACAGGTGAGGAGGGGAGCAGGAGAGAACTCAAAATGAAGATATAGGGCTTTCTGCCAACACAGACATGTGGAGACTCTATGACCATATTTGTATTCCAAGCCGGTATGTGGATAATATAATTTTGAAGTCTTGAGAAAGTTTTCTATAATATTTCATCTAAATCCCTTCTGCTGCTAAACAAGCATATTCAATGGCTAATTGCTTTTTCTTTTATTTCAGGAAATGGGCCTAATACCCATTCCTATAAATATGACCCTAACATCTCTGTATTGACATTTGAATTAGAGCCACAACCAGTGATAATCAGACTGCTTTGTTTGACCGGTACATTTTACAAAATAAACAAGCACATTTGAGTGGCGTTAGTCATGGGCCACACTCCCCAGGCCAGCCACACACCCCACTGCCCTTAGTGTCACACTGAACCTGGTTTACACATTTGTGCTGTCCGCTGGCCCCCGTAGAATTTTGAGTTTGCAACTCTGCTTACGTTTCCAGTCATTTCACGCTCATTGTTTCCCTTGTCCTTCCCAACAGCCCCATAGGAGGGTTATATTAGCTACTTTCATTCTTCCTTCTCAGACCAGGAAATATGGGCTTGCTGAAATTTACCACAAAATTAGTAAATAGTGGATCTAAAGTGAAGGTTCTTTTTTTTTTTTCTACTGTAAAGTACTGCTTTTCTAAACAAATGCAGAGTAACTGTATTCCAATTACCTTGTTCTTGGTTGCTTTAAGTTTTCATACATAGTTGTTAGAATATTAAAAGGCATAATAAATGATTGAGCAATGGTGAGAGAAAAAGAGCATTATTATGATCGTTCGCTTAATGTTTTCAATGAGGTGAAATCACATGCTGTGAATAATTTGTGGTGATGTCCTAGGCAAACACATTATGAGAACTATAAAAATGATGTATTAGTATCTTAATTACTCAGGCATGTGTTCTTTGTGGACAGGTTCCCAATTCTAGCCAGCTACCTTCGCTTACTTTAATTGCCAAACACAGTTGCCTACATTTACAGTAAGGCAGATAGAGGAGAGAAGATCAGAGCAGGGATCAGGGAAGATACTGGAACGTTTTCAGAAATTTTGAGGGCTGAAAGGCCACCCCAAAAAGCTCCTCAGCTTTTTGAGCTCAGAATCATACTAAATGGCTGTTCTTTATTACCACCAAAGGAAGACAAAACGGCTCCCTTCCTTAAGATGACTTAACTCTTTGAAACGAGATCATTCAAGATCCTGCAAAATTCTTTTTGTAAAACATTCGTCCTTTGAAATATTTAACCTCTGTGAAATAATGAAATACTTAACCTCTGTGCAATTTAGCTTGAAAAATTGGGGTCCAAAGCACTGGCACACCAAGGCTGGGTGAGAGGAAGGCTTTGAAGCAATGCACCCTGGTGGGTAGGAGCCATTGGTCACTGCCATTGTTTAGAAATGCTGCTGTGTGGACATGATGAAAGCAGACTGACATTTAGTCAGTTTTCAATTGTTGATAAGTTCTCCACAGGTATTGCAACCACTTACTGCCTGTACCAAGGCAGTACCAACCACTTCCTCCCCCCCCAAACACACACACATTCTACTGCAAAAGAGGTGCTACACCTTGGTTAAATTCTAGACAGTATGAGTAAGACCTTGTGTTCTCGGTAATAATGATGACAAAAGTCAATGAAAATACAGATCTTACGGAACTTATGATAATAAAAGCTCAATTCTACTTTGTTTCCAGCTTTACTGAGCCATACTAGATAGTTTAATTTTAAGATTAGTGAATGGTGTCACCAAAATGAGCTTCTTGAGGAAAAGGTGAAATATTATAATCCTTTTAATGAAAATAAGTTTATTAAAATGTTTGAAATTTCTATATTGGAGTCTATGAAATAGAAGAGTTGAAAAGCTTGTAGTTGAAAAGAGTTCAAAGGAGTAGAAAGACAATTAAGGGACTTTATAATGCCAGTTTGATGAAAGAGATGACGCTTGTTATAAAAGAGTTACAATGCCACAAAAATAGACAATTTAAACATTTGAGAAAATCTAAAAGTTTCTTGAAGAGATACTAGTGTGAAAATCTCTTAATAGTACATGTATAATTTATTACTAATACAATTAGGTTTAAATCATTTCCATTTCTTGAACTAGGTGTGTATATATGTAAAGCAAAAGAGAGAGAAAAAAATATGGAGTATATACACAAAAATTAATCTGATTAGTCACTATATGGATAAAATGAAACAGGGAAAACTTTTTCAAGAAAGTAACAGTTAAATCTATTGAATCAGCATTGTAAATAAATAAAAATGGACACTTTCTCCTGAATCAAATTTCTAGTCATGAAATGAAACAAATACTGGTATTCAAAAACAAACATAACTGTAATCAAAATTGAACAAAAAGTTTGAATTTGAAGGTTAGACAAGGTATTTCTCTGTACAAACTTATCTTTATAACTGTACTACTCTTTCAAACAGCATTTATAAAAATGTGACTATTTAAACAATATGGAAAATACATACACTAATATCTTAGCAGAGTTTACACTTTATCCCAGGTTAGAAATTCTTGTCATGCTTAGAGATGTGGAAAGATTTGCCTTGAATCTTTGCCTTGAATCTGTGCTCCATGAATGAAAGAAGCAACAACCAGCAAGCAAAATCAATAGAGGATATTCAACTTTCAGAGGCCAAACACATACAAATGTAAACAAGGAGAGAATCTTCACTCAGATCTAAGGAGAATCTGAACACCCCTGAGAAACCTTATGGCCTGTCTCAGCATTGTTAATTGCAGGGTTTGCTGTGCTTCAATGTAAGTGTTCTTAGCTCTTTATGAGTCCCATACTTGCCTATTGCAATGATTTTTAGGGTGGGGTGGACATGGAGTAGTTTTATAGCAATAAAGGACTGTCTTGTTGAAATCTGCTCATTCCTTACTTGTTTTTTACTGCTTTCCAACACTGACTCAAATTTATAAGCATTCACTTAGACCTCTCTTAAACCTATAAGGAAAAAGAGTAACTTCAAACACAGACATTGTAATATATGTGTAATAACACCTCCACAGGTAGCCATTTTTGTGTTTCTCAGAGAGTTGGAAGTATCACATTTCTGTCATGGGGAAGGAAACGCATTTAAATGTGCTAATCATTCCTCAGGTATTTATAAAATAAACTTGGAAAAAGGCTGTGGTATGTGACTTCTAAATGGTACTAGGATATATGTTGCAATTATGATTATATGCTTTCCAAAAATAGCACTTGCCATTTGTGAAGGAAAAAGTAGAAATAAATTGTGTCACAGATCATTTTAAAAATTAATTCTCCATGATCATTATGTAGAAAAGCCAAAAATATATCCTCCTAACTTCAGAAAAGATCACATTTAAATCATTCAAGATAGGATGAATTCTCTTCTAGAAATATTAATTGAACATCTAAGATACATATGGCACTAAGCTAGATGCCACAAAGCGGTACTTTTTGAACTGTTCCTGAATTTCTAACAGCAGCATTGTAAGAATTACCTCCATGGAACTGGAGAGGACAATCTACCGACTCAGGTAGAATAGGGAGGTTGTGCTGAAGTAATAAACTTCCCCAACATTTGCTTAAAAGCAAAGGTTTTCTTCTACTCTCACCTCATGTTCATCACAAATTGGAGAATCTTCTTAGCATCATTTTTACCTCAACATCCAAGCTGACAAAGAAGTCACTATGTAAAAATATTGCCAATCACTTTGTTCAAAGGAAAGAAAGCTCTGGAAGGCCTCACAACCAACAATTAAAGGATTTGCTCACAAATCATTAGCCAGAACTAGGCAACCAACCTTAGGGTAATGCATGTGCCCAAGAAAGAAAGGGGAGCCAGATCTCAGTGAGCAGCACATGTCTACTCTAATTATTTCATCTTAAAATTATTGAAATTTTTCACCCTGCTTCATTCTAAATCCATTATTATACAATTAAAATTTTTAATTACCACCGAGCAAAATTGACAACCAAAATAAAATTTTATTCTACAGCACTGGTGTATGCAATAGTCAAATCATGAAGGACCTTTTCAATCATGCTAAGAGTTTAGCACTTCATCCTGAAGGCAATGAAACTATTGAAAAAATTTAAACTGGGCTGTGAAATGACCAGAATTTTACTTTAAAAAGGTCACTCTGTTGCCAGTGAGGTATGTGTTTAGACTGCAGAGCATCTTTTAGACCGAGGGCAGTGAGACCACATAGGAGGCTTACAGAAATCCAGGGATGGTGATCAACCTGAACAAAGATTGTGTGATCAGACTGGATAGAAGAGGACAGATCTGAGCAATATTAAAGTCAAACTAGAAGGACTTGATGGTCGGTTATGGAGGTTAAGGAAAAGGGAGAGTCTAGGGTGTTTCTGAGTGTTCTGGTTTGGCCAACTAGGTAGAAAGGGATTTAAGAAGGAGAGATGAAGAATTCTGTTTTGAACATGTTGAGTTAGAGGTGTACACTAAGATATACGTATATGTATTTAGATACCTAACAATTCTGGGAAACTACTCTGCCCCATCTTAAGTACATACAGTTCAAGAGAGACTGACTTCAGCTCTAGTGTGTGACCAGAGCAATCCATCCCCCTGGTTCAGGAGCATGTGACCCCAGCTGGCCTAATCAGAGCTATTCCTGGGATTCCCCACCCCCTGCCAGCATCTTTTAGAAAGAGGTTTGGGCTTTTCACTACAATTTCTAGTTGAAAAGGTGACCTAAGTCATAGCTATTGGTATTTATCATTGCCAAAACATGGCAAGAGGGGGCATGACTTTGAACCCACACAAACAAAAATATGAAAACAAGGTAATTGATGACAGTCTATAAATTCCTGGGTTTGGCTATGTCTACCCACTTACATAAAGCAATAGATTCCTATTTTTGTTTAAGTGACATGAAATCAGCTTTCTGTCACTTGCAACTGAGACCTGACTAATCCTTGATGGCAAGTGGGACACCCAAAAGGAGACATCCAGAAGTCATTTGAAGCACTTGAAAACTTTGGGACTACTTGAGCAACTATCAGAGATTGGAAAGAGGGACTTTTCTATTGGAGGAATATTCAACTCAATCTCTTAAGTTTCTTCCTAATTTTAAGATTCTATGAAAATATACTTAGAGGGAGAGGACAGGGAAGAAGGTGAAGGGATTAGAAAGAGCAAATTAGTAGACATAATATAGTCATCGGGATATAAAATACAGAATGGGGAATATAATCAACAATGTTGTAAGGTGCCAGACAGGCACTGGAATTATCACGGGGACCACTTCATAGACTGTGTAGATGGATGACCAATGCACTGCACACCTGAAGCTGGAGTAGAATAATATTGTATATCAATTATAAGAAAAAATATATGCATGTAGTCACGGGAGGTGGAGTATAGCATATGGAAGATAACCAGTGGTACTGGAACAGCTGTATATGATGCCAGAGGGATAGTAGCTTGGGGGAGGAGGGTTATCACTTTGTGAGAGGCATAAATATTTAACTATTATGTTGCTATGTACACCTGAAACTAATAAAAAGAAAGAAAGAAAGAAAGAAAGAAAGAAAGAAAGAAAGAAAGAAAGAAAGAAAGAAAGAAAGAAAGAAAGAAAGAAAGAAAACTTAACATTACCCTAGAAAAATCCTTTTCTCCTTCCTTCTTCATGGTATAAATACCTTTAACGCCATTCTTCCATGATTTTTTCCCGTGATTAATGATTATTCTTAAAGACCTACTTAGTAGTTTTGTGATTGGAATAGAGGGGAATGAAAAAGAGAGGAGTAAGGAAGATACTGTTCAGAATAGAAAGCACTCTAAATTAGCACGAATCCCAGAAAATAAAATAGCTTTAAGTTGTTAGCAGATTGTTTTCCCCTCTGCTTTGTATTTTCCATTAGTCCCAGTTAACTTGGATAGTATCGATCCGGCATAGGTTGATTAATGAAGTGTGATGTTTGCATGAATGTTTGGAGTCAAAAGATCTGAAAAGATCCTACTAAGACAAAATGTACTAGCAGCCACAGTTCCAGCCTTAGGGTCCCAGTCTGAAAATGGGGATTTCCTGTCTCAGCCCACTGAGAGACTAACCACTTTCCCACCCATCTAATGTGTGTATGTGTGTATTGTATATGATGGCCTCTATGCCAGACAATAAGCCCTTTTGAGGACTGATCCTCTGTTGTAGTCACCTTGATATCCCTTTCCTCTTTTCTTCCAATAACCTTCCTCCCCAGTATCTAGTACAGAGCTTTGAACACAATAAGCACTAAGTAAATATCTACCAAGAGTATTAAAATGTAAAAAGCAGAATCTTCTGGAATACTCACAATCAAATGTACTTATCACAAAAAGAAACCACACAGATGTTTTCATAACAAGCAGAACCTAAATTAGTCATTCATGATTTCTGCTGATCATATTAGAATCACCTCGACTTAAAAAATAATGTGCACCCACTCAAAATATCACTGGCTTTTTTCCACATAAGCAATGTTTAAACATGAAACAAGCTTGGAAGGGGGAATAAAAGCCTTTAGCTGCAGGTGATTCTTTATCACAAACCATTTCCTCTGGTGAGTAGTCCTGCTGGCATTCCCTGGCAATTAACCTTTGCTGTTGCTTGTTACCTGATGTGTGAATGAAAAGTATGCATGACAGAGCTTCCTTTAGTCACTCAACCCAAAGGAAACGTGAGCGTACAGCACCCTCTGATTCAGCAGAGAGGTGCTGGGTCACCATTCTACTACAGAAGGATACACTACCTGATTCAGAAAACTCATGCTTACCACAGGAAAAAGAAGCAAGTCAGCACCAAGTATGCAAGGCCTCCCCTAAATTAACCATTCTCCCTTTACATTTAAATTTGCTTATATTTGAGTCACAACCCTATGATAATAGTATGAGTTGCTTAGCCTTTGAAATCCATAGACAAAAGATAGCGTTGTAAATATAAATGCCAATAATGCAAAGCACAGGAATATCAGAGCAGTTGAAAGGATCTCTGGTTTCCCTAGTTATTCATTTCCATATGATCAGGTCAACTTTTGCAACCAGGGTAATTAATATTCTCTCTTCATGTTTGTCTAATCTTTTGTAGAATGGTAAAAGAAGAAAGTGGAGATGAAGACAAACACGAAGAAGAAAAAGAAGAGGAATTAGAAGAGGAAGGCAAAGGAGGAAGAGAAGAATGTTTGTTGACATTAACGCAGAATGTTAATTGCACAAAATATTGTTGACATTAATATCCACCGTGGGGGTCAAAACCAGAGGACACAAATATCTTGACAGAAGATCTATTACAAAACTTAATAGTGCGTTTTTAAAAACTCTGCCCCAAAACAATAATTTCACGTGTAGCTACAGAAGGTGACTGTGGGAATCATTCTATGAGTCATAACTTTTAATTTAGATCAAATAACGGTTCTCGTAAATTAATCCTCCCCATTTTTATTCCAAGTTTTCTTTTACGTGTGTAAAAAAATGAAGTGATGGCTATCAGTGCATTGATTTTATTAGTAGAAAAACTTTGCAAACATTAAATGATGCCTATTTTATATCAGTGATATTATATACTCCAAATAAAATATGAATCAAGTTAATTCCAATAATGGTTCAATTATTTCATGTTTCATAGACTACAATAAAGTTTTTAGAGGTTCATTCTGTAAATGTTGAAATATTTGACATCATTGTGCATACTATTGTAAATCCACTTAAAATTTAATGCTAAAGATAATTTTCTTGTGTATGTCATGATAATACAGAAATAAATGTGGTAGAGCACAATGTCATTATTAAGCACAGTTTTCCTCCTAAATGAAGAAACATTGGATCCAATATGTTCTAGGAATTGGTTCTTTTGTTCCCATAGTTCATAATTACATACAAAAGATTGTGATGATACTCGTATACTGATCATAATAGAAATATTTTCATATTTACACAAAGTAACTGAACTACTAAATAATTGAATATAAAAGTTATTGCAGCATAGCAGTAAATTCTTTCTCTCTTTTCTGTCTCACATCAGTTGGAGTTTAGAAGTGTCGTTTGGAAATATTACTTTGTAAATCAACTGAAGTGTCCTACAATGGTAATGTGCTTTATATACACAAGTCCTCAAAATTTTGGTTGTATTTTGTTTAGAATCGGCTGATGACTTTGATCAAAGCAGTCAATACATGAAGCACCGAAAAACCCTCAACTTTGAGGCTTTCCACAAATTGCAATAATTGGAAATAGAGCTTACAAATAGGAAAGTAGTGAAATTAATCCTTACAAAAGCAAAAAGGAACTGATTATATTAAGTAACAACATCTTATCTTTATACAAGATTTGATTGTGAAATTCTATAATTGTGTTTTGGAATATCTTAATTTGTGGGAATTATATTTTGATAGAGCTCCTTTTGCTACTAGAAAAAAAATTATGGTCAGACAACTAAGTTTGCGAACTTTCCACTGTGTAAGTGTGTGGTAGAAAGTTCCCGAATTTAATTGTCTGACCATATTTTATACTGAAGTGAAAAAAATTGAGAAGTCCTATAATTTTATAGCATTAAAATCTGTACAATAATCAAAAGAGTTACAAATGGAGATGAATATATTAGAGAGTTTTGTCTTACAAAAATATTTGGGAAAAGATTATTTAAATAAAAGGGAAAAGACAAACTAAAAAAAATAAGCTCAAATATTTAAAAAATCTATTATCTTTCCTCCAAGAAGAAGAAGGAGGAGGAAGAGGAGGAGGAGGAGGAGGAGGAGGAGGAAGGAGAAGAGTTGAGGATGTCCTCAATTAACAGAATTTGCTCTAAGCTTATACCAGCACCCATCAAGCGAGAGAATATTTGTCATTTAGAGTATTATATTTTACAAAAAAGAGTAAATAAAGTGTCACAATTTCACATGTTAATTCATAAAATGCAATTCTGAAGATTGCAGGCAATTTTATGGGGAAAAAAGATAAGACTGCACTGGAAAAAGTAGATTCTTCAAAAAAAGTAATGGAGATAGATACAACAAAAGACCCCTTTCAAATCTGTGGGCATGTGTCAAGAATAATTACCTTGCTTATGTTGTTTTTATTGTTCAGCAAAATCAATACAGTGAGGATTACATGTTTTTACTACACATACGTAATCAGTATATTTATTTGTAGACAGAATTTTATTTTTTAAAATGGCTTTTGAAAAAGTCTTTATAGAACCACCAGATTTGTTAAACCAATTTGTTAACAATTATTTCAAAATGATATTTTACCCATCAAACTGTACACCTGAGAGAATAAATTTTACAGTATATCAATCATACTTCAATAACCTAATTCTTTAAAAAAATTACATAATTTTATTTATCTTTAGCATGCCCAACCCCCCTTTACTTTCAAAGGAGTCCTGGCTTGGATAGTAAATTACATACTCACAACAAAAATCTTAAGAGTCACCTAAATTTATTGTCTTCACCTCCCCATGTTCCATTCACTCTTCAGTTCACTTCAGTTTCACTTTCAACTCTATCATTCCACTGAAGCCATTTTTTTCAAGACCCCACGAATTTGCACTTTGCCAAGTTAGTGTTTTATTGTCATTTTACTCAACCTCTGGCCAGCACTCAACACCACTGACCAATTCCCTGAATCCTTTTCTTCTATTGGCTTCCAGGACACCACAGGATTCCGGTTCTCCTCTCATCCATTGCCCAATCCTTCCCAGTCTCTTTTGTTCAGTACTTTTCCTGGATTCTAAATATTAGAACTACCCAAAACTTTGTCCTCTATTGCCATTCTTACGCTAGCTGACCACATCCTGTCACATAGCTTAAAAGACCATTTATATATTGATGACTAGGAAATATATATCTGGTCCAGATCTTTCCCCTGAGCCCCAAAATTGCACATCTAACTGCCTGACGTACCTCTCCAATAAAGCCTCTCCTGTACTTTCTTCATGCAGTAATAATAAGACACAAGCACAAAATTATTGAGACAAAATTATTGTATGATCTGACCCGCCACCTACCTCTTTGACCTCATCCCATATATTCACCTTTCTCCCTCTCACTCTGATTGCTCCATCCACACTGGCGTTTTTTCCTTTCCTTGAGCTTGCCAAGTTCATTTCTACCACAGGGCCTTCACACATGTTATTCCCTCTGTCTCCTCTCAGAAAGGCCTTCTCCAACCATCCTATCCAAAGTAGCTTACCCACTTCCCACCCAAACACAGTCCCTCTTGTAATAAGTTGAGCCATGACCCTCCAAAATTATGTCCAAGTCCTTATTTCTGCAACCTGTGACATTGACTTTATTTGGAAAAAAAAAAAAAAAAAAAGTTCTGTGCAGAGGTAATTAAGTTGAGAATCTCAAGATGAGATCATCCTCGATTCAGACTGGGCAATAAATTCAATGGCAGGTGTACTTTTGCAAAGAGAAGACGTAAAGATGCAGGGCAAAAAGATAATGGGGAAATGGAGGTAAAAATGTAGTGATATTCCTTCAAGCCAAGGAATGCCAAGGGTTTTCAGCAACCATCAGAATCTACAAGAGAAACACGAAACAAATGTTTTTCCCTCAGAGCCTGCAAAAGGAACCAATCCTGTCAACATCTTGATTTTAGATTTCTGGCCTCTAAAACTGTGAGAGAATAAATTTGTATTGTTTCTTTAAGCTTCCCAGTTTGTGGTAATTTGTTACAGCAGCCACAGAAAACTAATACATCTCTCTAACATAACTGCTTTACTACTTTCACAGCACTTTTCACTATTTGGTGCCATCATTTAATTATTTGTATACTAGTTTATTTTCTGTCCCCCACTTCTCACATGTAGACTCCATGAGGAAGCTTATCCATCATATTTATCATTGGATATCCACACCTAACTCAGAACTGTATCTACATGTAATAGGAACTCCATAAATACTTGTCAAATGAATGTTGTTTCAACATTTACCTCTTCTTGAGACAATTTATCGGCCTTTGTCTTTGATTTGACTTACGCTCTTTGTTAGATGGAAACCACGTTTATTTTCACCTCTTTAGCCTCTACCACAACCAGTTAATATAAGGCCTCAATACATGTGCACTGAATATGTTTGGGACATCTCATGTGTGCCAGGCATTGTTCTAGACAACTCTCTAAACAAAGGTAACTCATTTACTTCTCAGAATAATACCTCAAATTCTATATTACTGTCTCCTCTTTATAAACGAGGAAAGCGAAGCTAAGAACAGTTAAGTAAATGAGTGAGACCACCAAGTTAATAAGTGATGGTGTCAGGATTTAAACCCAAGACTCTGATTTCAAAGACCATGCCTGTGCAACGGACCCAGCCTCCTTAGCAACAAAAATCTCTGTGCAAAGTAAAAATAAAAAATTAAATGTTAAAAATTAAATTAATATTTAGATGCTTTAATATTTCAAAGATTTAATATTTTTAAAATTACCTCCCTCACTCAACTCCAAATGCCCAATATTCCACAAAGAGACAGAGAAAGAGTTCTGTCTTAGAACAAAGAGAACCTTTTCCAATGTTATTGGTTAACACTCATATTAAATCGTATCTGTCGTCACTTCAGAAGATCAGGCTTATCAGGCAGAAGAAGAGGATAAATCTCTGGGAGGCTGGATGGTGATCAGCTCAGTGGTTTTCAAAGCCCGGGGTACAGAAGATCCTGGGGGAGATGCAGTGAAAAATACAGATTGCTGGATATTCGGATGCAGTAGCTCAGCTTGGAGCCTAGGAATCTGCTTCTTTCGCAATCAGTAGCAAGTGCACTACGGCATGTGGTCCTTAAACCGCCTCTGAGGAACCCTGAGAGCAGCATCAAAAAGGAAAGGAGGTACAGCAAGAGAAGGCCAGAGGTGCCAAAGTCAACCTCTGCCGACTTCCCTGCTGTGCCAAGGGCTGGCCCTGGTGGAGAGGCGTAATTAGTGTGGGTAAAGGGATTTCGTATCTTTGGGTGGAAAATCGTCTGAGCATGCCAAATATCAATATTGTGTTTCATCTGAGAGTCTCTTTTCACTTTCTCTTGCCACACCTTTCAAACTGTGATGATGGGAACAATAACAAGTCTGTGTTTTTTGATTCCATCAGAGCTGTTTTTTTATATATCTCCTAAAAAACATATTCACTATTATACAAATTTAAATTTATTAGCATATGTGACTGGAGAAAGCAGTGGTAGATATTTACTCTTTGGCCTTTCTCCATGATTGTCATTTTCTGTTTAACCTCAAAAAATATGCTTTATATGGCAAATTTCTGCTAAGTAGCTTAAAGTGCCTCACGTTTTGACCTAACTCTCAACATTAAATTCCATAAGAGTTACAGGTGGAAATTGAAAATATTTTCATTACCATGACATTTCCATTTTATAAGTAAGCAGGGTCAATTAGAAAAGAAGTAGATTGCGCTTATCTCTGAATTGGGGGCAATCTCTTTATTTAACAAAAAGAAGTGATAAAGTGTAAGGGGAATGGGACAAAGTATTTAGTCCTGATTGTGTCTCTGGCTGGCATTTGGCCTTATAAACCGCTTACCCTCTCTGGCCTCCCTCTTGTGTAAAATGGCAGAGTTGGATCAGCTGAATGCCAGTGCTGTCTCAGACCCTAACCTTGATAAGTGTGTGTGATTGCATGGTTCCTTACAGAAGAGGTCAACAAAACACAGCGAAATAGAAATGCAGCCAATTCTTATCTCTTCTAAGAGAGGGAAGTATTTCTGCAAATCATCCAAAAGCTATGTTTATCTGCCTTACAGTTTAATGAGGGTGTAATAAACTACAACCGGCAGATCCAATACAAAAAGATGTGAGAACCTGCTCGATCTTTCCATCATTTAAAACATTAGGCTGAACTAAGCACAGCTGTCTTGGTTTGCTTTGTATAGCTCATACCTAATCATGAGTAAGGGGGATATAGTGGGGCAGAGAAATGAGTGGATATTTTGCTTTAGAAATTCTTTCCTGTCATCCGAATTGAGCATAAAGAGCCTTAAGCATCCTTCTAATTTTCTACTGGATTACAGCTTGAGCTAACAGATAATCCATAAATAGACAAGTACCGTATTTATGGAGCAGACGCAAAGGGACCAGAACGGAACTAAGCACCATGGGGAGTTCCAAAGAACTGTCTAAAGGGTCCCCCAGCTTCACGGAATTAATCATCTATTTACTGAGGGAAAACACGATGACGCATGAGATATATAAAGAAAAAATGTTAACGAATATGCCTCACTGCAAATCCTTCTAGATAGAGAAAAGGAAATAACCTCCATAAAAAGAATCAGCCTCTGCAATCTACATGGTGAACTGAGCTAAAAGATGTGAATAAAACCTCCAAATTGGGAACAAGGTCTGGCCAGCTCTCACCTCCATTATCACACTGCTTGGGAGCTACAAGCTACGCATTGCTAGGCCAACAGCATAATGCTAGTCAAGGTTAAATTTCAGAGGCTGCTCAGAAGAACATTCTAAAAACCTGATTTCCACATTCCCAAGGGGAGTCAACTTTTTAAGATGAGTCCTTTAACATGTTTTTGAAATCTTTTGTAACCTCTAAAGAAATATTTTTAAATTGGACTGGACAAAGAACAGAGATTCTTAATAGCAGTTTTGCGTTGTGCCTGAAAATTAGTTAGGAAGATGGACAAATCCTATGGGTTTTGTCTTCTTAGAGATTTTTTTTCACAAACAAAAGAGAAGGTCCTTATAATGGAAAACTAGTTCCAAGATATACAACTTAAGAGAAATATGGGAAAGGAATTATTTTTCTCCAAAATACTTTCCTTCCTTCTCCTTGTTCTAAATGGTTATTGAAGTGGCTTTTTTTTCCCCCCTGATAGAACAATAGACTCTTATTTCCACAAAACAAATGGTGTAAGCAATCAAAAAAATACTTCCCTAATGGAAGACAGATAAAAGAGAGAGAGGAAACCCACTCCCTAACAAAAACAAAGAATATCTCCATCACTGTAGTTCGTATTCAAATGGAAGAAAATAAAATGAGCTTTTAACATAATGATTTTACTGTTTAGAGAATAGCATCCCCATTTTCACATTTCAAAACATGTGCCAAACAACTCAGAGGTATTGGGGAATGCATGAGGAAGATCAGAGAACAAGTACTTCTTGGCAGCCCAGCCTAGCTGTGCCACAGGCACAGATGATTATGAAATAAAAAGTTGTTCCTCAAGTGGGAAGGTGTGTCTGTTTCTCCCTTGAATACCAAGACTTCTATTTGACTTTTGTTTTCAACTAGATGATTGGAACGTCTAATTGCAGACTTAGCTGTGGGTAAAATAGTGAAGTAGTAGGTAATAGCCCTATTTGGTGAGTTCCTGCTGTACTCCAGGCACTTGACACTGTATACCTTTCAGTCTTCACCACAGACCTCCAAGAGAAGACACTACAACCTTACAGATAAAGAAACTGAGGCCCAAATGCTTCAATAATTAACCCATGGTCACACAACTTATTAATGGATCCAAGATTTGAATTCAGTTATTTCTGGCTCAAAAGCCTTCATTTAACCTTCTCTTCCTCACCACTGCTATCTGTCCCATGAAGGGGTGCATAACAAGCCACCCCAAAATATTCCACTTAGGCATATTGACTATTTTGAGCTGAAGGCACTTGAGAAACAGTGGACCTCTGACCTTCCGATTTCTACCTAGAAGCAGATGATAAAATTTCCCAAGAGAAAGGTGCCTTTTTGTGCCCAGAAAAGAAGAACATTCTTATCACTGGAGACTGGGAGTCAATGCCAAAATGGCCATGTACAAACAAACTTACTAAATTAACCCTGGTCTTCCATTAATCTCACTTATATGTTTCTTAGTCACTGTCCCACACTAGTCCGACCCCTTTGTCTTGTCATAGCCACACAATTTATCATTCTTTGTTTGAAAAAGGTACCTAAGCTTAGGGTCCTCACGGCTTCTTCAAGTCTTTATTTTCCTTTTGAAGACTCACATGTACACATAAAACTAGTAATTAAAATGTGTATTTTTTTCTCCTGTTAATCAGTTGTACGTTACCCTAATTCTCAGGCCCCACTATAGAACCTCTAAGAGTGTAGAAGGAAAATGTTCCTCCCCTGCACCATCTACCCAGATTTCTAATACTTCTCTAGGGTCTTCCTGTCATGGAGGAAATAAAAACAATTCACCTAACTTGTTAATGATTTAATGTGTTATCTGTCCAAGAATCATTCTGGAAAGAATAATATTTAAACTTGGGTCTCCAGTGGCAACATTTCAAAGCATCTGGAAAGGAAGGATTTTGAAGGCTGAAGTGAAATGTGGTCACACCTTTCAAACCACCCCACATGGGGCCACTGTGTTACACAACGCCAGGGTCAAGTACGTGGGAATCTAAGAGAATGGTAGCCTAGGAAGTTGTGTACGACACTGCCGACATCATTGTGTGGCTGTGGGGTAACAGACCCCACATAATCGTCAATTGTTAGCAATTAAAGAGGTCTTATTGATCATTTCAGTGCACATCCACTTATTTTAAGAAGACAAAATTGAACGCTAAGAGGTTATGTAACTGCTCTATTAATATTGGAACTAGAATTATAATTATTGTCTCGGGGCGGGGTGAGAGGGCAGAAATGGGGGAGGGGAGTGAAGAAGCCACAGCAAAAAAGAGACAAGTTTGCTAGATTTCCAGCTGGGTCTCCATCCAGTTGGTGCTTGAAAAAAATTAACATCCCCACAACTTTCCCCCACTTTGCTACTAATGTGGCAGCTCAAAAGGTTAAGGATTGATTCCATAAACCAAATTAAGTTGATCTCAAAGACATGAAACAGAATCACAATCCAGGTATAATGTTACTTCTTAGAAAAAGGTCATGGATATTTCAACCCCAAATTTGCCAGCCCTGAAAGCAATCTCCAAGAATCATGGGTCCAATTAGTCCTCTAGATTAGGGAGTATTCGTAATTTTTAGAAGTAAAGTAAATAGTTTTGGAAACTCTGCTCAGTCTTCTCATTGCAGCTTTAGCTAGCAAGCTAGAGAGCTTTGCTGTAGTGGCTTTCAAACTTTGCTCGGTTTCCGGAAAGAACTTGACGAGTTCTAGAAAATACTTGACTTGCTAATTACCAGATTACCCACCTCAGGACAGACAGAGGAGAGAAGGGGAGCTAGCATGATTGAAAAACAGTTAGGGAATGGTTGTCCTACCTGCTTATTGTCAACTTCTTGGGCTCCTTCACCTAACCCATGACCTGGCTCCAAGGTTTTCCTTGAAAATAGGGTTCCATTGTTTTAGAAAAAAGTCTGTTGATTATCAAAGTACACAGAGAGTTCTGTAGCTCCCCAAAGCTACAGCAAGTTCTCTGAGAGAAGTTGCAGCATTGGGGATATTCCAGTTTTGCAGACTGCTCAGGATAGCAATCACAGCCATGATTGCTGTGAATACGCAATCTAAAACTGCTGTGCAAAACACGGACAAGTGAGGCACAGACATTTCATCATAACAATGTTATTTTGTTAAAAGAATAAAACAGATGCTGGTCTGAGTACTACTAAGTACAAAGCTTAAGAGCGGAAGCAGAGGAAACTAGATTTCGTAAGAATTTGGATTTTGTTTTAAAAGCATTGTCATTTTCCTGGGAAGCCATTAGCTAAAGACTCTTCCTTTTACAGCACAGAATGGTGGAAGGTACACATTACTAATTAGAATCTAGACCACTTTTAACCCTCTTTGCTCTGCTTCTCCTATGGGATATCAGCACTAACTTTCTTATTGAAAGAGAAAGGCAAGAATGAACAAGATTTTAGAAAAATATAAAAATGTTTTATCTCTCAATCTTAAAAAGTGGCAGCTAGAAGCCTGCCTGTTCTCCTCGCACATTCCTCAACAACGGGTCACAATTCACTGGGGTTTGGAGGAAGGTTTCAAGAGTGTGTTCAAACTGAGAGAGTTTTCAGAAAGCTTCCATCTTTGTCCTGGGCACCACCAGCTCTGCCTGGAATACCATTAAGAAGAGTGGGGAGAAGAGGAGCCAGTGACAAGTATGTGTGTGCTCAAGCAGAAAGAGAAACTATAAGATGAGAAAAATATTCCACCTCTCCACTCAGCTTTACACCCCACTGCCACAAAACTATCGTGCTGAGGAAAGGCAGATGCTTGATTACCAGCACTAGCCCAACTTCAGCCAGTTTTTTAAGTCTATGCTTGTAAAATGGATGTACATTTGACAGAATTTATGAGGTCCAGAAATGTCTGGATTGGGAAAAAAAAATTGAGGTAAACATGAAGTCTCACCCCAACACACTTTCCCAGCACCAAGGATAACAGAGATACAGTGCATCAATGGTGGGTCCACCCTGGAATCTCCCACAAAATAAGACTCCGTCTTAGAACACAGAAAGCACAGGTAACATATGTGAGATTGTACATCTCTCAAAAGATTTTTCAGAGCCTGTGCAGTGTGTTACTGAGTTATTGGAAGATTTCAAATTCTTCACACAAGATGCTCTGAGAATACCTGATGCCCAGTTTGAATCTAGTCCCCAACTATTAGACAATTCCTTTCCATGCTTTTGAAATTAAACATATCTGTCTTTCAATTTTTTTTATAGAAAAGATTTCTCTCAATTTTTTTCAATTCAATAGTCATTTATTGAGTTCTCACCATGTGTCAAGCCCATAGGGAGATATGATTCCTGCTACAGAAGGGAAATTAAACTTGTAAACAAAGACATTATGAAATATGTGAAAAGTGTTATGAGAAAAGTAAAGATAGAATGTTAGAGGTGAGGTGGGGACAGAACTGAGTAGATTTTTTAAGCCAATTTTCTAAGTAAAATTCATTTCCTAAAAAAATTATTTAGCTATTTGATACCGGGTACTAATGGAATTTCTGACTAGGATACTCATTTCCTGTATAAGCCCCTCATTTAAACTTCCAAATTATGAATTAGTACATCATTCAGTTCTTCAACAATTACTTGAGTACCTATTACGCATGCAGATAAATCATCTTTTGATTTCTAGATCATGAATCAATGGTTTAATGAGCCATAAGCTATTCAGAAAATATCAATCCTTGAGCCGAAATATCTGAGTGTTTTGCTTGTTATTCTTTGCTCAGCTCTCTGGAAAGAATTCGACAAGAGTCCGGGTGAGACATCTAAAATAAAAATAAAAACCATCTTACCAATCCAGGGAAATTTTTACATCAGCATATCAAATTATATCCAAATAGTCGATATGAAAATTGCTATCCAGATTTCATAGCATAATCAAACAATAACAAGAAAAACAAAGTTCTTTCAAAATATGATCTAGGTAAGATAACCAACAATGTTTATCTTCCCCTGAGCTATTGTGATGATTAATAAGATAATGTTCACAAAAGACTTTGAAGAAGTAATGTAATGTACTCTGAAGCATTATCTTTTTTTTATTAATGAGTTTTGATTCTGACAGCTGCCAATTGCTCTGCAGCCACAGTAAAACCCTTGGTCATCCTCACAAAGGAAGGGAAATATGATACAAGAGAGTAGATAGTATATGGTGGCAATAATACCTGCTCCGGGAGAGAGCCAAATTCTGCTAGAGACAGAAGTTCTAGGTAAAGCAAATAGAAAACAACCGGGAGGGATAGGTAGTGTTTGGATGGGACCAAAACGGGTATAGAAAGAAACACACTCCAAATGCACATATAAAAAATTTAAAGAGATAATCCAGAGTTGCCTATACCAACCCTAAGTTAGTTGTATTGCAGTTATTCATTCTCTCATACTATTCTTCAAAATATTAAGCAACTCCACGTGCCAGCAAAATGCTAAGTGCTGGGAATATATAAACAAATAAAGCAGCCTCTGTTTTCAAGGGGCTTATTCTTTATTGGGGAGCAGAGAGGCGTAGCCTGTAAACTTATATTTAATTCTGAAGGATTATAAAGTACATATGTGAAAGAAGTAGATACAGGGTAGAGAGGGGACAAGAGGAAGAAGGGCTGTTTTCAGGGAAGGGAAGTACTTGGAGAAACTCAAGAAAGATTGTATCTTAAAAGAAGAACAGGGAAAAGCATTTCAGGCAGAGGGAACATTGGTACATAGACTCCTTTGAAAGGCACCCCCAGAGTTGTACCAGTGACCACTCCAGATGCAGTGACCATGGATATGAGCAAAGGTTTAAGAAGTTCACCGTGAAAGGTATGGCTGGGTCAGAAGATAGGGACCTGCTCCAGGAATTAAGATTCATCCTAAAGGCATTGAGAACCCTCTAAAGTTTTTTAAGCAGGTAAGTAACATGATCATATTTGTGGTTTGGGAAGATTTCTCTAATATCAGCATCCAGTTTGGATTCGAGACAAGGCTGGGCTGAAGAGCCATTAAGGAGCCTGGTGTAATTGTCCTTGTTACGGATTCCAAAGGATAGAGAGGAAGGGACAAAAGTGACATGCAAAGGAGACAACCTCAGACTTGGATACTCATAAAGGAGAAATGAGGGGAAGGATGTAACAACAGGTATACATTCAGAGAAATGCGCCATTAGGCAATTTTGTGGCCGTGTGAACGTCATAGAGCGCACCTACACACACCTGGATGGTATAGCCCATTACACACTTAGGTTATATGGCATAGTCTATTGTACCTAGGCTACAAGGCTGGATAGCATGTTACTATGCAAAAAAATGACATTAAATCAAGCACAGGAGAAGACGACGCAATTAAGAGTCATGGTAAACACTAAGTATGTGAGCCAGCTACTGGCCTCACAAGGCATACTGCTTTACAGCAAACACTTTTTTAACCAGTAGAAAGAGTATACTCTAAAATAACAATCAAATGTGTAATATAGTAAACACATAGACCGGTAACATAGTCATTTATTGTCATTATCAAGTATTATGTACTGTACATATTATATGTGCTATACTTTTATAGGACTGGCAGTCCCGTAGGTTTGTTTACACCAGCATCACTACAAACACACGAGTAATGCATTGTACTACAATGTGATGCTGGCTACACATCACAAGGCAATAGGAATTTTTCAGCTCCATTATAATCTTACGGGACCACTGTCATGTATGCGGTCTGTTATTGACTGAAACGTGGGTACGCGGTGTGTGGCTGTATCATGAAAGTCATTCCCAGGTTCATGACTTGGGTGGTGAGTCAATAAGCAAGAGAGGAAAAGGGCAGAAGGGAAAAGCCAGGAGCCAGAAAGTTCACATTTTCCTTCTCCTGCAGTCCTTATAGTCGTGACTGGCCTCAGCACTCATTTTGTCCCCCGGTACCTGTGCACCTCAAATTACTCTTAGATGTGGCAGGAAGAGAAGAAGCACCACACAGGAATAGGGGCTGCAGAAATAATTCTCTCTTGGGTTTACTGCTTGCTCATGCGGTCCTGGACTATGCATTCAAAGGGTTAAAGTTATTTTAGAAGCAAACTTTGAACAATGTTTCTGTCACTCCTCTTTCAGATTCCTTAATGGCCCTAAATGAAAATAAAGGTTCAAATTAAGTTCAGAAAACTATAATGCATTTTTTAATGGTGGAGCTTTAGCATTAAGGATGTATTTCTTATTTTATATCATATGTTAAATATTAACTTGAATTTTATAAGAACTAGAAGTTTTAAGAAGTAGTATTTATACTTGCCAATTAAAAACATGTCTACCGTAACAAATATTTAAAACATCCTCAAAATGACATATGTTCTATGGCATAGACTTTATAACATGAAGAAATATCCCAATGTAATTAGTGTGCCATAATTACATGGGTATTCTACTTTTAAACAAATCAAATGTCAAAAAAAATTTTTTTAAATCATAAACCAAAAATTTGGGGTCTCTTATATAAGAATTCATGATATCATTTTCGCTTTTAAAATTAGCATTTATTGGGGAACTCAAAATGTGACTTGCTAAAACTTGATTTAGTATTTTCTAAAGTAAAAAAGATGTGAGGAAATCATGGTACACTTAACATTGCCAAGTTCTATTGTGTTAAAATTATTTTAAATGTTTAGGAAAATTTTTGAAGTTGTGTAAGAAGCAGAAGGCAAGTTGCAAAATACTGAAAGAACTTAGCCAGGAAACTCCAAATAAAATCAAGCATGTAGCACAGATATTCTGTGAATACCCTAAATCCTCCATAAATGTTAGCTTCTCACCTACCTCTCCCTACCCATCCAGATACGCAAATATATTACTAGTTAGGTGAGATAAGAGAATGGCTGAAGTCCAAGTCTTGTTACCATGGTAACCAGGAGTCAAAATAAGACCACCATGGCCAACCAAAATGGTTGGAACTTCTCCTTAATTTTTCCTCATGTACAGTTTTGCAATAAGAGGAAAAAGACACAAGGGTTTCAAACCTGTGAAAATAAAATTCTCCTCCTTGCAAAAAAGAAATACAGACCACAAAGAGAAAGATACAGAAGAGACAGTTAAAGACAACCTCACTCAGATAATATTAAGAGAGTTAGAGTAGCAATTAATGCCTTCTCTCTAAAAGCTCTGTGCTCATAATTAAAAATGCTTAATGACCAAAGCACAAACACCATGCATTCTCTAAGCAAGAAGGGCCTGACAAGTTTCTGCTTTAGGAAAAATATTCAATACAATTAAAAAAAATTTTTTTTTTTTTAGCCCAGGTAAGGAAGATGACATTAAGCAGTCATTGAAAATAGTATAGTTCAAAGGTACCAATCTATATCAAAGACAGTGTGTCTTACTGGTTTCATGAACAGTCTCACATTAGTGGTATATGTATAAAACAATTTGTTACTCTGTTGGCTGCTGTATTATGTTCTTAGGGCTGCTATCACAAAGTACCACGAAGTAGGTGGCTTAAAACCACAGAAATTTGTTCTCTCACAGTTCTGGAGGCTAGAAGTCCAAAACCAAGGTGTCAGCTGAGCCATACTCCCTATGGGACTCTGGATTTAAAACGTCCTTACCTTTCACTAGCTTGTGGTGGTGGTTGTCAATCCTTGGCTTCCCTTTGTCTCCAGGTGAATCTCTCTCATCTCTGCCTCAGTCCTCACATGGCATTCTCCCTGTGTGTCTCTGGGTCCAATTTCCCCCCTTTTTTTTTTTTTTATAAGGATCCAAGTTATATTTTTTTAGGGACCAGCTTAATTCATTATGACTTTATTTTAACTTGATTTCATCTGCAAAGAGCCTATTTCCAAATCAGGTCACCTTCACTGGTACTGGGGGTTAAGATGTCAACATATCTTTTGGGGAAACACAGTTGTGCTAGTACTACTGTGATTCATCAAATCCTCTTCTCCTGCTGAGTAGTCATTTCCTTATGATGTAGCTTAGTCTGATTCCATCGTTTTTCAGGCACTCACATTATTCAATGCAGTTTCATTTGGGTGTATACGATTCAGTCCCATTCATGTAATCACATGTAATCCAAAGCTTACTTCCAGCACCCACTCAGAGTCTATTCTCTGACTTCCACAATCTAAAGGTGAAGAGCTTAACCCTGCTTTCTCTCACACCCTCTCCTTTACCCAGCACTTACCCCTCTGGTGTAGTGTTAACACAGAGGGAGATGAAACTGTCCGCTGCCGCCTCGTATGACTGCACATGATGAGACCAGGGCAGGAATAGTCAAGCCTCGAATGAGCTTTTTCACAAGTGCCTCACATGGTCACCTCATATGGTGGATATGAGGTGACAATTCCCCTGGGCAGTGATGGTCTCTTTTGAGATTCAGTTACATGGCTGACCATTGGCTGCCAGGAAAACTCACATTCCCCTACTGGCCTGTCTCCTTGATCGATGTTGTCATGGTCCCCAGCAAAGCTGGAGTCCCATTCTCATCGGTCTCCTACAGCACCCACATCTGGGGCAGCAAGCAAAGGAGAGATTATTCTACATATATCTTACAAATAAGAAACTTCAAGTGGATAACCTTTGTCCCCTGTGACACACAAAGTGAGTTGTCTACATGACACCTGTTTCCCACTTCTTCCATGTTAACAGAACCCCAACTTTGTGTGATGTAGCAATAGGGTCAACTGCATACTTTTTTCCCCAGCTTCTCTGGCAGCTTGGGTGGCCACTTGATACAGTTTGGGTCAGTGAGAAATAAACAGACATGGGGATTCTGACATGGCGTTTGATTTCCTGATCAAAGGAAGCACTTGTGGCTGGTGCTGTGCTTTCCTGTTTTCCTACCTAAGATGCAGTCATGGTGTCTGCAGTGCAGCAGCCATCTTGTACCATAAAGAACAGGCATGAAGGATCTCAAAGTGCCAGCCCTGCTGTCATACATCCACTGAATCAAAGCCAGTAGCAGCTTACTTCCAGAAGCCTTATCATGTGAGAAAACTAAAAGTCTATTTGTTGAATCCATTGTTAGTTGGGTTCTCTGTTACTTGAAATTAAACATTCCTTGTTTGATTCTACCAAGGCTGGTTTAGCAGATGCTCTTTTCCCTCCATGGAGTGTCTCTGCCAGATCAGGAAGAACTGTGGCTGAAAACATACACATCTACAATAAGGAAATAAATTATCAGACTTTCTTCTTGCAAGTTAAAAAGTTGTCACATTTTGCAAACCATGAACCCTTCTGGTCCCTGAATTTAATTTTTATATCCATATCCCTTGTCAGTCCTGCTCTCCAAATCTACCTTCAATGACCTGTTACCACATATTCCTGAGGAGTTTTATGACTGTTTTCGTTGGTTATAGGTGTTTCATGATAATAATAATCCAGATCCCCTTACATCTTTATTATAGTGCAGGGTCCTGAAGAGCACTTCCTTGGCTTGTCTGAACAGGAAATAAAATTGTATAGACAGTATGATCATACCCATATAAAAGCTCAAATTAAATGAGTGAACAAACAAAAATATCATGGAACAGAAATCTACCAGAATATGAAGGAAAGTTCACTTTGTATAGGGGAAATTTTTCTACTTTTTTATTTTTCTTGAGTTGTTTATATTATTCATGTGTTTTTACAATGGACAAAAATAAAATAGTCTTTCTAAGCTAAGAAAATAACAATAGTAATGAATAATTAAAACATTGGGATTTTCCTCACATCCCAACTACAAAAATACACAAAATTTGTACATTGGTGCTACAAGTCTGGGAGAGACTATTACACCAGGTAGTAATAATTTATTGCCTACTGAAATGGGGTTCCAAGTGATTGTGTGGGAACAGGTCACAAAAGCTCCTACAAAATTCTCTCTTCCACCCACCAAAGCCAAGTCTTTGGCAACTGCTCCAATGATGCTTCATCCACCTATTCCCAGCCATTTAGGTTCTCCTGTAGTTAACTTTTCTTACCTTCATCTTTCTTGATAATAACTTATTAGAAGAAATCTTTGAAAATTCATCTACTTCAAAACTTTCTGATTTGAAAATCAAGGAAACTGAAGTCTTCCAATGTCTCATAATTTAATAAGCCCGAAGTGATATCACCATCCCCTGAATTTACACTACTATCTTTTATTTAAGAATGAATTCTTTGAAAAGAGATTTTCAAATTTAATTTTATAAAAGCACTGTAGTGCTTCCATAAATATTTTATTTCAATTTATATTTTGAAATATATATTTATGATGTTGAAGAAAACTCATGAAATAATACAAGAAAACTTTGAAGGGTAAGTCTGTTTTCTCCTCAGATCCCCCAACCCGCCTCCCTGAAGTAAACTATCAACAGTTTGCTTTGAAATTTTCCATACAAATGAGTACATACAGATATATATATATATATATATATATATATATATATATATATATATATATATATCTTTTTTGTCTCTCACACACAAAAAGAGAGTTTTCATACACAACTGTTCTCCATCTTGCTCTGTTCACTTAATGAAATACCTTGGAAATCTTTCTTTCCAATCAATACATATAGATATAGTCATTCTTTTAATCAGCTAACCTAATAATCTAAAGTATATGTGTACTATGAATTATTTCAATCCCATAGTTTGGACACTTAGAGAGTTTCTAATTTTTGTGAGTATATACAATGCTGTAATTAAAACCATTTTACATATATATATATATATATATATATATATATATATATATATATATATACATATTTTGGTAAAGTCCCAAAACATGCAGTTGGAGGATCAAAGGATATACATATTTTTTATTAAAACTGTCAAATTTTGCTCCAAAATTTCTACACATGCATGTTCTCATAAACAATACATGTCAGTGCCGAGTTCCCATACCCTTGCCAAACCTTGTGTTATCAACTTTTATCATCTTTGCCAATCTGAGAAGAAAGAGATTTCATTTTCTTAAATTACATTCTTTCAATATTTTAAGCTGTAATCAAAATCAATACACCGTAAAAAATGTCAAATGCCAAACTTTAACACATTCGGGATATCTCTCCAACATGTTAATTTATCCTGCATAAACTTACAGATGAAGCTTTTCCTGACATTATAATAATTCATACTTTCAGAGGCCCATTTATGCACAGATATGGTACCATAGCTATTGTGTTCCTGGGTTAACTATGTTGGACAGGTGTCATGGGCATGACCCATCAGCCTCTGCGGTCATCTCAGCATCCTGTCACATAAAGACCTCGTTATAGAAGGACTTAGCTCCTATGGTAAGTTTGAGTGCTTTTCATTTATCTGCCTTGGATTTATGATAGGCTTACACACTACTTCTATTACCTGCTTTATGAATTGCAGTTGCACATAGGATTTCTTTTTTTAAAAAATAGCATTCCTAGTGATCATAAAAAATATGAAAACAACTTTAATATCCATCACTAGAGAACTAATTAAATTAATTCAATGTATTCACTAAATCTATTATGTGTCATTAAAAATAATGAGATCGACCCAAATAAGAAATAATAAATATATCTCCAACATCTATTCTTTAGTGAAGAAAGCAAAATGCAGAACAGTTTTATTGTATTCTCCCACTTGTGTGTGTGTGTGTTTAAGTTATATATTTCTGGAAGCATATATAAAATTGTCAAAACAATGGTTGGCTCTGATGGGGCTGGGAAATAGAAATGGAAGGGAGACTTCTCACTGTATACACTTTGTGTAGTTTTTTTCTCGTATATCTGTTATTTTTAAAAATATACATACTTATGAAGAATAAGTGGGGAAATAGACCTCTGAAAAGAAAGCAGCCATACACAAAGCCCATGAACTTGTAAGAGAGATAGGGTCATATTCAAGTGTTCACCCCAAAACACTGTTTATTACTTAAGACAGAGGAATAGAAACTAGATACACCTATAACATCCAGAAGTAGGAAGAACTGACAGTATAAGAAGAAACAAATTATTTAAATTAATTTAAATTTAAAAGCTATAAGAACTACGAAAATATAACAGTTGAATTTTTCATTGTGGTATAAAAAACACATAACATAAATTTACCCTCTTAATTTTTAAGTATACCGTGCACAATTGTTAATTATATGCACATGGTTGTACAACAGATCTCTAGAACTTTTACATCTTTAAAAAAAAATTTTATTTTTAAATTATATAATATTTGACATACATTGTTATATTAGTTTCAAGAGTACTACATAGTGATTAGACATTTATATAACTGACAAAGTGATCACCCCAATAAATCTAGTACCCATGTGACACCATACAGAGTTATAGCATTATTATCTATATTCCCTATGCTGTACTTTACATCCTGTGACTATTTTTATAATTGCCAATTTATACTTCACATTTTTCACCCATCACCCCAACTTCCTCCCATCTGGCAACCATAAATTTGTTCTCTGTATCTATGAATTTTGTTTCTGTTTTGTTGGTTCATTTATTCTGCTTGTTAGATTCCATGTATAAGTGAAATCATATGGTATTTGTCTTTCTCTGTCTGACTTACTTCACTCAGCATAATACCCTCTAGGTCAATCCATGTTGTTGCAAATGGTAAGATTTCATTCTTTTTATGGCTGAGTAGTATTCCATTGTATATATGTGTCACATCTTCTTTATCCATTCATTAGAACTTTTTCATCTTGTGCGACTGAAGCTCTACACCCACTGAACAGCTCTCCATTTCCCTTTCCTCAGTCCCTGACAATCACCATTCTACTACTCTGTTTCTGTGAGTTTCATTACTTTAAATAACTCATGTAAGTGGAATCATGCAGTAGTTGTCTTTTTGTGACTGCTTATTTCACTTAGGATAATGTCTTCAAGAGTCATCCATGTTGTAGCATATGCTAGAATTTTCTTCTTTTCTAAGGCTGAATAATATTCCATTGTATGTATATACCACATTTTCTTTATCCATTCATCTCTTGGTGGACATTTAAGTTGCTTCCACATCATAACAATTGTGAATGATGCAGCGCCGAACATGAGTGTGCAAATACCTCTTCAAGATCTTGTTTTCCATTCTCTTGGATATTTACCCAGAAGTGGGAATGCTAGATCATATAGTAATTCTATCTGCAATATTTTGAGTAAACTCCATACTGTTTTCCATAGCGGCTGCACCATTTTACAGTCCCACCAATGGTGCACAAGGCTTCCAATTTCTCCACATTCTTGCCAATACTTGCTATATTCTGGAGTTTTTGTTGTTTATTGTTTATTTATTTGTTTATGTTGTTTTGGTTTTTGATAGTGGCCATCCTAATCCATGTGAGGTGGTATCTCATGGTTCTGATTTGGATTTCTCTCATGATTCGTGAGGGAACATTTTTTCTCTCATTAGTTGAACATCTTTTCGTTTGCTTATTGGCCATTTGTATATCTTCTTTAGAGAAATGTCTATTCGAGTCCTTTGCTCATTTTTAAACTGGGTTGTTTGCTTTTTTGTTATTGAGTTATAGTTTTTTATATATTCTGGATATTAAACTCTTATCTGATATACGATATGGAAATACTTCCTCCCGTTTCATAGGTGCCTTTTCATTCTTTTCATCATTTCCTGTGCTGAGCAGAAATTTTTAAGTTTTATGTAGTCCCATTTGTTAGTTTTGATTTTTTGCCTGTGCATTTGGTGTCATATGCAAAAAATCATTGCCCATTCCAACGTCATGAAGCTTTCTCCTTGTGTGTTTTCTCCTGCAAGTTTTATAGTTCAAGTATTACTATGTTAAGGCTTTTAATCCATTTTGAGTTACTTTTACTTGTGGTGTAAGGGTTTATCTGCATTCTTGTGATGTGGCTATCCAGTCTTCCCCACACCATTTACTGAAGAGACTATCCTTTCAACATCGTGTAGCCTTTGTGCCCTTGTGGAAGATTATTTGACCATATACACTAGGCCTTATTTCTGGCCTCTCCATTCTGTTCTGTGTTTCTATATGTCTGTCTTTATACCAATACCATACTAAAAAAAAAAAAAATGCCACTGGATTTTGATAAGGATTGCATTGCATTGGCTGTAGAGTATTTGGGGGTAATATGGACACGTTAAAGTGTTAAAAATTGTTAAAAATATTAATTCTTCCAAATCATAATCAGAGGAGTTCTTTCCATTTATTTGTGTCTTCTTTAATTTCTTTCATCAGTGTTTTATAGCTTTGAGTGTATAAGTCTTTTGCTTACTTGGTTTAAATTATTCCTAAGCATTTGCTTATTTTTGATGTTATCATGAATGAGATTGTTTCCTTAATTTCCTTTTTGAATTGTTTATTGTGTAAAAAAAAAAAAAAATAACTGGTTTTGAGTATTAACTTTATATCCTGCAATTTGGGTGAATTTATTTATTAGTCTAACAGTTTCTTTATGGAATCATTTGAGTTTTCTAGATGTAAGACAATGTCATCTGTGAACAAAGATAATTTTACTTTTTCCTTTCCAATTTGGGTGCCATATATATATATATATTTTTTGCCTTACTGCTCTGGCTAAGATTTTTCAGTACTATGTTGAATAGAAGTGGTGAGAATAGGTATCCTTATCTTGTTCCTGATGTTAGGGGAAACTCTCCATTTTTTGCCATTGAGTATAATGTTAGTATCATGTTATTATGTTGAGGTAATTTTCTTCTGAAACTTAAAAATGTTAACCATTATTGTTAGAAGCAACCATGCTCTTTCTCGCCTTGTTAAAGAAGCAACTGAACATAGTTTATCCTCTTTCTGATAATTCAGGGTCATCATTATAAACTACATTTATTACTGTTATAGCGTGATACTGACATAGGGTGAAGTATATTTACCCTTACATTAAAAATCATTTGACTGCTCCAGACAAAGATGCTACAAGAAAAGAAATTACAAACCGGTATTGATGCAAAAGTAATATTTGTCAGTGATCTGGAAAGCTCTTCTTAATGTTAAATTAAACAGATATAACCATCCGTGCCTGTCAACACCATAGTAGTTTTCCTCTGCAACATAGCTATTCTAGAAACCAAAGAATGCCACAGAAACCAAGTTTATAGTGTGTGGCTTTTAGCCCAACTCAATGATGATTAAGAGAGCTGCCGACCGTAACACATCATATTTCATTGTAGAAGCACTCACAACTTCTAACACAGTGTAAAACAGTGGCAAAGCTGTCCCAGGAAATCTACCTGTTTTCATCCCTGTCTTTTTGGAGCTGAGAGAGATTTTGTGCACTTGTTTTGAAAGCATTAAATAGAAATTACCCATTAGTACTTCCATCTAAAACTGCAAAATAAATTTTGGAATACAAAGAAAAGGAAATTTTTTTGGCCTCTGAAATGAATTCTTTTTTCCCTCTTCATTTAATATTTGTTTTGCTAATTCTTCTATGTCTCTGTTGATGGTATTTACTGTTCAGTTGCTAATGTAGTTTTTGGTCTTTAAAGCTTTTAACCTTTCATCTTTGTAATTCAAGTGGGTTTAAGAAATCTCTTTCACTTTCCCCTAGTCCAAAAATTGATCTTCAATCAAATTTTCTTTCAAATGGCCTAAACTCTTTGTTACCTATGATGTACTCGGAATCGGAGAGGTCTTTGTGAACTGTCTGTTTAGTGACCTTTTTAAAAGTGCTGATCAATTTATTTCTTTTCTTTCTTCTTCTGGTTAGTGTCTTTCTTTATTTCTTCCTTTCTTCCTTTACTTATTTCTTTCTGTCTTTCTTTCTTTGTCTTCTCTCCTCCTCCTTCTCCTTGTTTTTGAGGAAATGTTAGGGGTAAGAAGGACGGAGGCTGTTGGACTTGGATACTGAATCTGTTAGTCATAGGAAAAGGGCAGATTTCAAGAAGTCATAATCCTTGTTTTTGTTGATTTATTGGGTTGTTATTTTTTAAGAATCAGTTGTTTACATCTAATTTTGAAAGCTTGAGTCGTCTGGGTTTTTCAAATGGTTATTCACATTTCTGAATCACCAAGGTAATTTTTGCTACAAATTGTAGTAGAAATTTTAACTGTGAAGTTATTTCCTATCACGGCAAACAGATTAATTGAGAGGCTTGATTATCCCCTCCGCCTTCAAAAAATCCCAGTGCACCAAGACTGAATCCAATTTAAATTCCTCTGTATGAGGAATTCTTCAATGATGTAATAATATCGCCCTATTTCCAATGATATAGAAAGAGTGGAAAAACTTTCTTACCATGTCTTTCCTTTAAAGAAAAAAATCCTCTTTCCCAAATTTTACAGCACATTTGCTCAACTATAGCATCTTTGGATGTTTTTTGTTTGTTTGTTTTAATTATATCAATCTTTTTATAAAAGGATTTTGAGGTAGAGCCTAGCACATTCCATTCACGCACTGCAGTGATTAATTCCTATTGCTGCTCAGTCACTTGTTACTTTATTTTTAGGGGCAAATTTATAGCAAGTCCTGGATCACATGTACAATGGCATTTGAAGTATCTGCAGCTGCTTACATAGCAGAAGTTCCAAGCTACATTCCTGTTGTGAATCATAGGTTTGTGAGGATGGTACCACAGGAGCAAGAGAAAGAATTAGACTTAGAAGTGTGCGCACACTCACACATACACATACAAATCTCCAAAGGATTCATACTATGCAAAATTGGGAGCATCCTTTAACGTTTTATCAGGAAGATGTCACCTTCAAAGAATGCTATTTACATCTAGTCAAGTTATTCTTCTATCAAGATGCTCCTGAATATATATACATGTATGTCTATCTATATGTTATATAGAAATACATATGTCTATGTCTATATGTCACATGGAAATACATACAGATGACCAAACCAATTCCTCCCAATTTTGAAATTCTATGGCACATTTTTCTCTATCATAATTCAGCATTGAACTGCTGTTGGGTAATCTGTAATGAAGATATCCCAGTGAAGTGCTGCTGCCTGTCATATGGTAATAGAGAGTTTTTCAAGGCTATTTTCATACAATCACCATAACCTGTTTTGCATCCACGTGGACCTAACTCACACAGGCACCATTACAAGTCACAGTGTTCGTAATGAAAGTTAAGGACTCAGACATTGGAATTATTATAGATTGCCTGGGCTTGAATCTCGGCTCTACTATTTCCTAACTGGTGAGCCTTGGGCAAATGCCTTCATCTCTCTAAGCTTCAATTTTGTCTTCTGCTGACCTCCTGGGGCTGCTATATGAATGAGATGAGATAACACACACAAAAATGCTTAAGACAGTTTGGGCTCTTGATAAGCCCTTAGTACATACAAGCTGTTTTTGCTTTTCTGAAGAAACAAGAAAGAGGCCTAGTGCAGAGGTTGTGCTCTTGACTGAGATGAGTGAAGGGGAAGGCCACGGTAGGAACAGGTGCTTTGTGGAAATGAACATATGTCTGTTCAAGTAGTATCCAGCAGAACACTTAACATTCCTTAGGGATGGTATGATCTTTGAGGATGAAGGCCTCTTGAGCAAAGATGGTCTCCATCTCAAGGACAAAAGGAAAATTTGTCGCAGATGAAGGCTGGTGGACATTTGGGGGGAACTATTTATCTAGACTTATTTGGGACTGATTCAATGCCTCCTGTGTTCACAAGTTACCTAGGTGAAGGTGTATCCCCACCCAAAACAAAATTATTATGTGGCTCAAAATACAAAAAGACTTAAAATGACTATAAAACATATTTGTAAGTTCACCTTGATAAATACAATATCAATCAACTATAATATAAAGCTCACGAGGTCAGGGAAATGTGTCAGTTTTGTTCACAGATATATTCCCATGGCTAGTTCATAGTAGACACTCAATAAATTTTTGCTGAATAAACCAATTATGTATGGGCTTGTGGAAATACTCATAACTTGGTAAGTTCAATCATGAGAGACATTCCAGTGTTTCTGATTTTTGAACCTTCGTTTTGAAGGTGAGGGTCATGTACATGGAGATATGGGGGTGGGGGGGATTTTTCAAGAATGAGGAATGGCACAAAATGAAAAAGAATAACTTTTCTTACATAAGATGAAGAAATTTTCAGTTGGGTTAAAAATTTTCAATTGGGTCCTACTTTAATGCTATGAGCAGTTATCAGAATAAGCATTTTTCTCCTCACAAGGGAAGCAAGAAGGAAGTCTATGCCCGTGAGTCAATTTATACTTTTTTTTGCTAATTACGTTCAGAATTCAATAAGAGTTACACACTTGCTCATAAGAAGGTGACCCAAGAAATAGCAAAGAGTTGGCAATATCGAAAGATTAAAAGGGAATAATTGGATGGATAGAATTGAGCTAACAGAAAGGAATTGGGTGTCAGCAGAGCCCCATAAAGTCAGCCAGCCAATTCAACCCATAGCTGTATCTTGTTACTATCATAAACCTCTACGTAGCTACTTCATTAAACTTAACTTTGTTATAGTTTGGATGTGTTGGGTTTATTTATTTCCTTCTAGTTTCTTATTAAGCACTCATTTTGAAACTCCCAAACTTATCAAGACTGAACTAAAAAGGAAAGGATGCACTATTTGAACATCAGAAGAGAAAACATGAGTACTATACCCCCGGCAACAACGGGAGAAGATGGAGCAGAGATTTAAAATATGCAGAAAACACTGGATGTTTATTTATGACTTCTGTGAACATCCGGTTCCATCCCAATAGGAAGCTTCATTGCATGGAAATATGAGACATTTTTTATCAAGATAGAAAAGGAATGTTTTAAAGAAAAGATTTATAGGAAATAAATGGAAAAATGAAACTGATAGGCTAACAGAATGGTAGCACTGTCATTGCTTGATACACAACTTTTAATAAATGAAGTTCCATTAAAATAGGAACCGATGTTGATGGGTAAAAGCTGGGGTATAGAATGCCTTCCTACTTTTAATCCTAAGAAGTAGTTTGCATTGCCAGCCAATCCCAAGAAGATTTAAGATTTTGTGCTTTTTTGTTGGGCCAAGAAAGTTATGTCAATTTTGGAGTCATGTCCGTATTGTCTGCAGTGGATTGATCCATGAGATATTAGGTCCTAGCTATGATCCATTCAACAAAATAATGGATTTGTATGAAACTTTATCTCTTTCCAGATAAGAACGCCAGTCCTGGACCATGGCACTAACTACAAATTACATGCTATTGTCATTGTGTTGACACTTTTTTCCCCAGAGGCATATTTACCCTACACCTTTTTAGGCCTCTCCCAAGGCCCTGGGGAGTACCCAGCAATGTGTTAATATGCTTGTGTGAAATCTGCAAGTGAAATCTTTAAACTACGGTGGGAAAGACTGTTGCCACCCTTCCACTGCACCTTCTGCTTTGACACAGTCTTCTCTAATTAGATACTGTTGGACTGGCCGTAGGCATTTGGGGGAATCTATCCAAGGCTGTGGTTCTCAATCGCCAAACAGGTGGGAGTGATTTTGATCTCCAGGGGATATTTGCAAATGTCCCAAGACTTTTTTGGCTGTCACCACTGGGAGTATATTATTGGTATTTAGAGAATAAAGGCCAGGGATGTTGCTAAACATCCTACAATGCATGGGACATGCCCTCACAACAAAGAATTACCCCGTCCAAAATGTCAATAGTGCTGCGGCTGAGAAAGTCTGAGCTAAGGGGAGATTGAATAGAGGATATATTTATTTTAGTTTGGATTTGGTGCATGTACTTATTTGGTTTCCAGTCACTTCCTTTCTCGGGTAAAAATAATGCCCCTAAAATCTACTGCACCTGCTCATGCCATGTATTGTGATGCAAAGGGGCAAGACAATGAAAAAGGTTGTTTTGCTCCACAAAGTGGGAATGTGTCCTAAGACGTTCTAAGTTTGCAGGTAGTGGAGAGGGAGCAAGGTTTAGAAGAAGCTACAACTAGTCTGTGAAATTTGTCTAGTCACCAGATGCAAAATGGTAAATTTAGGATTGGAGTCTCATCCACATTGACTCCAAAAGACACATCTCTTGCCAGAATGTGCTCCAAAAGAGGCAAGTACGATTATAACTTGCCATACATTTTGTTCCCTAATGGGAATTAACTGCACAAAAGAACGTATTAGAATTCCTATTTTCGCAGGGTATCGTTCTGTAGCAGTCAGGTTACGGCTCTTATACATCCCATCAATAAAAACAACAAAAAACACATTCTGATTACCATGCTAGAAGAAAGGCTGAATTATCTTTCTAGCCTCTGTATAGAAAATATTTCAAAAATATTATTGTATGTAGAAGTGATCAAAAATATGAAGCAAAAAGAAATGTAGAAAAAAAGTTTTACAGCTGTGTTTCAGGCAGTCAGTTAATAAAAATAATGTCATATTTCTAAATTTTGTGGTGTTTGTGATGTTTTTCAAATTAAAATTGTGTTTCTCAGTTCACAATACATATTCACCTTTGTAACTAATTTTATATTTTCAATTTTTCTTTTTCTAAAAAAGGGATCCAAAATTCCAAAATTCCAAAAGCTTTGTGTGTGTGTGTGTGTGTAAAATATATATATATATATATATATATATATATATATATATATATATATATAACCTTTCCTTTTACACCAAGCTCACCCAGACCAAGTCCTTATCAACTTTCAGACTTTTACAGTGGTCTCTAGCTGGTCTTCCTGACCAGAGACTCCACTCCCCAACATCTAGTCCACCCTGCAATTCCAGTCCACTGACCCTTTGGAAAGTGCTATGGTGAACACACGACACACTCATGACAAAAGAGAAAGAGCTGGAGACTAGGAGATGAGGACGTTCCCTGGGCTGCCTACATGGCCCTCTATTTCGGCTTTACTGCAGGGTCTTGCAATTGTCCTCCCTTCTAGTCTGTTGAATCCTGAAATGATATGAGATTGATCTTTGTCTTAAGTACCTGCCACAGTGCTTGCCCCAGAGCTCTGGCAACAGTTTGGTGTATCTACTTCATGCATTCTGCAGACGTGGAAAATCATAAATGCTATCTACAGCGTCCTGCAACTTCATAGCTACTCTTTGAAGAGTCTGCCCATTTTGTAATTTAGCCTTTTACAGGTACAGCTGGCTCAAGGCCGGTATCTGGTCAAAGCAAAAGGAAACACAGGGCCTCCTGCTGGCTGGCTGGCCAGCACAATTATTTCTGGGTCACCAACAGGACATCCCCAAAGCGGTTCAGTCCTCCCTGGTAGTAATGACCCCACCACTGCTCATTGGGCAACAGCTGTCTGGCTGTTGGCTGTCACCCAGACTGGGCCCTTGTCAGGATGTGCAGGGACGTGCTTGGAGGAGACCAGCTCCCAAGTGAGCAGATAGGCAATGTGGGGAAATGCCTGAGTGTTCCAGGTAGAGGCAGAGAGAAGAGGAGGAAATGACTAAGAAGGAATAAGGAAAAAGGCTTTTCAAATAAGGGTGGGAAAGGGACTATGTCTATGCAAATATTACACGTAAAAGTAAAACTGCTAACATTTAATTCTTTTTCAGAACTACTTACAAGGCTGAATTCCCCATAGAGGTAATGTGAGCATGCTACACACACACACACACACACACACACACACACACACACACACACACACACACACACACTGGCTGGGAAAGAAACTTTGCTGGGGGCCAAATTTGAGCTGACAGCTCCAACATGGAAGAGCAATTTGTATATCTATGAATTCTTATATTTACCTTTTAATTCCAAATGCTGCTTATTTGTTTCCCTAATAGATTCAGACCTTGATTACAAGTTATTGATGGACATTAATAGGTGTCTAAAGTTTACAAGTATGTTTTAAATTTCACAAGTCTTGAGTGTTAGTTGAGGAAATTCAGCCAGCCAATGCTTTCAAATGCTAACACTTCCAATAAAGGCCCAAGGCTTTACTTAGATTAACCAACAACAATTAACAATTATAATCAAGGGTAAATGGAAAGTGAATTCACTAATTTGTTAATTGTGCTGCTCAACTACTCACATCAGCTTTTCAAACATATGCCTAAAAGATATGTTATTTTAAATGGTTGGAAATCAGCAAAGATCTGTGTGAAAATACAAGCCCAGCTTCCCACTCCATTTCCCCCCTCTCCCCTGCCCCCCAGGTAAAGCCTGCTCTTGACCTTGCCAGCAAAATCCTCTTTTCAGTGATACATTTATGCCTAAAATTGATTCTCTTAAAATCTTGAGTTTCTGAAACTTACAGCAATGTGCATTTATTATCCAGGATCAATGAGACTGATAAAAATTGCAATAACTGGAGGGAATATAGTTTACTCTCTTTGAACTTACTTGTTACTTGGCTTGACCCTCTTTCAATCTGACATTTTAACAACTTGGAGAAATATAGATTATAGAGGCTTGGTCGAAACAGCAAATGTTGTCTCAACTAATCCCCTGAGAATTAAGCCATTTAATTTTAGTGTAGAGAAAAAGTGATGAATTACTTGGGATTATACCTCAAAGAGGTAAACCTTATGCAGATGGCTGCAAAATGATTGTGAGAGAGTAAATGTGAACTGCAGGCATGAAAGATTATTTGGGCATTGATCTTCCTTATAGGTTAGGAGAGCCACGTACGCCTAAATGCCCCTTTCAAACCTTTAGTTGGAGGTTGTGAATCAATTCACGTCAAAACAGGATGAAATCTGATTATAAAAACTGAATTATTCCAGTGATTTGGTCAAAGGTTACCAGTTAGGTACGTTGAATACCTGTGTTAAATATTATTCATCTCATGATAGGAAACAACTTTAATCTCTGTTTATTATGTATGAACTATTGTATCCAAAGACCAAAGGTATAAAAATCCCAAGGCCAAAAGCACATCTAGTGAACAGACATGGTAAGCTCTTTCTTTAAGAGACTTGGTAGCCAAATACAATAAAACCTGAATATCCATTTGTATTCAACTTATTACATGCAGCTCTCAGTTCCAGCAGGGAAATTCTATAGATGGAACAAATGTCCGGTATTTCATAATCCTGGACAAAATGTACAGTATGCATTATTGCCTTTAGTAAATCTACTTCAAAGCCGAAATTTATATCATCATATTATTGCAAGATAGTTTTTGCAAAAAAAAAAAAAAAAGCACACAAGAGAGTGAGACCTACCCAATTTCAGCTGTGCTCGGGGCTGAGTTTGAAGACAGGCTTCAAGATGTGGAAAGAGTCACATATCAAATGCACAAATTCTCTGCATGTGTACATTTCATCAGCTCTGCCTTCTCTAGTAACACACCAACCCATGACATTTGTTGTTTCTTTAAAAGATTATTCTTACAGAATGTAAAATGTAATTCACTTTAAGTTAATGATCTGCATAATAAAATCATTTTCTAACTCTGAGGATACTCTCTCCTGTTTTAAAAATGCTGAGAAGTCTGATTATAGGTTTAACATTTGCAGAATGTGACATTAAACTACAAACTCTCTTTTTTATCTCCCTCATAACATGCAGTGTGATAAATTTTTGAATTCGTTAAACCACTCTATTCCTTTTATTTTCCCACAATTAAGTTGTAAAATAATTGCCGTGATCATTAAGCGTCCATATAATACTTTATACATTCTAAGTGTTGAGCAATTATTTATTTTACCAAGTACATTGTTCTGTATATCAAGTTTTATCATGTTCTATGTTAGTCGAAGAACCACGTTCTACATGATCAGATTAACAGGTGGTATATCAATTTTAGAGGCAAAGGTTGCTCTTTATTCAATATGTGTATCCATTATTTATTTGTGTGCTTTTGACCTTTGTGCAGCCCAAACATGTCATTATTTTATCAGGAACCAGAAGAATCTTAGAGTAGACCAAGAGGTGTCTTGAGTGCCACGCAAACAGTTTGTGGTGGACCCTGAATAGAGTCTGAGAACTATTGCTATTTGTGGAAACTCAACTTTCAGTATTTACCACCCTAGCTCCTCTCTGTTGGAAACTGGCCAATTATTGTAATATCACGAAGTAAACCCAAGTGACTGTAGATGTGCTCTCTGCTGAACGAGTATCTACAAGGGAGACGCTGACATTTCCAGGTGACATATGTATGTATGGAAATGTCAGAACCTCTCCTGTTTTGGTCCAAAGGTATATATATCTCTAATCCTTTCAGCAGAAAAGGGGTGCAGATCAATGAGTTCATTCTTTTGGTCTCTCGTACCTAGGGAGCCTTCTTAGTTATTGCTGCTTAGTTATTGCTTGGATTTCTAAACTTTCTTCCTCTTAGGACTGACATCCATTCTCCATCAGATCTCCCCCAACCCAATAGAATAAAGGCAGATACGATACTGCCCTTGCCTTTTCCAGACCCTGCCTTGCCAGGTAAGAATGTAGCTATGGCAGGGTCATGTCCATCTTGAAACTGTAGCAAAGTGCATGAGAACAAAGCAGGAATGCTATCTAATGTACATACATATCCCTTGTACCACAACAGAAAGCCCTGCTTGACGCAGGTGTTTACAACGCGTGACCCCCGAAAATGCTCTCTTCCTCCTGAATGGCCTCTTAAAATCCTCCCCACCCCCCACTCAATTGTGGCTCTTTCCTTAAATCTATCAGTCTTGTGTTCCCCACCCCAATCCCTCTCTTGGAAAACATGACACTTCCCTTCTCCAACAGGAGTGGAAGAGGATATTCCCCTCCTAAGTCCCCCCTGCGTCCAGCCAAATCAAGCAGTACCAGCATACCTGGCTAAAGCTCCATGCAGGTTTCTTTGGTAGATGGGTATTATTAGGCAGGAATGAACCCTCATATCAGGAGCATCAGTGAACATAGTTCAGTCTTACCACCAGAGAGAGCTGCAACTGATTTCCTTGCTAGAAATGTCAATTAAGAACACCTCACCAAGGGGAACTAATATTTTTCTTAGAAAAAGCACAGCCTAATGTCACATTGAGGCAAGGCTATCTCTCCTAATCACCTGGGTCTAGTCATGCCCCTTTCAGAAAAATGATCCTGCATCATTAAGTAAAGAAGTATAAAGCACTTTCCTATCCCCATCCTCCCCCAAGTAGTTTATTATGCCAGATAAATAAGTAGGTTGGTAAGTAGGTGGAAACATAGTAGACAGACATATCCTTTCTTTTTCTGCCTCTTTGGATGTGGGGTAACATTCTTTCCCTGTTTTAAATTTTCAATGCAGGGTTTTGTTGGGTGGACCAATTGGATTAATCTTCCTTGAATACAGTGATTGATCTAGTTCTCTCTCTCTCTCTCTCTCTCTCTCTCTCTTTCTCTCCCTCTGCTCTCCTAAAATTTCAGGCACAATGGATCATATAAGCCTGAACTGCCAGGGTCCATTTCTCCAGAATAAGCAAAAAGTTTGCCTGGGAATAAAGCCAGCACAGATAAAAGCACAAATGAAAGAGGAAAAGTGAGGGATAGACAGCTAATACTTGCTTGGATCTCTGGATCCAGCCATTGAGAAGTCACACATTCCCTTTGCTGCTATGCCTAATCTGAACTGGAGTTCTGACACTTGAGAAACTTATTAATGGAAAGGATTAGATCCCACCGCTAACAGTGGCAACCATGAAGCTTGTGTTTTCTGCTTTAATATATAAATGATTGAGCAGAGCTGGGGAGATTATAGAAACAGGTGATTCAGGGAACTCCCCGTTCTTCTGAATCCCTCTTCTCATAATGGAAATGCAGCAGCCCCCTGGGCTAGATTCTACCACAATAATTGTTAAATTTGGTTCTAGCTGCTGTGTGCTTACCTGCTTTGTTTCTACACAGCAGGTTCCTAGGGCAGTGGCCAGGTTTTATTCAATGTTGTCATCCCAGAACCCAGCACCAGACCTAACACAAGTTATCGCTCATTATGGTTTTGTTGACTCTATAACTTGAAGCCACCCAAGATATTCATAATCTCATTGTAAAAACAAGAAGCACGTGGAGAATGGCATATACACCTTTCAAAGCAATATAGCATCTTTGTCAAAATTGACAATTTAATATTTAGAAGAATAGAGTGAAGGAGAAAAATGTAGTGAGGAGAATTACCCTCCATTCCTTTCCAACACAATGTTCAGAGCAGCGTCATCCAATAGAAATATTATTTAAGCCACATGTGTATTTTTAAATATTCTAATAGCCATATTTTTAAAAAAGTAAGAAGAAACAGGTGAAATTTAGTAGTATATTTTATTTAACCCAATATATCCAAAATATTATCATTTTAACATATATTCAATGAAGTATATCTCATGGAGCTAGTTTACATTTTTTATTTGTACTAAGCTTTTTTTAAGGTTATTTTTTTTTTTTTTTTTTTTTTTTTTTTTTTTTATTGGGGAAGGGGAACAGGACTTTATTGGGGAACAGTGTGTACTTCCAGGGCTTTTTTCCAAGTCAAGTTGTTGTCCTTTCAGTCTTAGTTGTGGAGGGCGCAGCTCAGCTCCAGGTCCAGTTGCCTTGCTAGTTGCAGGGGGCGCAGATCACCATCCCTTGCGGAACCGGCAACCTTGTGGTTGAGAGCCCACTGGCCCATGTGGGAATCGAACCAGCAGCCTTCGGAGTTAGGAGTACGGAGCTCCAACCGCCTGAGCCACTGGGCCGGCCCCTGTACTAAGCTTTTGAAATCATGGCATGTACTTTATATCCAAAGAGCATCTTAGCTCAGACTAGCCCCATTTCAAGTGCTCAGTAGTCACATGAGGCTAGTGACACCGTACTAGAAAGCAGAGGTCTACACGATTAAACCTCCCAGAATATGTGTAGTTGAGTAACCTATCCTCCATGTCTCAATGTGACTGCCCCTGAGAAGCTTATTGCAATCCGGAAGCCTGTCTCCAAAGGCAGTGACGCCTTTTCCCAGGTGGACACCTGGAATTAAAGGATAAGCAATGAAATGTAGATGTCATCTCCAGCTTCCAATAACCCAGCATGAAGGCTCAGGACATTTTAGTTCAACATTGAACCACTATTCTCTTTTCTTTCCAAAGGACTTGGCCTCACCAAACCACCAATAGTTTTCCACGCTTCACAATCATTTTTCAAAAGGAAATTCTAAGAAATATAAGCAAATGAATCTCTGGGGCCCAAATGAAATGAGAACTCAAAAACAGAAAGATGTAGGGGCAGCTGGATAGCTCAGTTGGTCAGAGAGAGAGCTCTCAACAACAAGGTTGGCGGTTCAATTCCTGCATGGGATGGTGGGCTGCACCCCCTCCAACTGAAGATTGAAAAACTGCAACTGGACTTGGAGCTGAGCTGCGCCCTCCACAACTAGATTGAAAGACAATGACTTGGAGTTAATGGGCCCTGGAAAAACACACTGTTCCCCAATATCCCCAATAAAAATTTTTTAAAAAGATGTATCTTCAGTGGTCCTTGTACATTCACTCCAAACTATTTGAAGAATTGACTTTAGAGGCAGAGTTCCTTTCAAGTCAAGAAATATGATTTCATTATCAATTGGAAGAATGTCGTTCTCTTGTCAGAAATCCCTTTACCTTTATTTAGTGCCACAGATTTGGAGCAAGAAATGGGAAAAGCATTCCTTGCCTCCATATATGATCGCTGGCATGTGGGGCTACATTAGAGAAATCTTTGATGCCTTAAGAAAGTCTTCATGTGAAGGGTAGAGTCCCCATTTGGGAGCTTTCCAGAATACCATGTATCCAAAAAACATTTGCGTCATTGACGGCTTCAATTTTTTCCAGGCCAGACGAGGGAGGCAGCCCCAACATCTGACTTCCTCCTAAGTGCATAGTCATCTAGCAGCAGAAGCAGAGACTCCCATGGCCTCAGATAAGGACTGGACCTTGTTCGGGTAAATAATCCCAAGCCTAGATCTCTCTTTCAGGTCAGAGGATATTTTCATGGGGAGACCAGATGCAGAAATCCTACCCTTAATTTATCACGCTCAGGTGCATTTAGACATGTTTGACCAGGAGATGAGAAAAGAGAGAGAATGAAGGAAAAAGTTGAAGCTGATGTTTCCCATCACAGAACCAGAGCTCTGAGTTCTGGAAGGAATCCGGAGAGCTCAGCAGCTCTTTCCCGCTGGCCACACGCAATACCATATTTAAATCATTTCCAATTGATTAGAATATGTTATTATTATTTGTGTGTGTGTGTGTGTGTGTGAAGACCTCTAGAGAATGAGATAACATTCCCTCAGTAAATTATTCTGATTCAACAGCACTCAAGAAAATTTTCCTTAACTCGGTGTGATTTAAATTCCTACCACTGCTGTTGACAGCCTTTTTAAGCTTTTAACACACAGTCACTAGGTTTCTATTAAGTGTGAGGCCTACACTGAGGGGATCTAAAGAAGAAGGACGGCGCACTCTGGGCTCCACACACTAGCCGTTCACTAGGAAAAGATCAGCCTTGCACATAAATAATCACAATCCAAGGTAGAAAGTGCTAAGTGCAATAAGATAATGTGCTGAGACAGATCAGAGGACAGAACTCTTTGTCCCCGAGAAGAATAGACAGCAGCTGGCTTGCATCCTTCTTGTTTGTCCTGAGTAATCTCTCTCTTCCTCACTTTTTATTTGCTTTTCTACATCATCTCTTAAGGCTGTCAATATTTTGAGACATATGGAAGACACTGTACAAGGTGGGAACATGGCCTATCTGATTGTAGAATATTCTGTTTGAGGATTAGTGTGGCTACTAGACACTGGCCAGCTGCCCAAGCTGCCACCCCACCTATCCGAGAAATTTTCTTCAACAACTCTGTGTCCCACCTGCTATATTAAAACTGAGCTCAGAGATCAAAACAAGTACTAAGCAGTATATTTTTTAGCTCAGTTGATGTTAAATAATATCTCTCTCCTGTGCCACTATCTTGTGTCTTTCTCTGATCTCACAGGAGCACCAGGGAAGATCGTTTGTCACACAGGACACCAATGTCCTTACACTAGCTGGTGTACTTGTCTTGCCTCCCTACTCCTTGAAAACAGAGAGACTTAATTGTTTCTTATCCTTTTCTGTTTTCCTTTCTGCCAAACTATGTGGCTCTTAATGAAAAAATCTGGTTTTGTCAGGAGAATTAAGAAACAAGGCTCTGAGAATTTAAGAGACTTATTCAAGTTCACACAATTACTAGTGATGGACTGGGGATCTGTACTCAGTTGTTCCTCATCTCTTTTTCCCACAGTGTAATGTTTCTTATGCACTCATTGGATCTTCCCAACAACACTGTGTGCTCGAGAGACCATGACTGATTCAGCCCAGGAAATAAGAAATGTAATTCTTGTTAAGCAGTTGTTTTGACTGCTCTGATATAGATCCCTGGAGACTAGTCTTTATATTATTTTATTTACCCCACCCTGCCCTTTCCCCTTTGGGTGAATGTGGAAGTGTGCGTGCACTCGTGCATGTGACATGTGTGACCTACATGGAGAACAACATCAAACAGATACGGAAGGTGGTGGGGAAAAAATAAATAAAACAGAAAGCTGGATACAAATACCTGCTCAAGGTACAAACCCAGGACTACGAGATGTCCTACACACATGTTACTGTCTACATCTCCTGAAATAATACAGTAGAACTAGAAGGTCTGTTGTTTCAGCAAAAACAGCGCAGGTGACTGGAGTGTTCGGACACCAAACAACCCGCAGAGGAGAAGTGCACCAGGTGTGCAGTCCACCCAGAGCTGGACTTAGAACGGGCTGCACACAAGGATGGGCCACAAAAATCAATGCAACACATTCAGGACCGGTTTAAGCTTCAGACCCAGTGTCAAAGTTCATGAGAAGTCGGGAAGATTTGGCATCATTCATGGTTTATAATTTTTTAGGGCAGGGTTGGCCAAAGCAGGGGAAGCTGTCTGCCCTAAGGTGCTGTAAGTTCCCAAGGCAGAGATAAAATGGAAGGGTTTTGTTTTTTTTTCCTTTCTTAAATAAAGAAGTCAAGAAAAGGAAAAGATATCGCATGAAAGAAAAGAATAGTGACCAATAGAGTTAGGGAAATTTACAGCTAAGGCTTCACAATTATTGTTAATGATGTGGTGCCACTTAACACATTGGTCTGAAAAGATGAGGGGAGTTCTGGAAATGGAAAGCGCGAATACTAATCTGGAACTAACACTTCAGATTATTTCAACAATTTCTGGATATTGGAAAGGTATGTTAAATTTTTCAGTTAGCCCAGGGAGAATCCATACTTTTTCATATATATTTTAAGTTGACCCTAACCATAAAAAATAGAAATGGAATGTATAACTTTGAATCACTAAAGAGAAAAGAAAAAGAAACAAAGTTTAATGCAATAATGGGGTAAAACTTTTTGAAATAGTGCATGTTAAACAATATTTGTAAAAGTTGACCTGATATTTTCACTTTCACTTGTAATTATTTGTATTCAGTTCGACAACATATGTAGCTCCCATAATTTTTCATGGGGGTTTTTATGTAAGATAAAGTATAATATTAATTTTTTTAATGAAATAAGACAAGATTTTAAAATAATGAGAATACCAAAGATGTTTAAAATAATGATGTTTAAAATAATGAGAATACCAAAGATTTATTCCAAAGAGGGTAACTTTGGCTTCCTCTGGTTTCAATTCATGTATTTGGAAGGGGGGATGGGGGATGTACTGCCGTGGAGGATGGGCAACAGGTGCCAGAGTTCTTCACAGGAAGAAAAATGTCTTGATTGGAAATATACTGAGATGAAATGTTAGGTGTAAATTGAGATTCTGAAGAGATGCCCTGGTGAGAGGCAGGACTTAACATGATCATTAAACTCTCAGTATAAGAAATAACAAGGCTGGAAGGCGTGGAGTTGAGACCAGAGGAAAGAGGTTGAATAAAGAGAGGAAGATTATAAACCAGGCAGCCTGTTGAAAAAGTAGAGTGTGAAGTTCCTAAGGACCAGGGATATTTGAGAACCGCAGTAATACATATTTAGTATTTATGATGCTATAATCCAAACTTCTTTCAATTATACAAGTCTATTGCCCTAAATGACAGTGAACATCTGCTACACACACAACCTTGGTACGTGGAGAAGGACCTGGGCAGCATCCTGTACGGGGGACAGCGTGTGTAAAACGGACAGCATATACAGGTGGATAAGGCATGAACTGAGCTAATTAGTAAAAGCAGACAGCCAGGCCAGAAGAAGCCAGGAAAAATGGAAGTGCCCTGTCCCCTCAATTCCCTAAGACATTCAGAAGAACTGAGTCTATCATTGAACATGGAAAAAAAGCTTTGAGCCAAGTCTCAAAGAACAGGTTGACCTGGAGTGACATTTCAGATATAGATTGTATATCCTCTCATCAGGACAACTGAAGGTCAAAAATTGGACATTAAAGATTTTCTATAATAATATCAAAATGAATGTTACAAAATAAAATATAATGCTCCAAAACACTTTTAAATGATTAAAAAAATTATAGGAAATGTCTATATAAGTTTATATAACAAAATAAATTTGTATAGAAAAATAGTCAAATGTTTCTGCATAACTATAAGATACTGAGTCCTCAATCCAGAAAAGTAAAAGGACAATAATGCTTAAAAGGTTAAAGTTAAGATATGGAATAAAAGTTCTTAATAATTATCAGATAATGGGCAAGCCCTATGGCTCAGGGGTTGGAGCGCCGCGCTCCTAACGCAGAAGTCGCCAGTTCGATTCCCATATGGGCCAGTGAGGTACGCCCTCTACAGGTAAGATTCTGAACAACGACTCTCCCTGGAGCTGGTTGCTGTGAACAGCCAGAGGTTGGTGTGGGCTGCTGCCAGCTGCATATAGTGTGCTGCTGTGGGCTGCCGTGGGCTACCGTGTGCTGCAACCCACAGCCTCAGCCCAGGGGAGCACAAGGCTCATAATACCAGCATGGGCCAGGGAGCTGTGTCCTACACAACTAGACTGAGAAACAACAGCTTGAACTGGAGTGGGGGAGGAGGCAGAAGAAAGGGGAAAAAATTAACAGATAAAATGTCATCTTTTATTGGAAATAGATTTAAAATAAGCATTGTAAATCTAACAGTTGAGAGCAACTTGAAGATTGGATGAAAAGAAAACAGAAAATCATACAAGGATTTAGACCTGATAATACAGTGGCTCATTTTGAGATTTCCTGGTAAAGGCAATGAATGAGTCAAAAGAATAAGAATTTCTGGTTGGTGAGAGAGCAAAGCTGACAGTGGTCCAACCAGTAAAAACAGGAAACATTGAGAAAGATCCTGTACAATAGCTTCTGAAATCAGAGCAGTTCTTCTACAAAGCCTTAAGCCACCGTGTAACAAAGAGAAAACAGAAAAGGAAGAAGGAAAAGAGAACAATAAGTACAGTCCTTCCTGATGATTCAAGTAATGAGTAGCAAGCACCTCAAGATTCCAAATCCTGCTGGGCAATAGGCTGTCTAACATGGCTGACGGGAGGCAATTCTTCCACCTCCATAAACCGAAAAATCCAGACGATCTCCCTTTCCCTCCGTATGTGATAGGTCAAACACTCATCATAGAAAAAGGCTTAACACGATTCCTACGAATTCCATCTAACCCATTAGACCTAGAAGGCTGGGGTGGAAAGCTCCTTTCCTTTCTCTGAGTGGTGAACTCTCACCTACACAGGGGTCATCCGCGGTCACCTTTGCTTATCATGCCATGGAATGCCGGCTTCACATGCGTCAAATCTGCCTGTGTTTGGCCCGTCCTTTTCTCTTCCCCACCGCCTCCAAGTTCAGTATGGAACGCACATACTCAAAACTAAGAGACAGCTTTTTAAATGTTCTGACTATTTTTAATAATTATTTCCTCCTACTTAAGATCAGGAAATCAATCTTAAACATTTGTTTGCCAATTATATCTCAATTACCAAAAAATAAAAATGAAAACAAAACAAAAAATTCTTTACTCACGTAGCTTACATTCCAGTGAGGGGAGACAGACAATAAAACAATAAGCATAAGTGAGAGAAAATGAAAGGCATTTGTTTGCTCTGGGTCATGCCTAGAGATTTCCCCTCATCTCTTCACCTTTCTGGACCTCGATTCCTTATCTCTATAATAAGGCAGTTTGACCAGTGACTTGTAATGTTGCCCTCCATCTCCAGCGTTCCGTGACTGCCTGGTCTTAAGCACGCAGTGGCATTTGCCTGAAGACATACGTCTTCAACTCCTTATTTCCAGTCAGAAGCAAGAGAGGAAGAGGAGGGAGGTCCAGAGATAAGCAGCACACCACAGAAATTAAACCTCGAAGAATGAGTACCAAGCTTTGTTCTGCGTCTTCGGTTCCCTACTTCTTCCCTCTTGCTTTGCTCTTTTCTCGGAACTGGCATTTTTCACGTCCAATTCTCTCCCAGTCCTGCTCCTTCTTATCCTTTGATATATTGCTCCAGTAGAGGCCTAGAACAGGCCAAGGAAAGGTTTATGGAAAGAGAAAATGAATTCCCTTAGATGTACAATAAAGAATCGTTGTCTTCTGGGCATTCCAGGCCCAGCAAATGATCCACCTAGAAAAGAAACACCTCCAGACTTGACCCGACCCCCTTCCAAAGCATCTCAGGAGACACTCCTACCAGTTCACTATTTAGCTGTCAGTATCCTTGCACATTTCCAAAGGTCTGTCATTAAAGACACTGGAAACTCCTCAAAACTCTGTCCCCTCACCCCTGCTTTGAGCAAATAGCCTGTGTCACTTGTTGTGGACAGGGGAGAAGAGGGGGTGGATCAAAACTCAAGTCAGCCTACTATTATTATTTCTAGCAGCAAGCTGTGACTTCAACTCTGGTTAGAAAAAATGTGAAGCTTCACTTAGATGAAATGCTTGTGTTATTTGTGGACCTCAGTTTTCACATTCACTCCTGTCTTCCATTGTCAAAGCATCTATTGAAGACCCGTTAATTAAGAATTAGACTCTAAGGACTAACTAGAAATATTGCAAATTAGCTTTGTGACTCCCATATTCATGAAAGCTAAGGATTGAAAAAGACAAGACCATAGGTTATGCTAGAAGTTATACCGTTTTTAAAATCATTTGAGTCAATGCTGTACAATACTATGATGCCACCCTATTGAGATGCCATGAAATCATTCCCAGAGGCCATTAATTGATCCCAATGGACACCTATTAGCTTCTTAAAATAGAAGGCTGTACTGAAATGTAGATAAGAACATTGCTAATTACATAGATATTTTATGCAAAATGAGATCTTTGGAATTTGGCCTCCTAATTCTGATTCTTTTCTGATTGCTACTAAAAAGCTATAAGAAGTAGGCCTCCGTTACACATTATAAATTGATTTCAGGTTGCTGCTTGGGGACATTTTATCATTTATCTTGGGCATTGATATACATTTGGAGTTTTACCTTGTGAAAATTTAATAAAATAATATCTAAAGACACAGGAATGTCAGCACGACAAATAAGTTTGTTTCTAGGACATATCAGACATTCTATAAATATGATCATTTCCTTTCAAAATGGAATGCAATAATTGCTGCTGAAGAATGTTAAAGCCAGATGTCATTTTTTAAATGTCAATCTGCTATGCAACTTCACCCCATCTAGTCAAACTTTATCTTCAATAGGAGAGAATTTTAACATTTGCTGTGACAGTAAAACAATGAACCAAAACTACTCTGAGGACCCCAAAGGGCCTTATTCACAAAGCTAATCAAACAATATTGTGTACTTCTTGTATTGTACCTTTAGAGTAAAGAACTATAAGAGAGTTTTATTTTGTTTTTGCAAGTTTATATTAGGATTTTGATGTATAGTCTTCTGTTTCTTTTAATAAAATCATGCTAGTCCATTTAAGAAATACTTGCCATGAAATAAGTGTTTCATCATGCTTTTGTTTTCTAAAATCTTAAAGGTCTACTCCATGATTCCCATTATTCATGCTGTTGGAATAAATTACTACAATCAGACCACATAGGGAGAAAAGTTAACTCCTGGTTACAAAAGGAATCCGTCCAAGAGGTAAAATAAAGCATTAATCAGTATTACTTCTTAACAATCCCATTTTCCTTGCTATAATGCGTAGTCCCATCTTGCCAAGTTAAAACAGCATTTTCATCAGTCACTCACGCCTTTACTTATTTGGTTTCTGCTGAAATCTAGGCTCTCCTATGGTTAATGTGAATGGCTAAACTTACACTCATCTCCAGTGTCCCCTTGATAGCTTTATCTGGCTATTATAATTTGTCATTGTCAAGCCATTAGTCCTTTGGCTTCAGTCTTATTTTTCCTGCAGGTGTCAAAAATGCAAAACCACAATTTACAAAACACAAGATGACAGGATCCCATTTGCACTGGTTTTGAAATGCCAGAAGGTAACTTTTTTTTAAAGTATCACAGCCTTCTCTCCAAACTAGTTGCATGAGTTCCAGGGTGGTCTGAAGAGTTGATTCAAAAAATAAATGCCACCACAGCAACTTACAATTCCTAGAGCCAAACATCCAGATGTGTCAATAATCTGTGTAAATTAGAAACAGATGTAAGCCCTTGTCGAAAAATAAATATAATAGAATTATTTCCTTTTGCCTCCTCATGCTTTCACACACTTGAATTTATTCCTTCCACATTTTTTTTCAGTTGGTTCAGTTGGTTCAGATTTAAAAACAAAATCATTTCTATTTTTCACACAGGGAGTGTAGCTATGTATAAAGTTCTCTAGAAAAAGAAAAGAACAGTCAATTTTGTGCCTTGTTTCATGCCCAGTGGAGGGAATCCGAGCACAGTGTAGACACTCTGGAGTCAGCTGACCATCCAAATACAGCCGAATCTTCTGGGACACATTCTAGATTACTGTTGCCGTGTAAAGTAAGTGCCATCATAAAACCCACTCTTTGTGTCCATAAAGTTACTCCAGTTATAAGATAAAACAAACACTTCAAATATGGTAGAACTACCTCACCAACAACTTCTGCTTCCCTTCCTTTGATATATAGAATTCTGTTAAAAGTTAAGAAAAGTTTTTTTGTTGTTTTGAGATGATTTTTTTTTTTTTAGGAGTGAACTGGCTACTTAGATGCTATTAGTATATGCTGTGTGGAGATGAAGGACGGGTGAGCCCCTGGGAGTTTTGTGAGAAGAGAGGTGATTATTGGTGGATGGGGAAGTAACTTCTAGCATCACCTATAGTCCTGTCGTTTGCAAGGTAGACATCAGAGGTTTGCATTTCCTTACAGTATAAATACCACAACCAACCAAAGAGTCTATCACCCACTTCTACCTTTCAGAAAATTGTTTTTTCTTCCTTCTGTGTCTCGGGTCTTGCCTCTGCCAAACTCTTCTCTAGTGAAAAAAAAGAAATTGTTTTCATCCTCTCAAAGATGACTTTTGTGTTTGCACTATTTTATGTTTATCTTAGCCACCTCCTTTTCAAAAGATTTACATAAGGCAGTTTATCACCTAGCTAATCCAATTACTTTATGTATATGGGTTGTTGGACTGATAGAAAAGGTCATGGTAGAAAAATCTGTAAAAAGTAAAAATATAGAAACAGTTGTTTTACGCCTACAATAGCTAAAGAAATACAAATAGAATTCTTTCCTCTCCAAGTACACTTATTAAAACAAATAAGCAATTTTTTTAGAGTTTAAGAAAAATTTGATGAGGATGATTTAACTAGAGTGGGATTAAATAAGTATAGCAAATTAAAGAAACGATCTATGTCTTCAGGAGCCCAAAAGCAGCAAATGATAAGAAGTTTAGAATCGTTCTCTAAAACATGGCTTTCTTTTGAAAACCCATTCCTTGTTGAAGTGGCTTCTTCGTTTGCTCTGTTTATTGTTATTACACTATCAACAAGTTGGAAGAAAGGCACTTAGAAACATGCAATTGTGTGGGCTACGCCACAGCTGCTCGTAAGCTGTTCATACTGACCCCATCTGGAAGGCTGGCTACTGAAGCAGCCCTCCTTCCCCAACTGTTCTACTGTCTTCTTTTCAAAGACAATTTATACCTATCTTCTGCCCTTCCTCCTGCTGAGAAGGACCCAGAGCCACTGCTTTCCTACAACCCTCCTCCCCAGAGCTGCTCTCCGCTTATCCCCTTGGCCTGATGAAAGCTTACATACACCAAACTGAAAACTGAGCTCCAAATGTTTCTTTGGATTTCCCTTGCAACTCTGTGACTGGGTTTCCATCTTTAACAACCTATGCATTCATCCTTCTGCTTCCCCATTGGAAAATGATAATGCAGGAAGGAAATGGAGGAGAGAAGGGGGATGGGAGAAAGGACAGGAAAAATGTACCTGAAAAACACATTTGTTACTACTGAGTTAGAAACACTGCATCTAAAAAGTTGTGACTCGCTGTGCTGAGTGACATTATCTTACTAATAAATAAAGGCAAGGGGCCACATACACACTTGCCCACAGGTAAGGTATTTAATTATTCCCAGGACTACAGATATCATGAATTTAACATGCAAACCTACAGCCCTGATTTTGCACACGTGCATGGCAGTGTTCTCACAGAGATTTCCATCCTGCTCCACTTCTCAACTGTCACTGCACAACACCTGTGCGGAAATGTAATATGCTCAGGAAAGTTAGAAGCTGATGCATCCAGAAAATCAAATGAGTGACTGCCTTCTGTCTGAAAACTTCCCATTTTAATTTGGGCAATTCTGACCTACCACTCTGTTGATGTTGCATCTTCAGTTTCCCTGGTAGAACATTTGCCTAAAATAGGTGTACTCTGATGTTTTGAGAAGTGTTAATGCATCAAAAGAAAGATTACTGATAATCATCAATGTTATTTCCACTTTAAGTTAAATGACTTTCTCACACGTTGATTCATCGTGCGACATACAGACCACCTTTGCCATATAATAGAGAGTTGTTCATTGATGACTCTGAGCTCTCGGTGTCCCCATAGATCACTCTTTCCTGAGATCCACATGTACTCAGAGGTGACAAAGCAGTGATTAACTGAACAATTCTGGAGCCAGACTGCTTAGAGTTGAATCCCACCTCCTCTATTAACTAGCAATGTGACTTTGCATAAATTACTTAATCTCTCTGTCTCAGTTTACCTGTAAAACGAGGGATAATACCTCAGTTTACCTGTAAAGGGGGGAATAATACCATATTTTATCAATTCTGGGAAGGACAGTTTTAACATGTTCGATATCAGGATGTGTCCTTACATTGATGGCACCTTTTTGATGAAATTAACTAGATTTAACGAAATTAACTAGTAATAGCTGTTAGGATGGTTGTGTGGATTAAATCAGTTAAAACATACAATTTATAACAATATTTGGCACATACAGAGCAGTCAATAAATGCTAGTCAATAGATTAACAGGTATATAATTTCCAATTTTTAGGCATCTCAAACACATGTTCCCTTCAAATGTGCTTTTTTCCTTATATTCATTTTCTTGTTTAATGCTGGTAACACAAGCCAGAAATAATGGAAATATTACTGATTCTTTCCTCTCCTTAACCCTCTACATCTAATCACTTAAGTTCTCTTAATTTTACAGTGCAAATATCCTTCACCTTTTCCTCTTCTTGCTGTGTCCTGGCATTGCGGTCATGTCCTGGGCTTGGGAGAAGACAGCCTCCAATCAAAACTCTGCTTGGCCTTTACAGTCATCTGTCTAACATGGAAATCAGATCATAGCCCTCCCTGTTTGCAGTAGCTCCCCATCACCTACAGGACGTAGTCCAGATGCCTTGATACGGCACTGAAGAGTTACGGAGCTGGCTTGCAGATTATGATCAGCCTCCTCTTCTGCCACAATGTCTCCCTCACCTGAAGCCCCATCTTCACAGGTCACTTGCACTGAACACTTGCACTGATTATTGTCTCTAGGCTCTTCCCTCTGCCTGGAACAGTCTTTCCTCTTTGATTGACTTATCCCTATCCTTCGAGACTCAGGAAACCACGATGATCTATCTCCTACCTCTCCGTCCTCCTAGACACTTATTACATACGCCCTTCTTTGTGATCCCGTAACACCTTGTTTCTTGTCTCTAATTCTTAATTTATTTATCTCCCCCTAGTTGGCAGTGAATGTTTTAAGATCATATTTCTTTATCCCTAATACTTAGCATTTTCCTGTCACATCATAGATAATCAATACCTGATTGTTAAACGAGTGAAGGAATAAATATAACAACATGCAAGGCTTGTATATGACAATATATTGAGAAAAATATATTGGGGGGGAAAAATCGAGAGAAATAATATAGAGAGAAAAATCCAATTAAATCTTTCTCAATAGTTGCAAAGATCATCTCCTTTTCCCGCAATATGCCTTCTTCTCATTTCCCTTTCCTAGAAAGAGTCATCACTCTGGTAAACAATGCTTCTTCCAATGCCCTTGGGCCAGGATACTGATGCTCCTTTTTCAAATATTGACACCAATACTCTGTACGGTCACCTGATAAATGGATGTTGCACTTATTTCTATTGCAAGACAATGTCCTTTAATGGACTGCCCAGTTTTTATTGAGACAGCAACAAACTATCACAATGCTGTTAGGAATAAAAATTGCATATGTGGTCATACTAAAACAATAGACAATGAGGACAAACACCAAAACCCAAGTGCATTCCCTGATTTAGATTGCTTCTTAAATGACTGGAACTTACTGTGAAAGTCACGTTGCATAAGCACTTTCACAGACTTTCAACACAATGCCAACCTCACCTCAGCCCCTGTATATGCTCATCAGTCAAATCCCAAGTTGATATGACAAAAATAGTATACCAGGAAAGTTCATTTGTTAGATACACTTAGGGATGACTTTGTGTTGTGGAAGAAACACAAAGGACAATAAATGTTTGACACCTCCTTACCCAGATTTCACCATAATTCATTTCACTTAAAAGATTGGTCCAAGAGTGCACCACCAACATGGGGGACCAACGTCTCCTCATCAACGGCTTGCTTAGCACTTATTGGTCAGAGGCCATTTAATAAAGTGCCAAGAGGTTCAAATTATTGGCATTTTTTCTTGCACAGGCCAAGAACCCATTTGCAGCAGTAGAAAGCCATGACAGGAAATCATATCCAGCCTTCAAAAAGTGTCAAATGCATAATATACTCTGATTGGTTCAGAGGGAGAAAAAAGATTACAGCTAACACATCTTGCCAACTGGATCTTATCAGACCTTTACTATGTGTATATATTCTTTTATTTGAGAACAGGGCAATGACTGGCAGAAGATAGAAGTGGTTGCATGTTGGTTCTTGGGAAAAGACAGGTGGATATTTAAATCCACATACTAACCACCTAAAATGTAATACTATTCCACAGTGGTTGCCAATGATTCCTTTTCAAACTGTGTGTCTTATCTCAGGGTCCCACACCAGGGGGAAATAATTAAATGAGAGCCTCCTGATGGTATCATCTTCTAGATCCAGGCCTCAGAACTACATTCTCAGCAAAGTAATGCTGTAACCAGGTTCCTCTGAATGATTCAGTACTAACTATTCCCACACCCCTGGAAAGAATCCAAGGCAGAACCACCTCCTACCAAATCCATTCTGCAGTAAATTGTTCTGTACTTTATTGTACTTTAAGTTGTACTGATGACATTAGAGAAGCAAGTTTCCATTTATACTCAATGAAATGTTCATCAACTGGAGAAAAAATAATTTTCTCTGAAAAAATGATGGAGCAGATTCTTACAAGCCACGACGTAACTTCCTGGAACATTACAAGGGCTTACCAATGTTTCCCACTCTCTTCCCCTCCCTGGACATATAGCAGAAAGACTCTTTCCCACCTGGTGAAATTGAACATAGCCATTTGACTTTTTTGGGCCAATGAAGTGTAAAGTGGACGTGACATGCATCACTTCTGAGCAGAAGTATCCAGAGGCAGAGTGAAATTCTCTGTGCTCACTTCCCAGCCACACTGATTTCAGACACAAAAAAATGAGATGCAGGTGCCCCAAGCTCAAAGGTCCTGGAAGGTTGGGCCACCACATGGCGAGTCACCTGAATCTAAAGTGAACTTAGTGTGACAAGGGAATTTTGTATTGTTTGTCACCATAGCATAACCTAACCTGTGCAGATAATGCAAAACGACTTTGGACGTTGGAAAGCAAAATTTTCTTTTGTAATCACTATGCTGGTCATCAATAAAATGCTAAAGCTTTCAAGATTATCCAACTCCCAGAGAGAAGCTTACACCCTGTCTCATCAAAGACAAATCAGAATCTAGTGTTTCCATTAAAATTGGGTTGCTAGAATATAGCAAAATCCCTTGCCATAGTTCATAATTTTCACTCTAATTAAGGTTCTATATGTTATGATGAGAAAATTGAGCCTTGCCTAGTGTGATTGTAATTATGAAGCAAGTTTAAGGTTATAATTAATTTAAATCCCCGTACTTGCTCAACATTATCAATTTCGTCTCTGAATCATAAAAACCAAAACTGTAAGTATTTGTGCAAAATGAATGGGGCTAATCACTTAACAAATTATTTAATATACATCATAATACTCCAAGAATATGGAGAAATTATTTTGGATCTACATATATGAAAAGTGGGTTATCTTAATATTTTCTGTGCTTCTGTGGCCCTAAATAAAATTAAGTCATCCGAATATAGTTGTAATAGACATGAAAAGTTTAGGCCTCTGGGTAAATTTTTTTCAGAAAATTCCTCTTTATCTTTGGTAATTCTGAAACTAAGCAGATGATGACATGATTCCAACTCCTGTGTAATGCAAAAGCTACACAAATAAGATTTTATGGTGATTCTTACAAATAGTATTTCTTGAGCATTTTCTATGTGTTCAATTTTGCTTGCTGTGGAGATACAGTGATTTAAAAAGAGAGGTGTGATCCCTGCCCTTCTTAAACTTATAATCTAACAACCTTTGTTTCTGAGTGTATATACCGCTTTTTCCTCTCCAAGTTTTGAGTTGTGAAAATAACATTGCCAAAACTTAGTAGTAATATCGCAGAACTTAGTTTATCTGGGAAGTTCAATTACCTGGAACATGGCTGCAAATCAAGAAGGCACTAATAGGAGTCTGAGAATTCAAACTTATTTCACACACAAAAAAAATGGCTAAAAGTTACAGAGTATTTATTCTGTGCTAATCATTTTGCTAACTGCATTATATCAAATACTTCATCATCATAAAACCCCATGATGGGATACTAATATTGTCCATTTTATAGATGAGGAAATTGAAGCTTAAGGAGGTTAAAGAACTTGCCTAGGGCATAAAATCTGAGGAAGCCAGGATTTGAATTCAGCTCTGTCCAGCTCCAGAGCTCAATATCTTAACCACTACCCCATAGAGTAGGCTTTTGCAAAGACTGAGCACTTAAAGTTTGTGGTCTCCACTTACAGAAGAATCCCCGGGGCTTTGTGACATTTACAGTTGCTGCATAACAAACCACTCCAGATTCTGTGGTTCAGGAATTTGGAAAGGAAATAGCAAGAACTGTTTGTTTCTGCTCCATTATGTCCGAGAACTCAGCTGGGAAGATTAAAAGCTGGGGGAAGAGGAATTTGGAGGAAGAGGGATTCAGGGAAGGATTCAGCAGATGAAGGTTGGAATCATCTGGAAGTGTCTTCACTCAAGTGCCTAGATGTTGGTATTTGTCAGCTAGGACCTCACCTGGACCTGATGACTGTACCACCTTCACGTGGCCCGACTACGTGGCTTGGGCGTCCTCGTGACATGGAAGTCAGATCTCTGACATGATGGCTCAGGACTCCAAAAGTGAGTGACAAGGCAGGAGTTGCATTGTCTTCTCTGACTCAGTCTTCAAAGACACATAGTGCCACTTCTGCCATACGAATCATAAACCTGCCCAGATATAAGGGGATAGAATGTAGACCCCATCTCTCAATAAGGGTCAAAGTCACAGGCTAGAAAGGGAAGATTGTTGGCAGCCATCTTTGGAAAATGCAATCTGCCACAAGCACTCATCTGAAGTTTAATTGCTCCTGTGTCCTATCCAAACCACCTTGGGAATATCCAAACATATCCCAAGCAGAGGGAAAAGAATAGGCATCCTATAAACATTGCCCAGCTTCAATAATGACCAATGATTTGTCAATTCAAACAATGAATGTCAAGGATAGTTAACCGGGCAGGAATTAAAAATAGGAATGTCAGTTTTACCATAAGACAGAAATAGAAAAAGTATGGACAGCAGATAAGAAAAACTCAATAACTACAGCCTGCGGGGCAGTTACTTCAGGGCCCACATGTCCACATTGCTCAATAATCCCACAGGCATCCTGTATTCTGGCAATGAAAAATAACAGAGTTTTCTAATAATGGCTCTGACCATCTAGATGAGGTTTAATTCTATCTAGTATATTCTACAAAGGAAGACTGCAAGGTATGTGATAGATTTTATAAAGATTTGCATTTGAAAGAGGCACATTAGAGAGAGTAATCACATTTATCTCACGTGGCACAACTCAGTTTTCAGTGCTCTTTTCTGGATTATTATTGCTCACATAGAAAAGATGGAGTCCTGGATGCTTTGACAGGGAAATGAAAAACAAAACCAAAAACACTGCAAGTTGTATTCTCAAGCTAATGCCCAAATTCCAGCCACAATTACCAAGCTGGCATCTACTGCACATTCACGTAGCTATGTGCCAATGCATGCACACATTTGCAGACAAGCACCTGTTCTGAATATTTAATCTTGATCCTTATCTCCTAAAACTCTTTTTTTTTTTAAATATCCTGAGACCTTGAGCTCCTAAAACCGTAAAAACTGATAGAGTCATCAGAGACAGTTTGGACAGTTCCAAAGTCCACATACTGTTCACCATAAGGAAGACCAACAGTCATCTCCATTGTATTTCCCTCCCAGCAAATTTCCCTGCCTTAAAATAATTTGCTTAGATGCATATGAAATGTCAGTTTACATTTCTTGAGCACAAACCGGCTGACAGCTGAGCAGAGCCAACCGCAGGTAAAAAGTGTGAGCCGATCATGTGAAGCGTTGACAAGAACGTTTGCTAAGAGAAGACAATGTCATATTATGGGATCATTCATTTAAAAGGAGACATGTGGTGGTATTTCTAAGTTTGGTGCTGGTCTTTTTCAACCTCTGAACACTGTAAAGAATATCTATTTTAAAAAGAAGTCTCTTTTCCCATGATTCCTGTCCATCCAAAACCTCAATGTTTAATTCTCTCAGTGACTTTTTAAAAATGTTTCTCGTCGAGTAATGAAAAATTTGAACTATTTTATGACATCACTGAACGGAATAAGATCTTGAATAAGCTGCAACATAGAAGTCTTTAGACCAGGGATAAGTGATGGGATGTGAGAAAACCTGGAATCAAAGAGCACAGGGATATGTGGCTAAACAAACAAAACAGTAGTGATATTGGTCTCTTTGTTTAAGAAAAGTTCCATGAACTTTAAAAATTTCTGTTTCTCTCACCCTCCACCTTCACCCAATTGTCTTAGCTTTATTTTTTTCTGTTTGTTTATTACATATCTCCAATGTAAAAGTGTAATTGTTTCCTTGTGTTAGTTGTTGGAGCATGCAGGTTGTGACTGTGGGCTACTGCGTTCCTGCCAGTGAAAGAATGAGTAATGGTTAAGAGGACTGAGAGAAGGCGGCAGACTTTGTGCACAAGACTAGAATTTCTAGAAATCAGGCAGCCAGAAAAAAATCCAGACATGTTGGAAAAGGTATAAACAGGAAAATAATTAAGAGAGGGCAATCATTATTAAATCAGTCTGTGAGAAAAAAGTTGTAGTGTTTTCATGACTTAACAAGCATATCTCAAGATAAAAACCATAGAAAGCAAAAGTTTATAATTTCTTTCAACCATCAGTTAATTATTGCCAACAAATGATTGACATATTTTGTCAGTGCTGGGAATCAAGACACTAGCCTCTACATATATATTCTTTTGGTTCTTAAATTCACAAATATGCTTTGACTTCATGAACAGAGTGGCTCATTACACTTTATTAAAATGAATAGATCATATCTTCTGAAAAGATAGAAAACTTCCAATTATTATCACCAAAGAATTGAAAAAGAGGGGCTGATGGGTGTCCCAGTTGGTTAGAGCACGAGCTCTGGGCAACAGAGCCAGTTTGATTCCCACATGGGCCAGCGAGCTGTGCCCTCCTAAACTAGAATGAAGACAATGAGCTGCAGCTGAGCTCCTGCTGAGCTCCTGGGCAGCTGGATGGCTCAGTTGGTTGGAGCACATATTCTCAACCACAAGGTTACTGGTTCAACTCCCACAAGGGATGGTGGGCTGCGCCCCTGAAACTAAGATTGAACAATGGCGACTGGTCTTGGAGTTGAGGTGGCACCCTCTACAACTAAGATTGAAAGGACAACAACTTGATTTGGAACCGATGGGTCCAGGGATAAACACACTGTTCCCCAATAAAGTCCTGTTCCCCTTCCCCAAAAAAATCTCTAAAAAAAGAATTGAAAAATAGTATGAAAAACAAGGTGAATTATAAAGTAAAATGATAGAAACAAGTCAAAATACATCCAAAATCACAATAAATGTAAATGAACTGGACTATCCAGTTGAAAGACAAAGATTGCGTGGATTGTTTGCTTGTTTCTTTTAAAGACATACTTCACAAGAGACACTATAAAATATACACATGTTGGAAAGGTCAAAGGTAAAAAGAAAGTAAAACTATATAGACAAATAACCAAAATGACAACAACAACTGGGGACATAAAATTAACATAATACAAAATAGACTTTAAAGTAGAAAGCATTATTGAACATAAAGAGGGTCTCTATTATATAATACATTTTTCAAAACATAAATTAACCAGTATGGTATAATAATTCTGTATTTGTACATACCTAATAAAAAACCCTTGGAAATTTATAAACCAAAATTAATAAACTACAAAAATTGACATATCCATCAACACAGTAAGAGCTTTCAACATACTTGCCTTATTTACTGACAGATCAAGCAGACAAAAATTTTAAAAGAAGTAGACTTCAACAACAAAATCTACGTGCTTTAACTGATAGATACAGAACTCTGGACCAAGCTATTAGAGAACAAATAGTTTTCTGAAACACACTTGAGAAGTTTACAAAAATTGACCAAAAACTATGTTACAAAACCAGTTTCAACATATTCAGAGAATCTGTATATAGAGGCCATGTTCTCAGACCATGCTATAATCAAGTCAGACGTTAAATACAAAAAATAAATGCTAAACATCTATGCAATTGAAACTTCAGAAACACACCCCCAAATAATTCATGGGATGCAGAAGAAATCATGTTGGAAATTTTTTAAATACTTAGAATGAAGAAGAACGAAGATACTGTTATCAAAGCAAAAACTCAAGGAGAAATACATAGGCTTAATATACTTTCAATATACAGGATAAAGGCAAAAAAAAATGAATGAGCTTTAAGAAGTGTTATACCAGCTTGATAGAATACTGCTAGTTTCATTCATGCTCTAGACTCCCTTCCCCTAATAACAGACTTCCAGTAAGAGAGCTCTATCATCCAAGGAGACTCAGAAATAACAATTGATGACATAAGGTGTCATGTGTCACTGAAACACAGCCTGGACCTGAAGTCACACTCCGAGGATTTCTTGGCTTGCACTTACTCTGCGAAAGAAGAAAAAAGATGGAAAACTAGAAAGGATTAAAAAAACACAAAAAACAACTTGAACGGGTGGAGAACTGGGGAAATGATTTTTCTTTGATCTTTAACTGAACTATCATCAATCTCTACCACAGTCAACCATGATAACCATCCAGTTTATAATTCTGGAGCTAGTAAAAATGTAATGAATTGTATGTCACATCAGCCATAACGAACTCCTAACATTGCTTCTATTAATTCGTCAATTTAAAGTCCAAATTCACTAAATGGTATGTCGTTGGAAAAATCATTTAAATTACCTTATTTTCCTCATTTAATTTCCTCAAAAATAAAATCGCAATATATTTCTCACATGTCTTCTGGTAAGGATAAAAGGATAAACCAGTATAGCGCACAGATTTGTGGCTACTGCCTAGTATTAATAGTTATTATTTCACAGTTACTGTCTGTCTCAGGGAGACACCTTGTGAAGAAAATATTTAAAAAAACACTTGACATCAACCTGGATTGAAGGTCTTGACATATCAGAAGGGGACAGGATAAAATATTGATCAGCCTTGAAATCAGAGGGAAAAAATGAGATTCATCACGGCAAAATCAACAATGCCCATAAGAGCGCCGCCCAGGATTTCTCGTTGCATTGTAAGAGCTACATAAGTCTATCTTGGTCTGGATGAATCAGGCAAACAAACCACAGGCCTCCCCATTTGGGTGATATTTTTGGAAAAGAGTTGAAAGGCTCCACCCTCCCCTCAACATTTGCCACAGTGTGGGAAAATCGAACAATAACAAAAGGCCTTGCATTGTGTCCAAGAAGACTTTACTGAGATATAAATGCTATTGGTGAAAAATATTTTAAATAGTTGTATAGCTGCTAACCTGAAAGAATGGGAAATATCACAATTAAGTTTTCTACTTCTAATTCTGGTTGCAAGTTACTTACGCTTTTTGAGGCTGCTTCCTCATCCACAAAACTGGGATCAAAAAAAAAAAAATCCACCTTGTGAGATGAAGTTTAATGAGCACTTGTGCCGTGTGGAACACACTAAGCATTAGACGCATGGTAGTAATTATACATGAAAGGAAGAAGTAGGTCTGGAGCCTAGGCCTGGCTGAGGAAGATAGGCCTGACTAGGAAGTCATTGCAGGAGAGATGGCGTCCACTAATAACATCATAAGTGTTCAGGGTATTTACTGAGACACAACGAGAAAGGGGCATACCAAGAAAGGAGTGGGACACAGGACTTCTTTATCTTCCTTCCTGGTGGAGTTTCAGGCCAGGCTCAAGAGAGAGAATGTTCTCCATTCAGAGTGAAGGCAGTTGAGACGTGGAAAGATCTAGCCATGTAGGGTGCTGGTTAAGCCCCTGGTCAAGAAGCCCTGGCCTGTCTTGAGTCTCGGCTGCCAGTGAAAAGCAAATTGCTTCCCATTACATACCTCATATTTCCCAGGCACGACCTACCTACTGAACACTACACATAAATTCCAGATGAAAGCAGGGCATCTGTTTCCCAGTAATGTAACTTTCCCAAACACTCCACACACAGATTTATAGTAACGTTGGGCAGCCATGCAAAAGGTTGCATTGTGTTCAGTAGTATTGCTTCTAATTTCAGGAGGATTTCTGTTGAGGACCTTTGAAGTGGGAGCTTGAATCATGCATCTGTAAATTCCTCATTTTCCACAGTTATTAAAACACCCGTCGGTGCCAGGGTATCCCATTGTTCATTCACTCCTTTGGCACGCCAGCGTGGGGGTGGATGCCAACCACACAGCAGCCACAGAGTCACAGACAAACAGTAGGTGAGGCAGGCAGGCGTCATAGAGACTAGAGACTGCATGCCAAAGGGACACATGCTTGGGACCAGCCATACTGTCACCGCTCAGAAGTCCTTTAACTCCTTATGTACATTGAAAATTCTTCTGAGCTATGTGAGAAAACATGGAAATGAGCTGACTTTGTCAAGGAATGACACTATATCCAGTAAAGTTTCCATCTTAAATAATAAAAGTGCTCATGCATACTAAGATTGGCAAAAATTTTCTGATTGTTCCTCATCCACTATTTTTGGCCTGGCCACACTGGCTGGGCTGGGGAGACAGTACCCAACAGGGTCTCCCAAGGTCATAGTCAGAAGGCATATTTATAGTTGAGGGGATCAACCCTGGTCACAGACATTTGTCAGAACCAGAACCACACGTTTGCCTTAATCAGTTTTTTTTCCTTTGGAGTATAACACACCACATATAAAATACTTTGTTCCTCCATACTCGAGATTACCACTACTAATTATCATTATAATACTTTAATAGTAATTTTCCCACCCAGAGAGTTCAAAACTCTTTACATACATTCTTTTTTCTTCAAAATATCTTTATGGAATAGCTGGAGGAAAGCTATTATTATCTCACTCTAACATACAAATAAACTGAGGCAAAAACCTAGATGTTTAAATGGCCTAGCCAGAAACTAATAAAACTAATTTTTAGGTATAGCTGTGGGATCAGTGTTATTACATCTATAGTGATGCCTGCTAACTCACCCACAAGCATCTGTGTTCACTAATGTAACCAGGACTACTGGCCCTGGCCTGAGCTCCACAGGTGACTATATGGAGGCAGCATTCATTTCTAGAAGTCAGCAGACATGTTACCTGCCACCAAACGATACCTATGAACAGGCATATGGATTAGCCTTTAAAAATCAAAACACACCTGAATTGTCTAATACAGGGTTACTCAATATGAGTGCCATTGTCATTTTGGATAATTTTGGCGGCGGGGGTCGTCCAATGCATTTTATAATGTTCAGTAGAAGCCCTGGCTTCTACCCACTAGACGCTAGTAGCACCTTTCCCAGTTGGAACAACCAAAAATGTCTCCATACATTGCTAAATGTTCCCTGAGGTGGGAGGAGAAGGTAGACAAAACTATAACACTACTCCCCACCTGTAATAGCACTGTAATAGGTAGGTGCTAGAGGCTAATAAATAATGTGATTCTTGCTTTCATGAGACAGGAGGTAAATATGGAATTTATATTTACAGAAAAATCACTGGGGGTTGGGAATTAAGACTTAAACTATGCAAAGGGAATTCTGAGATGGGAGAATCACAATGAATCAGAGCAGACTTCATGTAGGGGGTGGGCTTTGAATTAGACCTTGTGTAGACCTTGAAACATTAAGTGATGAAAGCCTTTAGGTCATTGCTGAAGGGAAAACATAGACAAGGATATGAATGACAAAAGGAGCACAAGAAAAATAGATTTCCCAACTGGCAGGTGCTGGGGAGTGGTCTCCTTGTGATGAGTCAATGTCAACCAGAAGGAGAGTGCCAATAATTGGTCAAACCTCTGCCCTGTTTATTAGTTGTACTTGCTTAGAAGATATAGAGGGCAGGTTTTCAAATTAGCTGATGAAATGAAACTAGAAGTAATAGCGAGTACAGTGGTTCACCAGATCAAGCTTCAGAAAGATCTTAATTAAGCACCTGGACCAATGGATTGAATTTATTAAAATGTTATTTAACTGCACCAAATATAAGATCTGTGTTTCCATCCCCAAAAACAAATGCAGAAATAGAGTATGGAGATAACAAGGTGTAGCAAAAGCAAATGTGAAAAAAAGATTTATGGATTTTGTCAGTAGTACGTTTAATAGAAATCAATGATAAAATATTATTGCTCCCTCGCAGACACCCTAAAAATGTAATGAAATCCTAGGTTCCATTAATAGAAGTATAATATCTAGAATGAGGGAGGTTACAGTACCCTTTTAAATATGAATTTAGAAACCCACAGGGTGATTACTGTGTTCACCTCTTTAAAGCTTATAGACAAATTGGAATATTTTCAAAGAATAACAAGCCCAATGAGAAAGAAGTTTGAAATCAGACGATGTGACGAATTTGAATTTTTAATCAGGAGACAAGAAACATCTGCAAACATGATAGCTATTTTTGCATATTTTAAACGCTTTAGTGATAGGAATAGAATTAGAACTAGTAAGCAGAAGTTATAAGAAATTAACTTTTGAATCAAACATAAAAAGTAACTTTCCTATACTTGAGTTGCCCAAATATGTTCAAGAGGAAGTGGGTGACCACCTAAGAACATTCTCCAACATAAGCAAGATGACTGCTGAACAAGAAATTTAATATTTCTATAAGCCGTCATTTCTTCTGTCTATAATTAGAGGTAAGAACGAAGAGCTTTATGAGGTAATGTATAAGAAGTTGGCATCTAGAAAGTTCCTCAATAAACTTCATCCATTACTTTTCGTTTGTTTTCTATAAACAATCCCTCTACCACAGAGCTGCAGGTAGATCAACAGATGCACGGAGTTTACAATATCCTTATCTTCCAATATCTTTACTATCTTTAATTATTGGAAGGACAATCAGGACCTAAAATATGTTATAGGAATTATAAGCCTAGAGTTCCAATTTCCTAATTACAGAAGTTAGGAAAGAGGTGACATGGCACTTACTGCTTTCATGATATTGTAACCAAGCAGTATAACCAACTTCTCACATTTCCCAACTTACTTTTTATTATTATTATTAAAGGCTTTTGTAACTACTTGTCTTCATACCCGATGCTCGTGAGCCAGGCTACTCTCAGACTAAGAACATGACACTAGCCCCCTCTGCATCCCTCCAGGGCTACACCGGGAAAGCGTTCATTCTGGGTGAGTCATGTGAGCATGCGCGCTGAAGGCCCACACTGGGAGAATGCTGCACGCCCACCCCTCCTCGTTGTGTGTGACTTTACAGCAGGTGTCAGCTATATTAACATCATAGCAAATGTCCTAAATGTTCCTGCACGTCAGGATCTGATGAGACTAAAATACTACTCAGAATCTCAGAATATCCATGGCAAAATGAATGTAATTTGTCTTGGGTGTATGGTCTCCAAGAAATTACTCTGCTAGTTAGCAGCAGAAATCTTCGTTCGGTGGAAGGATTGCCAGACTGTCATGTGGAACTAGCCTAGGATGTTAGCTAGGCTTTCTTCTTGACACGTGTAGGAGCAGCCTTCTGTTTCTTCACTTGAAATTGGTAAGGGCCAACATCCCACCCTTGCTTGGCACCAGTCTCCTTAGCATATCTTTTATTCAAGTCCAGGGCTGCGACTAGGGTAGGCAAGTAAACAACTAGGGCACACAATTTCTTCACTTATCCAACACTTGCAAGACCCTGATACTGAGTGCCTCAGGTTCTCCAGCTCGAATGTCCTATTCTTCTCCTTCTCAGAAAATGAGTTTAAGTGCTACCTTCTTTTGAAAGACTTCCATAGCCTATGTGAAGGGCTGGGCCGCCAGTGAATTCCCAATAAAATATACCCCAAGGCTCCCTTAAGGCATGTAAAACTCTTTACCTTATTTTATAATTACTTATAGATTTACCTGTGACAGAGGCTGTTAATTTCCTACCCCAATATCTAGCTTCCTCCTTGCTTTAGTAACAGAACCTTGATAAATAGCTGGATACATCTACCCAACTGAAAAACTATATTTCCCAGACTCTCTTGAAGCTAGGTCACTAAACCCTGACCGTTCAGATATAACGTAGTATAGAATGTCCAGAAAAATCTCAATAAAAGAGAAAGACACTGTTCTCCTCTCCCTTCCTATAGCTTTGTGTATGGAAATTGGATATGATGGCTGGAATTCCGGCAGCCATTTTGAAGCACAAAGTCCATGCCCTCGTTCTAGGCAGGAGGAGAGGCGAGCTAGAAGATCATGAACATTAATGACACTGGGGAGGCTTTATACCAGCTCTAGACTGCCTCCCTCAAACTTCCTTAACAAGGGAGAGAAATAAACTTACACATCATTAAGGCATTGACATGTGCACCCACACTTAATTCTAACTAATATAAGTTTTGATACCAAAAGGGAGCTACTGCATTAGCTAAAATGTAAGATTAGTTTAATGGAGATGGTTGAGAGGCATCAGCAAAAACAAAACCATTCCAAACTAATGAGTTGGCAATCCTGGTAAAACACTGGCTAGCAGAACTTTGGAACATACAAACAGAGGGTTGTGGTGTTAATAGAAATGGAAGGAAATGTTTAGAATGTGAGTTTGTGTTGGCTGATTCTTGATACTGTCAACAACATCCTACACAAAAGAGATGGACCCAGGTTAGAACTATCAGCAGGGTGGGAGGGAATGCACAGTTTTGCTAAGAGCCTATAGGCCACAGACTAAATTAATAAAGTCTAATTCGGAGCCTTTTCAGGCCAAAAGAGCTGACTTCTTCCTTACTTACAAGTCAAGCGATTGTAAACCATGGCCAGAGGCAGGAGCATAAGCAGCTTTCATAGGAGGTAAGACCAATGGCCTCATGCCTTTTTCTAGTGCGTCCTTTAGTTTTCTTAGCAAAGATTACCAGGGTTATTTTTTCAAAGAGACTCAAGTTAATCTGGGGGAGAGTGAGCTGGCAAAGCACAGAGGTCTGAATGTAATAAACCAAAGTCTTTAGGCTTAGTAACAACATCAAGACAAGATCTCTGATTCTGGTTACTCACATATGGAATGGAATAGCAGCAAGTAAATTGGAAGCACCCTGGGGTTTTAGGGAATTGTACTGCTAGTGAAACCCCAAGCCTAGCCAACAGCATCATGACATGCCAATCCCTAAAACAATCCCTGAGCCCTCAGATTTATCCCCAAAAAGAGGTGGAGTATGAATGTAGTCCCTAAGAAGTTTCTAGTCTCTAATGCCCAGCTTGGGTGGACCACAAAGAAGAATTGACCAGAAAGAATGTGCCAGAGGGCAAAGACACAGGACACTGAGGACCATGGAAGTCACTCCACTCCCTGTGCTGTAGTCTTCACTATCCTGGCCCAACATGATTTGATCATTGCTATGACCTGGTGCCTTTTTCTTCATAGAAGTTATATTGCAGTCATTATGTTCCTACTCTACTGCTGAGTAAATTTTTGCCAGACCATGAAGGAGCCAACTGCACACAGGCAGAGATCCTTACCTGAGCTGGAGGTATAACTGAGTTGCACTTTAGGGTGTCTCCACTGGGGAAGGATCCTATGTATGAGAGGAAAGGTGTGCATGCATATTTGGGGAGTCAGTGAAACAGACTGAGCGTTTCCTACTCATTCTCTTTCTGTAACAGAACCCTGAATTTCATTTAGCTCTGCATGTTGCCTGTTGAACAAGTGATAGGAAAATACTTGATGTTTTTTATTAGAATTATGCTTTAGGAAGATTACTCTAAAACAGTAGATGGTATTCATTAAAGGAGGGAGAGACTGAAAGAAGGGATTCTGGCTAGAAGGCTATTGCAAGACCCAAATAAATCTGGATCCAAGGGAAATAAGAGAGGAGATGGGGACAGAGAAATGCACAGGTAGATGCTGTCGAATTTGGTTATGAGGCATGAGAAAAAAGGGAAAAGAAAATGTCATATATGACTCCATGGTTCCATTTAAATATATAGTGAGTAGTCATGCCATCAACAGAAACAGGTAAAGCAGGAGGAAGAGCAGGAGGAAGATCAGGGCTGTAACAACCAAGATAAGCTCTAGTCTGCATATATAGGTGTGTGTTGCTGGCAAGACACCCAGGTTGGTGTCTGACACAGACTTGACGTGATTGAGGACAAAGGGAAGCAAACTGCAGACTCAAAAAATTATCTGCCAAGGAAAATAATTGAAACAGACTGAGAGTTTCCTACTCAGAGAAGGAGAAAAGATGGTCAAGAGAACACTGGTAGAAAGAAAGAAAGCCAAGGATTGTCTAACACAATCGGGAAATGTCTTCTCAGAAGTCATTTCCCTATCTTGCCAGTCAGGTCCAGACAGTGGGCCTCAAAGTGTGGTCCCTGGGCCTGTAGCCTCAGAATTATACAGTGCTGTAGGCTGAATAGTGCCTCCCCAAAATTCATATGTTGAACCCCTAACTCCCAACATTTCAGAGTGAGACTATATTTGGAGATCAGGTCTTTAAAGAAGTGATTAAGTTAAAATGAAGCTATGAGGGTGGCTCTTAATCCAATTTGATAGGTGTCCTTTTAAGAAGAGGACATTTGAACACACAAAGAGTCACCAAGGATGCACACACACAGAGGAAAAGCATGTGAAGAGGCAGCAAGGGGGCTGCCACTGCAAGCCAAGGAGAGAGGCCTCAAAGAAAGCAACTGCCAGCACCTTGATCTTCGACTTCTATCCTCCAGAACTGTGAAAAACTAAATGTCTGTTGTTTAAGCCACCCAGTCTGAGGTCTTTTGCTATAGCAGTCCTAACAGACTAACACACATGGGAACTTCTGAGAAATGTAAACTCTCAGGGCCGACCCTAGACGCATAGAACCAGGAACTCTGGGAATCGGGCCTAGCAGTCTATATTTTAACAAAACTTTCAGGTGATTCTGACACACTGCTAGGTTTGAGAACCACTGGTCTAGAATATTCTACCTCAAGAACAGAGGAGGCTAAAATAAATGATACTTCTCTTTTACCCTGAGTTGTCATATTCTTTATAAAGCTTCTTTTAAACAAGCAGAACCGGCAGTAAAAGTGTCTTAAATAATCAGCTTTAGTTTTCATTATAACGAATTCATGTAATAGTATCAACTAAAGCATTCATTATATGTGGCTACTGGTTGCTATACGAGAGACCAGTGCTTCCCAAATTTTAGGATGTCAAAGAATCATTTAGGGAGCTTGTTAAAAATACACCTTCCAAAACTTGGATTCTATTGATCACTGTGGAGTCCTGGACATATTTTTAACAAACATCAGATAACCTTGACGCAGGTGTCAATAAATCACAAATTGTTTTTTCTCTCATTCAGTCAAAGAGTAGAAAGACAGTAACTGCCATCTAGATGAGCTGAGGTGGCTACAGAGGTTAAGCAAATAAATTTGAATGGCTTAGAAAGAATCCTCAAAATGCTATTTCAACTAATCTTGATCTTCTTTAACAACGGTTTTCTCAGTCTACTCCAGATAAGTAGCAGAGATTCTTGAAGACCATGCATTCAGCCTGGGACTTGCAACTTCAGAGGCTGAGATTTCAGGTAACAGGTTCTGACTAATGTTCCTCACACTCTCCCACCACTTTAGGATGTCATAATTTTTAGTTCTAGTTTCATCTAAAGAAGCCACATCAAGACAGGTCACTACTGGTAACATCAAACAAATTTGATTTTTTTTTTTTTTTTTTTTTTTTGGATCGCAATCCTAGACCACTTCCTGTTCTCCAAATAAGGAGAGTTAGTCATCTTTCTTAGTTCTCTCCTGTAACAAAACACAAAACTTCACTTTTGTGTCCAACTCCACCATGTGAAACAACACTAGAGGAAAATGCTCCATTTTACCGTAAGCCGTTTTAAACATGAGCACAAATACTTATGATTAAATGAAAGTCACTTACATTAAAGATATTTTTTTAAAAATCATCCACTCCCCATGTGGCTATAAGTAAGCAAATAAGTAAAAAATAAACAACTTAAGTAAGTGGATTAGAGTCTTCTACTGGTAATAGTTCTATCCTGTTTTTTCCCCTAAACAGTGAACTCCAGTCAGCTGTCCTTTCTTCAGTTGTTCAGATCCAGCAGTAAAAACAATCTAGTTGAAACATTTGATTATTTAAGGGTTTCTTTCTATAACTACCTTCCCTCAGACCAAGTTTCTATTCAGAACCTCAAATGTTACAGTGGGGAAGCCCCTGAGACATAAGAATTACCCACTGATCTCAGGAAAAGCCAACCCAGGTTCCTTCCTTCTTAAGAAAAAGATACTTCCAATGGTTCACACAGTCAACCATGTTGTTGCTATTGTTTGTGAAATAACTGTAATCAATACAGAAACCTGATATTAAATATTAAGAAAAACTAACTTGTAATTTTAAAGCGTTTAGGTTAATTTGGACAAATAGCTGAAAATGATGAGATTAGCTCAGAAACAAACAAGAGGATTAAAATTACACTGGAGAAAAGAGTAGCTGAGGAAGGTTATGATTCACCTCATTTAGGGCTTTGTTTAAAAGCTCTCCACCAAAAATCAGGCCAGCCCTTTTTGCCATGCAGGTTTCATGTTTAATCGTGCTCTGTGGGTAAAGGGAGAATCACGTGAAACTGTATTATGAGCTCCATTTTGTGCTGAGTGGGGTAGTTGTGAAGCCAAGTCTCCCAGCTGATGGCTGAGCCTCAGGGAACTAACTTGCCTAAGCCACACAAGACGAACTCCTTTTCTGTGTCCCCTACATTCTTCTCTATTGGCCCTCCCAACCCCTGCTGAAGGACACATCACTTCTCGCCATAGTCCTGGTCCAGTTTTTGTTGGCTAAGTTCTTTCACCACAGCTGAGTGCCGACGGGCTTCCTACTAACTCCTTATGAGGAGGAAGGAGGTGGCCGGTGGGTGCTTCAACACCTGTTCATAGGGCTGAGAAAGCAAAAGCCACTTCCGATCTAGTTACACTGAAGAATACTTGTTCCTCCTGTTAAAATGACTGTGACTTTTCTCCCTGAGAAATAGTAACCTGGCCTGCTACACTGGGTTCACCATTTTTCATGGCCTGATTGTCTCATTGACAAGGGTCTCCGTCCTCTCACAGACACTCCCTCTGCCTGAGCCATCCCAGTGAGTGGCACCATAGACAGGCAGTGTCTTCCTACTGTCAAGTTTCTCCCTTGATTGTGAGATGGGGAGATATTTATTAAAAACCAAGAATTCAAAGGGAGTCATTTTCATTACCATTGTAAAGCCATCATTGGATTCTGGAACAGGAGCCATGCAGTTGTATCTAGAGGAAGCGGCCCAGAAGGATGTGAATGAACCTGCTCCCAGAGCAGGGAGGAAGCAGAGACTATTGCACTGTTCCTCCTTGTGGACAGAGGTGGCCCAAGAACTCCTAACATAGGACTTATCACTGTGAAAGGAGATGGATGAAGAAAGGCTGCAGAAAGACTAGGCTGAAGGAAAATACCGTTGACGCTTAAACAACACGGGTTTGAACTACACTGATTTTTTTTCAGTAAATGCAGCCAGCCCTTGTAGTATGGGTTTCGTGTTGGGGGATTCACAGATTGAAAACAGTATTTTTGCATTCCCAACCACAGATTCCCAGTGGCGGATGAAGATACTGTTTTAGTTCCACCATTGGTTGAATCCTCGGATGCCAAGTGCTGACTGTAGAGTCATAAGTTGTGGATTTTCAACTGTGCCAGATTGTCACCCCTAACCCCCACATTATTCAAGCGTCAACTGTACATTAAAACAGAAAATAAAGATGTTTTAAAAAATGGGCAGAAAGAAGGAAATTGAATGGGTATGATTATAAAAGGTCTATAAATGAATAACATTAACTAAAAGGCAAGTCTAATTGTGTTTTAATTTATTTAATTCATTATATTAGCCAGTAAATATGCATTGAACTCCAATAATCAGGTTCTGTGTTAGACAGCAGACAAGATAAACACAGCCCTAGCCCTCATGGGGCTTATAGTCTGAAGAGAAAGAGACATTACAAAATAATTATCCGAATATTTATATAATGTTATCAAAGAAAAGTACAAGATGCAATGAAGGTGTGTAACCAGAGTAATGGGTTGGGGAATGGGCAAGGTAGGTCTGCCTGAGGAAGTGACATTCAGACAAATGTCTCAAAAGGGTGAAGAAGCAATGACCAGCTGTGCAGGGGTCAAGAGAGAGCCTGTGGGAAGCTCTAAGAAGGAAGCAGCTTGATGTGTTCTAGAAATTACACCAAGGCTAACGTGGCTGTAGAGGAATGAACGAGAGAGAGGGAGTTGAGGGCAAGAAGAGCAGGAGAGGCAGATAATCAAGGCCTTTGGGACTCAAGACTTGGGTCTTTGTCTTACAGATAATGGGAAGCCATTCCAGGTTTCAGCAGAATGGCTTCAGATCGGACCCCTAGAGCAGCTCTGTGGGGAAGAACTGGGAGGGACATGGTAGATGAGGAAAAAACCACAAATGTAAGTTCTGTGCTAGGAGATGGGTATAGTAAGAGGTGAAGGTGGCCTAGACAGAAAAAGTAACTCTGGACAGATTTAAAAAATACTAGATAAAAAAGTAATTCGAGTTATGTGCTCCCTTGCTTTGGAACCATTCAATGACTTTACATCACACTAGAATAAAAATCCAAACTCCTTACCATGGGCTACAGGGCCTCACATAACTTGGCCCCTACGTATGTCTCCACGTTTACCAATGCCACTCACCCCTCAGCTCACTATTCTGTGGCCCACTGGTCTGGTTTAGTTTCTTGAACTCTCCAAATTCTTTCCTTTTTATCTGCTGCTTTTTTTGACTAAAGCATTTGTCCCCTATATCTCCTCAAGGCTAGTTCCTCTTCACATCTCAGCTTAAATCTCATGTCCTGAAGGCCATTGCTTTTCCCCTATCTAAAGTACATCCTTATCATCTCTACTATTCTCGCTCAGTCACTCATTCAATAAATATTTATCAAGCGTCTATGAAACACTGGAAGATACATCAGTGAACAAAATAGGAGAAAAATTTCCTGCCTGTAGGGGAGATTCTAGTAGAGGGGCATGGCAGATGATAAAAAAATTTGAAAACTTATTATGTAAATAAGTGAATATAGACTATGTTAGAAGAGCAGGAGATTATGTTAGATCAGAGAGGCTGTGAAAAAAAAGGAAGGGGGAGGGGAAGTGACCAGGGAAAGGTGGAGGGGAATGTAATTTTAAATAGGAGAGTAGGTGTCACTAAATTAGATGACAAAGACAAAGAAAGTGAATTACCCCATGGAGACCTCCAAGATTGTTTCTCTTTTAGCCTTTATTATAACTCTTTAATTATCATATTTGCTTCTTTGCTTGGATTGTAAGTTTCATCAGGACGAGAACTATTGTCTGTCTTGTTCATTCTTGTATCCCCAGATCTTGGTACAAATATGTTGTGTAATGAGTCAATACATAAAAGGAAGTAAATGTTCAAAATGTTCTCCCATCAGCTTCCAGATCTGTCTAGCGCAAGCAAGACGCCTGACCTGAGCCTGGAAGATGATTTTCCAGGATATCCAGAATTTATTTGGCAGAGACCTCTGGTAGCTAAGGTTTTTGTCTGCTCACCACACACTCTCTTTCCACATTTTCCTGATAACAGAGTTGTCTATATTGTGCGAATTTTCCCCTTACACACAGCAGGTGAGCACCTCCTCAGATGGTTAAAATTCCACATCACTGTGGCCACACGATGAAACCTGGGGTGAAAGTGTGACCCAAATAGTGCCAGTCAGGACCCTTAGGGGTTGTGTATGTCATTGCCCTATACAAACAATGTCAGCTACCTGTGGCCTATTTTGCCACCCATAGGGAGATCCTGCCTAAGAATGGAGACAAGGCAGAAAAAGCAGTGATTAAAGAGAAGGAAGACAGAGATGGCTTTAAAATTGCATAAGTACTCTTAGATCCATTCATTCCCAAAGTCAAGTTTACTCTTTGAACTTCCCAATTTTCCTAACTTTATCCTAATTGTAAGATTTTGTTTGTTGCTGCTTACAACTTACTTAGAATACTAAACAAAAGTTTAAGGGGAAAAGAAGTTTAATCAGGAAACTGAGAAGGGTATTTTTTTCTTCTTTAAAATATTCCTCTGACTAAGTAAGTGTTGAGTTAATATCTAATGGCTTGGTGACAGTGGGACCATAATAAATTCTATGCAAAATGAAGATCTGTTCATTCAATTCATGAAACATACAGTGAGCATCTACACTACCCCAAGTTCTGTGCTAGGAGCTGGGTATAGAATGCTGGCGTCATAGCCAAATCTTTGTCCTTGTTTGGAGAATATAAATAGCAATAAATTTCATGCGAGGTAATACAAATGGAGAAGCTTGAGTGTAATGGAAGTTCAAAGTCAGGAGACCAAACTAGGCACCAAGAGCCGGTGATGGACGGGTTAGTCAGGGCAGAGAGGATGCCATGTTATGGTGAGACCCAAAATTTATTAGGATTTTGTAAGAGGAAGGTAGAGGAAAGGGAGGAAAGAGAGTTTTAGTCAAAGAGAAGGGCATCTCAAAGACCTTCTCAGGCGGAAGAACTGTGGTCAGGAATGTTCATGTGTGATAATATCAGAAGAGTCTTGAGGAATGTCTCTAATCAATCACCTGTCACATGACCTTGTAAAGGTCATGCGTTCAACCTTCAGTGTTTGGGCCTCAATGACACTTTCCCTTTTCAAAGCACACACCCACAATTTTATCCCACACTTTAGCTTTTCCCATTTATTTATTTAAAAGGTGCAATTAAGATGGATTGCTTATCAATAATATTATTTAGCAGTTTCATTACAGAATAATACAAATGTTAACATTTCTATCAAATGCTGTAAATGCTTTAACATTACACTGTGTTTATAACTCTATTGAAGTAATTTCTATAAAATCCTCCTGTCGATGAGGTTTCAGCTACACAGCATGTAATCTAAACTTGACAAGGGTTATGCTTTACACCCTCTGTAAAACATTATAATCATATATTCCAGTAATAAGTTTCTGTAGAGATGAAGTGGTTGTTTTGTATAACAAGATCATATATCTTCCAGCTGGAATAAAATGAGATTTTGAAAACAAAGTTATTGTATTGTTAAATGGGACATAGAAAAGATATTTCTCCTCCTCAGAACGTTTGTTATGAATTTAAACAGAAAATATTTTTATGGGGACAGCAATCATAACTTATGAACAATTCTATTTTACTGAGTTGTTTTTTCCCAGTGAATCAATAGTTTTGGTTGAAAAGAACACTCTTCTAACTTGATATGTTAATGTCCCATAAAATATCTTTGAGTTGAAATATTGCATCACTCATGACTTTCATTTTGCTTAGTGAAGGCCAAATCATGTTAATTTTGTGCAAACCACCATCTGTTTTATTATGGAAGATCACTATTTCTCACTTGCTAAAAATATGTACAAAAGAAAAAAAAAAAGCCTCCCAAAGACTACACTGGTACACATTTAGCCCTACTACAAACACTTTATGGTCTTGAATTGAGCAAATCACCAACCAATTTGGCAAACATTAATATTGCTGCCTGCTTTTCATAGAGAGAAGTATTTTGTTTCTGTTGGACACATTTTCAGGAAGTGAGGTAATGCTCAATTTTCCCCTAGGAAAGTAAGCTTGGGGCCTGCTCAGAACTGGCTTGATGGAGCCATTGTTTGAAGGTAGAGGGAGGTGGTAGTGGGTGGTATGATGAAACCAAGATAAGACTGAACTCAAAGGCAATGAGTATGAATATTCAAAGTCATTGACATCAATTAGACTTTTATAAAAGAAATGACTATAGTATGCGGCTTCAGAATTAATAAATCATTGATAATAGAGATCTTCCTCCCCCCCTCTCTCCATCTGGCCCTTGATATAAAAGTTTCTCTTTCCTGGGTAACTTGGAGTTGCCTCCTCCTCCAAAAAAGGGGGCAGGGAGAGAAAGACTTTTCAAAAATTTCTCTGTATTGGCTATGAAAAGAACTTAATATTTTTCAATATCTACTGCTTGTAGGCAATCAAAAAATACAGACTGCCAAAAAATGTATACACATTTCAAGAAAGGAAAAAAACTGTATTAAAATTGTAATAATATATACTGATAACAAAAGATGACTACAAGTCATGTGTATGCATTTTTTTGGCACCCTCAGTATATGAAGTGAATCACAGGCTGTCTCCGTTAATGCTCATTTCATACTATCTGTTTATGGTCACAGAAATTTTGCCTAAGACTGATGCTCTCATTGCTTCCCTGAAGTTGTAGTTTTTAAAGAGTGAAGGGAATGAATTATGTTCCTTGAAAGTTCTAGCCATGTCCCATTTATCACTTAAGAAACTTAGAAATTACTAAAAACCTGGGTTTCCAGAACTTCCTGAACTTTCCCCTAGTACATGACAGAAAACAGTCCCTAAAGGGACTAATTCACAAGCAGGGAGAGTTCAAACCCTGAGAGAAACTTGGCTTGATGAACTCACTCCAACATTCCAAATGCTTTGGAAAATATTTGATTATTTCTATCACTTATATAGCAGCCAATTATTTTGTAATTACTCATTAGTTCATCCTCCCACATCTTCATCTCACTGTCATGCCTTGACTGAAACTATGAGATGCAAAAGGAGACATTGATCTAGAAGATTTCGCTGAAGTACTCAATGTTCCCCCAGTGACATCGGGACAGGAGGCATCCCTGAACCCCAGCTGTGGGCATGCTTTCCATCTGGCATCTCTCTGAATTAATAATAATAATAATAATAATAATAATACCTGATATTTAAATAACACTTTTACAGTTTGCCAAATGCTTTCACACGTTTTATCTTATTTAATCTCAATAATGGCCCCCCTGAAAGTGATACTGCAGACAAGATTCATTTCCATATTCAGAGGAGGAAAATAAGACTTTAGACAGAACCCTTGTGAGGACCCAGATCAAGTTCCAAGTCAAGAGACTTGAAGCAGTGAGTTATATAGCATGAGATCTAAATGTTCATCCTCCAAAAGTAAATCCATAGGAATCTTTCTGCCATCTCCACAGACTGCGTTACAGCCCAAGTTACTGTCACCTTTCACTGAGACTCTTGCTGTTCTGACTTGATGTTTCTTCCCTTCTCACATGCATGGCCAGCGTGATCTTTTTATAACCTATCACTTATCAGATTATCTAACTCCCCTACTTGGTAGCCTTCAGTGGCTTCCTTCTCATTGCAAGTAGAATTCATCTAAATTCTCTCCATGGCCTACAAGATACCTCTCCAACTGCAGGTGGTGCCAGCCCCACGGGCCCTCTCTGTGTGAGCACAGCAAACTCATTCCACCTGAGAGCCCTTGCATATGCTCGTCTGTTTGCCTAGGACATTGGTCTCCCGATCTCGTTCACATGTCACTTCCTGGACTAAAACCGCCTTTCTGATCACTCTCTATTACCATATCACCTGGTTTTGTTTCTTGATCTCATAACTATTTGAAATAATTATATTTATTTTCTCTTTTCTCTCTCCACACACACTAGCTCTATAAAAACTATTACCTTGAATATCCTGATCCCTAATATCCTTTAGTCTTAACATCTTGACTAGTATATAATTGACACCCAAGAAAATCTTTTGAATGAATTAATGAATGATGTATGGTAGCCATTTTTTATATCTATACTATGAATCTACCTAAGTGTTTGTATGGATACAAATAATGTATCTTATTCATTCCTTACTGATGGACAACTGGGGTGTTTGCAATATTTTGCTATTATAAACCACATAGAAATAAACAACTTTGTTCTTATATCCTTCTGTATTTGTGTAAATATTTCTGTAGGGTTAATAAGAATGCAGATTTTGAATTTTGATAGATACTACTAAATAAGTAATATAGTAATTCTTTAAATCTTCCTTTCGTATATCAAAGCCAATAATGTGATTTGCTTGTTGTTTTTTTCTATATTTGTAGATTTTCTCCACTACCTTCCTTTTATAAAATCTAATAATACCTACAAAGAATGAAACAGGGCTCTGTATAAAAAGGAAATATACCAGGTATCATGCAGGATGTCATGCGGGGTCTCAGCTCCCTCTCCCCATATAAGAACGCAGGATATGGTGAGGCCAAAAAGGAACACCCATGGAGCCATAGATAGGGGAGTCATACCACTATATTCTCGCTGGTGGCTGGGTTGGAGACACAGGAAGCAAGAGCCACATGATTCGCAGCCCACCGTCCATTTGTCTCTGCCAACCAACCTCACTGGCTAGCTGCAATCCGCCCTGCTAACTGCAAGCCACTCTTGCTAGCTCAGCCACCATCTTCTTGCTAGCCCCCATTTGCTGCTAGCGTAGCCACGGCAGTTATATTAGTGGCCAATGGCTCACTGGTTACAGCTGACGGCCAACTAGCCACAGCTGATGGCCATCCAATCACAGTTGATGGCCATTTACTGCCTGACTGAGCACCTTTTCATGTGAGACCAAGAGCCTGGAAACTGCACTCCTGGCTCTGTCCCCACACCAAGGGTGCCAAAGAAATCTATGCACGTGAACACTTTGGTCAATGTTGCTCAGGCAGTAGTTCGCCGTAATCAGAAGTGTCTGGATGCTGATGGCAACCACTTTGAGCATCTCTTGTAAGTACATAAGTCAAACGTGAGTTGTACCATCTTTTGTTATCAGTATATGTTGAGTATTACAATTTTAATAGTTTTTTCCCTTTCTTAAAACGTGTATACATTTTTTTGGCACCCTCTGTGTATCAACTCTTTTTTTCATGTGACCAAAATGTCTCAGTGACACTTGATAATTTTTCAACATGATTCTATGTTATTCTCAGAGATATCACATACTTATTAAATGCTGTGTAAAATTTAACTTGTGAACATTTTTTTTTTTGCAATGAGAAATCTGTAAGAGAATTGTTGATAGTCTACTTGTGCCTCTGAATCTTGGGCTTCATTATGCTGCCCAGTCATTACCTAGTATTTAAATCACTTGGAAAAACCTGTAATCAGTAAATCTGATTTTTCTTGCTTTTATAATTACCTCCCAAACTGAAAAAGAAAAGAAACAGTACTACTTGAAGAATTAACAAAATTGACTCCATTATCTTGCCCAATTAACTCTTCTTGTTTCTGCAGCTGAGGAGAATGCCTCAAGGGCTTTGTCAATCAGGTTTAAATCTCTCAGATAAAAATCCAAATTCTCATTTAAAGTATTCAAAAGAAAATTAAGCCTTAATATGGCCTCATGCTTGTCCTGCTGGGAGAGCTGGCACTCTCATATTTCAATTTCTCAGTCTCTTTTCATGAATAGTGTTTTTAAATCTCAGAGTAATATAATCTTTTGTGATTAGATTGATCTCACTTTTGAAGAAAGTTCTCTCTATAACTCTGCTGAGGTTGCCTGATAGTGCCAAAATGACAATTTCAACACCTTACCTCTTCTTCCCCTTAATTCAGTCCACTTGTTGATCATTTGTTTGGCACACAAATGGATGGACAACATTTTGAGTTGGCATTTGTGATGTAGACATTATTGCTCACAATGCAAATTGTAGTTAACAAAAGTTCCAATCAACTGTTTTCTCCTCCATAAAGCAGATAGACAAAAATAAAGATCAAGATTTCAATGCTAAATATTTGGTTCCTATCTGGGATAGATTTTGTTATAGTGAATTTTTTTTAATTTCCTCAAAAAACAGTTTTACTCACAAGTGACTTAGTTACAAAACACAACTTCATATTACTAATAAGTAAGTAACCTAATTATTTGTTTAATCTTCCTTTGGTATACAAGGGCCCAAAATGTGGTTTGTTTATTTGCTTTTTTTTTTTTTTTTTTTTTATACATTCTATCATAGAAGTAGCCACCAGATTTAAATGGTTCTAAATTGTTCTGGCTTAATATGGTCATATGCCTTCAATCTTATTATCTACTCTTAAGTGAAAACAAATAAGCATTATGCTAAGTGAAATAAGTCGGTCGGAGAAAGACAAATACCATATAATCTCACTTACATGTGGAGTCTAAAGATCTGAATAAATGAGCAAAGTAAACAGAAATAGTCTCAGAGACGTAGAGGAAACACTGATGGTTGCTAGATGGGAGGGGGGTGGGGATGAGGGAGAAGGTGAGGGGATTAGGCAGCATAAATTGGTAACTGCAATATTGCCACAGGGATATGAAAGACAGTTTGGGGAATATAATCAATAATGCTGTAAAGATTTTGTAGGGTGTCAGATGGAAACATGTCTTATTAGGGAGACCACTTCATGGATGGTGTAGATGCTTGACCACTGCACTGTACACCTGAAGTTGAAGTTGAATAATATAATATGTAAACTATAATTTAATATATATAGTCATGGGATATGGAGTATAACATTGGGAATAGAGTCAATGGAATTGCAATAGATACATACGATGTCAGAGGAGCAACAGATTGGGGGAGGGAGGTGAAATGTCTAACTATTGCATTGTTTTATACACCTGAAACTAATAAAAAAAAAAAAAAGAAAATGAATAAGGAAGTAAATTACAAAACTTTCCCATACGTAAGAAGGTTCGCACTGGGGCAATTCCAATAGTCCAAAACTGTCTGCTGACTTCCTGGTAGCATGTTGGCAATTTGCTACAACTAGGAAAGATGTGAGCTGAATTTCCTATTGTGATCTAAGACTGGTCATTTCAGAGCAACACAAAAATTCAAAGGACAAGGTCCTTGAAATATAAAAATACCATCCTTCATTTATGAAGAAAACCCAGAAACTGACTTTTTTCCTGTCGTTCAAGTTCTGGCTGAGCTTAGAAAACTATCCCTAGTCACGGTCTACAGAAGTCTTAGTTAATTTTTTAATAGTATCTCTGAAACATGAAATTTTTTATCTTTCATTTTGAAACCTTCTAAGAATTGTTTCATTCATCATAAAGGTGGACCAGATGCCTCTAAGATTCGTTCTTGCTCTAATCTCCTACGATGTGAGTTTGTGTTCAATCCACTAGGCATTTGTTAAATATTTACTATTTACAAACAATATACAAGATGTCTGGAGGGGTTTAATAAAAGGAGGTCTTTGAGAAGCTTACCCTCCCTGTTTTCAGGACAATTTTACTCATATACACACAATGTGAGTATGTGACTCTTAAATTTCCTCAGCCTTATCAGCTTTCTACGTTTCACCCAAAAAGTTGTCAAACACCTTTTTGTTTTCCTTTTCCCAAAAGTCCTGATATCACGGAGTTCTAAGTCTTTGCTAACTGCCAGTATTGTATCAGAGAATCTTGACTCTCGCTATTCTTAAGACACTTCAGGTTGACTTTTTAGGTAGGAAAACTACTGGGAACTTAACATTTGATCCTCACAACAGGATGGTGATCCTGGAGACACTAATCCAGTGATGTATTTATTTATTCAACACCTTAACAACCTTTATTTCTGAGCCTATAGGGCTCACAGGGCTGATCATCTAATGAGAGAGACAGGCAGCTCTAACAAGGAGGGAACAATCAGAGCCATAGGAGGATTCTATTTCAGAGGGGAGTGCCATGAGCAGGGGAAACTTTGGGTGGAAGTGGACCTGAGCTGGTGTGGGAAAAGGGAGCATGTATGGACTGACTACATGGAGAAGCGTGAGCAGACAGAGTGAAGGTGCATTCCAGACAAAGGAAATGACAGTTATTCAACAAATATTTGTGTTAGACACTAAAATCCCAGCGATGCCAGTAGAATGCATTAGTTACATTTGTGTCCAGGGTTACAAAGGCAAAGAATAGATTACAGCATGGTGACAGTTATTTCTGCACCCCAGTCTGTTGCCGGGTAATGTTCTAAGTACCTTACTTATAACTGTTTCATTCTCAGAACAACTGATGAGAAAACAGACTCAGAGACCAAATTGCTTGCCTTGATCACGTACCTGATAAAAGATAGAGCCAAATTCAAACTCAGGCCAACTGGCTCTTACCCGTGAAAAGATAGTAGCCTCTCCTCTCACACCAGACAGAAACCAGTGGTGTGTGTGCAAGGTGACAGAGAGGGTGTGGGTAGGTCAGGAAAATATTTTATAAAATGGTTACTGAATAATTAGTAGACTTAGCCAGATAAGGAGATGGGACAAGTGTACCCAGGAAAGTACAGCTTTGTAGAGTACACCCCTTCTCTGATTACTGTACCCTACCACCAAGTCTATTATAGAAATGCTGTCCCTGAATTCTTACAGCAATAGAGATACAGAGATTTTTGGATTTTATTCTAAGAACAAAGAGAACCCAGTAAAAAGTTTAAGAAGAACATTATTAAATTTGTACCTTAAGAAATCACTGTAGCTGTTGAATAGAGAATGCATAGGATGCGGACAAAAGCAGGTACCAGAAAACTAATTGGAGAGCTATTTTAGTAATCACAGTAAGATGGGATACTGGCTTCCATGAGAGACAGATTTGAAAAAATACAGGCGATAAAAAAAATTAAGAGGTGACACTAAAAAATAAGCAAACAGGAGAAACAGCAGGTTTGCACAGGAGAGCATGTAATGATCATGTGGTTCCGTATGACTTCGGTGAAGGGTGTATAGTGGTGTAGGTAGGTTTATGGGAGATGGACTAGGGAAAAGAAGGCAGGTCCCAATCCATGAAAGGACTTGTCTGTTAAGCTAAGGAATATAAAGTTCCCCCCTGAAAGCTAAGCTATACCACTAAAGGTTTTCTTTTTCTGTGTAACTTATATACATATATTTAATTTGGGAATAATTTTAAATTTACAGAGAAGTTACAAAGATAATTCAGAGAGTTCCCGTATACCTCTCACCCAGTTTCCCCTAATGTCAACATCTTACACAATCACGGTACATTTGTCAAAACCAAGAACTCACTGAACACCAAAAAAACAAACAACCCAGTTTTGCTTTAACCAATTAAAACCTTAGCTTTAACCCAATTAAAAAAATGGGCAGAAGACATGAAGAGACGTTTTTCTAAAGAAGACATACAGATGTCAAACAGATATATGAAAAATTGCTCAACCTCACCAATCATTAGAGAAATGCAAAGAAAAACCACTATGAGATACCACCTCACTCCAGTCAGAGTGGCCATCGTCAATAAATCAACAAACAACAAGTGCTGGTGAGGATGTAGAAAAAAGGGATCCCTCGTGCACTGTGGGTGGGATTGCAGTTGTGGAAAACAGTATGGAAGTATCTCAAAAAACTGGAACCTTATGACCCAGTAATTCCACTCCTAGGTATCTATCCAAAGAAATCCAAAACACTAATTAGAAAAAATTTGTGCACCCCTATGTTTATTGCAGAGCTATTCACAATAGACAAGATGTGGAAACAACTGAAATGCCCATTGATAGAAACAACCGAAATGCCCACTGACTGGATCAAGAAACTGTGGTACATTTATACAATGGAGTATTACGCAGCCATAAAGAAGAATGAAATCTTAATTAACCATTTGCAACAATATGGATGAACCTAGAGAACATTATGCTAAGTGAAATAAGTCAGACAGAGAAAGACAGATACCATATGATCTCACTTATATGTGTAATCTAAAGAATAGAATAAATGTACAAACTAATCAGAAACAGTCTCAGAGATATAGAGAAAAAACTGAGGGTTGCTAGATGGGAGGGGGGTAGGGATGAGGGAAAAGGTGAAGGGATGAGAAAGCACAATCGGTAACCACAAGATTGCAACGGGGGTACAAAAGACAGTTTGGGAATATAATCAATAATGTTCTAAAGATTTACTAGCGTATCTGATGAACACTTGTCTTATTAGGGAGACCACTTCATAGACGGTGCCTGACCACTGCAGTGTACACCTGAAGCTGAAGCTGAATAATAATGAATGTCAAGTATAATTATATATATCTATATATATCTATATATATAGATATATATACACACACGTTCACACATATATATATATATATATATATATGTATGTATATATACTGCGTTTCCCCAAAAATAAGACCTAGCTGGACAATTAGCTCTAATGCGTCTTTTGGAGCAAAAAATTAATATAAGACCCGGTCTTATTTTACTATAATATAAGACCGGGTCTAATATAATATAATATAATATAATATAATATAATATAATATAATATAATACTGGGTCTTATATTAATTTTTGCTCCAAAAGATGCTTTATAGCTGATTATCCAGCTAGGTCTTATTTTCGGGGAAACAGGATGTAGATAGATGATAGATAGATAGATAGACAGACAGATAGATATAGATATAGATATAGATATAGATGATATAGATATAGATATAGATATAGATATATTTGGCAATATATATTTATTGACATATATATATATACATATATATATGTGTATATATATATATATATATATATATATATATATAGCCACAGGCTGTGGAGTACAGCATAAGGAATAGAATCAGTAGAACTGTAACAGCTACATACAATGTCAAAGGGTAGTAGATTGGGAGAAGGGGGGTTATCACTTTGTGAAGGGTATAAATGTCTAACTATTACATTGTTTTGTACACCTGAAACTAATAAAAAAACAATAGAAAGAAAATGGGAAGAAAAAAAAACCCAAGAACTCAACAATGGTACATTAAACTCTAGATTTTATTCAGGTGTCACCTGTTTTTCCACTAACGTCCTTTTTCGGTTCCAGGATCCCATACAGGACAGCATATTATATATTGGTTATAACATCTCCCTAGGCACTTCTTGTCTTGAGATAATTTTTCAGTCTTTTCTTGTTTTTATGACCTTGACAGTTTTGAGGAATACTGGTCAGATGTTTTATAGACTATCTCTCTATTTGGATCACCTGATGTTTTTCTCATAATTACATTGGAATATTAAAGGATTTTAAGAATGGGAATGATACTGATTAAGTTTTCATTTAGAAAGATCATTCTATGTATTGAGAGAGAACTAGAATGCTGCCTACTAATTTACTGATAATTTCTGCAATATGAGACTAGAGGTGATTTCTAAACTTTCATCTTTGTAATTCTTTTATCTGGTTTCAATACTTTATATGGCACGCAGGTGCTTTTATGTTTTAAAAAAACAACAGAGTGATTTTTCTTTCAAAAGAAAAACTGGCACCAAGTAAATATATATGTCAACAGTGATTAATTCTGAGTGATTGGAATATGGATGACTGTTATTCTCTTCTCTTGGATTTTTCCTCTATCTTTAAAAATTCTGAAAGTAAAATAAGAAAAGTAAAATGTAGAAGGAAAACAAGGATTTTAGGAAATGGGGAGGAGGAGGAGACGGGAAGCAGGGGGACCAGAGAGGAGATTATTGCAGTAAATAGATGAGTTGAGAGAGATGCTGAAGGCCTGCACTCACTGATGAAGAGATGGAAGAGATCCTCAGTAAATGGAGGCCACAGGCAACGGTGATGGATTGGACAGAAGGCAACTCCAAGGTGCCGAAGGTGTGAGGAGCAAGGACTAAATTTAACTGTAGATGGACAGTCACTTGGATATTGCATCTGACACTATTGCCTTCTCTTTAGTTCTTTCTAGCCTTATGTTTTTAGGTGCTATTCTTCCTACTTTTTCCTGTAATTCTCAGACTACTTATTCAGTATCTTTTTCTAAAATTCTTATTTATGCCTCCTGTAGAACCCAGGTATTCCTAACATTGTAAATGTGCAGATTGTCTCCCTTCATTTCTAGATTCGTGTATTTACATACACAAATGTTTACCATTGTGTTACTATTGCTTACAGTATTCAGTACAGTAACATTCTGTACAGGTTTGTAGTCCAGGAACAATAAACTGTACCATATAGCCCAGGTGTGTAGTGGGCTATGCCATTTAGGTTTGTGTAAGTTCACCCTGTGTTGTTCGCGCAACGACAAAATTGAATTTCTCAGAACGTATCCCCGTCGTTTTTAGTTTTGTTTTGTTTTTTGGTTTTTGTATGTCACAGGTTGGATGTTAATAAATATAGATTCAACTCTGGGACTAACCGTAATGTGTTTTCCTTCGTCTTTTTGCCTACCTTAGCTTTAAAACAAAACAAAACAAAAAAACTCTTTCATCTCTCTCTCTCTCTTTTTTTAAGCTTAACATTATATTTTATATTATATTAGTTTCAGGTGTACAAAACAACATAATGACATAATGATTAGACATTTATACCCCTCACAAAGTGATAACCCCAACAAGTCTACTACCCCTCTGACGTCGTGCACAGCTATTACAATACCATTGACTATATTCCCTAGGCTGTGCTTTACATCCTGTGAGTGAAGACATATACATATATATTCATGTATGTAATTATCATTGACATTCAATATTATGCTACTTGAGCTTCAGGTGCACAGCACAGTGGTCAGACATCTACACAGTCTATGAAGTGATACTCCTTGTAAGTCTGGTACCCATCTGACACCCTACATAATCTTTACAACATGATTGATTATATTCCGCATACTATATTTCACATCCTTGTGACTATTTTGTGACTACCAATTTGTACTTCCTAATCCCTTCACCTTCTCCCCCATCCTCCATCTCCATCATCAAATCATGCATGACTGTATATGAGTTTGGGGGGGACACATTCAGACCATAACAGGTGCCCTGAATCACTTAAAACTGTTTAAAGCTCACAAACATAGGGCGTACCATTTTGTGAGTTAATGTTATCATTTACTGCTAATAGGAATAGAACTAAGATGTGGGTGATTGTTAAGATCAGATAATCAAACATTATGTGCAGTTGGCTTAGAAATGCATTTTTGAAATGTGTTAATATTTAAATACGGGCATTTCTAATATTTTGGCAATTCCATTCAAACAAAATACTGATGCCAAACTGAAGAGCTAATCCAGAAGGTGCTAAGAGGTCCAGTCTCCCCTTTCTAATCCCCAGGCAGCTCCTGTCTGCAAACCAGTTCATCCCGGGAATGAACAACCCAATCTTCACTGTCCTTCACCACCAACCACACCTCCCTTTTCTTCAATGATCCCTCAGATGGCTTCAATATGTGGGTTTCAAAAAACCACTTAGTGAGACGCAAAGTAATAGAGGAACAGCGTGAAAGATTCACAAAATCTTTATCTACTGAAACACAGCTCTAAAAAACAAATTAAGCAAAGTTTTACACAAGCTGTTAACAGATGTGACAGCAAGAGGTGTTTGTAGCAATAAAGTGAAATATCCATCCGTAGAAAACCATTTAATATCTGCAGTTAACTACATTGTCAGCGGCCCTCTCTCAGCCTTTCACCGGCAGGATAGTCCTCTTAGATGCCTCTATGACAAACAAAACAACAATAGCTAACATTTCAAGCTGAATTTACAGCCTGTCTCTAGCAAGCGTATAACATTCATGGCATTCAGCTTATGTTCTAATTCCACTTGAGGTTTCTTGTGTTTTATTTTCTTATTTTCCCTTTTTTCTTAAATCTAATTTTTACTTATTTTGATCTTGAAATATATGCACCTATAATAAAGTAACTATTATTTTCTGATATGCATCTTTGCAAACTATCTTCATATATACTTTTAGGAACAAAGCAAAGTAAAGTAAATGAATTAATTAAATAAATAAATAACTGCCTTTCTGTTCACTTTTCAAGATTCAGCAATTCACCTTCCCCAAAGCATGAGCTCTACATACACTCTTTAATATCCTTCTCTGTCTGTCCCATCCCTCCAAAAAAAAAAATATATATATATATATATGCATTTTATGTTATATATATAATATATCTGTAATTCCCTGCCTGAGTACTATGTATCTTCCACCTTCACAAATGTTACCTTGTTTAGTCATTCTGCAGTTCAGAAAAGTTAAATTATTTGTTTAAGTACATTTAGGTAGTAATTCAAAGCCCGATTTGAACCTTAGGCTATCTGATTAAGAATCTTATGGTCTTTCCACTGCTTCGTCCTGCTTTCTGATCTCTGCGGGATTGGTATGGAACAGGATTGAAACACTGTTGAGCTTTTCATCATCAGGTATTCCACACTAGCTGGCCTAAGCCTGGGCAACGCTTCTTCAGCAAAGCTCCTTGTCTCCGTAAATCCTGTCTCCAGCTTTCAACCTTGTCCCGATCTAGGCAGAACCAAGTATTTTGCCAAAATAAAATTTATCTTTGACATTCTGTGGAATATTCCATTCCTATTCCCTGGCTATTTTCTAACTTACCATGATCAGTTTCAACTTAAAAAATGATTATCAATTTTTTTTTTACTCTAAACCTGAACTCTCAATTCTTTCCTGAAGTTTCAGATCTTGGTGAGTAATCTCTCCTCACTAATTTCATTCTTATTCTAAACTCCAGGTCTTAATCCCTAAAATTAATCTCACTTCAACTATTCTATTTCTATCAGGGAGGTAATATCTCCATTTTCCCAGAATAAACATCCTAGATTCTTTTATGTAGACAAAATGGATTTATAGAGTTTAACAGTGACTCCCTGATTCAAAATATATTTTAGACTACACATTTCGCTAACTTCCTCCATATTAGTAAGAAACTGACTTCCAGAATATTTTTATTATAAAAAGGAATGAAGTACTGATACATGCAACAAGGTGGACGCACCGTGAAAACACTATGCAAAGTGAAAGAAGACAGATACAAAATGTCACAAATTATGTGATTCCATTTTATAAAATATCTAGAATCAGGGAGTCCATAGAGACATAATGGTTGTCAGAAGCAGGAAAAAGGGGAGAAATTGCTTTTAATAAGTAAGAAGTTTTATTTTGGAATGATGGAAATGTTTTGGAACCAGATAGAGGTGATGGTTATACAACATTGTGAATGTATTAAATTAATACATTAAATTAAATGTCACTGAATCATTCACTTTAAAATGGTTAATTTTATGCTAGGTGAATTTTACCCAATAAATTATCTTTTTAAAACAGACTTCTAACAAGTCCATCAGCCTTCAATATCTCCTTATTCCATTCCATTCTGTCCCCTGCTGGCAGATTTACATTCCTGGAATACCACTTTCATTAAGAACACACTATAGTGTCCCTTTTTCTCATCAAGAATAAACTCATCTGTCTTCAATGATCAGGTTCCCTAAACTTATTTTCCATAAATATACCTACACATCAGTACTCATCTCCTGAACTAATTTCAAATGTGGCCACTAGGACTCACCTCTAAGGCCTGGCACCTCTGTCCACCTAAAAATTTCCAGTGACCACCTTTAAGCTTCCTTCATCTTCTTCTAGCTGCTCTATGCATCACTACTATTCCCTTTTTTTGAACTCTATGTATTTCACTGTTCTAAAGAATGCAGTGCTTTCATTTGATATGTAAAATATACATCACCTAACCAGATCATAAGTTCTTTTAAGACCAAAATGTCATGTCAGAGACTTCATGATTCTCACACTGTCTGCTTCACTTTTGGAAATAAGGAAGGACTTAATAAATGCTTCATTGATTACTCATTAACTACTACTCAGGAAAGTTAATCATCTGTTTCTCCAACTCCTTCTGTTAAGCTATAGTACACCATTGGTTTGGAACAATCCCCAACCTGCTTTGTGAAGTCTTCTCTTTCCATTCCTTCATTTAACAAGAAACAGTTTCTCTAATTTAGGGGAAATTGACTACATGCCATCTAACAAAGAAGCATCATTAATAAACACAGTCCCAGGATCTATGAGACAGGATAAAAATGGCAATTTACATCAGTCTTTTTTTTTCTTCATAGGGAATTGCTGAAGCCATATTTCTTATGTTTTTCATGTTCTGTACAAAGAACAGATAGTCATAAGTGGAAAGACTGATAGTTATCTATGGAATGATGCTTAGGAAAAACACTTCAATATATGCCTCTCAACTAAAAAACAAACAAAACCAAAAATAAATCATTAATTAAAAACACTAAATCTTTTGTCCAACCAACTAGTCTTTTAGAATCTTATTCACCCTCCCTTGTCCCACATATTTATCATGGGGCAAAAGGGGAAAAGCGTTACTATGCTGAAGCTTTTATAAGAGGTTATGGTTGGGTAAAAGCGGGAAATATGGACATCAGTTAAAATTAGAGTTCAAAGAGTGAAGCTGGAGTAAGGAAAGAAATTTTGCCTCTAGATTTGGAACATCCAACGATTAATCTTTTATAAGTCCAATAAGAATAAAGATAAGCGAACGGATCTTGCAGTTTTAAGTAGCTGTCTTTTCTGTGGAGCAAGAATGCTATGTTATACAACAAAGCTATAGAGATGGAATAGGGATGGGAGCAAATTATAAACATATCAACAAGCAATAGATACAGATCCAAACACAGTGGGAATCTGATAAGTGTTAAAATCAGCATAACAAAGAGATTCCAATTATCTCTAATAACAGATTTTCCCTTTTGATAACATCATGATAACATCATTATATTTATATAATGAATGTTGGTAAAGTCCGTAAGTTTAGTTGTTTTATACATTTATATATGTTTTTCCCCCCATGACTGAGGTTCTTTTTTTTCACAATGTATTTTTAATGTTATATTTTCATGAGCAATTCCAGTTTGGCTTCAGAACAACATTTTTCCACCCACGTAAGAAACCCTGCCAAACCTTCAAGGTTTTGCAATATTCTTTTGTAGTATCCCTTTTATCAGGGAACCAAGTAAATATTAATTTTTTTTCTAAAGAGAGAAGTATGCTTCCCTGCCAAGCAGCCAAGTTACAGTGTGATATAATATGAACTATTAACACATTCTGTATGTTCTCCAAAGACTTCAATAGAGATACCATAGTAGCTGTTAGCTTCAGTGAGAGTTGTATGTGTGGAATTAAAGGGCTGGATGTGGCTCAGAGGCCTTAAGCCTTTTCATGAACAAATGCATTATTTAAGACTCTTGCTATCTTTTTTCCTAGCCAGTTCATATGATCAATCATTTCATTTTTCACAACCCCATGACTCCTAAGATGCTATGGTTCTTAGATATCCTGCAGTGGGACCCTTTATTCAACACGGAATATCTTTACCATGGAAAACCACACAGGTTTGAAAGCAGAGATGACCTGGTCTCAATTCAGGACTTTAGCCCCAGGAGCTACAAAGTGCCTTTTATTTCTTGAGGTTTAAATACATTTAAAAGCCATGACAGCAGCAGTTTGAAGGAGAAGAAAGAGGACTGTGAAGAAATAGGAAAAAAAAGAAAAATCAGAGTAGGAAGAATGCCAAGGAATTTTGTCCCTAGGACACACTTGAGGCTTGAGATAGCACACCTGAGTTTTATTTCTCTCCAAAACTCCTGGTTGGAATTGCATTTGTGGAAATCCTGGCTCAATGTGGCCTCTTGGAAAGACAACATAACTTAAAATTTAAGATTGTTTAAGTTTTAAATACCAGCAACATCTAACCAATACCAACTAGAAACTAGAAAAACAGGAAATGAGACTTCATTGGAGAAAACCACTATCAACACCAAGTGCAACACAACTACGGCTCACCAAGGAAAGGATTGTTCTCCCACAGTTTAGACTAACAAAGGCACATTTTAACAGTTTTTCAGTCCTTTAATTAAAAGAAGCACACTTGGACGATGGAAGTATGCCTATGCGTAATGAATCATTCCATAGCATATAATTTTAAGCCTGTAACTCATTATCAATTTAAATCACATAGGATCTGGAATGCAGTGATAGACGCTAAGGCTGCAAAGGACTGAGGCCTCACACTAGTAACTGTGTGTGTGTGTGTGTGTGTGTGTGTGTGTGTGTGTGTCCTACCCATGAGTATGTAGTATTGACAATTGATGCCATATGGAACATTCATTTTCGGAGGTTCCTTGTTTGATCAGGATGCAGTGGTTGTTTGATCAAGCCATTATAAGTATTCCTATTTGCCAATGAGGAAATCAAGATGAATAATGAAAGCTATCTCAAGACCACACATAGAAAGACGTAGTTTCCCTGCAGAAACTGAGCTCAGCCTTGGAATGGAAGAAATCACCCAGCATTTGTCAGACCCATTTCCTCATGCACTGCAAAATTCCTAGTATGCACATCCCACCAAGTAGAATATTAATCAAGTGTCAGCCATCCAGCCACTAGGTAACCTGGCTATACCTGCTCATAAAGAAATCTTTCTCAAAAATGGAAGAATAGGGGAGTTAATGAATAGAGCATCAATGCTCCTGAGTGGTAGTTCTAGCCATGAAACTCCTTGTAAAAGAATCAGTGGGCAAACCTAAGAGCTATGCAATTCCTCCCCTTCATGGCGACCAGTATGAGTTATCACTTGACTGTCAATCACTTCCTAAGAGTTACACATTGTCCCAGGAAAGGATAAGACAGTGAGCATAACAAAGGTAGACTGGCATTCGTCTTTATATAAAAACAGAGTCCAACCTTATACTATTTTACATGATTTTTTTGAACATAGGAAACATGTTTTACTCAACACTTCTTAGTAGTCAAAGAATTCAAGGCATAACAGCCTAAAGATGTTATAAATTCTACTCTGTAGATGAGGAAAAATGACTTGTCTTTGGTCATAATGTCAATCAATTGCAAATTCTACACAAATAAAAAAGTATCAGTAAAGTTTTTATACCATTCTTTTAAATGTAAGAGAAAGTCTAAATCATAGTCATAATATCATAAATAGTAAGGTCAAACATGTTCCCCTAATAGTTTCCTTACAAGGTCAGCTTTCCACAGTCCATATTTTTATTAAGTACTACATGGCTATCACATGAAGGTAAGCAGATAGATAATGTGTAACGAATCTACTTACCTCCACTTTGAGGGGCAGTTGAATACCCACTTAACAAATATTTATTGATTTGAATTCAAGGTGGTGGATTCACAGTACACCAGTAAAATTTTGCCAAACAGATGTACAGATTTAATCCCAAACCACAAGGAGAACTGGGGGGAGAGGAGAAAGCATCAAAGGATAGAAGATTTTAACAAATTTCTGGGAGACAGCATATGTGGCAATGATAACTGATAAAACTAATTGGTTTCTCAGAGATGTTCAAGAATATATTAAAATCATAAAGTAAAACAGGGTATTATAGAAAGTGAAAACTATAAAAATATGACAAAGATCAAAGAAATTAATATATAGTCATTAACCATATGATCCAGCAATTCTACTCATAAGATATATCCAAAAGAAATGAAAACATATGTTCGCCCTAAAATTTGTACCTGAAAGTTCATAGCAGTATGATTTTTTTAAATAGTGCAAACAACCCAAATGCCCATCATCTGATAAACGAATAAACAAAATGTGACATGTCTATACAATAGAATATTTTTTTACCAGAAATAGAAATGAAATACTGACGCACGCTACAACATTGGTGAACCTTGAAAATACTATGCTAGGTGAAAGAAGCCGGACACAAAAGGCCATATATTTTATGATACTATTTATGTGAAATATCCAGAATTGATAAATCCATAGAGACAGAAAGCAGATTAGTGTGTGCCAGGGGTTAGGGAGAGGAGGAAATGGGGAATAACTGCTAATGGGTACAGCGTTTCCTTTGAGGATGATGTAAATATTCTGAAATTCCACAGTTGTGGGAGCTGCACAACTCTGTGAATATACTAAAAGCCATTGAATTGTACATTTTAAGTGAGTGAATTGTATGGTATGTGAATTATATCTCAATAAAGATGTAGCTATATAGATATAAAATTATCAAGCAAATAATCAAGAAAATATCCCAGAGCTGAAGAATCAAAAAATGCCCTCATCCTCGATATGTTATTGGGAAATTTCCAAACCCCAAGGATAACAGGAAGATTCTAAAATCTTCCTCCTTAATTCTCATCAACAAAGGAATGAGAATCATCCTGTTTCAGGACGTTTCATCAACAACGCTGGACAGAAGACAGTTGAATATTGCTTTCAATGCTTGGAAGAAGCATGATTTTCAATACAGAATCCTTTATCCAACCAAACTATAAATTAAATAAAAATCAAGGAGGACTAAGAAAATTTCCCTCCCACATGTCCTTTATTAGGAAGTTTCCTAAGGATTCACTCCTACATAATGTAGATGAAAAACCAAAAAGTAAGAAGTTATGAGATTTAGAAAGAAGCAAATTCAACTAAGTAGAACAAAAGAGAGTAGTCCCAAAATACTAGTTGTATAACAGCCTTGTGAGGGAACAAGCATCCAGATTGCAACAAGAGGACAGAAGCCTCCTAGAATATATCCAAGAATATTCCCTTTGTTCAAGGGACTAGATACAATCGTTGAGAAAGAAAAACAATTTAAGTATGAAATAAAGTTATATATAAAAATGTAAATTTAAAACATTCTCATCTCCCATAATAGATATTGTCTATAACAGGAAATTAATCGAAAATGTCAAAAATTAAAAAGAAATAGAGAACTAAGTATATTATTCAGTGAAATAAAGGTAACCATAAAAAGAACTTAAAATTTTTTAACTCAAAAACAGTTAAAAATTAAATGTGGTTCCCTCTAGTAAGCAAGATTAGTGGCAGCAAAAAGTGAGGAATGGGGCTATTATTTTATTATTATAAACCTTTCAATCACATTTTTAACCATAATTGTGTATTACTTTGATTAAAATTTTAAATATTTAAAAGTAAAACATATTCACTTACTGCTTGTTTACCACATGTAAAGAACTATATGTTAAGGTACAAAGGGAGATACAAAGTTGAATAATTTATAGTTCCCATGGGTAAAACCAAATACACACACTAACTATGGGACTTGGTAAATTGAAATAAATATTATAAGAGATGTTACCGCTCCTCAAAAAAGGTACAGTGGTTGATTAATTCTGTCTACAAATAAAGCAAAGTTGTATAAAAGTGGTGGCACTTGAACTAAATCCTAAAGTATTGGTAGGCTTTTGATGGATGGAGATTGGAAAAAGTATATGCTACTTTGTCCTAAAATACATTCCACTAAAGGACAATCATTTTTAGACATTCCTAACCAAAAGCCAATTACACCTTCCAGGAAGGAGCTGTTATTTTTGAAATACTCATCTGAAGAGGACAAGAAATATTCAGAATATTTCATGCTAAGCTCAGACTTACCTGTACCAGAAAATATTTTCTGAGCTTATGAGTCACTTAGTTACTTAAAGAATAAAATCCTGAGAGAAACAAGATTATATTGTGTGTCAGTGACCATGAAGATTAAAATCATTTACCTAGAACAGTTTCTGTTGACTTAAATATGCTTTAAGTTGAGTTCTCTAATTCTGCAATAAAAATAGCAGAGCTTGTTTAATGGAAAATGTTCACATTGAATCATAGTTTGAGTGTTTTTCCTTTTTTTTTTTATTAGTGCATGTTTTTGGTAATTTCTAACTCTAAACTTCGATATTTATTGAAGGCTTAGATTTATAACTAAATTGATTACTATCTATGCCAACAAACTTGATCTAAGTATTTTATTTATCATTGATTATTCTTCAAAGAAATGAGATTTGTTTTCCACCCAAGGTCAACTGAAAGTCAAAATAGGTGATCTACATTAAAATTTAATGAGTTTTGTTATGAAGTCATTTGAAAAAAATTCACAAGAACTCTTTGATTAAAACAAGTGTATTTTTGTTGTCAAATATTTTAAAAATAATTATTCTACTTATTAGCACCTGTGTGCTTTTTTCTTAAACTTTTTATTTATTTTAAGTGTTTTTCCAGGACCATCAGCTCCAAGTCAAGTAGTATTTCAATCTAGTTGTGGAGGGCGCAGCTCACAGTGTCCCATGTGGGAATCAAACCTGCAACCTTGTTATTAAGAGCACCATGCCCCAAACCTGTGTGCCTTTTATTACTTAAATGTACACCAAATTGTTATGAGGATGGGGGTGGGAATTTGAATCTTTTAAAAGCTTTAGAAAATGATTTAATAGTTAAAGATGATTTTTTAAATATCATACAAAGTTTCATTAAGATCCCTTCTGTCTCCTGTTTATTCTTCCACTTTACCTGCTTAATCTCAACTGTTTTCACATATCGACCTCATTTACTCAAGCAGAGATAAGACTAGTGGGAAAGAAAAAAATGTACCTTAATATTTCAAGTCGACAAATACTTACTGAGTGCCTATTTTGTACAAAGAAATATGCTAGGTGCCCTGGAGAATACAAAAGTAGTAGGATACCTGATCTCTGTTCTCAATCTAGTATAGAGAAATTAAGTGAACATGAAATTGCAAAACCATGCAATGGAAGAATAAGTGCCAATGGGAGGGGCCCAGACAGCTACTCATAGACTTTCAGAGGAGGAAACGCTCAGATAGAGCTGGAGTGGAATGAACTGATGGTCTTCCAGGAAGATGTGGGTCTTGAGGGCAGAGTTGAAGAGGTTGGGTGGGTAGACAGAAGAAGCGAGCTCAGGCCATGCAAAGACAATGCCACGAGCACAGTTGCAGAGACAGGGAAGAGTGTACTGTATTTGAAGTTGTAGTTAGACAAAACTGAGGCAAACTCTCAATTAGGGAAGAGTGGTCTAAGTTTGGAGTGTTGGGAGCCAATTTGCAAGCAATTTTGAAAGTATTACCTTGACAATAGGAAAACACTGAAATGTGGAATGGAGGATAACACAGCAAAAGGAGCTTCTGAACAGATTAATATTGCAATCCAGTACTGAATGAATATTAGGAGAAGTATAGGATAGAATATTATTCAACTTTTCAGAGGTGAGGTGATGGGAATCCAAATTATGGTGGTAGAAGAAAAAATAGAAAAGAAAGAACAGACTTTTTTTTTAAAAAAAAAAAAAAAGCGTAGAATTCATCAGCAGGATTTGTTTGTTGACTAATTTGAGACAGCTCTTGGGAGTATATGTATGTAAATATAGCTATAACCTTCCAATCTCAACATGTCCAAAACTGAGCTCAGAATCTCCCCCCACCCAAACCTGTTCTTCCTTCTTGTTCTTTATCTCAGCAAACAGTATGTTCATCCATCCAGTTGCCCAAACCAGAAACCTAGATGAAGGGTGGTGCTAATCCTTCACTCTTCCCTTCTCTCACCCCTATCGCCAATCAATCACCAAGTCCTAATATTCCTCTGTTATTTCTAAAATCTACCCACTTTTTTCCTACTTTCTGCCATCAGCTCTTTATCACAGGACTCCTAAATAGTCTCCGTGTCATTCATCTCACTGCTCCCCTATTACCTTCTTTAAAACTGTAGCCTGAATTATCTCTTTAAAATGTAAATCTGATCTGACCATACCAATATTGCAATATAACCCACTCACACAAGCAGATAAAATGTAGCTTCTTTATTTTTTTCATACTTCTTCCCGAACCCTCGTCCTATAAAGCAGTAGGAGAGAGTGGGAAGTACTTAACCTTGTCCGTTGAGAGAATTTTCATTTTTTCTAATTTTAAGTCTCTTTTAGGTAGCTCAAATTTCCCTGGAATTTTGTTCTAATTCACAGGCTTCTCTTTCTTATTTTTCAACAGCCCTATTGATCTTATAGCTACTGGAAATCTTCCTGCCACACATCACAAAGATGAGATATTCCCTGGTAATACCCTGGTTCCTCAATAGTACTTCCCTCTTCACTCATCAATGCACTAAATCCACTTATCCTTTTCTTTGTGTGAAACTTGGCCTATTTGGAAATATCCAAATCAAGTCTGCTCCAAGTTATTCAGGTACAAGTTATGTAACTGGTGTCAATTTGTGACCTATGAACCCAGATCATCAGCCCCTGCAGAGGCTCTAAAAATTGTATTTGGGGACAGCAGTGAGGTACCTTCCAAGAATATGGAATAAGAACACTATCCTGTGAATACTAGATATTTTTTGTCTTGCGGATTATTCCTTTTTTCTGATAAAAGTAATAAATTTATTGTAAAATTGAATCCTATATTTCAAAGTCTACAATTATGGAGGCATAGTCGTTATTACTTTTATCTATCCACCACTCTTTCCCCCTTCTCTTTATGTTAACAGACACGACCAACTTTACAAAGTGGTTTTATGGAACTCATTTTGGAATCTTATCTCTTGGACACAGAAATTGGTCCGGGGATGATCACAGGAACCAAAGAGAACTACTGAGAGTCTTCCCAGGATCTCTTTGCTGGGGATGCCAAAAGAAGAATCTCTTGTTTCTCAAGTCACTAAATCAAAGATTGCCTGTGGACAGGTCAATTTCTCCCCCCACATCCGTCACCGTGGAAAGAGCCAAAAGGGGGCTGGCTTCAAAGGAAAGTAGAGACAAAGCAGACAAATAAAGAGCTCTGACATCACTCAGGTCTCTAGTCCTAAGAGATCACTCGGTCTCTAGTCCCACCGATTCATAAGATCGGTGAGAACTTTGCCCTTTCAATTTGATTACATTTGCCAGTATATTTCCTTGTATTGTGTGAGTTGAAGTGGGCTTCTATCAGTGCAGCCAAGACTCTTGATGATTCAGGAGGAAAGTGAGCATATACAAATTCAGAATGCTGGTAATAATCATGGACTTCGGAATCAGACAGACCAGGGTTCAAATTCTGACTCTTTCATTCATTATCATGTGCCTTGAATAAATTACTTAATTCTCACATTCCTCAAGTCTCAAATGGGAAGAAATGACACTTACTTTGCATAGTTTATGGGGATTCCTTGATATAATGTGTATGCCAGATGATGGCACCAATAAACGTTCAGTAAAGATTTGTTGTTCAGATATATGAAAAGATGCTCAACTTCACTATTAGGGAAATGCAAATCAAAACCACAATGACATTCCACCTCACACCTGTTAGAATGGCTATTATCAACAAGACAAATAATAACAAATGTTGGAAAGGCTGTGGAGAAAAAAGAAATTTCATACACTGCTGGTGGGAATGTAAGTTGATACGGCTGCTATGGAAATTAGTATAGAAGTTCCTCAAATAATTAAGAATAGAAGTATCATATGACCCAGCAATCCCTCTTCTGTGTATCTACCCAAAAAAATCTGAAAACATTTATCTGTAAAGACCTACGTACACCTATGGTCGTTATATTATTATTCATGGCAGCTAAGACATAGAAACAACCAAAGTGTCCCTCAATAGATGATTGCATTGAGCAGATGTGGTACATATAGACAATGGAATATAACTCTTCCATAAGAAAAGATGAAATAAACATGGATGGATCTTCAGATTACCGCGCCAAGTGAAATAAGTCAGACAGAAAATGTTGAGAACCATATGATTTCACTCATTTGTGGGACATAAAACTGAAAGCAACAAATGAACAAGACAAACAAAAACACAGAGACACAGACAATAGTTTGGTGGTTACCAGAGGGTAAGGGGGGAGGGGGCCGGTAAAAGAAGATAATGTGGGTCAAATATATGGTGATGGAAGGAGAATTGACTTTGGGTGGTGAACACACAGTGTAATATATAGATGATGTATTATAGAATTTTACACTTGAAACCTATATAATTTTATTAACCAATGTTACCCCAATGAATTTAATAAAAATAATTTATAGACCACAAACGAAAAAAAATATTTGTGTTACAGTTGCTGTTTTTATTGTTATCACTAGTGTCATGAACTAAGAGAGCGAAATTGTTTTCAGGCCAGAACAAGATTTGACCATAAGCTTAAATATTAATAGATCTAAAGAAATGCTATGTTTATTAGAAGACGGTTTAATCACAGAGCTATACTTTTGTTGGTCCCTAGCAAGACAACATAGATATGGAATCCCCTTGGAAGATAAACACAAATGAATTGCTCTCAGGAAGTGCCACTAATCTTTTAATTAACATAAACTACTCCTTTGCTCTGATTCCATATTAACCAAAGTGCCTCCTGATATGGACCACAAGACAATTCCTCTAAGAGAGATTAAGTAGAGGCTAACAAGACTGGGATCCCTTCTGCTCTGCCTTTGAGTTTGGTTTTCAAGGCTGTCCTTTCTCTTTGGCTGCTTGCCCCCCAGGAAGATGATGTCCAGTGTTCCTATCCTCCAAGGCTGGATTGCCTACAAGAGCCAGGCAGGTAATATAAATGAGAAGCAGGTTGGGTGGGAAACAGGCAGAGTGGAGGGAACTTGTGGAAACACAAAAAGCATGCCTTATCTTCTCAGTTCCAGCCAACTGTTACATATGCACATACGGGTGTGGTATTGACAGATTGCCTGGTTTTGAAAAGAAGCTGGAAATGTGGATTCATAAAATCAATAATTATAAAAGTCTAATTGTGAAACAAGGCTCTTAAAAAATTTAAATGCTATATAGGCTAGACAATACCTACCAGAATTAGCCTGCAGGTCCCAGTTTGAATATAATACTCTGAATATGGATGACTTCAGTCAATAGCTTCACTATTACCATACTTTCAGCATTACCATATTATTGGGTTAAGCATATGTTCCTTTCAGACTCTCTAGGTAAAATTTTCATTATAGAATGCTGAAGGAGGGACCACATGATGAGGATGGGTATTTAGTAAGGGCTCTTAATAATTTTAAATATCAATTTAGAAGTAGAGGTGAGCCTCACTGTCTTGCAAATGCCACCAAAATAATAGTAAAGGGATTTGTGAAGGCATAAACCCCAAAGGACAAAGAAAATGGGAGATACAATGACAGCCGCTAAATTACAGAAACTGGAGAACAGAAAGATTAGTGGTAAATGACTTAGCAGATCTCAGGAAGCAAACAGTGGAGAAAGCCAAGAATTAATCAGATTATGACACAGAACCTTGGAAATTAGCAACATTGAGTAATCTAAAACTAGGGATGAAAGTAGAGTTAAAAAACAAAAAGACTGGTTGGAAGGGTGATTAAGAAACAATGAAAATCCCCGCATTGCTACCCTACCCAGGGAGAAAACTGAAGGCATCTAGAGAGGATGAAGAGAAGATCTATGGATCAGAGGATGCCAAGCTAAGTCAAGGGCCCTGGGCCCATTCTGAAAATAAAAGGATTAAGCGAAAGTGTACAAACTGAGTGTTGGAGCCTTGAACTTTCTTCTGCCACCAGCTTCCCTGAGTGCTGAGAGCCAGAATTATAGTCCTCAGGAAGGAGATCAAAAATGCCATCTCTAGGAGAATGCAGCCAGGCTTAGGTAAAAGAATTGAAGGTCCTAACACTGGATTCTCCAATAAAATGTCTGGTGAAACAAGACAGCTGGCAAGGCCCACCTTTATGCCCAGAGATTCCAAACAGTTTTTAGGGCCCCACTTTGAAATATGAGCAGCCAACCAAGGATCACCAAACAGTTAAGAAAGCATTTAATGTAAAACACAGTGTGGAGGTGGGGCGGCTGGTTGGCTCAGTTTGTTGGAGCGTGGAGCTCATAGCAACAGGGTTGCTGGTTCGATCCCCACATGGGCCACTGTGGGCTGCGCCCTCCACAACTAGACTGAGGCAATTACTTGACTTGGAGCTGATGAGTCCTGGAAAAACACACTTAAAATAAATAAAAGTTAAAAAAAAACACACAAAAAACAAAGAATCACAGTGTGGAGGAAAGAAACAATGCAAAGGAAACAGAGACAATGAGAAAAAAACTTTACCAAAAAGCACCATTAACATCCTCACAGAGGTAAATTAACAACAATAAAAATTCAGAAAATAAAGAAAAAGGTTTTGGAAATTTAAAAAATTAGAGAGCAGAAATGAAAAATTCAATAGAATATCATGTTGAGAAAATATTCCTGAAAGAAAAATAGACAGGGATGGAAAATTGGGATATTAGGTCCAAATTAGAGGATTCGTTCAGTAAGTTCATTATCTAAATAATGAAAGTTCCAGAACAAAAGAACAGAGAAAATGAATGAAATGAAATCAGCAATAAAATAATTTAAGAAAATTATCCAGAACTAAAGGGCATGAGTTTCCTGATTAAATGGTCCTCTGAGTACCCAGTCCCGTGGGCAAAAATAGCTGCACACCAAGGTATATCATGGTGAAATTACAAAACACAACGGGCCAGAAAAAAAGGTGATTCTACAATTTTCCAGAGAGAAAAACAATTATCCTACAATTTTCCTATCAATGACCATGAATCGAAATGACATTGAACTTCCTAGCAAAAACACTGATGAAAACAACAAAGCAATACATTCAAAATTCTGCAGAAAAATGATTCCCAACACAAAATCCCATTAATAAGAAAACCATTAACTGTATGTGGGGATAGGCTAAAGACATATTCAGACATGCAAAGTGTCAGACTATTTGTCAGCCTTGCTCTGATGTACGGAAAGCAAGTGGAGGAAATGCTCTGTCAAAATGAGGAAACAAAATGATTAAAAGTAAAACCTGGTCTCCACAGAAAAACACACACAAAGGAATCCCAAAAGGATGGCAGAGGAAAACAAACCTTACGTAGGAAAGGAAAACTACTAATAACATACTATGTGGCTCATTCCATATAATTTGTGTGGAATGTATTGTATTATGTACAATATATTACATATTACAGAATTGTCTTATGTGAAGACTAAGTTTTAATCAGACCAAAATAACAATACAACTATATTTAAAAGAGAGAAGAATGGGAAACATGGGTGAATACAGCAGGGGGTGGAAAGTGTATGTGAAGAGCTAAATCCTCATCTTTCACAATTGAAAATCAATATATGATTCCTAAAATTTTAAAAAAGAAAAGATATGAATAAACACGTTCATTTAGAGACGAGGAGGTAAACACTACGCCCTACAAATCAGCTAATAGAGTTGAGAGTCGTTGCCCAAGAAGAAAGGGAAGGGAAAGGACTAGAGGAAAAGAAGGTTGGGCGGGGAAGTAAGGAGATGAAACAAGAATGATGATTTTTAAACAACTCTTGTTTGACCTTTGTGCATCTATAACTTTGTGAAACATAAAAACCGAATTAAATACAGTTGTAAACAATGTTATTTTAGACTACTCCTAGTTAATGAGAGAACATATTGAGAGAAAAATTATTAACACTCAGCACTGTGTCTGCCATACAATAGGTACTTAAATTTTGGGGTACTTAGATATATTTAGGGATAAATCAATCAATCAATTAAAGATTATTATTTATTTTAATTAGCATTAAAGATTAGTGAAATAACTAAAGATTCAATGAATAAATGAATCAAATAAATTTATGGATAAATAATGAATCAAAAAAGAACATGATAAAAATACCATCACGCTCCTTTTACTTTCAACTTTTAGTATTTGTTTATGTGCAAATTCCTGTCATCAATTCAGTCACTAATTGTTCCTGGCATAGAGTAGATATGAAGTGATGTTTGGTTTTTTTGAATGAACACACCAACAAATGCTGTAAAAGAATTTATTCTCATCAGTCACAAAATTTAAAGTAAAAAGATAACTTTCACTTTCCCCTAAGGTCTCTCATTGACTTGCCATTATCTGGCACCCATATTGATTTCAATTTCTGTCCTACATTCTTCTTATTATTAGATATTCACAAAACTCTTACTTTAAATTTCCTTAGTATAGTATCAGTGCCTTTGCATTTAAAAAAGAAACCTTTAAGCAATGATTAACAATTTCTTGGAATCTTCCAAGATTCCAGTTTCTCCCATACCCAAGAAAAGGATGAGATGAAAATCTCACAATAAGATTTAAAGAGAAAGAAGAGACAGATCTGCTTGGACTGGTTTCAATGCATCAATCTGAGGCTGTGTGAGCTCTGCAGAACAAAGTGGGTTGAGGAGGTGGCCTGGAAATCAAGAGAGACAACCTAGGTGCACTAGCGACTATCCTCGCCCTGGGTCTCCTTGCAGGTTTTCCTCACTTGCATTGGAATGCTATAAATTTCCAGAACACGAGACACACCCAGGTTCCGATGCAAGTACAAAAACATAGTCTATCGCCAAATCCAAATTATTCTTGTGTCATCTGCCTTTTGAAATTATGTCCTTTTCTTCCCTTTTCCCTCAGAGCAGATAAGCAAGAATCAACTGTGTAGTCATTAATTTAAAAAAAAAGAAAATGGGATTAATGGGTTGACTAGAAATGTTGCAGGGTCACAATGGACTAATGAATAAAAGAATGCTGTTTGGTATCACATCCCCAGCTCAATCGGTGACTTATGCAAGAGAGTGAGTAACTGCTTACCTCAATTTCAGCTGTTAGGTGAGCAAAACATGTCCTTCCTTCTTTTTAGCATACTATGATAACATCTTAAAATACTGAAGTACTCAGGAAAAAAATGATACCATAGAAACATGATCTTATCACCACACTCCAAAGTAGCATATATTTTCTTCGTACACAGTACAAACAAATTCTTCCATAACAGACACAAAAATTTGAAAAGCAAGAAATTGCAATGTGCTTTGTGAGTAGATCTTTTATCAAGAGCTTTAGAGAATGTAAATTTCTACCCTCAGTCCTATGCATTTATTTGATTTCAATAAATGTTAAACATTCAAGACGTTACAGGTGAATGAGAGGTTACAAGTGAGAGGAAAACTTGGTCAATAACTTTAACCAAGGTTTAGAATTAAGTCTTTACAAATGATGCATACGTATTCCCTGAGGTTTGGAAGAAATCAAGAAGTATAATTTTAGACTGCTTTTTATTCCAATTTCATTGTGCACTTTCAAAGTCACTGATACCTTTAAAACAATAACATTTTTAAAAAAAATTATTAAAGGGCAAATATGACAACATAGTCTGTTTTATAGGATAAGGACGTTACTGGCCTGTAGGAGAGTACATAGGAGACTGACATTATAATTTCCAAACTACGAGTCCAGAGCTATTGATCCCAGTGGCAAAAAGCCAGGAAGAATTCCATACCTGTATGGTAGTGAGCTAAATGCATCTTAGATCAGAATATAAAATATGTTTCAAATTATGTGCCAACTCTAATTGTTAGTGGTGTCCAGAGCACTGTATTGAAATAATTCTGAGGCCACTTCTGGTTCCTGTGATATAGATGTCTGCCACAGTCATAGGAGTGGGGAGTGGTGACGTATGCATTACATGTGCCATCTCTGGGATGGAAAGCAAACATCCCTTCACAAAGGGACACATGCATTACTAGTTATTACTGTTTCACTGAGAAGATATTAGTATTTATTTGTTATGGAGAGCCTAATTGCCAGACCTCATACTTTTGACATGTTCCTAACAGAATCATGTCATTATTTCTCACAATAATCCTCTGATGGATGCATTATCCTCTGTTCCCAGATAAGCCAACAGAGCAAAGATGTTAAGCAACTTTCCCAAGGCCAACAGCTAACACATTAGGCGAAGCTGGGACAGATGCAACTTGTAATCTATTGACTCCCAAATCCATCACACTTTACTTGACTCTGTTCAAGAAAACGTAACTGAAAGGACTGTGAAGGATCTTATTCAAAGTACTTTTCTGTAGTGAGACGACTTAAAAGATGGCCAAAAAATGTTGGCTCAACGTTTCCCCAACCTCACTGCTTCAAATAGCTTTGCTCCACAGAGCCTCTTCAAAACCTCTCCTTCTAATTGCTTCCCCCCCCACACATGCAAATATGCACAGGTCTCCTGTATTCTATACTAAACTTAAACTACACAAGCATTTCTACACTAAACCTTCCTGATTCTACCCAGTTTCTTAAGCTCTGCCTCTGCTGAGAGGCTGCAAAAGCAAACTTTTAATAGACACACACTATCCCAGCAAGCTCAGAGTACTTAAAACATTAACATTAGCTGACATTTCAGGGTTCATCCAGAGAGCTTCTCATTGTCCTATTTTGACCCACATCACCTTACTGGGACGTGGTGCTTGTATTAGGTTGCTAGGGCCACCATAACAAAGTACACAGACTAGCTGGCTTAAAACAACAGACATGTATTCTCTCAATTCTGGAGGCTAAAAGTCCAAAGTCAAGGTGTCATAGGGCCATGCTCTTGCTGAAAGCTCGAGGGGAGCTCCTTCCTTGTTTCTTCTTAGCTTCTGATGGTGGCTGGTTGTCCTTGGTATTCCTTGGCTCGCAGCTGCATCACTCCAATCTCTGCCTCCGTCATCAACATAGCCTTCTTCTGTGTGTGTGTGTGTGTGGCATTCTCCCGTATGTGTGTGTCTCTTTCAATCTTTTTATAAAGACACCAGTTATATTGGATTTAGGGTTCACCCTACTCCAGAACGATGTCATTTGAACTTGATTACATCTGCAAAGACCCTATTTCCAAATAAGGTCACATTACAGGTTCCAGGGCGAGGACTTGCACATACCTTTTCGGGAGACACAGTCCAACCCGTAACAACACTACATCAGCACCACCTGAAACTCTCTAGTGGCTACAATTCACATATTCTCTCTTTACTAAAACCACTGGTAAGAGACTTGGGCAACCACACAAACATAAACACACACACATACATTTTGGCCTCCACCTGAAAGACTGACCAATTAGACCTAAAATGAGGGAGGGGCTGATTTTAGAATAATTCTAACCATAGTTTGTCAATATATGGAGGCTGAAATGGTATAGTTATCTGAAGTTTTTAAGAATCACACCCATGACATTTTGCTAAAATTCATCATGCCTGTAGTTGCAATCCATTAAACCTACTCTCCTGACCTCGGTATAACTAAGCCAAGGAGCCTACTTGAAAATACATATATCAAAAAGCCTCTTTTTCTCTTTTTGACAAACCACATAAGTATTAAAGACATCTAAGCATTCCGGTACTTTTTTTTTTTTTACATAAAACGATGAAGCTTGATTCATCACTAAGGCTTGCGTTTGAGTTGTTTTTCTAGTACTATGATGGGTTTTCACTGATCCTTCAGGTCTGGTTGGCCTGGCTCAGGGGTGTGGTCTCAGGCCACAGAACAGGGTAGAGCTGACAGGCCTGTACGTGACCTCATCTGTTCTATGCTCTCAACAACTGAGTTATTCAGGCTTGAATTAGGTTCTGTTCTCCTTAAGATTACATGTGAAACTGGTTCCCATTTGAAAGCACTTTTTGTATATAACACAAGTGACATAATTCCTTCAAAGTACATCGGTATGAACATTATTACCAAGAGTTGTTTTTTGAAGCATTCCCTAAGTGGTAAGTCAAGTCATTGGGTTTACATGCTGGTCTAAAGTTCAATCGAGCCATGACATGTCCTGCTTTAATTTAATAGAAGAACCATCCAAAGAGTATGGGCGTTCTCTACAATGTGGCGACCAAAAATCATGTTTGTTATAGTCTGGATGCAAAATGTTACCATTCCTCTTGAATATGTTTTCGAGACTTTATCTTCCTAATCTAAAATAACAAATGTTTCTAAAATCAAAATATTTGAGAAAATCAATTCATTATTTTGATATTTCCAGCAAAGCTGACCAACAAGTGCCATAGACTAATAAACAGTGCTGTTGTACTATTAGGTTGGTGCAAAAGTGATTGCGGTTTTTACAATTGTTTTTAACCTTTTAAATCGCAATTACTTTTGCAGCAACCTAATAACTCTCTAAATTTAAGATTCTTTCAAAAAACCAATGACAACTTGGGATATAGGTTATAACTGGGAACCACCCATTAGCTGATATTCTGGGGGAAAATACTTATCAAATTCATTAATTAATTATGTTTCCACTGTCTAGATTTTAATTTCATCATTTCATCTCTAGAACAGACTGCTTGTACATGAAACCAGGCTCTACCCCTAACCTACCAATATGGACCTTGGGCAATATTCTTAATATCTCTGTGCCTCAGTTTCCTCACTGGGATAATAATAGTATCTCTGAGGGCTAATTGAAGATTTTAAATGTTAATATATATAAAACACTCAAACATAAGTACCTGGCAGATAGCTCTATGTGTTAGCCTTCTCCAGTGAAGGCAGAGTTTTTTTGTTTTGTTCACAGCTCTATAGCCAGCACAGAGAACATTGTCGTGTACATAATAGGCTCTCTTGGTTTTTAAAAAACTTAATGGATATCTGACCTTTATTAAAGTTGTTAGTACTTAACATTGGATATTAATGTCCTAACAGCATAAGTGCATAAAATATTCAACCTTCCACATCACAGGAGGGACCTAGTTTTCACTGTAAACATTTATTTTACTAACTCTTCGATATAAGATCATAACCTAATGCATTGTTATCCATCACAGTATGTGTATGAACAAGACTTTGTCAGGGATATTCACATTTTCATCTCTTATGCCTATTTATGTATGCGTAACTGCTTTGCTCCAGAAAAGATTTCAGACAGCTTCATAAATTTTCCTTTTAGTTCTGTATTTTACTTTTAACCTGTATTTTTTTTTTTTTTTTCAGCTCTACTATATACATTTAAATACTGTGGAGACTTTCTCCTACTTCCTAGGGAGATCTGAAACTTATACGTCTTTTGTTTTTACTTTTTCGAGGGCTAACATTTGTGGAGACTAAAAGGTGGGGACATTTAATATTTAAGAACAGAATGAGTGGAATACCTGCTGCCATTTAATTGAAAAACATGAATCAGGAATGACATTAACAAGCCATACACTCCTGAATGATAAAACAACCTTTATATGAAGCGAGACTATAAATGCGGACTCCATAGAGGGAAAAACAGACGCAAACTTTTTTTTTCATTTTGCACTTGTCAAGATGTGAACCAGAAAATTCACAGCACACTGAATAACTGGTTGGTACGGAAGATTCTTTCTTCAATGGTGCATGAATTTGGGAAGAGATTACATTCTATCTATGCTAAATCACTCAGTGTTAAGTGATCTGGAACAATATTACAAGGAATGAGGTCATTTCTACATAACATGTGTAATGTAGGAAAATTCTGTGGTCTATGTTTGCTTCACAAAGTCTCAAAAGTTACAAAATAAATGGCAATTTAGCATTACCCTGGTGATAAACTGGATTTCTCACCTTTTCTTCTGGTGTCATGACACACAGTTTAGACCAGCAAAGCTACATTGCACCACTCTTCCCCCTTGCTCTCTCTCAACCCCTTCCTCAGTGGGGTGATGCCTGTCCAGTTTCCCTCTTTCTAACCACTCTCTCCTCTGTCCTCTTCCTGAACAATAAAGTGAAGAATAGAAATGTCTACTCAACTGCAGAAAAATTTGGCGAATATTGATCTAAATATAGCCAACAGGAGACCAACAAGTATTCATATTTTGGATTAAGGTAAAAAATAACAACAACAAAAAAAAACCCTATATTTTTTAGAAGTATTAATTGTTTCAATCTTCTTGCATAGCACTGAGAAAATATGAGGGAGAACACTGAAAACTCTAGGCTATGAGGTCAAAATCTAAAGAGAGTTTATGTTCATTCTCATTCTCAGAGAATAAACACACATTCTAGAGACCTTTTTCTATCACTTGTTGTTCCGTATTCAAAAGCTCTTATTTTTTGGTATTTGGAAATGTTTTATAATGTCATGGTGTCTTCCATTCAGTTATTTTTCTGCCAGGATTTTTTCACCATCAAACCCTTCCAAAGTGTTTAAAATGTCCTTTCCAATGGAAAGACAGCAAAGGTCTTTTAAGACAGCAGACCATTTTAGTGTTTGAGAGGTAATGTTTTAGAAAGGTTAATAGCAACAGTGTAAAAGGATGTATTATTGGAAAGGCAACAGGTGACTCGAAGTGAAGTGACTCAAAGATGATGCCAGTATTTCTAGCTTAGGACACTTGGTCCATGGTATTGGAATTAACTAAGATAGAAAACACAGAGGGAGGGAAAATAGGGCTAGAAGTAGAGAACAGTGTGCTATACTTTGGAACATGTTGAGTTTGAGACACCTGAAAGATATTCTCTCAGACATTACCAGGAGGCTTTTGAAAATCAGGTCTGAAGTTCAGGATAAGTCTGACTATATAGACTTTGGACCCGCCCAAATATAGGTTAAGTAATGAACTTCACCTCTGGCAAAAGTACACTAAGCAAGGAGGTGGTCAACGCCAGCTCTTGGGAGAACATGGAGGACTCCAGGCAGGATACAAAGAACAACCAGAGAAAGAAGAAAAAAAAATAAAACTCGCCACCGAATCCAAGTTCAGAGTTAGCTTCCAGAAGATAGCAGTTTAGAATGCTGCAGACACCAAGTGGCATGAGAGTTCACTAGAAGACAATTTGGCAGTTAGGAGCTGTTGACCGCTGAAAAAGTGATTTCAGTAGAGGATGGAGTCAGAAGCCAGATGTACAGCACTGAGAGGTAAAGGGGAACTAAGAAAGCAAAAACAATTCAGTAGTCATTTCTAAACCCCGTCTCAACTATTTTTTTCTATGAGATTTATTTTGGAGGGCTTGCCTGACTCTATAGAAACAGCCATCACAGGTCCATATTCAAAATATATCTATCTACTTAGTGTGTTAAATATAAACATGGCAGGTACAAGAAATCAATATGCTGGAAAAGATAAGACCGAAGGTAGGAATCTTAGGAAAACTCAAATAATGTGTTAATACAAGCACACAAATTAAGAAAGGGGCCATCTAAAAAGCCTCATTTCAACTTCATTGCCATTTATCATGTGTTTATGCTCACTATAGCACATTATGTTAAGGACTGCTGAGAAAATAAACAATCCTGATTGTCATTCTTATTCACAGATTTAAAACATCATGGGGCGGACGGGTGGCTCAGTTGGTTAGAGCGTGAGCTCTGGGCAATGGGGCTGCCGGTTGGAATTCCCAAATTGGCCGGAGAGCTGTGTCCTCCACAACCAGAATGAAGTCAATGAGCTGCTGCTCAGCTCCCAGGTGGCCAGATGGCTCAGTTGGTTGGAGCAGGGGCTCTCAACCACAAGGTTGCCAGCTGGACTCCTCGACTCCCGCAAGGGATGGTGGGCTGCGCCCCCTGCAACTAACAATGGCAACTGGACATGGAGCTGAGCTGCGCCCTCCACAACTACAATTGAAAGGACAACAACTGGACTTGGTAAAGTCCCAGAAGTACACACTGTTCTCCAATAAAGTCCTATTCCCCTTCCCCAATAAAAATCTTTGGGAAAAAAAAAGCAAAGTCATGAAATACCATGTCTTTTGATATTGTATTGATAGGTACATAATAAAATACAAGCAAATCAATACATGAACTTTTTATATGACTCATCAGACAAATCTCTGAGCATAGAAATCTAACTTTTAAAAGGGAGGAGGGAATGAATGGATAAATAAATGGTGGTACATCCAGACAATGGAATATTATTCAGCTCTGAAAAAAGAGTGATCAAGCCACAAAAAGATGTGAAGGAACCATAAATGTACATTACTAAGGGAAGGATGCCAATCTGAAACGGCTGCATACTGTCTGATTCTAACTATTTGACACTCTGGAAAAGGCAGAACTATGGAGACAGCAAAAAGATCATTGGTTGTCAGGGTTACCAAGGGGAAAGGATGAATAGGTGGAGCACAGAGGTTTTCAGGGCAGTGAGATTACTTTCCCATAGAAGGTACGACACCAAGAGTAAACCCTAATGTAAACTGTGGACTTTGGGTGATACGGATGTGTCAGTGTAGGTTCATCAGTTGTAACAAATGTACCACTTTAATGTGGGGTGTTGATAATAATCTAGAAGGCTATACATGTGTGGGGGTAGGGGGTGTATGGGAAATCTCTATCCTTTCCTCTCAATTTTGCTGTGAACCTAACTGCTCAAAAAATTATAGTCTTCAAAAAAAAAAAAGGAGGAAGGTGGCACTTAGAAATAAAAACCTAGAAAGATGGTTGAACTAACATATCAACATATAATCGTTTATTCAACTGATTTGTTTATTAACGAAGGTGTTTCTTTTGCCCCCTACTCTGTTCCAGCCACAAAACTAATCACAAGGGGTTGGGGAGCACGTAAAATATAACATATTCTTTAACCTTAAAAGTACCAGGAGCATTTCTAAGTTCTATACATGTATCATCTCTTTAGTTCTCCTACGAAATCTATGAGATGGCAGGCCGGGTCTGATGGGGCCTGAAGTGATTTGAGGAGCAGGATTTAAGGAAAAGAATATACCACCAACCATTCTAGGATCATTTCCCCAAAGTGTTCACAGTCTGGGCAGGAAGAGAGACTGAGTAAATAGCAAATATGTGCTTTGAAAGAGATATTTATTCGACCACAGATATTTATGAACATCTAGTACGTGCCAGGCATTGTTTCAGATGCTTGGGCTAAACAAAGACACTCGCCCTTGTGAGGCTTCCATTCTAGCATGGGAGATAAAAAATAAATGTAGTGAATATATAAATTCAATAGTATATTAGAAGTTGATAGGTGCTATTTAAAAAGAAAGGACCAAGAGATGAGAAGGTCAGGTGTTGGAGAGGGAGTGGAAAACAGGGGGAGTGGAAAGCAGAATTAGGGTACGTCTCATTATAGGTGATATTTCAGCAAAGATTTGAATGGACCAAATGTGACCACATGGACACCTGGGGGAAGAGGGTTCCAGGCTGAGGGAACAGATAGGGCATGTCTTCTATGCTTAAGAAACAGCAAGTGGGATGTGAGCTGGTGAGGGAGTGATGGGAGAATAGTAGGAGATAAGGTGGGAGAGATAAAGGGGTAAGGGGAGTTGTAGAACTATGTAAAGAATTTGTTTTTCACTGTAAGATAGGGGTCTTTAAACAGTTTTGAGCAAAGGATTGCAAATTCTCACTTATAGTTTTAACATATCATCCTGCCACTATGCTGAATTTTTGATAGCTCAGACCAGAATGATAACAATGAGGGTGGTGAGAAATGTTCAGATCTTAAATTTACTTTGAAAGTAAAGCCAAAAAGATTTGTTGGATCATGACAATCAAGTGTGAGACAAAGAGGGGAGTTGAGAATGGCTTCAAGGATTTTGACCTAAGCCACTGGAAGGATGAAATTGCCTTCAAATGAGATGGATAAGGGCACAGGAGCAGATTGGGAAGGGAGGCAGGAAATCATTCATTTGGGGACACGTTATGTTTGAAATGTCTACAAGACATCCAAGTAGAGATATCAGCTCGGCACTTGAGTAAATAAGTCTGGAATTCAGGAGATGATGATATTGATGGAGTAGCAAGGAAGAGATGAAAAGGGTGCCTACTCTGGAGAGATCAGTGAAAGCTGCCTCCATAGGAGCATTCCCAACCTGGAAGTTTTCATGTACAGATCTTCCAAAGAGAAGTCCTTTCAAATCCTAACCCTGGAATTTTAGCAGACTAGTCATTAGTAATGGGGAATATATTAAATACAAAATCACGTTACTCAAAAATGAAAGCTATGAGTAAAGGCAGGAAGCAAGGGTCCTCCTGGGAAGAGAAAAAGTGAGATGGCTGTTTTCATCCTTTACTTTGTCATCACTTGGTCAGAAGGAGGATGGACACACACACCTCTGCCACACCGAGCTCATCTTCCAACCCTGGACTCTCCTCCACAGCTCCCTTCACTGCTCACTAGCCACATCTTTCACTAAAGAAGGAGAGGTTCCGGGATTCAGGAACTCTGACGTGCTTTCTTAGGAAGAAGATACAAATACCCCTGCTTAAGACAAGACTCCAAGTTCAAAGGCAAGAGATGTTAAACTAATAACTCTCAACGATGAGAACTATAAATAATCTCCAATATAAGGGAGGTTGGAGGATTTCAGGATTCTTACCCTACTCCTTTTATATACTTGGTCTCGTGAACCTTACATTTTCTGACAACAAACTTGAAAAACAGGCTTTGTGACATTTGTCCCTCTGTTCTTTTTCCCTTATGTTTGTTGCATGTGACCATACTGGTATCCTTGGTTACCTCTGCCGTATTCAATAAGCTAAAAAGTGGACACAACTTCAAGTAAGTAGATGTTTGTCCTTATGATTTCTTCTCTGAGACTCTGAGCAAACGTCCCATTTATTCAACAAATATTTATCATCCATTTTCTAGGTTGTGGGGACTGGGCAAGGATCTAGGGAGAGGATTCAAAGATGAACAAGACATATTCTTGACCCTCAGGTCTTTTCAGGGCAGGGACTCTACCCTTTCTCAAGCTCCACACCTGCTGTGGTTGCCTTTTCTCATTGTAAATCTTCACCCTGGCTCAGCAAGTTTCCAAGCATAAAGAAGCCCTACCTGTTATTATGTCATTCTTTCTACTGTAAAGCAGTAGATCTCAGCTGGAGATGATTTTGCCCCCCACAAGACTTTGGGCAATGTCTGGAGACACTTTTGGTTTTCCCAACTAAGGCAGTGGGTCAGGGGTGATACTGGCATCTAGTGGGGAGAGTCAGGGATGTTAAACATCCTACATTGCATACAACGGTCCCCATCCCCACCCCAAGTAAAAATTATCCAACCAAAATTAAGAAACCTACTACAGATGGTCTCCATTGTAGCCTTTTGTCCTTATAACACATGCCACTTTATTCACCCATTTTATCGTCTTAGCAGCTACAGCACTAAGAAAGCTTTGTGCCTGTCATGGACTAAGATGTGTGACGTAGGGAAAATGAAGGAAGTTTATCTTCCTCCTATATCTTGCTATAGTCAGCTGGAGGTCTTGCTGGGACTCATTCTAGAAAACTCCTGCAGAAGAAAGCAAAGAATTTGGTCTGATAGTTAAATGGCAAACATATATTTTTTTGCCTTTCCCAATATTCTTTGCCATTCCCTCTATATGCGATATCCATTCATTCCTGTCTTTTGAGTCTTCAGTCATGTTCACTTGCTGCATGGCAAGATCTTCTTCCTGCTCATTTTCACCTAACAAGATTCATCTGCTCCCTCAAGATCTCGCTCAAATACTGACTCACTCATTTATTCCAGCTACTCCAGGCAGCAGTGATAAACTACCCTGCCAGCCTAACCCCCACCAAACCACACTCCTGCAGCCACTCCATCCCTCCCTTGGTAAATAATCCTATCTCTTGGTAACTACAGTGTTACACATTTTTGTGACTCCCCACTAAATTACAAGTTCCTTGAGGTCCAATCTGTAAATAGGAAGAATATGAATATTTTTTCTTAATCGCATTTGACTGAAATTTACACAATCATATAGCAGAGATGAATGGAGAAAGGTGATACTACATTTCAGAAAAATTATTGCTATAAATGTGTTATCTTTGGAGAAAAAAAAACCGTATTGGTCTAGAAATCTCCAAAGTCAGCTAAAGCAACTTCACATATCAGGTTCTGAAAGTATCCTTTTTCCTTAGGCAAGACTGAAGGAGAAAAGAAACATTCCTGTCACTAGGCTGGCAGGTAAAGAACTTTGAAAAGTTTTATTTAAAATATAGGTAATTTAACAGATTCATTTAATGTAGGAGTGAATTATGGGGAAAAAAAATACCTTTTTTTATTTTTCCACAGAAAAAAATCAGCCTTGACTTTATTAAAAGTAATGACTCACCATTGCTCACACTGAGAAAAGCAAAATAAGTATGCATGTCACATGGTATTTCCTTCCTATCCAGATGAATGCAGAAGCTCTTTACTTGGGCTAAGCCAATCGAGAACATCTAAATTTTCAGCATTATTACTGCCATTCATTATCTAATCATTGAAAAACCAGGCCAAATCCAAAAGACACTTGTATTCTTCTGCCCTTGCAACATTAAAACTCATGGCAGCAGGGATTTGGGAGACCACTGCAGAGAGGGCTCCACCACAGAAGTGGCCTTGGGACGCAGGCTGTGTTGGAGTTAAACCACACTGGCTTTGTAGATCAGCTACTTCCTTGCTATGAGAACCTGAGCAAGTCATTCATTTCTTAATCCATGCTCTTGATATTTCAAAGAAGCCTATCAAGGATTAAATGAGATAATTGTATGTCAGGTGCCTAACAAAATGCCTGGTAGCTAATAAGTGTTCAGAAAATGGTAGAGAAGAGTAGTCTCTTCACTTCAAATGCCCTCAAACCTATATGCCCTTCCCATAATTTGGTCAGTTTTCCTCAGGCTCTCCAGAAGTCGAACCCCTTCCCGTTTGTTAACATCCTCTGTCTCTCATATTAAGGACACATTTGGTGTCTTTTTCCTTGCCCACATATTTCTTAAAATACACCTTGGGAGAGATGACATGTTTAAAATGCAGTGGAGCAAACTACTTGTAAACTCTGAGGTCTGAACAAAGTGAGAACATGACGAACGAACATGAATTATGCACTGAATCGCACAAGAGTTCCGAAACAGGAAAATTGACTTTGCTGGGTGTGGTTCTACAATCATATACTGTGGTTTACAGTTTAAAATATCCACTATAAAACACATCTCGAAGTGAATTTTGGTTTGGCTATAACCACAGCAAAAAGAAAGCCCACTCATGCTAAAAATGACCTTTACACCTGTTTGGGTTTCTTAGTAACTTATTTTAACAGATTGTCTATACAAGATGGAGTTTTATGACTGGTATCAGTCCAAAGGTGGAGAAACGTGAACAAAGTGTTTTTAGCCATATTTTTCAGTGCATTTAGTTCTCATGAAATGAAACAACAGATGGATTCTTGGAGATGGAGTATTCTTTCTTTCTTTCTTTCTTTCTTTCTTTCTTTCTTTCTTTCTTTCTTTCTTTCTTTCTATCTATCTATCTATCTATCTATCTATCTATCTATCTATCTATCTATCTATCTTCTTCTTTTTTGGATAAAATAAGTACCCAACAAGCAGAAACTATAAAACGAATGTAATTGTTCCAACTGTCCCAACAGGGAAAATAGTCTTTAAAAAATATTTACTCCACTTATCAAACAAAAAAATAAAAACTTTCACCAAACCAAATCTTCCCTCCAAAAGTCCTATTTGTTCTGCCTGCTTACGATTTGGACTGATGAATCTTCTTGTACTACGTGTAGCAGAAGCATACAATGCAAAAGCGGAATATAGGACGTTAGACTGCCTATCAGTAAACATGAAAAGATACAAGAACTTAGTTTCTGTCATAGAAAAAAAAAATCATATTGGGATATTGGAAACAATGACTATTTCACCCTCCTTGAGAAAGGTACATATTAATTAGCTATGCATTAGATATGGATTATTTTGGACCCGTGTACATTTCTGAAAATCAAAAATGTATTCAGGAAGACCTGAGAGTTGGGAGGAGTGGACACATGACAGATAAGGCTGCCTGTACTCTGGGTAGGATCTCTCAAAAGCAAAAAGCTCTCACAGACCCACTGCTACCTTCTAGGAAAGAGTAAAGCAAGATGGAGAGAATACTTGAACTACTCCAAATGCTGCTGCTTCTGGCTAGAATGTTTCAGGGAGGAGGGGATTAAGGCAGTGCTGTTTTGCCTCTGCTCCCATCTGTACCCTCTTTGTTTCTCCTGAAGTGGAAATTATCAAAGCATCCCAATGAATGTCAGTTCCCACAAAGTTCCTATCTGCCCTAGACAAGGAAGTAGGAAGACTATCACACTGGTAACTGTTTTTTCAAAATATGCAGAACAAAGAAAAGAAAGCCAAAACAGAAAAGATCAAATAAATTCCAATTATGCAGACAGGCTTTATAATGTTTATCCAAATTAAATCTCTTAACACTGATTTTACCATCACTAATTCTTACATATTCACATTTAGGGGAAGAACATCTTCCATCAATGGCCGCTGATGCTACCTTTTCCAGTAGCAGGTCTGCAGCGTGCTAATACTGAGGCTTAAATCAGTTCTGCAAAAACCACTGGTCAAACAGAAGCCAGAGGACAGTCCTGACAGAGAATCGAGCACCAAGGAAGGAAATCTGTAAAGAATCAGTTTGAAAAGCTTGAGAGCCATCAGGATTGGGAGTCCAGAGGGAGGAGAGATAACAAGGGCAGGAAAACCCTGTGATTTCTTTTCCATTGATTGATTGGTTGGTTGATGAGGACATTTCTTTTCATGCCTGTTGTCTGGCTAACATCTCCAGAACTGCCAGGTGAGAAGTACATGCAAATGGTTTCTTCTTGGTCCCACTCACTCCGTCCATACCATGATCTGGCTGAGCAGGAGGAAAGCAACCCAAGTATCAGCATGAAAATAAGACAACCTGGCCTCCCACTTTGCTTTAACGATTTCCATATCCAGTATGACAAGTTTTCCTGGGACAGGCAAGCAACCACAGGCGCATGTCTCACCCTGTTAAGACTCAGTAGCAGCTAACGCACCCTGAACTCCCCATGGTAGAGCTGAGCACACAAACCTACACCCACGCTCCAAAGCAAGGAAAGCCAGAGTGGGCAAAACTTTCCACCCATTTGCTTCCAAAGCACATTATTGCTCAGGGGGAGGAAGATGGGGAGGGCAGCTCAGTGTACAGAGACATGCTCCAACCTTTCCATTTGTTTTTTTGTTCTCCTGCTCCATGCACACCAACAGGAATGTGAACAAGATAGGGGGTTAAAAACATCACTTTGGAAACTTCCAGGAAAACCTACCTCCTCTTTAAAAAAAAATCCTACTTTTTTCTTTGCTTAGGTTTCCCTTTTGTAGCACTTTTTCTGTCCCCTTTTTCTTTTTTTGGGGGGGGTGGGAAGGGGCACAGGACTTTATTGGGGAACAGTGTATACTTCCAGGACATTTTTTTTCCAATTCAAGTTGCTGTCCTTTCAATCTTAGTTGTGGAGGGCGCAGCACAGCTCCAGATCCAGTTGCCGTTGCTAGTTGCAGGGGGTGCAGCCCACCATCCCTTGCGGGACTCGAGGACTTGAACTGGCAACCTTGTGGTTGAGAGGATGCACTCCAACCAACTGAGCCATCTGGGAGTTCAGTGGCAGCTCAGCTCAAGGTGCCATGTTCAATCTTAGTTGCAGGGGACGGAGCCCACATTCCCTTGCGAGACACGAGGAATCGAACTGGCAACCTTGTGGTTGGAGCCCACTGGCCCATGTGGGAATCGAACTGGCAGCCTTCGGAGTTAGGAGCATGGAACTCTAACCACCTGAGCCACCGGGCCGGACCATCTCCCCTTTTTCTTAAGTCCACTGTCGTCCTCACCTTTGTAACTAATTGGTGACACAGGTGATCCCTCCATCTCTTGCTACCCACACTGAACTTTCCTCTTCTCTTACTGTTTAGTTCTAGGACATTACCATTGTCTAGTTCTGTTTGTCATGTTTTAACTCTTGACTGAGTCATGGGGGCTGGGTGGAGGAGGGGTTCCCTGGTTAGATACCCTTTCACTATTCAGGCAACAAACATATAATATAGTAATTAACAACATAGACAAAGAACAGAAACGGATTCAAATCCCAGATCCAACAGTTCACTAGCTATGTGGCTGTGGGCAAAGTTATGAACATCACTTTAAGCCTTAGTTTCCTCATAAAATATAGACAGAATGTATTGTTCTGAGAATTAAATAAGGTAATACATGCAAAGCAGTCAGCATATTGTCTGGCATGTGGTGAGCTGGGTCATATTAGCCATTATGAGCTTCATTACTGTCATCACCATGCAGTTGTGCAACTTGCCGTGCCAGACGATGGGAAATAAAAATGAACATCCTTCTAACTTCAAGGAGCTCACAGTCTCCCTTGTGTTTACAGACATAGAAACAAATAACCACGTAGCAATAATTTCTATTTGACCACATGTCCCAATTTTTCTGAATTCTTTATAGTCAGAAAGGTACAGAACATGACTGACTCTGAATCAAACAATGAATTGAAGCAAAACATTTTTTACTCAACATCAAACCTCTGTGAAATTCAGCTACAAATTTTTCTTGAAGGCCTCGTCATTCTTTTGTATTCTTAATTCCCCTGAACTATTATTGTGTGTTTTTTTCCTCATGGATATGTATTACCCGTAAGAAAATGGAAAGCTGTGGAAATCCTAAGAAGCTCATTCTCCTGATTCACATAAAAACACTAGAAGTCAGACTAGAAGATTCAGGACCCCTTCTCCCCTGAGTACACATCCTCAATGCCATTAAACCTGGGCTGCTCCTACAAATCTGACATGAGTGGCCAACATTGCTGGCTCTCAGAATTGTTAATCATGTTAGCGAATGAATCATTCACTAAAGAGATCAGGGCTGGTATTCTGACACTAATTCCCAAAATGTAGCATACAACGCTGAATCATATCTGTCATTTTTAGGTGACTCTGACAATTGGGCTTAAAGTCCCAAGTTTTGACAGACTGTCTCTATTCTGTGCCTGAAGCTTTATAGTGTAATGAAAAGGTTATGCTTTTGTTGCAATTTAGCTGGAAACAAAAAAAATCTTAAAATTTTTTTCCACATCTACATGCTCCAAATTTTTGTAGACGTCTTTATGACTGTTACTTTGATGTATATGCCAAACAGGATAAACCCATGAAAAGCAACATTGCTAATGAACACAAGGAACCTTATGTAATTGTAATAGCCAGTTGGGCTAGTTTTATGGGTGTGTGTACATTTAATTTTGAATTGAGCAATATCCAATTTGGCAATGAGATAGAATAATATGAGTCTTTCTGCTTGTTTGTTTTAATTACTAACAACCAGAGAAAAACTATTCACAGCAGCCAAAAGAATTAAAGTCAGAAATACACACTACCATTTGCAGACTCCCATTAATATGCCTAAACGGACATTGCTTATTCGAGAGTTGCAAGTGTCAAAAGGAGAAAATTTGAAGCTGTGATAAGTGGGGAAAACATGTAGAGAAAAGTTAAGTTTTTTGAGGGATGAAAGCTGTCACAGAGGTCCCAATAATAATCATTCATTCTTTCAATAATACGTATTGTGTGCTCATGGGCCAGACCCTGTTCTAGGTCTGAGGATACAATAAACAAGTAAACAAAGTCCTCTCTTCTCAGCACTCACATTCTAATGAGTGATACATACAGTAAACAAATAGACAAACAATTCAAGTTATAATTTCAGGTAGTGCTGAGTGCCATAAAGATTGCTAGATAGCTAGTCAGAGGATGGCTCTCTGAGGAGTTGACATTTGAATAGATATCTGAATGGTGTTACGGAAGAGGAGGTCTACCACAACGCTGGAATCTGAAAGAAGAACATTCTGAGCAGAGGGAACAGTAAGAGTAAAAGGTCCTGAGGCAGGAATACACTACAACTGTTCAAAGAACAGCAAGCGGCCAGTGAGGATGGAGCACAGTGAGCAAGGGCGAGAGAAGTGGGACACAGATAAGAGGTTTCGGCAGGAACAAGATAATACAGAGCGTTGTGGAGTGTGGAAAGGTATTTGGATTTTAATCTACGTGTCATGGGAGCCATTAAAAGGTTTTATGAAGGTGAATGGCGATATCTGACTTCTGCTTTCGTGACATTACTCTGGCTGCTGTGTGTATAGAGTCTCAAGATTAAAAGCCATGAGCCCAGTTAAGAGGCTATAAAAGAAGTTTAGCAAGAGACCATGGCAGCTCAGGCTTGAATGCTCCACAGGAGCAGTACAAAAGGGTCAGAACCAAGAATCTAAAGATTGAGCCACTAAAATATGCAGTACTCTTAGGGGATGATCATTTCCTCTAAAGCCATGTTCAGTAACAGTTGTATCTATTGTATCAAAAAGATGCTCCAAACATTTATTAAATGAATGAACTTTTCTGAGAGTCAGAAAACATAAGTTCTAGTTTCACTCACTTACTTACCTTCTTTCTATCAGTTCTTTGCCTCATTCTTACTTTGAGACACACGGTGGTGGTCAGGAAGACAGTAATAAGGATTGAAATATGCTACCACAGCCTTCAACCTGGGGTCAGAGTCAGGCTCTAATAGCCCAGGTGGGTTTATATGGAGGCAGAGTGAAATAAAAGGTGTCCTTGCTCCAGGGCCCCAACTTTTACTTAGATCTTATTTAATAGGTTCCCATTGACCACTGAGTAGAATTTACATCCCTTGTCCTGGTATTGTAAGTCATCCATGATCTATCTACCACCCCTCTTACTTCCAAATAGTCCCCTTCAAAAGTTCTATATTCCAGTCAAACTGAGTTATTCATGTTTAAGCCTTGTATTTTATTTTATTTTTTCCTGCTTCCACATCTTTGGCCACGCTGGGGATTTTCTGCCCAATCATCTTCTATTTATCCTTCGCAGGATCCTGCTCAATTTTCATAACCTTTCCCTCAACAACCTTCCCTCATTTTAAACTTCTCTATTAAGGCTGAACTCCTAAAAACTGCCACCGAAGAATCTGTAGGGCAAATCTACCCATTTGCCAGTCATCTCATCGCATGTGTACTTTGAAGGCAAAGAAGAGCCTTGCCCAGGTCCTTGGCTGACACATGTCAGGAAAAGCCCAGACGTGGGCTCTTCTTTTTTTACTGTCTCTGTCACAGCACAAAGGGTTGGAATCAATGCTTCATTTAACTCCACTTCTTCAGGCAAAAGTAAGAATAAACCAAACTATAAGAATAACCACAGACCAATTTTCCAGCCTTTCTAAAGTCATGGGTCTTTGTAGAAATCTAGACATGCTAGGTTTAGACCTAGCCACATCTCCTTTCCAAAACAACAGACACCTTCATGATCTTTGTAAGTTACTTGACCTCAGTTTTCTCTACTGTAAAAATCAGGGTAATCATTATACCTGTGTTATGGGGTTGTTTTGTGGATTAAGTTAATTAATGTAGATAATAGTGTCTAGCATATGTGTTTAATGTTATCATCTACATCAGGTCTTTTCTGAAATGGGAGAAAGCCATGTAACTGACTACCTACAGCTATTGACACAAATGAACAGCCATCTATTTGGTAATCAGATCTTGTCCAGCCCTAGAGGAGGGTGGAAACCACCTAAACTTTGTCTTGCATCTCCACCCCACCTTAGATCTTGGCCAGTGGTGGACTTAGACACATCACACAGGTCTGTGAACCAAGCTGCCTTCCAAAGAGCCCAAATGCCCACCTTAGCTAGGGCTACTGCTTATATAAGTGAACATGGCTAATGGGCATTTCTAGTAACTCATAACACACACACACACACTTGCACATGTAATCAATCAGTCAAAGCAGGGCAGGGAAGACCAAAAGGAAAAGCTAATGCTCGATGGCTTCTGTAGTGAATGGTTTTCATAGGCCTCTGGCATTTTTGACGGAAAACCTTTGATGAGAAGACTCTCATCCCGCTCTCCCTTCCTGGGGTTCCATTGTCAGCATTCATCCCCTCCACCATCCCTTATCTATACTCCCGAATCCTGTACAGTATGCCACCTTCCAGGAGATATGTTTAAGTCAAAAGACAAGAGGTGTACCCCCTGCATGAGTCATTCGTGCTATCTTGCAACAGGGAATCCTTTTAATAAAGGCAGCCCACTCTCACAAAAGGAATAGGTATTGGCTGATTTCCTCTTGCTTTTCCACTTAACCTCCTCTCAGACCTCAGGCTCTGAGTGTTCTTTATTCTACAGACCAATTTCTAATGCCTATACTTGACTCCTCCTGTTTTGATGATAACCATGATGATGATGATGGTGATGATGCTGATATTGAACTCTTACTATGCTCCGGCACTGATAAATGTAACTCCTCCCAACAGACAAATAAATAAAGTATTATTATTATCCTCATTAAACTCATGGGGAAACTGAGACTAAGAAAGGTGATATAACAGAAAAGTCACGTAGTTAGGAAGTGACAGAGCCATGATTTAACCTAGAACAATCTGGCTCCAGAGCCCATAACTTTAACCACTTTGATCTACTTTTCCTCCTTGGGATGACCCATTTTTACTCACACCTTCATCATAGCCCACCTACTTACCCTTTGTTGTTGCATGTTCCTCAGTTTGGGCACATTTGGTACACCCAGGAAATCCTCTAGAATCTAACCAGACAAAGAAGCCTACCTTTTGACTTCCCCATCATGGAAGCTGGACCAGACAATGAAGCAGAATTATAAGTTGATGCATAATATTACTTACAGTTGTTATATATGTTTATTACTGGGCTATATTATGGAATCTTGGCTAACTTAGCACTTCTTTGCCCACATCCACAACAAAAGTTAAAAAGCTATATAACTATTTCCCAGTCCCTTTTCAAACGAGATGACAGACCATATGACACAGTTCTGACCAATGAGAACTAGGAAGTCTACAGGTCAGGAGGAACAAGCTTCTAAAAAACACTTTTGTTTTTCAAAAAAGGAAATAAGATTACCAGTACTTCCCCTTTCTCCTTGTTGCTATCTAGACTACAGATGTGATGCCTAGAAACAATGCAGCCATCTTGAGATGATGAGTCAGCATGCCAATACACTATGGATGGTGAAGCAGAAAGTTAAAAAGAATCTTGGACTTTAAAGACATTGTTGAACCTCTGTTCACCCACTTGTATGTGAGATCATTAAACGTCTTTATTGCTTAAGCCAGTCAGCCAGCATACTTGTAACATAAAGCATTCCTTACTGATACAGTAGTAACAATAAATGGTTTGCATTTCATATGATGGACTCACTCATTCTAAGAAATCCTTTGCTAGCTTCTAAATATACCAAGTTAAACCCTTCAAGAATGGTCAGATGGGTTCTGGGTTGAGAGGAACCTAATATCCTTACTATAAAGACCCCAGATTTTCCACGAAAGGGCAAATCCTGGTAATGAGCCCACACAGAAGGCAATCTGTTGAATTGTATATGATACACTAAACAAAGCAAAATATAAGTCCAAACAAACCTGGTCACTATGAATTCAAGCCAGGCAATATCATCACTGAAAAAACAAAAACAAAACAAAACAGTGGCAGTATCCAGGACTGAGAGTCAAAAACGTGGGAACTGGTTCCAGTCTTCTTGCTGTAAGCATATCATTGAAGCTCTCTGGGCTGCAATATGCTCATTTGTGAAATGAGAAAGGGAACCAGGTAACTTCTTTAGGCAAAGACAGATCTAGAACACTTTAATTCTTTGATTCTGTATATTTTCCCATGTAAGGTAAAAACATATGACTTAGGGGGTCAATAAACTTTCTTTTTGCCTACAAATAGCATGGAAATATTATTTTATACCACTACTTTCTAAATACACTGCGTGCAAAAATAAATATTTCTTAGCAAATTATGTGATCAGAATTACAGCAGAAGGATCTGCTGACAATATACATCATTATACAAAGTTCAACCAAATCATAAGACAGGACCAGTGCTTACCTCGTGTTCTTGGTGACAAAGGGCAACCAAGGACTTCAGTTGCTCCATATCCAGGGACTAGCAGAGAGGACCCATCTGGACAAGAGGTCATATAATTAAATCAAATCTGGCCAACTCACCGAGGAAAATTTTCCTTTGCTACTTCTGCCATGTTACCCATCCTCTCCCATTCTAGATCTACTCACCCATCCCTTGCTATCCCCCCAAATTAATTTCATCTCATTTTTTCCCTTATGTCACTGCCCTCTGCTTTTCTAGGTGATCTGATTAGATTATCAAATAGGCTAATCCTGGGTTATTACATCAAAAGGAGAATTCTAGCCTTGCAGAGAATGTTAAATCAAGAGTGGGGGGCGGGACGGGGGGGGGGGGCAATAGGATTTGCCTGAGTGATAAATACAACAAAAAAATAAAAAATAAAAAATCCTGGGGCAGCCAGATGGCTCAGTTGGTTAGAGCACGAACTCTGAACAACAGGGTTGCCGGTTTGATCCCCATATGGGCAAATGAGCTGCGCCCTCCACAATTAGATTGAAGAAAATGAGCTGTCGCTGAGCTTCCGGAGGGGTGGCTGGATGGCTCAGGTGGTTAGAGCGCAAGTTCCCAACAACAAGGTTGCTGGTTCAATTCCCACAGGGGATGGTGGGCTCTGTCCCCTGCAACTAAAGATTGAAAACAGTGACTGGACTTGGGGCTGAGCTGTGCCCTGCACAATTAGATTGAAGGACAACAACTTGGAGCTGATGGGCCCTGGAGAAACACAGTGCTCCCCAATATTCCCCCAATAAAATTTATTTTAAAAAATCCTGAAATTCTGTCATGCAACACTTCCATATTCTTTCTCTCATATAACATAACACAATTCAGCTTAGTAAGTTGTTATTGAAGACTTTCTATGTTGAAAGTGGTATGGTAAACACTATAAGGAACTTGCAGATAAATAAGATACTCTCTGCTCTCAAGTAGTTACATAAATACCCCTAATATGGCAGTCCAAAAAGCAATATAGAAATGTTAGGAACAAAGAATTAATTTCAACTGAAAAGACCTGAAAAGCCTTCAGGGAAAAATTTAAATCTCGATGTAAACAATAGCTCATGTTTATGTTCTCTTCTGAAATATGTTTCCTAGTTTCTGAAATGCCAAACTGTCCAGAACATAACTTAGATCCACAAGCAAAATACTTAATTGGTATTTTGAAGGAGCTAGCAAGCATCTTTAGTGTCATAGCGAGATTAACTCTTAAGGAAGTAGTAGATTCTGCCTTCCCCTACGGCTGTTTTCTTGCCTTCCCCATCCCACATAACCAAGGCAAGTGAGGAGAGGGAATGTGGCACCCAAAGTCAGGAGCACCAATGACAGATACAGAGCCAGACTGTGCATCTGCCAGTCTGGGTGGCATCCTTTCTGCCACTCCCTCCTGGGAACTCTGAACTGCAAAATTAATTCTTTCCATTCACAGATTCCTCCCTCCCTCAGTTCACACCTCCTACCCTCCTCCACCCGCTTCCTAGCCAGTATATTGTCCTTTGCTTCTGACATGCTTCCTCCCAACGCTTCAGTGTCTGTTCTGATCAAAAAGAACATCATGTTATAAATGGTGCTGCCTGATTTTTCAGGCAGTGAGCAGCCAAGGAACTATAAAGATCTGTTTAGAATCATAACCACTTAGCAGGCACACGGCCACTAGGACTTTATGGCCATTAATTCGTTTATCCTCCCTGAATCCCTCTAAGGCATCCCTTATTATCTCCATTTGACAAATAGAGCAAAACTAAAATGCACAGAAATTGACTAATTGACTGGGTTACAATAAGGGGAGGAAGACGGCAACAGACTATTAAAAGCTAGTGCTGTATTGAAACTTGAAGACTCTAAATGCATGCCTGGCTTTCTGCAATGCAGCATCCAAGCTTTTTGAATTCAGAAGGATATTCTTAAAGATTCTCTCATTTACCCACCTCCATTTTCCAAACCAGAATATTAGGGCCTACTGAGATCAAAGATTTGCTCAAGGTCATGTTGTGACTAAGAGGAGGAGGTAAGACTCCAAGCCTGATCTTCTGGTTCTAGGTGCAGAGTTCTATCCACATTGAGGAAACCCAGATCCAGACACATGAAGTCACACAACTTGCTGAAGGCAGCGCTGCTCCAGAGCACCAGGAGAGGTACAAGAACAGGTATACATTTTCTACATAGTGCAAACGCCCATGGCCAAGGAGGCAAGCAGTGACTAAAATCCAACCGGCACTCTCTCAGCCAAGCTGCATGCTTCGAGACGGGAGTGTATCCACCCAGAAGAAAGCGTGCCATCTGCCCACAGGACTACTGCTACTCAAAGAGGACACTTCCTACCATGCACCAAGGTGCCATGTAGATCACCAGCAGCTGAGTCCAACTCTCTTAACTCCTCTTCTAATGCTGAATGGGAAAGGTGGGCTGTCTTTGGAATATGGAAAAAGGAAAGCCAAGAATGATATGTGGCTTCCCACTTCTACGGCATTAGTGCGTACTAAGAAGAAGGCAATGCAACCAGATTGCCTGCCTAAAAAAGTGCCAGGACACTTCATTCTGGTTAAAATACAACACGCTAAATGTAGCACAATTAATTCAACTCCATATTAATTGAATATGTTTTGGACTTTTAAAAACACTTTTTAGAAAATGTGGGCAATTGGCCTAGGTTTTACACAAAGAAGGATGCCAGAATACGTCTTCTAAAATTTAAAAGAATACCTCTTCTGTGCCTACCATGCCCCGACTATAATTGATCCTTCATCCAACTAAAACTGGAGGTGGGGAGAGGGGACAGAAACATATACCCATTCATGCTGGAAGTAAAACTGCCAGTAAAGATATTTTTTCCATCTTGGCTAAAGGCCTAGCTACTTCCTGTTTTCTAGAACCAGTCAATGTTTCAGCTACAACATTCCCAGTGGCTACAGCCTTTATTCCAGTTATTGTATCAGATCACTTGGCATCCAAGCCCTCCCCTCTCCAATGCTGCCAGTACCAGGTGGACAGCAATGCTATAATAAGTGAACAGTATGCGCTGTTTCAACATGGGGAATAAGAGTGAAGGCAGAGTCAAAATGAATCTGAGATTTCTAACTTGGCCAAAAGGGGACATGGTAATATCAACAACCGACATGGAGAATGAAGAACTAGAAAGTTTTGAAGCGAAAGAAAATGAATTCTGCTTTGGAAAATTTGATAGCCAGCTGGAAATGAAAGGCTAAAACATACAGGGTAGAGCCAGAGTTGCAAGAATAATCATGATCCTTCAAAACACAGGACATGAGGCTTTCTTCTCTTTAACTTTGCATAATCCATGAAGCCCTTTATATTTGCCAGAAGGAGGGAAGGAAGGGTGGGGAGTAGGAAAACCAATTTCGACTATTTCTGTGATCTATTGTTACATCATAAACCACCCCAAATTTACTGGCTTAAAACAAAAATTTATTATTTCTCATGATTCTAAGTTCTGACTAGGTGACTTTCCGGCTTTAGGTTGTGATGACCAGGGTACTAGCATGGCTGGGACATCCAAGCTGGCCTCATTTCATGTAACTCTCAGGGGTAGTGGAGGTCAGCAGGTAGCACAGCTGGGGCTGTCAGCGAGGTAACCTCACTTCTCCTTTGTGGACCTTTCTCTGTAGCTAGTTGGTCTTCTTCACAGTTGGCAGCTAGGTTCTAATAAAGAGCATTTCAAGAGAATAAACCGAAATGTGCAACTGCTTATCACGCTTCCACTTGCATTATGTGTGCAAAGGTCATAACCAAAAGCAGTTAAATGGCCAAGCTTAAATCAATGTGGAGGGAAGTACACAAGGGAGTGAATACTAGGAAACACGGTTCTTTGGGGGCCACCAAAGCAATAGTCCACCATACCTTCTGAAGAAATTAAGGGCTCTCTATCAGGCTTCCAGTCAAGATGGCAGAAGAGGTAAACACTGTGCTGGCCTCCTGCCAGGACCACATCAAAATTACAACTAAACCACAGAACAACCACCATTAAGAATCACCTGAAGTCTAGCTGAACAGAAGTCCTGTAACAGGATATACAGAAGAAGCCACCTCAAGACTGATAGGAGGGGCAGAAACACAGAACAGGCTGGTCCCACACTCCTGTGTGACCATTAAAATTCAGGAAGGATATCTCGACTGTGAAGGTTTCCTCCCCCTGCAAGGAGCAAGAGGTCCCTGCCCCACAGCATGCTCCCCAGTTGAGGGTTCCAGCGACAGAGAAAGAAGTCCCCACAACTTTTGGCTGTGAAAACCAGCAGAAATTGTGGCTGAGTGAGACAGAGGCCGTCTGGAATCCCATTCCTCTTAAAGGACACACACACAGATTTACTCATTGGACTCATTTGCTTGGAGCTCCAGCACTGGGGCAGCAGCTCAAAAGACATCAGGGACATACAGGGAGAAACTGAGTTGTTTGGCTTCAGAGTGCAAGCTGAAGGGGCCGCTTTCTCTCACACAGAAATACTGGCAGAAGCCATTTTTTTCTTTGTTGAGCCCTCCCCCTACGCAGCGTGCAGATGCAGGTGGATGCCAATCTTAGTCTGCATCAACCTGGCTAAATCCACTAGCCCCACACTTGTTATTCCCTGAGGCTCCACCCCACCCAATTTGAGGGCCCACCCAAGCCATTTCCAGTGGCTTTTCCATACAAAAAGCCTGTCTTAGCTCATGCTGTGGACTTTCCTAAAATCTCTTAAAGTTTCACAAACACAAAACAAGCACCATCTAGCCTCAGCATGCCCCATACCTCTTGCTAAGTAGCTCCAAGCTCAGCACTAGCAGCAGCTGGCCTCAGTTCACAGCTTAGCCTCTCTCAGGCCCCTCTCAGCACAAATGGCAACCATCTGCCGATTGCTTTGTAGCTCATATCAAGTGGCCCCAGGCAAGGCACAGGCAGCAGCTGACCTTGGCCTGCAATAAAGTCCCTCCCAAGAGGCCCCAGAACCAACACACCAGGTGGCCAGCTTCAAACCACACCACAGTACCACCTATCATCTCCACTAATGACACACCAAAAGCACTGACTGTAAATTCTGCTCCATAGGATCAGCCCCTGCACAATAGTTCCTCCACCATAGTCACAACAATTCCTCACAACCAATCAGCCTGAGGGTCAGTCCCTCCTATTTACATGCAAACAGCAACCAAGGCTCAACTACAACAGGAAGACACACACAACTCACACAAGGGACACATCTGGAGCACCCAGGTCAGGTTACCATGGAGACTGCTCTACTGGGCCTCACAGGACACTACTACATAAGAGCACTCTAAGACCGGGCAACATAGCAGCTCTATCTAATACATAGAAACAAACACAGGGAGGGAGCCAAAATGGGGAGCAAAGAAACATGTCCCAAATGAAACAACACAACAAAGCTCCAGAAAAAGAGCCAAACAAAATGGAGACAAGCAATCTACCAGATGCAGAGTTCAAAACACTGTTTATAAAGATGCTCAATGATCTCAGAGAGAACTTCAACAAAGATATAGGAAATATAAAAATTGAGATAGAAAACATAAAAAGAACCAGTCAAAAATGAAGAATACAATAACTGAAATGAAGAATACTTTAGAGGAAATTAACAGCAGATTAGATGAAGCAGAGAATTGACAGCAATTTGGAAGATAAGATAGCAGAAAACATCGAAGCAGAACAGAAAAAAAAAATCCATTAAAATGAGGGTAGTTCAAGGGGCCTCTGGAACAACATCAAGTGCACCAGCATTTGCATCATAGTAGTACCAGAAGAAGAGAGAGCAGGGAATTGAAAATGTATTTGAAGAAATAATGACAGAAAATAACCTTATCCTGATGAAGGAAATAGACCTACAAGCTCAGAAAGCACAGAGTATCTCAAACAAGATGAAACCAAAGAGGCCCACACCAAGAAACATCAGAATTAAAATGCCAAAGGTTAAAGACAAAAACAGAATCTTAAAAGCAGTAAGAGAAAAGCAGTTCGTTACCTACTTGGGAGCTCTGTCCTGCAGGAGACCCTGCTTGCTGCGCCATTTGTCGTGTGGGAGACCCGGCGGGGTCTCTGCTCCCGCTCCCCACATAAGAACGCAGGATATGGTGAGGCCAAAAAGGAACACCCACGGAGCCATAGGTAGGGGAGTCATACCACTATATTCTCTCTGGCGGCACTATACGCTCACTGGAGGCTGCATCCACACTGTCCACAAACCGCCGTCCACGCTTGCCAGCCCAGCCGCCATCTTCTTGCTAGCCCCCATTCTTCTCTTTGCTAGCATAGCCACAGCAGTTATATTAGTGGCCAATGGCTCACTGGTTACAGCTGACGACCAACTAGCCACAGCTGATGGCCATCCGATCACATTGATGGCCATTTACTACCTGAGCCAGCACATGTCTATGTGAGGCCGAGAGCCTGGAAACTGCTTTCTGGGGCTCTGTCCCCACAAGCTCCCATAAGATTATAAGTTAATTTCTCAACAGAAATGTTGCAGGCCAGGAGGAATTGGCAGGAAATATTCAAAGTGATGAAAAGAAAGGACCTACAACCGAGATTACTCTACCAAGCAACGCTATAATTTAGAATCAAAGGACAGACAAAGAGCTTCTCAAACAAGAAAAAGTTCATCACCACCAAACCAATATTACAAGGGTTCTTAGAGGGACTTCTTTAAGACCAAAAAAATAAATAAATAAATAATATGAATAATAAGATAGTAATAACTACATATCTATCAATAATTGCTTTCAATGTAAATGGATTAAATGCTCCAATCAAAAGACATAGGAGAGCTGAATGGACAATAAAACAAGACCTTTACATATGTTGCCTACAAGAGACTCACATCAGATGGAAAGACACACACAGACTGAAAGTAAAGTGATAGAAAAGATTATTTCATGATAATGAAAACAAACAAACAAAGCTGGGGTACAATACTTATATCAGACAAAATCGACTTTAAAACAAAGGCTGTAACAAGAGACAAAGAAGGACCAGTAATCCCACTTCTAAGTATTTATCTGAAGAAACCCAAAATGCTATTTCGAAGGAACTAGTGCATCCAAATATTCATTGCAGCATTATTTACAATAGTCAAAATATGGAGGCAACCTGGTGTCCCAAATTGGATGAAATGATAAAGAAGAAGTGGTACATATATATAATGGAATAATATTCAGCCATAAAAAAGAATAAAATCTTTCCAACTACAACAACTTTGATGGATTTAGAGGATATTGTGCTAAGTGGAGTAAGTCAGAGAGAGAAAGACAAGTGCCATATGATTTCACTTATATGTGGAATCTAGAAAACAAAATAAACAAAACAGAAACAAACTCATAGATACAGAGAATGTTTTGATGGTTGCCAGATGGAAGGGGCATTGGGGGGATGGTTGAGAAAGGTGAAGGGGTTAAGAAGTACAAATTGATAGATACAAAATAGTTTGGTGATGTAAAGTATAGAATAAAAAATATAGTCAATAATATTGTAATAACCAGGTATGGTGTCAGATGGGTACTAGATTGATCGGGGTGATCACTTTATAAGTTATATAAATGTCTAATCTATTTTGTACACTTGAAACTAATATAATATTCTGTCAACTGTAATTGAAAAATTTAGAAATTTCCCATAATATTACAATTGGACTTTTTAAAGTAGGATTCAAAATCTGATCCAATCTCATCACTGTTTCTGCATGAGCTTTCAGCTCTGGATAGACTAGACTTCTTAGGATCCTAGATTCTGTGATTGGAAAGAATCCTAAAGTTTACCCATTGCACTCAGACACACACACACACACACACACACACACACACACACACACACACACAAGACGGAGACCATCCTTCTCTGGACACGTTGTGTTTTAATAGTGGCATTCTGAAAGCAAGACACTGCCCATTCCCCGCCTCTTTTTTACAGAAACCCAAGGATGACTCTTACGTTGGAAATTTCAAACCAATTAAAGAAGAGATGGCAACAGCTTGAAGATGATGCCATTTTAGACTCCTATCTAACTCAAACACCACATCTTCCTTTTAGAAATTTCTTGATGCTGTTTGGAATTTTGGGTTTGTTTCTTTCTCTCAGTAATCTTCTTGAGTGAATTTCCCCATGACAGCCCTAAATACCCCTGTGCCTGGCTGCTGACTCTCTGACTCCCATTTAACCCAATATCAGAACAATCTTCTTTCTTGACTTGAATTGGAATTATTTGTATCCTCCAGAGGTAGTGTGATCACTTAATATATTTTTCAC